>NC_140580.1:1049905434-1051105434 GCF_964204655.1 Triturus cristatus | reverse complement strand
ATTTTTTTTTTTTAACAGCTAGGCACTCTGAGTCAAACCAACTATTTTGCCATTTAATCGATCATGGTTTCAGCTTCCTAGTTGGGTGTGACCACAACATGTTTGTATTGTTGCACCAATAGGAAAGAATCTATAATACTAGATTTTGAATTACCTATTTCTTCCACTAGTAGAATGCTATTTAAACTAAGTTTTCTGTTACTAAGGAGGTCTGCTTCATCTCAATATTTATCAATGTTCCTATAGACTGCCTTTCTCTCATTTGACAGCACCAATTCACAGTAGTACTGCATGGACCCCTCCCCTGCTTCCACTGGTCCATCTGCACTACCTTGCAGAAGTTGACTATGATAGGGTCATTTACACTCTGTGCCCTTGGTGAAACTTCCACATAACCTTTCCCCAGTTTTTGATGTTAATAAAACAATATTGAGTCAGCAATGATTTAAAGCCCTGGCTGAAAGTATTACTAGCTGGCTAATCTGACCGAGTGCTGCCATTTAGAAACCGTAAAACGTTTAACATTAATAAAAAGCTTTGCCCATTTTCAAACTAAAAAAGCTTTTCCCTTCTTTGCAGACGGCTTCCACTATATACATGGTTTTGGGCTGCTGTAACAGCTATAACAGCTATCTTCCTTAAGGAACTCATTATTGGCTGGTTCACAAGTAGGAAAGTATTACAATTGCTGCAGATGATGAATAGATGACTATCATTAAATTCCTTACTGGCGTTAAGACTTAACACAAGCTTCCAACCCATACCAGGTACAATAAACCTCCAAATCCCAGGGGAGAGGAATAAACACTAAAATGTCTTCACTACCAAAATCGCTATCAATGTTCGATAATCTTATGTGTAAAATATTTGAATGACAACACCCCACAATGATTAGCTGAAGTTTATAATTTACCTTGCCAGAATCATAATTTGAGTGCCCCCCAATCAGTCTACCTTTCCTAAAGCGATTTGCTGGTTTGTGAAATTTCATAAAAGTTTGTGGGTCTACCTTTGCGCCCATGTTTCGTGTAGCAGCAAATTTCATACTGTCACATAAAGCACAACCAATACCGATCATCTAATTTACAATTAAGGCTTGCAATGTTCAATGATAACATAGAGAGTGAATCGTCATGTTCCCCGTCGGGGAAAGAGTCTCTAACCTGAATTGGCATGCCCTAACAGTGTAGTCAGCCACTGGTTGAATTGGGAGCATTAAAGAAGTAATAAAGTAAAAACACAAACACTGAAGAAAACTAACTAGTGTGCTGATGTGCGCCTTGTAAACGAGCAAAATGCAGTTACTCAAAGTGAAGTTAGCAAGTGACTAAAGTATGTTGACTCACTGCTCCATGCTGTATGGTGTAGTGGGCAGAATCAAAACAGATGAGAGCTTATTGAAAGCCCTTTTACGTAAGTATATTATACATACAATTTTAGTAAAATCAAAAGGTCTTGGCTAACGCCAGACCTAAAAAGGTGAGGGGCAAACCCATAATTAAGAAAGTGCAAGGTATCCCCCGTGCAATAGATCACTGTGTACTTGGTAGATCTGTTCCAGTGTTCAGGGTTCCCTACTATAGATCGGTTTACTACCACTCTCAGAAAAAAGATTGATTTCTTCTGGTCCCTGGCACTTCAACAGCGATTCTCTTAGTAATACTGTGATGTTAGCATTTAATGTTCCCATTGATCCCTAGGGTTCTCAATCTGATTTGGATGTTTAAGGCTCATGTTTTTGTGAGTGTATTGAACTCTGCCAGGAGACATTGGTTTCTACATCTCCTGCAGTACAGTTGTGTTCCAGGTATACAGTTTCCATAAAGGGAGCTTCTTTTTTTGCTGGGGGGTAAGGGGAGTTCCAATCTGGACACTTTTTTAAGTTAAGAACTTGGAACTTTAAATTTTAACATCTGCCTCCTGTGATCTTCAGGAGGTGAATTAGTACATTGCTGCCTTTGTCATCCTTACCTCTTGTTATATTATTCTAAAACTTCTTATGCTAAGGGTGTGAGCTTTTTTGCCTATGGTTGCAACTGACTTTTGTCTCAGCCAAGATATTTTGCTTTCTTCTTTTCATCCATTGCCTCACCCCTGGGAGAAAGATGAGCGTCTATATAGGCTTGATGACAATTTGACTGTGTCTTACAGATTTTATTAAAATAAATTGAAAGGCTATGGTGAATTTCATTGATTGTCCGAAAATGCCATGAGCTGGTGGGTAAGAAGCCTTCAGATTGTTTTTGTGTGCAAGTAACTAGAATTGTTGCAGCTACTTTGAGGTGCTACACAAAGGCTTTTGTTAAGGGTGCCTGAGCAAGCGGTTTGTGAGGCTGTTACTTGGTCGATAGTGCATTATTTGGTCAAATACAGCTCACGTCTGAAAAGAAGCAAGTTACCTCGTTTTCATAGAGAGTTTTAAGTCTTTTTTGTATAATGATGAGCTCCTTCCTGCCACCTGGATGGTTGGTTTGGGAGTTGTAATCCTAAAGAGTCTGAGGAAGCAGCCATCCATTGAATGAGTTACAATTTTTGCAGTTTTATATAATGCAAACGTGACCTGAAGGTATCAGAGCTGGTTACATGAGCACCAGTTGCATTACAGAGGGACACATTCATTTTTTTTAGGCACAGGGAGAATAAGTGATTTGCCCAGAATCACAGGATGTTTGAACCTCCCACCAGACCTGATTCTCCAGCTTTGAAGTCGCCCGCTCTGGCCGTTGAACCGCAACCTCTCCATAGTTCTGATAGATAATTGATCTCTCATAGATTACTTACCTTCGTCCCAGTTCCCCTACAAAGAATACTTATTTATATTGTTTGTTTCTTGTAACAGTTGCTTGCAATTCTTTTTATTTAGGTTCCATTTCCTACGTTTGCATTAGTCATTAGCCCATAAGTTAGAGTGGAGCTAAGGTTGCTTGTACAAAGGTCCTTGCAGATTTGCAAGTGACGTAGAGCAGACTTACTTGGCATCCATACAGTTGAAAACTTCCAGTCCAGGTGTCTGGAGGTGGTCCTGGTGAGGAATCTCTGGGTGCTGAACAATTTTGTATTACAGAAGTAACTCATTCTTCATTCTAATCTTTGGACCTACATTGTCGGCCTTATTTTAAGCAGACCATTCATTGGCAGCACTAAACCTTAGAATCTTAAAGGCTCGATTCAATTCCATTGCAAACTGTCTACTTTGTGGTTTATATTAAACTGTGACCAATTGATATTTTCCTATTGTGTTTCACTATTCAGCGTGGTTTTAAAAAAAGTTATGTCTTCAGGGATTTGACATGCATATTTTAACTCATTGCTGATTTTTTTTTCTAGCCACTAGAACTAATATGTGAAAAGGCTATTGGTACCTGTAATAGACCCTTGGGTGCAGGTGAGGCCTTAAGACGAGTAATGGAGTGTTTGGCGTTTGGAATTCTACTTGCTGGTAAGGGCTTTGAAACATCACATTTGTCGTTAAAAGTAAGCAACGTTAAGTCTTTTAACATTCACAGTTTTATTGAAATGGTTTTATTTGAATTCAAGAGAATGTCAAAATATTTCATTGCTCCTGGGTGGAGCATGCCGATAACTAGTGGTGTAAATTGGTAAGTGGAAAGGGGTATCTCAAAAAAAGGAAATTTGCTAACGTCATCCTAAGCATCAGCATGACTTATGTAAGAAGAAAACCTTGCAAAGTGGGATATTCAATAGCAAGTACTATAATGCACCACTTTCTGATGAATAATTCTAACCGCAAATACCTCACCTTGTGTATCCTCCTTGGCATCACGCTGGATTGAGAATCCTTATTTTGTTCCTACATGCTAGAAGATATAATCATCATGATTCTGTCAGGACTCCATTCACCTCGGCATGTCGATGCAGAGTGGCAGACAGGTACCGTCCTGTGCCGCTGATGTCATTTCTACATCTATAGATTCAAACATATTTTTTCCAATGTTTTCTCCAGAATTCTTCAACAGCCTGTGGGGGTATTTCCCTCTAAAATAGCAGTTTTTAAACTGTACTGCATCAGCTGGCATCAGATGTCAGTCACTTGCCTGCACAAAGTCAGCCTTTAGTGTCTCCTCACCAAGCGCAATTTGAAGTCATGTGGCAAGTGCTCTTTGATTCATATGAAAGCCATCAGGGACGGGAAGTCTATTACTATGTTGCTAAGCATAAGAAACAGAGTGGGTCCCACTCAATGTCACAGGACTACTCCGAAACTAGGTCCTGTTCTCCATCCTTGGATAAGTCCAAGACAAAGTGTAGGGAAAGCCAAAGAGGAAGCATAAGTCTTCCAAACACAAGTCGTTGTCCTCTTGATGGTTCTGCTCCAAGGAGAGTTCCCACATCAGTGCTCTTAATTGCCTGACTTCGACATCCTACTCCCAATTCTGATCCTGAAGCTGATACAGCCAAAGTTACCTTCCCAACATCTGCTTCACAGTAGATTATATCTGACAAGGAGGCCATGCTGTAGCATTTGAAGCTGGTTCCAGACCCCTCTAATCTGTTGTGACCTTGAGGGTATGGTGGTGGGGGAGTTCTGTTATTTGGTTCTTCCCCAGTTCTAACTGACCCTATTAAACCACAGCTTTTGGTTTGCCTGCTTGTGCTTTAGTGGCATCACCAACTGCTTCAGTGATGCCAGCTGTGGATCCAGCTCAGACACCAATTGCAAATTTAGAACAAGTCAGCAAGGGCTCACCCTATGACAGGTTAGACTATCATCGAGGCACGACTCAAATATGAGGATGACTCTCCTCCTGTTCCCTTGCCTAAGAGGCAGTATTACTGGATAATGGAGGCGCCCTTTGGCTCAGATCTGACACTATCCAAGTTCTAGAAAACATTTCTTGTAAGGAAGATACTGATATGGAGGTGAACCATTTGCTCCACTGTTCAAATACCAATACTGGCCTATATCTGAATTTACCAAATGTTAGTTGCTAAGATACTTGCCTTGAAGCAGAGTTGAATTTGCCATTTGGGGCACACATGGAGCAGCATGGCGCAAGGTGCTTCTTTTTTGGTGGTGGTATGTAGAATAACAGGGATGCTGGACACACTAGAGACTAAAGCCAATCTGTTGACTGAGATGTTACAGCCTCGGCCTTTGACTTTGAAGCTCTTACTGCTTTTTAATACACCCATAACTGAATCACTTAGGGCAGCCTATTTGAAACCTTGTTAGGCCCTACCAGTAAAACGGTTGATTACACACTGATACATGGACATGCAGGGTGATCTGACCTTCCTAATACAACACCCTATTCCGGAGTCTCTTGTTGTGCAGGGCTCCAAGAGAAAAGTCGATCCAAACGGTTTCCCCTCTTCTCCCCTGGAGAGCGAGTCAGAGTGGATCAAATAGGTAGGGGCGTTTTTCTCTTTAGTGAGCATAGTTTTCTGTTCCCTGAATGTGGTTTACGTCATGGGCTGTTAAACTCTCTCTCTAGGACATGGCCAGTGAGCTTTTGCCTGCCACGACTGAGGAGTTTCGTAACTTCCCTGCATACACAATACAGGATGCCAATGCTGCGGCAAAATATGTTCAGAGATTTTACCTGAACAGATTGAGTTATCGCATTATAGGTACCATTATGATAATATATGTCTGCATTCCTGGATGACATCTGGCAAATGCAGAAGCTCTCTTCTTCCACCATAGCCAAACATTTTTAATCTTCCTTCCAACGACCCGTTGAGGCCAGTTGTGGGCAGGATTCAATATTTTTTACCCTTCTGGTATTCCATTACTTCAAGCCAGTGGGTCCTTCACGGTGTTCAGTTTGGTTATGCCCTCCCCTTTTAAAAAGTTCTTCCACACTTTCAGCTAGCCTTTGCTTGCCAATATTCTCGCTCAAAGTGCATTTGTTGCTAGCTATTGAACAAACTGGTCATTGAGGTGAAGAGAGGCTCCGTGTCTTACTCCCGCTATTTTCTTGTGCACTAGAAGGACTGAGTACTGAGCCAAATTATAGACCTCCGACTGCTGAACTACTTTCTAAGGAAGGAGAAAGTTATGATGTTGATGCTTGCCTAGGTCATGTATCATGAGAAATGGATGGTGCCCTTTGATTTACATGAAGCATGCTTCCATGTGTTGGTTGAACTCAACAGGACGTACCTGCGCTTTGTTCAAAGTCATGCACTTCAGCATTTTTCCAGTATTTTAAGTATTCTGAAAAGTCATGTTGGTGGTTGAAGCCCATTTCCACAGGCTGGGGATTCACATATTCCCTTACCTGGATGACTGGCTGTTGAAGAGGAGCTAAACTCGGGTAGTCTTGTGCCACCTTCAGACAATGGTGTCACAAATGTCCATCCTCATATTCTGCATTAACGGACCAAAATTCGATTTTCAGTGTGTGCAAAGCATTTGTTTTAGAGGCCGCTCTGGTCATAGTAGTGTGAAGAACCTGTCTGCCCTTGCAGGGAGTCTAGGACATTTAGGCGATGAACAAAGTAGTTTGGGCAGAAGTGCTTTGATGATCCTGGTTTTGTGCATCCAATTGGTGTTGCATTCCCATTGACATATGCACGCCCTCCAGTGGAACCCATGTTTCCACTGGGAGCTGGGGGTTCAGAGAACATCTACATTTCAGACAAAGTGGCACATCCAGTGACGGAAGTTGGATGGCAACCTGGCGTGCATTCAGCTGTTCTGCTGATCACATCCGGAACGCACGTTTCCAGTGGATGCACTATTGCTAGATAATACAGAAATAAGGCACGTCTGGTCCCCAGGGAGAAGCTAAATCATAACATTCTGGCGCTGCAGGCAATTGTTGTTGTCTTGATGGCCACCAGGGGAAGGGTGGTCCAAGTGCTGATTGACAGCATGACTGCCATGTGATACTGCCAAAAACAGTGCTCTTGGATGGAGACTCTGGTGTTGGCTGGCTCTTAATTTTATTCCTCTGACTGCCAGTCACTAGGTGGGCTCTCTCAAGGTCAGGGCAGACAAGCTGATGAGGCACCATTCTGACAACCATTCGTTGTGTATGCATATGGAGGTGGTATGGCAGATGTTCATCCCATGGTGCATCCCTTTGGTAGATATGTTTGCTACTTCTAAAAATCTGCACTATTCTGTACCTTTTTCGTTTCCTCCTCAAAGGTTCACTGGGAGATGCATTCAGTCCTCTGTGAGACTATACATGCTCCCAACGCTGCCGTTGATCCTGTGGAAAGTCATAGAGGACCAAGCACAACCCTGGATGTGGCAGGTTTGGGTCTCCGAGGCTGACTCGGAGCACTTGCTCTCTACTTGAGCTGCCACTTTAGGAGAATCTGCTGTCTCAGCCTCCATGCAAATAGATCGAGTAAGAAGCAATTGAAGGGTTTGATCTTCCAATGGAAGTGTTGGATGTTGTCTTGGCTGATCCCTGTCTTTCCTCAGGATCTGTGTGTTCAGGTGAAGTTTGTCGTCCCTTTTGAGGAACATCGTTTGCCCCTTTCCAGGTGAGGTTGTCTGATCTGCTGTTGCTTTTATTGTCTTTAGGCCAGCAAAGCCTGGTGCATATGGTTCCTCCTGCTCCTTTTATTATGCAGGTGTGGGAATTTAGCTTGGTTTTGACCTTCCTGATGTGCTTTCTTAAAGCCTATTTACAGCTATACTGTGTTTCATGACCATTAAAACTGTTTTTTTAGTGATGTGACTTTGCGTCAGTGAGCTTAAGGCTTTGTCAGCTCATCCTCTATATAAAGACTATTGCTTTGGGACTTTTCTTCTGAAAGCGGTGTCATAGTTACTTAAGCAGTCCATCATGTTTCCAGCAGTCTTTTCCCCTCTGCATCCATCCAAGAAGGAAGAATTGCTTCAGTTGAATCCTAAACGTGCTGTTAGTATTTATATTGGTACAACTAAGGTGTACCATATGGATGATGAATTCAGTGTGAAAGAAAGAAAAGCGGCCCAGAAGCAATCCTTTTCCAAATGGATTGTCCTCTGAATCCAAAGGTATCCTGCCATTGCTAAAAAAAGGACCTCCTTGAGAGCCTTAGGGCTCATTCCACCTAATCAAAGGCTGTGACTGCTGATTTAGAAGGGGTTCTGGGTTTAGAAATCTGCCAGGCAGCCATGTGGGAATCTGTCCAAACTTTCACCAAACACTACTGTATCAATTGTCAGGTCTGCAGAGGGCCATTTTTCCTGCTCATTTCTGAAGGACCTGGTATAAAGTCCATTCTTCAGAACTACTTCCTTGGAAGGGGATATTGATTAACATGGTGTTTTAAAAGTATTCATCAGAAGAATAAATTACTTCCTTTCAGTAACTGCCTTTCTCTTCTCTAACTCCACCAGCGGCTCTCCCCTCCCATTTTGTTTTAGTGTGGACTTTATGCAATTGCAATGCATCTCAAAATGTCAAAGAAGATCTCTTTTAAACAATGGGACTATTAGGTTAAATTTTGAAGGATTGTTACATTATCCTGCTTGAGTCTTGCTTCCTGCTTGATAGTGTAGTATTAACATTGTTCTTGCTTCTATAATGTATACAGCTTTGGAACTCATGCTTTTCCAATATGTGGAGAGTGATTTAGTAGCAAAAGTATTCTTCTGCAAGCGTACTTGCTATATAAATTTGTAGTCCTGATGGCAGAAAAGTCTACTGAGTTCTTTTGATGCTGATCTTTGTAGCGGTGAGGATGAACTTTTGGACAGACTATGTAGTCTTTGGTTAACCTCTAAAAGTTGTGGCCTGGTGGTCCAACTTGGACTCTGGGCCAAATTGTTATTTTGGCAAACAAGGTTTCCTGCCAGGACGACAAAAATAAATTACTCTGTCGCCCTGATGGAGTCCCCACCTGCCAAATTTAGAAAAGTCCACCAGCCCATCCATACATTTCTAGTATTGGCAGGAACCACTGTCACAGCGGTTCCTGTCAGCGCATTGTCCCGTTAGTGCTTTGTAAGTTTGATTGATGGCTCCGACAACATGATGAAGATGTACGTTAAGCTCACAACTTTTTATTTTCAAAAGGAAAATCCCAAAGCAGGGTTTTCTTTTTAGGGGAAAAAAACAATGACTCCCCTTGCCATAGCAGTTTTCTCCCATAGCGAGAGTGGTATTGAGCACTTTTTAACACCCCTTACTGACAGGTTTTTCCTTATGATGATGGCCATTGAAAATCAGCTGCATGTCCACCCATCTAAATTAGATATCAGGTGAGCGGATGTACAGCCTGGTGGGCTGTTGGATAATGTTGACCATGGGTTGAGACAGAGTAGTCTTCACCATTGTCAAACCGTGGTCAACCCACATCAAAATCTGGTGGGTGGTACTTAATGTTGGCAGGGAGGGAATTCCGTTGCAGCAGAGTTCCCGCTCTACTAACATTTAATCAGGCCCTATGTTCTGAAGGTCTAGAAAAAAGCATCTAGATTGTACTATCCAAATGCTGCCAAGCAATAATAATTCTGTGGAAGAAAACTGCTAAATTTGGGGAAGGCTTTTTAAGTTTTGTGGCGACATAGCAGTTCCTATCAAGAAAGATGCAGACTGCCTGTTGACAACTGAAATCTTCCAGCAATTGTTCTGTGACCACAATCCAAATTAATGGAGCTCTTCTCAAATATAACTCTGTCATTGTCTGCTAGGGAAGATCATGCTCTGGAAATCCAAAAAGAAGAGAATTGATGTAAGCAGGGCATCACCAGCATGTTGCAATCTGACACTGAGCATTAGCAATGAAATGGCACCTCTTATTAGCTATATGTTTTGTCTTCAAGACTTTTTTTCTTTTTTTTTTTTAGGTCGAGTGTGAGTCAGCATGCAAGCGCAGCTCTGCGAAGAGCTGTGGTAGTGCAGTACGGAGAGAAGCCCCGCTAACTCCCCCACCCTTATTTTTCATTGGCTTGTGTGTTTGTCCTTTGTAGATGCTGTCTTCTGATTCATTATGAGGCTTGTTAGTCCCTCATTATTACTGCCATGTCGTCCTTTGTAACCTCCCATGGCTACTGACCCCTTTACTTCGGTTCTTACACGGTACTGTTATTTTTGGTGTTGTAAGCACTATTTTCTTTATTGAGTTTGTCCTACTTCGGGCAGGACAACGTGCTTTGTTTATTTGTAGCGCGCCGTGCGCGCTTTCACTTTCGAAGCTGCCGGTACAATCTGAAAGAAACACGTTAGTTAGATTCCTCACCTTAGAATATCCCCAGGCGTCAGACTGGATCCGGAAGATTTTTTGTCAGCAATACCCCTTGCGCGTCGCTAGGCGTCGTCTGCGGCTCCGCGTCCGTCGTCGGCGTCGTGCGCCGGGATGACGTCGTCGGAGTACTTAGACGCCGCCCTCGCGCGCTGACGTCAGTTCTTCTTTTTTCCGCGCCAGTAAGCGCAGATCCGGGAGAGCTACCCCTTTTAGTCTTTTTTGACTAACTCTTTTTGATCATTTTTGATCCCTGTCTGTCGACATCTGGTGCCGGTAGGATGCCTGGGTTCAAGGCTTGTGAAGACTGTCATCGACTGATGTCGGTGACCGATCACCACCGCCGGTGCCTCTATTGCTTAGGCCTCGACCACGACGCGGAGTCGTGCAACGACTGCCAGGCCCTGACTTCGAAGGCTAGGCGGGAGCGGTCCCGCAAGCTTCTCGAGCTTCGCCACTCGGCTCCGCGTCGTGCGCGATCCCGGTCCAGGAGGAGGTCCAAGGATCGCTCGCGGAGCCCTAGCCGACGCCACCATCGATCGTCGGGCTCCAAGTCGTCGGGTAAGTCCAAGCACTCAAAGAAGTCCAAGAGGCGACATCGCTCTTCGGACTCCCCTCGCCGGTCGCGCGACTCGGCCGAGGGTCCAAGTGGTTCCACCCCCGCGGCTCCGGCGGAGCCGCAGGTGCCGCGTCCGCCCCCATACCTTCCGGTCCCTGGGGCTGACGCGGCGCCGGCGGAGATCAGCGCCTTCCTCTCGGCCATGAGGAGCCTGGCCCCGCCGTCGACGCCCGCTGGCGCGCCTTCGGGCCCCGCGGGCTCGACTGGGCGACCTCGCGTGCCGGCGGCTCCGGCCCCGGCGCCGTCGACGACTCCGGTCTCGACGCCGCAGGTCCCCGCGGGGCCCATGCCTGGGCCCCAGTCGACGCCGGTTGACCTTGTCACTCCTCCACCGGCGCCGACGCCTGAACCACCGACGCCGTCACCGGCGCCGCCGACGCCGACGCCTGTGACGCCGACGCCCCAGTTTAGCCCTCATCCGGACCCGACGCCGCATCCGACGCCGCTAGAGACCTACCATCTCTACAGTCCGGTTCCGATCATTCCTCCTGTTTATCAGGAATCGGAAGAAGGGGGCGACTGGGAGGGGTTCGAGGACCCTCTGGCTGTTCAGTCACAGCTTTCTCAGGACTGGGCAGATGAACTGGGGGAGGCCAGCGGGCTGGACACCTCGCCAGACGCTGGATTCACTTCTCCTCCGACCGTGGCTTCGGAGGAGGGTGCAGCATTTTCTGTGGTGCTGCGCAAGGCGGCTGAGGCCCTTGGGCTCGAGTTGCCTGCCGTGGCTGTGAGGACCAACATCCTCACTGAGGTGCTTCAAACCTCAGCAAGCTCCACTGAGCCTCTGCTGCCGTTTAACGAGGCCCTCACTGACGTTCTGCAGGGCACCTGGTCCAAGCCCTCCACAGTCCCTCCTGTGGATAGGAACGTTGCCAGGCGCCACCGCCCTGCTCCGGGCGACCCCAGCTTCCTGTCCCAACACCCCACCCCCGGGAGTCTGGTTATCCAGGCCTCTACTTCCCAATCCTCCTTCCCGACCGCTCCGCCGGACCGGGATTCCAAGAGACTCGAGCAGTTTGGCAAGAAACTGTTCTCGTCCCTTAGTTTGGGCCTGCGGTCCTTAAATACCGCCTGTCTCTTGGACCGTTATTCCCATTCCCTGTGGGATACGGTGGAGGACGTGCTGCCCCTGTGTCCGGAGGAGGTCCGGCCACGTCTTTCCCAGGCTCTGGCCGATGGGAGGGATGCAGCACGGCACGCCATAAGATGTGGGCTTGACACCACGGACTCGCTAGGTCGGGCGATTTCCACCACGGTGGCGCTCCGCCGCCACGCCTGGATGCGGTCCACGTCATTTTCCGGGGATGTCCAGAACACCCTCATGGACATGCCCTTTGATGGCACTCGCCTGTTTGGTGAGAAGGCGGACAGTGCGCTGAACCGCTTTAAGGACTCCCGGGCTACGGCCAAGTCCTTGGGCCTCTCGGCTCCGCGGGCGCACACCTCCGCTTTTCGCCCCTTTCGTGGCCAAGGAAGGGGCGCCTCCTCACGTCCGCAGAGCCACCAGCCGCAGAACCAACCGGCGCGCGGTCGCGGACGTGGCTTCCGCCGTGGCGGAAATGGAGGCCGACGTGGTCAGCCCACATCCACCCCGGCAGCATCCGCCTCAAAGCCTTCCTAGTCCGAGCTTTCAGGCCCATACCACGCCAGTGGGCGGCAGAGTTCGCCATCACCTGCTCCACTGGCGGTCCATAACATCGGACAGGTGGGTGCTGCAAATCGTCCGAAGGGGCTACTCCCTCCCCTTCGAGACGACCCCTCCAGCCATGCCACCACAGCACCACCGTATCTCGGGGGATCATTTGGATCTTCTCCGCGAGGAAGTTTCGGCTCTCTTGGCCAAGGGGGCCGTCGAGCGCGTTCCGAGTCCAGAAGTAGGTCGTGGTTGTTATTCCCACTACTTTCTGGTTCCCAAGAAGGGCAAGGGGGGCCTGCGCCCTATCTTGGACCTCCGGAACGTCAATGCCTTCCTCCGAAAGGAAAGGTTCAAGATGCTAACGTTGGCTCAGGTTTTAGCTGCCCTAGACCCTAGAGACTGGATGGTAGCGTTGGACTTGCAGGACGCATATTTCCATATCCCCGTCCTGCCGGCCCACCGGCGTTACCTGCGGTTCACGGTGGGCCAAGAGCACTTTCAGTTTACCGTGCTCCCCTTCGGCCTCACCAGTGCCCCTCGGGTGTTCACGAAAGTGATGGCGGTGGTCGCAGCTCATCTGCGCAGATCAGGGGTCCCAGTCTTCCCCTATCTCGACGACTGGTTGTTGAAGGCGGGCTCGCCCCAGGCAGTCGTCTCCCACCTCCAGACTACGGCGGATCTCCTGCATTTGCTGGGGTTTTCCATCAACGTGCCGAAGTCACACTTGAGTCCCTCTCAGAAGCTCCTCTTCATCGGAGCGGTTCTCGATTCGGCGCAGTTCCGGGTCCATCCACCGGAACAGCGGGTCCGGGATATACAGGCCCTGATTCCCATCTTTCGGCCTCTATCCCGGGTTTCGGTCAGGCTAGTGTTGCGGCTTCTGGGGCTGATGGCCTCCTGCATCCTACTAGTGCATCACGCCAGGCGGCGCATGCGGGCTCTGCAGTGGGACCTGAAGTTTCAGTGGGCCCAGCATCACGGCAACCTGTCCGACCATGTCTTGATCTCGGAGGGCACTGCACAGCAGTTGCAGTGGTGGCTCACGGACCGCGAGTGGGTCAAGGGCAAGAGCCTCTCCCTTCCCCAACCGGAGCATGTCGTAGTGACGGATGCGTCCCTCCTGGGTTGGGGTGGCCATATGGGAGAGGCGGAGATCAGAGGCCTCTGGTCTCCGGCGGAGTCTCGTCTCCACATCAACCTGTTGGAGTTGAGAGCGATCCGGCTTGCACTGAAAGCCTTCCTTCCCTCTGTCAGGGGAAGTGTCGTGCAGGTGTTCACGGACAACACCACCGCCATGTGGTACTGCAACAAACAGGGCGGGGTGGGGTCGTGGACCCTTTGTCAGGAGGCTCTGCGCCTCTGGACATGGCTGGCACACCAGGGCGTCACCCTGGTGGTTCAACATCTGGCGGGCTCTCTGAACGCCAGAGCAGACGAACTCAGCCGCCGGTGCATGATGGATCACGAATGGCGTCTGAACTCCGAAGTGGTGCAAGGCCTCTTTCAGCAGTGGGGAGAGCCTTGGTTAGATCTATTCGCCACCGAAGAGAACGCGCAATGTCAGCAGTTCTGCGCGTTGGAATTTCCAAGGCGGCACTCGCTCGGCGACGCTTTTCGTCACGAGTGGAGTTGCGGTCTGTTGTACGCCTTTCCGCCTATACCACTTCTGCCCAGAGTGCTGAAGAAGATCAGGCGCGACCGGGCCCAAGTCATCTTGGTGGCTCCGGATTGGGCACGAAGATACTGGTATCCCGAGCTACTCAGTCTGTTGACCGATCCCCCGATACGTCTGCCCCTTCGGGAGGATCTTCTGTCGCAGCAGCAGGGGACGGTCCTCCACCCGAACCTGTCCAGCCTCCACCTCCATGCGTGGAGATTGAGCGGCGGCAGTTGATGCCATTTGACTTGCCTCCTGAAGTCTGTGATATCATTCTGGCAGCCAGGCGTCCCTCCACAAAGTCGGTATACGCCTGCCGGTGGAACAAATTTGTGGCATGGTGCACAGCAAAGGCTGTGGATCCCCTTTCCGCCCCTCTTTCTGAGGTTCTCCTCTTCCTTCTTTCTCTGGCCCGGCAGGGCTCTGCCCTGGGCACCCTGAAAGGTTATCTTGCTGCCATCTCCGCCTTCTTGCGGCTTCCTGATCAGCCTTCTCTTTTCAAGTCCCCTGTGGTTACACGCTTTCTCAAAGGCATTACACACACGTTCCCTCCTGTCCCTTTTGTAATGCCTCAGTGGGACTTGAATCTGGTTTTGACATTCCTGATGTGCGCTCCCTTCGAGCCTCTTCACAATTGCCCTCTTCGTCTTCTAACTCTAAAGACTGCTTTTCTGGTAGCCATCACCTCGGCTAGACGGGTGAGTGAGCTCCAGGCTTTATCTTCAAAGCCTCCTTTTCTATCTGTTCATCCGGACAAGGTTGTCCTTCGGCCTCGTCCCTCTTTTCTTCCTAAAGTGGTGACTCCATTTCACCTTGGGCAGTCTGTCACCTTGCCCACCTTCTTTCCGCCTCCGCATCCTTCCAAAGAGGAAGAGAGGCTCCACCGTCTGGACCCAAAACGTGCGCTCTCCTTCTATCTGGACCGCACAAAACAGTTCCGGGTGGACGACCAGCTTTTTGTTGGGTACGTGGGCGCTAAGAAGGGGAAAGCTGTGCACAAACGAACCATCTCTCGGTGGGTCGTTTTGTGTATAAAAATCTGCTATTCCTTGGCTAAAAAGGACCCTCCTGTTGGGCTGCGCGCCCATTCTACTCGGGCCACGGCGGCTACTACTGCCTTGGGACGGGGAGTCCCTTTGCAGGACATCTGTCAGGCGGCGACGTGGGCTTCTCTACACACGTTTGCCAGGCATTATTGCCTTGACAGCCAAGTCCGGAGGGATGGCTTCTTTGGCCGTTCTGTCCTCCAGGACTTTCTGGTGTGATCTTGGTTCGCAGACCCACCACCGGGGATGGTATTGCTTGGGTATCTATTCTAAGGTGAGGAATCTAACTAACGTGTTTCTTTCAGATGAACAAGTTACTAACCTTCGGTAACGATGTATCTGTAAGAAACATTAGTTAGTTAGATTCCTCACCGACCCTCCCATCCTCCCCGTTCTGCGAACTGACATCTAGGGTTAAGGTTGTCCTTTCAGGCCCCTAGATTTTATTTTTGGCACCAGTGTCGGTCTTTGCATGGCTCTGCGTTCCTGGCGCGGAAGGCTATGTACAAGAACTGACGTCAGCGCGCGAGGGCGGCGTCTAAGTACTCCGACGACGTCATCCCGGCGCACGACGCCGACGACGGACGCGGAGCCGCAGACGACGCCTAGCGACGCGCAAGGGGTATTGCTGACAAAAAATCTTCCGGATCCAGTCTGACGCCTGGGGATATTCTAAGGTGAGGAATCTAACTAACTAATGTTTCTTACAGATACATCGTTACCGAAGGTTAGTAACTTGTTCATCTCGACCGCTTGTTGTTTTTATTGCTGGTTTTCTCTGGTTGTGCCATCTGTCAGGCAGTGTGTGTGCGACCGTGTGTAGTTTGATCAGGCTCCTTTATCGGTGTCTCAGCCTCTATCCTGGATTTCAGTGAGAATGACCCTGATGCTGCTGTGCCTCAGGGCCTCCTGCATCCTGTTGGTAGATCATGCCAGATGGCATATGCGGGCTCTGTAGTGGGATCTGAAGTTCCAGTGGTTGCAGTATCAGGGGAATCTTTCCGATGTCATCCAGATCTCGGAGGGGACTACAAGTCAGTTGCAGTGGTGGCGCACAAACCAGGATTGAGTCAGTGGCAGATCCCTCTCCCTTACCCAACCAGAGTTCGCAGTAGTGATGGATGAGTTACTTCTGTGATGGGGTGGCCACATGGTGGAGGTGGAGTTCAGAGGCCTCTGGTCTCCCGCGGAGTCTGGGCTCCTCACCAACCTTCTGGACCTCGGGGCAATTCGTCTTGCATTGAAGGCATTCCTTCCCTCTGTCAAAGGAAGAGTAGTGCAGGTGTTCACGGACAACACCCCCTCCATGTGGTACTGCAACAAACCGGGCTGGGTGGGTTCAACACTTGGCGGGTTCCCTGAACCCACGGCAGACTAACTCAGCCGCCGGATCATGATGGATCACGAATAGCGTCTTCACTCGGAGGTGGTGCAAGGTCTCTTTCAGCAGTGAGGAGAGCCTTGGTTAGAACCATTTGCCACTGAAGAGAACGTGCAATGTCAGCAGTTCTGCTTGTTGTAGTTTCCAAGGCGGCACTCGCTTGGAGATGCCTTTAGTCGTGAGTGGATTTGCGGTCTGTTGTGCGCCTTTCCACCTGTACCACTTCTACCCAGAGTGCTTCTACCCAGAGTGCTGAAGAAGATCAAGCGCAACCTGGCCCAAGTAATTCTTGTGGCTCCGGTCTGGGCATGAAGAGTCTGGTACCCCAAGCTCTTGAGCATGGCAATCGATTCTCCGATCCGACTGAGAATCCAATCCGAACCACCACCACGAACGCGGAGTTGACCGACGCCACCCAACGACGCGCAGGGGTACTGCTGAGAAAAAATTCCCCAGATCAAGTCTGACGCCTGGGGGTAATTCTAAGGTAAGGAATCTATAACTAGTAATGTCTCTTCCGATAGATCAATCCCGAAGGTAAGTAACTTGAGTTGAAAATGTGTCATCTGTAGTGGCAGTGTGCTACCTCACCATAAAAACTTCGCCCTATGCCACTCCACTCTACTCTGCACCATTCCTCACCACTGTACCACTACACACCACTGCACTCTACTCTTCACCACTCCACTCTAAACCACTGCACTCTACGCCTCTCTACTCTACTTTCTAGCACACTATTCTATGCCAGTGCAGTCCTCGCCACTGCACTCTACACCACTCCAGTCAAGGCCACACCGATATACTCTGCACAATGCCACTGTTCTCTACACCACTCTCCAACTCTGAACTATATGCCCCTGCACAGGTCGCCACTCTAATATACTGCACTCATGTTGCACTCTAGATCACTTTACTCTCCACTATTACCTACTATACCACACTACGCAACTGCACTGTGCCCTGCACCACTTCACGCCACTTCACTCTGCTCTGAAACAATCTACTCTGATACTGTACTCTTAACCACTGAGATCTAGTCCAAAGCACTCTACACAACTGCACTCTGTCCCTGCACAGTACACCACTGCACTCTACTCTGCATCACTGTACTCTACGCCACTCTTCTTCACGGCTCTGACACTTCTCTGCACTACTCCACTCTATGCCACTGCACTCAATGGAACTATACTCTACAGTACTCTATGCTTCTCTACTCTGCACCACTTTATGCCACTGCACTCTGTGGCACTCAACTCTGCATTCTACTCTGCGCCACTGCCTTCTGCATCACTCAACTCTATGCCACTCCGCACCACTACGCCACTCTACTGTGCGTAATTCACTGTACTCCACTCTGCACCACTGTACGTCACTCCACTCAGTGCTACTGCACCATTCTAATCTACTTCACTGCATTCTACGACGCTACATTGTATGTCGCTGAATTCAATATCTCTGCACTCAATGCCAGTATACTCCGCAACACTCTGCGCCAATGCACTCCACACCAGTCCACTCTGCGCCACTCCAGTGTATCGCACTCAACGTGACTCCACACTATTCCACTCCAATACACAACACTCTACTCCACTCTTTGCCATTCCACTCTATGCCACTCTCCTCTACACCACGAACTTTTAGCCATGCTGAACATCAGCAATGCCGGTGTACAACATGGCTAAAACACATTGACAAAGGCAATAGCTCTTTCATAGGCGAGACCCATTGGCTTTGCCAATGCTTGTTCTTACTTGTACTTTCTGGTATAAAAATTGAAAAGATGATCTATAATGCATGCATTTCTTTCTAAAAATTCGCACATTTTTATTTACTCTAGTATTGAAACTGTCTTTCTGCGTTGTCGAGATGGGGAGTCCCCAGTACTATACATTAACAATGCAATGTTAAAGATAGGGCTAGAAGGACCTAGGCCCTTCAATTTTGCAACCTATCGTTGATGAGTATCAAACGATTGAGAACATCTGACAACGAACATTTGTACGGCGGCATCATCGATGACAACAGCTACAATCACTACGTTGTTCACTTCCTCTTTTTTCTTGATGATGGCCTCTTCATCGTCGTATGTTACTAGACCGTTGATGGTGACGATTTCCCTGATCTCATCGTCGACGACCATGTCGACGGCTCCTCCTTTGACGTCCATACCCTTGCAGATGACAGCTATACCAGCGATTACTACACCACCGACAGTAGATAAGAGGTCAAACACATTGTTTACTACCTTGTCAACTACACCGTCAATGACAGAAAATATTGCAAAACAACGAAAAAACAAGTTTTTGACCCAAGAACACACCTCTCTAAGCAAGGTGACGCCCCCGATATTAGCTTATCTCTTGGATGAAGAAGACTCGGACAATGACGGGCTCTTAAGGGTCGCACACAGTCCCTCCGAGTTGCATGTGAAATGCCAAAAAGAAGAGAAGGAATATGAATAGCATTATTATTCTTCCCATGACCAGTATCAGCAGCCATTCCAGGAGGAGATGGTTTGTCTACCTGGCTCTCTGGTTCCTGACTTAATATTCATGCTTTTAGATTATAGGAAGCCGTTTCCATCTGCCACAGCTACTGCTCAACAGACATCCATGCCTACCAGCCCTTCTCCATGATCCAGCTACCTCTGATGATGAGAGAGAGGAAGGGTAGCTGTGACGCCCATACTAAATGGGATGACTACCTCATCCCTACGCCATCATCTCCTTCGACCAGACCAGTGGATTCACCACCTGAGGAAATTGGGGATTTTCATTATTTGCTAGAAAGGGCAGCTAAAAGATTCACACTACGCACCAAGCAGATGGATTTGTTTTTTTACATGATTTTTAGGAGCCTTTTCTGTTAGAAAAGCTTAAGGTCCATGCTCATTGTCCACTATATTTGGGAAGAGGGCTTAAAAGTAACGGAAAATCCGGCAACAGTAACAGCGGTTCTTCCGCTCCTCAAGAAAAAAGATATAGCCCCAGAGGATGCTCCGGCTTCTCTAACTGGCCATCCAAAGCTGGACTCCGTAATTACACAGGCAACCCACTGAAGATCCTAGAACCCCTCCACTCCTATCTTTGTGCCTCGAGACAAGGAAGGCAGACGCTTGGTAATTCCGCCAAGCATTTTTCATCAGTGTTTGGGCTGACAATTAGTGCGGCAAATTCTTTGTCTGTTTGGGAAGATATGATCAGCAGCTATGGGTTGACATCCCCTCATATATAGATAAACTTCCTGAAGAGGCAAAACAGATCTTGCAGGAGGGGGAGCGCACATCAGCAGTGATCATAGACTGTGCGATGGATATTGCCACCTCTGCATTTAGGCAACTTGCAGGTCCTGCTGTGCTCAGAAGACCAGGCTGGCTCAAAGCTACCTCCATTAGGCCTGAAGTGCAAAATATAATTTTAGATCTTCCCTTTGATAGAGAGGCCTTTTTCGGCAAGCATGTCAAAGCCCTACAGACAAAAAAAAAACACACAGAGATGGTTAAATCGCTGGGGATTCTCCAGTTCACCTTATCACTGGGCCAGAGAAGGAGATATGCCATCATATAGAGGAGGTTATCAGCAATACAGATATCCCTTCTACACATCTACCTCCCAACAGTTTAGTCCGAAATATTCCTAGATACAACTACCTCAATTGGCCTACAACAGACCAACGCCTAGAGGAAGAGCAACACATGAGGGAAAGGACGCTGGTCGTTGCCAATGACCTATCACAGACTCCAGCTACTCCTATCGCCTCACCATTCAGACTAGGAGAAAGAAAATCCCAGTTTATCCAACGCTAGCAAGAAATACCATCGCACCAATGGGTTCTAGACCTTGTTCAATTCGGCCACACCCTACAATTCATTCAGCACTCCCCGCACACCTCCATTCCCAAATATTAGCAACAGCTCAAAGTTTAGGTCAGGACCACTGGAGCGATAGAGAATCTTTCGCAACAAGGAAAAGGATTCTATTCCCATTTTTTACTGATTCGCAAAAAGTGGACGGAATGGCGGCCTATCCTCGACCTCGGGGATCTCAACACATATCTCAAAAAACATTCCACATAGTAGCATTACAAGATATTCTCCTACGTCTAAACCAGGGAGATTATATGTCCACTCTCGACCTGCAGGATGCATATCTTCAATTTTTTTTTTTTTTTTATAACCTATTTTTATTGACATTTTTTTGGTTATCGTGATGAACAACTGAGAAAGATTACAATCCATTGAATTGCATATTACAGCACGTGGCACAATACATCACTAGTCGTAGAAAGGGGGGTTGCCCAAAAAATAATTTGTAAACCCCATAGACTCTTGTTGTGGTTATGTCGTGTGAACTGGGGTATAACACAAGAAGAACTGGGGGATGGTCATGGAGTTTCACGCCCGGGCCTCCCTGTCGATCGCCGGGATTAGTGTGTGGGTGTGACGTGTCGGTGAATTGCAGTTGATCTGGCTCTCAGGTTCGGCCGGCAAGAGTGACGGTGTGTGCCATAGAGCTGCCGGTGGTTTAATCGTGCCACCAGGAGGGATGAGCCTGGTCGATCAGGGTCTAAATCTGTGAATGCTGGATCGTTGGTGTAGGTATGTCACCGCTTGGGTCCTCACCGGGAGTCAGTTGCTTAAAGCGATATAATAGTAGGGCCCATTCCATTGAAATGGGATGCTTGCGTAACCCTCTCACCTCCTCCTCCCGCAACGTTTCCTCCTCCGCTGCCGCCCATTTGTGTGTATCTCCCACCCAAGCCGCGAGCGGGGGACCAGTGGGGGAACGCCAGTGCATATACCTAGTGCGCTGGCTTCCCATGTGTTCATGTATGTGAGCCCGGTGAGGTCCCCTAGAGCAACATGAATGTGCTGCCAAAATGATCGGATTATGGGGTGACTCCAGAACATGTGGCGGAAATCTGCGTCCTGCGATTTGAATCTGGGGCAAAGAAACTGCGTGTCTGGGTAGAATCGCTGGAGGCGTGCTGGTGTCAGATACGCTCTATGGAGTATGTAAAATTGTATATTTTTAAAGCGTGCATTTCTGGATACCTTCTTGGGGTATTCCAGGGCCCTCTCCCATTCCTTCTCATGAAGAGGACGTCCAATTTCATCCTCCCAGGTGGTTCGTAGGGTCACTAATGGTTTATTAGTAAGCTCTTGTATGGCTTTATAGAGCCATGTGGTTAGGTGTCGCCCCATTCCCATATGTAAAATCGTGTGGATGACTGGATGTGTGTGTGGTTCCCCTAACGAGAGGTAATGGTACGGTCGGTAGCTTTCTAGCAGTTGGCGGTGAAGCAGGAACTGGCCTGGGGGAAGACCGTAGTCATCCATAAGGCTTTGGAGTGGTCTCAGCTGTCCGTCCTCAAAAAGGGACTCCATCTCGGTGATGCCGCAGGTCGTCCATATGGTGAGCATATTGGTTGTGTAATAGTGTTCGCGCTTGGGCCACCCGATTAATGGGAATAGAGGGGAATACAGGGGTGTCTCTGAGGACATGCGGTGTATTCTTTGCATGCACCTGCGTGCCACTGCTACCTGTAGGGGATATGTTCGTTTTGGTTTGGTGCCTGGTAGCAGCAGACGGCGGAGCTCCGAAATGGGTACCCGATCCGTTATGGTATGTGCTTCATCTGTGTACCTATCTGCCGTCCAGTAGGAGAGCCATTGCAGTTGTGCTGCTAAGAAGTAGGATTCAAAGGAGGGAGCGCCTAGTCCACCTTGTGTGGTGGGTAATTGTAGTTTTTTCAGTGCTCTTCTATGTCTGGCAGAACCCCAGATCAACGCACTGAGCAGCGAGTCTAGGTCCCGAAAGAAGGTTCTAGGTGGAATCACTGGTAAGTTGGTAAAGTAGTATAATAATCGTGGAACCATTATCATTTTGGCCAAAGCCACCCGGCCAATCGGGGCCAGCGGGAGGCTCTTCCAGAATCCGACTGGGGCTCTGACACCCGCCAATGCCCTACGATGATTACCCTCAAAGAAATCAGTTGGGGAATGATAAAGACGGATCCCGAGGTACCGGGGTGCTTCCGCGCTCCAAGCTATTCGCTGACAGTCTTAACGTCCTGGGGGGGGTAGGCTCGGATGTAGTGGGTATATCGTGGATTTATCCCAATTCACCCTTAACCCAGAGGCTACCGCGATTTCCGTTAGCGTCATCCAAAGAGGAGTTAAGTCTTCTGTGATGTCTCGCACGTATATTAAGAGGTCGCCGGCATACATGGAGACACTATGTATGGTGTCCGCTATGGGAATGCCTCAGCGTGTTCCTTCCTGTCGTAACCGTATGGCTAGGGGCTTGACTGCCAGGGCAAAGAGTGAGGTGAGTTTGTTGTATAAGAGTTGTGTGTAAGCGATGAGGGTGGGACCAAGGTCCGCTCGCTGTAGGAATGTGAAAAGGTACTGCCAAGTGAGGGTATCAAATGCCTTCTCGAGGTCTAGAATGAGACAGGCAGACCGGGGATATATCCCTCTCACCTGGTCCTGGACGTGGAATATTCGGCGTATGTTCTGGGATGTGGTCTACCGGGGATGAATCCACATTGGTCTGGATGGACCAGGGGATGTATGATTTGTGCGTACCTGTCTGCTAATATCTTCCCGAGGAGTTTACAGTCAGCGGAGAGAAGCGAGATAGGGCGGTAGGAGGCCATTTGCTGCGGGTCACGGTGTGGCTTTAAGAAGGTCACGATTACGGATTCTCTCAGGGATCTCGGCAGCTCTCCCTTTTCTAACACGGTCGCGAACATCTCTACTAATCGAGGGACCAGTTGTGGGGAGAACGTTGTGTAATATTCTAGTGGGAGCCCATCTAATCCCGGCGCCTTATTGTGGGCTAAGGCGTGTAAGGCGCGGGTCACATCTGTCGATGTTATCGTCATATCTAGGGCCTTCCTATCTGTCCCCTTGATTTTAGGTATGGTCAAGGGATTGAGAAAACGATCCACTATGGCCTGTGTAGTTGAGGCCGGGTCGTTGTAGATCTCCGCATAATAGCAGTGAAATGCTACAAGAATCTCGGCCTGGGACCGCACTAGTTTGTCCTGGGAATCCAGGATTTCTGTGATGGGCTTTACGTCGTGTCTTGTTTGGCCAGCCACGCTAATAATGTGCCTGTTTTGTCCCTTTCTTTATGCATCCGGGTTGCGTACGATCTAAAGTTGTATCGGCGGAGATCTGTGCAGGCGGCTTGATAATCTGATTCTGCTTTGGCTAATCGCCGCGTCCCCTCCGCGGATGTGGTGTCCCGTTTAGTGATTGCAGCGAGTTGTTGCTCAGCCTTGGTGAGTGTCTGTTCCAGCGTACGTTTGACCCCTGTAATTTGTTTCATGCACTCTCCTCGGGCCACTACTTTGAATGTGTCCCATTCCACTAATGTTGAGGAGGCTGTGCCTGCATTGTGTGCAAAATAGTCTTGGATGCTACGCTCCTGTTCGTGTCTAAAGACTTGGTCTGAGAGACAATCCCGCGGCAGACGCCAGGTGGGGACGGGGGGGTGTGGGGGCCTCCAGTTGAGTCGTAGGATATGGGCATCATGATCAGAAATGACCCTGCCCATGTAGTCTGTGTGGGTATGTGGGAGGGCGGGTCGGATAATCAGACGAGGAGGCTGTATATAGTGAGATGCTCTGTGAGTTTTATTCGAAATGACAGGTAATGGACCACACGAGGGTGGTATGAATGTCTCAACAGTCCCTTGCGGTTCTTCTTCTGTTACGGGTCCTTCGACTGATGGTTCTCCGCCCCTTCCGACCGCTCCGAGTACTTTGGGGGATTCTTCTCCTAGTTGTATATCCGGACCCACATTCGTCCCAGGGAGGCTCATAGGAGAGAGGAAAAGACGGCTGTCAGTAACGTATATGGTATGTGCCAAGGTTGTATCCCATCACCGCAACACCACGTGAGAATTGTGCTTCCCTCCTTTCCTATGAGGGTGGTTGTATTTACAGGTGATTTTGGGCGAGAACGGTGAAGAGGTAAAACAAAAGGGGGGGGGGAAGCGAAGGGAATAAGGTACAGATCGGGAAAGGGTTCGTACTCTCTTCCTTACTCGGATATATGACCCTTAGGCAACTCAAAACGACAAACAGAACATGGGAGAAAAGGGGTTTCAGGAAAGTGCAGTCCTAGGGCTGACTAATCATTCCTATTGACAAACGACGATTACGGAGACAATTGCGGACTTTTACTCCAAACAGTGTAGACAATTGCGGACTTTTACTCAAAACAGTGCTCCCTCTCGTCAGCCAATCCCTCCCTTCCTGTACCCGGTCCCAACCTCCACCCGCTCCTCTTGTGCCCTCGCTCAGGGTTACTCACAGGCTCCGCCGCAACTCTCCCTGAGTTGCGGCCGCTCTCCAGCCTCCTCCGGTGGGCACCACCACTCCTCGCACCACGTCTCGTCTTCTTCGGCTTTTCCGTCCTCTTCGGTCTTTCTCCCGACTCGATCTCGGTCCTCGCGTCCTTCTTCTCCGTTGCTTCCGCCTTGCTCTTCTCCTAGTCCTTCGACCGCTTCCTTCCCGATCTTGTGTCCCTCGTCTCTTTTCACGGTCTGGTCTGTTGTGCTTCCGGGGTTAGCCCCTCCTCCTACCACGCTCTCCGCGTCGCTGATTCGTCCCTGCGAAGGGGAAGGACAAGGGGGGGCGGTTATCCTTTCCGTCATACGTTCGACGGACCTGTGACATCGGGTGTCGGCTCTCCGGGCTCCCCGAGACCAGGGGATACGGGAGCCCCCGGAAGGTAAGTGACGGGGTGAACCTGTCTCCTTCTCACATCCCCTTTCCCTTGCTGTCCTTCTCGTAGGGGTTTGGGTTTGAGGAAATCGAGAAAGAAAGTCTACGTTGGCTTGTTCACTTCCTTTCCGATGTTTGGTATGAAAGCGATATGGTTGGAGGGATAAAAACCACCGTAGTACTCTATCGTTGTTCCCCTTGTTCCGCGCCAACCATTCTAATGGCGCATGATCGGTATACAGGGTGAAGTCCCTTCCTTCCAGGTAATACTTCAGGGCGTCGATGGCCCACTTGATGGCCAGGGCTTCCTTTTCGATGACTGCATAGTTCTGTTCCCTGGGGAACAGTTTTCTACTGATATACAGTATGGGTTTCTCCTCCCCTTGTTGGGTGACTTGCGACAGGACTGCCCCCAGCCCTTGATCGGAGGCGTCAGTTTGGAGTATAAACGGCAAGCTATAATCAGGGCTAGCCAATACAGCGTCTGAGGTTAGGGTGGTTTTCAGGGTGTGAAATGCTTGCACTACTGTGGGGCTGGGATTCCTTAGCATGACTTCTGTTTTTACTGATTTATGTAATAGATCTGTCAGGGGGGCGGCTATCTGGGAGAACCGGGGTATAAACCTCCTATAATACCCCAGGAGCCCCAAAAAGGCCCGGAGTTCTTTTGCGGTACGTGGGAAGGGTATTTGTGTAATAGCCGCTAGTTTATTGTCTTGTGGTCGTATGACTCCTTCCCCCAACAGATACCCCAGGTATCTTACAGTTTGGGCGGCTAGATGGCTTTTGGCCGGCTTGATTTTGAGTCCCTGGCTGCCCAAGGTCTGGATTACCTCATAGAGATGAGTCAAATGTTGTTCCCAGGTTTCACTGTAGATGACAATGTCATCTATGTATGCCCCGGCATACCTTTCATGTGGTTGTAATATCCGGTTCATAGCCCTCTGGAAGGTAGCCGGAGCCCCGTGCAACCCGAAAGGGAGTACTACAAATTGGAACAACCCATCGGGAGTGGAAAAGGCTGTCTTTTCTCGATCTTGGGGTCGAAGGGGTATTTGCCAGTACCCCTTACACAAATCCAGGGTACTGATGTATTTAGCCTTCCCGATCCGCTCTATCATCTCATCTACGCGGGGCAAGGGGTAGGTGTCGAACTCTGAGATTTTATTGACCTCCCTGAAATCAATTCAAAAGCGTACCGAACCGTCTGGTTTCGGTACTAATACTATTGGGGAGTTCCATTCACTGGTGGAAGGTTCTATAATGCCCATCTGCAACATCTGCTGAACCTCCTCACGTATAGTATTCCTACGGGCCTCCGGTATCCGATACGGACGAAGGCGTACCGTTTTCCCTGCCTGGGTTTTTATCGAATGTTCCACCAAAGTGGTTCGTCCAGGGGTCAAGGAGAAGACGGGCTGGAGGGGTAAGAGAGAGTTGACTAATTCCGATCGTAAGTCGGAGGGCAATTCCGCATCAATGCATTGGACATATAAGGGAAGATCCTTCCCAACCCCTACTAAAGAGGGAAGAGGTCCTTCCCATCGTTTCAACAGGTTCACATGATACACCTGGTTGGTTCCACGCTTCTTATCTAATTCGATCTTGTAGGTAACGGGGGTCACTCTCTCTAACACTATATAGGGACCCTGCCATTGTCCTAATAATTTGTGGTCAGAGGAGGCCAACATGAGCAGAACGCCATCTCCCACAGCAAAGGTTCTACTCTTCGCCTTTTTATCATATTGTACTTTTTGGGCTTCCTGTGCTTTTTCCAGATTGTTTCTTACTATCGTTCTTATTTGTCCCAGATGGGTTCGTAGTTGGGATACATATTCTACTAGCGGTTTAGCGTGGTTGGGTTCTGCCTCCCAGGTCTCCCGCATCATGTCCATTAAGGACCTAGGTTGGTGACCATACAGGAGCTCGAAGGGGGAGTAACCCGTGCTTTTCTGGGTTTTGCAGCGGATGGCATATAGGGCTAAGGGTAACATATCCTCCCATTTCCTTGTTTCTAGTTCCAATAATTTTTTTAGGGTGATCTTGAGGGTGGCGTTGTATCGCTCCACCAGACCGTCGGTCTGTGGGTGATACGCTGCTGTTCTTATCTGTTTTATCCCCAATTGGGCACATACTTGTCTCATTAATTTGGACACAAACGGCGTTCCCTGGTCAGTTAAAATTTCCTTCGGGAACCCGACCCTAGCAAATATGGCGATCATTGCTTTGGCGATACTGGTGGCATCGGGATGTTTTAAGGCAACAGCTTCTGGGAACCGGGTCGCATAATCCACCAGTACCAATACATAGCGACACCCACTCCGGGAAGGAAGTAAAGGTCCTATGATATCCATTCCGACCCTACAAAACGGCTCATCGATTATTGGGAGGGGTTGTAATGGGGCTTTTGGAGGTCTATACCTACTGTTTTTTTGGCAGATAGGACACTCACGACAATAGGTTTTTACCTGTTTATATATGCCTGGCCAAAAAAACTGTTCTAAGATTAATTGTTCGGTTTTCTCGTCTCCAAAATGTCCTCCCAGTAAATGACTATGGGCTAGGTAGAGTATTTTGTCCCTAAACGGGGTAGGCACTAACAACTGGGGATTGGCTGTGGCTTTGGCCTGTCTATACAACAGACCATTCTGGATGAAGAATTGAGGTCCTACATGAAGGGGGTCTACCTGGTCCTTGGCTTGGTTCCAGGCTTCCTGTAATACAGGGTCCTCTCTCTGGGCGGCTCGAAAGTCTTGGTTGGTTTCCCAGGGACCCTCTTCCGTCCTGACGGGAAAAACGGACGCTGGATGACCCTTTTCTTTCCTTCTTTGATTCCTGGTTTTTCTACTCTTGGAGGGTGGCCATTCGTGATTCTCGTCCTGAGAGAAAGGTGCTATCTTCCACCAATCCTTCTCTTCCGGAACGGCTTTCGTGAGTAGCTCGGGTAGATATTTATAGTCGCTCCCCAGTATAATGGGTTCCGGGAGTCGGGGAATCAGGCCCACTTTGAGATCTGAGCCGGAATCTGAGGCATGCTGTATGTGAACATGAGTGGTGGGGTACGATTTAGTGTCTCCGTGTACGCACTGGATGTGCACCGTGCCATCTGGATCCCCACATGCTGGACCTAGATCCTGGGGTCGTACGACACTCTGTCGGCAGCCTTTATCGGCCAGTGCGGTCAGGGGCTGTCCATTTATGTAGACCCCGCAGTGATACGGAGGGGTTTGTCGGGTCGAGGTGTGACAACTGTAATTCCGTGCTACTCCAATCTCCATGGGTTCTTCCTTTTGGGGACAAAACCGGGCTATGTGTCCTAGCCCCCCACAGTGAAAACATTGGGGCCCAGGGGGGGGGGGGAGGTCTGAACACCGGTGGACCCTGAGGCCTGAAGGGAGGAGGTCCTGGGATGATTATAGCAGGATCGGGTTTTCGACTTAACGTCGGACGAGAGGGTCGAAGGGTCCCGCTTATTCCTGTTCTCCAAGGATGTTCTTCTCGTCCCTTTTGTGCTTCCTGGGCTTGGCTATAGGCACTAGCGATCTCCACCGCTGTTTCCAGGGTCAAGTGAGCGTGCTGTCTCACCCATTTCTGTATGGGAGGATGAAGGGAGGACAGATATTGCTCCAAATAGACTTTGGCCATAATATCCTCCTTGGTAGCTGTGGCAGGTTTTAGCCACCGGTCGGCCATGTCTTTTACTCTAAAGTAAAGGGCTCGGGGTGTTTCTTGGGGCCCTTCTTTGATCTGTCTGAGTCTCAATCGGTAGGTGTTGTCATTGACTCCTAGTCTTTCCATGATACAATGTTTGATATCCTGATATGGGGTCAGTCCCGTGATGTTCGCTGATTGGTAAGAGGCTTGTAGTTCTCCCGAAAGCAAAGGCCCTAGGTATTGTCCCCATTTATCAGCTGGCCATGCGGCGGCTAATGCCATGCGCTCAAAGTTATTGAAAAAGAACTCCGGATCCTCACCACTGACGTATTTTTGTAGGATGACGGAGGGTAATGTACTGGGGCCTCTTTGTTGTCCCAGGGCATCTGCTATTTTCCCCATGGTCGTATCGTGAGTCTGTCCTTGATTGGTGATGACTTGTTGTAATTTCCCACGATCTTCTTCCACCACCGTGAGGAACCTCTCCATCGCCTTTCCTAGGCTCTCCTGATTTTCCGCCATTTTGGTTAATACGGCGTCCATGTCTCCTCTGGATCCCACTTCTGACACCACTTGTGGGAGGGCGGGTCGGATAATCAGACGAGGAGGCTGTATATAGTGAGATGCTCTGCGAGTTTTATTCGAAATGACAGGTAATGGACCACACGAGGGTGGTATGAATGTCTCAACAGTCCCTTGCGGTTCTTCTTCTGTTACGGGTCCTTCGACTGATGGTTCTCCGCCCCTTCCGACCGCTCCGAGTACTTTGTGGGATTCTTCTCCTAGTTGTATATCCGGACCCACATTCGTCCCAGGGAGGCTCATAGGAGAGAGGAAAAGACGGCTGTCAGTAACGTATATGGTATGTGCCAAGGTTGTATCCCATCACCGCAACACCACGTGAGAATTGTGCTTCCCTCCTTTCCTATGAGGGTGGTTGTATTTACAAGTGATTTTGGGCGAGAACGGTGAAGAGGTAAAACAAAAGGGGGGGGGGGGAAAGCAAAGGGAATAAGGTACAGATCGGGAAAGGGTTCGTACTCTCTTCCTTACTCGGATATATGACCCTTAGGCAACTCAAAACGACAAACAGAACATGGGAGAAAAGGGGTTTCAGGAAAGTGCAGTCCTAGGGCTGACTAATCATTCCTATTGACAAACCACGATTACGGAGACAATTGCGGACTTTTACTCCAAACAGTGTAGACAATTGCGGACTTTTACTCAAAACAGTGCTCCCTCTCGTCAGCCAATCCCTCCCTTCCTGTACCCGGTCCCAACCTCCACCCGCTCCTCTTGTGCCCTCGCTCAGGGTTACTCACAGGCTCCGCCGCAACTCTCCCTGAGTTGCGGCCGCTCTCCAGCCTCCTCCGGTGGGCACCACCATTCCTCGCACCACGTCTCGTCTTCTTCGGCTTTTCCGTCCTCTTCGGTCTTTCTCCCGACTCGATCTCGGTCCTCGCGTCCTTCTCCGTTGCTTCCGCCTTGCTCTTCTCCTAGTCCTTCGACCGCTTCCTTCCCGATCTTGTGTCCCTCGTCTCTTTTCACGGTCTGGTCTGTTGTGCTTCCGGGGTTAGCCCCTCCTCCTACCACGCTCTCCGCGTCGCTGATTCGTCCCTGCGAAGGGGAAGGACAAGGGGGGGCGGTTATCCTTTCCGTCATACGTTCGACGGACCTGTGACATCGGGTGTCGGCTCTCCGGGCTCCCCGAGACCAGGGGATACGGGGGCCCCCGGAAGGTAAGTGACGGGGTGAACCTGTCTCCTTCTCACAGGGTAATTTTGGGCAATATTGCTGCTGAGCATAAGAATCTGTCGAGGCGGGCCCGCAGGTTATGTGGGATGGAATGGAAGGAGTATAACCGGGTCTGTGGGTGTCGCATTCACGTCAGTAAGCGTCCAGTGCGTGATCCAGGCCCGAAATCTTTCGGTTTGTTTGGGGGCCGGGGAATACACTGGTGGGGGGTGGGAGCGGTCTAGGGTGAGGTCTAGTGTGCAATTATAGTCTCCACCCAAAATCCAGGGAATAGTGGCAAAAGGGGCCAGGATCCCGGTGAGGCGATCCCAAAGTTTGTCTTGTTCTACATTGGGGGCATATATGCTACCCAGGAGTACTGCTTGCCCATCTAAGAGTCCCTCTAACAACGTGTATCTGCCATCTTTATCCACCACCCTCCGGAGTTCCTGGAAAGGGGTTCCCGGTCGAACCCAGATTAGTGCCCCGCATGCATATGCGGAGTAGGTCGTGGCGCATATGGTACCACGCCATTTAGCCTGCAGTTTTCCCACCTCCGTCGCGATGAGATGTGTCTCCTGTAAGAAAGCTATCCGAACATTGTGGCGTTTTGCATATGAGTACACTGCATACCGTTTGCTCGGAGTGTGGAGCCCCCTGACGTTGAGGGTGAGGATGCTGATGTCAGTATGTTATGTAATTATTGCCATGGCTCAGTATCAGTGTGTGACGATAGGAATCTGTGTCTGACGGGATATACTAAGCGAGGCCTTCCCGATCGAGGGAGGGTACATGCACCCCACGACACTAGTCGTCTATGTGTTTCGGGCACCCGGGTGTGTGTCATTCCATGAATGGGGTTGGGACATCGCTGAACTGGCAAAACTAACTGCATAACTGGGGTCGGGAAACAGTCCCAATACCAGGGACCCATCGTCCAGCCGATGCGTCCAAACCTACTCTCCCTAGTGAGGAGGGTGCAACAATGTATGGTGGGGGCGGCGGTGTGGATGTGCGAGGCTGAGCGCGAGTCGGGCCTTTGTAGGATCAGTGGGCGCTGCTCATGTCGAGTCGCATAATGGCTATGGTGCATATAGTTGGTTAGTGAGTTTTACATATAACTGCCCTCATTGTACTCCCGGCAAGCCCATCTTACGTCAAAAGGGTCCTTGTTTGTTCATCTAGAATGAGGTCCGCTGTTTGAGGGGTGACCAGAGGGGGTGTCACAGAGTCCTCGCCCGACAATGTTCCATCGCTTTCATTCTCCCCCTCAGATGAAAAAATGTGTGGAGGTCGATCTATGTCCTCCAGACGGGGGGACACCTAAAGATCAATCACTGCCTGCAATGCCTCCCTTCGCTCTTTTACAATTTGTTCCAGGTCAGGAGAGTCTTGGTTGCGTATTCTGGTCCCACTGCTTGCACCGCCACGCGGACGCTTCTGGGTGCGTCTCCTGGGTTGTGACAGTTTAGGACTAGGATTCCGTGTGGTTTTTGCTCTGGATTGCTGTGGGCAGTGATGATCCGCCCAATCCTGTGCTTCCTTGGCGGTAGTGAAAAAGACAGTGGAGCCGTTATGGATGACCTTGAGGCGAGCTGGAAAGAGCAAGGAGTACTGAATATTGTTCTCTCGTAGTCGGCGTTTCACGTCCAGGAATGAAGACCGTCGTTGCTGCACTGCTCGCGCATAATCCGGGAATACCATGATTCGCTTATTTTCGACCTGCAGGGCGCCTGCCGCTCGTGCCGCATGCAGCACCGCGTCCCTGTCCCGAAAGTGTAGGAACTTCGCTAGCATCGGCCTCGGAGCAGCCCCTGGCGGCGGCCTGTGGGCGCGTTCCATAGAGAAGAATGTCGACCGGTCTGTCGCCGGAGTGAAGGATTTCACCCATGCCTCCATGTAGTTCAGTGGGTTTGTGCCCTCAATTCCTTCTGGTAAACCCAGCACACGAATGTTACAGCGTCTCGAGCGTCCTTCTAAGTCATCCGTACGTTCCGCCATAATGGTTAGGCGATGTAGGACTTCTTGTAGTGTCTTCTGGTGCGTCTTGATTATGGGTTGTAGGTCGGCCACTGTCTTTTCCCCGTCTTTCACTCTGTCTGCTAGCTTGCGGTGGTCGTCGCGGATGAGACTGATGTCTGTTGCTAGGGTCCCGAGCCTCTTCTCCATGGAGAGCCTGGAGAGCCCGATGGCCGCCAGGACCTGATCCAGTTTGGCAGAGATCGTAGGATCGGCCTGTGGCGCCTCAGTGTGTACCCATGCCCGGGTCTTTGGCATATTCTCCGGAGCTGTCTCGGGCACTGACGTGTGTTGGGCCACCCTCGATTTCCCCATGGTGGCGGCCAGGGCGATGGCGCGCAATGAGGGCGCTGGCGTGTAGAGCGGGGTGTGTGATCCGCCGATACAAGGCTCCCTGCTGGACCTGGCAATACGAGGGCCCACTCCCACCAAAAGTCTGGGTGCAGCTGTCCGGTTAGAGGGGGAGGACCCCTCCGTCGATGTCCTCGTCACCGCCGGGGTCGGGCACCTCCAGAAAGGTCTGTTCTCTCCGCGTAGTGTCCAAGGATCAAGGGCGGTAGCGGGGTCGTTTTTACGCGCCCCTCTTTTGTAGGAATGAGCGGTCTATTGCGGTGCCGGGGGTTATGCCGCCATGCCAAAGTCAGGCAACCGTCTATTCCTGTGCACCCTGTTCGGCGAGCCGCTCAGCTGTGGGGGCTCTTGCGTGCGTGGAAATATGGGGGCACAGCTAACCTCACTGTTGCCGGTATGCCTCTCACCGAGTCCCTGATTTCATGCCCCGCCGGTCCTGCTGAATGCCGGGCGCCATCTTTGGGTTAGGTGCACTGGCTTATGAGAGGGGCTCGTCCGAAGCCCACCGCCGAGTTTGAGGGTGGTAAGTTGCCTTTCTGTTCCCTGGCCCCTGGAGAGGGAGGGGCACCGTCCCCGGCTGGCACTCCAGCGCATTGTCCGCTCCTATCCCCCGCCGCTGGAGGGGGTCCGCATCAGACCCAAGATGGCCGTCCGCTCCCCTCGCGTCGTCCCGGAGCTGGCATTGGGCGCGCGCTCGGGGAGCCCGGTGGTCTCTGTCACCCCAAGACTGCGTTCCGGTATCTTCGCCTCCCCCGTGGGTGGCCTGCTGTGGGCAGAGGTCGACGCCGGCACCGAGGCACTCACACAGGCCGTCTAGTCCCTCCCTCCGGGACGAACATCCGCCATCTTGCGGCCGGGAGCCACGGTCCGGCACCCGCACCGCCGCCGCCGTCCGTCCCCTTCGTGGCCACCAGGCAAGCGCACCAATGGACGCAGGGCTGGTTCCGGTGTCCGGAGCCGGTTTCGATGTTGCGAGCAACGCCTGGAAACGGGCAATTTGCGGGCCCGATCGCGGAGCCTCAGCAAGCCACAACAGCCATGGTAGCCTGCTTGGCCACGCCCCACCGTAGGATGCATATCTTCATATCCCATCCATCCTTCCCACAGGAGATTCCTATGGTTCACAGTAGCCAACACTCACTACCAATTCAGGGTTCTTCCTCTTGATATGAAGTCTGACCCCAGGATATTTACAAAGTGTCTGGCTCCTGTAGCATCCTTCTTAAGGAAATAAAAACACCAGGTGTTCCCATTCTTAGACAACTGGCTCGTCAAGGCTGATTCCCATCACGCAGCACAGAAACCAACAAATGCCTGCATAGCCCTATTCAACAAGCTAGGTCTTACTTTGAATTGAATAAATTCAAGCTTACAAACATCAAGAACTATAACCGTTTTGGGAGCAACACTAGATACTATAAGCAACAAAGCCTGCCCCACATCAGAAAGACAAATAAAGCATTCGCAAAGTCCATTCTGAAAAAAAATCTTTCAATACGCCTCTACAAGTCATTATTAGTGATGATGCACTCCTCTAGTTTCTTTCTGCCGGCTAAGGATGCTAACCCTCCAGAAGAACTAGACCTCCAATGGGTACAAGCGATCGTTTGTTCGATTTCATCAAAGTCACTCCAGCCATGATCAAACCCCTATCTTGGTAGACACCACAGACACACCACTCAGTCGGCCTTTCATTCCTCGCTCAACCCTCTCCATTGTTCATTACCACCAATGCTTCCTTGGAGGGATGAGGAGCATACCTTCCAAGACCTAGAGGTCAGTAGCAAGTCTGCTCGAGCTCAAGGCAGTACATCTGGCCTCACAAACTTTCCTCCCCAAGAAAAAAAATTCTGAAGTTGTCATATGAATGACAATTCAACAGTGAGACACTACATAAAGAAGGGGGTATGAGATCACTTCTCTCTCTCGAAACAAGACATTTGGAATAAGGCCATTCAAATTGGAGTGCATCTGCGAGTGGAGCATGTCCCAGGAAAGCAAAACGAGATAGCGAAATCTCTCATTAGACCGAGGTCATCTTGCCACGTATGGAAACTGGCTCAGGAGAAAATCAACCACATATTCTCGAAGTGGAGAAAATCCAATCTCGACCTCTTTGCGAACCCCCTGAAGACCAAATGTCGATTCTTTGCAAGCTGGCATCACCACCATTTTGATGGCATGGTTCGGAATCTTTGCAAACGCCTTTCCACCCATTCCCCTAATTCCAAAGGTTCTCATGAAAATCGAACCTTGCAGAATGATACTGATAGCCCTAATGTGGCTCGTCGGCATTGTTTTACAGAACTTCTCCTACTGTCAGGGAGACCTCACATCTGATTGAAGGTCTCGCCTTATCTCCTGACAATAAGTGAGTGTCCAGGCCTGCACCAGGATCCAGAGTCTCTTCACTTATCGGCCTGGCTCTTGAGCACAATGAATTCCCCTATCTAAACATCCCTCCTATATGTAGGGAGATACTTTCCAGGGCCAGAGCAGACAGTGCTAACTCAACTTATTCTCACAAGTGGAAGAGATTTTATAGTGTCAACAGGACATCCCCTGTCCTCACCTAAACGGGTATTACCATACCTATTGCACTTGGTATGTTCAGGTTTAGCTGATGAATCCTGGCGTCCATATCTCGATTCAGACGATCACCCAGGTCACCCTACTGCCTATTTTCTACCCCATGTCCTATGAAGGGAGTCTTCCTGAGCTCTGCTCAGTTTCTTCAGCTATTACAATTTTTTGGATCATCCAAGTTCATAGTCATTTCTCTCTGACCCTGGCACTAGGATGTCAGAGTAGCAGAAAACAAGGTAAATGACTACAAAATATACCTTTTCCACAAAAACTCTCACGTTCAGAGAGATAAGGCTGTTTTTGGGACTACAGAAACTTGAATCTGTCATTTCTATAGCGGACAGTGAGAATTCCCTCACCTCAGATTATAGGTCCAAGGGAGAGGTTGCGCCAAGGGCCTCCAGAAGATGCGAAGCAAAGCCACAAAAAGGCTTAACATGAGTCTTCATAAAGCACTTATCAGAGAGAGAAAATAGGAAATAGCTCTAGTACTAGCCCTACAGGGCATGTTACAGGATTTCTACAAACACGTTCTAGAGCCTGCAAGGTCACATAGTGCTCGATATGTCAGTATTCTCCGATGCTCCTGCCACTCCAACAATGATCCCAGTCTCAGTTATTGCCATGCATCCCGGACCGACCCGTTCACATCTAGTGATGATAGAGAGAAGGCCAACAACTGGTAAATTCTGCACCAGAGGATTTCTGGTGGTTCCCTGATCCTTAGCGAACGAGCATCCAAGCACTTCCAACTTCCAATAGCACAGAAGCAATTAGTTCTTTGGTTTGAAATAAAAATGCTGTAACCTTTTACAGCTGTTAATGTATCTGGGAAGAATTACAATCATGGAAAACCCTGCCACTCCTAACCCTGCCCAACCAGCAAGCAGACGTTCTCAACTATGTCTGGTTCTACTGTATGGGCTGCCAAGTCACTGGCTATACGGTGCAGGTACAACCACCAGATGTGGTCAAACATTGCCACGTATATACAATTTCTGCCGGAAGACACAAAGGGCAGAAAAAAGATTCTGCAGGGGAGCAAAACGTCCTCATCAGAAAACCTAGATTGCGCTATAGATATAGCTTCAATAGAATTCCCACAACTGTCAGTCACTGGTTCTTAGATGCTAAGGTTAGTTCAAGGCCACAACATTTAGAACCTGAGGTGTAAATATATCTAATGTTTTTACCTTACCATGGTGACACTCTATTTAGCAAGCATGTTGATGACGCCTTGCAAGCACTCAAGGCTGACTCTGACACTGCAAGATCTTTTTGGCATGATACAGTTTCAAAAGAAGCACCCTTTAGAGGGGACCCACGAAAGAGTCACTTATCTGTATCAAAGAGGAACAAATAAGTCCTGGATCTCATCACATGGTCGGACGTTGGAGATCACCCAGATGGCGCCCACCGCATCTCCAACTGCTTTGGAAGGAAGTGCTAGCTTTGCTAATGAAAGGTTCCATAGAGAAAGGCCTACATTGTCCGCAAGGAATGGGCTTCTATTCTCAGTTTTTCCTCATAGTCATGAAAACAGAGGACAGGTTATCCATCATAGACCTCCGGAAACAATCCTTTAATGAGGTCACCCTCTCTGACACCACATGACAGCTCTGAATTTACAGGATTCATACTTCCACATTCCCACCCACGCATCAAAGTTCTCCCATTTGACTTTAAGTCAGCTTCCGGCATTTTTACCTACTGCCTAGCCCTTGCAGCTTGTACAGGAGGGGCAGTCATCAGGTATTCCCCCACCTCGACAACTGGTTGATAAAATCACCAATGGCATTTCAAGCGTCCAAAGCCACAGAGGCTTGGCCTAAAGTTGTTTCACAAATTAGGTCTCCTTGTGAATTATCAAAGATCATCAACTACTCCATTCAAGAAGATAACTGTTCTTGAGCTGCAACACTAGATACTGTCCAATACAAAGACTTTCTATCCCAACATATGCAACAACGCCTCTAGGAACTTACTCTGAACTACATTATTATTATTTTTTTAAATGTGTGCTTCTGTTTAATTAGCTTCCAGACATCATGTCCTCAGCGATCAATATGATCCCTCATGCACGCCTGAATATGAGATCCTTACAGGAACAGCTACAAAAACAATAGATTCAAACAAACGAATGATCATGGGTCTGGCGAACTTCACACTGGTCTGATGGAAGCTCTAGCCTGGTATCCCAGACCTCCCACCTGTCAGAGGACCTCATGTCTTACCTCAAATACCTCACTTCGTAGTGATTACAGATGCCTCCCTGGAGAGTCCTCTGCAGAACCTGCAAATTCAAGGAAAGGGGTCTCCGCTCCAGAAGAAGCATACAAAGCAAACGCCTGGAGCGCAAGGCCATGTAACTTAGACTCCAAGCTTTGTTAGTTTGCATGGACTTTACCACCAGCATGCAATACGTGAACAAACGAAGCGGCACAAGATCACCAGCACTGTCCAAGAAGGATCAGGAAGTCTGGAGCCAGCTAAAAACACTGAGAATAACTCTTTGGGCCAAAAATGTTCCCGCAACTGGCAATCTCTCAGCAGACATACTAAGCAGAACTGGAAACAGCCTCCAGTCAACACTAAATATGATCTTCTCGTTCTAAGGCAATCCGGCTCTAAATCTCATTGCAACAAACGAAACCGCACATGACAGTTCTATGCAAGTTGGCATCCACATCCAGGATTGTGAAGGAATGCCTTTCGACAGATGGTCCGGGATCTATGCCAACCTTTTCCTCCGATGATACCAAATGTTGTCAGCAAGAGGAAAGCAGAGCAGTGTCCTCTCATCCTGATAGCCCCCATTTGCCAAAGCAGCATTGGTTCATGGAGCTTCTCCTAATATCAGAATACAACCACATTCACCTATCAACATACTGTAAACATTTGACGATGAACTAAGGCCAGGTTCTTCATCCTGACCCGACCTCTCTCTTATGTGCACAGCTCCTTAATTCCAAGAATTCAAATATCTCATTATTCCTCAGGGCTGCAGGTCTATTCTCTACAAGTCAAGGCGGAAGCCACAACATAGACATGTAAACCGTAGTGGAAACGTTTCTGCCTATGGCACAAGTAATCAAACCTACATCCTCTACAAGCACAATTTGGCAGATAACGACTGTATCTCCTCTCGCAAGCTCAGTCACGGTTGGTACATGCATCTGTTATGGTATGGCTTTCAGCAATATGAAGATATAGATGCTCATCACATTTTCTCTCTTCCTGCTCTAGCGGAATCATCAAACAGTTTGTGAAAGAATTATTCCGATTTTTTTTTTTTCCCTCCCGTAAGAGCTCCTTCCACGGACTGGTACCTGAATATAGTTCTGTCTACTCTCATGACGAATTATTCAAATCCATTCACAGAGCAAACCTCATTTCTCACATGGAAGGTTGCCTTGTTATTAGTGCTCACTCTCACCAGAAGGGTAGAGGAGATATAGGCTTTCTCAACTCAAGGACCTTCTTGCACTGCACAAGCAATTTAGTACTTATCAGAACCAATCCAAAGGTTTATTCCCAAGGTTCTTTCAGATCTTGCCTCAATGAACCTATAATGTTTCTGACTTTCTTCCAGAATCCAGCATCACCAGCTGAGCGGTCTATTCTTACACTAGGTATCAAAAGATATCTAATATTCTACTTGCATTGCTCTAAACAACTCATGAGAACTGATCAACTGTTGGACTCAGATGGACACACTCGTAAGGATGCTCTAGTCACATTGGCAACCATCTTTTGATAAATTTTAGATGCAATCCAGTTCTGCCTCTCAAAGGCTGGCAAGCCCTTCACAGTGAAAACCAGGGCACACTCAGCTAGGGCAGTTTCCACCTCAACTTCTTTGTTTGCGGAAGTGCCACTGTAAAAGATATTGTGCTGCAGCTTGGAGAAGTGTGCATATAATTCATGCAGTCTTATTACCTGGAATCGGCATGACACAGTGATGCTGCAGTTGAACATGTTTTACTACACCTCTTATTTCAATAAGGGAAGCCTCTTTTGGTTCCATGTGTTTGCTTATGTATTTATGCAAATTTTAATGGATGATGTATATTATTTGATTAAATTGCATATGAAAGTTATGTATATTTTTTCTACCCAACATTCGCGCTAATACTATAAGATATATAAATACAGTAACTGCTTGCTATTTTTATTCAATCATGTGAATCTATGAAAGATCCAATACTGGAGAAGAAAATAAGTTACTTACCTGTAACAGCAGTTCTCCAGTATTGGTATCTTTCATACATGCACATGTGACCCACCCTCCTCCCTGGAGAGGCTCCCCTTGTAGCTCAGGATTCTTTATTCCCACTTGTGCTTGAAAATCTGAGGGACTCTGATTCTTTAGTTCAAGTTTGGTCCTTGTGGACTCGCAAGGGGGTTTTCCATGCCACTTATCCTTCAGTGAATGTATTATTCTTGTGCTATTGTGTCAGCCTAATCGTGTAACCTTGACTACGCATATTGTACTTGCAATACTCTTGAGCTATGTTAATAAAAACAATTAAAAAAAAAAAGTTTGGTCCTTCTGTTTAAAAAAATACAGATGGGCTATTAAACTGACTTTTTAATTTCCATTTTAGCCTCCGATAGTGATGCATACTGTTTTTTATGGGGCCATGGGACTCCCACTTAGACGATTCAAGCATGTGAATCTATGAAAGATACTAATACTGGAGAACATCAGTTACAGGTAGGTAACTTGTTTTCTTACCAGTAACTATAGTTCTTACCTGTAACTATAGTTCTCCAGTATTGGAATCTTTCCAAGATTCACTTGCTTGAATCATTCCCTGTCGTCGAGATGGGAGTCCCCAGTACCATGCAAAAGCGATGCAATGTTAAAGATCAAGCATGAAGGCCCAAGGCCTTTAAAATTTTGCAACCTATCATAGTCTACTTAAAAAAGAGCCCAAACTTCGACTTCAGCCAATCAGGCTACTTTGCCCTCTAGCTCACTCCCGAGAGAAGCTACAGTCCACTCAAAGAAGGGAAATGTGAGCGTCTGAGTGCAGGAGGAGGGTGGGTCACATGTGAATCTATGGAAGATTCCACTGCTGGTGAACTAGGAGAAATACAGTTACAGGCAAGTATCTTATTTTTTTCCATTTATGTAGAAAATTGTATTATTTGTTGTTAGCTGTATTCAAATTATTATTATACATTTTTGAAAGGCATTAACTTGACCCATTTGTTTCCTGTTTCTTTGCAATTCTTTTTGAAAATGTAAAATTAAAAATGAAGAAATGTGTGTCTTTGTAGGTGGGCCAGGTCTACATGATCCTTGCGAGAAGGAATCAACAGATGCATTGATGCATATAACAACACAACAGAGAGAGCAAATTACCCACAGTGCACAGGTAACACTTGGTGAAATGCAGGGAATGAGCCTGTAATTCAGTTGATTCTACACTAATGTGCACTTTTCATTCAGAACATTTCAAACCTTGTTGTGAAAAGTAAGTTATTGAAGAAGGTGCCGCAATAACTGACGTTGGAATTGCCCAATGAGCTACATTTTGATGGAGACTTATCATCCTAGTTAACTTTGGTGTACAAATTTAAACTCTTTTTATGATTTACGTCTCAGTCTCCTATGGAGCTAAATTATCAACACAAGCCAGCAAATTCCCTCACTGAATTAAGCACTTGGTCTGTGTGCAACTTGCAGGTCACACTGGTTCCACTGAGTTAAGTAAATTTGGGATTTATTAATCCCTAAAATCCAGCAAAGGACCTCACACCATACACCAAGATTCAATAAATGTTTTTGTTCCTCTGTTTTAAAATAATTTCTGAAAATAGAAAAGAAAGCAAAAATGGCGTAGCATTGCTCGATTGAAGAGTGCGACTGCTCCTTTAAGTACTTCAGCTCAGTACAATCAGGACCATTAAACAACCTTTTTTAAATTTCTCAGTCTTCCTTAGGAATCCTGCCCACACACATTACTTACAAAGAAAAACAGCTCTTGGAAGGACCCTTTTTGACTCTGTCTCGATGCCTCTTAGCATAGTGTTGCAAAGCTCTCCACCTTTGTTACTCCTGCTGCACTTCCATGGTACTGCTTGTGTTGGCACGAGTAGCTATCTTGGTGTCTTCCTTTTCACTTCTTGTCAACACTTTGTGAGGATTTGTTGCTGCCATCTTGTGCTTTAAAGCACTTTGAAGCATGGTGCTGAGAGCACTTTTTTTTTTTTTTTAACACTAACTTTAATGAGTTTTTACAAAGTACATTTAAACAGACTGCACCTGTATTGATACTTGAATATACCAATGCAGTTCAGATTTGCCAGCATTACAGTGTTCATCTTAACATACAATTGCCAGTCGTCTATTACAGTGCATATAATTATATAGCATGATCTTTACACTTGGTGTGTTCGCATTTCCTATGTATTTCACATAAAGTAAATAAAATGAGTATTGCAAATCCCTTACATACTTGATTCAACTATCCCGGATCCCATTGCAGTTAGCTAACTGGGCAACACACTTGGTATCCGCTCAAACATAGAGTAATAGTCCATTATATTCATTGGAACATAAACATGAGCAGGCAGCACTTTACAGTGTATCATGTCACATTCTAGGTCAACATATGCATAATGTCAATTACCCAAACACCACTGGCCCTGCATCTTAAGAGATCTGCCGAGCAATATTCTGAAGTGTCGATACCTATGGCTCATCAGATATCAAGTCAGCCCAAGAGCACAACTTAATGTTCTTCGGTCCTGAAAGTGTTTTTTAGTGTTGAGGCAATAAGTCGTTGAGCACAGAGTGGTTCATGCCCTTGGTGTCTGGCTTTGTCAGGGCAATCCAGTGCTTTTTGGTAGTCTACGTACTAGCTTAATATTTGTGAGAAAAATGTTTACCTCGAGAGACGCAGAAGCTGAAAACTTTAACAATGTATGTTGTTTTCTTTTTTCTTATTAAACAAAGTAACATCCATGTCTTATTGATGATATTCTTTTGATCTCTTGGTGTGTGGTTGGAATTTATATTTGTATTTTGGTACAAGTATAAGTAGATCTTTGTAAAATGGAAATGCTATGTAAACAGTGCATAACACACTTATTCCTTTGGTATGGCTTTTTAATACTGTGTGCTTTGCATAGAATTGCGTTGTCAAAGAGAGTAGGTTAGGATAGGCATTTTTCACATGCTTTGATTCTTAGCACCTGTGGACCTTTACATTAGTAATGAGTCATCTACCACTTATTTTCTGTTTCTACAAAAGGATGTTTTTAATATTTTTACTTTATTAAATCATATTGTGAGTGGATACAAAAGGCAAGATGTTATTGAGAGAATGTTTCAAGTGGGTTTTTATTGAATTATCTACATAGCAAATAACATTTATAAGTATGGAATCTTATCTTCAGGTCTTGGATAGTTTGGTTTTGGTCAATCCTCTCCAAGACTACTGTGATCTTCACCCCACATTGAAAGAAAAAAAAATGGGCTATAATGATTTTATTCTTCTCTTAATTGTAATCAGTTTGTGCTACCAGTAGTGTTTCCCTTTACAGGAAACATGATAAACTAATCCCTGTTACCCACCGCATTTTTGCTTTCTTCTACCTGTTAACCCACTGTGGTAGTACAGTACTCTGTAACCCATGCCACCACTTTCTATTATGTTTAAAAAAAAAAAAAAAACGGCTTGTAATACCAAGATTTCTGATTGATATTGCTACCTGCAGATTCCTCGCCTTTTGAAAATTCCAGAAAGGTTTCCAAAACTCTTTCACCCCAGTAGGTGGCATTGACTTTGTGTCAACATTGCATGCAACGGTATCATGACATCACCATAGTTTTAATGTGCTCACCCTTGCATGCCAGTGTCCGTTCCCTTTTTTCCAATTCTTTGTTACGGATCTGCAGCTTGCTCTTTGACAGTTCTGTCAGGGGTTATTCAGCAATTTGTCTCATAGTTTTGGTGCGATCTTGTATCCACCTCCAAACGTTCAGGCTACAAACTCTGCAGTGACTGGGAGGTTTAGATGTCTATTACTGACCCTCATGATGTCTGCCTATGGTGTCTAGGATCAAACCACATCTCCAGATCCTGGGAGTCTTGTCAGAACATGCACCCTAAACCTATAATGGAGCCGGTAACAAATCACTTAATGACCAGGGCCATGTACGATTGTTCCAGTTCACCCCAGTCCCCAGGTTTGACGTGGTGGGAGAAAAGACGTAAGCCCAAAACGAAGAGAAGAAACAACTACAATCATAAGCTAAGTAAGTGGCCACTGATGCTCTCTAACCCAACAGATTTGTCATCTGAGCCTGAATTGGTGATTTCTCCATGCCCTGACCGGTTGCTGCCTGCTTAAAACAAGCTGGTGCAGTTGCCTCTCCAGTTCAGGAACCATCCTACCCTAATTTCTCTCCAGGTTTGGGTTCTGCATTTGTCCTGAAAACCATGATCGAGGTGTTTGGGAGAACTAGGTCCCACCTGGAGCATTTATGGACCCCATAGGACTTTTTAGCTGCTCCCTATTGCCTTCCCCTGATGTGACTTCGCTCTGTGTTGTAAGCCCCTATCATGCCTCGCGTCCCTTTGGTGCCCACACCTTCAGGCCCAATACCACCAATGGCCCAACTGGCCCCAGCACCACCTCCTGTGTGGCTGCAATCTCTCCCTCGGTGTAGATTGTGAAGTCAGGTAATAAAGATTTTGCAGAATGAGAATGAAATGTTGGGAAAATCTGAAAATGACCAATTAAAAATCAGACGTCAATTTAAAAATGAAATTGTTGATTTTGATGTCAAATTACAAAGGGTATTTTAACCTAAATCAATGAGTTGTACTGCAAAACACAAGTCCTGAGTACCCCCACTCCCACCAAAGTAAGAAATTGGATTATTTGGGGTGGGCGACTACCTAACTCAAGGAAAAATCACGATTTTTGTCAGGGTAAATCCTCAAAGTTGCTAAATTAACTAGAGCTCAAGCCACTTTTAGCTATGGCATACAACTGACAAACTTAATTTAGGCCAATGTGTAAAGTATTATTGCAGTACCAAAACAGTAATAAAGTTAAAATGCAAAACAATTAAAATCCCAAGTTGAATTAGAGAAATAAAATAAACCATCTTAAACGAAATGACACCATAGTGAGAAAAATCCAGGGAACAGGAGATATGATTTTTTCAAGTTTTAAGTAGAAATAGTGGCAAATAGCCTAAAGCATACAATGATAATCAATAGTGAGGCGCACGGGGGCGTGGCTTGGCGCCAACAAAGATGGCCACCTGAAGGAAGAGTTCCACCGGAGCCGTGCCCCAAAACCCCTAAAAATCAGACAAAACTCCTAAATTGGAGGACCAGATCACTTGCAGTGCCAGCAGATCACCAGCCATCCCGATCGACACCAGAAAACCCCATAAAAAAACAACCTGCAATTACTCAGTTTCAGTGTCACCGGGTGCTGAGAGCCGACAGAGGCCATCCCACCATTCGACCCGCCACGACCCCAACTACGGGCCATCGCGGATCGCAGAACCAGTTTGCGCACCTCACCTTGATTGCGGGGAGGGGGACGGGAGCCCGTGGCCTCCACCGCTCCAGCGACTGCGTGGTTCTCCCCCCTCCGGACTGCTGGGAGCTCGACCTGACCTGGCTGTCCTCTGGTGCCGGTAATCCTGAACTGCCCGGCTGTGTTCACAAAGCCGAGACCAGGGTCGGAGATCTTCGTTCCTCCTCCCACTCCTTCTTCCCCGTGATCTGCCAGGAAACAGCGCGTCTCATCTCTCGCGGAGGACGAGGTCGCTGGAAGCACCGGGAGTTCTCGACAAGAAGATACCGGAGACACCAGACACTGCATCCACCTGGGGGCAAAAGTTGGAGGTACACTGCCCGCACCACGCCGCGATCCGAGGTGCGCTGTGCTCCCCTTCAGCACGGGACCTCTGCCGGTCAAACGATATGCCTCTCTCCCGACTTGAGACACTAACAGCAAAGGGCCGCGGCGAGGCCCAAAGGAGGAAATAAGCATAGATCTGAAGACGGGCTATGCTGGGTGGGCCCCACCACGTGGATTGCTACACTATGTACTGTTCACTAACGCGGGACAGAGGGTGGCATTGTGACACTGTGAGTGAACGGTGGGGTTCCCCAAGAACTGGACCTAACGCCCAATAACTGTGCCGTTGGCCCTACTGATCGTCCAGGCACTTCATGATGGAGGCGGAGTGACGCCGTGGGTGAGGACCCGAAGTAGCTGGATACTGCCGATCCGACTGTCTCCCCTGTGGAGTAGTGGTCCCTGAGGAGACACCATTGCTGACTCCTAGAGGGCCGGAGAGCTGTGCAGCCATGAGGGGAAAGTTGATATAGTGAGATTGCCAACAAGGGATTTTACTTGAGGTTACTTAGTTCTATTTCTTTGTAGTTAAGATTGAAAGTGTATTCTAGATCAATTATACACATACAATAAATGTTTGTCAAGAACTTATCAAAGATAAAAAGTGCACACACGGGAATGATTGTGAATAAAACACAAGTCTTTTTATATATCAATCAAAATCAAGAAAAAGGGGATACACAAAGGAACAATAAATTTCAAGCAATGTAACATGAAAGATGGGTTAACTTAAATCCACATTTCATCAGAAAACATCTATTTCCAGGTAGTTTTAACAGAGATTAATTTCATAAATGAAAAGAAATCAACTGTAATTATCAAATAATGCGGAATTAGATGATGGTGTCGACGTTTCGGTCTTGGTGGCAGAAGTCCGTTAGACCATCTTCAGGACAGTTAATAATTGCACAAAAAACCCCTATATGAACATAATACACATAATTACATTAATGAATACATAACAATTATAAAAAAATTGCATCCTAGACAACCCGTGTGTGGAGAGTGGTCTCTATATATTGATTTAATCAAACAACTAATTAAATACTGCGTAGCAGCAAAACTAAATTAAATATGGAAATTTACCATATTTGAGTCGAATGAAGACCCATTTATCAGACAACTAAAACATTATTTTACAATGAATGGGCTTGATGTCATGACTAAAGGATCTTATAGAGCTCATCTTAACTTACATCAATTTTAAGTTATGAAAATTTGATCAACATAAAGGTAATTGCTTACTTTGTGAATTCGGGAAGAGCAAACAGCTCAATCTTCGTTTTTATGTATTTTTGCCAAACCGTATTAGATGAATCTATAGCCAAAATTAAAGAGCACTGCATTAGGTATATGTGCATGACAGCAGAGAAGAAAAAAGGGGGGAGGGAAGGGCCTTGAAGTAACTCCTACCGAATTGTTGACAAAGTAACTCCTACATGGAGATTCATATATGAGAGATCCTCGTTTCTTCTGATGTCCTTTTACTGTAAACATAGAAAGTAAACACCAGTTGGCTCGTGTGTTACTTCTATTTAAATTTATAAAATTCGACATCAAATTTTTTTTTTAATTCAGAGTGACAAAGAATAAGCTGATGCTAGGAGAATTAGGTGAGTTGTACACACCTCTCCGTCACTAAGAATCTACACTCGTTGTCATTTAAATCTCCGGATAAGTACTTGAAAGATCGAAGCATATTGATGCATCGCTGGTGGCAGCCCTCTGTATAATGACAGTTATGTATCTACTGGAGGGGTGTTTGGTGATATAAGCACTCGACAGAAAGTCGATAGCTGACCGAAAACCATTTAATGAGAGCAGAGACGCCTGAGGGGAAAGTAGCAACTTCTAACTTCTTCGAATCCTATAGCCCCCTACGTGAGACCGTGGTGGGACTGTGCACGGCGAAGAGGCAGCCCTAGCGGTCAAACGCCACTGGCAATCGCGCCAACAAAATGAAGCCCAAAGGTGCCACAGTGGTGCAAGCAAACAAGCTCGACAAGTATGCTGTACCGAAACAACCGCTACTGGAAGATGGGGCTCCAAGTGGACTATCTGGCGACCCCGAACCTTCCCTCGGCTCCATAATGGCGGCCATACAGGTCCTTGGCACAACACTTGAGACAAAAATCGAAAAAGCGACCAAGGCGTCTGTTGCGGAGCTCCAGTCTACAACTAAAAAGCTGGAAGTACGGGTCCAACAGTTGGTACATCAACACCAGATGGCCCTCATACCTGGACACACACCTAGTGGGCAATACTTGTAACGCGTTAAATAGGTGGGGGTAGGTGCTCGCGACACATGTGGGCTTTACTACAGGTTCTAGGGGGGTAGGCATTCTTATTAAAGATCCTTTCCGTTCAGTATACAACACGTCTGGACTGACACACTGGGTCGTTACACAGCGGTCTCCGGGCAATGGGAGGGCCACGCCCTGACACTAGTAGCAGTTTATATCCCACCGGGCTTGCAGAATCAATCCTTCAAGGACCTGGGATCTTTCATACTTTTGCTTCCAGAAGGCCACCTGATGATGGGAGGGGATTTTAACTCTGTTGTGTCGGGACAGCTCGACCGCCACGGGATATTGGTAGGGCGGGTAACTGGCTCACCAACTTCCTCGATTCTCTTGGACTCACGGATCTCTGGAGGGCTCGCCAGCCAGAGCTAAAACACTACACTTTTTACTCAGGGTCTCACCATACCTTCTCCAGAATTGACTTCATACTCACGCCCTAACAACAGACCATGACTGTCAGAGAGATCAGACATTTGGCAAGGGGTATCTCGTACCACTCTCCGCTATGGGCCCATTTGACAATCGGGGACACGAGGGTGGGTTGTGTGGCGCCCATAAACCCGTGGTTTCTCCGTATTCCTGCAATCAAGGATACACTAACGAAAACTCTCGATCAGTACTTCCAGGACAACGAAAACTCGATTGTTTCTCCTACAATCCTCTGGGAGGCTTTTAAGACCGTTATCAGGGGGCATGCACTATCGGCTATCGTGGGGTCGCGTAAAGAGAAACTCCAAGACATGACTAGCCTCGAGGAGGATCTCCGACTTGAGGGGGTAGTGGAGAATGGGGAGGATCAAGTCGCCCTTCACCAATTACAACTGAAGACAACAGAGTACAAAGCTGTGGCTGTGGACATGGCCAGAACCCTAGCCAGAGACAGGGATGGACAACTGTATGACCAGGGGGACAAAGCGGGCAAACTGAATGCCTGGTTAGACAAGAAAGAGAGGGCAAAGAGACTGGCCCTGGTGCTCAAGAGTAGCCGAGGTACTGTATTGACAGAACCCCAGGACATAATTCTCGAGTTCGCAGACCATTATAAGATGGTATACCGTAGCGGCTCAGACTTGCCATAGGAGGACCTCGTCGTGCTTGTCGTAGATATCGCTCTACCCACCCTGACGGACTTAGAACGGGACTCATTGGACGGTGCACTTACGAACGACGAAATTGCAACGGCCATCAGGAGTCTTCAGTCCGGGAAAGCCTTGGGCCCCAATGGGTTGCCCATTGAGTTTATAAGCTAAAACCTGATAAGCTGACCCCGTATCTCAGAAATATGTTTGAGGACTGCAAAGACCGTGGCCGACTCCCGCTTGATGAACGCATAGTCACGTTGGTCACTATACATAAAGATGGGAAACCAAGAGCCCGACTGCTCGTTCTACAGGCCCATCTCCCTGTTGAACGTGGAACCTAAAATCTTAGCGAAACTTTTGGCCAATCGACTAAAACAGGTGATATGCAAATTGATGCATCCAGACCAACCAGGCTTCATGCCTCATCGCAATACTGCTCTCAACTTACGCAGCCTACACCGGGTAATGGAGCAGCTAGCTACCATTCAAGAAGATGCAGTAGTAGTTTCACTACTCGCCACAATGGTGTTTGATACACTAGAATGGCTGTCCTCAAGAAGTTGGGCTTCGGCCCTAACTTCATTGGATGGGTAAGACTCCTCTATGCAGACCCACTGGCCCAAGTGGTAGTCTACTACAAGATCTCCGAGGTGTTCATCCTTGGCAGGGGAACCCGACAGGGCTGCCCCCTCTCACCCCTGCTCTTCGCTCTCTCCCTCGATCCCCTGGCAGCCTGGATATGAAGAGACCCCTCTATAAGAGGCCTTAAGTGGACGGACGGACGGGTGGGAGGACCGCGTCTCCCTGTACGTAGATGACATCCTCTTATATCTCGCCTCTCCCCAAAGATCACTGCGAGTAGTTCTTGATTTCTTCACCAGCTTTGGGAGAAACTCCGGTTATAAAATAAACTGGAGCAAGTCACTGTTGTACGTGCTGGATGGAAACCCTCCCTCCCTGCCACGATGCTGCCCCATATTAACTGCACCAGACGGCTTTAAATACTTGGGCATTTTCATCACAGCCGATGCCAAACTTTGTTACGAGCGTAATCTCCTTCCCCCGCCTCAAAGGTTTAGACGTGACACTGCGACCTGGAAAACGCTGCCGTTGTCATTGTTGGGACGTGCAGCACTCTTCAAAATGATGACTCATCCGAGCTTTCTATACGCCTTGCAGAACTTCCCTGACCTGGTTCCGACCAGGTTCTTCAATGATATTGAGAGCACCCAGCGGCATCTATTATGGGACAGTAGGCCACATATAGCACTACACAAACTCACACTCGGATGGTACGACGGAGGCATAGGACTCCCCGACATCAAAAAATACTACTGGACGGACCACTTGGCAGCCGTGAACCATGGCACCTATTGTGTTGGCGACGACCCTGGTTACAGGATGGACAGAAGGCTGCTCCTAGGGGGTAGCTTTAGTAGGGCGCTCTACTCCAAACCCAACAGGTACTCCCTAACAGGGCCCACGAAACACTCGGTCCAGCTCTGCCATATGGTTAACCGTAGGTTAGGATGGCCCCAAAAACTTACATTAGCCACTCCACTATGGGACACTGAACAACTGGGCTCCCTAGAGAAGACAAGAGGTTTCGACTAATGGGACCTTATTGGTCTATCCCGCATCGGGATCCTCTGGGGACCAGATGGGGTAGTTTCCTTTGCCTCACTCCAACAACGCACAAACTCGCCGATGCATATATCTGAAATATTCTGCAAGTCCGACACTCTTCAAACTAATCTCCCCTCAGGAACATCCCCACCCGAGCCTCCCCCTTCGAGGATAGACTGCTTGATTGATACCTCCCAGATAAGGTCATCTCCCTCACATACAAGAAACTTACAAACAATACACCGGATCCCCTTGTCTCATTGAGGGGCCGATGAGAAAGAGATGGGCTAGAATTAGACAATGAAGAATGGCAGGAGGCGGTGTCTTCCCCCCGGGAAGTTGCTATTTCATCTAAACTGAGACTGGTCCAATTAAAAATCCTACACAGGGCCTATATCTCGGGTCCCAGACTGGTACACATTTGCAGGGCTAACGAAGGGTTGTGTAGGAGACAATGTGGACTTGAGGGTTCCTTTCTGCATATTAAATGGGAGTGTGCACTGATTCAGAAATACTGGAGTGAGGTGCACGAGTGTATGATTACAGTGTGGGGTGTAGCAATCCGGCCTGAAGCCAAGCGGTGCCTACTGAATGTGCGGGAACCCACAGACCTTAACAGCAGGGGCAAATTCTGGGCGACTCTGGTCCAAATGGTGGCCAAAAGAAACATTGCCAGGCTATGGGGAGCGACTGTACCACCTACACTGGGAGCATGGAAGGCGTACATGGATTGGAGTATGCTCAGGGAAAAGACTTTGTTGTGTGCGGCTGCCCCCGATATGGGATAAATGGAATGTGTATCGTGGCAATATTTGTGAACGGCCGCGCTTGTCATTGGTTTGTTGTTCAGACCCCTCAGTAACCTTTTGAGTGCTAAAAACACAAGGAGAGCATACAGAATTAAAAAATGAACATGGCTTTAAAATATAAGTGAGGAAATTCTAGACATTGTTTAGTTTTTAGTACACTAGTTCAGTTGCTGGGGCATCAAATCTCGGTTTTCTTCTGGCATCCTGCAGTGCGGTTTGTCTTTTTTTTCTACTAGTTTGCTGATGCGCCGCAGGTACTTAGTCACTATTTCAGCTCCATGGAAATGTAAAGGCTGTTTTCCCCTCAGGTACAGAGTGCATTTGAACTGCTGGGTAATACGATGGTAGAGATTTGCAGAAGAGTCGTTGAATGCTACAAGGAAACCAATTAACAGGGACCTGAACCGAAATGTCTGCCACACAGAGAATTATTAATATTCTCTCTCTCTCTTTGCCTATGAGCCTCTCCATGTTTTTCAAACGGGTCGTGTTTTTTTTTTGTCTCAATAAAATGAAATGCTTTTCAGATAAGTCTGAGCCTCCGTACAGGAGGTCTGTTAGAAAATAAGGCATAGGTTTCTTTTTTTAATAACCCAGTTTACTGAACTTATATCAGCCATGCAGAGGGCAAAAGAAACGATCATTGGCATAGCCAATAGGTCTCGCCTTTGGGACCTTATAAATGTTTAGCCATGCAACAGTTGATGTTGTACCAGGGATATTGTGCTGCATAACTAAACACTTATAAGGTTCCAAAGGCGAGACCTATTGTGAGAAAGTGGCTCTGTATATACTGCTCCCAAATAGGTACAGGGTGTACAGAGTCCCCAGTCCCCAGAGGTTTGGCAGAGGCTAAAGTTAGATATAACCTTACACTCTAAAGTGGTAGCTTGGTCGAGCAGTAAGGCAGTATCAGAGGACAGTGTAAAGCATTTGTTGCACACACTCAGTCAGCAAATGGTCTCACACACTCAATAACAACTCTAGGCCAATGGTTTATATATAAAAAATATATGCTTGTTTTATTTTAGAACCAACAATAGGTATTAAAATATACTTTCTCAGAATGAGATGCTTTATATAAATACTTTTGCAATATGCAATTGGCTTTTGTAGAAAGTTACAAGTGGTTGAAATAGGCAACACAATTTTAAACACAATAATGCATTGAGTTCAATGGAAGTTTCAAGTTATTTGCAATAGATTACTTTTAGGATTACTTTTGTGATTCCAGGACTGGATCCTAGATTCAGTCCTGGGACAGTACTTAGAAACAAGTGATAAAAGTCGACTTAGTTACTGTTATGATTTTTAGACAACATTTTGCTATTTTAAAAGTTGACACTTGGAAAATATTTCATAGAAAACAGTCAATGATTCCCTATGGAAGAAAATTCAAGTTGCAGGTATAGTATGTTCTTGTTACTTTTGTAATCCAGTACTGGGTGCCTAGACTCAGTACTGGGACCTTTATCCAAAACGGGTAAGTAATTACGTTTTCACAGTTTGTACGATTTTTAAAGAATATTTCAAGTTTGCAAAAATCGACACTTAGAAGAAATTTCACAGAAAAACAGTCAATGATTTCCTAAGGGAGAAAATTGGGTTACTGGTAAGTACGGTTGTGAATATTTTTCAGGGTCAGTGCTGGGCAGCAAGATCCAGCACTGGGAGCTCACCTAATAGCAGGTGAGTATTTTCGTTTTTGTTACTCGGCTGATTTTTGGTGAATATTTTAAGTTTTGAAAAGTCCGCACTTTCAGGAAAAACCAGTCAATGTTACCCTATGGAGAAAATTGAGTTATCGGCTTTCAGGTAAGTACTCGACTGGTAAAGTTGAGGTTCTGGGCACAGACTCGGGGGTCTCCCAGGGTCAGGTAGGTACAGTTGTTACACCCTCAGCGGCACCGGGTCAGCCGGGTGCAGAGTGAGTTAGGCCCAATGTTATCCTGTGGGAGGCAGGGGGGCCTGGGTTGGTGGCTGCTGACTAGCAGGCCATGCGGCTGTGGGAGCTGGGCTCCTGGTCACTTGCTCAGGGCAAATGGGGAAGTAGATAGGTGCAAAGGTTACAATGCCAGGGCCACTCGGGCGGCTGGGTGCAGGGTGCTTTTGAGCCGTCAGGCGCTCAATTGATTTCAATGGGAAAGCTCCGGTTTGGAAAAAGACTGCAAGCTCAGGGACGAAGATTCTTCAGGTGCCACCACCACTTCGAGAGGTAAGTTGGGTAGTTGGAGGATAGGTAGGTACCCAGGAGTTGGGCACAGGGGGCCGCAGGGCGCCGGGTGCAGGGGTGCCTTTTGGTGTCGGGAAATCTTACCCTCTATTGATCGCGGTTGGGGGGGGTACCTGGTTCTGAGGCTGCAGGCGTCGTCAGGAGCGTCGAGGGAAGTCCTTGGGTGCCGGACTCTGGGTCACAGTCGCCGTGGGGTCGTCCTCTGGTCTTTGTTCACTCCGGCACAGGCCAGGCTTGGCGGGTGCAGAGTGTGCAGGGTTCGCGGTTCCGGGCTGATGCCAGGGATTAGAAGTAGATTTTGAGCAGAGCCTCTACTCATGGGAGTCCCAGGGGCTTGCAGCCAAAAGGTAGCCAGGTCCTCTGGGGTTTGTGAGGTTGCTGGCCACAAGAGATGCCGGGTTGTAGCAGGAGCAGGTTCGAGGGTCAACAGGCCTGTAGGGCTGGGGCCAAAGCAGTTGGTGTCTTCCTCTTCTTAGCAGCTGCAGGGAAGGTCTTCTTTCTTCTTGCTCTTCTTTGTATTTCGGAATCTGGAATCTGGGGAAGGAAGGTTCAGGGTGCCCCTAAATACTGGATTTAGGGGCGTTACAGGTAGGTAAAGAGCAGGGACCAGTGGGTTCCTGGGGTGGGTACACCCCCTATTCTGCCACTCTCCTGTGGGAGGGGGGCAGTAGCCTAGTCCTGATTGGGCAGGGCCTCCCATCTTCAAGATGGCGATCGCCCGGAGATGTGCTTCACCTCGCCTCCCCCACCTGAGGAGTGGGGTTGGCAGGCTGGCACATCCCCTGTCCTTATTTGGGGTTTCCAGCCAAGCTTCCCGCCAGAATGGGGGTTGCAAGTGGCCTGGGGAAGCTCACAGAGGCGGCATGCATTTGAAGCTTCCCCCTGCCCATCACGGGGGAGGAGATCTAGCACTTCGCCCAGGATGTGCATTGTTGCAGGCCCACATAGAGCAGGGGCTCTCCTACCCAGGGGTCCAGCAACATGTCTGCTGTGTGGCAGCCTAGGCAGCCTCTCAGACCAGACGTGGATTGTAGGTTAGGTTTCAGGGGGCATCTCTAAGATGTCCTCTTTGGTGCTTGGTACATTAAATCCCACACTGGCATCAGTGTGGGTTTAATGTGCTGAGCTGTTTGATACCAAACTTCTCAGTCTTCAGTGTTGCCATTATGGTGCTGTGGAGTTTGTGTTTGACAAGCTCCCAGCACCATGTACTCTTAAATGGCAGCACTGCACTTACAGGGCCCAGGAATGGACCTGGGTACTGTAGGGGCACAGGGATCATGCTCCTGTGCCCACACCACTGGCATAGGGCACCCAGCTGGAGGGGTGGCTGATATATGCCAGGGCAGTGTAGGTTCGGGCATGGCACACAGGGATGTGTGCCATGTCGACTCTCTGCTTTGTCCTGTATCCAGACACTCAGCCTGCAAGGGCAGTGTGTGTGTGTTAGGGTACAGGGCCTCTAAGGGTAGCACAATGAGTGCTGCAGCCCTTAGAGGCCTTCCCTGGTCACAAGGCCCTGGGTACCTAGGGTACCATTTACCAGGGGCTGACATGTGTCCAGGGTTTGCCAATTTGGAGGTTTTGGTTTAGGGAAGGAACATAGGCCCTGGGCACCTAAATGGCAGGAGCGCAGGGCAAACTCAGTCAAAGTACATTCAGCAATTCAGCAAAAAGTGGGGGCATACCATGCAAGAAAGATGGCACTTTCTCACACCTATTGGCTATGCCAATGCTTGTTCTTTTTTTTGAAGTGTACCTCCAGTGTTATATGTAAAAACGAGAAATAGAAGTATGATGGAGCAAAAGAGGCTTGGGATTGGTTGATTTGTTGATAATCTTTATTTGGACTCATAGGATATATTGTCCTTATGTTCCTTTTATTGTGTTATCAAGGCTGCTGAGTTAGAAAAATATAGAATCAGGAGCATACTCGGAGCCTCTGTCCTGACTTGGAATTAGAGAGATTATCACAACAATTCAGTAGTGACAAAACAACATTTTTGAGTGGGTATTCTTGACGTAACAGATATGTACTCAAGTAGTATTACAAGATCAGCCAATGTGTTTCTCAACTGAACCCTTTGCTATGCATGGGAGCACAGGGAAAAATTTTATGGTTCTTCTTAGATGAACTGTTTGAAATGTAAGCAAATTAAGAATGTTTGATAAATGTAGCCAAAAACTATTGTTCCTACCCTATATTGATATTATGAGCGTACTCTATGGTTCATCTATATCGAAACAACTGCCTGACCTGGAAGTCGGTGCTTCGCTTGACTAGGTAGGACCCAGAAATGATGCACCAAGCTCCTCTGTGGCATGGACGATGTTTGAAAGACATCACCCAGTTAACTGGGTTCAGCAAATGCGACCTGTTTGGCATTACTAGTTTGGGAGATGTCTGGCAAGGGTCGCACATGAAGTCATTTCAAGAACTTCATTTGTAGGCTGGTGAAAAACCAGTTTTATAAATATTTTGAAGTTCGCCATGCCCTCACTTGCCACTAAGCTGAGCTCCGAGAAATACCATAACAAAGTCCATTAGGCACCAAAGTCCTGGTTGGGAAAAGGAGGAATCTCACTGATTTATTGCTCCTCAGTTATTAACGCCCCTGATAAGTTTGTAGCTCTTAAAGAGAAATGGGAGGGGTGCCTGAGCCCCCCCCCCCCCCTTGCAGGCTGGAAAGAGGCCAGAATGACCCCTCCAGAAATTGTCATCTCATCCCGCTTTGAGACTTATATCTTCATGTAGCCTATTTCACACCCCAACAACTTTGGTGTGCTTGGTAGGCTGTCTATCTCCTCCTGCTTGCATTGTGTAGATCAAAATGCTGACTACTTTCATATGGTCTGAAGGGGCCCTACAAGTGCACAATACTGGAAAACAATTGGAAATATATTTACCTGTGCCCTTGAGAGGCCAGTAGATCTATTGTTCAGAGAGGCATTGTTGGGCCTTCTGGATGATCTAGGAGGCTCCAAGGGAGTGCGAGCCTTCAAAGACATGGCCACAGTAATTGCGAAGTGAAGGTATTCCGTGCAACTGGGCAACCCCAGACTCTCTCAAGGTGATGAAAAAGCGAGCAGGAATGGATTGGCGTTCGAAGCAGAAGGAGTCTATTTATATCGTCAGGGGTTGTCCTCGCAAACACAGTATTATCTGGGGGAATGTGGTGGATTGACAGGCAAATGATGCGCTGTAGATAAGAGATGTTTTTAGGGACATTATAACAGCAATGATGACTGTTGTAATGGATGCACATTGTGTTATCTTGTCAGTTAAATCAATAACGTTGATTTATGAATACAAAAATATATATATCGTTGGGAGATGCAATTTTTTCACTCTCCTTTATTCCCCAATAACCAATATGACCAGCCATCAGCATGCAAAATAGAAAAGATATGCCAAAATAGTGAAAATAATTGCCTTTGTAATTGACATAAAAGAAAAAAAAAGACGTTTTAGACATGTGTTGTGCAAGTAGCTATTTGGATAAACAAGACATTGTTCCATACCATGGCAGACTGCTTTACAACCTATTTTAACCATTCAGTATTTTGTTCTTAGAACAGCGGCGGCTTGATTCTAGAAATGCAATTGTTTGTTCAATATTTTGTGTATATCTATTATACCGATTGTTGAAACAGACTTTCGAATTCTGACATTGCAAGGTGCCCATGGATCAAGCTATAAAGAAGATATTTTTGGTGAAGGCTGTTGGTGATTGAAAAAGGAATGCCACGGAATGCCACGCTAAGACTCAAATTTTTTTTTATTGGTTTAGATCTCTTACGAGATCAACAATTTAAATAAAATACATTGTTCCATCACTTTTTATAAAAACCTTATACAACACATTTATAAAAATCTTTTAAAACATGAATAAAACAGATTTCATGAATGTATACAATTTATAGCAAATAAATTAATTCGGTGTAGATTTTACAAGAGCGATCAAGTCAGTAGGAGAGGAAAAGTTTGATATAATAACAATAGGTTTTATAAAACTGTTTCTAGCCTCTACTACCTCCTTATTCGAACAAAGATATAAAATATGTATTAAATCCTGAATTCCATTATTACATTTGCCACATACACCACTATCTTCATCTAGGTCACTCCATTTTCTTGTTTAGGACTTTAAAGGGAGTATATCTAGTAGGAGCATAATGATACATCTCAGGACACTATGCTCCAGAGTAAATCTCGCATATTGTTGCTGGGTCTTATCTAGAATTGGGGTAAAATGTTTATAATGGCATAACTGAATTGGTGTACAGTGTTGTGGCATAGACACAAGTGTCGTACAGTACAGCGGCATACAGTGGAACAGTGGAGTGGTGTACAGTGTAGGGGCGTACAATGCAGTGTGGTAGAATGGACTGGTATACTTTGGAATAGCTTAGAGTTATGTGGTGTAGAATAGAGTGGCATAGAGTGTAGTGTGGACTGGCGTACAGTGTAGTGAGCTACAATGAAATAGCGTAGAATGCAGTGGCATAGAGTTGAGTGGCATACAGTGGAGTGGCATACAGTGGAGTGGTATAGAGTGAAATAACGTAGCGTTTTCTCTTGGGGGATCGCCATTACCAGTCCTAAGTATTTGAATCGTTCCACCTACATGCAGAAATCCTGGAACACTTCTTCCTAAGTGTATGTATACTTTCGACTTTCTTCTGTATGGCCTGCAGAAACACTTCAAGAACATATGCAGCCTAGAAAATAGCATAGATTGTAGTGTTGTGAAAGGGCATTGCATACAGTGGAGTATCATAGAGTGGAGCTTCGTACAGTGGAATGGCATAGAATGGAGTGTGATAGAATGCAGTGGTGTAGACTGTAATAGTGGACAGTGGCGCGGCGTAGTATTTTGTGGGGTACAGATGATTAGCATGGAGTGACGTAGAGTGGAGTGGTGCAGCTTAGAATCTGTTAGTTGAAACAGACAGCGTGAAATTGTATGTAGATGTAATGTGTCTGGAATAAACATTGTGAGGTGTAAAATATCATTTTTTGTAGTATCTGTGAATAGTGCAAGTAGTGTTAAAGTTATAAGTTTAAAAAAATATGTAGTTACATACATTGCTGCTGTAAGTTTGTGGTATACCATGGTACATGTGGATGAGTAGTCCGTACGTGATTGGCTAATGGCTGTGTTTACCCAAGGTAAAAGATAGGCAAATAGTTTTTAGGCCAGTACGGCTACATTCTGGGTTTCGTTGGGTTCTGGATTACGGTGTTAGATACATATTGATAAGTAGTAGTTTTTATTGTTGTTCACTACCTATTACCACTTTGTTAAATCGGTAATAGGTAGAGAAATGTATTTATAAATTTGTATATATATTTCCCAGCAGTTAAGGAAGACCTGCACACCAAACTTTTAAATAGCGCTGTAATTTCTAGGTATTCCTGCCGTACTTCGTAGACTTTTTCGAGCATATGTAAATATGTTAAAAATATAAAATACACTGTAGTATCCTATATTTGTAAAATAAAGGGTACTACAGTGTATTTTGTACACTTGGGTGAAACTAAAGAAATCTGTACTCCCATGACCTAAATTAATGATCAGTAAATGATAAACCGAAGCCTCTGGTGGTACCGCATCAACTTGACTACGTCAGCTCCTGGTCTTCATTCAGTTTTTGACCTACTGCAGAGCATCAATCTCCTATCAAACCTACATGAATCGCCCTATCATCTATTGAGCTCACCTTACAAACATGGTGCTGTTTAGTACAGAGTGATGTAGGCCACACAAAGTAAACAAAGCACGTGTGTGATCAGGGTGCAACTTAGACATGTACAAATTATCTTTAAAAAACACTTTCCACTGAAATGATAACATACATTTGCCCTACAGCAACTTGTAGGTAATCTTATGTAGTCTTATTTTTGCAAAAGGACGCCTATAATATGTTAAAAAAATTAAGCGTGAAATAAAATGGTTTTATTATATAATCTTGTCTTTGAAAGGTTCAATCACTGTGTGCATTAAATTAATAAGGTCACCGTGTGCATTAAATTAATAATGTACTTTTCTTTTTTGAAAGAAAAGCAAAGCAAGATCCTCAGAGTGCTGTCTATGAGAACTTAATTCCAGTAAGAATCCAATTCAAACTGCTAGGCAAGCAGGTCAGTCCTTTTGGACATGGACTGACGGACCTAGCTAGTCTCCCTCCTTGAGGCGTAGATACCCGTTTCCAGTCTATACGTAAAGTGCCATCTTAACAATTTTATAATCTGAAGGCGACTGTTGACTAAGATCAATTGAGCTGGTAACCGTAATCTGATCTTGCTCTTGTTACTACTGTCGTCGACTTTGATGTATTTCATTAGTTCCCCTTCAAATGTGACTGTAAAACCTATGCGTTTATAGTCTGTACATTTGAAAAGTTGTCTCATTAAATGTATGTTTTGTCTTCAACTGTCCCAAACGTTTCCCAGTAAGTACTCAAGCCCCCCCAATTTCCTCTTGAAAAGCTCAGACTTATTTTCTCTCTCAGTTCAGTGTGAGACTGAGAATAACTATTTTGCCAGTTCTGCTTTTGGTTGCCAGTCTGACCCTGTTAGCCGAAGCCTAGCTTTCTTGCTTGAGTCAAATTTTATTCTTGGGTCATTGCATGTACATGTCCTGTATGTTGTTGGATTGAAGAGAGTTAGAATATGATATGGAGAACATTCTCAAATATAAGAAAAAATAGCCAATTATAAACGAGTAAATTAGCAGTAGGACTTATTTCGCTACAAAAGAAAAAGTGAGTTTTCCTAGCTATAAGGTTTAAGTTGTTTTGGCAGCTGGTCTCTGTTTAATACCTATGCCTAACATATAAAAAGAGTGTTATTTGCATATGATACCCGTGTGTATTTTTTATTAGTGGATTCTTACATTATATTCTGTTATTCCATTAGTTGTTTCTTTGCCTTACTCCCACTTCATTTCAAAATCTCCTTTAAATTGTGTAAGGTGCATAGTGAATAATATGCTGGTTGTAGTTATCATAATTGCCATCATTTTGTGTTCAGCTAGTCAGCAGACTTTAAAAGAATGTTATTATAAACCCAACTTTCACTTACAAAATGTAATCTGAAACATTTCTTCTACATTATTTTCTTATGTTTAGCATGCACTGCGGTTATTGGCATTTGGTCAGATATACAAAGTACTTCAAATGGATCCACTCCCGTCACATAAACCCTTTCACAGATATTCTTGGTCTGGCACAGAGAAAGAAGGTAAGCATAATGTGTTCATTTTACAAGTGAGAGTATGATTGGTTGTAATTTCAGTGTACAGAGAATTCTATTTCTGCAGCATGCAAGCCTGCCAAACTAATAACGTTTTTTACCCTTATAGCCATCTTGGGCACTGGACCATAACCTATTTATGGAAGAGCCAGCCTTCTTTCACTCTTTCATCTGCTACCAAGTTGTTATAGGCTGACTGTAAACTGTTCAAGCAGTTTAAAGAGCATGAATCTGGAAATCAACAGGCTCTGCACATTTCTTTCCTTAGACTCTGTTCGCTTCATTGACCATTGAAATTCTTCATCTTCTGACTGAGATTGATCAGGCAGTTTGAGTTAAGTATGTAGGAATGGTATTGAGTGGTGGATCACTGTATAGGAAACTTGATACTCAGTTTTTAGAATTTGTGGCAAGAAGAAATATGGGTCCGTTAGGCTAGTTAAGCTGGAGGAGATGCTGCGCTTTTGAGTGTCACATCATGCTATAGGCTGATAAGCTTACCCTGCCCTTTGTTCTCTTTTTTACATTAAAAAAAGGTTTCAAAAGATTATCAACTGCAACAAGGACATACGTATATGGAAATATGGGAACGGATACGTTGGTGCTTTCAGTATCATTAATGATCTCCCTTCTGCTCCGCTCAGCTTCCTTAAGTTGTCTTTTTTTTTCTCCAAAAGGATTCGAGCTAGCCTGGCTGATATGGGGTTATCCCCCAAACCCGATCCCAGGATGCTTGTTTACGGTCCAGGGAGGACCCGACTTGGCAGTACGGACAGGACTGTTCCATGAGGAGCCAGGGTCAAGACTGATTTGAATATGGCTGGGTCCAAACTGAGGTGGCGTTGTGAGCAAAAGAACAATGGATTTTACCCAGATCTCTTGACTGGGGTGAATGCTTGATTTAATCAGTATTCCGTCCATTTTTTGCAGCAGTCTATTTCCCCCCAGCATTGGTTCTTGCTTACATTCACATGTTTGAATCATTCCCAGTTATCGATCTAGGAATCCAACAGTAACTTTTAAGAACGCTTACTAAAACACATTTTCAGATTCAAGCTACCTGGAAAGTGTCTTTGGGGGAGGAATTATCTTACTCTCCTCATTCTATGCTTCAAAAATAGCAGGAATAGGTCAAATCTCCATTTGTCCATCAAGCTTCTTTGAGAATGTAGTAGTTTTCAGACTAGAATCCATTTTCTCCAATGACATCTTTTTGAATGGCATAGCCTCTGAAGATGATGTGTAGTTGACGAGGTCCTGTAGATGGTCTCTCATAGGCGCGGCCCTGTAGACTTTCTCTTGTAGATGAGGCCCTGTCAACTGTCAATTTCAATGTTTTTCAATGCTTTTCCCCCACACATTACAAGTACATAGTCTCTCAAAGGGTTCGATGTGGGAGGTATGAATAATGTAGCGTTCTTACGCTACCACCCATGCCACCCATCAATAATCTAAAACAGGGTTTACAACTTTTATAATACTTTCCCAACACAGCTTTTCTTCAGCAGCCAACTTTAGCAGCTGCGCCTCTAAAATAGATACACTGCTAGTGACCTGTTTACTGTAGGCAGCAGATGAAGTGGTTGAAGAGCGGAAAAGTCTCATAAGAGGCACAACAAGGGGATTGGCTAACTCTTGATTGGACAATATTGTCTATTTTTGCAGCGTAATGGAAGGTGGAGTACACTATTTGATTTATTTATGGACATCTAAAATGGTCTCTTTTGTACAATTCTGAAGATCCTCAGTGTCTTGTAAAAGATATTCAGATGTGTTTGAAGAATGTACAAACAGCACAAGTTCCAAGCACCTTATATACCCTAAGCCAAAATGTAACGGTGCAACATCACCCAAAGAAGATGCTGTCAACCTGCTACTGTTTCTCCAGACCTCAAAGCAAAGTTAATTTGTACCCTTAGGAAGAGAAACCTATGGTTGTTTGATAAAGCTGTCCTAGGTCACTATGGCCAACATAGGTGTTATGAGATTATGATTAACTTAAGCAAGCACATGACTGTATAAATGCAAATTGCGAAAAAAACAAAAATCCACTTTCATGGAACTAGGGATAACTCTTGTTAGAATGCCACAATTAACTTTGATAGAATAACTTTAGGAGAAGTGATCCATCTACATTGAATGCACCTTCCCATTTTACAGCGGATGACTTCTGTGTTTATATCAATGTGTCCTACCTTCACATTTAAGATGAATTTGGTTGCGTACATTTTTTAGGATTCTGCATCTTAATAATGAAATTAATGTGATATATCACAAAATACAATTGTAGTGTGATTGAAAATAAAGTAATTCTAAATTCTAGTATTTACTTTTCAGGCAGCACATTTGTGCTTTCCAGTGACATGTTAACTTCTCAACTCCTGTACCCCTGGGGCCCAAAGGCACTCCAGAGGACTCATGCCGCCTAAATATGAGGATGCATAGCCTCATAAATCTTTTCGAGTTAAGTAAGGGTCTCTCGGGGAAACTCTGGGAGACGCAGAGCCAACCCATGGCACAGGCTCCACTGCCTAGCGTGCTGACGTTCTCACGCCAGGTCCAATGACTTGGACTGGCCCGGAGAAGTCGAAGAGCGCTTCAACATCTTACACTTTTTTTATGTGACCTACTGTTCGACTGGGATTGAGATGACGACAGTCGGGAGCTGCCTCAGGACCTTCTCCGTGTCTGGGATTGTGAGCATTGCTGGGTCATCCAACATCAGGCGGCAAAGAGCTTGAGGGGCTGTTTCCTATGTGCTTGAGGGTTCATGGCATGACAATCCTCACAGGTCTTTGATTCATGGTCCCGCTTCAAACACAAGAGGCAAACCAGATGCGGGTCTGTAGCACACACCCGCCTGTGACAGGCACCACATAGTTTTAAGCCTGTGGGCTTCTTGGAAGACATCCCTAGCACACCACGAGAGGAAATAAAAAAATAAAAGGCCTTGACAAGAAGTCGAGGAAAAATGTCAGTCAAAAAAGAAAAGACTGGGGGGTAGCTCTTTCTGCTCTGACTGGCACCGAATGAAAAGAACTGACAGCTTTCTGGGGTGGCACCAGTATAGGCACCTCGCACGTCATATTCTGCATGGACAATGCCGACATGGAACCAAACAATCCCACTTACCTGCGTGCATGGGTACTGCGCTAAAATTTCCAGATCCAGTCTGAAGCCTTGGGCATATTCTAAGGTAAGGAATCTGCAGCTAAATAGAGTTTCTACCAGGTAAGGCATTACCGAAGGTAAGTAACTTGTTCGTTAACATGCTGAAATGGTGTCATTGGACCCATTATTTATGATTTTGACTAAGGCAACAAGCTGAAACGCATTAAATCAGCCTACATAAAGGGACTATTGCTAGAATTTCATTTTGCCTGTGGCATGAAAGCTTTTTACATGGATTTATATGCTTGTAGCATGTGTTGCTGTAGATACACTCCTGCCATCTATTTGTTTTTCTTAAAATAAGAGTCACAAGACATCTTTGGCTTCACCCTTGGTCCACGATGCACCAGTGCACAGTCTCCACCTCAAATTGTTTTCTTCTACCATCAGGTTTAGATGCTTCAAAATGCAGCTCCGGGATTGTTGCGCTCCACTCCGTTTTTTTCTCTGTGCAAGCTACTCTGTTTTCAATCCCCATGACAAGGATATCATCACCAGGCTACTGATAGTTCCTCCCTTACACTTATGGGACATCTGACCTGATGGTCACCAACCGGGCTTTGGAAGCCGTCAAACACTGAGGTTTCTTTTCTGTAATATGGAAAATGCACCTGGGGCAATGGCATTGAGCGTGCATCCTTCCATTTCTGTTCTAGGTATCATGTCAAGTAGCCCTCAAGCGATCAGCACGACATTTGTGTTCTTTTCTTCTTGCCAACTCACAAAGAGACCTCCTGTGATGCCTGTTTTGCATTCTGCTCGGGAAAGTATTACCGGTACCATGCAGAACAGCAGTGGGCTCATCATAAAATGCAACCGCAAACCTCCTCTGAGACAGCAAGCACCTTTGCAGTCAAGACTTGCTTGGTGCTGAGAAGGAAGAAACCGGGCCCTTTGACTTCTTCTCGTAGGCCTCTGACGTGTAAGAGGTGCAAGAACTTGAGGTGAAACAAGAGCCAGCCCAAACCCAAGGACCAAAGACCAGATTGCCCTTTCAGAGCCACAAGGTCAGTTTCACCCCCCCAAAATGTCCTTTGACGGGAGGCAGAGTACCCCTTTGTGGGTGCCTGGCTTTGAGCCACAAAAACTGCATAAACCTTCACATTTGCCTTTTCTGACCCAAATTCATTAGACTGGGTTGACGCCTGTCAAACCCCAACTAAGGGTGCCTGATCAGGCAATTCCTCAATGCCACCTAAATCACGATGCTCCGAAAATGCCCACTTGTGTATTAAATCAATGCCAATTCACACCTGCACTGAAACCAAAGTTGATGTCCCTATCAGTGCGAAGATCGAAAACAACAGTGTCAAGCTCTGAAAAACTGTTTGTGGTCCTTGATGCCAACAGAAAAAAACTGTTTATCCAACCAAACACTTGCAAAGTCTTTGCCAAGACTTCTGCCCCTAGGACTCTTCCGTACCCCAAAGAAATGGAGGCTTGCTTTCAAAGACTAACTAGTCAACAAGCCCTTCACACCAGGTGTCCTGAAAAAGTTTAGGGACTCCGCCACCAGCCTCCCACTTTTTCCACCTTTTCCTGCAACACCACCTCCACCACCTCTTCCTCCACTGTCCCCTCCCCCTGACCCATAGTACTCGTATTTAGACCTTGGGAGTCCTTAACTCCACAGGACCCATATGACAAAGCCCTTTTTGACCCGGGAGGGCAAAGACCCTTTGGAGGATTATATAGTCGACCACCCCCGCCCCTTCAAGAGAATACCGACCCTAAACCCTACCCTGCCAAACCCTCTCCACTCGATGATACCACTACATACCTTGTGATGGTCCAGTGGGCTGCCCAGCACCATTGGGAAAAAAATGCACATTGTGTAGGGTGAGGATGACTTCATGGAGAGCCCTTCCAGGGCAAAGAAGACAGTCCACTAACACCCCATGTTAAAAGGAACGTTCTGGTCCGCTTTGGATAACTTTAATAACCCATAAAGGCCAAACCGGTCACACCCAAGATTGAAAAGAACTGTACACCTGCCCGACCACCCTGTCTATATCTGTGGCCAGCTCATTAGTCATGCACACCTCACTAACTAGCATTGGCATAGCCAATAGGTCTCGCTTTTGGGACCTTATAAGTATCTGGTTATGCAGCACAATATCCTTGGTACAACAACATCAACTGTTGCATGGCTAAAAACTTATAAGGTCCCAAAGGCGAGACCTTTTGGCTATGGCAAGGCTTGTTCATATTTCCTATCTATATTACTCTTCCCCTTTATGGAGGAAAAATACCAAACATGTCAATATTTTGTCTAATTGCCTTTTATTTAACCAACAGCATTACTTTGCAGTCCAAATTTGTGAACACATGTCACAAATCAGGGGTACCTCTCTGGCATAAACACATTTATTGTTATTTCAATTGTCCAGAAGGAAGGGAGAGAAAAAGGAAAGCAGCGGGATGAGAGGAAAAAACCGGTCCAAATGGAGGGGTGTGATGGAGAGGAAGACATATAGGAAGACGCGTTACAAGGGAGAAAGGGGAAGAGAGAACAATGAAATGGAAAGAAAGATGAGGAGAGACAAATGTGTGTTTGGAAGTGAGAAACTGGGCAAAACAAGCAGGGGGAGATGAGAGAAGGGGTACTAGTAAATATGAAGGAGGCAGACAGGTGAGAGGTGAAAAGAAACAGAGGGTAAGACAAGGAGGATGGAAGGGGTGTAAATGGCAGAGGGAAGAGACAAAATGAGATGGCAGACAAGGCAAGGGGGAGGAGAGATGAAAAGAGGGAGATTAGAGGAAGGGAGTGCTACTAGAAGGGAGTGAAGAGAGAAATGATAGAAAATATGAAAGGATAGCCCTTTTAGGGAGAAACGGCCTCGCTCACAGTTATACAGGATGAGTGTCCAAGTGAGGGGTATTTATTTTTTCTGGCTACTTCAGTGCTCAGAAGGATGGAAGTCTGCATTAGTCAGACCTGCCGATCAGAGTAAATATTGGCACAAACATGTAAGTCAACGAGCCACCCTGATCGATTTAAACAGGTTTTGGCGACATTCAGCTCATTCTTACTTTTAGTTCATTCCTACTTTTAGTTCCAGCACCTCACTAAATTACACACAAAGATAAGAACATGAACAATTTGAATTAACCAATAAAGGCCAGTGACTACACGCTTCGTAAGCAGTGAAATGTAACCAATTAGAAATATTTCGAATTTGAAAAGGGGGAAACCGATTTTGCCCAACTTCAAAGCCACAGAGTTCAGCTATAATCCTGATGGGCCATGGCTGGACTGATGGATAAAAGAAACGGTGACGAGCTTTGATAATGCCCCAAATCTTAGTCGGCGAGATAAACAGTCGAGTCCCACATTGTTCATCAGAGTAACAAGGGGCATAAAAGGCAGAGAAGGTTAGGGAGACCTAAAAGTGTGGTACTTGTGGAATATTAGGGCACCAACACTAGATGGTGCCAAATAACAAAGAAAGCCCAGATAGACGCAGTTTCTAGTTAAATGCGGAAACCTGGACTGGATGAACTCCTTCGGCATGGACCTCAGAAAACTTAAGTGCTCTTGACTTCCAAAAGGAAGATGGGCAGATGCCTGTGTTTACCTGGTGCCTAGATCTGTCAGTAACCACCTACGCCATTTGTCTCCATTGAACTAATGAAACTAACACATCTGAGGGTGATTTGCATCAGAGCAACATAGGACGGAAGCACAGCATCCTGACATCATGGGGTGGATGGTAGCCACAGAGGTGAGGGACGTTTGCTGCTTAAGCCGTGAGCCTCCTCTCTCCTCCGTTGTGGTCTCTGATTTCCATTGTATTTTCAACAGTTCACTTAGTTAAATCATTAATAACAAGGCAAATCACATTCATAAACATTTAATATGTAGTTATGCTCAGCCGTTCGCTCCATTTCGATATTTAATAACACCCGTACAACAGAGCAGCTAACATGTATAGTAATGCTCTGCTGAAGCCACAAGTTAAATATGCTCTTTCAGCTTTATCTATGAAACAAGTGTTTTTGGCTGAAGAAAATCCAAAGTTGTGTCTCTACTGCCGCCCAGTAGTTGTATTTGAACCAGAGAAAGACAAGCGGCGCAGCTTTCACGGAACACAAATGTGAATCATGAAAACATGGGCGCACCACGCGCATGGGCCCCAATCACCAAACAACCTACGAGAGTAGTGCACGAGCACTGGACTGTGGCTGGGAATCCCGCGGTTACGACCTGGACGCTGACGTTTCGATCGTGAATATTGTGTACTGAATGGCCTATTGCCCTTTTTGTCACCTCGCTCTCCACTGCCCCCTTTAAAACAAGAATTGGCCGCGCGGCCGTGAAAGTAATCGCGATCAACGGAGGAAAGACAGATGGCGGTACGTGCGCGCACGCTCACGCGCGCGCAAGCTTTAGGCCACCAAAAGCCTGTGGCAGCACTTTGGAAACCCACCTACTAAATGTCTCGCAGAGCAGCGCATGCACTGGATCAGGCAAGACCTAAAAAGGGATTACGAACAAGCAACAGGGGAAGCCCTTCTATCTGATAAGGAGTCCAAGCGAATATCTGCAGCAGGCAAACATGTGTCACTATGAACTGCCACTCACTGGTGCATTGCCAACTGTGTGGGTCTTGTCTGCCGCTACAGTTATCACTTAGGACTTGGGGAAGCTGATCTAGCACCTCCCAAAGGCCAACAGGAATTGGAGACAGGAGCTTGTTGCTGAGGGCAAGATCATCAGCAACGCTAACAATAGATACACCCTTGACACTGCAGATACTGCTGCTATATGTATTAACACCACCATCATCCTCCTCCTCTGCTGACATGCCTGGCTTAGTATTTCAGGGATCCAGCTCTAGGTGCAACCCCCAGGTGGACCAGATCCTCAAAAAACTCAAAAAGACACTGCCAGATCCATGGGTACCCTGCAGTTCTCTAATCCCAGGTCTGCCTTTCGCAGACACCAAACCAGGGGTGGTGCTAGAACTTCAGTCTCAGGCCAGAGTCTACCCTACCAACAACATCCCTTTCAAGATCCCTTCAATATAAAACTTTTAAGCTGGGAGGCCTACAGGTGTAATGGCCATGTAGAGATGGCTCTGAATAGGCTCCTCAGCTGAAAAACAGTGACTGCCCATCTGCCTCAACCCATTGAGGGAAGACTGAGATAATTATTTCCTCAGTGGGAAGCCATCACCATTGGTCTATGCTCTCTAGTGTGCAAGAAAGTTACTATCTGAAATTCTACACCATGCCACCCATCATCCCGCCCCACCACAACATTCTCAGCTCAGACTACCTCCAGCTCCTACAGGATGAAGTTCAAGCTCTCCTTGCAAAGGGTGCCATTGAGTCGATGCCTGCATACCGACGGTGGATTGGGGGGGTAGTACCTCTACTTCCTCATTTCCAAAGAGGACTGCTTCCTCCTGTCGATCCTATACCTGCAGCCATTGAGCAGGTTCATGCTCTAAAAACATTTTGACATTACGTCTTCCTTCTGATCTGCCAAAGCAATTTCTTTTTTTTTTTTTTGTGTGTGTCCTCATACTCCATTAGATGTACCCAGAGTCGTCTTTGTTTGCTCTGCGGCCCCCATTCGATTGATTGGCACCCGCAGCAGGGAAACTCTGATCTGAATGGATGCACTTAACACAAGCCTCTCGTGTACGGTCTGTTCAGTTCTTCTAACTGGATGACCCCTGAAACTGACCGAGTGGTAAGTAAGTCAGTGCAAAGGCATAATCATTGGACAGATAGCACTCTAGTATCACAACTTATCAAGCCAACCAATGCATGGTAACCAAAAATCTTTTTTCCTCTTCCAAGTGGCCCTATCCAATTTTATTGTATACTTAATCGAGTTTACCCAATCTAGAAAAGTTGGGGGGTACTCTTGATCCAACATTTACAAATTTCTCTACGGGCAAGTAAGATTAAATATAGAGACAACTTACTTATATCTCGGGATAACAGCTCGTAATTCGAAAAGATACCAAAAAATGCCAGGGTTATGCTCACCTGTATATCAAGACCAAACATGGCTTTCATACCTTCAATAACCGAACCCCAGAACAAATGTAACATTGGACATCTTAAAACATGTGGATATCATCAGCTTTTTCCTGCAGACACTTCGGACAGCGGGGTATGGATCCTCTCTCAAATTTAGAGGGCTTGAGAGGGGACCAGTATACTCTGTGAAGAGAAAAGAGATGATTTCCCTTTAAATTGGCAGCTGATACTGTGGAGTGTAGTAAAGCAAAATATACTTGCCAAATTTCTTTTGCGCTGGAGTCCGGCAAGCATTCTCCTCACAGAAAAGATGGTAAGGTAAAATCACCGTCAGCCAAGTCAATCATCATCCAGTATGTTAGCTGTCTCTTTCTTAATCCACATTCTCATATTTAGGTCCTTCTCCAGTTTGTTTGAGCCACCCACCATTGTACCAATTGCCTGGGTCCAGCTTCTTATTTGTAAATATTTGAATTTTGATAATTTACTGCCTGTAATGCTTCTTAGTTCTTACCATGGTAACAGGGAGCCCTCCGGCATGAGTTGGGCTCAACGTTCAATTCCAGCCGATTTCAACGGAGTTGCCAGTACGTCTTTAGTCCATTCCAGTGATCCTGGGGACTCCCATATAGGTGCCATAGCACTACAGTAGCTGATTTTTAAAAGCTTTCTAACTTTAAACCAGGTAGTCGCTATATCTCTTAGCGACTTCAGACGTACCTTCTTGAAAAAACGTGGGTCTTCAAATTTATATGTGAAGGCTTGGTCTCCTCCTTTTATATCCCATAACATCACTGTTCGAGGCATATGAGCTGCAGATTACACACTTTTGCATAGATCGCCATCTGGTGTTGGGCCCGGATGTTTGCAGTCTGTTTTTCCTCTTGGAAAGTCTTTGGAAGTCACGAGGTCGGTGACTCCTCCCTTGGTTCGTATTGCGCATGGGCTTCGGCTCCATCCTCAGATTGTTTTTTTCCGCCATCGGGCTCGGATCTAATACTTCGCGCTCCGGTTCCGAACATTTCCAGTTCGACGATCGAAGCGGAATCCTCGCTCATCGCGGTATTGTTCAGATCCAGATCTCCTCAATCACCTTCTCTTCAACACATCTTCGATTCCAGTCGTCGACGGCGGCCTTCGGGCCTATCCAAGCTCCGGTCCCGGCTGATGGAAAGAACTCCATTCAAGAAGTGCCCTCGATGTGGGTCCAAATTCCCCCACACCGATCTTCATGAGGTGTGCAATCTCTGCCTCTCCCCTGAACACGAGGCTCAAGACTGTCCCGCCTGCAAGTCTTTCAGATCTAAAAAGACTATTCGAGATCGAAGGGCCAGACAAAACATGGCGCACTCCTCGACCTCCGTTCCAGTCGACCTCTTCGGGGACGACGTTGAAGCTCCGGGACAGCAGCACACCGAAGAGGACCTCGTCAGTGCTTCCGAAGCCGACGACTCGGATGTGGAAGACATCACTCCGGCGCAGAGGGTCGTGAGTACTATACCCCCTCCCACACCCGCGCCGACACCCAAAAAGGCTTCGGTCACGCCTTCGCCTCCGGGCCTAGGCAAGACCAAAGACACTGCTTCAAACACCCCACCTTCGGGCCCGGTGAAGAAGCCTAATGAGCCTTCCGGCGGCTCGGGCTCGAGCCAGCCTGCCAGCGGTGCCGATAAACACACTTCGGCACCGAAAAAGAGACCGGCCTCTACCTCGACACCGAGCTCCGCACCAAAGTCCTCGGTGTCGAAACCCAGCCTTTCGGTACCGACCAAACACCATAAGGCCCTCGGCACCGACACTCCCGCGCCGAAGCCTACCTCGGCGCCAACCAAGAAATCGGAGGTTCCAAAAAAGCACGGCACGGACAAGCCTAAAAAGTCATCGCCCCGAAACCTTCGGCGCCGACGGAACAAACATTGTCTCAGGAACTGTTTACACCGGATCCCTTGCAAAAGACATTTACCAAGGATCCAAAAACTGGACATTTGGCACTCTCTTCTAAAAAGACATTTGGACAAACCGGCTCCGTCTCCACCTCCAAAGAGGAAAGACTCTGCTACCTCCCCTTTCAGAGTGCCTTCCCCACCTCCTCCACCCTCTCCACCTCCGCCCTCTCCGCCTTCTCCACCCCTGCCTCATCGCTCCCCGACCCCGTCTCCAGACCATGATGATCAGGGGGACCCATATTACGATCCAGGGGATGTGCCACAAGACCCCACCCCTACAGGATCCCCAGACCCATGGGACAATTATAATAATCCAGACATTCCAGATGTCCCACAAGATGACCTTTATCCATCCAGGCCATCTCCACCAGAAGACTCATTAGGTTTTCACCACCTACTTCAGAGGGCGGCACATTATCACGGGGTAGAGCTACACACTGACCCGGTAGAGGAAGATTTCCTCCTCGACACCTTTGATACCGCACATAGGTCTACTTCCATACTACCTATGCTCAAGGGGGTAATAAAACATGCGCCAGAGGTTTTTAAAGACCCAGTCAGGGCTAGGGTCATTAACCCACGCATAGAGAAAAATATAAAGCTGCCCCCACAGATCCTGCCTATATCAAAGGTCCAGCGCCACTAGATTCCCTAGTGGTCTCCACTGCACAGAAGAGGTCAAACTCCCAGGCGTGAGGTGAAGCACCACCACCTGACAAAGAGTCAAAGCTACTGGACGCGTCAGGAAAGCGCACTGCGTCACAGGCAGCCAATATATGACGTATCGCCAACACTCAAGCGCTATTGGCCAGATACGACAGAGCGCATTATGATGAACTAGAAACCATCATGCACCATCTCCCAGGAAAAATACAAAAATAGGGCCAATTAATTAATTCAAGAGGGTAAGACCATAACTAACACCTCTATACGCTGTGCCTTAGACGCAGCAGACACAGCCCCCAGGGCCATTAACACTAGCGTCCTCCTCCGTCGCCATGCTTGGCTGAGAGTTTCAGGCTTTAAACCTGAGGTACAGGCCTCCATATTAAATCATCCATTTGATCAAGAACATCTTTTCGGCCCAAAGGTAGATGAGGCCCTCCAGAAGATGAAGGACACAGATACGGCAAAATCTATGGGAGCCCTGCAGTCACACCCTCCTAGGCGCACCTTTCGCCGCTCTTCCTTTCGGGGCACAGCCAGAGGCTACTCCTCAGATAGCGCGTCTACTTCCTACAAATCCCCTGCTCAATCCACCTTCACAAGGGGTTATCAAAGAGGCGGCTATAGGGGCAATAACAATAAAGGCAGAGACCAAACAAATACCGCCCGCTCTGCCACACCGCCTACCCAATGACTTCCCCCTGCTCCCTCCAGACCATCCCACTCCGGTCGGGGGCAGGCTACAATATTTCCTTCACGTCTGGGAGACCATCACCTCAGACAGATGGGTGACCCAAATTATTCGTTCAGGGTACTGCCTAGAATTGACATCTACCCCCCAAACATTCCACCCAGGCAACGCCCAATGTCACAAGAACATTCCACGATACTGAAACAGGAGGTAATCTCCCTCCTACAAAAACATGCGATAGAACAAGTCCCCGCCAGTCAGCAAAATTTAGGGGTCTACTCCCTATATTTTCTGATACCAAAAAGAGACGAGACTCTACGACCCATTTTAGATCTCCGGCCTCTAAACACATACATACATTCGGACCATTTTCACATGGTAACACTTCATCAGGTACTTCCGCTCCTCTCCCAGAATGAGTTTCTCACCACACTGGGCTTGAAAGACGCATACTTTCACATTCCGGTACACCACGCTCACAGAAAGTACCTCAGATTTGTAGTGGACGGGCAACACTACCAGTTCAAGGTGCTCCCATTCGGGGTCACAACAGCACCAAGGGTATTCACCAAGTGCCTAGCGGTAGTGGCGGCACACCTCAGAAGGCAGCACATTCACGTCTTCCCATATTTGGACGACTGGCTAATAAAAACCACGTCCTACAACCAATGTGTACATCACACCGCCACTACAATCCAACTACTTCACCAGCTAGGTTTCACAGTGAACCACCAAAAGTCCCAGCTAATACCATCCCACACAAAGCAATACCTCGGCGCCACCATAGACACCTCAAAAGCCATAGCCTACCCCAATCCTGCCAGGATTGCAAGCATTCAGACTTTGCGTCAAAGATTCATACCTCAACACTCTCTCCCAGCAAGAGTGTTTATGCAACTATTAGGGATGAGTGCCTCATGCAAGACTCCAGATGCGTCCACTCCAAGAGTGCTTTGCGCGCCAATGGAACCAGGCCCAGGGGCAACTGACAGATCTGGTGTTGGTAGACGGTCGCACCCATCGCTCTCTGCAGTGATGGAACACCACAAATCTTTCTACAGGTCGACTGTTCCTGGACCCGGTTCCACAAATAATCCTAACAGACGCATCGCTCTCCGGCTGGGGAGCTCATCTACTACACCTCACAGTGCAGGGCACATGGACGCCTCAACAAAAGTTACTCCACATCAACCATCTGGAGTTACTGGCAATCTTTCTAGCCCTAAAATCCTTTCAGACACAGATTTTAGGCAAGGCAGTCCTTATTCGCACAGACAACATGACGGCCATGTACTACATTCAAAAACAAGGCGGCACTCACTCTCCACAGCTCTCTCAACTAGCACAGAGCATATGGAGATGGGCAATTCCACACAAAATCTTTCTCCTAGCCCAACATGGCCCAGGAGTCCAAAACACCATGGCAAATCTACTCGACAGACGCAGCAGATCCACGAGTGGGAACTTCACCCGCAGGTTCTTCACCCGTTCTTTCAGATGTGGGGGCATCCACACATAGACCTCTTCGCCACCCACGAAAACAAAAAATGCCCAAGCTTCGCCGCCCGATACCCACACCCATTGTCCAAAGGCAATGCGATATGGATGAACTGGTCAGGCAAATTTGCGTACGCCTTTCCACCTCTCCCACTAATTCCATTAGTGGTGCGAAAGCTACAACAGCACTCCCTCACACTGATTCTAGTAGCTCCAACATGGGCCAGACAACTGTGGTACACCACGCTGCTGGAACTCTCGGTAGTGCCACACCAAAAGTTACACCTCTCACCATGCCTCCTAACCCAGAACCATGGAGAGATCAGACACCCGGACCCAGCTCAGCTCAACCTTGCGATCTGGCTCCTGAGATGCTAGAATTCGGATACCTTAACCTTCCCCCTGACTGTATGAACGTCATCAGAGAAGCTAGACGCCCTACCACTAGAGCCTGCTACGCTGCAAAGTGGAAAAGATTTGTTGTTTATTGCCATAACAACACAATCAACCCTCTAGACGTATCAATACATCATATGCTACTTACTCCATCTACAAAGGTGTAACCTAGCATATACATCCATTCGGCTACACCGCGCAGCAATTGCCGCTTACCTACAAAACAGACAGCACCTATCACTTTTCAGAGTGCCTGCCATTAAAGCCTTCATGGAAGGCCTCAAACGAATAATTTCCCCCCAGAGTACCACCCTCACCTGTGTGTAACTTAAATATAGTGCTCACAAGGCTAATGGGACCGCCTTTCGAACCTTTGCATAAATGTGAACTGCAATTTCTCACATGGAAAACAGCCTTTCTTGTAGCCATCACTTCCCTTAGAAGGGTCAGTGAGATACAAGCACTTACTATACAAGAACCTTTTCTCCAAATGCACCCGAACAAGGTTGTCCTCCGTACCAACCCAAAATTCCTACCCAAAGTCATTTCCCCCTTTCATCTAAACCAATCGGTAGAATTACCGGTTTTTTTCTCGCAACCTCAAACTGTTGCAGAAAGGGCTCTACACACACTGGATGTTAAAAGGGCCTTACTTTACTATATCCAGAGAACACAACCTTTCAGAAAGACCAAACAACTGTTTGTCTCTTTCTCTCCACCACATAAAGGCAACCCCATCTCTAAATCAGGGATAGCTAGGTGGATTGTAAAATGCATACAGATTTGCTACCACAATGCAAAACGAACGCTATCTGTTCCCCCTAAAGTCCACTCTACACGAAAGATAGGGGCTTCTATGGCTTTTCTAGGGAACATCCAATTAGATGATATCTGCAAGGCAGCTACATGGTCAACACCGCACACTTTCACTAAACATTACTGTGTAGATGTGCAAACCAAGCAACAAGCTAGTGTGGGCCAGGCTGTACTAAAAACACTTTTTCAAACCACTGCAACAGATACCGGTGGTCGCCGCTAGGGTTGGGAACTGCTATATAGTCTATGCAAAAGTGTGTAATCTGCAGCTCATATGCCTCGAACGGAATATGCTACTTACCAGTATGCATCTGTTCTTGGCATGTAGAGCTGCAGATCTACACACGCCCACCCGCCTCCCCGGCTACCTGTATCTGTTCTGTTCCAGTCTATCTTATTTAGATACAACACACATGGGTTTCTTCACTGTTATTACTACGCTCCATCTTTCCCTGTTGGCGAAAAACAATCTGAGGATGGAGCCGAAGCCCATGCGCAATACGAACCAAGGGAGGAGTCACCGACCTCGTGACTTCCAAAGACTTTCCAAGAGGAAAAACAAACTGCAAACATCTGGGCCCAACACCAGATGGCGATCTATGCAAAAGTGTGTAGATCTGCAGCTCTACATGCCCAGAACAGATGCATACTGGTAAGTAGCATATTCCTTACACATTTTCCCTATGTCTGAGTCGTCTGGCTGGTTCATAAGCATTTTGCCTGCCCTTGTTAAAAATACCCATGCGTAAAAAATTAGATTGGGTGCACATTTTCCCCCTTTGCTTTTCTTTCTTCTTAATTTTTCCCATGAAATTCTTTTACCCTTGGAGGCTCAAATAAGAGTTCATTTATGCTTGTATTTGCCTTAGACCCTCCTCTTTAAATGCTAATGGGATGTTTTGGAATAAAAATATGAGTTTCGGTAAGAGCATCATTTTAACTATATGGGACACCCCCGCGCCGCACGGCCACCAGCTGCTGTGTGTGCCCCCTCGCCTTGCCCTCTGCCTCGCTGCCTGCCTCGCTGCCGGCTGTCGCCGCTGGCGTCTGTTTTTGCTTGTTTTGTCTAGCATTTGTGCTTGTTTGAACTGCATTTTCCTCCCGTGTTAGCAGTTTTTGTCTGACTTTTGTGCCTGTATTTTTTCTAGTCCGTTTCAGCCCTTTGCGTTCTCCTGCCTGTCTGCCCGCCTACCTCGCCGCCCTCCGCCTTCCCTCCCCGCTCCCCGCTTCCCGCCACCACCGCTGACCACGCCCCTTTTTCCTTTCTGTTCCCTCCCCGCTCCCGCCTCCCAGCTGCCCCGCCCACCCGCGCACTTGGCCTTATATGGCGACCGTGCGACGCAGGTGAGTGTGACCCACTTGTGGGACACCCCCGCGCCGCACGGCCACCAGCTGCTGTGTGTGCCCCCTCGCCTTGCCCTCTGCCTCGCTGCCTGCCTCGCTGCCGGCTGTCGCCGCTGGCGTCTGTTTTTGCTTGTTTTGTCTAGCATTTGTGCTTGTTTGAACTGCATTTTCCTCCCGTGTTAGCAGTTTTTGTCTGACTTTTGTGCCTGTATTTTTTCTAGTCAGTTTCAGCCCTTTGCGTTCTCCTGCCTGTCTGCCCGCCTACCTCGCCGCCTTCCCTCCCCGCTCCCCGCCACCACCGCTGACCACGCCCCTTTTTCCTTTCTGTTCCCTCCCCGCTCCCGCCTCCCAGCTGCCCCGCCCACCCGCGCACTTGGCCTTATATGGCGACCGTGCGACGCAGGTGAGTGTGACCCACTTGTGGGACACCCCCGCGCCGCACGGCCACCAGCTGCTGTGTGTGCCCCCTCGCCTTGCCCTCTGCCTCGCTGCCTGCCTCGCTGCCGGCTGTCGCCGCTGGCGTCTGTTTTTGCTTGTTTTGTCTAGCATTTGTGCTTGTTTGAACTGCATTTTCCTCCCGTGTTAGCAGTTTTTGTCTGACTTTTGTGCCTGTATTTTTTCTAGTCAGTTTCAGCCCTTTGCGTTCTCCTGCCTGTCTGCCCGCCTACCTCGCCGCCCTCCGCCTTCCCTCCCCGCTCCCCGCTTCCCGCCACCACCGCTGACCACGCCCCTTTTTCCTTTCTGTTCCCTCCCCGCTCCCGCCTCCCAGCTGCCCCGCCCACCCGCGCACTTGGCCTTATATGGCGACCGTGCGACGCAGGTGAGTGTGACCCACTTGTGGGACACCCCCGCGCCGCACGGCCACCAGCTGCTGTGTGTGCCCCCTCGCCTTGCCCTCTGCCTCGCTGCCTGCCTCGCTGCCGGCTGTCGCCGCTGGCGTCTGTTTTTGCTTGTTTTGTCTAGCATTTGTGCTTGTTTGAACTGCATTTTCCTCCCGTGTTAGCAGTTTTTGTCTGACTTTTGTGCCTGTATTTTTTCTAGTCAGTTCCAGCCCTTTGCGTTCTCCTGCCTGTCTGCCCGCCTACCTCGCCGCCCTCCGCCTTCCCTCCCCGCTCCCCGCTTCCCGCCACCACCGCTGACCACGCCCCTTTTTCCTTTCTGTTCCCTCCCCGCTCCCGCCTCCCAGCTGCCCCGCCCACCCGCGCACTTGGCCTTATATGGCGACCGTGCGACGCAGGTGAGTGTGACCCACTTGTGGGACACCCCCGCGCCGCACGGCCACCAGCTGCTGTGTGTGCCCCCTCGCCTTGCCCTCTGCCTCGCTGCCTGCCTCGCTGCCGGCTGTCGCCGCTGGCGTCTGTTTTTGCTTGTTTTGTCTAGCATTTGTGCTTGTTTGAACTGCATTTTCCTCCCGTGTTAGCAGTTTTTGTCTGACTTTTGTGCCTGTATTTTTTCTAGTCAGTTTCAGCCCTTTGCGTTCTCCTGCCTGTCTGCCCGCCTACCTCGCCGCCCTCCGCCTTCCCTCCCCGCTCCCTGCTTCCCGCCACCACCGCTGACCACGCCCCTTTTTCCTTTCTGTTCCCTCCCCGCTCCCGCCTCCCAGCTGCCCCGCCCACCCGCGCACTTCGCCTTATATGGCGACCGTGCGAACGCGCAGCGGTCACGCGCAGCGGGCGCGCCGATTGTGCGCCGAAGGCGCGCCAAAGGTAAGCCCGTCTGCGCCCGTCCGCGACCGGACCGCGCCCAGCGCCAGGACCCCTGGCCAACGAAGATCCCGACCGACCCGCCTGACGTACTCCGCCGCCACCCTCACCGCTCTCAACACCAGCCGACTCCCAGAATGCCATCAAGCCACTCCACGACGTACCCACGGACCTTTCAGCTGCCACGCCTGCAAGTTCACCTGCATCCGGACCAGCCTCGCACCAGCACCCACCAAGTCGAACACCAGCAGCACCCACCTCAAGTGCATCCTGCTCAACACCCGCTCCGTCCACAGACACGCCATCGAACTCTGGAACCTTCTAGACGCCACAGCCCCTGACGTCGCCTTCCTCACGGAGACCTGGATGAACGCCTCTTCAGCTCCCGACATCGCCATCGCTATCCCAGAGGGCTACAAGGTCGTCCGGAGGGACCGAAACGCCAACCAGATGGGAGGAGGCATCGCCATCATCCACAGGAACACCATCCGTCTCACGACCAGCACCGACAACACCCTGACCAGCGCCGAACACCTGCATTTCCAGATCCACACCAACCCGAACACCACCCTCAGAGGCACCCTGATCTACCGACCCCCTGGACCACGTACACAATTCAGCGAGGACATCGCCGACTTCGTCAGCCCGCATGCCCTCCCCTCCGCCGACTACATCCTCCTGGGAGACCTCAACTTCCATCTGGAGAACAACAACGACCGCAACACCAGCACCAGCACCCTGTTCCAGTCTGCCGCTACCTGCCACGCAGCCTACCTGCTCTCTGTGAGGACGCCCACACCTGCATACCACAGCGTCTCCCTGCCGCCGCCGTATCTTCCACCCACACGGCCGCTGTGAGCAGGGAGACTACTGCTCCCAGCAACCCTTGCGGGAGGAACCCGCCCACGCAAGCAGAGCGCGCTGAAGGCGCATAAAGCCAGCGAGAGCCCCGGCAGAGCGGGGGTCACTGTTCCAGTCTGCCGCTACCTGCCACGCAGCCTACCTGCTCTCTGTGAGGACGCCCACACCTGCATACCACAGCGTCTCCCTGCCGCCGCCGTATCTTCCACCCACACGGCCGCTGTGAGCAGGGAGACTACTGCTCCCAGCAACCCTTGCGGGAGGAACCCGCCCACGCAAGCAGAGCGCGCTGAAGGCGCATAAAGCCAGCGAGAGCCCCCGCGACGCGGGATCGCGCGCGGGTCGGCGCCGGGCTAAGCCCGGGCAAAGGGCGGGCCCTCTGTGGCCCTCAGTGGACGGAAGAGGCCGGGCTGGGCCATCCCCCTTGAGTCTACATACGCAACAGGTAATTACTCTAAGCATGGGCAAACGTACTACGAAAACTACATGCACTGCTACTGCCGCCCCTGTCGATTCGTCCACATCAATAGATGCACTGTTGGCTAATGCTCTCACTATGGTTACAAATGAGATCGCTGACACTGAACGTAGAATGTCCTTTGGATTCCCCACCACTGCTACTACTGTGCCATGCTCACAATCACCCAAGGCTTTATCCAACCCGAACCTCCCTCTCTCTCCCATAGTAACAGTTGTTAAAACAAATAGTAACGTGGACACTCTAAGTATGACCACTGGAAAATCAAGTTTGCGGACTATTGTTGTAACAGACTGTCAAGCGGAGCCCGCACTAGACAAAATGCCACGCTCCAACAAACCTGCAAGAGAGAAACGTAAGAGAGGCCCAGTGAAATGTATAGTTAACAAAAGGAAACAACTAGGTCGATGTAGAAATCAACCAACGCCACAGTGTTTGTGGAACAAAGATAAAGCCAAAGATTGTGAAATAGTAACATCAAGTGCCATTGAGGATTCACTACTCTCCCCATCTCCATTGGATGAAGGATCCGAGAGACCTACTACTCTCACACGAAGATTAGAGTCTCCAATTGCGGACAAAAGTATTTGTAGAGTCTCTGTCATCCAAGGAGAGTAGCGTTAATACAGTCAGTACCCAGACTGAGGTCACCGATCAAAACTCTTTACTCAAATTCAATGGCAACCTGATAGAAACAATTGTTGATACTATTTTTAAACAAGTTGAAATTCAAATAGTCAAACAATTTAATACTGTTTTTAAGAGACTGGACAAAATCGAAAACCTTGTTAAAAAAGAGGAAATAAAAAGGAAAGGATCTATTAGCTTAGACGTTGTTCGAGGTGACAAAATTATGAGTAAATTAGAAACTTTATGTAAGGATCTGAGGGAGGGGAACCAGAATGTCGCCATTGACCCGAGCCGTGTAAATATGCAAGGCCTTACTGTTGATAAAATTGTGCCACCTAACAGTATCCCTGCTAATATTTTACCTACATTGTCCACGGGCCCCGATCATGACCCCCCTGGTCTAGAAGGAACAGTAACTGGTACCTCTATTCCGGATGCCAAGACCCCGCTAGCCTCCCGAACAGACAGGATAGGTATTACCCTGGATGACACAAGTACTGGTGGAGGCCTATTAGTAAGAAATAGATCTGCTAATAATTTAGGGCAGTTCCTCAACTTACCCCCAGAATCTTGCCCATATGTTTTAGTGTTAGCTGGTGTACCTGCTCTAAAAGAAGGCCAAAGTGAGTCATGGGTACAACTACATAATAAATGCATTAATTGGCTGACAAAACATAAAGGGGCAAGATGGAACATATCAAATGAAATCATACTAACTCGCAGGGTAAGTTGGGTGGGGCCACAACAGAAAAATATTAGCGGGGATTGTATAGTGATTAACTTTAGACATCCGAACTTTGTGAAATATTTTATGGACACACGTAACATCTATGCCAGTACATCCACTACAATAAGCCTTCACCCTTTGGGCTATTTTTATAGGCCCCCCCACAGACCAATTCAGACAGCCTCTTACACCATCCCTATAGCTAATAGATTCTCCGCCTTATCGGACTTAGAAAGTTTAGACTGACAACCATCAACACCTCCCATTACAGTGGACAAGGTTGTCAGCACAGTGCCTATGGATACGGTCAACTCTACACGCATTAATAAACCCTGTCCAGACAGATTAGTCCTACCACATGTAGCTTGTTCAGACTGTCCCATTATTCCTACTTCCTTTGCCTACGGGTATTCGTTCGCGCTTAACAAATGTCAAAAATAAATAAATAAATACCATTAGTCCATCAACTGACACCCTAAGTGTCATTAGTTGGAATATTGCAGGGCTTCCAGGTAAGATGAAAATCAAAGAATGGGTTACCTGGATAAGTAACTTTGATGTGGTAATGTTACAGGAAACCTGGTGTACATCTACCCAATTGTTGGAGGGTTTCTTTTGCCACAATCTTATTGTACCAACCCCTGCCTTGGGACGTCCAAGTGGCGGTTTATCTATCTGGGCAAAAATTTCTAAGGATACGAAAATTGAACCTCTAAATGTGGTCAGTAAAAATCTGGTAGCCGTTAAATATGTTGCAAGGTTAAAGATTTGTTTTATAAATTTTTATAATAATGATTTTGTCAACCATCCTAACCCCACCTTTTTAGAACTGTTTAAGTTTATCGATGATGTTGTGGATGGTGAAAAATACGGTTTATTCGATGGTATTTGTGTTGGCGGAGACTTTAATGCTCATATTTATACTACATCTCCGCCCTGTAGTCGAGGCTCGGAATTGTTGGATCTTTTACAAAGTAGAGATCTAGATGATGTTATGGGCCATTTTGGAATTGATGAGGCAAGGGTACCGGCCCCCACGTATATTGGTCGTGGTTCTTCAACCACGATTGATTATATGTTTACCTCTTCCCCCCTTAGTGAAGTGTTAATTAAATCTAAGGTTGTCAGTAGCCCATACAGCGACCATCTACCATTAGTAATTCATCTTAAATCTATTAAAAAGCCTGTAGGTCCATGTGAGGTCGGAGTTCAAAATATTAATGTATCCACCGATAGACTAAGAATCATCTGGAGAGGGATTAATAACCGAGAGATCTTAACCAATGTAATTAAGAACAATCCCCTGTTGATTTCCAACTGCCTAACATTTGGTGGCCCGGATATTACTAGATCCTTCTGTGATCTATGCGCAGCAATAAAAAGGGCTATTTCCAGACCGGTAATAGAACATAATATAAACACTCAAAGATGGTTTGACACCAATTGTTCCAGGGCTAATAGAGAACTTAGGAAAGCCCTTGAAGCTAAATCCCGAGATATTTCCCTTGTCAGTTCATTACGCTTTAAATATAAACAGGTTTTAAAAACCAGAACTGAAGAGCTCCTAATAAGCCATTGGGATAATCTCACCAAAACAACAGCCCTAAAAGACACCACCGGTTTCTGGAAAGAAGTAAAAAGTTTGAGAGCCCTGGGTAGTAACATCACCCCGATAAATTGTAATATCACAGGTGATTCATGGGTCAGCCATTTTTCTAAGCTCTACGCTACAGCCGGGAATTCTTCTGAGGACACTTTCCCAGATGATACCGTAGTCATTACACTAGAGGAGGTGGAGGAAGCCATCGCAAACAGTGCTGGTAACAAGGCCCCCGGCCCGGATGGTCTGTCCATCGACCAGATAAAATCAAACACATGGTTTTGGGCCCCCCTACTTTGTAATCTTTTTAATAATTTAGGTAAGGAATCTATCCCTCCCACATGGTCTTGTAGTACCATTGTGCCTATTTTTAAAAAGGGAAACAGGATGGACCCGGGGTGTTATCGTCCAATATCTTTGATCGACAACACCCTGAAGGTCCTCGGTAGGGTCTTGTTTGACAAAATAAGCACCTGGGCAGACGAAAACTCCGTCATCCACCGTTGCCAGCTTGGCTTTCGGAGCAAGCTTGGGACGGTGGAACAATGTCTAAACCTTAACCTCATAATGGCCAAATATACGAGAGCTAAACGATCTCCTCTGTATTTTGGCTTTATGGACCTAAGCTCAGCGTTTGATTTTGTTAATCGCTCTCGCTTGTGGTCCATTCTTTTAAATTATGGTTTAGACGAACCCCTAGTTCACTTTCTGGCCAATCTTCACCGTAACTTGAAAGCCCGAGTTCGTTTAAATAATGATGGTGAGGTTTCAAATGAGATTTTAATTGGCAAGGGGGTAAGACAGGGCTGTGTCTTAGCCCCCTTGCTTTTTATTTTATACATCAATGAATTAACTCATTCTCTGTGCAATTTGACAAAGGACGTTCCAATTATTAATAAGAAACCTATCCCGGCGTTACTCTACGCTGATGATGCGGTCCTTATGGGCCGCACTCCGAATGCTCTGCGTATTTTAATAACGGGATTCGTTAACTATATGTCCGATCTTGGGCTGTGCACTAACTTTAACAAATCGTTTATCATGACCTGCGGCCCTAAAAATTATAAAATCCCAAAGATTGTGATAGGTCCAAACATCCTAAAAAGCACATGCACTTTCCCCTATCTGGGTCTCTTATTCTCTAATAGTGGTTCGTGGCAACCACACGTGGCGTTGGGGAGAAACAAACTCTCAAAATCGATTAATTCTATCACCTCCCTACGCCAACCGCGCCAGGCTGATGTGGTTCTTAGCCTATTACAAATTTATCGAACCCAATGTCTCCCAACTGGCACATATGGTGCAGAAGTTTGGGGGTTTTCAAACTGTAAACCACTACAGAGCGAAGAGAACAGATTCTGTCGAAAAATCCTGGGGGGAGTTATTAGCGCACCGACCTTTGTATGTCACAATGAATTAAAATTAAAATATGTTGAGGATTTTATTAGAGCGAGACCTGCATTATTTTGGCTAAGGATATGGCAAAACTCGGCAGCTTCATTGACTCGTGAGATTATTTTAGACTGTCTGAAAAGTGATAATGTCGCCCTAATCCCATGGATTAATGCGGTAGAGAGCAGCCTTGAGAGCGTCAATTACGGTTACCTGTTCACATATCCGGATAGGATTGACGCCTCTCATAAAAATTTGGTGAGAAGAGCACTCTATCAGCATTTCCAGAATGAAAGGGAAAGAGCAGTTTTTGTGAAACAATCGACAGTCGACTATTTATCAATCCAGGAATCTCATATTGAATCCCCGATGTCCCCCCAGCCTTACTTATGTAAAAAACTGGGTAGATGGACCAGATGTTTATTATTTAGATTCAGGGACAAGAGCATTATAAATCTCATCTGCTTTCCACTGGGTTACATTAAAAATTTGGAAAAACTACATTGCCCTTGTGACCGAGGTGGAACCCAGAGTATGCCCCATTTTATCTTCGGCTGTGGATTTTATATGAAATTCACAAGACATTATCTAATACCATATTGTAAGAAATATGATTTGCTTAGCCACAACCTTGCCTATAGACACTTCTTAATGCTAGGATCTGATGAACTAATTTTTAGAGTTAGTAGCTTTCTTAAAGCCATTGTATGCTCACGCAGGTCGTTGAAAATTGATTAGCTCGGTTTAAACATGCACTTTGCACTTTAAAACATGTCTTGTCGGAATTTAATACATTATTATTACAAATTTATGAGCCAATTTTCTAAGTATAACCTCATTTACTGTTGTACGATGGCTTATTTTGCACTGCCCGGTCAGCAGGTTTTTGTGTTTTCATTGCTGTCTTTTTATAAATTATATTCTTATATGTAATGTCTGACGGCCCAAAATATGTAGTTTTTGATGTTTATTTTAAAATGTTTGTTTATGTGCTTTTATGGATGGTTTGTGAAATCCGAATAAAGTCTATTTGAATTGAATTGAATTGAACCAGCACCCTGCTCGACAACCTCGCCAACCTGGGACTCAAGCAACTGGTGTCCACCCCCACCCACCTCGCCGGACACACACTCGACGCAGTCTTCTCATCCAGCACAGACATAGACTTCAGCCACGCCACAGAGCTTCAATGGACGGACCACAGCTGCGTCCACTTCACCTTCAAGAGAACGACGACCCACCAACACCAGCAACAGGCAGCCCGCAGAAGCTGGAACAAGATCACAGCAGACCAGCTCGCCACCTCCCTGAACCAGCACCCTCCTGCCAGCTCAGCGAACCCCAGCCAAGCCGCCGACAACCTCACGAAGTGGATCAGCAACTGCGCGGACGAACTCGCCCCACTGAGGACCCCGCCTAGCAGACCCGGCAGCAAGAAGGCCCCATGGTTCACCGACGAACTCAAGAGCTCCAAGAAGAACTGCCGAGCCCTCGAGAAAGTCTGGAGAAGGGAACCGACACCGGACAACAGGACCTCCCTCAAACTTGCCACCCGGAAACACCACCAGCTGATCCGCGCCGCCAAGAAAACAGCATTCAAAGACCGGTTGGACAACAACGCACACAACTGCAAGGAACTCTTCAACATCGTGAAAGAGCTTTCCAACCCCAGCGCAGGAAACAACGACATCACCCCATCGCAAGACCTCTGCAACTCCCTCGCTTCATACTTCCACAACAAGATCGCGGACATACATAACAGCTTCAACAACCAACCAACGCACACCATGACCGAACAACCACCCCCCACCACCACCCTCCACGCCTGGACCCCGATCAGCACCGAAGACACCATCCGCACGATGAACTCCATCCACTCCGGATCACCGACCGACCCCTGCCCTCACCACGTCTTCAACAAGGCCGACGCTGTCATCGCACCCCACCTGCGAGACATCATCAACACTTCCTTCGACACCACCATCTTCCCTGAGAGCTGGAAGCACGCCGAACTCAGCGCCCTACTAAAGAAACCTACAGCGGACCCCACCGACCTCAAGAATTACCGCCCCATCTCGCTCCTCCCGTTTCCAGCCAAAGTCATCGAGAAGACCGTCAACAAGCAGATGGCCGCCTTCCTCGAGACGAACGGATCCCTCGACCCCTCACAGTCCGGCTTCCGAGCCAATCACAGCTCCGAGACCGCCCTCATCGCCGCCACCGATGACATCCGAGCCCTGATGGACAATGGAGAAACAGCGGCCCTCATCCTCCTAGACCTCTCTGCGGCATTCGACACGGTCTGCCACCGCACCCTAGTACGGCGCCTCAGCAACATCGGAATCCAGGACAAGGCGCTGGACTGGATCATCTCCTTCCTCGACGGAAGAACACAGAGAGTCCGCCTACCACCGTACAAGTCAGAGGCCTCCGAAGTCACCTGCGGCGTCCCTCAAGGATCATCTCTGAGCCCCACCCTCTTCAACGTCTACATGAGCCCCCTCGCGGCCATCGTACGCAAACACAACCTCAGCATAATCTCCTACGCCGACGACACCCAACTGATCCTCTCCCTGACCAACGACCCCGCCGCCGCCAGATCCCACCTGCACGAAGGGATGAAAGAGGTAGCCGAGTGGATGACGACCAGCCGCCTGAAACTGAACACGGACAAGACGGAGGTCCTCATCCTGGGCTCCTCACCCTCCGCCTGGGACGACTCCTGGTGGCCTCCCGCCCTGGGCACCGCACCCAAACCGACAGACCATGCACGCAACCTGGTCTTCCTCCTGGACTCCTCCCTCTCCATGACCAGGCAAGTCAACAACGTCTCCTCGGCGTGCTTCAACATCCTACGCATGCTACGGAAGATCTTCTGGTGGATCCCCACCGAGACCAGGAAGACCGTCACCCAGGCCCTCGTCACCAGCCGACTGGACTACGGCAACGCCCTCTACGCCGGTACCATCGCCAAGCTCCAGAAGAGACTCCAGCGGATCCAGAACGCCTCAGCCAGACTCATCCTCGACATCCCACGAACCAGCCACATCTCCGGACATCTGAGAGACCTTCACTGGCTCCCCATCAACAAAAGAATCACCTTCCGCCTCCTCACCCACGCACACAAATCCCTACACGACCAAGGCCCGAGCTACCTCAACAGCCGAGTCAACTTCTACGCTCCCAAACGCCACCTCCGATCAGCCAACCACGCCCTCGCCGCCGTCCCCCGCATCCGAAGAGCGACTACAGGAGGAAGGTCCTTCTCCTACCTGGCCGCCAAGACCTGGAACTCCCTCCCGACCGACCTGCGCCTGACCCAAGACCACCTCTCCTTCAGGAAGAAGCTGAAGACCTGGCTGTTCGAGCAGTAGCGGCACCCCCCCCCCCCCCCAGCGCCTTGAGACCCTACGGGTATGTAGCGCGCTTTACAAGTGTCACTGATTGAACTATATTAACTCTTCCTATTAATGTCAGGGGTAAATATGCCCATCCTTTTAGAGAGTCAGCAATTTCCTTATCAATTCTGCATAGATGTGTGTCAGGTATGTGTTCAATGTTTTGCGTGATTCTGATGCCCAAATACCTTTTCATTTTTCATTGTAGGGAGGCTGACGTTCATATGCCAAGCCATAAATTCAGTTTTTGACTCATTAATCTAATATCCTGAGATCGGTCCAAATTGTTGTGCTAGACTGTATATTATTGGAATGGCCACGACTAGGTCGGACGTGTATATCATCATGTTATCTGCATATAAGGATACTTTCTTTTCCCAATTTCTATACTTAAAGGGGACTTTGTTGACTTGCTTTCTGATCCTTTCCACCAGTGGCTCTATATATAGATTGAAAAGCAACGGTGACACGTGGCACCCCTGCCTTGTCCCTCTTAATTGTTCCAGCCGCAGAGAGATTACGATTTACCAGGATTCTGGCTGTGGGCCTTTGATAGATTGATAACCGTGTCCTACAGAAATTTTTACCCAGATTGCATCTATCTAATACGTGGGCTAGATACACCCAGTTCACACGGTCGAACGCCTTTGTGGCGTCTAGTGTGATAATGGCCAGTGGTAAATTGTACAATGTTGCTAGCTCTATAGCACCAACTAAGGTATGTGTCAAATCCTGAATGCTCCTTCCTCTAACAAAGCCTTTTTGATCTTTATGTAGTAAATCACCTATAACTCCATTTAATCTCTCTGCAAAAATCTTGGCAAAGATCTTGTAATCAAGATTAAGCAGAGAGATTGGCCTATATGAGTCACATTGGCTGGGTGTCTTTGATGGTTTCAAAATCAAAGCAACCGTAGCTTCATTCCATGAGGGGGGCATGTTCCCTCCTTTTTCAAAAATATGGACAAATAGTTTATGCATCACATGGGCAAGCACTTCCGCTACAGCTCTGTACAGCTTGGCTGGCAAGCCGTCTGGTCCCGGTGCCTTTCCCTTTTTCCCCAGACTCGATTGCCTTTATTATCTCACTGGGGCTGATCGGTTTGTTAAGATTGCTGGATCTCACCTCATCGATTTTATTTAAAGGGAATGGTCAAGCCACAACTGTATGATCTTATCTTGTGGGGTTAGATCTTCCCTATAAACCTTTTCAAAGTGCTTTTGAAAGGCATCTTCGATGTCTTTGGGGTTCTCAAGTAACTTTCCGGAGGTATCGCATCATATTTCTCTTATATTATTTTTTACTAAGTCCTGTTTGATTTTCCAGGCTAAAAGCTTCCCACAGGATTCCCCATACTCAAAGTGAGCCAGCTTACTAGCCTCCCACCTTTTCCTCAGCCTAGTATCTAGCACTCCCTGTCCATTCCAGTTTACATGATAAGATTCTCATGAAGGTCCCCCTGAGCTGTATCCCTCTGGGCGATGAGCTCTTGCTCAAGCTCCTGAATTCTTGCCTCTATTTCTTCTACCTCAGCCCTATATTTCTTTTGCTTAGCAATTTGGATAGATGGTATATGGCCTCTCAGAAAAGCTTTATAGGCATCCCATACCGTTTCTATTGAGGTGGTCTCCAGATTGATCGAGAAGTTCTCTGTTTCTACTGCTAGTTGGTGAATTACTTCTTCCTCTAACAAAATAGTTCGGTCTAAGGTCCATCTTCTGTTGCCTAGCTTTGTTTGGAGTTTCAAAACTAGCGTAACTGCCGAGTGATCAGATAAGTGCCCCCCTAGGTGTTTCGCGTCTTTCACCCATCTTTTAACTCCATACTGATTAAAAAGAAATCCAGTCTGGACTTATGTCCATACTTTTTATTGTGAAAGGTGTAACCTCTCCTGCTTCCCATTCTATTGTTCCATATATCTATCCAGCCCAGTTGCTTCATTGCGCTTTTTAAGGATGATCTCATTTTACAATTCTGTGCTAATCTATTCTTATAAGTTCTGTCCATCAGAGGGTCTAAAACCAAATTAAAGTCTCCTTCCAGAATTAAAGGATCATGGAAAATTAATAGCTTTGCAAAGTACTCCCTCAGCGGTGCTGGGTCAGCCAGATTAGGTCAATAATAGCCTGCACTGTGAGTTTACACATTAAACGTGATCTTAGCTATAACCCATCTGCCCATCTTATCTACTTAGAAGCCTTCCACTGATAGAGAAGAGTTTTTTTTAATGAGAATAGCCACTCCCTTCGTAGTCCACTGCTGTGGGGTGCATGACTTCCTGAATCCAATTTTTAGTTTTGCACAAATCCCTCATCTCCTTCTTTGTTAAGTGTGTCTCCTGAAGAATGAGAATTTGTTCAGGAGTCTCTTTTAGATATTGTAAAATTCTCTCCATTCTAATTCTGTTTTACCCTCAACCCATTCAAGTTCCATGATAGAGCCCTTAGAAATAGTGCCTGATCAGTCATGGCTTGTGCCTTTTCCGAAAATGTGGGTGATATGTTGCTTAAAGGACCTGTTTTTACGCATCTGACTTATGTTTTTGTTTTTTCCCTATGCTCCCCACCCTGTGTCCACCCCCCGCACCCCCCTTTCTCCCACCCTAGTGCTCCCCCGGAGAACCCCCACTCTTCCTCTTATGGCCCTACTCTGGCCTTTGAGGCATCCCTCCCGGTGTTCAGGACGGTAAGGATAAATATATCTCTTTATATAAACATTAGATGATGCACACTACGACTTAATGGAACATCTACTCCTAGTCCTAGAGAAGAAAGGAAAATAAACCATAATGCAAATTGTAAGGTTCAGGAGAAACCTGGAGTACTAATGAACTGCTACTTCACTGGGAGGCCATGATATGGATTATAGAAAAATTTCTGCTTCTTACACCGCTTAAATATCCGCATTTTATTGTTGAACATTACTTTTAGAGTAGCGGGAAATTTTAACTGGTCTGTTGCACCTTGCTGCCTGAAGGGGTCTAATAACTGCCCTAGCTCCCATTGTTTAGAGGCTGTTATTGATGAGACATCAGACCTGATTTGGAAAGTTATCCCTTTGCACTTCTTGTATTCTTCTTGAGAGCTCTATTTTAATATTTCATCTTTCAGACTGTATGTTAAGAAGTGTACCAAAATTTTCCTAGGTCTAGTTTTTTTTGGGTTTAGTCGAAACGGGTCTCTGTACTCTCTGGATGTCGATCATGAGGTCTTGCTCTGAACAGTCTATTAGAGTCGATTGCTTGATCAGCTTTTCCACAAACTCTTTGATATTATTTCCTTCCGCTCCCTCCGGTACTTTGAGCAGACGAAAATTATTTCTTCTCTGAGAGTTCTCAATAGATTCTAACTTCTCCTGGAACCCTAATTCACGCTCTTTTATTTTAGTGAGTTCTTTTAAATTTTCCGCAGTTTGGGCAGTCAATTCTGCTACTGTAGACTCCAAAGCTGAGGCCCTGGCTGCCAGTGAATCAAGCTTATCTTCCAATTTCTCGCAAAAGATCTTGATTTCACCTTCATTTTTTCCCGAGACCAGGAACCTACTCTTCATCTCCTCAGTTAGAGACTGATACAGATGCGGGACAGATAGAGGAGTTGGTGAGTCGGTTGAGTTCCCATTAAAGGAAAGGGTATTCTCTACATCCTTCACCATGTTTTGTTTCACCTTTGGTGCTTTCCCGTCTGTGGTCTCAGTAGCCAATTTCGGTGCTTTATCCCCTGCATCTGACATCATGAATCCTTCCGGTTAGATTCCTTCTTGGTCCCCCTCGAGTGCTTGGAACTTATTTGGACTTAGTATTCCTTCTTGGTAGTAAAAAGGTCCCTCTAAGCTGCTTCCTGGAGTATCTGGTATACAATCCAGTGGTTTCAATATCAGGGTGCTAGGCACCACTTTAAAATAGCTTTTTAGTGAGGGTGTAAGTTTTGCCTTGGATTGAGTCGGTTGATTTCGTAAAGTCAGCTTTACAGGCTTTGCAGGGTTTGCTTCCTTGGAATCTTTAGGAGGTTTATCAGAACCAATAGGTGTATTGACAGAATTAATATCCGATTTTTTTACTTGTACTTCTTAGAGCATATCGGGATGATAGCCCCTCATCTGTTATTTCCCCTTAGCCAATATCTCACTGTGGGACCCCCAGCTGAGGCCCCTCTCTCTCCCAACCCCTCTCTCTCCCAAATGTGTCTTATCACCATTTACCGAACTTTTCAGGTCCCAATCAAACCTTCTGGCAGCTCAGCTTGACCTATTTGTACTGCTTGATTACTAGCTGCTCCCTCTGATCCCGGGATTTTCCTGGGGGGTTGTGGGAGACTGAGACCAAAGCAGCCCCTGCCTTTGTCGCTGTGAAGGAATCCTGCAGCTGCTCTGCGGCTGCGCCGCACCTCGAGGGCTGCCCGAGACCATAGCGCAACCCCGTACCTCCTGACCCCCGCTGCGCCACTCGACCGCTGTCTCCCCAGGGGAAACCAACCCCGCCACCTCCACTGTCAATCCTGGGGGATGCACCGTCAGAATCAAAAGCCCGGAAAACTCACTATGAAATCGCGACCGCGATCACCACTGCAGCGTGTCTTCAGCGTTTTCGGCTTCTTAGGCATTTTCCCCACAGTTTGCTCCCGCTCCACACCGCTTGTCACCGCGCCTCCTCCTCCGGTAAGACTTAGTCTCTTTTCCTTTTCCCCTCTCCACCTCCCTACTTGAGACCCGCTTGACTAAAAGGCGATTAGGAAGTCATTAACATGCCATCAATCAGTGACACTTATAGAGCGCGCTACATACCCGTAGGGTCTCAAGGCGCTGGGGGAGGGGGGGTGCCGCTACTGCTCGAACAGCCAGGTCTTCAGCTTCTTCCTGAAGGAGAGGTGGTCTTGGGTCAGGCGCAGGTCGGCCGGGAGGGAGTTCCATAACCCGTCCCGACCCGCCAGAGCCTCCGCGACCTGTTAACCCCTGGCCGCCTTGTTCTCCCAAGGTCCCTTCAACCCAAAGCAATTTCTTGTCAGATATTCTTGTGTGGAGGGTTCCCTTACAACCTATAATGGCACAAATATGATTTCCTGCCTTTCAGCTTGCGTTAACAAAAAGCTATCAATGTGAGATTCTCTTCTTCCTCAATGGGAGATTTCAGGTCAGTAAAGGACCTTTTTTTGTCAGATACACCAGCTGGTGTGCGGAGTGCCTCGGGGCTCCTCGTTGAGCCCTACACCGTTTAATGTGTACATCCGTCCTCTATCAGAAATCATTTGTGACCTAGGTTTCACCATTGTTTCTTACGCGGACGACACCCAGATCGTTGTCACACTCGGCCTTTGACAAATTAAATAACTGCATGGAACAGGTAACCTATTGGAAGGCTACTAGCTGCCTCAAGATAAACGGGGACAAATCAGAGGTAATAGTGGCAGGAAATAATCCAGCACTCTGGGATAGATTCCTTGGCCCCTGGGAGAACTCCTTCCTCCTACTTCCGATGTAAAGAGCCATGGCATCATCCTAGATAAAGATCTGATGATTATTGCCCCGGCTAGGAAGGTTTCAGGCACCTGCTTAGACCTTCTGACGTCTCTACTGAAGACACTCAGATGGTTCACCATGAAATTTCAGAAGACGGTGATCCAAGGCCTGATGCTCTCCCGTCTTGACTGCAGCAATTCTCTCCATCTGGGCCCCTCATAGCTTACCAGAAAGTTGCAGGTTTCCCAGAATTCCGCAGCCAGAGCACTGATGGGCTTATCCAAAACGCAATAAGTACGTTCGGCTCTGGCGCAGCTTCATTGATTGCCTATAAACAGGAGAATAGAATTCAAGGCTCTATTATCACCCATAGGATAAAGCATTCCCCTGGCTCACACATCCTTCAACATCCCATCACTCCGTACGGTGCCCTCACAGATCTGAGATCAAATTACCTTTCCCTACTGACCATTCGTAGAATCAGGAGAGCGGGGTATGTTCATTTGGTTACCGTGTCTCTAAACTCTGGAATTCCCTTCCTATCCATCTTAGATCAGACAAAAACCTACTTAGCTTTAGGTAACAGCTGAAAACGTATCTTTTCAACTGAGCAGTGTAAGTCATCATGTGTCCTCACCTTGTTCTGTCAGCACCGGGGAGCCCGCTGTGGGTAGCAGTGTGCTCTATAAGAACTTTTTTAATAATAACTGACTTAACCTAAATAACCTGAACTCTTCTTTTTAATATAAAATTGATGCCACTTGTAATGTGCCCCACCTCTTTTCCAGCGCAAGTTACTATATTTTGGGTGCTTTTTCGAATCTTACTCCTTTGTTGTCCATTCATTGCTTTAACCCCGACCTCTCTGGGTTTCTTGTAGTTGAAACAAAGATGTTATCCGGTCAACTGAAATTATGCAGCTATGGGCGATTTGGCAGGAATGCCGGGGGTTGTATAGAAGGGCAGTTGGGTATAGTAAGCAGAACGAGGTATCTCTTGGTTAGCTGTGGATATTTCAAAGGGATTGTTGATGCGACTATTGTACACTGATGTATAGGTTGATGATATACTGTACAACATGATCTCACTCTAATGTTGACTGAGCACGGATAAATAAAAAGAGGTTATAAAAAAAATATGCAGCTATGGTATTTCATGCCGCTCGTAGGCTCAGACTTTACTGAAAACCGGCTGGGCTATCATTTTGGCTCTATCTAACAGCTGCTGAGGACGCTACGCTGCTGCAGGGGGTCGCTGCTTTTACCTGTGTTTTACTTGCTCTTACTTGGATCCCAACATATCCGGGACTGCGAGGACCAGGCTGCTTTGCTCTCAACTTACCTGTTGCACCTGGCTCCTCTTCCCGACTCCTCCCTCTCTGGCCCACCAGTCCATTAATACGGCCCCGCCCACACGCACTAGCGGGACGCGCGCGGGCCGTAGCGCTGGGCGAAGACCGGGCAAAGAGCGGGCCGTTTGAGGCCGTTCGTGGCCAGTAGTGGACGGGACGGGCCGCCCCCCTAACCTCGGCTCTTTCTGTGTGGTACAAGTGCCCGTATAGTTCTGAGTTCTCGCCATATCTATGTCCTTTATAAATTGTATGAATTAGTTGCTACGTTTTACAATTGTTTTTAAACTCTACGTGATTATTGGTATCTGTAATATACCGTATCCTAAGGACCCTTGTGATTGCTATTGGTTGCCCCCTTTGCATGCTTGTTACATACGAAGATGACATCCTTAAGGTCTGGAAGGAAAATTGTGCAGGGCAGTACAGGGGGTTGTGTATCAGGGACTCTTGATAATTTTATCACTAGAGCAGCCCGTGTCCTTGAACAGGAGATCATTTTAACAGAAAAAAGACTGTCCTTAGAAATATCAGCAAAGAGATCGTCTCTTGGTAACATCATGGCAGCCATTTCTCCTGAATGTAGGCAGCCTCAACCTGTTTCAGATCTGCTGCCTAGTACTGTGCAAGGGATGTTGGACTTAACAACATATAGCTCTTTGGAAAATATTCCTGATACTATAAACATCTCTGAACCCAGTCGCCTATCTGTAAATCCTAGTGTTATTCCCCCTTTGCCTCTTATTGAGCAGCTACGCACAGCTACTACGAGTATGGGTAGCAAGTCCCAGTCTACTAACGGGAAAAGAAAACGTGTGGGAGCGCCATCCAAGGGAAGACGTGCCAAAGTGCCCAAAACGTTTAAACCTGCCAACCCCTGTAATGATTCCCAATCTCATTTATCTCGTAGTATTCCTCCTGTTGCTGGGAGTCTCATGCCCCCCCCATTCCCCCCCCTATTATGACCAATGCCAATTCTCTGCCTACTGGCTTTTCTGAGTCTCTGGAGCAATTGCTTAAATCTTTCTTCATACCGTTATACGAGAGAGTCAAGCAACTCTCCACTTCCATTGGGAAACTGGAGAGTATCGTACTCACAAACACGACTCTATTGGAGAAAACTTTAGCGACTCCGCCAGGTACCAAGATTTTACCATCTCTTGACTCAGCGGTTAAAACAGGGATTGTTTGTAATGGTCCAAATGCTTTGGTTAGTGTACCTTCCTACCTACCTGCTCACACAGATCCTGCTGTGGAAGCTATTCATACACCTGTTGGCACTGTTATGTCCAATAAACCAGCTAGTAATGTTGTTATCAATAAGTGCAACAATACAACAGGGCAGCCCCCATCCGAGGGTGAAGGTCCGTTTCTAAAACTTCCATGTATCAACCTTCCTCCAGAGTCCTTACCCTATACTGTTATATTGGTTGGTGTTCCAAGGCTCCCCCAGGTAAAGATTGAGTCCCATAGCGAGTTGAAGAATAAAGTGATTCACTGGCTAAATGGAAATAGGCCTCTGCCACCAAGTCTAAGTGCGGAAATTTTGACTGTACGTAGGGTGAGTTGGTTGGGTACTAAAGTAAAGAAAGTGGAGGGAGATTGCATAATTATTAACTTTCGGGACCCTAGAGTGGTGAGTTATATATGTTCCCATCCTAACACCTCGAGCGTTACTGGAATACACACCCTGGATCTGTCCTATTTCTATTCTTTCGACCCTCGCAACACATGTTGCGACTTGTCTACTGGTTGGGAAAGGGTTAACAGGGGCTCTCGCCGTCTGGCCAGAATGGATTTTCATCTCCCATTGTCCAATAACTTTGCCCCGTTGGGTACTATGGAAGGGGTAGATTGACTGTCAACTAATTTTACTAATTTGGGTTGTGTGAGTAAAATTGCTATTGGCCTTGGATGTTCCGCAAGTTTGGGGACCGTAAGTAGTGACGGGCCAAGGGGGGTACACCTGGGTATGGGTGACACGTATTCCAACCTTGTATGCGCTCCTCTTACTGTGCCCTCCAGAAATTTTGTTTCCTCTCTACCAGCTTCGGAGTGTTTAGTTAATTCCCAGGGCACAAATCTTGTTAACCCTACTCCCTTCGCAACCGAGACGGTACTCTGTACTCGCACGTTGCACAATGATAAATCACTAATTTCACATACAGATCCTTGTCCCCATGAGTACCAGTGTATGGAACCGGGCACCATTGTAAACCATTCTGCCACACAGGGTTCCTTACTTGCCCTTCTGCCAGCAACTAGCTCCCCCCTTCTTACATTGGCCTCGTGGAATATTGCGGGCCTACGAAATAAAATTGTAATGGAGGAGTGGTCTGCCTGGGTAACTATCCACGATATCCTTGTATTTCAGGAAACGTGGGCTGTGGACCCGATTTATTTTTCTGGTTATGTTAATTTTCATAAAGGGGCCTCTAGTGGGATAAGGGGCCGTCCTTCGGGTGGTCTCTGTATATGGGTGAGGCAAACCCTTAAGTATAGTATCACCGAACTGGCCATCGACAGCCCCGACATTTTGATCATCTCGTTGCAACTTAATGATGTCCCTGATATCATGATTATAAATGTATATAATAGGGGCCTACCAGGCGGATGAGGTACTAATACTTTTCTACAATTAGATGGGTTCTTGGAAACAGTTAACCCCTGCACTAATGTGATAATAGTGGGTGATCTAAATTGCTGTTTCGAGCCTTTGTACACTGCTTGGGACTCACTTTCACTGGATGTGGACGCAATTTGGAATATACCACCTCTTGATCTTCCCCCCATCAAGAGGTGGACTGAATCTGCTATTCAGTGGATGAGCTTGTGTATGGGGCGTGGCTTTAGGGCAGCCAATGGACGGACCCTCTCTAATACAAATGGCAAGGATACCTTTTCCGATGGTCGTCGTTGTAGTAGAATCGATTATGCCCTAATTAAAGTGGAGTTTTGGTCAACGTTAAGTGACATGGTGATTTTAGATCGCCCTGAGAGCGACCACAATCCTTTAGTTTTGAGTTTTCTGTTTTGTCCAGCCCGTAGAAGTGAACCATCCGAGATAGTTTCCGCTGACGCCCTCCTAACTAATAATCAACGGAGAGTGCGCTGGGAAAAGGTTGCTATTGATAGTGTAGTACTCTCTGAAATTAGCTCAAAAGTTTCTTGTGCGTTGGAAGTCTTTCAGTCTCTCCAGAGCCACGAGGCTGTTGTTGGTGAGTCTACCTATATTCACGAAAACTTATTTTTAGGCCTTAAGGCTCTTTTCTCTAAACCTTGTAAGGTTAAAAAATCGCTTCTACCAAAGCCAAATTCTTGGTATAATAAAGTATGCCGCGAGTCTTATGGCAAACTGAAATCTGCCATTAAATCTAAAAATCAGGCCAATATTAGAACAGCCAGGAAAGATTACAGCAAGGCAAAAGTCTCGGCCAAACAAGATTGGGACAACGAACATTGGAACGACCTCTTGGTCGCCAGTAAACAAAGAAATCTGACAATGTTTTGGCATATTGTGAAATGGGGCAACTCTCCGAGTTCGCAGGTCCCCTCAAACCATGTTCTCCCGGAAACCTGGGTGTCGCATTTCGAGTGTCAGTTTTCGGACACCAATCTGGTTGATGTGACTGCTTCCCCCATCATACAGGATATGTCCATCCTTCAGAATTTTACATTTGACTGTAAAGAGGTCGAGATGGCTTTAACTAAGGTTCCTAGTGGCAAGGCACCGGGCATAGACTGTTTCCCCGCTGATCTTTTTAAATTTGACCTTAGTAATTGGGTACCTTACATCGCATTTATGGCAACTGCTATAGCCAAAGGGGCTGTTTTCCCCGATTCTTGGAAGGGCGCCAAGATATTGCCCATCTTTAAGAAGGGTGATCGCTCTTGCCCGGGGAATTACCGCCCGATTAGTTTAATTGATTCCGTTCAAAAAATTATTGCAAGAATGATCCTGGCAAGAATTCAGTCCTGGATTGAGCAGGAGGATATCATCTCGCCCCTGCAGGCCGGGTTTAGACCCTGCACTAGTACCATCGACCAGGCGTTCAAGTTTCAACTGATCGTCTGGAAAACGGTCTACCTTTGTGGCGGTACCCTGTACGCCGCTTTTGTTGACCTCCGGTCAGCCTTTGACTTAGTCAATAGGTCCAAACTTTGGGGGGCTTTAGCGGAGTTAGGGATGCCTGCTGATCTTTTGAATATTGTGATTAGGCTGCATGAAAACAACTTTGCACAAGTACGATGGGGGAATCAAGGGCAGGTCACCGACAGATTCAAAGTTAATAGGGGTGTTAGGCAAGGGTGCGTCCTTGCGCCCACTCTTTTTCTGTTATTCATAAATAGATTCGTGCAGTACTGTACATCTACATCCACTGACGCCCCCACGCTGGGTGGTATAAAAATTCCACTACTCATGTTTGCCGATGACACCCTACTCCTATCCCAGACTCTCTCTGGGTTACAGGCGGCTTTGAACGTATTTGCCAACTTTTGTTCCGACTTCGACCTCCTAGTTAATGTCTCTAAAACTAAGTACATGGTCTTTAACAAAGGGAAAAGTGTGAAAGGCCATGTGACTATGAATAATGATTTACTCGAACGTGCCAATGTTAGGACTTATCTGGGGGTTGTCTTCGAAAACAAGTTGAATTGGAGGCCACAAATAGATGTCCTATCTCTCAAATTTGCCCAGCTCTCTGGGAGCTTGCTTAAAGAACAAAAACAGTCCCAGATGAAAATGATAGGTCCAGCGATTAAAATTTATAACGCCAGGATTAATTCTGCGATCCTTTATGGCGCAGAACTCTGGGGCTTTGCTGATCTTTCCTCTTTGGTTATGGCACAATATAAATTTTTGAGGATCCTTACGGGTCTCCCCAGTTCAAGTCCAGTGAAACCGCTTCTGTTGGATCTTGGTTGTTATTCTTTTGAAGATATCGCCAGGTTCAAACCATTGGCTTTTTGGAGGAGATTATGGACGGTACCGGAATTAGGCCCCTATGCAAAGGCATTTTTGGATGTTCGTTCCATCCTGGGCGCCGGTAATATTGTGTGGTTCAAGCAAGTTAGTCTGCTATTGGAATCCATGGGCCTGGGAATTCTTTGGACTGACCCGGCGAATAACCCTTTTCCTCCAAAAAAAACTCTTTAAAAGCCTTTATTGGTCTATGGTACTTCAGAAACAACTATCCCTAGTTCCAGCAGAGTCTTTGACGGGTAGGTTTCTCGTGCAGAAAAAAGTCCCATTTTTAGAAGCCTATTGGGACATTATTACCAGGGGAAACTTTATCATCCACAGAGGGTTGGCACCCTACCCACGAAACTATTTACTAAAAAATGGAAGGGTGAGGTCGGCGATTCCTGTCACTGGTGTACAGACTGTGCTGAATCGGTGGGTCATATATTTTTTGTCTGCCCGGCTTATGCAGCCCCCCGGGCTAAATGGCTCAAACCTATATGCCGTACCTTGGGAACAAGACTGGGGCTTGAGGCCCTAAGAATCTTAAGATCTGATACTGGTGAATACATCGTAGTTGCCGTGGCCAAATTTCTGGGTTGGGTATGGATTATCAGAAATAGGAAGCATTAGATACCAGTGTTGTGTTTAATCAAGATTTCATTGTTTTTGTTTCACCTTGGAACTGTTCTTATTTCTTATCTTGTATGTAATGTTTATTTTTATATTGTAATGTCTTTTTTTGATGAAATTGATCGATAATAAAGACTAACGAAACGTATTTCATGCCTAAGTGTGGGAATATCACACTTGCTTTTTTTTCCACCATCTGCTCAAACGGATCAAAAGATATTGAAATTAACAAGGGACTCATGTCTGCACTATGCTGGACCACTGTTGTCAGGTGTTAATCTGGTGTGAAATAGTTCTCAGTTTATGTACTGTGAAATGGCTTATCGTGCATCCTGAAAACAAGTCTCTACATATTGAAGTGTCGTTTTATGGAAGTAATGGTTCTTCCTTTGTCATGTACATGTTTTGTTCATTTTCCTTGCACATTCAGGTGACCCTGTACTCTAAACAGCATTTATTTTAAGAGGACAGAAATATCCCTCACATATTTTACTCTTCTTTTAAGACCTGATGGCAAGATGTTACCATGCCTTCTAGCATGGCACTTACCTTATGCACGTGGTATGCACAATGCTGTTCTGCAGGATCCTATCCTTATTGAAACAAGCATTGGCAGTGGCCAGTAGGTCTGGCTTTAAAGGAATGTTGCATGACAATGTTAAGTATTACATGTATATAGCATTGGAATAGTATTTGTGTGGAAGCAAAGAACTGTAGAATAATATTGGTGTAGGTTAAAAGTCAGGTGACAGTTGCACTGTCAAACCAGACCTTAATATCCTTGTAGACTAATGACTGCCCTACTTCCATCTGTGCTACTGTCAGAGATAAACACCATAAATGATATAATTCAGTGGTTGCCAAACCTTTTGGAACCACGGTCCTTTTTTAGAATGACCAATTTACATGACCAACCAACCTTTAATGAACATGAAGAGTGACGATTTTTTATGGTAACATTTCCAGACAGCACATTTTCCATTGAAATGGCCTCTAACTTTGCACAGGCATACAGTTATACTGATAAAACGTAATAGCATACAGCACTTGCATGATCATGTGTGGAAATTGGGCTTTTATGAACATTGATCATTTGTGCATCACCAACTAAAGTGACTATGGGCCTTATCACGATGTCGGTTAGAGTTGCTACCGACCGACACCGTCTCGGTGTGGGGACCGCCCGATCATAGGTCGGCAATGTCGCACACCGAATTAGGATGGTGCAGTCGCAAACTCCCATTTCTCTATGGGAGCTTGTACGGTGGACGTGCCTGCCACACTGTGCAGGGATTTTCAGGGAGGCTCCATAGATGCCCCCCAGGGCCACAACCGGAGGGCTGGGGGGAAAGGGACCCTGCTTGGGGCCACCAAAGTAATTTTCCGACATCCTTTCCATGTCGGAAAGGCTGTTGGAAACTGACATCATAATCCTGCTGGCGAAAGCGTCATCCTTAAGGGATTATGAGCCCATTCAGACTGTCTGACATGCTACTTGAGCCCATCGGAACAGAGTCTGTTTCACCGGCCGGTTTACACTCCGACCGCCGTCATTGTAATTCAGTGGTCGGAGGCTTTCCGATGGCCATTGTAATCAGGCCCCTATGTGTTTTGATCCTATTAGTCTGTTTCCAACACACTTTAAATTACAAAAAAATTACTTAATTTTTCCTTTCCTAACTGCTGAATTCATACAGTTAATTTACAGATACTTACATTTTGTTGCGTGTTGAAAACAAATCCTAAGATTGTCAAATAATTCACTTCAAAAACTGCTGCGATTTGTCAGAAGACATAGCCTGACATTTGACCTCTGTCCATGAAGCACTGCAAATCTGACAAGATAAGCACAAAATTTAAGGGGTTTTCTTTTTTTTATTGCTCTGACTTTCTCAACCCACCAAAAATCGGCTCGCGACCAACACTGATCTAATTTTCTAAGACACTTTATTAGCTTTACAGTGTCATGTATGTGCCCTTGAAAGGCCAAGCTGAGGCAGCTGGATAGATAAACAAAATAATCACAACTTTATGGAGAGCAACCACATTTTTATGGAATCTCACAGCTTCTGCCCAAATTAAAACATGTACTCTTTGATCCCAACTTGTGGGAGGAGCCAAAGCCCCCATCTATTGATGCTCACATAATTGTCTGGCAACAGCTGCGCTGTCAAGCCAGACCATAACATGCATTTGCAATGCAATCGGTCTCGCCTTTGGGACCTTATATTTATTTAGCTATGCAGCACGTTAGCCTGGGTGCTGAAACATCATCTTTTCTTTAATATGGAGGTAAAATAAGCACCAAACTGCGTCACACGCCAGGTATGGGAACACATGGAGAGACATTTTGCCTTTCAGCAGGAAATGGTGTAGTCCTAAGCTCTGTTTTTAATATAAAATCAGGGCGTTTGGTGGTCATATCACTTAAAATATAAGATTTGAAAAATATATTGTCTACGGGTGCCCATGGAAGAAAATGTCTATGGACTGGAATCTAGAGAATGCTAAAGTGATTCTGGTATTTTACTGACCTCTGCTGGTTGTTTTTCATTAAGACAGTTAAATAGAGACAGTTGAACAGAAAACAAAATCCCTAAGCGGAAGCAGACAAGTCCTAGGGCTGATCTCCAGAGCCCACAAAGTACATACACATATAAGTATATACTAAAGTATATACTAGAGGTCTCAAATGCTCGACCTAAAAAGGAGCTTGGAGTGCAGAATAAAAAAAAAAGTGCACTTTTTTGTACTAGAAGGGTGCATATGTATGCTTGTATTCTGCCGCTGCACTCAGCAGAAAACAGGCCTGCACATGCACACTTCTCGAATACCTGTAAGAGTTACTTGATATACTTACTTCTGGGTGACAATTTATTCAGTTGAAGAGCCTCTAATCATTTGAACGTGTTTGGGGATATATTTTTAGTCCATGTGAAATCTGTTTCCCAGTCCTTGACGCCATTTACATTTACCAACTTTCGTCCTTCCCAAAAGCTGTAGTGAAGAATAAAAACATCTTTTTTTAAGCCATACAAAATAATAAAAAATATTTGTACTGGATCATTTCTTTACATGTACGCATTGCACATTTTTCGTTTTCTAGAGCATGTACAGAAGTGCGGAAACACGAAACTTTGGCAGCTTTGTTTGTAACATTTTATTGTGTGTTAAGGTTTTGCACTTTAAACCCACATTTTGTTCAATATTGCGGATGTTTAATGTTTTGTTCCAGTAGAAAAGTTATTAGATTTGAATTAATTAGAATAAGTCATGCCAGTCGTTTCTTCAAAGTGACAGTGGCTCACCTGAACAAAGGCCACTTAATATAGCCTACGTGCCAAATCTTCACAGCAGCAGGTGAGCACATGTTCGAAATGTTGAGTGCCGCCCTAAGCCATCCATTAGATGTACTGGTGCGTTATGCTCTGTGATTTTAATTACTCAGTTTCTCATATTTGTCATTTGTTTATAGGATCGTCTACGTTAAAAAGACCATTTGAAGATGGTTTAGTGGATGATAAGGATCCAAACAAAAAGATGAAGCACAATTTACGAAAAGGTAGGTGGAACATATGTTATGTTTTTCTTCATGCATTGCTATGGACTAATTTTTCGATACTTCCTCTGGAGTGTTTTGCCTTTGAAAAAATACAGAACAATATACACTTAACTAATGTGTGAGGAACTTTGACCAGTAGATTGGAGAAAACGTATACCTCGTAATAAATTTGAAGCGTTTAGTGTTTAGTGCCAAACAATGGGCCAGGCTTTCATCAGGACATTATAATGCTGCTGTTAAGAGAATAAAATAAGTGATATAACAGAAAAGGATACAGGAACAAAGATTTTCTTGATGCGCCTGTTTCTTAAAGTGAATAACCTACAATCAAAGTTAAAAAGCCAACATCAATGTAGTGTTCTGAAGTGCCCATTGTTTGGCACTATGGCTGAAACATGTCGACAGATTGATTTTTTTCATCATAGCGGTTTATAATTTCGACCGCTAATGCTCTGTATTTTTAATCCTGGCAAAGAACGTCTTACAATAAAGTTTTCTCTTGACGTCCTTTAGTCAGTTTTAGACTTCACTTTCCTCACAGTTTTGGTTTTGTTTTGCGCTGCGTCCTCATTCATACTACTAGCTCTTCATTTGTGGATCTATAACATCCAATTTAACTTACTAAAACATCCCTGAGCTCCTCCCTCTTAGTAGAGGGGGTTGTAGCACCCAGAGGAACTAGGTTTTTCCTCTGGGAGGAGAATCCCAAATGATGAAGCATGTCACCTTTGGTGAGTGAGGGATTTCGTCCTGTAAAGCGATATGCCCTTAAATAACTCTGTATAGCTTAATTACTAGTTCAGTTTCACTCTTTTCTTCTTTTTTTCATAACTGATTAGTAGTGGTTTTTCCACACTTGTTTATAACGTTTTTTGTAGACCTCGGGATTTCTTATTGTTAATTGCTCTGTTGTTGGGGATTAAATCCTGTGTGGTCTTTAAACTTCCCTGGGACCCTCCGGCTTTGAACCGTATTTATTTTCAGATGCCGAGAGAATGCCTGCTGAACGAAGGGAACACTCACTGGGGCCAGTCCAGCAGAGTAGGCCTGAACACGCGGGGACCCACGTGGGTGGGATTGCGCGTTGCTGGGCCCCACTAAGAATCAGACGGTGCTCTAGAGTAGCAGCCTAGCCTCCCCCCTGTAGCTGGTTTAGGTGACGGTGAGCAGTGGGCCCCTGGGGCGAATCCCATTATTGGTGTCTACTGGAGCGCTGGGGCAAGACAAAGCTGTGGAGTCAGGAGTAAGAAAGGGCCAGATCTGCCCAGGCCCAAGTTTCAGGAGTGGGCCTCGCCCCCTTATGCATCAAGGCCCTGCCATCTCTTTGCGGTCACGCCCGGTCAGGGATGAAAGTGGATTTGGCCCCAGGAAGAAGGATCTAGTGACCGAGGCGAGAGCCGTAGAACGTGGCGACTGGGAGGACCAACACAGCAAGCCAGGACCTTCAGACGGCCTTGTGAACTTGTGGCAGCGCAAGAAGACACGTGTCAGGCCTATTGCAGCAGCACCCCCTACTGACTGGGGTCCTACAGTTGGCCCCGAGTTTGAAGGGTCCCCGTGCTTTCAGGACCCCCTGGACCGTGGCTGGCAGTGTCATAGGGCTTCGGCTCGAACCCTGCAGCATCAGATCTGCGCACAACAGTAAACTGAAGACCAGGTGCGGATGGAGCGATCCTATCGCCTCACTTGGACCGGGACCCCTGAATAGTCCTGAGATTTAGCCTGACTTGACTCCAGAAGCCGGGCTGACGGTGAGCGTCTGTCCGGGCCCTGCAGAGATGTCCACGCATCGTACAAAGAAAGATCCCACAATTAAGGACCTCCTGCAGAAACCGGGCTCTAAGAAGGGGGATCCGCTGATTGCCCAACAACAGGAGAAGGAAGTAGACTCTCCAGGTGAACGCCAAGAGGAACCTATCACTCTGGGATTCCTGGAGCAGCTATTCGGCTCCTTGAGAGGACTTTGCGAACCTGAGACAGGATGTTGCCTTGGACATCAAACAGATTAGAACGGAGGTGCAGGAAATCGGCGACCCGGTTGACTCCCTGGAAAGGAATGGCGACCGAAGGGAAGAGGAGATCACCAAGCATACCAGAGAGTTGCTGGAGCTCAGGGACTGAAATGGGGAGCTACATCTCTGCCTCGAAAACCTGGAGAATCGCTCGCTGAGGTCCAATATATGCATATAAAGGCGTACCTCTCCTGGCCGATTGGGGAGGGGAGGGGGGGGGGGGTAATTGGAAGAATGGGTGACCCGATTCTTCCGCCATGTTGCTTCTGGGCTTGGTGACAAGGACATCATTCTAGACCGCAATCACAGCGCGGGCCGCCCGGCGAGGGATCCGTGACTACCAACAGGATATTCTCACATGCCTTCACTCTTTTCACTCTTTCTTTTGCCACCAGACACGAAGCAACACTGGAGTTTGAGGGGCTCAAGGATGGCATCTGTCAGGACTTATCACCACTGACTCTCCAACAACGTATGGCTCTGAAGCCAGCCACGGCCTACCTGCATGATCAGGTACCGGTGGCGCCATCCATTTTGTCTTTCCTTTGTGTGGGATAAGGAGTTACGCTCTGTGCGGTCACTGAAGGAGGCGCAGGAGGTGCTTGGGCTCGATTTGGAGGAAGGGGATTCCACTGGACGGTTCGCAGGAGACCATGCTGCACGCGAGCCGAAAAAACCCGTTCGAAGGAGGGGAACCAGGCATGAGAACCCCACCAAACCCACAGCTACGGAGAGCCAGAAGGAACGTGAGGCGCTGATCCGTCAAATTCAGAGTCAAGTTGAAACCGGGGCCAACCTGAGCATCTGATTGTGTGTCCTGAGACTTGCTTATCCTGCTGTGTCACAGAAATGCTGTGTTAAACCCAGAGATGAAGAAACCCAGCCTTGGCTGAGGGAGCCCATGTCCAGCCACGTGATGACCACCTTACGGACACATGGACCTTTGCATGACGGTGCGATTTATGCCAGGTTTGTGGCACTCTCAATGTTTACTTACATGCTTGTGTTCTTTGTCTCTTCTTTTCTCTACTTCTCTTTCCTTTGCCAGAGGGGCTTCTTACCTATACTGCAGTCACGGAGAGGGTGGGGCGATGGGGGATGGTCTGGGGTCATACTGATTCAAGGGGGGAATCATGGTTCGCACTCTGAGGGGTCGGCCTCAGATCCGGGGGCTGCTCCCATCTCTTGTGGTGTTCTAAGCCTGCGTTCGGGGCGCTACAACTTAAGTGATACAATGGGTAGGACATGGGGGGACACTCAGCTCAAGGCCCCACAATCTTGGAATTTTGGGGTCTGGTGGGAGATGGGATGGGTCACTTCTGCCTAAGAATCAAGGTACCGCAGAGGGTCGTGGGTGGCTTTGGAATAGTGGGGTCGGGCCCCTACTTTGGCGCAACCTCGGACATGGATCCCTGCATGCTGTCCAGGAGACTAATGCGTCTACGATTAAGGCTAAGGTAATGAGCTTTAATGTTCGGGGACTCAATACACCCAGTTAAGCGGTGTGCCTTACTTGCATTGCTTAAAGAGGAGTGGTGCGACATTTGTTTATTGCAAGAGACCCATTTTAATGCGCGCAGACTGGAAGCGTACCTGTTCCAAATGGTTTGACAGACAATATTTTCCCTCCACTCATGGTAAGGAGATGGGTGTTGCCATACTAATAGCTTTCCAGGCAAGATGTTAACACTGCGAATACTAGTGGACTCCCGCACATACACTATAGCCTCCATCTACAGCCCTAACGATCAGCAGGATGCTTTCTTTCGGGATACATTAAACGTAATGGGGTAGTCTTCGGACTTGGTACTGGGGGGTGGGGGGTTTAACATTGTGCCTGACTCACTGCTGGAAAGATCCGTGGCACGGGTGGGACATTCGGGATATCTCTCGGAGTCTATGCACCAGAGACTTGGGGAGATGGGGCTGACGGATGCCTGGCGACATGGCAACCCCACAGCCCGAGAATATACCTTTTCCTCAACGTCGCACCAAACCTCTGCAAGGATCGACTTATTTTGGCTCTCCCAATGAGTATTGGGCTACATCCAGGATGTGACGATGGGGACAGCGGCCCTCTCAGATCAGTCTCCGATTGGTCTGATCCTGTGCCTTCCGAAGGTCCACCCAGACAACGCTTGTGGAGATTCAATCATAAATTACTCACATACGACTCTAACATTACTTACATACGGGCTGCGATCCGAGATTATATAGCAACTAATGATGGTGGGTCGGTCCTGCTTCCCGAGGTCTGGGATACCCTAAAGGTGGTAATTAGGGGTCGGTTCTTGCCTATTTCCGCAGGGCTCAATAGAGAAAGGAGACATAAGAGACAGCTACTTGAAGCGCAGGTCAGGGAGTTGGAAGGGATTCACCGCTGCACGGGAGCATTTCAGGCGCAAAGGCAACTCCATACTGCATGGTAACAATTAAAGGCGCTGGATTACGATCGGGCAGAGTACGCACTCCTGCGTACTAAGCAGCGCTAATATGAAGGGGGAAACCAGGCTGGGAAGTTACTTGCACACCTCTTGCGATCGCAGACGAACGCACGTCGCATTGCCGACATAAAGAACCCATGCGAAGAGCTTCTCCAGGGGGACGCAGACATTGCAGCCAAGTTTGAGGTCTTTTACACCTCACTATATTCAGCGGACCATTTGGATGAGACTGCAGCCATAGACTAACAGGTGCTGGTGACACCCCTTCCCCCTGATGCTGAGGCAATGAACTCAGACATTCTTCCTGAGGAGTTCCTGCGCGCTATACAGACACTCACGGCAGGCAATGCGCCAGGGGGACATGTATTCCTGGTAGATTTTTACAAGGCTTTTGTCCAGGAGCTTAGCCCCATCTTGGTCTGTCTTTTTAATGGCTTCAGTTATGCGGGCTCGATAACCCTCACAATGACTATGGCAGAGGTGGTTGTGATATTAATGCCTGGTAAAGACCTTGCGGGATGCGCCTCACACCGTCCGATTTCTTTATTGAATGTAGATCTAAAGATATTCATTAGCATTTTGATTGCACGACTGGCTCTGCATATGCAAGGTCTGGTTGACCCAGATCAATCGGGCTTCATCTCCGAGCGCAGCTGTAGTGACTGAACGAGGCGCCTCTGCCACTTACTGGACAAAACCCAATGCACACAACAGCCTACAGTTCTTTATCGGTCGACGCTGAAAAGGCGTTTGACCGTATACACTGGCCATACCTGAGCCGAGTCTTGGACAGATTTGGGCTAGGGGTTCGCTTTTAAAGATGGGTGCAGTGCATATATCGTGCGCCAGAAGTGCATGTTAAAGTGAATGGGATAACCTCCACGCCGGTGCGAATACGGCGAGGGACTCGTCAAGGGTGCCCTCTGTCCCCCTTGCTTTTCGCGCTCTATATGGAGCCATTCGCTGAGAGGGTCCGTCAACTCCAGACGGTTACAGGGATCTGCATGGGGGACAGGGAACACAAAATATCCCTTTATGCTGATGACGTGATGTTGTTGCTCACACAGCCAAGGTTGTCACTCCCGCCCCCCCCTTCTGGAGGAGTTCACAGCATTTAGTGGCATATTGGGCTTTAAGATTTCCCCAGGTGGCGTCCCATACTTGAGATTGCAAATTTTTCCCACGTCCGAAAGCACGGCCATGGCCAACTACTCCACCTTACTGGACGAATCCCGGCGTGAGCTCCTCAGTTGGAGGAAACACGCCATGTCCTGGCTGGGTAGGTTGCCATCCGTTAAAATGACCCTCCTGCCCTGCATCCTTGATGTGATGAAGACGCTGCCGCTAAGCCCACCACCCCAAGTGCTGGTGCAACTCCAATATCTAATAGGGAACTTTATCTTGGAGGCGAAAAGTGCCCGTATGGCACGACATCAAACCTTTCTCACACAGGAGGACGGGGGTGTTGGGGTACCACACGTAGTGAAGTACTTCCAAGCAGCGCAACTGCGATGTATGGTTGAATGGTATAAACGGGAATCTGAGAAAAATTGGTGTTTCATTGATCGTTGTGTTGCCGGGATGCTCATTTGGAAGGTCCCTTGGCTACCAAAACGATATAGACCAGCAGGAGCTTATTTATCACCTGTACTGAAGGCGACTATGGGGCCATGGGACAGGGTGCAGGAAACCAATGGCCTTTCGACCCTCATTTCCCCGCTAACCCCTATCATAGGCAACCCCGACTTCCCCCCAGTACTTGAAATGGCAAGAAGCTGACTGTAAAAGGGTGGGTGACCTATTTGATGAGAGCGGGATCATGGACTTTGACAAGTTGGTAGCTGGTTCTGGACTCCCCAGGACACTTACTGGTAGTACTTGGTGATTCGACACAGGGTAACTTGACTGCATATGCAACCTCATGCCTGCCACCCTCTTACAAAATGTTAACTATGGTACATAACACGCACTTCAGACAAGCGCCTGCTCTCTGACATCTACTAATTCCTCAATAAACCTAAACACAGTGGTAAAACCCCAGCACAGCGTAGATGAGAAGCAGATTTGGGGTGGGAATTCTCCCCCAAAGAATGGCAAGACATCATCCATAGGACCAGAGCTTCCTCTTGCAGAACAGCAGGGAAGGAGATGTTTTTAAAGGTAACCCACCATTGGTATTATACCCCGGTTAAACTTGCTAAATGGAAACCTGCTGCCAATGATTTATGCTGGTGCCACTGTGGTCAGCCAGGTACGTTAACTCATATCCTCTAGTTATGCCCGAAAATACAGCCCTTCTGGAATACAATCCTTTTGAGTAGATTCCATACATCACACCGAAATACCCAGATTCCCCAGTTACACCCTGCAGGGATTACCTAACCCCTGAACTATCCTCTTAAGTCATGCAGAGGAAGAGCTATCAGGTGTTACTGTCTAGGTGGGGAACGGACGAGGTCCCAACTAAATTAGATTGGCTGTATCTAGTATGGGAGAAAAGATTACGGTTGGTTTGTCTTTCACTTCCCCCAGGTTCGATAAAACGTGGGGCACCACCATTGACTTCCTCTCCTCCGAATTTGTGGAACTCACCGTCCCAAGATACTTGCAAGTCCTCCGCCTCTCCACCACACAGACCCAGACTGGTGTCCAACCCCAGCTAAAGTCATAGCCCCTTCTGTGTCCCCCAGGAAGACAAGGACTTTCCAGCTGCCCACTCTAGCTATTTTCTCTATTTCCTATTTTCCTCCTTCTTTTCTTCTTTCTTTCCCCTAGTTACCTATGTTGAACGATTTTCAAGTAAAGCTCCCCACCGGCCAAAGGATGTAGGTGGCAGCTAATGTTCAGCTTTGCATCTAAAAATTAATAAAGATTTAAACCATAAATTCAAGGCCTCTGCTCTCTGGCACCATCCTGTAAGCGGACATACTTCTGTGCCTGAAGAACTAAAAGTACAGGAGCTGCTCCATGAGCATGTTTTACTTTTTCTTTGGCAGGTAACACTCCTTGTTTCATTAGAAGTCTTATCTCCTGTAAAGTAAAGGTTGTATTACAAAAACAGAAGTATAAAGCTTGCTGCCTAAAATAGTCATTAAGCATTGCCTCTTTTTTGTAGTGTATCGCTTGATACTAAATTATATACTATCATTTGCTGTCTTTCTTAGGATTCTTACATTATAACATAGAATATGTTAACATGGGTAAGAATCCTGAGAAAGACAGTGAAGTTACTTACTTGCAGCCATAGTTCTCCAGCATAGTTATTCTCTCCATATTAATATGTGGCCAACCATTGTTTTGCAGCATTGCATGCCTCTATCGGTCTTCGGAGCGGAAAGATGAAGGTGCCACTGAGCACTCAAAATGGGAGAATACAGCAGGTCTCTAGCAACCAGGGCTCTAAACAGAAGACGTTTAGCAGAAAGTTGCCTCACTGACCCTCCCTCGCTCTCTGGGTAAATATAGAAGAGCATTGAAGGCATAGGAAAGTGCCATACTTTGGGTGTTTATTAAAACAAAAAGTAGCTCTAGTGATTTTGTAGAAAAAGGATGGGCTTATAAAAGTGCTCTTGGGGGATTTGTTGGCTTCCATTCCACCCAAACAGGGTGCTTATTTTAGACACTTGAACTGCCAAATGATTTCTATGATGAAGACAAATGATAGGGGCCCTATGATCATCAAACCAATGTGGGGGGAAAAAAGTTAAGCTGTTGCGTGAAGTAGATAGTAAACACTTACTGGTAGGCACCTGCCGTTTGGTGGGATGCTGACACTGTGTAAATTTGAACTTGTCAGGTTGAGGACAGCAAGGCCCCTTTAATTTACCAAAAAATCCAATTTCTGTTATATATACTCAGTGAAAAAGAAGGATTACAGTGATATTATAGTTAAGTGTTGAAATGAGATCAGAACAAATGTTTAAAAAAGTGAAAAAACACTGGCATTCTCCACTTACAGTTTAGTGAACGAACTATAACTTGCGCCCGGCCATGCCCTGCTTATGAACTCTCATATTACATCACTCATGACATAGTAAATGTCATCATTGATGACATTCCTGAAAACGTTAATCTGTAATTGCAACATTGTGCTAAAGACTTTGTAGACGGCAAGTAATTCAACAAGCTACACCTATGGCCAATTTTCTATCATCAATCTTGTAATTATGGACATAACCTTAGGCCACAAAGCATGTCTGTCAACTCACACATATTTGATAGATGTGACTGTCTTTTTACTGGTATTCACCTGTCTAACAAACACAATTGCCTTCATAAACTTCAATAGGGTCACACAATTTCAAAACCTTGAACACTCGCTAAGAAAAAGTGTTTATTCTCTATTCACCTTAGTGGTATCACCCATTTAAATATTTTAGATGACCTTCAATTTGGGTTAAGAGCTTGACAGGTATGTTTTAGCCACTGATAAAGACGCCTTCAGCCAGGCCTAATAGACAACCCTCCATAGTTTGGTTATATACCCTACATACATTCCTGTAATGAGCACAATGACTTAGTCTTATAGCCTTGCGTACAACCACACAGAGGTTTAAACCATATCCAAGTGGGCGACCCCTGCATTCTACATTATTCATCAATAGTCAGTGCCTCAAAATCTTCCCTGACGGTCTGGAAATAAACATCCACACCTTACAAATGTTTCCTTTACATAAACTTTGTTTATAGCACTGTATAATACCTATTTAACTTGGGCTCTTGCCCAGACATGCACTGGGGATTTATCCATTCTGAACAGAAGATTTGACTTTTCTCACAGGTTTTTTTTATTATTTTTTTTTTTGCAACAGGCTTTGGCTTGAAGCCACAGCCTACTTTGAAACATGCTTCTGCAACTCTCGTCTGGTGTGTTTATCCTTTACCTTTCTTAAAATTGAGTATTGCACCCCAAACTTTATTGGTTGGTAAACCATGCACCATATAACTTTCACCATGCTCAGCCACACTTGCCTCCAGAGCTTACGCTATTTCCATTCTATGCCCCCATATGTGTACACACAGTAATTCTGTGCTGTATATGACTATGTCCTTTACTAGAAACCTTTTTTTTTTTTTTTTTAAATGGGTGATGGTTTTATGGAGTAATGTAAATAGCAGTGTAATGGATGTTGTAATCAGTGATGTCATTTAAAATGACATGAGTTTTTTGATGTCATAAGCAGTGCATAATGAGAAGGCAAGTTATAGTTAGTTCACTAAACTATACTGGTGAATTTCAGCTTTTTTTGTGTTTTAAATGTTAGTTCTTAAATTTCATTTAACCTTGGGAGTTTTTTCAGTGAATTTCTCACAGTGTTTTAACATATGTTAACAACTTAAGTGGCTACGGGTGTGCCTATACCTGAGTACCATGTTTACTTTGCCACTGAAACCAAGTTGCACCTGACTGCAGAGGCCGAAATCATGCATGGTTTGCCTTTTGTTTCTGTTCAGAGAAGACCTAGCTGTTAAGGCTGGTCTGCTTCTGTTGAAGCTAGACCACAGTGGATTTTCAAATGGCTTGGTCTAATGTGAGATGTCAGGGTGGGCAAAAAACATGATAGGATGGAATTCTAGCCAGAGCAATGGCCAATGGTTAGACTATTTCCAAGCATTCCTTTCATCACTTTTTCCATGCTTGAAAATCTTCTTTCCGTACGCAACTGTGATGTTAGTTTTGTTGCCCTGGGGGAAAGGGTCCCTGGGGCCTTTAGAGACTCAAGCAGGGAGGTCGCGTGCTCCCCCCCCCCCCCCCCCCCCCCCCAAGCCCTTCCTGAAAAGCAGGTCTAGTCCCAGGTGGAATGGGTCCACGGGCCTAAATCGGTCCAGGGATGTAGGCCGCGTATCCTCTTCCCCTTTAACAATACGTCGGGCCCCGGGGCTTGGTAAGGGGGCCCCACACATGCTCACATCCCCCCCAAAAAACATGGCCCAGCCCGATCCTCCACATATATGCTGCAAAATAATTCAAAACAAGAAAACGTTTTTGATCCCAGGACTAGGGGTCCAGGGTATTAATACCCCCTATGTTTTTTTTATTTGTTTTGTTTTACTTTCTTGGAACTCGGGGCTGAGTCCCGAGTCCTAAGATGGCTGTCACCATTTCTTCTCTGAGGTGGTGGCATCCAATCAGATCTCAGTGTGAGATATGTCTGGATCCGTGAAGGCTCAGCATCGCTAGATATACAACGTTTTTGAGTATTAATTGCTCAAAAAATACCTAACTGGTTTACACCAAAACACGCAGAGCACTCTTTCTAGACCAAGATCTAGCGTTTTTGCAACAATTGATGTAAACCCATTCAGCAGTTTAGGCTGTAGCTGTATCTAAGGTTCCTATGGGAAAATGAATGGAGAAAGCACATTTTGGCACCCCCACCTGTTTTTCTCGGCGCCCGCTTCACGGATCACCCCTAAGCTTTACATACAAAGCTAGTCAAAAGTAGCAATTTTTTGGAAAGTTTCAGGGAGATTTGTTAAACGGCGCCAAAGTTATTAGCAACACAGAAATGCATTTATAACCACCCAATGGCAACCGCCGTTTGGTGTGTGTGTGTGTGTGTGTGTGTGTGTGTGTGTATGTATATATATATATATATATATATATATATATATATATATATATATATATATATATATATATATATATATATATATATATATATATATATATATATTCACTGAAAAACCATAGGTTTTACAGCCGTTATAGTTAGGAATTAGCCTTTAAAAAACCTTAGAAATTCACACAAAAAAAAAATAGATTTTAGGGACGTTATAGTTAGTTGAACATTTGACTCCTATAAAACCAGAGAAATTCGCCTGTTATAGTTAGTTGAGCTAACTATAACTCGCGCGCCCGCAATGCATTGCTGATGATGTCACATATTACATCGCTCATGACATGGTCAGTAACATCACTGATGACATCATCCAGTGAATGTGTTTCTATAAAATGTAAATATGTTTTTATATATTTATGCCAAGGTGTATTGAAGAATGAATGCATTTACAAGTGCCTAAAGGAATTATTTCGTATGTGTGTGACTGACTGTATAAGTGAGTGTTGACCAGGTCTTTATGAATGCATGGGTTAGTGACTAAACTGTGTAAAAGTCTGTATTAGTCTCTCCATTGGTGTGTAAGCAACTGCATGGGTTGCTGAATACCTACATGAGTGTCTATATAGGTTATTGATTTGTTGTCTGAGTATCTGTATTGGTCCCTGAGTGTCTGTGTGGGTGGGTGGGTGTATGAGTCTGTGCATAGATGTCTGAGTGGGTGATTCAGTGGTTGTATGGATTAAAAAGTGCATCTGGAAAGGGCTGTATGGGTGAGTTAGTGTGTCTATAGGTATGTTGGTGAGTGAATAAATGTCTCAGTGGTATATCCGTGACTAACTACATATGTTTTAAGCCGCTATATGTGAGTGTTGGAGTATATAAATGAGTATACGTGAGACTATAGTGATGTGGTATGTCTAAAAATAATGAAGTTAGTGTGTATAACTGTATACATGATTAAATGGGTAGGTGATTCATTCTTTGCATTACTGACTAGGCGTGTGAGTAACTCTATGGATGAGTGGCAGCGTGTGACTGCATGTATAGATGTATGAGTGCATATTATAGTCCTCTATTGATGAGTAACTACATGTATAAGTGACTGGATGTGTGTGTAGACCTAGGAAATGGTGTGTGCTATGTAGTATATGGCATTCTTCTGTGTATGGTTTCAAAAATAGTAGTCCGCATTTTAGAATAGGTGTATCAAAGTTTATATTAGAGCATCAGTATGTGCATCAGATGGTCACTTGGATGATGTCATGAGTGATGTCATGTGTGTTGTCATGAGTGATATCAGTGATGTCATCAGTGATGTCACTGACCATGTCATGAGTGATGTAATATGTGACATCAGCAGTGCATTGCGGGCGCACGATATATAGTTAGCTCAACTAACTATAACAGGCGAATTTCTCTGGTTTTAAATGAGTCAAATGTTCAACTAACTATAACGTCCCTGAAACCTATGGTTTTTTTTGTGGATTTCTAAGGTTTTTTAAATGCTGATTCCTAACTATAACGTCTGTAAAACCTATGGTTTTTTCAGTGAATTTAGAAGGTTTTTTAAATGTTAATTTCATATTTTAATGTTTATAAAACCTATATTTTTTGTATTATATTTTTAAATATTTTGGAACTCTATTATACTTCTTGTTTTTAACTTTAAAAATCATGTAATGTTTTATAGCTTCCCCCAAAAATATGTATATATATTTTTTGGGGGGAGAAAACTGCACTCCCATACCGGTAGCGTACCAAGCTCCATCGCCACACAAATCCTATCCACCAAATCCTATCCACCATATTGCTAAACTCGTAAAGGATGCGCATTTCGTATCCGACGAGTTTGTGGCACCGCGTCCTGCGTAACATCATATACGCATGAAGTCACCCCAGGTACTACTTTGGTATCCGACGGGTAAACAGTATCAAGCCACGTGTTACGTCATGTACGTATGGGGTCGCGCCTGCTGCACGTTGCGTATTTGATGAGTACACGCTGCCAAGCCCTGTGTTACATCACAGACGTATAGTATCGCAGCGGGTACGCCTTTCCCTTTTTTTCTTTTGTCTCAAAAGAATATCTAAATAACTTTAAACAGTATGAGTGCACGCGAAAATCTAAATTATTTTAAACATTTATATATTTCTAACTGTAATAAACTTATATTATGATAAATATATTTTGTCAAAATCACATCGGGTGCGGCCTCCTTGCGCGCTCGGTGCGCGATTGCCATGTGACCTTCACAAAAAGCATTTGATTGGTTCATAACATTTCCCATTGTAACAGTTGTACGACCCCACCCATTTTACTCATTCTCTCTACAGCGTTTGATGAGACACCCATTCTGCTTAGAAAGCTTTTTTGAAAAGTGTTTTCCTGTATACACATGTCTTATACTACACACAACATGCAACGATCATCTTGATCAATATTCATGCTCTGTACATTAGCCTTCCACTTGTGGTTGCCATGCATCTCAAACGTTCCATCAAAAAACAAATGTGTTACACGATGCCCCTGGTGTGTGTGTCTGCACATTATTGTGCTGCCTTTCGGCCTGGGTATTGCTGACTCTAAGGAGCATCATCAGCCACGGGCAGACTGCACATCCTAGATCACATGCCATCTCATTAACGATAGTTTCCGACCTCCCGACACATGCTACACTAATCTAAATTGCACACTCTGCGAGGTCAAAACTACAAAAGAAACGCACACAAGTACCTTTCCTGGCCAGGCAGGAACTGAACAACGCCCAAGTCCCCGGAATAATTATTCACACCCGTACGCTGGCCTGGCGTACGCAAGCCCAGCCCACTTTGCGTACTTATAAATAGGATAACCACAACGCCACACGTCCCTCTTCTTCCACACTACCTCAAATGATTTGCCGCATCCACCTCGCATATCACAATGCACAATAAAAAAAAGAAATGGATCCATGAGGTGTACTCCATCCTGGCAATCAACACAGGCTCTAAATTGTGAGCCCTACTGCCAGTCGTCTACGAAAGGGATCCATGAAGTGTACACCACTCTCCTGCAATCAACACTCCATCTGAATTGTGAGCACTGCTGCCCATAGTGTTTGCTCACACAACAATAACAGCAGGTAAGCAGAGCGGCCTGGGTGCACAGGGCCTCCAATGGAGCGCGCTGCGGTGAGAAGGGTGGGGTGCTTCAGCATAGCTGCGCAGGTCCGAACAAACGATATTGCCATGTGTTATGATGTGATCTTTGACCTCATTCAGTCATATCTCTGTCTCATTTTAAAGACCTTCTGGACTGTACTGTAGGCCTGAGCCAGCGGGCAGCGCTGCCCTACAGACACCTCTTCAGCGCAGTGCTGCGGGAGGGATGGGATGCATCAGCCAGACTGCGCACGTGCGAATAAGAGATATTGCCATGTGTTATGATGTGATCTTTGACCTCATTCATTCACATCTCTGTCTCATTTTAAAGACCTGCTATACCATAAGGTAGGCCTGGACCTACGGGCAGCGCTGCCCTACAGACACCTGTTGAGGGCAATTCTGCGGGAGGGGTGGGGTGCATCACCCTGAGTGCGCAAGTGCGAAAAAGCGATGTTGCCGTGCGTAATGATGTGATCTCTGACCTCATTCAGTCACATCGGTCTAATTTTAAGGACCTGCTGGACCGTACTGTAGGCCTGAGCCAGCGGGCAGCGCTGCCCTACAGACACATGGCGTTGGCTTTTAGGACACTGTGGTGAGCTCCTTGCTAAGTGTACATGCACACAGGCTCCCGCCACTGCATTACACGCGCACATTATGCTTCTAGCATGCGCTCTGTTCCTTTGTATGTGAACGTTGGCATAACATATTATTTAACCTTGTGTATTCTGGTGCACTCCAACTCCTCTTTGAACCACGATTACCACTAACAGTTGGTAGATCGTACTTCAAAAACAAAGGATGCACTCCACTCCTATTTTCTTTCAAGCTTGAAATAAACCTTCATTTACCTCCAGACGTTTCCACCATTAAATTATTTCACCCTTTTCAGACATTCAATTGATTGCCACAAGAAGGGCGGAGCGGGAGCTGACCCCGCAATGATGCCCTGGCATTCTGACACCTTCCATCGTGGTATCGTACAAATATACCACGGACTAGGAGCTTGCACCAACACGTCGTGGGACACACCAGTGGTGGCAGGTGAGCAGTGAAGCCTCGGTGTGCAAGACCTACAATTGAGCACAGTGCTGGGGAAGGTGTTGGGGTGCAGCACCCTGGGTGCACAGGTGCATGCAAGCGATTTTCCCATAGCTAATAATGTAGGACTATATTATCAAACAACGGCGATAACATTATCACTTTAGCGACAGGAAAGTGACTCTAAAACGATGATGAGGGGTTGATAATATGCCCTTGTAAATTCCCATAGAAGCCCAGGTTCACACCAGAACCTGGGCTTCTAAGGGAATTCACAAGGGCATATTATCAACCCCTTATCGCCGCTTTAGCGGCAGTTTCCTGCCGCTAAAGCAGCGATAATGTTATCGCCCTTCCTTCATAATATGGCCCATAATCTCTGGCCTCATATATTTAATTTTAAGGACTTGCTGACCCACACTCTTTCTCGCAGACCCCAGCGTCCTAGACAAACGGGTGACGGAGGGTAAACACTAAGGGCTGGGTGCAGTAGGACGACGCTCTGTCTCCTCCTCCCTCTCTTCTTTTGACTCTCCCTCCCCTTCTCCTTTCCACCCCCTCTCCCTCCCTTCCATTGTAACTATGGTCCTTTCATTCGGACTACCTTTCTTTACCTCTTCCACATAGCACACATACTTATGTGTTCGAGGCATATGAGCTGCAGCAGTCACATTATTGCATTAGATCACCGCCTAGTGTTGGGTCTGGATGTTGCACGTTGTTGTCTTGGAAGAGTCTTCGAGATCTCACGAGATAGGTGACTCCTCCCCTGGACTACAGTGCGCATGGACAGCTCCTCCATCGTCGGATTGTTTTTTTCCGCCATCGGGTTCGGATGTACTTCTGCGACGCCAACTTCGACTCCGAAGTTTTTCAACTTTAGTCAAGCAAATCAAAGTATCTCGACGGGATTGCTCTCCGGTCGATGCCCTACAACTTTACAGGACTTTATTTCTCCTATTTTCATCGACGCAGGCCTCCGGGCCTATCGACGCCACGCGGGCTTCGGGCCCATGGAAAGGACCCCCTTCAAAAAATGCCCACAGTGTGGAACTAAATACCCACACACGGATCATCACCCGGTGTGCAACAGATGTCTATCTCCAGAGAATAAAGAAGACTGCTCAGCCTGCGCACTCTTCCGTTCCAAAAAGACCATCAGGAACCGAAGGGCCCATCGACAAGCGATGCATTGACAAGCAGCATCACCGGCACCGGACGATATCTTCGACGACCCCTCGGATGCCGAGGACTCGGACGACCTACAGCTCGTCACAGTCGAGGAATCTGACTCAGATGACCCAATCCCAGCGGGGCAGCACGTGAGTACCGATGCCCCTGTCCCAATCACCCCACATAAGGCTCCGGTCAAGACATCACCACAAGGCCTTCGTCACGATCGAAACATCCCTTCGGAAGCCCCACCCTCGGGCCCGGCTCCGAAGATCATAGAAAAGCCTTCCGGTAGCTCGGGACACCAAAAATGCCTTCGGCGCCGAGAAAACCACATACGGCACCAATTCCGGCTCCGGCGCCGAGAGACTCGACCGTTCCCAAAAACGTCGAGCCGAAGCATCTCGAGCCGGAAACGGTCGATCCCAAGAAAAATATCGACCGGAAAAAGACTAACGACTCCAAAAAGGTCACAGAGCCTAAAAGACAGATCGAACCCAAGGAAACGGTCGATCCGAAAAAGGACGTCGAAGTCTAGAAAGCTCCCGAACAAAAACAAGGTTCCCGAGCCAAAGTTGAAGCCGAAGCCTACAAATCCTTCGACTCCCAGTAAAAAACACCAAAAATCTTCGGTGCCGAAACCACTAAATACAGAGGAGGAGCTGTTTTTTCCGGATCCAGTCGATCCAAAACAGAAAAGAAGCATCATAGACCCTAACACCGGTCATGTGGTGCTCCACAAGAGGAAAATTCATCCTGCCTTACCCTCTCCTATTCCTCTAAAAAGGAAGGACATTGCTACTTCTCCGATTAGGCCTCTTACCCCTCCTCCTCTCTCTCCTATTCTGCCTTACGTGCCATACACACCCCCCATGCCTCCACAGCCTGAGGGGGACCCAGATGAGGACATAGATAATGATCCACAAGACCCTTATGAAGATCCTGATGACACAAATCCTAACCTGGACACATGGGGAGACCCATATTCACCAGACAATAACACACCTCTTCTAGACCCCACACCATATCCTTCAAAACCATCCCCTCCTGACGACACCATTGCGTTCCATCAGTTAGTAGACAGGGCTGCTAGTTTCCACGGGGTAGATATGCATGCTGACCCTCTGGAAGAGGATTTCTTACTGGACACCTTCCCGACCACAGAAAGAAGTGTACGCACTTTACCCATGCTCAAAGGGGTTTTAAAACATGCACCAGAAATATTCAAAGACCCCATTAGGGCTAGAATACTCAACCCTAGACTGGAAAAGAAATATAGAGCAGCACCCTCCGACCCTACATACATCAAGGGTCAATTACAGCTGGACTCTTTAGTAGTAGCCAATGCACGAAAAAGGGCTAACTCACAAACCACTGGTGATGCTGCACCACCAGAAAGAGAGTCCAAACTACTGGAGGCATCTTGGAAAAGGGTGGCTTCACAAGCTGCCCACACATGGAGAATAGCTAACACCCAAGCATTGTTAGCTAGATATGACAGGCCACACTGACAAATTAGAGGAGCTGCTACAACATCTCCCTGACCCATATAAACAACAGGCAAATGATCTTATCCAAGAAGGAAAGTTCATCACTAATGCTTCAATGAAGTGTGCTCTAGATGCAGCTGACACAGCCTCTAGAACAGTCAATACAAGCGTGATGTTAAGGAGACACGCATGGCTTCGCATATCAGGTATCAAACCTGAGGTGCAGACCACTATTCTCAATCAACCCCTTAACCAAGACTTCCTGTTCGGGCATGAAACAGATGTCCTACTAGACGAAATGAAAAAGGATACTGACACCGCTAAATCTATGGGTGCACTGCAGTCTTATCAATCCAAACGTTCCTTTCGTAGATCCTCCTATAGAGGTACAGGGAGAGGGAATAACACACAAACCTCTCAACCTTTCCAAACTACCTCTCAAAACACATTTCACAAAGGCAGAGGAGGATGTAGAGGAAACAATACTAAAGGCAGAGGTAGAGGTAACAACAACAACCGTACCTCCACCACTCCCAAACAGTGACCTCTTACACCTGCCTCCAGACCACTTAACACCAGTCGGAGGCAGATTATCACAGTTCCTACCTGTCTGGGAATCCATCACGACAGACAGGTGGGTGAAGCAAATTATCCGTTCTGGTTACTGTCTAGAACTTACATCTACCCCACCCAACATACCACCCAAACACAGACCAATGTCAGAGGAGCATACCATACTATTACAACAGGAGGTCTTAGCAATGCTACAAAAGCACGCTATAGAACCAGTTCCCCTGCAGCAACAAGGGAAGGGAGTTTACTCTCTCTATTTCCTAATCCCCAAAAAAGACGGCTCCCTCAGGCCCATTCTCGACCTTCGTCCCCTCAATCAATATATACACTCCAATCATTTTCACATGATCACACTCCAACAAGTACTACCACTAATACAGCAAGGCGATTTCCTCGCCACGCTAGATCTAAAAGATGCATATTTTCACATACCTATTCATCCCGCACACAGGAAATACCTCAGATTTGTAGTGCAGGGACAGCACTACCAATTCAAAGTCCTACCTTTCGGGGTAACAACAGCACCAAGGGTGTTCACAAAATGCTTAGCAGTAGTGGCAGCACAGCTAAGGAGACAACATATTCATGTGTTTCCATACCTAGACGATTGGCTGATAAAAGCCAAATCACATCACCAATGCCTGCAGCACACTGTGACCACAATCCATCTATTACACAATCTGGGATTTTCCCTCAACTACCCAAAATCCCACCTACAACCCTCCCACATACAGCAGTATCTGGGAGCAACTATAGACTCCACAGTAGCAAAGGCTTTTCCAGCTCCAGCCAGGATACAAAACATTCAAGCAATGATCCTGAAATTCCAACCTCAAACTCTTTTGACAGCAAGAGTGTTTATGCAACTCATAGGCATGATGGCATCTTGCATATTCATAGTCCCACATGCTCGGCTACAAATGCGTCCCATACAAGAATGCCTAGCAACACAATGGAACCAGGCTCAAGGGAAACTAAAGGACCTAGTGTTGGTAGACAGTCGTACCCATCGCTCTCTGCAGTGGTGGAACACACAAAACCTTTCAAAAGGCCGACTGTTCCAAGAGCCAGTTCCACAGGTAGTGTTGACAACGGACGCATCACTCACAGGGTGGGGAGCCCATCTACTTCAACATACAGTGCAAGGTCTATGGACGCCGCACCAGAAAATACACCACATAAACTACCTAGAATTACTGGCAATCTTCCAAGCAATGAAGGCTCTTCAAAAACACATAGCCAACAAGACTGCTGTCATATTGTCCGTCCGGACTAGGACAATGTTCTATATACAGAAACAGGGGGGGGACACACTCTTTGCAGCTATCACAACTAGCGCAAAGGATATGGAGATGGGCCATTCTACAAAACATCCATCTTCTAGCAGAACATCTCCCAAGAGTAAACAACCAGATTGCAGACCTATTGAGCAGACACAGTCAACAGATCCACGAATGGGAAATTCACCCAGAAGTCCTACTCCCATTCTTTCAAGCATGGGGACACCCAGACATAGATCTGTTCGCCACAAAGGAAAACGCAAAATGCCCATCCTTCGCCGCCAGGTTCCCACACCCGCAGTCGAAGGGCAATGCGATATGGATGAACTGGTCAGGCAGATTTGCATACGCTTTTCCGCCAACCCCACTCATTCCATTAGTGGTACGCAAACTAAAGCAACAAACACTTACAATGATCCTAGTTGCTCCTACATGGGCACGACAACCATGGTACACAACACTCCTAGAACTCTCGGTAGTCCCTCATCAAAGACTACATCTCTCTCCAAAACAACTCACACAGAACCATGGAGAGATACAACACCCAGACCCCAATCAAATGAACCTAGCAATCTGGCTCCTGAAGTCTTAGAGTTCGGATACCTTAACCTGCCTCCTGATTGTATGAATATCATCAAGAGGCAGACGTCCCACTACCAGAGCCTGCTAAGCAAACAAATGGAAAAGATTTGTTATTTACTGCCAAAATAATCAAATCAATCCATTAGATGCTTCTGTCCAAAACATAATTTGTTATCTGCTACACTTACAAAGATGTAAACTAGCATATTCATCTATAAGGTTACACCTAGCTGCTATTGCAGCATATCTCCAAAACAGGCAACACGTGTCTCTTTTCCGAATACCACCCATTAAAGCATTTATGGAAGGGCTCAAAAGAGTAATCCCTCCAAGTGCTCCACCTTCCCCAGTCTGGAATCTTAACATTGTACTTACTAGACTTATGGGTCCACCCTTTGAGCCTCTACATTCTTGCGTATTACAGTTCCTAACATGGAAGGTGGCATTCCTAATAGCGATCACTTCACTGAGAAGAGTAAGTGAATAGCAGGCACTCACAATTCAAGAACCTTTCATGCAAATACATCAAAATAAGGTAGTTCTCAGAACCAACCCTGAATTCCTACCAAAGGTCATAACTAGTTTTCACATTAACCAATCAATTGAGTTGCCTGTCTTTTGTCAAAAACCACAGTCAGTAGCTGAAAGAGCACTCCACTCACTGGATGTCAGCAGGGCTCTACTCTACTACATAGACAGAACTAAACCATTTAGGAAGACAAAACAATTGTGTCTTTCTGTCAACCTCATAAGGGTAACCCTATTTCAAAGGCAGGGATAGCCAGATGGATAGTTAAGTGCATCCAAATATGTTATCAAAAAGATAAACGCACATTAACTATTCCCCCAAGAGCCCATTCCACGCGCAAAATGGGGGCATCCATGGCTTTTCTAGGGAATATCCCCTTACAACATATTTGTAAGGCAGCTACATGGTCTACCATACATACCTTCACTAAACACTATTGTGTTGATGTGCAAGCCAAACAACAAGCTTCTGTAGGTCAGGCTGTCCTTAAAACACTTTTCCAAACTACTGCAACTGCCACCGGTAACCACCACTAGAGGAGGAACTGCTATACAGTCTATGCAATAATGTGACTGCAGCAGCTCATATGCCTCGAACGGTAAATGCTACTTACCAGTATGCATCTGTTCTTGGCATGTAGAGCCGCTGCAGTCACATGCCCACCCTCCTCCCTGGTGCCGAGCGCAGTTGCAGTACTATCTTACTTAGATACATTTACATGGACACCTTTTCTTTCTATTACTATCCTCCATCTTTGCCACAATGGCGAAAAAACAATCTGACGATGGAGGAGCTGTCCATGCGCACTGTAGTCCATGGGAAGGAGTCACCTATCTCGTGAGATCTCGAAGACTCTTCCATATCACCACCATGCCACTCTGAGCAACATCGCACTTTCAGACCATTAACAGTGATAACTACCTACTGGCGACAACAACGTGCAACATCCGGACCCAACACTAGGCGGCGATCTAATGCAATAATGTGACTGCAGCAGCTCTACATGCCAAGAACAGATGCATACTGGTAAGTAGCATTTACCTTCATTTTTGTCTTGCAGGTTTCCTACGCTGCTTCCACTGGAGTCCAACCCACTTTTTTTTTTATTATACTGTTCTATTAAAGTTACATTTCTATTTATTTCTGTTTAAATAAAGGTTACTTATTTTTTCAAATAAATAACTGAGTGTATAGGTCTTCTTTTTCTGATGACACTTGTCTATTGTTTATTGTGAAAATCATCTGTTTATAGGATATTTAAGGGCAACATTATTTACTATTAGAGTGCACCTACCAAACATAATCTAACTGACTATTAGACAAATGAAGCCTGGGTAATTGTACAACTGCAAGAGTTCTATGAGTGTATCACTTTATAACACCATAAGTACTGCCCGTGTGATTACAGAACAAATAAGGCACTGCCTAGGATCACCGAGGCTTCAGGGACTGCCGAGGCCCACCCTGCATATTTAAATAAAGACCTGGAGTGTGGTGATCCCCGGACTTCAGTTGGCCTCGAACCCCCCGAACAATTAGTAAACAATACCCGGGAAGGTGGCACTCCCCTGGGCTGCAAAACATCTCTGTGCCCTTCCGTGCCTAATTTACATGTGACATTAAGATCTCCAGTCCTACACAGACACCGCAAAATAATAATTGGATTGACCACGGAACATTACCCACCCACCAGGGGCCTCATTTAAAAGAACGGGTGAGACCCCGCTTTTTATTTTTTTTTGTTCTTTTCTCTCCATTTTTACCATCCGCATCCCCTATATTACAGCTATACGAGGTTTTCCTCCTCTCGCTTCAAGTAGTCGAATAAGTATTTGCTATCACAGGGTGGAAGCCATGCACCACCCTTTAATAGCAAACACAAATGTCCAGCGAATGCACACCCCGGGACATTGTATGAGCTGCGCCTGAGAGGTCGCCCTCTCTACTACCATGATGCATTTGTTAGTATAAACGCATACTAACACTACTTACACACGTGTAGTACAGCGACCAGAATGTAGTGAAGAAGCAGAGGAAGCGCAAAATCTAAAAATATAAATCCTACCAGAAGTCGGATGACCTAGTTCAATGAGCCGACGACCCTGGCATGATTGCCTTCTTTTTGCCTTCTCCCACTCATCGCCAAATTTATGTAGTGAAGAGGCAGACAGCAGTGAATCCAATAAGTAGATTTATTACAAGAAAACAAGACACCTGAAACAACCACCAACAGGAGCAGACAGCAAAGCAACCGTCTAATCCAGCACTGTGTACAAACTCCACAAGGTACCCCTCATGACAGCCCTACATACTAACATTACATACTGAGGGCCATATTATCAAGGAACAGCGTTAAAATTATCGTTGCTTTAGCGGCAGGAAACTGCCGCTAAAACGGCGATAATGGGCTTGATAATATGCTGTAGAGAATTCTAATTGAAGCCCATGTTCTCGTGTTAACATGAGCTTCTATTGGAATTCTCTACGGCATATTATCAAGCCCATTATCGCCGTTTTAGCGGCAGTTTCCTGACGCTAAAGCGGCGATAATGTTGACGCCGTTCCTTGATAATATGCCCCTTAGATTCTAGTAGAATTACATATTAACATTCTACTATAACTTACAATGGAATACTACACAGAGCACATGACTTTACAGGAATGAGCTCATAGTTTCATCCACGAGTCTTGACACCGGTAGGGGTAAGACTTTCGCTTCCCACTCCCTATATTGTATAAACGTAAACTAACACTTCTTCCACAAGTATGCTACAGCGCCCAGAACACATCACTTTACAGCAATGAGCTCCCAATTTAGGCTCACGGTTTAATCCCTGAGTCTTCACACCAGTAGGGATGAGTAGTTCGCTTCCACTCCCTATATACTATAAACGCATACTAACACTACTTACACACCTATACTACAGCGGCTAGTATCCTACACCGCCAAGAGCCCATCACTTTACAGCAATCAGCTCTGTTTCATCCCCAAGTCTTCACACTGGTAGGCGTAACTACTTCGCTTCCGGTATACTATCAACACACAGTAGCGTTCAGTAGTTCGCTTCCCACTCCTTGTATGGTATAAACGCCTACTAACACTACTTGCACACGTATGCTACAAACACCAGACCACATCACTTTACAGCAATGACCTCACGGTTTAGACTCTCGGTTTCATACCAGAGTGTAGCATCATATCACCACCATGCCACTCTGAGCAACATCGCACATTCAGACCATTAACAGTGATAACTACCTACTGGCAGTCGCCAGTAGGTAATCAAGAACAAATTACAATAGTTCCTCGATTCTTTTAGCTTTCAAAAATTATCTCTATTACGGTCTTTCTACTCTTCCATATAAATATTTATTTTTATATTCAAGTACACATCGAAGTCAGAAATGCAAGGTATTCTGTCAACACACTTTCTAGAACATTCTACAACACGTGGAGGTTAAAAGTTCATCATTTTTTTTTTAAACCTAACGATATATTTTTGCAACATTTTCTCGAACATTTAACGGCACATGCAGGTTAAAAGTTCACGATTGTTTTAAGTTCGAACGGTGCCTTCCAAATGCAAGTAGCAGGTGTGGTTGAGTTGAGCAAATTTTATCGTATAATATGCACTATAATATGTACGTGCAAACTGCTTTTTCTTAAGCAATGACAAACATACTTTTCCACAAAACAAATGTGCACCCTACTTTAAAAAAACAATGCTTTTCATCTCCCAATCAGGTACCATTTTGTATGCGAAAAGAAACTAGTTCCCCATCTTTAAACATTTCTCTTATTCAACGAAGGAACTGCATGAGCTACAGACATCTTTCCATACCTTCCAGCCATACCTTCAAAATGCTAGTGTGGATCGTAGGACATAGCTATGTTTTCGGGTGCAAGAGGTATGCAGAACGGAGACGTATTGACTTAGACCTAGGTTTACAAAATGTGGATATTAAATGGTTTGGACAGAGAGGATTGAAGTGGCACCAATTGTTGCCTTTGGTTAAAACCTGTTTGCATCTCCAACACCCTGACCTCATGATTGTGCACTGTGGTGGAAACGACCTAGGCACATTGACTGGGGTAGATTTGGAAATGCTTATGAAGGACACCTTGTGGACAATTGATATTACTTTTGCCTCAAACTGTCTTTGTATATTCCAATATATGCCAAAGACAGAAGTGGAAATGGTCCAAACAATTTTGTCCTCAGATTGAAAAATCTCGTGAAAATGTCAACAAAGCTGTCTCTGTATACTTCAGAGACCACAAAATGGGGTCCATATACAACAAAATACGTTTTGATATGGCGGATATATACAGGAGTGATGGAGTACACTTCACAGATCAGGGAAATCGAGTTTTCCTGAATAACTTGAAGCTGTGCATCTGCACTTGTATGTAGCTCCAACTAATGAAGAGCAAGGGCTCTTTTTAGAGCCACCCTTTAACTTACAACTGATTTGGACGCCTATAATCATTGTGCCCAGGGAATCTTAATCAAAGAGGCACCCAACGATCAGATTCACACTGATTTTGATAAATTTCCTCTGGAAGCTATTCCCCAATTGGATCTTATCACCGAGTCTAGTTCCCTTACAACTTTAAACCCTATACTTAGAGCTGAAATTATCAATGATTCCGCCACAAACAAGCCATTGTTGGCCCATAACATTATCTCATGGAACATTGCAGGTCTCATTAACAAAATATCCCATCAACCCTGGTTAGACATTGTATCTACCTTTAGTATCATCTGTCTCCAGGAAACGTGGGCAGTTGATGAACTCCACATATTGGGATATCAGACCCTTCATGCACCTGCACAATTCACCCCACAGGGGAGAAATAAAGGAGGCCTGGCCATATATGTCTCTACGATACAGGATATAAAAGTTGTAAACTATCTATATACTGATTTTTATCAGATCTTAGTTATTAGTTGGGGCCACGTAAAATCCATGACCCTTATTAATTTTTATAATAATATCCCAATCAATAGCCTAGAAAGCCAGATCGATAATTTTATTCAGAGTATAAATATACCTAAGACCCAGAAAGAAGACGAGTCGTTATTGATTTGGGTGGGTGATTTTAATTGTACAATCTGCCCTTATGGATCTAAAGGAATTTGCGGCCTTGGCCCCCATAAGGCCGATAACCCAACCCACTTTGTTCACTCTAAATTGGGAAATCTCCTCAATAACGCGCTTTTTCATTTTAACTTGTCTTTTATAAATGAATTATGTACCCCAAATATCCCTTTTCAACCCACTTTTCATGGGCGGGGTTGCAGTTCAATTATTGATTTTACCCTTATTTCCTTACCCAACGCAGGGCTGATTGCAGATTGGGTAACACATGATGCCATTTTTGGCGATCATTACCCGATCTCTTTCAATCTAAAAATTAAAAATAAACATCAGACCTTCATAGAGCAGTTCACCTATCACCCTAACATTAATTTAGCCACAAAAAATGGCTACTCAATAAAATGGGATAGGGTAAATCCCGTAGATTTCCACTATAAATTAATGGAAACCTCCTGAAATGATATATCTGTCTGCTTAACAGAAAATGAGGAGCCACTAGTTATTATGACCTCCTTTTCAAAAATTCAATTTGAGCTTAAAAAATTGCTAACCAGAGAATATTGTTTTAACCCTAAAAACAGCCACGGCTGGTTTGACAAAAATTGCACTAGAGCTCTTCAAGCTCTTAAAAGGGCATTACATGAAACAAATAAATCTCCAGCCGAGATTCGTAGCTGTAGAAAAGCATATAATTTGGCTGTAAAATCGAGGAAACAAACGCTACGTAAAGAGGCCTGGTTGGCCTTAACTGAAGCCTCTAAAGCTAAGGACAATACAGCTTTTTGGAAAGCTGTTAACGCTCCCTATTTACGAAATAACCAGACAGATACCATAGACATAGCCATCAATGGGGAAACCTGGGTGAACCATTTTAAACTTCTATACGATAATCATGAAGATCTCAATTATGATAACTTACTGGCGGATGGGTTATCTATCCAAAAAACTACAACTTTACCTACCTCATTCCCTATAGACATAACCTTTTCTTGCCTGGAGATCACAAAGGCAATCAAAGATAGCCCTTCAGGCAAAGCTCCAGGTCCGGATGGCGTTCCGACAGATGTGTACAAAGCCGAACCTGACTTGTGGGGCCCCCTGCTAACAAATGTTTTAAACCACTCTAACCGTCATGGGTTCCCACCGTCTTGGTCTGAAGCCATAGTCGTTCCGATCTTTAAGAAAGGAGACAGGCACGACCCCACCTGCTACCGGCCAATATCGCTTTTAGACGCACTAATGAAGGTAGCAGCCCGGGCAATTTTAGATAGAATACAATCTTGGGCGGAAGAGAACAAGATAGTGTCACACTTACAGTATGGATTTAGCCCTGGTAAAGGTACTATAGAACAGAGCCTAAATTTGGCCTTAGTTCTATCAAAATATAATCAGGCAAAAAAGGGAAAACTTTTTGTTACGTTTGTGGACCTAAGTTCCGCTTTTGATTGCGTGAATCACGAGATATTATGGTCCATTTTATCAGAGATGGGTATAGATTTAAATATCTTACACTTTATAAAAGCACTTTATAGCGATGCAGGAGCCAGGGTACGCTTTGGAAACAAAGGGGAGTGCTCTGGCAAATTTTGTATTAAGAGAGGGGTGAGACAGGGGTGCATCTTAGCCCCCCTCCTTTTCACCCTATACATAAACTCCATCGGTAAACACTTAATGGAATCTCAGTACGACTACCCAACAATTCTGGGCACTCCTGCCCCAATATTTCTTTACGCTGATGACGCTGCCATCATGTCTCGAACTAACATCGGCCTCCAGAGGGCTGTCCAGAAATTCTCGAACTATATGAAAGAACGAGGGCTAAAAATTAATATCTCAAAAACCTTTACGATGGCCTGTGGACCTGGCACAAAGAAAACGCCCTGCCCAATCTTCTTAGATAATAAGAGGATAGAGACCATAGACCAATTTTCCTATCTAGGTATAAATTTTGATAGGAAAGGAAACTGGCTAGCAGCATTTAATGCCAGAAACTTAGCCTTCACTCGAGAATTAGGCGCCCTAAAAAAGTTCTCCACAAAAATAGGTGGCAGGCCAGTGAAAGAGCTAATTGAAATCTACAAAGCTAAATGCGTTTCCACCGCCACCTATGGAGCAGGCCTTTGGGGGATTGAAAATCCATCCTTGATACAACAAACAGAAAATCAGTTTTTACGCTACTTACTTGGAGTCCCCAAATCAACATCAACTTATTTTATACACATTGAGCTGGGCATGCTATACATCTCGGATGTTATTAAAATTGCGCCCATACTCTTGTGGCATAAAATCTGGGTTACTCCTGAGACCTCACTAAATAGAGATCTAATTACTGACTGCTTTAGCCTTGATGGTCTGACAAACATTAAATGGCTTGCATATGTAAAAAATATGTTGATCGATCTTGGCCATTTGGAGTTTTTTGTGAGGCCATCAAGTATGGAAATGGTACCCAGAAAAACCTTAAGAAAGTTGGCTCTTAACCATCTAATCTCTAAGAGATGGAATTTAGAAAAATCTAAAACTACAGTCACTGATTTCCAAAAAGTAACTACCAATGAAGGCCTTCAAAGGTACCTCATAACGCAGCCAAATTGCTATGCACGAACGCTATTGACCCGTCTTAGATTTGGCAATTTTTTCCGCATGATTACATTTCCTGTTTGTAACCTTTGGTCTAATGAAATTTTACTGTGTCCCTGTGACAATATCTCTGTCCAATCAAACATACATTGTATTCTATTTTGTAAATTTTATCAGCTGCCCAGAGGAGCCTTCCTAAAACCGATTTTAAAAGCCTGGGGAATCCGTACCTGCAGATCTGCCATGACTAGGCTCCTACAATTAGAAGATGAATGTATTACCTCTGCAGTAACTAGTTTTTTAAAACTGATTATCAAATTTCGGAACTCAATGCAACCATCCTAAAAATCATGTTATGTCTTTTTATCTTTTTTTAATTGTTCTTATCTGTTTTTAACATGTAATGTATTTTTCTTCATATGTATGTATGCTTTTATGATTTTACTCTGAAAATCGAATAAAGCTTTCATGACTGACTGAACTTACAACTTAGGCCCCCTATTTTAGGGTCATATAATGCCAACTCCCGCACCCTCGCCAAAATGTATTCTCCACACAGCTGTGGCGCACGGCCAGATTATCTCACTTTGCAGCACAGACCTCTCTCTTTGATCCCCGGCTCTACTCACCCATAGGGGTGAGTAGTTTATGCTCTACAAATACCATATTGATGTACCTTCGCACTTCCTATACAACACCACCTAAGCACCATACACAAGCTACAATTTTCTAAACAAAAGTTCATCCAAGTACCTATAACTACATGCTGACACTACTTGCACAGATGTGGCACAGCGGCCAGAGCACATGACTTCACAGCATATGACACACAGTTTGGGCACACGCTTTAATCCCCGACTCCGGCAGCAGCTCAGCATAGCAACATGAACTCTAGACAATACCTCACATATATTCCGTACCCCAGGACTTTCATACCAGTACGGGTCAGTAGTTCGTCCTAGTAGTTATAAACACATCCGGACATTACTTCCACAACTGTAGTGCAGCGGCCACGGCACATGACTTCACAGCATAAGACACACAGTTTGGGCTCACGCTTTAATCCCCGAGTCCTGCACCAGCTCACCTTACCCGCATGAGACTCTACCCAATACCTCACTTAATTTCCGTAGCCCACCACTTACACACCGGTACGGGTAAATACTTCGTACCCCCTCTATAGCACACCCTAAACACCTCACAGAGGTTACAGTGCTCCTACCCTCCTATTTCCCACTTTTTCCCCCTCTTTTCACCTTACTCGCTTCAAAGGAATCACAAAATGGCGGTCAACACTTCCTAGTTGCAACCGCTCGCACCCAGTCAGCAACAAGCTCATGCTCGTAACGCATAAGCCAATCAGATGGCAGAATTCCCAAATATCGGTATCTGTAAATTTCAATGTTTCTCAAAAACTACTGAATGAATTTACACCAAATAAACAAAAGCGTGCTTTCTAGACCAAGACCCTTCTCCCTGCCTAATTTGGGGTAATTCCGTTCACCCGTTCGACCCGTAGCCTTGTCTAAAGTTTCCTATGGAAATTAACATGGAGAAAACACGTTTTGGGACCCCCCTTTTTTCTCCCTACCCCCCCCCCCCTTGACGAATCACCCCCAAACTTTCAACATAGGAGCTGATCCCAACAAAGAATTAGTTTTGAAAATTTCGCGAAGATTCATTGATCGGCGCCAAAGTTATTGGGAATAAAATGTTGCCATTTTCCTATGGTAACTATACTACAAAATGAAATCTTGAAACAAAACTGTTTAACAGTGTGTGCACTAAATTACACAGGTTTACAACTGTTGTCCTATAAAGGAACTGAGACTAGCTGTTCTTTGTGAAATTTCCACTCACCCATGTTCTCTTTCTGTGGGAAGAAAATAAGCATAATTTTTTTTCAAACTGTAAGTAATAGTTTCATTGTTTTTCGTTTTTTTTTTTTTTTTAACTAGAGGAACCTGGAATCCTTTGCACATATAGGAATATTAAGTTAGGGGTGATTACCCATGCCAGTGAACTACTGTTTCAGATAAATAATATATCCATGTATCATGCTAATTTGATGTGCGAGTCTAGATAGTTCTTTATGAATGGTGAAATGTCTTCTATTGTAATTCATCATTTGAAACTTGATCTTTTTATTTTTCCTTCTAGTAATATTAGACAGCAAAGCAATAGATGCCAACCAGCCAATGAATGCACTAATGAGACTGAACCAAATCAGGCCTGGTCTTCAATATAAACTTCTTTCACAGTCTGGTCCTGTTCATGCACCGGTTTTCACAATGTCAGTAGATGTTGACTCTACAGTATATGAAGCATCTGGACCTTCCAAGAAAACAGCAAAGCTTCATGTAGCGGTGAAGGTAAATAGAATGTTTATTTGTAACTATAATTTTTGATGGATACTTCTGACCGCAAATTCCTCACGCTGTGAAAACCTCCAGACTGGATCTAGAGACTTTTCTCAGCAATTCCCTCACACGTCTGTCAGTGACGTCGTTCAAATCCATACCTGGTTCGTCCCTCCTTGGAAGTGACTTTGGGGCAACAATATAATCTCCACCTCTGTGCCTCAACTTTTGTTATTTTATTTCTGCGTCTTGGAACGCAGATCTTGAACTCGCTTCCTCAATTTCTGTCTTAACATTTTTCCAGTGTGTAAGTAACACTTCTCCCCCTAAAATGTTCTTACACTGTAAATATTGCCGCAAACAGATGTCAGTAACAAACTTACATGAAGTCTGTCTCTGGTCTGTTGTGACCGCGCTTGACTCGAAGTCGTGTAATAAATGCACTCAAGTGAACCTGAAGGCCATCTCTGACCTCAAAGCCAACCTCAACATCATTTAGCACCATAGGAAGGCCCAATCAAAAAAGAGGACATAGACGTGGGTACCTCCAGATCTTGGTTGCCCACCACTGGACTGACTGTCGCACTGATCCCATTCCAGCCAGAGTTCCTGGGTCCATTGGCAATGCCACAGCAGATTCAAGCCTTCAAAGAGGCTATGTTCTAAATTTTTTACCCTTCAGGAGCCCTTCAAGTGCACTTTCAGACTCCTTGGATCCTAGGAGGCAGCCCCATTCTGATTCTGAAACGCTTCCCATGCCTCATAGATTCTCTTGTCCTGGAGCCCCATGACTATGATGGCAACAACAAATCACAAGTATACACAATGCAAATCCTTTTCTGAATCTCCAGATGCCAGTGGTCTTGATACCTGTGCAAATACTGAACACAATTCTCTACCTGGGCCTTCTGTGGAGGAATCTGCCTTTTCTCTGCTGTGGTAATCAGAAGAGCGGCAGAGATTATTGATCTCCATGTTCCCTCAATGGAGGTTAAACAAATGTACTGACTGAGTCCAGACCTCGTCTGATTCATTGCCTCAATTCAATAAGGCCCTCACAGTCTCCCTCTTAGCATCTTGGCGAAGGCAAGCTCTTCCTCTTGTTAATAGTCTAATAGCCCAATGGCACAGACCAGCTCTGGGGTACCAACCCTTCCTCCTTTAGCACCCAACACCAAAGAGTCTCATGGTTTAGGCTTCCATCACTCGACTAACCCTAGTGTGTTTTTGACCAACCCACCAGACTGAGTTGAAACACATTCAGGAAAGTGATGTTCTTCTCAGCCTGCTTCGCCCTTAGATCTATCAATGTGAGTTGCCTCCTGGGGATTTCCTCTCAGGTTGTGGGGCATGTTTCACGATATCTTGTGTGAGGACCTTCATGCAAAATACCTCTAACAGTTCCGAATGGTCAAGACAAGGTGAAGCACATGATCAGGACGGGCCTGGACACTTCTGACTGTCAGATTAAGCAGTTGGTTCCAGTGTAGTCTTTCAGCATCACACATGGATAAGATCCACAGACTTCTCCAGTGATGTCCAACAGTCCTTCATTGACATACCACTTGCACCTGTCTTTTTGGAGACAAGGCAGACTCTGCTTTAGAGCACTTCAAAGAAAGCCGAGCAACCAAGTGCTCTCATGGCCTTGCACCACCATCACAATGTTTCGGAAGAGGGATCTAGCGGAGGTCCAAGCAAAATATTTCCCCGCAACAGACCTGTAAGGCTTTTTGAAGTAGAGGTCGGGGATCCTTTCAACAGCATCAATGCCTCCCGGGGGCAATACACTGCCCAAACCCTACTCCGCCGCTGCTTCAAAACCTCTTAAGCCCGCCATCCGTGGCGCACGGTCACCCAGTTAGAGGCTGTATAAGTGGCAACGCATCGTATCAGACATGTGGGTCCTGATAGAAGGCAGAGTTCTGCTCAGCCCGTGTTGCTGCGCTAGCGCTTGCTAATTGTTTTTAAGATTGCACTAAACTGTTTTTAAAAGCCACATTTGAAAGTCTATTCTCACCTATTGCGTGTCGCTCTATGCTCGCCGATTCCCCGGTCCACCACACCAATTCCTATGCTGGTTGAGTGGAGGGAGAATACCGAGCTCAACACTTCCTGGTTGGGACATTCTTGGGCGGCCATCTTGGCAGGGTGACGCTCCAGCTTTTTTGTTGGTCCAATCTACTTCAGGGCGGAATGTCGTTAACGCGCAGCGGGCGCGCCAAAGGCAAGCTCGTCTGCGCCAGTCCGGGCCCAGGGGCACAACACCTGGAATTTTTTTCTGGATATTGCCTAATTTACAGCTCCCACTCCTTGCTCGAGCTAAGAGGGGATACTAACTCCAACTGTCTACATTCTCTGAACATTTCTAATAACCCCTCTGACTGCCTACACTTAATTTTAAGCTTATGCCTCAAAATTATTATAGGCCTCATTCCAGCACACCACTAAGGATGTTTATTTTAAACTGCAGATCGCTTTCTAAACATTCTGTTGAATTAGCGTTACTAATAGATGAGCTTGAGCCAGATGCTCTTTTTCTAACAGAGACCTGGCTCCAGATTGAAACTGACCCTGCCATTATTCAAACCCTCCCCCAGGGTTATTAAATAATAGGCCTGGCTATTATATTCAAAGATACCTTTACTTGTCGAACAACACTAAATAGTTACCAGATTGTGAGAGCATGGCCTTCTCCCTAGAATTTTCACCAACAAGCACCTTCTCTGGTTTGCTGATTTATCGCCGCCCGGGAGCCTTAGGGCAATTTCTTCCTAATCTCTCCACCTTAGTCGCCAATATAGCACTGTTTCCAGCTAATTTTACTGTGCTGGGTGACTTTAATATTCATCTAGATGACCCCTCCAACCATGTAACGAACAAACTATTATCGAGTCTTTTGGCGATCCAACTCAAACAAAAAGGATTCGCCATCTTCTTGACAATGTGTTCAGCAACCTGCACAACCTTGTCATCGGTAGCCCTACTCCACTCCCCTGGACGGATCACTTTTTGATCCCTCCAAGCCGGGAATCCTTCATGCCGTCGCTCCCCCAGAGAGCAATACCGATCTTGGAAAATAAATGGTCTAGGCTCGCCTCAAATCGTTAGACCGTAGCTCTCGAAAACACAAGACCGCTTAGTGATCCTAATCCCAATATGGCTAGCAGTAACATCAATGAGTGGATCCAAAGCTCCCTTGACCTAGTTCTCCCCAAGGTACCCACTTACAAAAAAAGCAGACAGAAAACAGCTCCATGGTTTTCCCCCAAACTGAGGGACTTAAAGCAATCATGTCGAAGACTGGAAAGAAGTTGGAGACAGAATTTCTCAGAGACTAGGAAAGTTGAATATAGGAAAGCAATTAGGCTATATAAATCAGAAATCAAAACTGCTCAAACCACATTCTCTGAAGAGAAAATAAGTACTGCCGCAAATTCATCCAAGGAGATTTTTCGCATTGCTAAATCACTTATCACCCTACCCCAAAAACCCTTGATAACAGAAGGAGCACTCGCACGATGCAATAATTTGGCAGATTTTTTCCATCAAAAGATTCAAAACATCTATATGTCCTTCCCCACCACAACACTCGAGCCCATGGTGACCGGAACAAGAAGCTCTAACTCTATCTCCAAAGGCTCGTTAGTGCAATTTCCCCCCCTAGATGGTGACTCACTGGACCGGATCATCTCTAGAGTCACCTCAGTCTCTGTCGGACCCTGCTCCCCCGCAACACCTCACCTTAGTCATTAATTCCATTCGCCTGGTTATCCTTGATATTCTGAATTCCTCCGTCGCTTCCAGTATGATACCCACAGCATGGAAATGTGCGATGGTTAGGGCCCTCTTGAAGAAACCCAGTCTGTACCAATCCAATTTGGCCAACTATCGCCCAATTTCACTCCTCCCTTGGCTGAGTAAGCTGATTGAGAAAACACATCAACATTACACTGGTTGATTATTTGGAATCCAACAACCTGTTGCATGATTCTCAAACAGGCTTTCGTCCTCAGCATGGGACCGAAACGGCCCTATAAGCAGTGACGGAGGATGCAAGAAGGCTACTGGATCAAGGAGGAACAGTAGCAATCATCCTCCTGGACCTCAGTGCCGCGTTAGACACTGTTAATCATAACATCTTGGCCCATCGACTTAAAAGCATGGGAGTGTCGGGCACGGCACTGACTTGGTTCCAGTCTTCCTCAGTAACCGCTTTTTTCAAGTCTTTGAGGGAGACGATTGCCTCTTAGCTGTGGGGTTCCTCCCCACGCTTTTTAATATCTACATGAGTCCCCTGGCGGAGATTGTCCATCCATTCGGCATTAAGATCATCACCTACCGCAGACGACACTCAGTTAGTGGTAGCATTAAATCACTCTGAGGGGTCGTCTAGCACCCTAGGCCCTTGCCTAGAGGCGGTGGCCGAGTGGATGGAACTCTCCTGCCTTAAGCTTAAAGGGGACAAAACGGATTTTATGTTTCTGGGCAACCCTCCGTCTTCCATCCCCACTCTCCTGTGGCCGGTATGCCTGGGTCCCGCTCCACCTCCGAAGGCACAGATCAAGAGCCTTGGCATGTGGCTTGACAGATCCCTCGATTTTAACCATCAAGCCACCAAGCTTTCAGCCACTTGTTATGGACTGGTGAGAATGCTGCGGAAAATCATCCCCCTCCTCCCCTTCCAGGCGAGAAGAATTATGGTTCAGGCCTGTATACTCTCTCGCCTTGACTATGGGAACGCCTTATATCTTGGAGCTCCTCAATTTACCATCCACAAATTGCAATTAATTCAGAATTGCGCAGCTCGCCTGCTCCTCCAGATTCCACGGTGGCAATCTGCTAAACCAGCACTGAGGAGGCTTCACTGGCTCCCCATTCCGGCCAGGATACAGTTTAATGCCATGTGCCTGGCTCATAGAGCCATTTGGAAGACTGGTTCGGCTATTACCCATTCCCTGGTCACCCCCATCTCCCTCACAGAACCCTGCGCTCCAGTTCGTTATATCTGGCCATCCCCAAGAAAATACGAAGATCCAGATGGGGTGGACGCTCCTTTTCATTTAATGCAGCAAAGATCTGGAACACTCCCCCTCACTCTACGAAAGTATAATAATCTCCTGGCCTTCCGGAAGCTCTTGAAAACTCACCTTTTTAAGATATTCCCTTAACATCACGGCCTTCTGCTTTTCTGTTCTTCTATCAAATAGCACTGGGAGGCCTCAGGGTAGCCATGCACTATATAAGTATAATGTCATTCATTTTGGTTATGACCGCCCCTTCCTTGCCACCCCTCCAGACAATACCGCTTACACCACAAAATCTTACAGAGGACCACTTGACAGTTCTCCGACAAGCTGTTTAGGCTTTCAAGGAGAAGCGACCCATTGAGGTGTACTGGCATCAGAGGTTCAATCAATCGATCAGGGTTTGTAAAGCGCAGCTACTCACCCACAAGGGTGTCAAGGCGCTGGGGGTGGCGGGGGTGGCGGGGGGGCGGGGGCGTGGCTTCGTTGAGTGCTGGTGTCATCCGAAGAGCCAGGTCTTGAGGTCCTTCCTGAACCGGGGCAATGTGGGGTTTTGCCGGAGGTGGAGGGGGAGGTCATTCCAGGCCTGGCTACGAGGTAGGCGAAGGACTTTCCTCCCGTTTTGGTCTTGTAGATGCGTAGGATGGAGGCCAGAGAGGTTAGCTGATCGGAGGTGTCTCTTGGGTGCGTGGAACGAGAGGTGGTCGTTTAGGTATGCTGGTCCAATGTTGTGGAGGGCCTTGTAAGCTGGAGTGAGGAGCTTGAAGGTTATCCTTCTTTCGATAGGAAGCCAGTGGAGATCGCGGAGGTGCTGGTTGATGTGATGGTGTTGGGGATGTCTAGGACTAGTCTGGCTGTGGTGTTCTGGACGGTCTGGAGCTTGCAAAATAGTTCCTTGTTGACTCCAGCGTAGAGAGCGTTGCCGTAGTCCAGTCTGCTACTGATGAGGGTGTGCGTGACCGTTTTTCTGGATTCGGGTGGGATCCATATGAACATTTTTCAGAGTGTGCGGAGGGTGTTTAAGCAGGCCGAGGTTACGGGGTTGATCTGGCGGTTCGTTGTGAGCGATGAGTCTAGTATGATGCCGAGGTTTTGTACATGGTCCGTCGGGGCGGAGGTGGTTTCCCAGTGCGGGGTGCCACCACGTGTCGTCCCAGGCAGATAGGGTGGAGCCAAGGATGAGGGCTTCTGTTTTCTCGGAGTTGAGTTTCAGGCAGCTCTTCTTCATCCAGGTGGCGACGGCTTTCATCCCTTCTTGGAAATTGTGCCTAGTGATGCTGGGTTCTTTGGTGAGGGAGAGGATGAGCTGGGTGTGGTCTGCATATGAGACGATGTTGAGCCCGTGGTTTCTGAAGATGGTTGTGGGGGGGCCATGTAGATGTTGAAGATGGTTGGGGCTCAGGGAGGATCCTTAGGGCACTCCACATTTGGTCTCTGTTGGTTCCTAGAAGAAGTGCGGGAGTCTGACTCACTGAGTTCAGCCTGGGAGAAATTAGCATATCCAGTTATGAGCCTTTCCGCGAATGCAGGGCCTGTGTAGTCTGGTGGCTAGTGTGCGGTTGGAGATGTTTTGAAGGCTTCTGAGAAGTCAAGGAGGATGAGGGCTTCCATTTGGCCATTGTCGAGGAGGGATCGGATGTTGTCGGTGGCTGCAAGTAGGGCGGTCTTTGTGCTGTGGTTGCTGCAGAATCCGGATTGGGCGGTGTCTAGGATGTTGTTGGCTTCGCTGAAGTTTGCTAGCTGGGTGTTGATGGCCTTTTCGATGATGTTTGCTGTGAATGGAAGCAGGGAGATTTGGCCTGAAGTTCTTGAGATCCATCTGGTCTGCAGAGAGTTTTTTCAGGAGGGGGTTGACTTTGGTGTGTTTCTAGTGGTCGGGTAATGTGGGGGTTTCTAGGGAGCAGTTGATCGTCTGGCGTAGTTCGGGTGTGATGGCCGTAGTGGCTGTGTGGAAGATATGGGGTGGGCAGGGGGTCTAAGGGTGCTCCAGAGTGGATGCTCTTCATGGTCTTCATGGTGTCTTCTGTCGTGAGCGGGGTCCAGGTGAGCAGGGTCTGTTGGGTTGCAGAGGTCTTGGGATGGTGGGACATCAGTTATTTCGCTGCTGGGGTTGGCAAATTACTTGATGATGGAGAAGAGTTCCACGGAGTTGTGGGCGTTGGTGAGGATTCTGTCTTGGAGATAGTTCTTTTTGATTGGTGGCTGCTCTGTAGGCGGTGCGTGTTCCTCCATTCCTTTTTATGAGTAGTCGACAGGAGCGTTTGGATTCTTGGAGTGCAGGGATGAACCAGCTTGCTTTCTCTGTGTGTAGCCCGGTGGCTTTCTTGAGGGGGGGCGAGGATGTTGGCGCAGTTTGTGATCTATCGGTGGAGGTTGCGGGCCGCAGTGTTGGCGTCTGGCGTTGTTGGTGAGGGCAGATGTGAGCTGGTCATCTGTGACTTTGTTCCAGCTTCTACGGGGAGGCAGCGTGTTTGCTCTTGTGCAGTGGGTTTTCTGAAGGCAAAGTGGGTGCAGTGGTGGTCTGTCCAGAGGAGTTCCGTGGTATGGCTGTAGGAGACGCTGTTTCCTTCTGTGAAGACCGGGTTGAGTGTGTGTCCTGCTGTGCGCGTGGGGGCAGTGACAAGTTGCTTCAGTCCTATGTTGGCGAGGGTTTCCAAGAGGGCGGTGGTGTTGGGGTCGTCTGGGTTGTCCAGGTGGAAGTTTAGGTCTCCGAATAGGATGTAGTCTGTGGAGGGGAGGGCGTGGGGTGCGATGAGCTGAGTGTTGTTGTCGGTGAAAGGAGTGTCTCGGCCGGGTGGCCTGTAGATGAGAGTTCCACAGATAGTCGTTTTAGGATTGGTCTGGATATGAAAGTGTAGATGCTTCATGAGGGTTGTAGTGTCGTTCGGGCCGGTGGCTGTCATGCAGAGGGAGCTTTTGAGGACGATAGCGATGCTTCCTCCTGGGCAGGTGGTGCCGTCTTTCCGCAGGATCTTGTATCCGCCAGGAATGGCGGCGATTTTGGGCGTGGAACTGGCGTTGGTCCATGTTTCCATGAGGAAGGCGACGTCTGACTCATGGGTGTTGGAGGTCCCAGATTTCTATGGTGTGCTTGTGTAGGGAGCGCACTTTGAGGAGGATGCAATTGAGTGGTTTGTGAGTGGTGGGGTCCGGTAGGCTGGGTGCTGCTGTTGGGGTCCGGAGGTGGGTGAAGGTGCAGCAGTAGTGTCGACAGGAGATAGCGCCTTGGGTGTTGCTCGGCGTTGAAAGCTGGCAGTTGCTGCTGCGTCTGGGGTTGAGCGTGTGGAGGGTGCTGGAATCGTAGTGGAGGTGAGTCAGAGGACCAGGGAGCCCTGGCGCAAGTCACGAACTGGCTTGCCTTTGGCATGCCAACAGCTGCCATTAAGTAGAGGTCGGTGGCGTCCGCTGCGAGGCAGGAGCCGGAAGCACAGTGCAGGAGGGGCCGCAGGGGCCAGCAGCGGCAGGGGCGCACGAGGAGTGAGAAAAAGAATCAAGAGAAAGAGCCAAACAGACAAAAAAGGAAAAAGAAGGGAAAGAGAGCAGAGAGAAAATGGGGCACAGAAAAGCAGAGTGAAAAACAGGGCACAGAAAAAGCCAAGAGGCGGAACAGCAGACGAGCCGAGTGCTTCCCCCACTGGACCACCAGGGATGAGGCGCAGGCAGGAGCTTGCGGGTGGAGGAAGGCCTCGAACACCTTCCTTGCACGGAGGCTCTTGGCTCCGAAGGCAATACTACAATGGTGGAGCTGCGCATGGGGGAGAGCAGTCACACTGATCAGTGGTCTTGCTCTACTTGATGTGCAGCGGGCGGCGTTAATTAGAAATCAGGGGGGGAAGAGCGGACAGCTGGGAAGCGGGAAGGGCAACGCTGGATGGGGAGGGGCCATCGGGGGCAACAGTGACGGGGGACCATGCTGGGTGAGCGAAAGAGGCAAACGGACAAAAAAGAGAACAAAGAGAAAAACAGGGCACAGAAAAAGCCAAGAGAGGAGGAACAGCAGAAGAGCAGAGTGCTCTCCCACTGGAGCACCAGGGATGAGGCGCAGACAGGAGCCTGCGGGTGGGGGAGGGCCTTGAACACCTACCTGGCACAGAGGCCCTGGGCTCAGAGAGTAGTACTATAAAGGGGGAGCTGCGCGGGGGAGAGCAGTCACACTGACTAGGTCCTTTGGGACTGGCTGCTTCTCCCGCTACTCTCTGTTGCCAAAGGAGGACAGACAGCTTTGTCCTCTTCTAGAACACTGCCCCCTGAATTACTTCCTTAAGAAGGACAAGTTCAGAATACTTACTTTGGCCCAAGTCTGTCTGCCTGAATCCAGGGGACTCTTAGGTGGCATTGGATTAGTAGGATGTCTATTTCCACATCTTTTTCCTGCAATCCCACACACACTGTATGCAGTTTCAGGTAGGCCATGAGTAATTTCAGTTCTCCTTCCTCCCCTTTGGCCTCTCCAGTACCCCTTGGGTGTTCACAAAGGTGAAGGTGGTGATTGCTGCCCATGTGAGGAGGTTGGACGACTGGCTGTGAAAGCTGGACTCACGTCAAACAATCAGGAACCACCTCCAGGCGACAGACGCCCTGTTGACATCCCTTGGTTTTACCATTAGTGTGTCAGTCTAACCAAACCCATTTAATGAAACTCCCTTTAATTGCAGCCATCCTGAATACGGTGCTGCTTCGAGACATTGCTCCACCTCAACAAGTACAAGCTATTCGGTCTATGATCCCGATGTTTCAGTCTTTAACCTGGGGGGAGGAGGCGGGGGGGGGGGGGGGAGAATATCAGTAAAAGTGGCTATGTGGCCTACTAAATCCTACTTGTGGATCACTACAGGTGGCACATGCAGGCTTCGAAGTGTGATCCAAAGTCTGTGGGCTCAGTACCAAGCGAGAACCGCATGGATTCCATCCAGGTGTAGTGGGAGACTTTGAAAGAGCTAATAAATGTAATTCAGGTGGCTCACCACCAAAACCATCTGCGCAGGATGGTTGGCGAAGTGTGTGTGGTATGCTTCTAGGCATATCCAGCCCCTGCGAGCCCAATGATCTGATAGCCTTCTTTTTGTCCCTTTCATTGGCCCAGCATGGCTTTGCTGTGGTCAAAGTTAATGGTTATGCGTCAGTCTTATCGAATTTTCTATGGTTACCTGATCAGCCGTCTCTGTTTAAATAGCCTATTGTGAAGCGTTTCTTACGGTTGTATATCGGAACAACGCATGCCTATACCACGCATGCTGTTACTCCGCAGTGTATACAACGACTGCTTCCTTACCATAGATTCCATTATCACACATATTGTTACAACAACAAGCCTTAGGGAAATCGCTGGACCTTGGTTATGATTTACTAGTCCAACTCCAGCCTGCGCAACAGTAGGGAAAGTGTTGGACTTTAAAGTCCAACGCCGTTTTCCATAAGACTTGTAGTTGTAACGACATGCATGGTAGAGGAATGCATGGTAAAGACACATTCGTTGTAATGGTCGTGTTGTCTGTGCAGAGCGTGGTTCGACCTGCGTGGTAAAGGCCGCTTCTTGTTTCTTATTAGAGCTGACCCACATATTTTCGCAAAACCTTTTGTGGTGCCCCAGTGGGATCTGAATTTTGTTCTCACATTTCTTAAGTGCACCCCATTTGAAAGAATGCATTTGCCCTCGGAGGCTGCTAACCATGAAGATAGTGTTCCTCACATTGATCCCATTAGCTTGTTGTGTGAGTGAGATGCAGTATTTTCTGTCCAATTCCTGTACTATGCCTTCTTCCCAGAGAAGCTATGCCTCGGACTAAGGAGGCATCTCTTCTGAAAGTTGTCACGCCCTTCCACATTGGGCAGTCTGCCTTCCTACCGGCATTCATTGCCCCTCCTCTTCCATCCAGGGGGGAGAAAAGATTCCATTGCTTAGACCCTAAGAGAGCTTCTACAATGATCGCACCAAGGATCCATAGGGTGGAACATCAACTCTTTATTGGGTTCTATGGAACACAGAAAGGAAAAGCAGTACAGAAACTGACCTTCTCCAGATGGATTGTCCTTTTTATTAAGATCTGCTATAGATTGACTAAAACAGCCTCTGGAAGATCTGCCGGCTAACTCTGCCAAGGCTGCAATACTGTGCTGGCGTGTGTACTGCCAGTATTCGACATCTGCAAGGCTGTTACGTGGGCGTTAGTCTACATGTTTACGAGACACTATTGCTTGGATTGCCAGGTCTGGCAGGAGGGGCGATTTACCCATTCAGTCCGGCAGAACTTTGTGGTCTGAGACTTCCACAGACACACCTAATGTGGGGACACTGCTTTGGTATCTCTTCATAAGTTGAGAATCTGCAGTTAGAAGTATTGATCAGAAGAATAAGTTACCTTTGGTAAGCTCTTTCTGGTGTACACTTCATTTTACCAAGGATTACTGATGGGCCTACCTCCCTCCCAATTCTGAATGGACTCCCTTGGTCTGTATTCAAAAAACAAAAAAGATTCCAACTAGAGCTCTACACACTGGCACAGTCTGATTATTGAAGGTTTCATGTCCAATATTGCTGACAGATATGTCAAAGGAACTGATGTCAACACTTTGAAGTGGCCCTAACGTCACTTCCGAGGTGGGATGGACCCGACAGGGAGCCGCACAATGCCACCAATTGGTGCACAAGGGAATTGCTGAGAAAAGTCCCCAGATCCAGTCTGGCGCCGGGGGATATTCACAAGCTAAGAAATCTGCGGTTAGGTAGAGCATCCACCAGCAAGAGAGTTACTTAAGGTAAGTAACTTGTTCATTTATCAAATAATCCTTTGTTTTGCCTGTTGGTATTACAGCAGCTGTCAATCACCCTAGTGTATTTAATGTTAGTCCTCCTGTTATGTTTTTTGCATCTCTCCATTTAACTCTGAAAAATAATATGGTCCTCATCCTGTTACAATTTGCATATTCTGTCCCAAAAACTAGAATAAAGTACGACTTTACAAAAGCCTATGTATGAAAATATTTCCATATTAAGTGAACAGGAGGATTACAATTTTGTCTGTCAAAACAATATGGTCTTTGTGGGTCTAAAGAGGTTTAGGAAAATGCTGGTGAACTGTCAGAGTTGAAAGAACCAGACTCATGCCAATGCAATCTGGAACAAGGCTGGGGAACACAGTTACCTCACTGAGTGTGTTTTACTATTACCTGGTGAACAGACAAAGGCATTGAAAAGCTGTTAGCACAGTTATAGAAACTCCCTTTACCCCTTTTTTTATTTGATGCTCAAGAATCTTGATCATTTGCATAAGTTGGGATTGGATGAGGTGAGTGTAGTATGATAGTCTTCATTTATTCTGCTCCAAGTTTGGGGAACCATTGTAACACTTCTGTTCTTGTTGAAAGGGACATGTTTAGCAGATGCACATAAGGACTACGGCAAGGCTTTATATGCAGGGATTCAAGCCCAATATCTAGCTAAACTGCAGTGTCTCCAGAACGCAGCAGCAAGGCTAGTGTTGGACATTCCCAGATCCGAATCAGTCTCCCACAGACTAAGGGCCCTTCACTGGTTACCAGTGGACAAAAGGATAGAGTTTAAGTCTGTGTGTCTGGCATATAAGGCACTCCACGGCTCTGGACCACAGTTCCTGAGAACACATTTCAAATGGAACGTCCCGGCAAGAAGTCTAAGATCCACTCACGCAAAACTTCTTCAAGTACCCAAGTTCAAGCAGGCTAGGTAGGGAGGAAGAAACTTCCTGTTGAGGACAGCCAAGTTATGGAACCTTCTACCCATCGCAATAAAAAGTAGCCCATCGCTTCTGGCTTTCAGAAAGGCAGTCAAAACATGGTTGTATCCCTGTTAAGCCAGGATAGCTCCTCTGCAATAACCTGAAGCGCATCTAACAGTAGCGCCAAGACGCCCTCTGGCATTCGCGCGCTTTACAAGCTTACTAATCAAAGCAATCAATCAAATCATCATGCTGCATGCAGCAAAGTGTGAGATACGAGGATCACCAAGTACACTTATTCAAGGCCTGAGTGTGGTCTGTTGTAGCACTCCCAAAATAAAGGGATGACTATTGTGCAGTGCTAACCCCACATTTGAGGAGACTCTGGCCTTTGCCAAGACCATTGTACAAACCTCCGAGCCATTAAGGCTTCTGAACTTCACTGCTGTGCTGTAGGTCGGTGGAATAGTCTGGTACCTAAGGTCTCAAGCCCTTAAATCTGAGTTCCGTCAGTTAAAGCATCCAAATGTGCCTGCATGTGCACCTATGCCTGCATGTGAGCTTCACAGCAAGTAATACATTCAACTATATTAGCTCAGACCTTTTGGTTTTGCCAGTGCTTGTTTTACTTCAGTATTTTGACACTTCTCTTCTGAAACTTCTAACATCTGCACGTAAATTAGACATTCTGAAGGGATTTTTAGTCCCCTTCTTTGCAGCATTTACAGGGCTCACCACCAGTCGCACAATGAACCTAGTAGGCCAGTGGAGCAACCTTAAGTTGGTTTGCTGGGTTTTGGCTCCATCTCTGCTTTTCATCAAGGCTGAGCTCCCTCCAAAGGTGAAAAAATCTCTTGAGGGGCTTGAAGCATTTTTCTGCTGATCCACATGTAGCGTGCGTATGCTGCTTGTTTACTATGACTAATATCTGCAATCACTTTTGCAGTGACAATTTCAGACACAAAGCAGATGCACTATATTTCCCGCCATACTTCAAAATAAAAAGCAGAAGAAAGCCATCAGATATTTTTGGTGTTGACTCCCACATTTTATCTCTTGTATGTCCCAACATCTTGGATGTCTGAAAAAGCAGAAAATACGCTTTCGTTATCAACTTGGTAGCTGACTGTAGCCACAAAGTGTGACTCCATTCTTCTGCATAGATCCTGTGAGATGTACTCCAGGTTAATATTGAAAGAACGATAACATCTTGTGGCAAATGGCCCTTAGGGCTAAACGGCTTCAGTTTCAACTGTTTGCAGTGTCCTGTTGGTATAGGGAACATTTCCTAAAGATCAAATACTGCAATGAAAAGATTATGATATGGGAATCAAAACGTTAATGCACACTACAAAGTTTTTTGAACTGGAATGCCAGCCACTTGATTAAGAATTCAAGACCCGAGACATAACCCCTTCCATCAAATTAATTTAGGCAAACCTATGTCTTATGTCTGGATACAACCAAAATGGCATCCAGGGCAATGTAGAGGTTTTCATCATGTTTAGACATCATCTTTCAGTATGTAGAAAGCATAAGCTTGATCTTCCTACTATTGGGAGTGAGATTTGGTTCAATGACACCAACTACTAAACATAGTATTCTTTATAGACACACAAGAAGTGTTCCCTGATAATTCCACAGACCCCACCACCCCTCCTCCATCGTACTCTCCTCTCACTTTCAAGTTCTCTGAGGGAAACAGAACTTCATTCTGAAGCAAACTGCAACTGATGGGGCAAAAGGAGTCCTAACAAGATCTTTAAATAATACCTAGATTCATGATTATAGATTCGCTATTGCTCAGAATGCTTAACTGTAATCAAAACAATATATAGGAGTAGGGAGATTATTAGCTAAACTATTATAACCAACTAATCTCCGAGAGGCGAAATGACGATCCTGCTGTCGCACCTCCTACATTAGAGGTTTTCAGGGATGGGAGGGAAGGGGGGGGGCGTGGGTGCGGGGGGGGTGATGCTCAGAGTCCACAGCATGCTCATTATAATGACATGAAAATCGCACTGGGGTTCCCCAGCATTCTCTAATTCTATTTTCTAGTTTCCTTTTCCTTCTTCATCTCTATTTCTTTCCTAATCGAGGGTTGGCATTCACCTATGCATTGGAAAGTAGCCAGAAAGGGCACACAAGAGTATCCGAAAAAGTGTTGTAGATGGAAAACGAATTACCTGATTATTGTATTTGTGTTGTTCTTGGTGGGGGGGGTGATGTTTATCTAGAGTCAACGTCTACCCTTCTGGCCTTAGAAAAGATATCTGGTTCTTACAATTGCTGTACCTACTACATAACCCCTTAGCCGATGGCACACAATAATACCCTTACCCTGGCAACTGACCTCAATATAGTCTCCCTAAATGTTAAAGGGCTTAACCACCCAATTAAACACTGGAAAAATCAGGACTATTTAGCCAAAACTAAAGCAATTATTATCCTTTTGCAAGAAACAAAACTATCCTTGGAAGACGCCAGGCTCCTTAGAGGTAACTGGATATCACCAATGGCCTGCTCTCCTGCTGAGAAAAAAAAACGGAGAGTAATAACTCTTAATATCGAAAAAATCCAAAATTACAATAGAATCCCAGGCTCACGACAATGGGGGCAGATTTCTGGTCACACAGCTGAGAAGGGGAGAGGACCTAATACATGTAGCAAACATATACAGCCCTAATGCGGACGATCTGAACTTCTGGTCTGAGGTTGCCAACACCTTGGAAGGTCTTCCCAAGGACGACCTGACCGTGATAGCGGAGGACTTTACTATCCCTTTGGACCCTATAATAGATAGACAATCTACCTGTCACTACAACACCACGAAACTCACATGTGGTGGCTCTCACAAATATCTGCTCCAAGTTTAACCTTAAGGATGCGTGGTGTCTCCAACATCCAGACACCAGAGATTACACCTTCTACTCTAACCCTCACAACTCTTACACCAGGATAGATTACATTAAGCCTAAAACTGCAAGGGTGCCATAACGATTCCGTTCCTAAAAGGTGGCGATTTAACAATGATGTACACTCCGATCCCGCAGATAAAAAGAAGATTGAGGATGCTATACTGGAATACCTTAAACACAATGATAACCCTCAAACAAGCACCAATACACTTTGGGATGCGCTGAAAGCTACCATTAGAGGTACGATAATCGAAATTAAGACAAAAATTAAGAAAAGAACAAATCTGAGGTTAACCCAACTCGAACAGGGGATCAAAAACTTAGAGCTTTCTCACGCGTCGACCTTACAGGACAATAAGATCCTTACACTACTAACGCAAAAGAAATACGAATACAATAAAATATTAAGTGAGAGGGCAGGGTTATGGATTAATAAATATAAAGCCCTTAACTTATGTGAAGCTAATAAAGCAGGAAAGCTCCTCGCCTCCTATCTCAAACACAAACGGAACCAGTTTATCATCTCATCCATTAAAGATGCTAACAACCTAACACATACCAGACAAAAAGACATCCTAAAGTCCTTTAAAGACTATTACCAGGAACTCTATAAAAATTATCAGAATTTCAACTTAGAGGAATGTAACAAATATCTCAACAGACTCTACCTACCACAACTATCTAAAGCAGATACAAATAGGTTAGGACAGGAAATCAGCGATACAGAAATTGAAAAAGCAGTTAAATCGTTAAAAGATAACCAGGCCCCTCTTTTTACAAAACTTTCTTTAACCATCTTAGATCATCCATGAAACAAGTCTTTAACCACACCTCATCTAAAGGAACCATATCAAATACAATGTCAGACGCAAACATAATGGACATCCCGAAAGAGGGGAAGGGTCACCTACATCCAAAACTAATAAGTAGCTCCCAAGTTGGCTTCATAAAAACACGTATGTCTTATGATAACACCCGCCTGCTGTGCCATATTTTAGAAAACGCTACAATTAAACCGGAACCCTCCGTAGCTATTACACTTGACACTGAGAAGGCCTTCGATAAGGTATCTTGGGCCTTCCTGGAACGCTGTATGCATTCTTTCAACTTGGGGGAGGGTTACATACGTATGGTTATGGCCCTCTACAAGAAGCCATCAGCCCGTATTGTTGTTAACGGCACACTCTCTGAACCCTTCACACTAAAACAGGGTACTAGACAGGGATGCCCATTATCCCCATCCCTATTCCTACTGGCATTAGAACCCCTTATCCAAGATATCAAACTAAATTCGAACATTAAAGGGATGGATATCAATGGCGCCCAAATAAAGTTAGCTGCATATGCAGACGACATACTAATAGTAACTGAACAACCGGAAACATCAATTACACCATTGATGGACACAATCTCGGAAGACTCCTGTCACTCAGGCTACAAAGTTAACAGAGATAAGTCAGAACTCAAACCGCTAAACGTTCACTGCACCAGGGATATCTTGAAAGACTCGGGCTAGCGTGGCAAACATGCTATATTAAATATCTGGGCATCGAATCTGGTAGCAATTTAATGGAAACACTGCACCAGAATGAGAAAGCAACATTAGAAAAAATAAAGAAACTCCTAGATTCTTGGTCACCAAAATGTATCACATGGTGGGGTAGAGTCGAAACGATTAAAATGATGATCACCCCAATGGTCAATTACCTCATTAGTATGCTCCCGCTTCTCCTCACAGACGATTTCCACCACAAACTAGACATTCTTATTTCTAAATTCCTCTGGCGCGGGAAGAGAGCACGGATCAGTATCAGAAAACTGAGACTGGAAAAAGCCCTGGGCGGGGTAAACCTAGCGGATTTTAGAATATACCAGATGACTTTCCTGGCAAAACAAGGCTCATATTGGATCTCTCCACCTCCCGGCTACACCCCGGTCTGGCTGGAGGTAGAGAGAGCTATCCTCAACAACTTGAACCCTCTTGAACTCCTTACAGCAAATAGATTTTACCCACATACCTCCAAATCGATCTTTAAAAATACTAAAACTGCACTACTTAAGGTTGATAGAAACCTCGTGAACACTATCAAAGGCTCTAAGTTAGAATCACTCTGGTTCAATAACAAAATACTATATAAAGGGAAGGGCCTTTCCTTAGACACATGGATCAAAAAAGGTATCCTATTCCCCTACCAACTGGAAAACGCTTCTTATCCAGTTACATTCTCAAACCTTCAATCGAGATACAGAAGTAAGAGCGGCACTTTCCAAAGCTAAAATATCCACCGTCAACCCATCAGTATCATTATTTGTGTCAAACATCAACAAGATGGGCCACCAGGTGTCTCAGATCTACAAACTTCTCCGCCCAAAGACCTCTAAACCTAATAATAAAACTATTGCTTTTTGGGGGCAGCTCTCTTCACACCCACCGGATGAGCAGGGATGGTCCGCACTATGGAGTTCCGTCTCACGCAATAAGATCTCTCCGGTCCTCTCCCAAACTAAATACGGGTTACTACACAATGTATTTTGGACTCCTGCTAGACTCTTCTCAGTAGGCCTACGGGAGGACGCAACATGTTGGAACTGTAAGCAAGAAACAGGGGATTTAGCCCATTTAATCTTTCAATGTTCACAGGTTGAGCCATTTTGGGAAAAAGTTTTTGCCTTTCTAAACGGTATATTTAATTGCTCCCTGGTCAAAGAATTCTCCACTTTAACCATGGCCTTTTTGAGTGCTGAAATAAGATCTGACTCTGACAGAGCCCTACTCGACCTACTACTAACGTCAGTGGTAAAAATGGTTCTTGCCATATGGAAGGACACAAAGACCTCATACAAAGGCTGGGTGAACTGGGTCACCCACCTCAGGGGGGAAGTCAACATTGCACTACAAAACTCCCCGTGGAAGCCTTCAACGAGGACATTATGGAACTCTCTGGACACCTACCTCCTTAAACTATATTATATGTCGCATGCATAGTTCTTAATGAGGCACCGTGTGAATTTCTGTATCGAATTGTTATTGTTTTTAAAACTGTTATATGTCAGGCCTTGAAATTCGGACAGCTCTAGTGCCAACACGGGTACTGTAACTGTGTAAAAACAAGAGACCGCTAGACTAACCCTCGCACTCCCCTGTCCTCTTCTCTTTCCACCTCTCCTCTTTTCTGTTTTATTGTTTACTGGGGTTAGGCCCTTTATACTCGTAACCGTAATAACCTCACCTCACGTTTTGGTATACGTTATGATTGCCTCACAAATATCTTATGATAACCCTGGTACAGTATTACTCTGTTTCTTTTGAAAAACAATAACAATATTTTGAAAAAATAAATAAATAATATCTAGGATATGACACAGGAAGGTCTGTGTTGTATATAAGTTACTCTGGTCCTCCTTAGATTTCTCTAAAACTGGCCAGATGGGATGCAGACCCAAATTATAATAGCCCGTATGCCACTTCATGATCAACTTCCCTTTGCATGCTGACATTAGGTCTGTTAGATCTCTTAGTATCTCTGTTGCTTGAATACTGAATACTGGGTGTTTCCCCACAATCCTCCAAACACAATTTTATTTAAAATAACTTTTTTTTTTTTCCTCATCACCGTTTTTTATAAAAGTATTTTTCTAACTTTTATTTATCTCCCATCTCGCCTCTCCTATTATGTAATTCAGTTATTAATTAGAGCTGTTTTATTTTGTCACTGGCCTTAGCAGAAAGGTGAAAAATGAGGCAGAATTAATCTCTCCGATGTTGGGCTTGGATGTCACATAACTGAATCAGCATATGTGGCACATTGTGAACAGATTTGCCGACGGTTTCCACGTGCAGTCATTAGCATGTAGAGGTGTATATAATGAGAATTTCATCTAGTCAAATGTTGGTTGGTAACTAGTTTGGAACGTTTGCAAAATGAACTTTACATGACTTAATGGTATTATTTTTACAGAACGATATGCATCTTTGATTTTCCCTTGCATAACACTTAAATCAATCGCATAGTTTACTAGCAAACCTAGGGTTCATGTCCCTTTATCAAGGGCTGTCACGTCAACACCATTAAGGAGTATATTGAGGTCATTAAAGTGAAATGCAAGTATGGAGCACCAGTGCTTTGCTGACAATCTTTTTCTCAACGGCCTCATCATGCTGTACAAGACCGTGTTTACTGAGCCAAATGGACTTTCTGTCCCTCTCATCTTCCCGGTCAGCTTAGCCTGGGCCTCCTCCACAGCCACTACCAACGCAGGGCCGGCACACTCATAACTTCATACTTGCCATATTCTCCTGCTGTTACCGGTCAATATCATTGCACCAGCCTCTTCAGTTTTGGGGAGTGCTGAGAACATAACCCTTATATTCAAAAGCTGCTGCTCGACATTCACAAATTCAATTGACTTGCTCTTTCATCACCCAAATTTACGTAGCAGTGGCATTTCCATTTTTTTGAAGTCGTATTTTTTGTGCACAACTTTGTGTTTAAATATATTTCTGAAGGGTAGCAAAGAGGAGAGTGAGAAGTGAGAGCTCGCTCCTCTTCCCATATCAATATCACTAATCAAAGAAGAGCGAGCAAGCCGCCAAGTTCCTTAAAGAGTTCCCTAACACAGCGTGAAAAAAACTCCTTTAGGTTATTTTAAGACTCTCGCCCATCAGCCTAGTTGGTGGCAGGTTTCATCATTGGGCTCCCACCCGAGACACCAAGGGCTTCACTGGTGTGCTTCGATGCCTGATTACAGCGAAGCTGTTTTTTTTAGGGGGGTGTTTACTTTATCCCAAAGGAGACAATGGCATGAATTAAAATTGCCTTTTGGGTTGCCCACCAGAGTGGTGCATTTTTTATTATTAATAATGGTATCTTAGACCAGGAAATTAATCAGTGGTGTATGTTTGGCAAGGAATTAGTGACCTCTCAGAATCTTCTTAAAGGTCGACATGTTTCAGACATAATGTCGATGCCGCCCCAAGGGGTCAGTATTGCTTTCCTCAGGACCAAGATCGCGTGTGCGCTGAGGTATGTGATAGTTTTACAGTGCGTAACTTACAGATTTCTGAATTACTCCATTTGAGTTTCTAAATGATTGATTGATTGATAGGGAATTTGTAATGCGCTACTTTGCCCGAAGGCGTCAAGGGGCAAATGATGGAAAACAATCAGCCGAATCCAGGAAAAGGAAGGACTTTAGGGGTAAGCTTCAGAAAAAAGGAAGGTTTTGAGAGCTCGGCGAAACAGGAAAAAAGATTCTTGAGATCAGGGGGAAGCTCATTCCAGAGTCTGGGGGCAAGGGCAAAGAAGGCCCTGCCTCCCCACCTTGCTTTCGCAAAGCGGGGGACAGTTAGCAACTTCAGACTGGCGGATCGCAGGGCCCTACCTGGGGTGTAGTACGACACCAGAGACCTAATGCCCTCCGCCCCTGCGTCATGAAGAGCCCGATGGATGATGATCAAGGTTTTTAATTTTATCCTGGCATGGACTGGGAGCCAGTGAAGATGTTTCCTGATAGCAGTTCCAGAGGAGCGTCTAGGGGCGTTAACGACAAACCTTGCTGCCGCGTTCTGAACAACTTGCAGCCGATGGACCAGTTTGTTGCTCATCCCAAGATAGAGGGCATTACAATAGTCCAAACGCGAAGATAGAAGGGCAACCGAGACTTGTTTCCGGGCATCAGGGGTAAGGTAGTGGGTGAGCTTTCTCAGCACCCTTAGAACCCCACAGCAGGTGGAGACGGTCCTATTCACTTGCTTATCAAAGGCAAGTGAAGTGTCAAATAGGACTCCCAAATTACGGGCAAAGTAATAAAGAGAGAGACATCATTTTGTACTTTCATAGACAATGCAAACCAGGATCAAAGGCTAAGCACTCTCTGTGCACTTATGCCATCATGCAAGCAGTTCCATCATAAACTGAACCACCGTGCCCTCATAAACTGAACCACTGTGCCCTTGAATTGAATCTGCAACATGCTGCTGTATGTGGTTCTGCATTAACTCTCATGCAAACTATTCAAATGTGCAGATGGTATCCTTCAATGTGATACTTGCTGTGCAGTGCCTGGTGCCTCAACAGGCACTGCTGTATGTCTGCAGGTGCGATGTCTGTGGCACGCATCACATATAATAACAAGGCTCATAAATGGGGAAAAAAACAAGGGATGTACACAAAATGCAGCAGAGATTGGATCATGCATCGTACTGTTTTTGCTCAGTGCCAGGTGAAAACAAAATGCATTGCTATGCATCGGCAGGACCTGCACCTTTTTTATTTTTTTGTAATAAGGCTCGCAATTAATGTTATATCAGTGATAAATCACACACAATGTGATATATTATAAAGACTTGGTTAACATACTTGTCAATAGGTAGCCTCTTACTACATGGATACTCTGGGGCAGCGAGCTATGTTATCACACACAAGGAATCACACACACCGATTAGTGATCCCAATCAACGATGAGGTATTGGCCAAAAAAAGGTACTCCTGCTAACCCCCCTATAGCTGGCACTTTGTTAAGGGTGATCACCCGTGTCCAAACCTACACTGAGGTCTCCAAAGCTTTTCATCTTACCTCGCCCCGCAGTCGCTGCCAACTACATAGTCGGAACGCTGCGGCCGAGGCTCGCATGGGCAGCATCATGGCAGCATCCAGGGAGGCACCTGCGGGTACATGTTACACATTTAGGGGTGTGGCTATTGCTTTGATTACCATCCTCCAATCTGATCACTGCCTTTCTGACACACAACCTTTTAGGCATTAACCATATCCATCTACAACAATGGGACTATCCTCGTCCAAGCCTCTGATCGGAATCTGGGCATCTTTGACGTTTTGCCATCATTAAAAAATCTCTTGACCAAAGGAACACTTCCAGCTACACAATTGACGCTAACCCCACAACCATTCCACAGGACCTCCATCATCTTTCCTTACTGAGCCCCACCAGGTGACTTCCCCTACTACCTGGACCAAGACTCATTTGTCCATAGCTCCATTGCTTCTAGATTGCTCTGACTCACCCAATATCTCTAGACTACACAGACTTCATTCCCTTCATTCTAGGTTGTCTGGGTCCAATGATGGCCATAGCGTTGATTACCTCTTTAACACTTCCGCCACTCCCTTACTACCTTCTTGCTCTAACTTAATTAATCTCATAACGCCGCCGCAGGCTCACCCGCTCTCCACATTGAATTCAGATTTCCCAAACATCATCAACCGTAATAGACCTCACTCCTCCGCGATTCACCAACCCTTGAACTTTACTCCCTTGCCACCCAAGCTCCTGCACCACCCAAACTCCTGCTCCCCCTTGCTGCTCCCATTTGTCCAACAATGCCTGAAATCCCCCTGAGGGTGCGGCCCCGCGCCTGATCTTCCCCTTTTGTTGGATTCGCTGATTCCTTCCCTCACTAACACTGCTCCTCCCCTCTCCATGAGCTTTGATCTTCAATCCTGTCCCACCTCTAGACTCAAGGAAATAAACCGAGAGCTTTTAAATCCGACGTACAAAAACTCATAAAAGCCACTTCGGATTTGGCCCTAGACCTAGCATCTGACAAGTCCTCATAGGAGATCACGCAACAAACCAACCTGCACCCTAAAACACCAACTACTTCATCTGTGTTAACTAGTGACCGTAGGCCGAATTCGCCAGAACTGGAGTACCACTCCCTACCCTAACGCCCCCTCCAGACCCATCAGATTCGAAAACCACCTATCCGAACCGGACATTCTCTCCCTCCTCAGAGCCTAGAATTCTTATTAATCTGTCTCCCAAGTTTCTCCTTGAACTGCTGTAATAATTCCCCACTAGACCCTCCTTCTGCTTCTAATCTCAATCAGGTCATATAGTCTATCAGAACTATTCCACATAACCCCCACAGAGTTCCTAGACACAACTCCAGTACCTTAAACACTGCTAACCTTTTGCAAGTTCCTATTACACAGACTACTTTCACCTACTACAAAGCACACCTGAAATACATGTTACTTAACTGTAGATCAGCTGTGAAATAAGCCACTGACCTAGCTGAACTCATCCTTGATCTGGAACTTGACCTCCTTATATTCACAGAAACCTGGCCTAACGACTCCTCAGGTCCTTTCCTCGACATCCTAGTCCCTCCTAGCCACAACTTTATCAGACTTTATCGAATTAAGAGATCTGGTGGTGGTATTGCCTGTATCTACCATAAGTCTCTCAGCAAAGCAGTCCCCTTCTGCTACTCTGTCATCCTGTGAATATCTGTGCATAGATATGATAAGCAAACAGACACTTAAGCAACCTGCACATCTTTTACCATCCTCCGGGAAGACAACCTCCCTCTAGTTGAACAAATTATGGAAACCATCTCGTCCAGCTTAGGTCTCCACTGCCCCCAGATCTTCCTGGGCGACTTCAACCTACACTGGAATGACCCGAATGATCAGGCGAAAATAGTCTCAAACTTCATAGCCGACCTCAACATGACTCGATTCTGTGAAAGGCCGACGCACTACTTGGGTGCAACCCTTGATTTAATCATCTCCAATCCCAGCAACATTCAACTTGAATCTATTGTCCCTTGTGATGGTCGGATCATCATTATATCAGCTTCCAAAATCCTAGAAAGGTGAATCACCAAAAGAGTCCAACCATTGAAACAAAAACACTGGAAACGATCTTTGCAAAAGGCAAACATAAATGAGCTCATATCACGTTGCAATCTGTCCCTACCTCCTCCTGCAGGCATGTCCGACGTCTACAAACTCACTGATCACTTCAACAACTCCATGTTGACAGCCTTGAATGCAACTACCCCCTTCAACTGAAAAGAAAGTCCAACAAAGACTCCAAACCATGGTTCAGTGACAGCCTAAACTCTGACAGACGCAACCTGAGACTAGCGGAACGTTCTTGGAGATCCTCTCCATCTACTGATGATCTGATGATTTTAAGGCTGAGAAGGAGTGCCTACAACAAACACATAAGAATGGCGAAAGCGTCTTTCTTCAGAAGCCAACTTGAGAAAGCCAAAAATCGCCCCAAAATGCTCTTTGATCTGATTAAGCTACAATCCAATAACACGCCCAACCTACCTCCACTCTCCTCCTCCCCACAGCCAAACTGTGAGGACATTGCCGCTAGCAAGATTGAATCTGAACTGAGATCTGCCCTGCCTGATCTTGCCCTCTCTCCAGACTCCTCCTTACCTTCACAGCCTCTTAGTGTTCCCCGTCTCTCCCCTAAAAATATCCACTTCCTCCTAATTTCTTAAAAGAAATAAGGTCACTAGTCCCACTCTGGACCAAGATTATCAATGCCTCTCTTCTCCTAGGTGTGATCCCGGACTGCTTGAAGTCTGGTCTGGTTCTACCTTTTCTCAAAAAACCTACAGCTGACACCGAAGATTTTAAGAATTTCAGACCTATCACTAACATACCTACTCTAGCAAAGCTACTTGAGAAATGTGTTCATGAACAAATTTGTAATCACATTAAGGAATTCCAAATGCTTGATCAATTTCAATCGGGTTTCCGTCACGGCCACAGCACCGAAACAGCCATCACTCATAAAGTGGACAACGCTCTCACAATGTTTGATCAGAACCAATCCTGCTTATTAATACTTCTTGACCTCTTTTCTGCCTTCAGATACTGTCAAACATGACAATTTAATGAATCTTGTGGAACGTAGGATGGGGATCTCAGTGTCAGTACTAAAATGTTTGACTCTTTCCTCAACAACAGATCTGAGAGAGTAAAATCCAACCAGTCTCTTTCCAATTCCAGTCCCTGCACCCTGGGGGTTTCCCAAGGGTCCTCTCTCTCCCTTACCCTTTTCAACCTTTTCTTGGAACTGCTTACCGAAATCCTCAAAGCATCTAAAATCCAATATCACATGTATTCGGATGATACCCAGCTGTACATGAAAATCTCCTCTTCTGACGACAACGAAACCCTGAACAAATCTCAAAATTGGTTGACCCTCAACCACCTCAAACTCAACGCCCTCAAAACGGAATTGCTTCTTATTTCACCGACCAAGCAAGCCCCCCATCATGGAGAAATTATTGCTAAATCTCTCCGCTCTCAACTGCACACCCCTCATCATATACTTTACGAAATCGTTGGGAATAATGCTGGATAAGAACTTAAACATGCAGGATCACATTAGCGCAGCTACCAAAGGAGCGAACTTCCAGCTCAGCATCTTTAGGAAAATAAAAATATTTCTTCCTCATGTCAGCTTCAAATCTTCTGTGCAAACGTTAGTCATATCACGGCTGGAATACAGCAGTGCAACTCTCTGCGCCCTTCCGAGATACAGCTGAGCCCTTCTCAGGACTTCACTAAACGCAGCTGCTAGGCTCATCACAGGCTCCAAGAAATTCGACCACATCTCTCCGAACCTGAAATCTCTAAACTGGCTTCCGTTTAAGGCAAGGATTTAACTAAAACTTGCATATATGACACACAAAGCACTGCACTCCAACACTCCTCTGTACATTGCAAACAAGCTAGAATTCTCCTGTGGCGCCCCTTCCTCCAGGAGCTCCAGTACCTTGCTGCTCAAACCGAAGAAATAAAAAAATAAAAAATTGAAACGTACAATCGATCATTCTCCGGTATTGCCCCGAGAATTTGGAACTCCCTACCGCCGGAAACTAGACTGATTCCATTAACATTTTCCTTCAAAAAGGAAGTTAAGCCTTAATTATGAACACTCCATGAAGTTAGTAGCTTCTATCTTTCTGGACTGCTCTAGTGGCTCCACCGAGCACATCGCTGAAGTTAGAATCCAGTTGGATTGGGAGGCTCCCCTGAGCCCAAGGCTTGCTCCTCCCCCTATAGACTTTTTTTTTTATAACAGAGTTTTATATAGCGTGAACTTGACCCAAATCTGGTATCAGGGTGCCTTACATAGCACCAGTTGCATTACATGAGGACACATTAATTTTTGTTAGGAACTGGGAGATTAAGTGATTGGCCCAGAATCACAGGATGTTCAGCGTCATTGCCGAGACTCGAACCCAGTTCCCCAGATTCGAGGTCTAGCTGTTAGGCCATCTCCTCTCTTAATGACTCTGCTTGTTTTATGCTACTCGCATGTCTCTTTCTTTCACACACCTCTACTTACTTTTGCTGGACAACTATTTGGTCCTATTACCTGCCTCTATGATGGCACTATGTACCTGTTATTTGTATGTCTGCTTTTTCTCCCGCAATTGACTAACTTGTCTGTAAAGGGCTCTGATACCCTAGGGTCATGTTCGCGCTATACAAAACGTTTTAAATAAATAAAAAATAAATAACTTAGACTTTCCTTTTGGTAACATGACCGCAAATTTCACCCTCACCCAGTCACCCATCTTTACAGTGTAAGACTTCTTGCACATTCTAGTGTAGATCGATTGGGCCAAGTTTCTCTTTTCAGGCACCTCCTCGATTTTCTCAGTTGGTAGTTGACACCTACACATCTATGGTCTCACTAACTTGGATGTGGAAACATGCCTCCACATCACCATAAATGATGACACCCCAGTATCACAAATTAGTGTAGTACGAACAGCTCTCCATCACAATATAACTGATTGACAAATGATAATAGCAAATTACATTGTACCTTTCCACCAAACCATTACTCTTAGTGTGGCCCAAATAGGTCGTAGTATGTTTTATTTTCATCACTATGAGAGAAGGCTCTAACTCTCCTGAAGCAAATTGAGAACCTTTCTCTGCTGCTAATTCTTCCAGTATGCCTTCTTTGGCTAAAACACTTAACAAAAAATGCAGTGATCTGTTTGGTGGTTACTGCATTCACAAACTTGACACAAACCAGCGAGAAAAATAATCCACCATAACCGCTCCAAACTTTGAATACCCTTCTTCATATTAATCTGACCAGTTGTATGCAACCTCAAATTTATGCACTCCTTGTCAGGGACGGGCACTGGAAACCAGTGCCCGTCCAGTGGTTGGAATGGTTACCAGTGACTTGTCACTGATGGCACACGAAACACAATCTTACAAAGTGTTCTACACTCTTTACCAATCCTGACCACCAAACATGCTCTCACAACCTTCTTTTCATAGCCCTCAAGCCTATGTGTCCTTTATGTGGTAACTTGATTCTTCCTTGCAATCCTTCAGGTCCCACTAAAAGAGCAGCCCATCTAAGGTAACAATCCTGCATGGCTGACACATCAGCAACCTGGCAAAAGGGTCTCAACTCTTGCATCTATTACTTTCACAATTGGTCCACCAGCTTTTTTTTTTACCAATTCATCCATCGCCATGCATCATCCTTAGGTAAAACACACCTCTGTTAATTCTTCTAGGGACCAAACAATTACTGTTTCTTAATCATCTTAATTGCTTGCATGTAAGTCACACCTTGGCAAGCCTGAGGAACAGTCTGCTGACGCATTCCATTTTTAAGCAAACTCTTTGGATCTGCATTGGCATTTGCTATTGTTGGGGAAGCTCTTCACACACCCATTATGGAAAATAAATAAGTAAGGGATTTGTGATCAACCCTAATGGTAAGCTCAGCCCCCCTCAAATAACGTTTAAAATAGTTGACTCTCCTACCAATATGCAAGTACTTTGCTGTCAGTGACAGAATACCCAGCTTCTGCCACCATCAAACTTCTAGGGCCAAAAGATAGCACATTATCCCCATCTTTTCTGTGTTCCAACAAAACTGCTCCAAGTCCACGTTAACTGACATTAGTCACATCAATCCAAGGGCCATGTGGGTCAAAACATTTCAGAGCAATTGCTTGCGCCATTTACACTTTAATAGTGGTAAATTCTTCATCACATGTATTACTTTAAGCAAAACTAGCGTGTTTCTTCAACTTGTGCATTTCATAAGTTTTCTCTGTACAATTGTGAATACATTTCAAATAAAATTGAGTCAGTCCAAAAAACTATCAAAGGTTATTATTTATTTATTTTCATGGTTAATTAAAACCATTGCATACAGCTGAAGACTAAACCATTTCATACAGTATCATCACACTTTAACTTCATAAAAAGACATACAACATGCTCTCTAGTACAACCCACTAAATAGCTTATTTAAAAAAAATTGCGCTGTTGAATTTCTCATGTGCAAAACATCAATTCTTGTTTTTAAAAAAATTGTGCTGTTTACTTTCTCGTGTGCAAAACATCAATTCTTGTTAGACTCGTTTGGACCCTTCCCCCACAATGGAATAAAAATGTGTAAATCTTGAAAACTGCATCTCTCTGTACTCTCTTTGTCTACTTATTTCATTTATAAATTGCATACGGCTGGTACAAAGGTTGCTCCCCTTATTTCAGGTGATAAAGTGAATACTGTCCAAGCAAGACTACTCCTAGAATACTAGCTAGCCTAAAACTTTCTTTGGCCCAGTACCCCTGACAATTTATAGGATAGGTTGTAAAAAACGTGATCCCTGGCAAACTGTCCCTTTATTTAATTTATAAACTGCATACAACAAGTACAAACGGTGCTCCCCTTGTTTCAGTTGATGAAGTGAATACTGCTTATGCAAGTCTTCTCCTAGAATACTATCTAGTCTTAAAATTTATTTGGACCAGTACCCCCGACGATTTATAGGATCGATTATTGCGGTGATATTTAGCCAGTTATTCTACGTGCCTGCGAGTACTTAATTTTGCATATGCGAGCAGTTAGGCCTTATTTGTGGAGTGCGTGTGACTTGTGCAAAAGTGCACTACTTATTTCAAGTAATAAAGCGCATTCTGTTTGTGCAAAACTGCTCCTAAACGGGCTTTCTTTCCTTAATCTTCCTCTAGACCATTACCCCTAATCTTTCTTACTTGTAAAGTGCTTGTGGCTAGTGCAAAGAATTCATCCCTCAAGTAATGAGGTGCATACAGCTTATGCTAACTGCTCGTAAAAGGACTTCTAGCCTTAAAGTGTCTCTGGCCCTATACCCCTAAGCTTTTTCATGATCGATTTTAAAAATGTTGATCCCTAGCAAGCTAGGGAGATCGAAGTGCCTCTTAGCCAGGTAGTTGCAGCTTGCCTGCATGTAGAACTTCGCAGGTTCAAGATTGGCTTTAGCAATTTTTTTCTATGGGCTATAACCACTGGACATACACAAAAAATATGTGCTAAAGTCTCTAGTTTGTATCCGAATAGGCAACATCTTAAGTCTTCTGGTGGACTCTTCCTGGTTGCTATACAATCTTTGGTGCCCACAAACCCATAACAAGGACTGTTGGTTTAATGCAGGTGAAAAATGGGCTGACGTACTCCTGAGGGCTCAAGGTTTTGTAGGAATTAATAACTGTCCAAGCATGCCTTCTCTTTGCAAAGTTTTTTTTGTCCTGTAAAATAGACTGAAGACGGGTTGAGGAGTTGGTTACTCTGTAAAAGTCAGATTTTACCATGCTGCTAGCCCATGCATCTTGGATTTCTAGTTCCTCAATCACTCGGCCTAGGTATTTTCCCCAGGAGTGTTTGTGATGGTTCCTCTGTTCCTTTATTTCCTTCCAACAAAGATCGGTAATGGAGCCGTTCTCAGAAGTATGCAGTCTCCAGCAGAATTTGACAAAGGCATTCATTCTCTGTGATTGGTGTTTTAAGCCAAATTCAAGAAGGACCTGAGCAGGCGACACTGGTTTTGGTATGCAAACATGGATTTGTAAACTTTTGTTTGGAGCTGTGTCAGAAATGAGGTTTCTGGTTGGCTAAAGTATGCACCCAAGTCAGGCAGAACCCACCACTCTAGTCAGGGTAAGGGAGTGACGCACCCAAAATAACCCCTGCTCATCCCCCCTGTAGCTTTGGACAAGCAGTCAGGCTTATCCCAGAGGCAATGTGTAAAGCGTTTCCACCACACACACACACCAGTGACACTTAACATACACCACAGAAAGAAACTCCCTAACAAGGTTATATGAACATATCACTTATACTGTATATAAACACATTCGAACACAATCACATAAATCACTTTGCCAACTAGGCAATTGTCATAACATCACATAGATCATAAATCACTACACATTTAGTGCAATAAAGCAAATACATGGCATAAAAATATCCAACTGTACATCTTATGTCGATCTGGTAATAATATTAATTACCCTGTCACTGTCAGGCAGAAAATGACATATCCCACAAAATCAATGCATAAATGCAGCCGTTGGGTAAGGGGAGAACCACATAGATCCCCACTCAAAACATCACCAGTAAATTAAAGCTATGCAGTTATAACCTGTAGGCCACAGGAGCACCTGTGCGCCTACTACGGGTATTACGGTAATTCTGTAGAGCCTTCATGATCGAAACCACATTAGCACAATGGGCATCCTCCACAATGCCCCCACATGGAAAGTGCCTCCAGGTATGTGCCCAAGTCTACGGGGCAACCTTACCCAGTCCCTTCCTCCCCCCGTGTTCAGAACTGGAGTGCAGCAGCCCACGATCGCATGGGGCTTCTGCTTCATGCAAAAAGGCCACAGCCAGTGAGACGACTTTGCCAGGTCCCCCACCACGCCACCCTCAGGTCCCGCGGGTGTAGACAGGCCTGCTTCTGGTGTCGCACCGAGGCTCCTTTGTTTGAGACTTCGCCATAGGCACACCCTTCCGCACCAGCTCTTCTCTGGGGCGGCTTAGCTTCAACACCATTGGCTCCACTCACTGCGTCCTTCGTGGTGATGGGGACCTTGCTGGGGGAGTTCCTGCGGTGCAGCTGGCGATTCTGGTGTCAGAATCCTGGTTGCTACACCAACCTGTCAAGACTGTAGATAGGCTTCCCTATAGACGAGCCCCCCGCTAAGGTGGGTGTTCACAGTGCAGCCAGCACTTCTCCTGCACACTAAGGGGAGCACAGGAGCAATGAGTTTACTCCCCAGACACTTGTATTTAGCAAACAAGCAGGGGATCAGTTGAGCACTGATCCTCTCTTGATGGGTAGCGCTCACGACGCGCTGGACACATCAAGGGCCAGGGAGCAGAGAGGGCTTCCCACGCGCTGAACTGGAAAATAAAGCGCACCTCATGCTTATTTCGTTACAAGAAAAGGTGAAGAACAGTCCAGTCCTTCTCCTGCTCTAGACAGGAGCTGCAACTGCATGCCGACCCACCCCACACATATCTGGGGCTGAGTTCCTCACACAGCTTTTCAGATCTTTGGGATCCAGCAAGGATTTTTCCTGAAGTATTTTATCTCACTGAGACTTCTAAGAGGAGCCAAGCACACACAAGCCCTTGGAGATTCCTCACATGCAGGATACAACAGCAGGACAAAAAGTCAGTCCTTTTCGTTCACCAGAGATGGAAGCAGCGACTGCAGGCCAACCCACCTCTCACACAGAAAAGGTAGCACTCCTCATACAGCTCTTCAGCTCTTCTTGACAGGGTCCTCTTGTTTCCAGAAGTAATTTGAAGTCCGGGGTTTAAGGTATCATACCCCATTTTCTCATTGTTCTCTTTGCTTCAGAGTCTCTGAGCTCAGTCCAAACCAGTGCTGTCTTACCTGGTACATGCCTGGTCCATTCAGCCTAGAGATTAGTCACCCAGGCAAGTTAGGACACACCCCAACCCCCTTGTAACTGTCTAGAGTAAATGCACATCCCCAGCTCCTTTGACTCGAAAACCAGACGGTAAATACACAAACAGGCAGAGGCACACAGAATGTTAAAGAAAGAAAATGCCCACCTTCTAAAAATGGCATTTTCAAATAAACAATTTAGAAAATACCTTTACTAAAAGGTATGTTATTAAATTCTGAGTTCAGAGAGCTTAAACTCCATTTCTCCATCTTGTCCCAATTGAAAGTTATACATGTAAAATGTTACAGTGCAGCTCCAATGATAGCCTATGGGGCAGACAGCCTTTCAACAGTAAAAAATGAAAAACACAGAATTTCACTATCAGGACATGTAACACACACCAGTACATGTAACACACACCAGCACATGTCTTATCTTTCATATACACTGAAACCTGACCACGGGGGTACCTTGGGCCTACCCTAGGGGTGCCTTGTATGTAAGAAAAGCGAAGGTTTTGGGTATGCTAGTTTAATACTGCCCGCGCAGACACTGCAGTGGCAGGTCTGAGACACATTTACAGGGCTACCCATGTGGGTGGCACAACCATAGCTGCAAGCCCTAGTAGCATTTGATTTACAGTCCCTGGCACACTCCATGCACTTTATTAGGGACGTACCAGTAAATCAAAAATGCCAGTCATGGATAACGAATCATAATCACAATTTACACAGAGAGCATATGCACTTTAGCACTGATCAGCAGTGGTACAGTGCCCAGAGTCCTATAGCCAATAAAAACAGGGTCAGAAAACTAGGAGGCAAAAGGCAAAAAGTTTGGGGATAAACCTGCAAAAAGGGCCAGGTTTAACAAGCTTGTTGAGCATTACTGATTCCCGACCATGCATGATTTCGATGCAGTTATGCCACTGTGGACATGAGCTGTTAGCAAATGCCTGAGTGAAGGGCAGCCAAGTTTCTTTTCAGCAGTTTGAATCCAAAGATTAATGAATGTGCTTTTTGCCTATATGGTGGCTAGATGATGTTTAAAGGCCATTTGATGATCCACTTTAATTCCTAGATATTTATGTAATAGCAACCCCAACTTATTTTGTGTTCTAAGAACTAGGTGAATTACTTGTACTTGGTGTCAACCAATCAGACCACTTTGGTTTTACTTAGGTTTAGTTCTAAGCCTTGCTGGTCCATTCAGATTTTTAAAGCATTAATGCTGTGTTGCAGGCTTGTTCATGTGTGGCTCAAGAGAACAATATTGTCTGTATACTGCAAGCATGTTATTTTTTCCTTTGCCAAAATTGGAGGATGGCATCCTTCTGTCAAGAATTCCTGTCATACAAGGGAAACACGCCCTTATGTAAACAGGAGAGCTGCTACATAACTCAAGGGAAACACGCCCTTATGTAAACAGGAGAGCTGTTACATAACTCAAGGGAAACACGCCCTTATGTAAACAGGAGAGCTGTTACATAACTCAAGGGAAACACGCCCTTATGTAAACAGGAGAGCTGTTACATAACTCAAGGAAAACACGCCCTATAAAGGGAGGAACCGGGAGGTACAAGGCTGTCGGATATTGTGTTTACACCGACGTACCTGCTTCGTGAAGAGCAGTGTTCCGGAGTGGTGCTCCAGTAAGGCAAGAACGGAGGTAGGTCGAGTCGTTACTCCCTGGGCCGTGTCTTGCCCCATCATCACCTGTGAAGGACCCGGAAGCTCTACCGGTCAACCATTGAGCTTCGCTTTTTGACTCGGCTGAGTCCAAGCGCAGTGGCGCTTTTGCTGGTTGGAGTCGTAACTCCCAGCCCGACCAGAGACACAGGGACTGCCAGCTGTAACGCACACCAGGAGGTGTTTGCCGCGTTACAGACTCGGAAGTCCACAGGATCGATCGAGCGGCTGCTCTCGGTTCAGTCTTCTTGCTTGTGATTGGGGTATCGGTGACGCATCACCAGGAGGTGACTCCGCGTCCCGGTGCAGTCTGAGGAAGAGGTTGAGCGGCTGCTCCCTTCAGGTAGAGACCCCGGCTGGGTGTTTCCCTGACTCCTCGATTCTCCCCAACACTCTTCGTGCCCCTCACAGCCTACCGATTGGCATTGTCGGCCATTTCATTTCTGCCCTCTGTTGGCATACGCCGGGATCATCCGTGCTGTGGGCTGGTAACGTACTTAGCCTGGAGGATTCCAGTGACTATAACTTTTGTTTGTTCTTTGTATTTTATTTGCCTTAATTAAAAGAACTAACCCTTCACAAGTGGTTGCGTCCTCATTGTCGTGTCTGTTAAACGATCCTGAGACGTTCAGGGCGTTACACCTTCTTGTGGGAGGTAACATACAAGGTCTACTAAATATAAGATAAAGAGGCTTCGGCTAGCACATAGCCCTGTTTGAGGCCATTTTTTGTGGCAATTCTTTTCGTGACTGTAGTCCCATCTCCTATTTTGACCTGGGCCAGGTTTCTGTATGCAGCGCAATGATTGCCTTTAACAATCTTCTTGGGATAAAACATTAATTAAAGTTTTGCCCACAAGCGGCCACGTGGGACTGGGTCGAAGGCAGATTTAGGGTGAACAATGCATGCGAACAGACTGGTTTTGTACCTTTTTGCTTTTTTTTTTCCAAGACCATAAGTGCTGTTAGATTTGGAGGGGGCCCCATACCTGATCTAAATCCAGTTTGTATTCACGGTACCAAGTTGTTATAGTTGACCCATGCTTATAAATTTTGTAGTAAATATGATGCATATAGTTTTGCTTCAACGTCAATAACGGCAATAAGCCTGTAATTACTTGGTGAGGATAGACGTCCATGCTTGTGAATGGGATTGAAGATGTTACCTTTCCATGGTCCTGGGATGATGATTATATGAAAAATTAGCTCAAAAAGGGGAGCTAAATAGCAAACCCAGTAAGTGATGTCCTTCTTAAAGAGAGACCATTTAGGCCTGCTGCCACTTCTGCCTTCAATTTCTTTAGGATGTTTTTTTTAGATCTTTAATATTCACTATTGAAGCCACGTTGCTTACGTGGTTTCTCTTGGAGCTCTGTTTCTGCGGGGCCTGGTTGTTTCCATAAGTTGCCTGTACTTCCCTCAGTTCATGGGTCTCCCAAGTTTCTTCTTCATCTGATGGGGCCCAAACTGCTTCAGTTTGGCAAACTTTGTCCTCCCCATGAGTGGCTGGCAAGGCATACATTTCTCGAATATGGTCTTCACAGGCTTCCTCCAGTATTCACGCATTCTGGTGTCCTGCCTTTCCTGTCGCCAGCCTATTGATCACTTGCCAAAATTCTTTACTATTCTGTTGTTTTCTGGTTCCAGATTTTTTCTTGATATTTAATTTTTTCTGTCCAGCATTCCTTATGGTTTTCTAACCTCGAGGTTTGCAGTGGGGATTTTTCGACCTTCCCTTTCTTTGCATCTGCTGTTTCCTCACTTCTCTAGATATTTGTATCTTTATCTTACGTAACCTGCTGGTATACCAGCTTTACCTTCCTATTCCTCCTCTTCTGTTCATGCGTTTGTTTTTGTGTGGTGATCTTGCGAGAATTTTGGAAATTAGGGTTGCCCAGGCTTTTTCGCGATGCCTTTTGTTTCAGATTTTACCTCATGAATTTCCTGTTACTCTTTTGACCTCTTCTAGAGTTCCTGCACAAAAATATACTTCGGACATTATCTTCCTGGTCCCTGGTCTGCCTCATTTTAATCTTTTTAGATTATAGGTGACTGGGATGGATATTAGATCATTTGTTGGATGCAGTTGGTGATACTTGCAGCCTATCCTTACGATTTGTGGGAAAGGATCGCTCTGTGTGGGGACTGATTGGAAATTGACTCACCAGTGGCTTCCTCTCTTATTAGCATGTAGTCAATAGTAGATCTTACTCTGCTTTTTTTTATATAACCATTGATCCCTAGAGGTGTAAAAATGCGAAAGGGTGGTAACCCAATATTTTAACTTTAAAAAAAAAATGTTATTGAAGTTTTAAATGGACATAAAGTAGTAAATATAGCCCATGTAGCCACGGTGCTATTTTAAAGCTGAACACTGGGTTTTTCCTGGGGGAAGGGTGGTTGGGAGGGGGGCGCTGTTAATGTGTTGTATACTGTAAAGATTTGAAATAATCGCACAGTTAATAAAAGAAATCGATACTCTGCTGTGAAGGCAGGTAATGGACACCAGGCAGTCTCCCTCGGTATTGCCATTCATGATCTTTAGGCCCACTCTTACCAACTGCTTTTGTAGCTTAGTGCTGCAAACTTGATTACCCCAAATTTTTCTTTACTGGCTTAAGTTTAAAATCCCTAGAGATGATAAAGATCGAATGTCAATATGAACTCCGTAAGGTCTTCATTAAATTGAACAAGGTTACCATTCTGTCCCTCTTTCTTCACTTTGCATGGATGAATATAGACTTTTATAATAAGAATTGACTTTGTGTGGAGTCTGTTTGTTTTATTATCTAGCCTAATTACTTGAATCCAGTTTATTCCACAATCAATACTTTCTTTCACCCTGTTAAATTTAATTGAAAAATAAGTTGACTAGCTCCCCGGGGGTGCTGGAAGTTGGAGATCTTCTCAGCTGGGATATGATGTTCCACATGACAAGCAATTGGTGTTGATTCTAAGTTCCAGGTTACAAGGGTTATAATTATGTCAAACGTTTGGAGAAATGACAATGTATCTCCAACAGGCAACAGGTTCTCGAGGCCGTGGGTGGTGTTGGTGCAGATAGTCAAAAGATCCGGTTCTGTAGCTGAGGAGTTGGTGTCAGGGGCCAGTTGATATCTTGATTGTTGGGGGACCCATGATTTGTTTCAACTCTGAGATTTTGATAGTGTAGTAGATCCTGTCTGTAGTGGTCGGTGCCTTGATGTTGCACTAATGTAACATTTTGAATCAGGGGCCAGATCTGCTCCCAACGCCCCCAGAAGATGGAATAACTTCTTACTGCGAGGAGTGGCCCGTCAGGTGAATTCTTTGAAGCAGATGGAAGCAATGGGCCTGGAAAACGAGGGGGATAGATCTTTTGTAATTCAATTCCCCAGGATTGAAATCTATTTATGGCAAGATCTATGTTGTTACCATTGCCTCTGTGTTTTGTGTGAGGGTGTGGTTTGAATTCTATTGGCAGTAGATCGAAAGAGTTGATGTGTGCAAGCTCTCTTATTTCCTTTATCTTTAAAATTGCTCCTCTGTTTAAAATGTCAAATGAGCCATTTGATAAATAGGTGGGTATTGACAGATGTTTTGTACTTCGGTGTTCCCTGGTCGGCACTCGTATCTTGGGTTCTTGTATCCCCGAGTAAGCCTTGATTTGTGTCTGATGCAGCCTCTAACCGCGTGTTTTGCCCCTGTGCTTAGGCCCTGGGCAGTGTCTCTGTACTTTGCAGGTCTTGCTGTATCTTGATGTTCCTACTCCATTTCCTCCTATTTGGATACTCCTTAAGAGTGGTCCTGGTTTTCATGCGTTTTTGGGTGGTGAGGGCACTGTAATGTTTTCCCTTCTTTTCACTTTGATAGTGGCTGCTTCGTTTTCTGATTGTGCGATGGATACCACCTGATTGCAGACCAGTCTTTGTGCAGGATCTTGGCACTTGTGCTGCCCTGATTGTTGTTTTGGCCCACTGTGTTTGCAAATAGTTGTGTGTGGTCACTTGTCCTTGGCTTTCCTCTCCTTGATTTTCAATTGGGGTTGTTTCTTCGCGCCCTGGTTCCTCCTCATCTACCACTAATGCTCTGTATTGAGCAAATAGCAGAACAATTCTATTTTGCTGAGCCCCTTTGCTTTTTTTGCCGGTTTCCTTTGCTATTTTCTTTCACTTTTGGTTAGGGTTGAGCCTTTCCTTTCCACTTTATTTGCTTCGGATGCATAGATTGGAGCTGGTACTCTAGATCCTTCAAGATTTGAGTTCACCCTCCCTACATCAGCTGTTGACTTCTGAGCTGAATCCCATTTTCTTCAAGCCTTCAATGATGGGCTTGCGCAGTGTGTGTTTGAAGCTACTGGGGACAGTTGGTTGTCCCTTGGTAGTTGGTTCTAGATTTTATGTTCTTGGACCCAGATTCTTTAATGTGATCTGATTGATTGTTTTCTTCCTTCCTGCAAGATGTAATTCTAGATTGTTTTAATTGCCTGAAGTGTATCCCCCCGATGTTTACACATTGGCATGGGGTTAGCCGGATGTACTTGTAGTTTTGGTCTCTCTGTATCGGCTCATTTAATGCTTGAAATTTCTTATCAATAATGCCCACAATGTGTACTGCCAAAATGTTAAGGAGGCTGACCTGTAGCTCCTGTTTGTCTGCTTGATGTTGAATTGACAAAGACATTGCCTCCCTTGCGGACAAAAGTGCCTTGCAGGTACTTCGCAGTTCTCCACTTCGAATGCTTCTCCCACTGAGATTTCCAAACTGGGAAATGTTGTCCTCTTTCTTGTTCATTTGGAGCGGAGTTCGGAACTGCCTCCATCAGGAGCCTCTGATTGGACTCAAGGGGGGTTCTGCCACAAACATAAATTTGTCCTTGGTTGGCGAGCTTCTGCTGCCAACCAGGAATGGTCTCAGACTAACTGTTGATTCATTCTGTCGGAGTGCCCCCTGCGGTGGAGCGATGGCAGTACAAGGGGGGGTTTTGGTTTGATTTTTGTCAACACCATAAATGTTTAATATTGATTCTGTGAATTTAATCGGTGGTTGATCCTGGGTTTCAGGGGATTTAAGCAGGACATTCAAGGTAGTTGGAGTAGAACTTGGGCGGAGGAAATCCCAGTTACTGAGTATCGAAAGATTTTGGAATGAGAACAATTCTGATCTACCCGTTTTGTGTACTTCTGCTTGTGTTGTGTGGGTATTTGTACTGGGCAGATTTGCTTCTGAGGAGGGAACATTATGCAGATTTACCTTGTCTATGGCTTTACTGTCCCTGATGCAGTTCCAGAGTTGGATAATGCTGGAATCATTGTGTTTTCAGTGGCATTTGAATTCACTATGTTGTTCTGGGTTAAACAGTCTGTTATTATGTAGCTCTCTTTTGTATGCACTGTTGAGGTCTCACACATTTTGGATTTCTGTTTCGATTATGAGGTTTCCAATTCTATTACTTCATCATCCTCCAGGCATATTACTGAGTACTGGTCTGATATTCGTGTTCTTGTTGGTGCCTTTTTCTTGCCCTGACCTGGGTCTCATCTCATTCTAACAGACCGTGTTCTTGTCAATATGTCTAATTTCAGACCCTTTTTCTTTTAGACATTGTAAGGTCCTTTCCAAGCTTCTCTCCCTATGGGCTAAGTTCCCAGGTTCTTTGATTCCTTGCTGATTTACAGGACCCTCGGGTTCAATTTCAACCTTTTCCTAGTCTATCTGATTCTGTCTGTGAATTATCTGCTGAACCATGCTTGCCAAAAGCGTTGGAGATGTGGGAGGACGTTTGTGGTGGTAATCCTGAGCCTAGGTCTAAATTTGATGATGTTTCCGTCGTTATGGGGAGGACTGGGCCGCTGGGCGGAAATTATATGTGCAATTTTGGGTTGTTTGTTCTGGTGCCGCCTTCTTCCTGGGGATCTCCTTCTGCACTAGAAACCTGGGCGCACCAATGAAATGACGCACTCCGGGAGAAATAAGCACACCTATTATTCCCCGCCACCTGCCCCACTGCCTTTATTAGTCTTCTACTTGCAGTAAGTTGGTAGTCTATTGAATGTTAAATATGGATGTGTCTTTTTATGACCTTTTTAGCTTCTTTATAGGACCTTGAATGATTTGCGAGCCACTTATTGCATGCCAGCATCTCTCTGTGTCACGACCACTAGCTGCTGGTCCCAACGGCGAAGCCTACTGCTGTTTGCCTCTGAGGGGTGGCTGAGGTTCAAGGTGGAGGATGGTGAAATCAGATGAGAATTAGTGACTTTACGGTCATGGCTGCACCAACGCGGCTGTGGGTGCAGCAACTTGGCAGGTGCGCAGTTTCTCAGGCGGCCACAAGCTGCACCTGCCTAATTCCGTCAGTTTCCATGCTACGCACAGGGACAGCAGTCTATTGCAGCCACGCCACGTCGCACCGCCCTCTGCCCCTCTTCTGCATCCTCTGTCTTCTGGCCCCGTAATGGTCACCCAGTCCTGAATGGTGACACAGCATGTGTCGTCTCCCAGTTATCCCGATTATCTGACCCCGCAATGCTGTCCTGCCGGCTTGCCTGACCGCTCTCCTCAGATGCTCCGCTGTTCGCAGTGCTTCTCCGGAAGTCACGCAATCACTGATGGAAAAAAACAGCTTACCAAAAATACTACCTAAACTGGTCCTTGCCAACTGGTGATTGAAAGTTTAAAATGGTTGGAGCAAACTCTCTTTGGATTCCAAACCCTTGACAGATTCATGGAAATCCAAATATTCCGTATTCTGAACCCCCAATTTGCATTTTCGAGCCTTTAACATAGCTCTTATTCCTCAGCATAGTTCGAACCTGAGTTAGCCTCCTATCTTGAGTGTTCTTATCTATAGCATACACCAACACATCGTCTTTGAAACATACAACATCAGGTACATTTTTGAACGAGTTCTCCATCAGATGACAAAAAACAGTTAATGTTAGAGCTGTAGTCATGCGTTTGAAACGGAAAGCCCCTACAGCAGCTATAAAGAATGTCAAATGTTTTGATTAGTGAAGTAAAGCCAGATGATGATTGGCAGAACCCATATCCACGTTGGAAAAAAATACTTGCTTCTCCCAAGGTAGACAAGATTTTGGTAATGTTGGGCTGAGCACTCTTTTGAATTCCTTTCAAACTCCAGTGCCTATTAGAAAGAAGTATGGTCTATTAACATATTATTTGTTAAATCCTATCACAGCATGATACCAGTTTTCCACCCTGTTCTGTTAAGTTGTTTCACTCACAAAACAACATCGCCTTCATTAACACTCGAGTAACTTCTCTATGTAATCCACTGAGTTGACAACCTTGCTCATTCTATTCATACTTGATTAGCAAACTTTAGCAAAATGCCCCTAATTGTTACATTTATTACATATCCTCTATATGGCTCTATCCGCACCAGAAGCCTTATCATGGCTTTGTTTAAATAGCCACAGTGATCTATCGCAGGCTTAGTGGAGTCTCCAAAGTCTATATGGGCTTCATTCAGTTTTCGGACCCTTCTTTCCTAACATAGTCTTTTTATAACACCTTCCATCTATGATATAAAGTGCAATAATGATCAGACGGCACAGAATTATTTTCTGACTTCGTAGTCAGTCTCTCCTCCCTTGTTTCTAAGCTCCAGTATCTGTCCCCCAGTATTTTCATTTGTTTATCAGCCATCAAACAGTCAACCAGGCTTACCTTTCTCTGCTTGTTATCTAGGTGTCTTTGCCTTATAGTCACTCTTACTGTTTATCAGCTGGCTGTGTCTCGCCTTAGCCTGAGTGAGAGTCTCAACCATTTTCGGGTCAATGAACACCCCCCTTCAATAAAGTCGGGCGATGTACGCTTCAAAAGCACTAATTTCGTGCCCAAACACTGATCATACTCCTTTTGTCATTGATATGCCACGGATATATACACCTTAAATGCATCCCATTCTGTTCTGGTTTTATCAATGATAGCTTTATTTAGTTTGAAGTTTTTGCTAATCTGTGAACCTCTCATTTCTCTGAACTCCTTATCTTCCAGCACCTCAATCTTTAAATTCCAGGTCAAGATTACACGGTCTAACGTGCCCCCACTCGAAACCAGTCAGAATCTGAAGTTATTTTGGCTAAGTGTTCAGCTCGAATCAGTGTTCCCACTAGGAATTCAGTATATAGTATCAGATCTTGCTTAGAGTACAACTTAAACACCTGTGAATAGTGTGGGTATCCCTGCTGTATTGGATGGGTCGTTATTCAAGAGAGCTGTGCTACCTGATGTAAGAATTTGTTTTTCTATATTGTATTATACCCAAATGGTAATTTGCTGAAATAAAAAAAATAGTAAAAACGGCAACACTGTGGGTCCTTTGTGCAGAACCATGCTCGGGTCCGTGGTTAAAGTAGACAATGTTTCGTTTCGATCCCTGCGAGAGTTACAGTATCATCAGAACTCAAGAGGATAGAGGAGCCAGAGGAAGAAATATGTTCACAATGATTTGACGTCTCCTATTTTCCTTTACTGCATATGCAGATTATTCTTGTGTTAGAAATGGGGTTCATGGTTGGCTGAGTTATGCACCCAGGCCAGGCAGGAACCACCACTCTACTCAGGGTAGGCTAGATGCACACTAAAAGATAATCTGTGCTTACCCTCTGGTAGCTTGGCACAGAGCAGTCAGGCTTATCTAAAGAGGCAATGTGTAAAGTATTTGTGCAACACACACGCACAGTAAAAATGAATACACCACAATAAACTCCACACAGGTTTAAGAAAATAGAGAATATTTAGCTGTGAAACATGAGACTAAAACGAAAAAAGTCCAATCAGTATGACAAGATATGAATTTTAGATTAAATGCAGAAACAGTGCTTAAAAGTCACTAGCATTTAAAAGATTGCTTGAGGTTGAAAGGGACTGGTGCAACCCAAAGTTCAGGCTGACCATGATGAAGGGCAGGCCAGCTGCAGAGCCGGCAGAGAAAGTACCGTGGTTGGAGATAAGCGTTGACGCTGAAGGCACAATGTGTTTTTGTTTTTTTTCCACGCAGTCGAGTCTCTGCATAGTTGTCGAGCACCACTGAGGTGAACGCAATACATAGTCGTTAAGCTGCGCAGAGCGGCGTCATCAGGCTGCGTAGGCTGTAGAACCACTGTTGTTGAACAGCGCCTACGTCGAAAGGCGAGGCGTCAGTTCTGATCGACAGAGTGGTAACGATGCAACGGTTTTGTAGCAAAACAATTGGAGAACCCACTTCTGAAGTCCAGAACATGGAGATGGAACCTCAGGCAAGGGTAGAACTCACAGAAGGCAGAGCTCAGCAGAACCAGCAAAATTGCAGAGAATCTTTGATATCCCTGAAGCTTCAGAAAATAGGAGGCAAGGCAGCAAACCCTTGGAGATCACTAGGAGGGAAGGCAGAGTCCAGCTCTCCTTCAGCAGAGTCAGGGAACAGCAGGGCAACAAGCAGAACATAAGTTCTTCAAGAACAGCAGTCCAGTTGAGTCATTTTAAGCAGCACAGCAGTCCTTCCGACAGAGGTTCAGGGCAAGATCCAGAAGCGTCTGATTTTAGGGTGTCAAGGACCCATTTCTTATACCCAAAAGTTCCTTTGATGTTGTGGGTGATTTCAAAGCAGCTCTCTGAAGTGCAAAATGATCCATTTCCAAACAGTCTTGTCTACCATGCTATCTCTGGGGGGTAAATCAGTGCTTTGTGTGTGGGCAGGACACTACCTATTGAAGTGTGTCAGCTCCTCCCATTCCTCCCTGTCCAGGAAGACCCACCAGAATGGACATGGGTGCACAGAATGCAGATGGGCCTCACCTTCCTGTGTTTGTGACTGTCTAGAGGGAATGCACAAAGTGTAGCTGTCACCCACCCCAGACGTGTATTGGAGACAGGCTGTCAGGCAAATAGAGCAGTAAGTGCAGAGAAATTTCCACTTTCTAAAATTGGCATTTCTAAAACTGTAATGTTAAATCGAACTTCACCAGTAAAGAGGATTTCTCGTTACCATTCCAAAGATATGACATATGAAAAAGCTACTCCTCTCTGATCAGGAATTGCAGCTTAAGTGTATTAAGGAATTCCCAATGCTGGCTTATGAGAGGGGTAGGCATCACAGTAGTGAAAAACTAAAAATGCAGAACATGCTGTACCTTTTACTTACATGGCACCCTGGCCTTAGGGCTACTTAGGGCCGGCCTTAGGGCCTACCTTAGGGCCGACTTATATGTAATAAAAGGGGAGGTTAGTGCCTGGCAAGTAGTTTTAAATGCCAAGTCGAACTGGCAGTAAACTGCGCACTCAGGCACTGCTGTGGCAGGTCTGAGACAGGTTTGAGACAGGTTTGAAAGGGTACTTCTGTGGGCGACACAATCAGTGCTGTAGCCCACTAGTAGCATTTGAAGTACAGGCCTTGGATATATGGGATTCTACTTTACAAGGGACTTTCCAATACAAAAAATATGTCAATCAGGCATACACCAACGTCATCATGTTTTAGGGGAGAAGAAAATGCACTTTAGCACTAGTAAAGTGTTCACAGTCCTAAGGCCAACAAAAAGAGTTCAGCAAATAGAGGAGGAGGAAGTCAAAAAGTTTGGGGTGACCCTTCAGAGACTGCCATTTTCCAGCAGCTTGGAAGAGAACCTGAGCGCCCAGAGCAATTGGTACCAGGCTAAAGATGCGGCAGCTAGCAGGAATGCTCGTAGAAACGTGTATGCGTATACGATCAAGCACACCTAAAATATAATGGCCACAGGAAGCTTGCACAGATGACACCCTCCAAGGCAGTAATGAGAAAAGTACAATGGATGCAGTGTCTAAAGTTACGGCGGTCAGCCGATCCGCTCAATGAGGAGCGTATCGGCATTGGATCGTTCAGTCATTAGCCATCCCATAGATTCCAATGTTCCAACCTGGCTCCCATCTCATCCGAGTCTTTCGAAGTAACTGTGGTGGGGAGTGTCGGTAAGGATCTGTCCAGCATCCTGTCGGGTACACCATTAAAGTCGCCATTCCAGATAGCTGGGGTGGGAAGCTCAGCACCCATCCATTGTTGTAGTGGATGCAGAAAATCTCCCTGATAAGTATTAGGTGCATAAATAGTAATCAAAGTGAGTGCCTTGCCATCTAATCAGCCATGCACAAACCCAAAGCGACCATTCGGGTCTAGATCTTCTTTTGCATGCCACAGGAGGGCCCCTGTCTTTTTTTTTTTTTTTAACAAACCCCTCACTTGGCTAAATGTGCCTCCTGTAGACATACATCATCAATATTCTGCCTGATCAATAAGTTGTGTGAATTCTGTCTGCTTTAGCCAGGTGTCACATTCGATCTACATTTCAGTTCTAACAGGGACTTCTAGCTGCAGATTCCTCACCTTTTGAATATTCTGCAGGCATCAAACTGGATCTGGAAACTTTTCATTAGTACCTCTGTGTGCCAGTGGGTGACTGAACTGATCCCATTTCACTTTGGAAATGATATGCTTAGCCTGTATAGGTGCCTCTCCTTCATGATGATGTCAGTTCCTTTCTTTCCGCACCACCAGACGTGGATCCAGAGCTCCCACTCATCTCTTCGAGACTCCATTTACCTCTTCAAGATTGTAAAACGGTGTGCAAGGGAAATGTCCCCTCCCATGGTCTCACGTTGTCGTCCAGGACTATATCAACATCTAAAGCTTTTAGCAGCCTCCAGGCACCACCCACTATCGGTTAAGAGGTTAGCCCATGTAGCAGCCAGGTTATCCCAGGGGTGTGTTGCTATGCCACGGAAACCCGAGTCTGATGCCCCAAATTGGCCATTTTGACCAACCCTTACCCAGAGATGGTAAACTCGAAGTGCATGCTTTACCAGCAGTGCAGAAATATTCTTGCCGAATTTATATCGCTTTTTCTATGCTACCCATAAATTCTTGGGATTTGGAGCGTAACGTGACTTTGGAGTAACCTAGTCATCGCAATGTGATGTTACCCCTTTGATCCTGATTGCTGTTAAATGTGTTTCTACCAAATACTTTGTCTAAAACGTCTTGCTCAATAACAACTGTCTTTCTAAAGATCAGACTTTATAATTTAAAAGTAACCCAGAGAGGCAATCAATGTATTTGTGTTTGTTTAGAATAAAACGATCAGGGAGCCAAACAGGATGTAGGCATAACTGTAGGTGAGAGATTTTAGTTTGTTTCCTTTTGCTCGTTCCTAGAGATGTTTGCTCGCACAGTAGATAATTTGTGTGTAATGTGCATTTCTTTATCATAAATGTATTTGTTTTTCTACAGGTTTTGCAAGCAATGGGTTACCCAACTGGTTTTGATGCAGATTTGGAATGTACGAGTTCTGATGAGAAATCCGATAATGAAGGCAAAAATGAAACTATATCTTCAAACTCAAGCAATAATACAGGGACTTGTTCAACAGATGGCTCCAATGCACTGGAGGTATTTCGTTTAAAACCTTAAAGATCTTCAAATAAGTAGTGCAGAGGTTTTTATCTAATTGTTTTAGCATAGCACTGGCAATGTCCACCATCTGGATAAAAGCAATTTGACCAGATGGTGAATGGGAGTATTCCTGTAAGCGGGACCAACACAAGCTTACAGACTTTATGTACTGGTGAGCTTTCCATGCTACAGATGGGTAGTCATGAGTGATACAATCTGTAGGCCTGTTGCAACATATGTCTTCCGTGGTGCAATGAATAGATTAAGCGACAGATTCCAGACCTAAGAGTCCGCGCACAAAATGTTTCTATCTCATTTGGTTGAAGAGGCCATTCGTTTTTGGGTGGCCAAAGTTAGGTTTCTGCTTGACAGGTATGAAATGAGGTTAGAGAGGTAAAATGACACACGGCTATTAAAGGACGTATGTACAAGGCATAGTTTATTAATCTAAACTGGATTGGAGTAATGCTGGTGAGATGCATTCTGTGGACTTTCATGTTTAATAATTTTGTGGTCTTTGCAACATGGCCTTATTTTATCCTGCTACCTGTATCCTGTTGTAATAGACAGATATGGCCGCTTCTAGTAACAGGAGAAATTTCGGAGGCAGGAGTAACAGCTGAATTATTCCATTGAATCCTCAAAAGGCTCAGAAAGCATTCTTTTAAGTGTTAGTTATCCATGAACTCAGGGATCAGTTATCGCCACTGGTGATGCCCAAGTTGCCTACCTTTTGAAAGAGAGAATGAAGAGAACCCACCCATGGAAGTCTCTACATGTAAGTGAGGGGATTCCACAAACCATGGGTACCTTAGAATCGCCAACATAGGGGGAGGAGTAAAGAAGGACAAATTTAGTCTGCATATCTTTTGAGTAATACATTATTTAGTAACATTAAGTACAAATTGCACCAAACATAAAAGAGGCTTAGCACTTGAGGTTCTGGTTGGGGGGAGAAGCCTAAGCATCTAAGATGTGAAATCATTTGTTTATGCAGTGCTCTCTTTGGGTCCCACTATTGCATGTCAGTGGGGTTGAGATCTGTAATTAGATTTGGCCAGCGGAAATACATTAATATTCCACCATCTTGGATATTACAATACCTTTTTTTATCTGTAATTCGGATTGTGAGAATACTACAAAGGATTCCTGACCTAGACAGAATGAGGACCTGTTGAGTCATAAGTGGCATTCATATTAACTGGTATTAATATCACGTGTTTCTGTAAGGGTCATTAAGAGACCACTTGCTGCTAGACTTGGTCTTACAGTGGACTTCATCTTATTAAAATACCTGGCCATACAGTTAATGCCACAATTCCCAATATTTTAAAAGAGAATTTAAATGAAATTTTGAAGGTAATAATTTTTTGACATTGATTTCCTTGTTTATAATGGGAAGTATTACAGTTGGTAAATGCAAGAGTACCTTGTCCATTTCAGTGCCTATCTTGTCTTCTCCCCATAAGATATTTAAATAAATAGATAACTTTTGTGGTGCACATGAATCTGCATATGATAGAAAAGGGCATGGAGTCTCCAAATTCCAAAACTTCTACAATGCAGCTAATTAAATTATGTAGACTGCTGCATGCTTGATGAAGAGGGCCTTAACAGTAGGAGAGGAGTTGGCCTAACGGCTAGGGCGCTCGACCTCGGGAACTGGGTTCAAGTCTCGGTAATGACGCTGAACATCCTGTGATTCTGGGCAAATCACTTAATCTCCCCGTGCCTAACCCAAAAAAAATGTATGCGTGTCCTCATGTAACGTAACTGGTGCTATGTAAAGCGCTCTGATACCTGATTGGATTCGGGTCAAGCTCGCGCTATATAAAACTCTGCAAAACCAAAAAAAAGTGTGATTAGCTGATGATAATATGAATGACGGGAAATTAGACCATATTGTATAAAGCAGCTGCATTCTACCCATATAAAACTGCACTCCTGTGTTTGATGTGGAAGATAGCCAGCAAAATAATTAATGGTTCAGTTGTATTCGCCTCCATCATTGTGATACTGACTATAATATAAAGTTGTTCAACATTGTTTATTATTGGGAGATTGTTTTGAAAGTACAATTTAACTACTTAAGTTATGATGTTATGCACTGTATGGAAGCGCAGAAGTCTCACAATATATAATGAAATACAATGACTAGTACTGATCTATGATTGTCATCCTTCGCAAATCAAACTCTCTTGACTAATGCCCTCTTCTGTAGATAACTGCAGACCTCTCAGTTTTATCAATAGGAAAAGGAAAGTTAAAAAAATGTTTTCTGATGGATGCGTCCAAACTTTGATTCCTCACCTTGTGTATATCCCCAGACTGGGTCCAGAGATCTTTGTCTGCTTTGCTCCCATGCAGCAGCAGGTGGTGTCCTGCACCTCGTCAGGTGAGTCCACGTCAAAGAGGAAACGCAAGAAATCAAAGTGTGACTCTCCCTGCACAGAGAAGTCACATGGATGTTCAAGTGCCTCCCGGACCCAGTCCTGACCACCCTACAGAGGAACCAACTCCACAGCTCATACTGATGCATTGTGAATTCCCATGTCCACCAGTGATGCCACAACAAGTAATGCAGCGTCTGCCCTGACTCTGGGACCGACACCCAACCCGACTTTGAATTCGATGGCAAGATGTGGGCTGGTCCGTGATGCATCGACACAAGCACTGACCCCTCCGGTGCCTGAGGAAGATCTTATTGTCTTATCAGACATGACCTCGAGCGAAGTTCGCCCTCTACAATTTTTACTTCAGCTGGAACCAACCTCATTTTAACTGTGACAGAACACTTCCACTGCCTGGGCCAGGCAGGTCTTTTATTACATTAGGCACTTCCCGGGTGGGCTGGAGCCTAGTTTTGAGGACCCATGGTTGCTTCTGGTGCCTTTGTCACTTATTGCAGCTCCTCTAAGTTAATTGAAGCCGGCACCAAAAGGCTTCAAGAGAGAGGGAGACCAAGATTTAGGGAGAGGGAAGGAAGAGTGAAAGCAAACGGAGAGCAAGAAGAGAGCAAAGGAGAAAGAGAGAGAATGAATAGCTGGATGGAAAAAGATTGCGCAAGGAGTCAAACAGCACGGGACTGCTTTCAGCAGGGCTGTTTTTGGTTCCTCAGTCCACCAGCCCTGACTGCTGTCTGGAATGCTCCATATTCCTCAGACTCCTAATACAGTCGACATTGTGATGGAGGTGACTGTAATGATGCATACCATTTTTACGATTAGGACAATCTTTTTGTGGACCTGCAAGATGCCGAGGAATTAATACATCTCCAGACAGGAGTTGAAATCAATACCCGTCCCTTCCAGAGTGGTATTGGCTTCTTTTTTTGATAACAGAGACCTACATAGAGGGATGGGTGCACCCCTGCAAGACATGCCGCCAGTGGCAAGTACTTAATCAACAAAACCAAAGGGCCCAAAACAGGCTGATGTTAAGAGCTGTGAAGTTAGGCTATCAATCCACCCTTCCCAGGATTAGAGGTTCATCGGTACTCCGTAAGGCTAGACAGTATGACCAGGATGATTTACATCAACAATGGAAGAGGAACAAGGTTTGGTCTTCTCTGAACAGAAGCCCAAGATTTGCAGAACTGGCAGTTCTGCATCAAGGAGCGTTTTCAGCAGAACATTTACCAGAGGAAGACTATAAATGGGTGGACTCATTTAGCAGATCCTCATGGTAATGCAATAAACGTGGATTCAAACATAAACTACTAGACAACGCGTTACAGTGGTGGGGAACCCAAGCCTATATCTGTTTGAAATCAACATTAACCGAAAACTACAGTAGTACACCGGCAGGCATGTACTACCAGGGTTGGGGGGGTGGGGGTGAAGGTAGGTTTGTTTTTCTATAGTATGGTCAAGGACCATTGCCTATGCTTTTACACCCCTTAGGCCCGTCCTAACAGTGTTTAAGATTCTTTGTTGTATAATTATGATAGCCCTGGTGTGGCCTAGAAAATTTAGTATACAGAGATGCTTCTTCTTTCAAAGATTCCACATGCGAGGCAACAACCTGTAGCAGACCTCATATCATGATGAAAGGGTGCATCACAATCCAGTATCATTGAGCATAATTGAATCTTATCAGCCTGTCTCCAGAACGGAATGACAGAACTGTCAAGACCTATTGTATTAGACCAGATTTCTTTCCACCAACAAGGCCTATAAATCAAAATATTGATATTTTTGTAATTGGTGTGAAAATCAAGGTATTCATCCACTTAGTTACACTTCATCAAATTCTGCCACACTTTCTACATTTAGTACATGCATATTTGAAGCACCATCTATTAAAGTGCTTCTCCCAGCAGTTTCTCTCTTCAGTTGAGGAGGGAACCAACCATCTCTGTGTGCTAATACCCATAAAGAGTTCATCAGAGGACGTTTCATACGTTGTCCTCCTATAAGATGGCTACCTTTGTTCTGGCAAGTGAATACAATATTATCCCAGTTATTGAGAAGTCAGTTCAATAGAGCAGAATTGAAATATCTTTCTTCGATGATTGCTTTTCTTTTAGCAATTACATGGGCCAGAAGATTCAGTGAAAACTCTTCGACCTGTTACCTTAAAGACCTTTACCAAAATCCATCCATTTCAGCCAAAAAGGCTTACATACTTTGATTGTCAGACGATGTTACATAGCCAGAGCAAAGGATTTTCGCAATTTACTCCAATTACTAGTAGCCTTGGTTCCTCTCCAAAAAAAGACACATATTATCTAAATAAATAATAGCTTGTTGGATGGCAGCAGACATTTTGTGCTGCCTTGCTAAGACAGGTGATCCATTTCAAGGTCCAATTTCCTCTCATTCATAGAGAAGTAGATCCAAATCAGCATCCCTTGTTGTTAGTCTTATATTGAACCTATGCTGGGCAGCAACCAGGAGGAAAATTCATACCTTTATACTGTACAACTGCTAGATGTAGCATTACAAAGGGACGCAGCAGAGGGACAATCATTTTTCAGATTGTATTTGTATTGAGTGAGCCTCTCTTACTCTGCTTACTCACCCACCTGCCACCGTTTCTTTGCACTTACACATTTCTGTAGTTATCTATGCATGTGAGGTTATGTGTGGGTGTGTATATATACACAAACACAACCCTCATACCCCTTGTGGCAAATTCAAAAGTGTTTTATCATGCTGAGGATATTCTGCGTTCAGCATGGTCCTCATGTGGATCCATTGCACTGTGTAAACAAAACAAGGGGGAAGCCTTGGCCTCCCATTGGGGCGTTAAGTTGTAGGGCTTGGGATCAGTCTCATGCTGCGCACGGCCGAAGGCCACGGCACAGGGTTTGGCCAACCATTCTAGCTCATGCCCTGCATGGCAGAGAAGCGAATCACTGTTACTTCATGGCACAAGTTCTAGATACTTTAGTTAACTATAATAGTGAATTTCAGTGGTTTTTGTTGTTGTTTAAAATGTTTAAAGTTGTAACTGACATTTTCACCTAATTTTAATGTCACTTTAAAAAAAAAATCAGCAAAACAAATATATTATTTGAGCACAGTTGGTATGCACAGCTTGTTATTCAGATTCAAGCACATGACTCAACGTTCCAGAGCAGGAGAAGAAAAAAAGTTATTTACCTGTATCAATGGTTTTACAGCGTTGGATTCTTTCATAGATTCACTTGTAGCCCTCATTCCACCCGTTAGTCCTACCAGCCTACTGTTATTTCACACTTGTACTATGAAGTGTGATGTATGGTGAGGTCTAGAGGGAGGGTTGAAGGTTCAGCATTTACTTCATTGGTTGGTTTGATGTTGGTTCTTTTTCATTGAGGTCAGTAGGATACTAACCAAGCATTGGCATAGCCAATAGGTCTCGCCTTTGGGACCTTATAAGTATTTTGTTATGCAGTACAATATCCTTGGTGCAACAACCCCAACTGTTGCATGGCTTAACAATTATAAGGTCCCAAAGGCGAGACCTACTGGCTATGCCAATGCTTGTTACATATGCTAGGGTATGGTGACCAAGTCTGGACACCTTTCTTCAAAGCGCCATTTCCATGATAAGGGGTCAGGAGGCGCTAGAGCACAGCAGCACGAGGTTTGCAACATGCCTCAGTATGCGTCGTCCTGGAGGTTGCTTTTCATGTGTTCTTTACTTGGATTCAGTGACAGACACAACAAGCATTTGCAATGCAATAGGTCACGTATTAATTGGATGCGGAGCTATTGGCTTTGCAAATCTAAAAATAATATGCCAGACAAAAAACGTTTTTTTCCTATGTATTTACTTTTGTAATAACGGTGGCACGCTGCACGGTGTGCCACCCTTACTACAAAAGTCAATAAATAAAAAAATAAAGTAAAAAAAAAAAAAACAATTGTCTACCCGCCATATTACTTTTCCATTTGCAAAGCCAATAGCTCTGCATTTAACTAATGCGTGACCTATTGCATTGCAAATGCTCGTTTAGTATAACGTTACAATGTGCTCTTATGCACTATAAGATTAATATTGTTTTTGTAAATTTACTTGAGCATTGTCCATTTTCTATTGACAATACACAAAGCATAGTTCATTTGATTCTATGGACTGGGAGAGACCACTGCCATGCTATTACATACTGCAAACTGCAACTATATGGCTGTTCTTTAGGTATATGATGCAAGAATGAAACCAAGTGCCTGAGATAAAAAAATATATAGTTTTACTTAAACATTTTATAAAAAGTCGGCGACACCAAAATCCACATGAAGGGGAGGTAAGATTAAGCGCAGGGTCAGGCCAGGCTGCTAGTTAGAAACAGGAAATGGAGGTTTAATGCTAGGTCGGGGCTGTCCAGATTCTTGGGAGGACACGTGATCCCAGGGGCCTTCACGACACACTGCAGCATCTTTCAGAAAAGTGACGTCTCCGGTATGGCGTGGCGATGAAACAGGAGCTCAAACCAACTGGGAAGGAAATGGAGCAAAGACGAGCAGGATCGCTCAGTGCAGTCGTAAGCATGGCATAGATTTTATTTATTTTTTTAAACCCCTCTTCAGTGCTGATTTCTTAAAGTCATCCAAGAACACATCATCTCACACAGCCACTCCATGATCCCACATAGAGACCGCCGCCCCAATAATCGACAAAGAAAGTAAAGTATGCATGATTATCCAGCGTTTTATCTATGGATATCGATCAATGCAACTTATTTAATGAAGTGCTACATTCTGCTGCACAAGCATCGCTGAGAGGTGACGTAGGCTATTACATTCCCACATCATTGAAGGTTCCAGTTTAGAATGGCTAGCTTGAAGCCGGAAATATAGCAGTCTAGAGCGAAAAGTGTCGCCTGGTGAAAAACTGCATCGACTTGATACATCATAAACTAAAATGCCCACGAGTCAAGAACAAAGCGTGGGAGGAATCAAACAAGCGTGAGGGAGCGTGGCGAGGCGCGGAGAGGTTGTGAGAGAGAGGGGAAGCAGGAGGTGAGCCCACGAGTGGTGCGTGCGCGCTTGGGAGAGCAGTTTTCACTTTTCAAGCACTGCACTTGTGCTTGCTGCGCGCCGCTGCTCGCTCCCGCAAGGTGGATGCCACCACAAGCACGAGTGCAGTGCTTGAAAAGTGAAGACCGATGGCTAAAGGTCCTCCTAGAGCAGTGCATGCGCTCTGCCTAGGCGAGACCTAAAAAAGGGAATGTCTGAAGCCTTGCCAGGCTGATTTGTCTTGCATTTCTTTGAAATGTACTACGAGACAGTTGGCAGGGATGTTTCATGCATGTGACTCTGAAAGATACAAACACTGGAAAACCATTGTAACTGTTAAGTAGATTTTATCTTGATCCTCACTCCGTAGTTCTAACTTCACTCTTTCACTCCCTTCCCACTCCCCTCTAACTCCCAGTAGAAGTGACTGTACGAAACCACCATATCATGTTTCTTTTGATGTAGAGGCCTTTTAAAAATCGAGGTTTGAAAAAAGTTTGATGCGACCACAGGTGATGCAGTAAAAAAAAAAAAAACCTAGCATGCCTTCGTTGTTTTTTTAAATTATTATTTTTTTTAATGAAAAAGGGGGGGTGGCTGGTAAAAGTTAAAAGCAGTCCCCTTGTGCTTTTAAAATCAAGTCGGATTAAAATTGGATGTGTACCTTGAATGACAACTGGAATTTGTATTCTCTCATTTGCTCACTTTGGGGAAAAAGGACCTAAAGTCATAATTTGATTTATTTATTGTCAAGGTTGCCTGTCTTGCGTCGGAGTATTTAAAATGTCTGTGTATTTTTTTTTTTATTTTTTTACAGAAATTTTTCCTAGTGTATGTTACTTTTGTGCTGACTTGCTGTGTTGATAGCTTCCTGCATCCATGGTAATTATTTCCTCATGCCCAAAATCACACCCGTAAAAGGTCCTACATGTGACAAAATTTCAAGGTCATCTTAAGCTCTGAACCATCTTTCTTCTCGTAGACCAATATGGTTAAGAGGTATTTCATGGTGCTTGCATCTATTCTGCTAACTGGGTGGTTTAGTGAGCTAAAGAACGATGGATTTAACCCAGATCGCTTGACTGGGGGGTTGAATGTTTGATGGATTCAGCATTCCGGCCATCATTTGTTGGTACAGCACTTTTCACCCTAAATGGGATGGCTATGCCAAGACATGGGTCCCTTGCCCACTGTGCCACTGGATTCAAGCTAGCCTGGTCCCAGAATGCTTGTTTCCGGTCCAGGGAGGGCCAGCTTGGCAGTTCCGCCTGTACTGTTCCCATTGGGAGCAGGGTCAAGACTGATTTGCGTATGGCTGGGTCCAAACTTGGGTCCACATTATGGCCTGGTCTGCTTTTGTCTGATATTTCAAACTGGTGTCCCGAAGACCGAGAAGTGTAAAATCTGGGGAGTCTGGGATAGGATATCCTAGTACCTCTTTAATTTGTGCCAAGATTTCCAACCAAAATGGCCGAATTGTTGGGCAGTCCCACCAAATGTGGCGAAAGTCGCCCAAAATGCCGCACTCCCTCCAGCAAAGATCAGATGTGTTGGGAAATATATTTTTTAGTTTTGTAGGGTATAGATACCAGTCAAAAAGTATCTTATAGTGGGCTTCTCGTTGGCTTAGTGAATGGTTGTGATGCTTTACGTCCTTCCACAGAGCTTTCCATTGTGAGTCTGTGATCTCATGGTTTAGTGTGCGCTTCCAAAATTCGATGTGACGTGGGCGTTTAGAAGGAAGTATATGTAGTATTAGTGAGTAAAAGAAAGAGATGGCCCCTTTTACCGAGCTTGCTCCCTTCACAAATCTCTCCAATGCCTCCCCTCTGACTAATGCTTTATGGGGCCTGTCACTGTGGTTTGTCAGACTCTATCACAACTCCTGGTCTCCCCACCGTTTCCCCTGTTGACTGTGCCTTTGCTGATCCTCGTTAAGCAGTGTTATTGACCCAGGGCGCCATGGGGACTGTTATGCAGCAAGCTTTCTCTGATTAAAAGGTTGTAATGAATTGATTTGTGGCATCATTGCCCGTGCTTCTGGTGTGCAAGTGTTGTCTTCAGTTCATCCCTGTGTCCATTTCAAGGTTAGGCACCAAGCTTTTCTCTCTCCCTGGGCCGTTCTCGCTGTAACCGGCAGTGAAAATGGGCGATATACTACTGCCCCCTTTCTCCTTTGTTGTCCCAGTCGTATTTTACTTGTGGCAGTTACTCAGGGGCAAGAATACTCCTGTTGACCCCTCCCGGCCTCTGACATGTTGATCGCCGCCACTACCGGGCCTCACCACCTCCCCACAGGAGCTCAAAGGTAATGCGCGCTCACTGATCTGGGGGTCTTTAGTACGGGGGGGCTCGCCGCTCACTCACCACTGCTAATTGGGGTCGGGGACTCCACGCGGCATGGAGCGTGGATACAGTGGCTCTCTCGGCCCCGCCACGCACCTTCTGCTGTCGCAGGTCTTGCGGACAACGAACTTCCTCCGGTCGCCCGCTTTCCGTCAGGTGCTGCAATCTCAGCTCCGACTTTGCCCCTCAGGTCATCCGCAGATCCGGAGCGCTGCAAAGCGGGATCCCTGCGGGTTCCGAATTTATCACCCACTCTCACTTAGACAGACACCCTCAAATCGGCCCCTTCCTGCCATCCGGCGTGAATCTAGGCCGCATCGGCTCTCGCTGATCTTCTGACATCCGCACCTTTTAGCAGTCCCGCTTCTTTTCCCATCGACCCAAAGAGTCCCCGGGCTGAAAAAGGGACTCTTGGAGGTAAGACCTTCACTTTTCAGTCGCTGTATCCTCCTTTAATGGAATTTCAACATCGGAGCCGTTGTGGCTCACATCCACACCAGTGTTGCCAGATTTTGAGACCCATCCCAAGCCAAAAGCTGCTCAAGTATAAGCCCAATTCCAGCCCAACGCAGACCCGTTTCAGCCCAAAAACCAGCCCAAAGTAGCAAGTCTCAAATTATGCAGAAATAGTCATCGGAAACCATTTTAAGGACAAATATACATTCTAGTGATAGTGGGAGGGAGTTAACTGGGTACCTGCCTTAATGCTACTCATTTTTAAGACCAGTTTGTCATCTGCATATTACATGATGTGCTTTGCAGGAGACACATTAACCTTCTACACTACTTTGATTCAGATCTGGGACTACACAAAGCAGAGATCTCTCCGACAAATACTTTAACCTCCAGAGTTCTCACCAATTATTATTCACTGATATTTACTGATATTTACTGGGCACCTCTGCGATGTTTTAGCCCCATAAAATATTAGAAAACGCAGACTTTGCAACCAATTAAGCATAACAGATGTAGTACCATGCTTCTCACTTGTTGCCAATTTCTTTATGGCAGGGTTTTAAAAACAATTTTAGTACTATTTGTTGAGCTCCACATTTTGCATTGGGATTGTGCCACTTCTCATCCAGGGGATACTCATCAATAGTCATAATCTATGAATAATCCCCGCCCATGTGCGCGATCCCGGAGCATATAGAAAATATACATATATATACACATATGTGAAAACATATAACTGCAGCCTAACAAAGTTCAAAACCTGGCAATGCTGTAAATTACATATATTTGCATAGTAGTGCACCCCTATACCATAAGGAAAAAAGGAAGCATAGACAAATCATAACACAGCACTGCTTTATTTCCATAAAGCAACATGTAATTGTAGGCATTCGCCAGTAGGCTGCAGCAGAGTATCAAGAAACCAAGAAAACTGACACCCTGCCTTTAAGGCATTAGAGTAGGGGGACCGTGCCTTTAAGGCCTGCCTGAGACCCCCTGCTCCCATGAAGCATTACAGGTGGCAGTTGGGCCAGTTCTTTTTTCCGGCTCCTTCTGTGAGGATCCTGGAGCTTGAGCTCTTCAGTTTTTTGACTGAAATTTTGGAATACAGCTTTTTCAAGCTTTTTTCGACGTTTTCTGACTTCTAAGGGATAATTCTGCTGGTGTCCAGTGAATTTTCGAATTTTTTCCAGTCAGAATGTCTCCTTTATTTAGAAAATGTCCTTCTTGTGGCAACAAGATGGCACTGGCGGATCCACACTCTGTGTGTATCGTGTTTACCATCTAAACACGATCCTGACCAGTGTCCCCACTGCCAGAAGTTCTCTAAGCGCACTCTGAGGGACAGAGAGCACATTAAATTACATGCAGGACTGGAGAGGGAACGAAGCCGTCGTGAAGGCGAGCATTCTTCATCAAGACCTCCTTCTTCAGCTACGAAAGTACAAAAACGGCGACACACCAGCTCCCCTGGCTCCAGAAAGAACAGGAGTCCAAGAGGTTCGCCGTCGACGTCGAGGGTGCCGGCGAAGAGGCAGAGAACTTCGACGTCGAGGGATTCATCCCACCATCAAGATTCTCCGCCGCGCAAAAGTAAGTCGGCGTCGAGGCGCAGCCCTGCGGGCTCGCAGGTTGCTGGTACAGTGACGTCTGGACTGTCTCCGTCGACGTTGAGGCTTCCGTCGACGTCGAGACACTCTCCGCCACCCTCGAGGGGGTCGGCGTCGAGAGATGCGGAGACGTACATTCCGCCGCGAGTGGACCGGTCGCCGTCGAAGGTTACCCCCCACTCGGCGACATAGAAGGTCGACATCGAGAGGAAGATCGACGTCAAGATCACCACCTCGACGCCGTGAGAGGTCGACGTCGAAGTCGCTTGGTCGACGTCGAGGCTGCCCAACCGACGTCGAGAGAGGTCGACGTCGAGGCCCAGTCGGCGCCGAGAGAGGTCGACGTCGAAGTCACGGCCGACGTCGAGGTCATCTAGCCGACGTCAGGTGCCAGAAGAGAGGAGGTCGAGGTCTCCGCGATCGGCGTCGAGACCGCCATCGAGACCAGAACGCCACACCCCACACTTGCCGATGGTGACGCAGACGTCGTCGACGTCAAGGGGTTCGACATCGAGGGCGAAAACTGGAGCGACCACGGAGAGGTCCCCAGGAGAACAGTCATCGTCGCCGGGACTGCACATCGTGCAAGTATCTCCTGAAGGATCACCCAAGGCTCCAGAGCGATTCGGCCTGTCACCGCGCTGGTTACGAGATGGGAACACTGGCGCATGTCGGAGTCCGGGATCGGACTACTCCCGCATGTATTCCCCACCGCGCAGGAGTAAGTCTCCTCCCAGAGAGCCAAGGCCAATTTCACCACGCCGGTCTCGTTCCAGAGACCGTCGCTCCGCGCCAAGACGTCAAAGATCTCCGTCCAAGCGCAAATCAAGGTCAAGGGCTCACCATAGTGAACGTTCCCACAAGAGGCGACGCACCAGGTCGTCCACTGGGACTTCATCGACAAGGTCCTCAGTCCGGGACTACTCTCCAACCTTTTCCTCAACACCTCCATCGCGAGTGTCCCCGGTGGATGACATCGCAACTTTCTCGGACGTTCTGGTCAGAGGGGCGCAGAAGTTGAACATCGCGCTGCACACTCCTCAGGTGCCCACTTCTGTGATCTTTGACACGTTGCATCATCGGTCGGCTCCCAGACCTCTGCTTCCTTTGGTGCCAGGATTATTGGAACCAGCAATGGCCACGTTCCTCACTCCGGCTACAGCGGGCTCTGTGCCGTCGAGGATAGCAAAGAAATATAAGGCTCCGACCGAGGATCCTTTATTCTTGAGGGCGGACCCGCCAGCAGACTCAGTAATCGTGGCGGCGGCTATGAAATCCCACTCTGCCTCAGTATCTTCTTCTGTCCCCCCTGAGAAGGACAGTAAACTGATGGACTCCTACGGCAGGAAAATGTGCAACACTTCTGCCTCGCACATGAAGGTGGCTAGCGCTTCAGCCCTGCTGGGGAGGTATGATCGCTCCCTCTGGGACTCCCTCGCCAGATTCGTGGACAGACTGCCTAGAGACGACAGGCAGGACTTCACGGAGATCCTACAAGAAGGCGGCCTGGTGGCCAACCAAATCATCAGCGCAGCGGCGGATGCCTTGGACCTAGCAGCTCATGGCTACTCCCATGGCGTCTGCTCCCGGCGTTCGGCCTGGCTCAGGCTAACGGGCCTCAAGCCGGACGCGCAGAAAATAATTCTCAATCTGCCTTTTAATGGATCATCACTGTTTGGGGCTCATGCTGATGACCAGATGAGCAAGATGAAGGCGGAGTTGGACACCGTGAAGGCTGTGGGGCTGGAAATGCGCAAAGAATTCCGTAAGCGCTTTCGCCAGGGCGACAAACGTGCCTTTCACCAGCGCGTTCAAACACCCCAGTGGTCCTCTCAGAACCAACAGAGGTCCCAGTTTCAGCAAAGGGTTCGGGGCAGAGGAAGAGGAAGTACAAAACAGCAGCAGTCCTCTAACAAGCAGCCCTCCAAACAGTGAAACCTTACTTCCTCCGCTCTCGTTCGCCACTCCGGTGCGAGGAAGTATCACTGTTCACCTGGAAGAGTGGAAAGCCATTACCAGCGACAGATGGGTGCTGAGTATTGTAGAGCGTGGCTACTTGCTGAGGTTCAAATCTCCCCCTCCGCAGGTACCCCCACGGAGACAGTCGCTCCCTCCCATCCAAAACAAACTTTTAAAGGACGAAGTTACCACTCTCCTCTCCAAAAACGCCATAGAGGAAGTTCCAACCAGGCAGAGAAATCAAGGAGTGTACTCCCGGTATTTTCTTGTTCAGAAAAGAGGAGTGGTCAGAGAGTACAGACCCATCCTCGATCTCCGCCTACTCAACGGATTTGTCACAAGAGAAAAGTTCAGGATGCTGGCACTGCACCAGATCTTCCCACATCTTCACCAGGGGGACTGGATGTGTGCCATCGACTTACAGGATGCATACTTCCACATTCCTGTCTCAGCGAAACATCGAAAGTTTCTCAGATTTCAGATATTTCGCCAGCATTATCAATACAAGGTCCTGCCATTCGGCCTCAAGTCCGCGCCACGAACATTCTCAAAGTGCATGGCGGTGGTGGCTGCTTTTCTCCACAAACGGAAGATATTCGTCTACCCCTATCTAGACGACTGGCTCTTGAAAAGCTCAACTCCGGCTCGACTCCAGAGTCATCTTTCATTTTGCCTCAACCTTCTACACTCGCTGGGCCTTCAGGTAAACTACAGGAAGTCGGTCCTCAATCCCACTCAGCGGATCCACTACCTGGGCGCTTCTCTAGACTCCTCAAGCGCAAGTGTGTGTCCTTCGAAGGAGAGGTTATCCTCCATGCTTCAGAAAGGCCGCACTCTTCTCAGCACGGACTGCCCCACGGCCAGACAAGTGTCGTCTCTTCTGGGGTCGATAGCTTCGTGCATTTACATTGTGCCCAATGCACGTCTGCACATGCGTCCTCTGCAACAAGATCTAGAGGATCAGTGGGCGCAGAGGTCCGGCCGCTGGGAGGATCGCATTACCCTTCATCAAGCCGCCAAAGATTCGATCCGGTGGTGGATGAAGCGCTCCCATCTGCTTCACGGCGTCCTGTTCCATCAGGCGCCCCCGACACAGACAGTGGTCACCGATGCCTCCATGCAGGGCTGGGGTGCTCATATGGGCCGGCTTCAAGTACAAGGTCTCTGGTCCGCTATCGAGCAGAGCTATCACATCAACTTCTTGGAGCTACGAGCAGTCCACCTGGCTCTCAAGTCCCTGTATCCATCCCTGCAAACCAACTATATTCAGGTTCAGACAGACAACACCACAACTATGTTCTATCTGAACAAGCAAGGAGGGACCAAATCACGGGTCCTGTCTCTGGAGGCCCAGTCAATCTGGAGATGGCTTCTGGCGAGAAACCGGACGATCGTCGCGGTTCACCTGCCAGGGACCCTGAACGTGCAAGCAGACGGCCTCAGCAGAGACTTCGTCGAAGCGCACAACTGGGTGCTCAGCGAAGATGTCGCTCAAGACATCTTCCGCTTGTGGGGCACACCGGACATCGATCTGTTCGCAGACGCGGACAACAAAAAATGCCCCATCTTCGCCTCCAGGTTCCCGCAACGGGGGTCGCAGGGGAACGCGCTTTTGATCAGCTGGTCGAGGACATTGCTTTACGCTTTTCCTCCTCTCCCTCTCATCCCGGCTGTGATACAGAAGTTCTACAGAGCCAGGACTCGGATGATCCTAATAGCCCCGGAGTGGCCCCGTCAGTGGTGGTACCCGGATCTCCTCCAGCTGTCGGAAGTACCACACAGGAGGTTGCCGTGCCTACCGAACTTGCTGACCAAGGACAAGGGGAGGGTGTTCCATCCCAATCTTCCCTCCCTCCGCTTGACGGCATGGCTCCTGAATTCATCCAATACGGACATCTAGCTCTGCCTCCGGACTGTATGAACATTCTTCGGGAGGCAAAGAGGCCCTCCACGAGGAAGTCGTACGGCTTTAAATGGAAAAGATTCTGCTTCTGGTGTAGAGATAACGTCCTTGATCCGATCCGGGGTCAAGAACAGGTTATTCTCCCCTACTTACTGTACTTGGCGAAGTCTGGGTTCAAATACTCTTCCATCAGAGTACACTTAGCGGCTATTACAGCCTATAGGAAGTCTCCTACCCAGACCTCATTCTTCCAGATGCCAGTGGTAAAGTATTTCTTAGAAGGGCTTAAGAAAGTTCACCCACCAGTGAGGTCTCCTTCCCCTTCCTGGGAACTTAACATCGTTCTCTCTAAGCTGATGGGAGCTCCTTGTGAGCCGATTCATAAGGCCTCCTTGCAACATCTGACCTGGAAGGCTGCCTTCTTAGTAGCCATCACTTTGGCCCGTAGGGTTAGTGAAATTCAGGCCCTCTGCTGCAAGGAACCTTACACTGTGTTTCATGCTAATAGGGTGGTGCTCCGTACTCATCCGAGCTTCCTGCCCAAGGTGGTTTCGGACTTCCATATTAATCAGGTGATCACGTTGCCCACCTTCTTTCCTCAGCCTACCACTCCCCCGGAGAGAGCTCTACACTCTCTTGACCTCCGGAGGGTTTTGAAATTCTATCTAGCTAAGACCTTTACTCTTAGAAAGTCAGACAGGCTCTTTGTTAACTATGGGCCCACTAATACCGGGCTGGCTGCTGCCAAGAGGTCTATCTCTAGATGGATTGTCTCTTGTATAGCTTTGGCTTACCAACTGTCCCACAAAGTTCTGCAGGGTAAACGTAGAGCACACTCTACTCGAGGGAAAGCTTCTACTGTAGCACTCCTTCGCAATGTTCCCATGTCTGAGATCTGTAAAGCGGCTATGTGGCGCTCAGTCCATACTTTCACGTGCCATTATTGCCTAGATTCAGACGCACAGGCCGACGCCCAGGTGGGGCAGGCCTCTTTGAGGAACCTATTTGCATAACTGTAATGCAAGATGTGTTTTTTAATGTATGTTTTTAACTGCTTTGTTGCTCGTCCGCGAGACTTTGGGTATGGGCTTGCTAGTCTATTCATAGTTTATGACTATTGATGAGTATCCCCTGGATGAGAAGGATTAGTTGCTTACCTGTAATCCTAGTTCTCATCCAGAGGTATACTCATCAAAGTCATAAGCGACCCACCCACCTCCCCGGACGAGCTTTGTTCTCTCTTTAAATAAGTGATGTATGGAAGGCAGATCTACTCGGGTGCGGAGGCACCGCCAAAAAAGAACTGGCCCAACTGCCACCTGTAATGCATCATGGGAGCAGGGGATCTCAGGCAGGCCTTAAAGGCACGGTCCCCCTACTCTTAATGCCTTAAAGGCAGGGTGTCAGTTTTCTTGGTTTCTTGATACTCTGCTGCAGCCTACTGGCGAATGCCTACAATTACATGTTGCTTTATGGCAATAAAGCAGTGCTGTGTTATGATTTGTCTATGCTTCCTTTTTTCCTTATGGGATAGGGGTGCGCTACTATGCAAATATATGTAATTTACAGCATTGCCAGGTTTTGAACTTTGTTAGGCTGCAGTTATATGTTTTCACATATGTATATATATGTATATATATATATATATTTTCTATATGCTCCGGGATCCCGCACATGGGCGGGGATTATTCATAGATTATGACTTTGATGAGTATACCCCTGGATGAGAACTAGGATTACAGGTACGTAACTAATCCTTTTGCAGCACAAGTCTAAAGCACAATTTGTTAAATGTCATAATGTGCTTAATGCACTCATGAGATACCTAATAAAAACAAATGTGTGGGATCTTATCTGATGTTACTTTGCGTGATGTCACTTACTGTGATGCCACACATTGTGACATCATGGGCTGTGATGGCACACGCCATGAGGTCACTTGCATGACTAACTAGGTTACTGATTAACTAGGTTATTCTCCCCCATGTGTTAAAGCTGTAACTTCAAAGCCTTCTATTTTAGGAAGGAATAATTGGACCAAAACACAAAACCCGCTTTACAATTTTTTTCAAAAAGCCACCAACCATTATTTTCAATATAAAAAAAAAAAATACAATTTACATATTTTCTCTTTAATGATTTGTCAAAAGTAACACACGCATCCCATGGAAAAAGGCACCAAAAACACAGCCACACATGCATTCCACAGGCCTGCCCCTCGCCTTCCCATTTGCCCCATTGAAAAGAAATAGACATAGTTCCCTGAGAGTAGGCGGAGACAGCACGGCCACGTCTGTGGACTGAGCACTTGAGCAGCAAATTGCAATGCAGGAGCCGAGGCCCAGCACCTAGATTCCTGAGCTTTGCGCGTGAATTGCAGGAGCGAGGCAGCTGGGGGCTTGGGAAGGGCAGAAGAGTGTGTATGTTGACAGCAGCGAGAGACTGTGAAGAGAGACTACTCGAGAACAAGTTATATGCTTGCAGGTGGAGTTTGTGACTGACTCCATGTATAGCGTATCTCTGTGAGGAGAGTTTGCAACAGTGGATGTGCACAGGGGCTGTGGGGTAGGTGTATCGAGAGACTGCAGGGAGAGAAAATGAAAGGACAGACAACTGGAAAAATTGTGTGGCAGAGGCTAATATGGGGACGGAGTTATGACCTGGGATTCTGGGAACGACGCACATTTGTCCGTGCACACACACCCTCTCCTCTGTGGCATCATGAATCTCAACCTAGACAAGGTAAAAAATGAAGTGTCACTTACTAAGATTAGGGGCCGTGCAGCAGGATACTGTCAGTCAAACGAACCGGGCGTCCTGGTCCACTCCTGGCGTCCTCCTGATTCCTGAAGTTGAAGGCAGCTGCCAGCCAAGCCAGCTACTCAAGGACAGGGAGGGATTGAAGGCTGGGGCTGGGCCGCGCCTTGTTGTGGCTGCAGTCAGTGGAGTGGGTGCACACAGACACACAGGCAGGCAGGCCAGGCAGGCAGCAGCCCAGTGCACACGTGCGGTGCCATGCGGTGCGAACTGGTGAGGACTCCTCCTGTCCAGAGGTCGACGGGAGGATTAACCAAGTGTTGTGGTGGTGGTACACCAACACTCACTGCTGTGCTGTCACACTAGTGTGTGCCAGTGCCACACTAGAGTCGAGTCTCTGAGTGCCGAGTCCGACCTTGTGTGTGAGACCAAGTCCGGACCACGGCTTAACCCGGTGGGTGGGCACTCAGAGCGGGACTCAGTCATCAACACCAACTTGTTTGGTCCCTACCCTGCCCTGGCCTTTGGCCTCCTTCAGCCGCAGGATCAATGCGGATTATTACAGGCCAGCCTTAGCATAAGCCTTAGGCAGCGCGTACGGCGCAAGTCGCAACTTGAACTAAAGAAAAGCCTTATCCTGCGCTATATTCCTGCCAGGCAGCTGTCCAGCCGCAGGGCCCAGGGGCTAGGCCTCTCAAGGTGCGCTGCGCAGCCTAGGCTATGATCCTGAGTGACTGTCACTACTCACTAACGGTCCCGGCTGAGGGTGCACTGCAGTACAGTGTACTGTCTGGACGACGGGTGAGGAGACTGACTGGACAGGGCACCAGACCACAGAGAGGAGAGTTCGAGGTCCGGAGCAAGTCAGCCTGCAGCTGCGGGGGCCTGCCTGAGTGACCACGTCCGTGACGCATGTGTCGACGACAGGAGATGAGATGACACAGACAGTCCACTCCAACTCCACCCGTGCCGAAAGGGAGAGCGGCGCGCGTGCCGTGGTCACCCAGCATTATGAGGAACAGCTCGGGGACTGGCCAAAAATGATGCAGAGGGCCGTCACTAGTAGCGCTTTCGCGCACTACAACATTGACGGCCCTGGGGACCCACATATCGGCCCGTACACACTACTACCAAGCTAGGTGGTGGTGATCTGGTGGTGTAGCGCTGCGCATGTGCAATTGTAGCAGGTGCGCTTGCCTGCACTTACACAATTTCACATGCACGCTGCCTGCAGCCAGCTGCCTCCTGTGTCACTCCTCGTGTGATGGGAGGGTAGAAGGTGGGTGGGATTATGTGCGCACAGGCAAACCCTGGTGGGTCCTCATCCAATGATTTGCACTGTGCTGCACTGATGTTAGCGCACGCTGCGCGCACCTTTGCCAATGGACCTTCTGCGCCACTGCGATAGGCGCACGCCACGGACTCATCGTGGTCAGCGCCCACCCCAGCCTGTAAATTGCGCACACAGGCTTAATACCAGCCCAAAAAGTAGCCCCCGGCCAGGCATGGGTTTTTCACGCACAATTGGGAAAAATATCACCCAATTGTGCGGGAAATAGCCCAATCTGGCAACACTGATCCACACAGCCATCTTGGCTGGCCACACCCCCTCGTCCTCAAATAGCTTTTAACTAGTGGCACTAATTTCAAAATTGTTAGGATGCAGTGTCCATTTCGCACCCATGGATCCATTCTCTAGGACTTCCTCTCCTTTAGGTCAGATTCATTGTTTCCTAACCCAGCCATTTATATCTGTTCAATGCCTCCTGGCAATAAGCCTTAGAAAAGGCTATCATTAAGGTGCTCTTAGCTTGGTATTTATTACCAGGACTTGATAGCTCATCAAAGAAGGCCCCGGACTGGAATAGTTGACTGCCTTCCTTCACATCCTGTGAAGCACTCCCAAGGGCTTGCAAAGATTTGAAGTGTTCTAAAAACACTCTAAAATAATGTTACAAATATTCCCCGTTGTTTCTCAGCTAAGTTCTAGACTTTTATGTTTTAATTCGACTGGTTTACTGCCATCACAATTAAGGGGCACGAGGCCAAGGCATCTGTGAGGAGGCTGAAGCTCTGAGTGCTGCTCAGAATAGATTTACTATTATTCATATTTGCTTAACCTGTGTAATTGTAATATGTGCTTAATAATAAATAGATCTCACTATCTTTTTGTGCGCTGCTTGAAGATAATATAGTGATCCTAAGAGGCCATAGACTAGGTATAATTTATTATTTGTAGATTTGTAAAGTGCAACAGCTACTCAATTGAGTGCCCCAGCACTAAGTGGCAAGTCTGATCCCAAATAACAGAGTACTAAAAAGCAGAACCAAAGAGCCAGGTCTTAAGAAGTCTCTTAAAGGTCAAAGTCTCTGGAAGCATGGGGCTGAACTGGGAGGGCATTCCACTCCCTGACAGTCAGATAAGAGATGGAGCTACCACCCCACTTTTTCCGTCTGAAATGAGGATTTACTACCAGCAAGGAATTGGATGACCGAAGAGACCGAGCTGATTGGCAAAGTGTGAATCTGTTTGGCAAATGCTGAGAGCCTTTGTGGTAAAAATCTGTTTGATTTCTATCTGGCCTCTCCTGGGGGTGAGAAATAAGAGGCCCGTAAGGCCGGGTGGATTTTGGGAATATGTGAGAATGTACCTAACACTGGACTCTGCAGCTCGTACGCTTATAACTCGTTTGTTGCTAATGAATGATTCTGGGTTAGGGAGGAGGGGGGAAGGGCGGTACGGGGAACGTTGGTATTTTGTGTTTGGGAGGGGGTAGAGGTGGGGGGGCGAGGGGTGAATATGCTCTGTTGGTTATGTTTTTTGACTGAATTTAAGGAGGTTCTAAGGCGGAGGGTGCCTTTCCACGACATCAGGCAGCTGCAGTATAGGGATATCTCCGTGAACCCACATACCCCTAACATCAGGTATGGCAGCACACACCCAGACTACCCCTACACCTGACGCGCACCCTGTGGCACCGGTGAAACCCTTGCCCTTGATTACCTGGAATGTACATGGTCTTGGCGATAAAATAAAGAGGGGACTGGTTTTGCAATGCTTGAAACGATGCTCCCCAGCGGTGGCCCTGCTCCAGGAAACGCACCTTACTGGCGTCGCCTGTAAGGCAATGGACAGGTGGGGGTTTACTATGGTGGCGCATTCTGAATTCTCCTCAGGTTCTAGAGGCGTGGGTATCCTAGTTAAAAAACAATCACCACTGATAGTGCACCATACTAAAACGGATGACCGCAGCTGTTTTGCGGCCCTAATAGGTCAATGGGAGGGCCGATCTATAAATATAGTGTCAGTATACATTCCCCCAGCTTTGCACACAGTGACGCTCCCAGCTCTTAGTGACTACCTGCTGAGTCTCCCGGCGGGGGACCTTTTGATTGGGGGGGACCTTAATGCCACTGTAGATGACACCATGGACCGCCATCCAACGAGAGCTCCTGGGCCGGGTGCGTCCCGCCTTGGGAGCTTTCTGGAGGCACTGGGGCTTTCCGATGTGTGGAGATGGCACCACCCCGCGACACGGCAGTACACCTTCCACTCTGGGGTGCACCGCAGTTTATCCAGAATAGAATACTTCTTGGCTCCGATGGCCTGCTTTAAACAAGTTGCTAGCATCGAGATAAGACCCAGGGGGATATCCGATCACTCCCCGGTGCAGATGACATACACATACCACCATACGGCTAGGCGCCGTACCTATCCCATCTGTCCCGGCTATTTGCATGTCCCGGAGATCAAGAAAGCTGTGTCTAAGGCAACGAAACACTATTTTCAGGAGAATGTGCAGACGGTAGAATCCCCGACAATTCTGTGGGAGGCATATAAGACTGTCCTTAGGGGACAGGCCATAGTTTAGATCGCTGGGCACACACGTGAAAAGCAGTGGGAACTGCATGATATGGAGTTGGAGCTGCATGACGCGGAGGCCCAACACACCAGCGACCCAACGCCAGATACAGCCCAGAGGCTGCACCTTAAGCAGCAACAATATAGGGGATACCTTGAAGGTGTAACCCGATTGCGTCTAACGGCCACGCAACACAAGATATACGAAACCGGAGATAAAGCCGGGAAACTTCTGGCGTGGCTGGATGGCAGGGAGCGGGGTAGTAAGTGGATAGCGAGAATCCGGACGAGGGAGGGGCAACTCACAACGGATCCGCGCATAATAGTGAACACCCTGGCGCACCATTTTCAGCAGGTGTATGAATCGTCGTCGACGATCACACCAGAGGTGGCACTGTCATATATACAGGATATACCCATGCCTAGGCTTACTCCGGAGGCAGCCCTTTCGTTGGAGAAGGACCTCATGTTAGAGGAGATACAACTGGCAATTGGGTCATTGCAATCTGGCAAAGCAACGGGACCAAATGGCATCCCAGTTGAGCTGTATAAAAAGGTAGCGGGGACCGTAACCCCGCATTTGCTACAGATGTACACCGACTGTTTTGCGAAGGGCGAGCTACCACTGGACCAGCGAACTGCCACGATAGTGGCAATACCTAAACCAGGCAAGCCTGGCGACGATTGCACCTCCTATCGTCCGATATCGTTAATTAACGCAGAGGCAAAAATTTTGGCAAAACTATTGGCATTGAGGCTAACGCCGCACCTGGCGACCCTGGTTCACCCTGATCAGTCTGGATTCATGCCAGGTAGGAGTACTGCATTGAACTTGCGGCACCTGCACGGAGTAATGGCACGTATTCCATATCTGCAGGAACCGGCGCTTGTGCTCTCCCTGGACGCCAGAATGGCGTTCGACATGGTCGAGTGGCCCTTTTTGTTTGCAGTTCTTCGCCACATGGGCTTTGGCCCTCTATTCTGTGCGTGGGTCCGCCTTCTATACACCAAGCCAGTGGCGCATGTTACAGCTAATGGGCACATCACTACTGACTTTCCTTTAACGAGGGGCACACGACAGGGCTGCCCCCTGTCCCCGCTGCTCTTCGCCCTGGTATTGGAGCCATTGGCGGCATGGATTAGGTGGGAGCCAACGATCAGAGGTCTCAGATGGTCGGACGGGTGAGAGGACCGCATTTCTTTGTATGCGGACGACATCTTATTATATATGGCCTCCCCCAGGCGTTCCATAATGGCTCTCCTCAATGTATGCGAGCTCTTCGGATGGGTGTCTGGGTACACCATTAACTGGTCCAAATCCATCTTATATGTCTTGCACGGCCCCCCGCCACAGCTGCCTCCGGGCTGCCCGCTTAAGGTTACGGACACCGCGTTTAAATATCTGGGTATCTATGTCACGGCTGACGCTGATGACTTCTTTAAAAGAAATTTGCTTCCCCCACTGGAGCGCCTAAAACGGGACGCGGCACACTGGGGGTTGTTGCCGCTGACTCTACTAGGGAGAGCAGCGCATTTTAAAATGATGGCCCTTCCTCGATTCCTGTATGTGCTGGAAAACGCCCCGTTCCCGGTCCATCCCAGTTACTTCAAAGCAAATGCGGCCCAGGTCTCCAAGTTAATGTGGGGAAACAAACCAGCACGCATAGCGCGGGTTAAGCTAGTACGGGGGTGGTATGATGGGGGGGATAGCGCTCCCAAATATACAACTATACTACTGGGCGGCGCAACTGAAGGTGATTAATCAGTAGGTACACGTACCACACGCGGATCCTGCATTTAAGGCTGACAGATCCCTCCTAGGAACAAGAAGTTTACTGTCCCCCCCTCTATAATAAGAAGCACACCCGTACACTAATAGGGCCCACGAAACACACAGTTGCCATATGGCACGAAGCGCAGACAAAACTGGGCTGGCATGGGGTCATTACCCAACTCACTCCTCTGTGGGACACGGGGAAACTGGGACGGCTTAGGAATAGTAAGGGCTTCGACCAGTGGGATGCCATTGGCATTTCTACAGTGGGAGACATGTGGCATAAGGGGGAGGTGGTCACCTTTGAACGCCTCCAGCAACAGTACGAATTGGCACCCACTGAATTCTACCGATACACGCAGATAAAGCACGCACTGACGTCGGCCCTGCCTCCCGGTACTGAGGTCCCGGAGGCTTCCCCTATGGAGGATAGGTTTATGGAGGATAGGTTGTTGACAGACTATATGCATAAGCGTGCTACGTCGTTTACTTACCGCAAGTTAGTTAACAACCTACCGGATCCCACGATACCTCTCAGGGAACGATGGATCCGCGATGTGGGTGATCTAGATGACACAGCGTGGCAGGAGGCGCTGTCCTCCCCGAGGGAAGTGGGTATACCCTCGAGACTCAAATTGGTGCAGCTCAAAATCTTGCATCGAACCTACTATACAAGATGCATAATGTTTCGGATGGGTAGGGCCACGCACCCATAGTGCCTTAGGCGATGTGGGGAGGAGGGCGCCTTTTATCATACCATATGGCAATGCCCGAAGATTATGACCTTTTGGGTGAAAGTGATGAGGACGATTTCGCAGGTAGCGGGGGTGTCCCTCTTGCCAGAGCCCAGGGGTTGTTTGCTAAATGTTTTGGAACCAAACGACTTAACACAGTTGGCGCAAGACTGGGCGACACTTGGGGTTATGATGGCTAAGCGCAACATAGCGCGGAAATGGGGAGCGGAGGCGGTGCCGTCGCTTAGCGCATGGTGCACCGATATGGACACAGCCATGCTAGCAGAGAGGACTGTGTTTGCCAATCGGGGCTGCCCTAAAAAATGGAACAAGCTATGGGGAGGTTGGAACAAATATAGGGGCAACATTTGCGAGCCTCTACAAGAACAAACGGATGAGAGCCTTGATGAGGACTGCTAAGGAGGGTGGTGGATGGTCAAGAGGTGTTATGGGGTGTGAATATGATGTAATGTGCTTTCTCGCAGAGAAATGTTGGAATTATGTACTGCTGCTGATTGTTATGTCTACCCAACGGACGGAGAACCTCTGCTTTATTGTAGATATCTTTGACAAAATAAAAAAAGATTTAAATAATAAAATAAAAATAATAATCTCTGTTTGCCAGGACCAAACGTTTGAATCTCACACGTTCTTTTATAGGCGACCAGTGCAGTTCCTTTAAGCATGGTTGAATGTGGGCTCTCCTGGGAAGGAGCAGTAAAAGCCTGGCAGCAGCACTCTTCACCAGCTGTCATCTCTTCAGGAGATAGGCAGGTTCGCCCCAGTACAGAGAGTTACCATAATCCAGCCTTGAGGTGATCAAGGCCTGGAGCACGGTTTTCTGCTGTGGGAGGGGGAGGAGGTAGAGGAACTCTTTTCACGTTTTTAGCTGGCCAAAGCAGGTTGGGGGGGGGTATAGAAGGAAGCAATAGAATACAATTTTACCCCAAGATTGCGCACTACCGTAGTAGGGAGAGGTGGCTGTGGGACACCCTTGGGCCAATTGTCATTGTACCAGCTGGGCGAGGGGACCCCAAAGTGCAGATGTCAAAATATTTGTATTCAGATTTTCTGTAGTCCTGATGCAGGTGAAAAGTTAACAAATGTTCTAAGGAAGGGGGTTTTGATACATTTACAATAAAAAATGAATTTACATCCATAATCATCGTAAGAAATTATTCATAAACTCTTATAGTCATATAATGAACTATTTTATTTTCATTTGAAATCTCATATCTTCAGAAATTTAGACAAATGCAGAAAGGTTGATCCTGAAACCATGACAACTATTTTTATTTCTTATTGTAGTAATTCATTTGGCCCTAATGCAAATAATGTGTTCTGTTTGCTTAGGTGAGAACTCAGGGTCCAATTCTAACAGCAAGTGGGAAAAACCCAGTGATGGAGCTTAATGAAAAAAGAAGAGGTCTCAAGTATGAACTTATATCAGAAACAGGTGGAAGCCATGATAAACGGTTCATAATGGAGGTGAGTGGCAATTTTGAATTAATGTGAGGAATATAACTTTGAGTTCTTGTTTGAAGACACGTCTGTCTTTAGAGTACTTGTTGGGCCATATGTCTGGGTTCTATTGGACTCAGTGATACCAAGTAATCCTTGTGACAAATTGTATTTACCCCTGTCATCACAACAGTGGTCTTTAACTGCCTTCCATCCTCTTGTAATCACATAAGTGAATAATAATATTTTAAATGGCTTGCAGACTTTCAGGAGTAGGCCATTTCAGCCTCTGCTTATATGGTGTTTCATTCACATGTTAGATCAGGCCACCAAACAACACACTTGGAGTTCAGGAATGGTCTGCCCCTTCAGCCATTGGCTTTGTTGCCAGTGTTATTTGTTATGGATCAGCGACTGAGCAGCCATTCCAGTATTTGAGGTGACAGGAAGTGTGACTGGATTTTGACTCATCCACTTCTGGTACACCAAGAGGGGAATGAGCCCATCTTCTGCTTCTACCGGGGCACCGACCGTCCAGGTAGTGCCATGAGATGCAATAGGAATCGCTAGTTTCCTTATTAAATCTGGCCATCTACTAGCTAAGTTGAAGTGGGAGTCCATCTCCTTTGACTAAAGTAAGATTTTGGGCAAAAATGCACCAGATGTGTGAGATTAAAATTTAAATGTATAAATAATTATCAGTTTTTGGGAGGTTTTTTTTAGTATCTCAAAGAAATTCAGACAAAAGTCTGCGATCCTGCCATTCAGTTTGAATGAATGTTATCAAATAGAAATTGACTTTAGACACTATATTTTTTCTGCACCCTTCTCCCTGTATTTTGTTCATTTAAAAAAGGCTGCAAACCACTCACACACTGTGAGTGGAATGCTTGAGCATATGACTCCACTACTCACCAGCAGTAAAAGTTGCAGGATCCGTCACTGCAGCGTCTCCGAGGGGCGTGGGAAGAAGATGTAGGCCCCCTGGAGGAGGAGGACTGGACGGAGGCCCTGGCCTCTCCGCGTGGGGCGGCTATCGCTGCGAGTCTCCGACTCATTCAGTTCAAATACCTCCACAGAGTGTATTTCACTAGGGTTCGTTTGCATAGGGCCGGCTTGGTGGCATCCCCGATTTGTCTTCGCTGCATGTGTGATGAAGGGACGTTGCTCCACACTGTATGGGACTGCACTGCACTGGCTAGGTTCTGGCGGGGCGTACTGACATGTCTTTCAGAGGTTCTGGGGTGGGATCTTCCTCGGTCCCCTAAACTGGTACTCCTACATGTGATAGACGATATAGGGGGCAATATTTATAAGCGCCATCTGATGCTTCTGGGTTTTACCCTTGCCAAACGGGATATAGCAAGGGCCTGGAAGGCGGCGGCTGCCCCCTCAATATCGGCTTGGAAGGCTGGGCTGGATTTCTGTATGGGACTAGAGGCACCCATTTATGTAGCGCGGGGCTGCCCGCGAAAACACTTTAAAATTTGGAAGCGGTGGGCGGATTACAGGGGATTGGAATTGGAACCCATTTCGGAGGGATGATTGCCTGGGTGTCCGGCGCTCTTTTACATGCGTTTTGGGGACGTGCAACACGTATCTATTGGGTGCTACCGGGCTATATGGCCATGATTTGTAGTAAGGACAGACTCATAGACGCACACAGACTTGCTGTATGGATTGGTTTGGCCGTGCGATGGGTGGGGGGGGGGGGGGTGGGGGAGGGAGTGTTCACTGTTTTTTAATCGAGGGGGCGGTTCTTGTTTTGCACGTCTCTTCTGTAATTGTTATTAGGTACTTTATGAGAAACTTGTCAGAGCTGATATGTTGTTTCTTGATACGATGGAAGTCTCTGGGCTACAGAGCTTCGCGACATGTGTATTTGACAAATAAAATTTGTTTACAAAAACAAAGTTGCAGGATGGGCACTCATCAAGCTTTTTTTTTTTTTTCGCCGCGCTTTACCACGATTACTTTCACTTTCGCGCCCGCTTTGATCGCGATCACTTGCACGGCCGCTTGTTTGCTGAGGTCACCAGAACGAACTGCAAGGTTAGCAGATTACAGAACGGCCAACTTCCAAACTGCGCATTCTTTCTAGCGCTATAACAGTAAACCCGCGACCTGTCAGGGAAAATGAGACGCGTTGCGCCTTTGGGGCGAGAGGTGCACCCCTCGGAAACAACCGGCCGCGTGACAACTGGCGGCCAGGGAAAGGAGCTGCTTGTTTAGGGCAGACCTCTAAGGAGTGTTACACGGGTGCCACCAGGCAGGTCAGAAGGCCGTGGCCCTGGAATTCCCTGACGGAATGTTTTCTCCTATTTGTGCTACATGGTTTACTTGACGCAGCTGTGCGCGATGTACGTGCGGGCGCGCGCACCTGTCGCAATCATATCAAACCGCCAAGCATGAGGGGGCTTCACATCGGTACCTACCGCTGACAGAGCAGGCACCGGTGGATGGGGGTGGGGGCTGCGTGATGCACTACACCTAGTTTTATGTTGCACCGGCTCCCTGTGTTTGTTTAGTGGCACATTAAGGAACATTGCAGCACATTTTCCCTGCCAGAGTCATTTTGCACGCGAAACCATGCTTCTATCTCCCAGACACCTTGCCTATACTTACAATGTCTGGTACTTTCCAGGGCAGCACGTATGAACAGACGTTTTAACGGTCCCTAGATATTGTCTTGCGGTGATTCAGTATGTCCTGCGTGAGCAACCAGCAGGCACCTAAGTAAGGAGTTGCAGATGTCACAGTACCAACCTCTGTACTCTCCTTAGGCTGAAAAACAAAATTCACTTCTCAGGGGGAGAACATGTCACAGCATCTTCATCAGACAGCCCTGTGCTCCTCTTTCCACGTGGAGAACCGTGGCAGAGGCCCTGCCACCAGAGGCAGGCTCTGTATGGTTCTTGCTCTTTGCCCTTTATGTCCGAAGGGCACTTACTGCTCCTCAACGATGTAAAAGGCCTTACCAGTGGTAACCAAAAATGTGGGATTTTTTGGGGAATTATCATCCTCATGTATATTCAGGGCGACTGGAATTAGGCAACTGTGCAGCGATTTTCTCTTAATTATAGATTTGCCGCATCTCCCACATAATCCATCATCTGCTGCATAATCTGCAGATTTTATCCTTAAATAAATGTGTTTCTAGCTCAAACGGTTCAAAAGTCACTAAAAATGTGCCAACAAATGTTGCCGCACAGAGGAGGGCCCTTTGCAAAGCTAGACTGGTCACCTTTCTGATGCTTATTGCTATATTTGGATGTTAAACTGGTAAGAATGAGGTGCAAACCATTGCCCACAGAATGTTATCAAGTTTAATAAAAATTATAAAATATTCAGGTAGTATTATTAAAATATGTGCCGCATTAAGCCACATAATTTGTCTTTTCTTGCCATCATTCATAATTTAGTCAACCCTGCTGCCTAATTTATCCCTCTCCTGCCACATAATTCGAGTGAACCTGGATATATTACACTTTCCCTGGACCCTTTACCCTGTGGAGAATCGTAGATTCAACTGGTTATTTTCTAGAGCACATCTGCAGTTGGTATGTCCAGGAAGAACGTTGGGTTGGTTTGTTAGTGCCTTCCCACATGGACTCGGTTTAAAGAAGGCTGGAACCATATTAATGTGTTTCTAGGGGTTATGTGAATAACCCGTAAAGGCAGTTTTTCCCCCCACCACACTATGCCCTTTCCAGGGCGGCTAAACACATGATGCAGATGCTGCCCACTAACTCTTCCTAGCAGAACACATTTCACTGCAGACTTGATAGAATCATAATTAGGGCTCCTGGTTTTATAGTATTTTTTTTTTACATTTCCGTCTGTTTATCCATATTTATTTTTGGACCATCTTATTGGTATTTATCAATATTTATTTTGTGTTTTGAGAATAAATGGAGGAGTCGCAAGATGGTATAGTACCACATTTATCTCTTAGATGTGCACTCAAATGTGGATGCCTGTCGCATTTTAGCAAATTAAGCAGCCCCATATAACAAAACACTACACCCAAAGCTATATATTAGCGTTATACTACATATATAAATTAACATATGCTGGTATTTAAGAAAATCTCATCCTATTTTTTTTAACTCCCCATGCTGTCAATCTGCTCATCTTTTGCTTGTAGTTCATAAAACACAGCATGGAGATTCTCTCACAAGAACCACGCTGTTCAGTATTTTTCCGCTTTTAAATAAATGCAGACAGGAAACACATTGTTTTCTGTCAGTATTTATCTGTAAAAATAGAAACTGGGAGCCTTATTCATAATCTCAGTCCTCTAACATCAGCCCCTCTTGCCACAAAAATCTCCCAATGGCAGGAGTCCTCTTTTATCAACAGTATTGGAGTACTTATAGGTCCGTTTTCTCTTAAAGTCTGTCATTGTCAGAATCTGCTGAGACAGCAGGTTATCAAGGCTCGGGGACAAGAGGTAGCTCTTTTCAAAGCAGCTGACTTCCCCTCATGTTGCACCCAAGAGTAGCACTAGTGATGATGACAGAGGCTCCCTACGAGACTCATTTCGTCTCATTCCACCTAGTTTGTGCTACCAATCTAACTACCAACTCGATGCCCAAGTGTCAGTGCCTGACTTCAGAGGAAACATGTACTAAACCTCACCACTTCCATAGCCACTCTCACTGTAATAAACAACAAGCATTGGCATAGCCAATAGATCTCACCTTTGGGACCTTATAAGTGTTTAGCCATGATGTTGTTGCACTAAGGATATTGTGCTGCATAACTAAATACTTATAAGGTCCCAAAAGCGAGTCCTATTGGCTATGCCATTGCTTGTTATTTAATGTCACTAACACAACATTTAAAACTAGGATTATGGGTTACTAGTACACTTTCATTTGTGTCTCTGTCATGTAGGGTGACATGTTTCTGTTCTTTAGATGCCCAAAGGGTCAGGGGCATTCGTCAGGACTGATACTACCCATGATGCACTGTCTTTTTGTCCTCTGCTTTGTTAGGTCAAGCAATGGTGATTGTGACTGAGGCCTGTTCCCTGGATAAACAGGACAGCTTGAGTGTCACCAAGTTCGTAATTGGTCTTCATTCACAAGCAACCAAAGACTAGTTTTGTACAGATTGGGGCTTGTCAGTCAGATGTAGCTTGGTTTCAGTGACCGTGAGTTCGGGACCCATGCCTGGTCATACCTTTGCCACTTAGGGTGGTACATCAGACACAAAACGTAATTGGAGGAATGCTTGCAATAGGTCGAACCAGTCTCAATTTCTTGGGGTAGCATCCCAATCTATTCTTCTTCTTTTGCCCATCATGCCACCTCAGTTTGGATCCAGCTATATGCATATAAGTCTTGAACCTTCTCCAATAGGAACTGTCCATCCGAACGGCCAGTCCAGGTCCCTTCATCAGGGGTCACTAAACAAGGCTCTACAAAATGAAATGAAAACAGGAGACTGTTAATCATGCAGTCCCCAACATTGCACTTAAGAGCTGTATGTAAGAAGAAATTAATAATGTGAAAGATCGCTACGCCGAGTGACTACATAAACAATAGTTCAGCTGGTTTTAATTGTTAAAGTGCTGGTTATACGCTGTGACCAATATCATCAAAACAACGGCTGCTGTGTCAACCGTATAGATGTAGAAGAATTATTCCAGTTACCGGCAGAGCAACGTACATCAATGAGAATTGCTCAGCGATGTAACCACGCAGTGTATTATTCAGGCGTGAGCGTTTGGTGTGCACAATCAAAAACTAACTGTCATTAAAGTCCCTAAAAGCTATACGGAGTCACCCGGGTCGTGCAAGATATTCAGTAGCGAATTAATGGTGCAATTACTGAAGCGGGAGTTAATGCAACATATCCAAATCTTACCGAGATGCCGTCAGCAGTCTAACCGCGATGCAGGGGCAGTGAGTGCGTGACAAGAGTTCACGTAAACGTTATATCAACGTTGCTAATTGAAGCGTCTTAAAGGAACGGTATTCAATTGTGCAAGAAGAGTGTAAATAAAGTTATAGTCAAAACGCGGCCGAAGAAGCACCAGAGGCGGAGACACATCTGAGAGCAGTGAGTTATCAGTATTGCCAGCCCTAGGAGAACGGGGGCACAAGGCCTGAGTCACCCAGCTGCGCAAAACAGAGGTAAAGGCGAATCCAAGCGTGACAGGAGACGCGTGCTACCGGCTCTGAGTTGCTTAAATAAAGTGAAAGAAAGCAATTTGAGAAAGGCCCTGGTAGGAGAGACATGAGACCGGTGAGAGCGCTGAGAAGTGATGAGGTGAGCCTGAAGTGCTGCATGTGAGCGACCGAGTGCGGCTGAAGAAGTATTGGAGGGGAGACGAATAGTGAAAATGGAAACCCCAGCCTTGTTTGATACTGGTGGAGAGGCGGGAACCCCCTGGGCGAGGCCTAGACTGCGGCGCCAGAGGCTGAGGGGCAATGGTGTACTCGCTCACAGACAAGACACGCCGAGGCCAGTAGTGGCATGGTTACTATTTTTTAAGGATAGGGATAATGTGTTGAGCCAGGCTCGGATTAAAGGCCACCTTAAAATAAACAACAGCACCGTTTGAATTTTCCCAGACTTCTCCTGAGAGGTGCAGAAGCAGAGAGCGTCATACACCACAGTGAAACGGAAACTAAGACAGATGGGAATACATTACTATATGGTGTTTCCGGCCAAACTTAGGATTGTCTCGACGGAGGGAACCAAATTCTTCAATACCCCACAGGACGCATGGGACTGGATTGATGAGCAAACACTGCAGGATAGAAGAGCGGAGAGACAAGAGAAGCCGGAGCGAGATCACACGGTTTGCAGGGAACGGAGGAAAACCCAAGAGTTTACCCACAGCAGCGGAAACAGGTTGAGACAGAGAGAGCGGTAGCGGCAACAGCTTCCCTGGGCACTCAAGGGACACGGGGCGCCTCCTCACTGTCTGGGGAGGACCCAAGAGAATCTGACACCAGCACTAGCACAATGGGGGAGACCAGCCAGACTCTTCCTGAGATGACCCCTAGAATGGTGGCTGACATCATTTGAAGGCCATTAGAACACACAAGTACAGGCAGGGAACTAATTCAGGGGTGGGTCATAGCAACCTGGATACGGGCTAGCATGAGGGGAAGGGTGCCTAGGACCAAGGCCTGATGGGTGTGGGGGACCTGGGGGGGTAGGTGGGTGCAGTTCTCCTCCAGGTGAACACCAGCCTCGTCACTACCCGAACTTTGGACAATTATTGTAATTGCACACGAGTGCGTAGTTTGGATGGGGGAGAGATTCTCACTTGTCCTGGGGAGGGGGAGTTGGGGTGTTACTAATGTTATATGTTGGGGGCACTCCTGTCAACCAAAAAGGGGCATGAGATATGGCAGCAAAGGATGCATCATTCTGAGAAAGTCATTGGAGGCCTGTTCCATGGGAGGCGGATTAAGGGAGGAGGGAAAGAGACAAATAGTGATGACAAAAAAGACGGCATATAACCTATTATCCTGGAATGTCAGGGGTATGCACTCCATGCACAAGCGATATAAAATATTCTCCCACTTGAACAGGCATGGGATTCACATAGCAGTCCTGCAGGAGACTCGCATCGTCGCCTCTGAGGGTACTGCACTGCACCGGAAATGGAAAGAGTAGGCATACTAGACATGGGCGTTTGTGAGGGGGGTACTAATCTGGATACGGGCGGGGGTCTTCTTCAAGCACATAGGACACAAGGTAGACCCAGAGGGCCCCCTATGTGATAGTTTCAGGGAGACTAGATGGGCAGGACATTACATTAATTAATATATATGGACCGAGAATTGACCAGAGTAACTTTCTGGAGCAGATGTTTGGAGTCCTGCTCCCTACATGACAGGCTCAATTGTCATCGGGGGTGAATTTAACTGCATTGCAGACCTGGAACTAGATCAGTCTCATCCACCTCTCTGAGACTCCCTAGTCCATAGAATAGCCAGGGCTTTTAGGCAGTGGCAGGCCCGATGGCGGTTAATAGACACGTGGATACCCCCTCTCCCTCTGGAAAAAGAATACTCCCACCTCTCATATGTCCATGACCTGCATGTAAGATTGGATACGTTTTTATGCTCACCCGACATACATGCATTGCTTCAGGGAACGGAATACCTGACACGAACTGTCTCAGATCACAACCAGATACTGTCAAGGCTACAATGGGGAACCCAGCAGCAGCACATCCCTACTTGCCGCCTGAATTGATATGGCCACTGATTTCTTGTAGAAACACCTGGTCCTTCAGGAATTAGCCCCTAGATTGGTGGAGGTATACGCAGAGGCTGGGGAGGGAGGAATATTACCACAGACCACCCGGAAAGCAGTAGTAATTCCACTGCTCAAGCCAGATAAATACCCTCTTGAGTTCACAGCATACAGACCCCTGTCGATGCTAAACCTCGATTTTAAAATTCTTAATAAATTGCTGGCGACAAGGTTGCTCCCACACATGACTTCTCTGGTCCACCAGGATCAGGCTTGGTTTATACCGAGTATAAACACAACTCTGAATATAAGGTGCCTTCTTGCCATACTAGAACTGGGTAAAGAAGAGGAAAGGAATGGCGCAATTTTCGCAATAGACATAGAGAAGGCGTTAGATAGCCTGGAGTGGGAGTTTTTATACGCCGTCGTAGCAAAAATGGGGATCGGACAAGAGTTCATAAGGTGGGTAAGGTTGCAATATGCTGACCCGGTGGCCAGGGTCTGCACGGGTCGTACAATATTGACACAGTAGCGAGTAGAGAGGGGCACGCGCCAGTGGTGTCCCCTCCCCTTTGTCAGCTCTTGCTGTTGAGCTGCTGGCATGCAGGGCATGGACTGGTGGAGGGTACAGGGGCCTGCAATTGGGAGGACAAACCCATCACATAGCGCTGTACACCAGATATAGACATAGAGGGAGAGCTGAGAGGAGCTAGGAACATGATGGAGGAGTTTGGCGCACTATCAGGGCTCCATGTTAATTGGCAGAAATCTCGGTTATTCCCAATAATGGCAGGCACACCACCACCTGAGGGACTGGGAGAGCTGCAGTGGGAACCCTGGTGCTTTTGGTATCTGGGAGTGAAGATCTTCCATTCCATGCTGGACGTTCAGGAGGGGAATGTGGATGGAGCAGTACGATCACTAAAGGGCAACATGGCTTTTTTTGGGGGGAGGGGAGGGGTCTCCCTCTGTCGGTGGTGGGAAGGATCTCCTTGCTAAAAATAATGGCTCTCCCCAGGCTATTATATTTCTTTACCGCGCTTCCGGTGTGGATACCAGGAGCGTGGTTTCGAGAGCTGGACTCATGCATCTCAGCCTTTGTATGGGGGGCGAGTAGAAGGAGGGTGGCTCTAACCACATTAAAAAGGGCACAGCTGGAAGGGGGAGTAGCAGCACCAGAGATGTAGACATATTACTTAGCAGGGCAACTGCAAAGGTTTATGCAATGGGTGTCGGAAGTCTAGCACCGGACAGAGGGATGCTTCCCTTCACCCCGGAAAGGGCAGACGTCTTTGGAACCTTGTTGGGAACCATGAAGACGCAGCACGTCCACACCAACGAACACAGGGTGATTTGGCATTGCTGGGGTAGGTGTCTACAAAAGTCCAAGACAAAATGCCCATATTCACCAGAATTTTCACTAACACTTTTCAGGGCACTTCCGCAATGGGGGACAGTGGAGGAGGATAGAGGAGTGGGAACAAGCAAGGGTCACGAAAATTGGAGACCAATACAGAGACGGGGAGCTACTCAATTTTGAAGAATTCAGTACAGATTGGGATATCCCACTGGGTCACTTCCGGCTGTTTAAGGCTGTCACAGGGGCAGTGCGCAGGCGCGGGGGCGGGACGACCGAACCGCCGAGTCATGCCAACTGCGAATACATAGGCCTGGCGGGGGGTACCATAAAGGCAGTCACATGTTTATATAGGGCCATCATACGAGACTCTACACAACCACTGGAGGCATTAAGGAACAGGTGGGTGGAAGATTTGGGCAGACCACTAGAGGACAAGGACTGGTAAAACATACTACAAAGGACTGACAACGTTTCTCGTAATGCACGCTTTAGCCAGATTAGCTTCTACGCGTTACATAGGGCATACATCACCCAGGAAAGAATCAACCGGTTCTTCCACAGGGAAGATGCAGAATGCCTGCGATTCAGAGTAAGGGGAGCAAAGTTTATACACATGATGTGGAGCTGTCAGTCTCTTAACAAATTACTGACAAGAAGTGACAAGGAAGATGGCGCGAATAACGGAGCGGATAGTACCATGCACGCCAGAACATGTCCTACTTAATCTGTTTCCCCACACAGCTAAGACTAAAGTTACGGATATATTTCAGGACCTTGCCTTCATATTGGTGGAGCGTGAAATAACTAGTAAATGGAAGGAGCCGAATGGCCCCAGCATATATAGATGGAAGTAAGAGCTGGAGAAATGGGCAAGCTGGGAGGGCAGAATCCTGCTCAGAAACGCGAGAAGGGGCTTAGGCACGGTTAAGAGAGCTCAGGCATGGGAGGTACTGGTGGAAGAAACTAGGAGCAATGGCCGAAAATCTGAATCAATCACCCATATAGGGCCCTTCAGGCAGGGGAGTCCCATGAGGCAGGAACAGGAAGGGAGAATAGAACAGGCTCTGTAGGAAGGTGGCCTATAGAGGTAAAAGAACCCAGGAAGAAGCAGGATTGGGAGGAAATGCCCAAACTCTATTGAACTACACGACACATGGTGGTAGTGGAGTTCAGATGAACTCATCATGATACCCTGGGAAACAGCAGTGCGGGGGAAAGTTGGCGGGGGTTTCTTTTTGTGAATGTATGTAGGATCCGAATCCAGAATTAATATACTTGAGATATCAGGCATACAGAAATGTATTACATGTCAAAGTAATGTGACATAAGGAACCAAGTGATGCGGGTAAATGTATTAATGTAATGATGATCCAGTGATAATGATGCTATATGCAAAAGGAAATAAAGAATGTTAAAAAAAATAAATAAATCTTTCCACGTCTAGGCAAAAGTGCAAGATCGTATGTAAGACAGTTAAAGTAATACAAGATTAGGATTAGTTAGCCAATAACATGATCAGTGACCTCTGCTTTTGTTTTCCACAGCCACAAACGTGCACCTGTTTGATTTTTTTAATTTTAGTGAAAGTTTATTAGCTTATATTATGTTTGTTCTCAACCCCTTTTCTCTAGGGTCATCAGTTGGTTACCAATAAATTAAGTTTCAGTTGCCATCAGGGGTTTATAGGGTTCCAGCTGTCTTTCTGATCAAAGCAGGGAAAAGAGCGTGTTCTAAGTTCTGATAGTCATCACCTGGTCAAAGCAATACTGGTTCACTTAACCTTTTACATCTAGTGGAACAACCACGTATCCCTTTAGGATCATGGCCAGACCTACTGTCCGGATGCTGAGGACAATTTCTGCATCACAGCCCAGAATCTCTGAAATTATTGAAATGGCTTTTGAATTCAATGAATTCCAGAGTAGCAATTTTGGTACACTGTGAAAACATCCTTGCACAGGCTGAGAAACTATTTACTAATAAAACTTGTACATCCAAATGGAAATGGTTTTGAGTATGGTGCTCATTGGAAGGTATGCTTCCCCTGTAAATTAAAATACATCAACTGTTGATTTGGCTGCCTGTGTTGGCTTGTACAAGCCCGAGGCACACCTCAAAGTCCACCTTGCCGCCATATTTTAGATACGTCTGTCTCCAGGTCAGCTGTCCTGATGGTCCCAAAGAGTTCTTAAAATTTCCCTTCTGAGCATTCCCTTCTTCAAGAACTTCACCAATGAAATTGGAGCACTGCATAGTCCTATCTGTCCCTGTTAATGAGTATCCAGTTTGAAACGATTCACATAGCTCATATCCAATATCTCTCATGGAATGCCTCACTATTAGTAATCACTTCTGCTAGAAAAGTCAGTGAGATCCAGGATTTAACAATCATGACCTACAATTAACAAATGACAAGGTCATTTCCCAAACTGATCTTCGATTTTCTCCCAAACTCTTTCATCTTAACTACCCTATTGTAGTCCATGTTCTTCCAAAACCCTTGGATACAGCAGAAGAGCACTACATTCACTCGATGTACAAAGATGTCTAGTTCTACCTTGAAAGGATGAAACATTTCAGAAAGTTAGACCAATTGCTGGTTTCATTCTCCAGTCCACGTAAAGAGTTCCCTCTATCACAGTGGGCAATTTCCATTTGGATGTTGGTGACAACCGCTTTCTGCCACAGTATAGCAAAGAGACCCCTTACAATCAGTCATTGCTCGAAAAGTATGGCAACATCAGCAGCTAGAGCAAGCAGAATATTAGTTAGTTCTTAGACAGGACTAATTACCCTAAAGATACTTTTCCAAGGCCTAACCAAATGAGAGCTCATTAGAAAGCAGGCTCAAAGTGTGTTCCTAAGTCTTGGGGTCCTTATAGAAAAATGAAAGGAACCCCAGCGAGATCTGCTAAAGTTGGGGTCCTGCGATAAGTTTGTTGAGAAAGATCTGAGAGCTCTTTCGGATGTAGGAAGTGGGAAGCGGTCTCAGTAAGACAGGACTTTTCTTGTGGAGTTGCCTGTGCAGAGCGCAGAGGTACTTAAATTGGACCCTCTGCTCAACTGGGCACCAATGGATGTCCTTCAAGGCCATTTTTGCAGATTGAAGTCTGGGGACATTCATGAGGCACAGAGCAGCAGCATTCTGCGTGGTCTGTAGCCTCTTTATCACATAGTGAGGTGAACCAAGAAAAAGAATATTGCTATAATTGAGGCAGGACAAGATGAGACCCTGGACAATTAATCTTCTAGCTAAGAAAGGAAGAAGTTTTAACATCTTTCGGAGGAATCTCAGAACAACAAAGCAAGTGGCCACAAGTTTTTTTGCTTAGTGCTCCATAGTGAGGCTAGAATCTAGCAACACTCCAAGGCTCTATCACCTCTTTAGGGCTGGGACGTCTCACCAGACAATCTGGCAAAGGGGATGGTGTCTTTTTGTTAAAGTTGGTGCCCAGTATCATGACCTCAGTCTTGTCCTCTTTAAACTTCAGTTTACAATTGGCCATCCATCTTGCTTCCAGGCTGAGGTACCTGGAGCTGGAATCGGGGGAGATGGAAATCACCAGCTGAGTGTCATCGACATAGGAAACCTAAGACAACCCAAAGAACAAACAATCTCAGCTAGGGGTATAGGTAAAGATTAAAATGAGTGGCGCTAAGGGAGAACCCTTGCGGCACCCCACAGCTCAAGGGAAGGTTCTTAGAGTACTTTGAGTGGTCGAGCATCTGGAAGGTTCTGTCCTTCAAAAAGAAAGAGAGCCAATTCAGGGTACGGCTGACGACACCCACTTGAGCCATCCTATGGATAAGTGTGGCATCATCAACCGTATCAAAGGCCACACAAGGATGATGGCTGCTGACCTTCCTTTGTCCAACAAAGATTTAAGCTGGACCACAACCAGCAAAGCTGTTTCAGTGCTGTGGTCTAAACCTAATTTCTGTGGGATGAAGAATGTCGTTGGACTCAAGGAAGGCAAAGAGAGAAATGTTTATTGGCGTGCTTCCCAAGGAGCTTTGAGAGACCTGGTAACTGAGAGATAGGCCTATAGTTGCTAAGGCAGTCAGAAACTAAGCCTGGCTTTTTTAGAAGGGGCTTAACCACCAGATATTTCCATTGTGAGGGAACCTGCCCACTGGTGAACAAGAGATTCAGTAGGTCCATCCAGGGTGTGAGCAATACTGTCAGACACTTGTCGCAAGATATGGAGGAGAGCATGGTCACGGGGTGAGCCAGATTTTACTAACTTTAGCAGATCTGAGCGCTGGCTCACAGTAAGATCCAGGAAAGCCGAGAGCGTTCCTTCAGACTGACCTGAGGGAAATCTACTTCCTGGAGGTTCCTGAATAGTAGGTCCATCGGAAAAGGAAGAATAGATGTCCGGAATCTTTTCATGAAAGAAAATAGCCAGGTTATTACTACGCTCAACTGAGGCTTCCAAACCATTACAGGAGGATTTTGGTTGCATAATCTCCTTAAGAATCTGAAAAATCTCCTTAGTAAAATTTGCAGATTGCCCAGATGTTGTGGAAAAATATACTGATTTAGCAACTTTTTTTCTGCATGATAGCCACTGATTGCACTCTTATGGTTGGCTTTACTGACCTCATCGTATGATTCTCTCCAACGTCTTTCCAGACGTGTGTAGTCCTTTTTTAGAGTAGGCTACTTGGTGTTAAACCAGGTTTTTTTTTCCTGTGAGGTCTTATGCCACCTAGTAGGTAGGACAGAATCTAAAGAAATAGTAATCCATTCATTAAAGCTGGACGTAGAAAAAGTGATACTATCTGCCAAGATTGATCTCCTGATCTGCAAGGCAGCTGACCACTCCTCCTTGTTTAGCTTAGACCCACATCGTTCAAGTAGTGTAATAGGAGAAGTGGAAGAAACAGATAACACCAGTGGGGGCAGGAAATTATCCGACCAGATCAATATGAGAGTCCCCACCTGAAGGTTGTTAACATTATGGAAGACTAAATCAATGGTATGACCTTTTTTTAATGGGTGGGCCCCTCGACCAATTGCATCAGTTCGAGGGTCGCAAGGTCCTGTACCAGAGTCTTAGAGGCAGCTTTGTCAGGGTCATCGAAATGTAGGTTGAAATCGCAGAGTACAGTGAAGTTAGCCCTGTTTATAACTAAACTTGCAACCAAGTCAGGAAAGGTTTGCAAAAAATGAGCATGCAGGCCTGGAGGTTTATATAAAAGGATCCTGGAGAAAGTGGGACTGAGTGTTATTGAAAACAAAAGGCTTCATGGTTCTCAGTAATTAGGGGGAGATAATGCGCCTTTTAGGGTTTCTCTAAATAATAGCAACCCCTCTTCCCTGATCGGTCTAACCTGAAAATATAGTAATAATCCACATTTGTAAAGCGCGAACAATCACCCGTAAGGGTCTCTAGGCGCTGGGGGCCCTCGGGAAGATTAAGCAAGCTATTGCCCAGAGTCACAAGGTGCTGGGCTAATCTGCCGCCGGGGTTCGAACCGTGATCGCCAGATTCCGGAGTCAGTCGCCCTGGCGCCACACCTCTTCCCTGGAAATGAAGTTTGGACCACATCAGGAGCAGAGCTATCATGTATCCAAGTCACCGTGAGAGAAAGCTAATTGGGTGCTGAGTCCATTAAGAGACTACATATAACAAATTGGGAGCCGCCAAGGAACGACAGTTAACCATGGACGTATGACTCCCAATGGATAACAAGGGCACATGTGGCTGGTCAAAGTCAGAATGCACCCTCAAGCATCGATGGATGACGACGGAGCAGCGAGAAAAAGCAGGTGAAATGAATGGTGGATACCCACTGTGCAGCCACATGAAGAATTAGGCACATCTTTCTGATACACTGTTGTCTGAAGGCAGTAGTGGGCAGAGATACAGAGGAGAGGCAAGCAGTTGTACACCTTCTTTTTAGAGAAGGTGAGCCTTACTATTTTATCTCCTCTTGCAATCTGTGTGTATGTATATGTATGTATGTATTTGTATATTTATATTCACTGAAAAAAAACAAAGGTTACATGGATGTTATAGTTAGGCTGACATTTCACTCGTAAAAAAACCCAGTGAAATTCAGCAGTTATAGTTAGCTGAGCTAACTATAACTTGCGCACCCGCAATGCACTGCTTATGATCTCACATATTAAATCACTCATGACATGGTCAGTGACATCACTGATGACCTCACTGATGACATCATGCAGTGACTGTGAGTGTTTTTAAAATGTTTGTGTGTGCATGTGTGCGTGTGTGCGTGTGTGTGTGTGTGTGTGTGTGTGTGTGTGTGTGCACGCGCACACACCAAAGTGTATTGATGAATCAGTGGGTTTATGATTGCCTGTATGGATGATTCTGTGAGTGACTAGAAGTAAGTGATTGTGTTTCAGTGAATGTATGGGTGAGTGACTAAGTTTTGAGAATGTCTGTATCAGTCTTTCACATGGTGTCTAAGTGGCTGTATGGTCGGTAAGTGGCTCTATGGGTGATTGATTGGTTGTCTGAGTACCTGTATGAGTGTCTGTGTGGGTGGGTGAGAGGGTGTGTGACTGCCTGCATGGATGAGTGACTGGGTGAATCAGTGGCTGTATTAGTTAGTGAGTGTGTCAGTGAGGGGCTGTATAGGTGACTGATTGTGTGTATGGCTGTGTCGGTGAGTGAATGGATGTTTCAGTGATATATGGGTGAGTACTGGATTTGTGAAAGGCAGTATAGGTGAGTGTTTGAGTATGAGTGACTGTATGTTTGAGTGAGGGAATATGATAGTGGCTGTATGTGTGTGCTTGTGTCAGTGACTGTATAGGTGAGTATGTGTTAGTATCTGTATGAATAAATGAGTGGGTGTGTGTATAACTCTATAGGTGAGTAAACGCTGTGTGATTAACTTTATAGGTGAGTGGGTAGGTGTGTGAGTAGCTCTATGAGTGACTGACCATGTGCGAGTGTCTGCTTGGGTGTTTGAATGGATATATCAGTAGCTGTATTAGTGAGTGAGTTGGTGTATGAGGGGCTGTATGGGTGACTGAGTGGATGTGTGTGTGTAGACTTATGAATCAGTGAGTGGGAGTGGAAGTACTGGTATCGGTGTGTCAATGGTTTTGAGAATGGTAGTGTGGAAGTTGGAGTGGGTATATGAAAGGCTATATGGGGGTGTGAGTGGGTGCGTCAGAGATTGTGGATGATGTCATCAGTGATGTCACTGACCATGATTCAATATGTGAGGTCATAAGAAGTGCATTGCAGGGCAGTGAGTTATAGTTAGCTCAGCTAACTGTAACTGAAGAATTTCACTGGTTTTGAAGAATTTCACTGGTTTTGTACGATTGAAATATCAGCCTAACTATAACGTCCCTGTAACCTTTAGTTTTTTCAGTGAATTTCTAAGGTTTTTTAAATAAAATTTCTTACTATAACGTCCCTGTAACCTTTGCTTTTTTCATTGCAGTTATGTGTTTTTTTAGCTAATAGTCACATTTGCAGGATGGTGTAGACAGGGGGCAGGCCGTCCGACCAGCTCTCAGGAATTCCGCTGTTTAAGACTTACAGGAGGGCTTCTTGGCCCCCCAAGATCCCTCAGCAGTAAAGTGGACTTCATCACCCAACCAGTAGTGCGCCAGGAGCCCCGTTTGCTGAGGGGTGGAGAAAGGGTGTGTGGTCTCCGAAGACCTCTTAGCAAGTCCGCTGTGTGGGAGTTTCTGGGGGTAACAGGAGGGTTAGTTGGCCCCAAAGGATGTCCACGGTGGACACTGTCTCTAAGGCCACCTCCAAAGACCCCTCTATCCCACTTGGCAGAGGCTAGCTCTCTAAGGTCCCCAACAAGATCCAGGTTACCTATGTAGACCACTCACCGCAATACATGAAAAGAATGTTAAAGAAGTATAAGGCTCCGGATCAGGACCCTTTAATTCTGAGAACTGACCCACCACCAGACTCTGTTTTCATAGCCGCCGTCGAGAAGACACATGCCATTGCGGCTTCATCATCAATCCCGCCAGACAGTAACAGCAAGCAAAAAGATTCCCTGGGCAGGAAAATGTGCGACGCCTAAGCCTCTTTTTTTTAAAAGTGTCTAGCGCACAAGCTCTACTAGGTGCTACGATAGATCTCAGTGGGACTCTCTTGCCTGATCCACAGAAAAGCTTCCCAAAGAAGATAGACAGGGCTTTGAAGAAATCCTGCAAGAAAAGGTCTGGTTGCTATTGTAGAAACAGCCTTCAGAAGAAAAGTCATATTAGTCTGTCCATACCGAGACGACTGACTGGTGAAAAGCTCCTCTCAAGCAAGGAAATTTACCAGATTTGTATCGAGACCCTTCAATCTTTAAGTTTCCAAGTCAATGCCGAGAAATTCATCCAGATTCCAGCTCAAAGATTAGACTACCTAGGGGCGGCTCTGAACATAAAAATAGCAAAAGCATGTCCTTCTGAGGAGAGACTATCCAGAATTGCTCAGAAGTGTTCCAACTTCTTCCACATGCCTCACCTATCAGCTAGACAGATGACTTCGCTACTGGGTCAGTGTCCTCATGCATATTCCTAGTCCCCAATTCCAGGCTGCACATAAGCCCGCTCCAACAGAGCCTGGAGGATCAATGGAATCAACTCTCAGACCATTGGGGCAACAAACTCACCCTGTCACAAGCAGCAAAGTGTTTGCTACCATGGTGGTCTCAACCTAAGAATAAACTCATCAGGGTCCTGTTTCACCAGGATACTTCGATCAAACGATCATAACAGATGCGTCTCTCTTCAGGGCTGGGTGGCTCACATTGGTACCCTACAGACACAGTGCCTGTGGTCGGCCAAAGAGCAACTATACCATATCAACATGCAGGAGCTGCTGGCTGTCCATCTAGCCCTCAAAATCCTTTTATCATTCCATCCAAACCAGCACGCTACTGATCCTAGCTGACAACACAGCCATGATGTACTATCTGAACAAGCAAGGGGGCACTTGCTCTCGCCCCCTATCCCTGGAAGCACATGCCGTCCAGAACTGGCTCATAGCGAGAAAGTCGATATTTTCAGCGATTCATTTGCCAGGAGCCCACAGCACACAAGCAGGCTCTCTCAGCCGACACTTCACCGAAACGCGCAATGGGATTCTGCACAACAATGTTGTGCAAGGCATTTTTTTAAGAATGGGGACATCCACAGATTGACCTGTTTGCAGAGGAAAGCAACAAAAAATGCCCATACTTCCAATCCAGGTTCTACTGCCCAGGAACAAAAGGGAATGCACTTTTGATCAACTGACCCAGGACATTTCTGTGCGCATTTCCTTCCATTCCCCTGATACTGACAGTTATCATTAAACTGTACCGAGCCAGGACCAGTATTATCCTAATAGCCCTGAAATGGCCTCGCCAGTGGTGGTACCTGGATCTCCTCCACCTGTCGGAAAGACTTCATAGGAGCCTACAAGGGGCAATGCGGCAACAGCTGCCCTACTAAGGAATGTTCTCATCTCCGAAATATGCAAAGCTGCTACTTGATGATTGGTGCATACTTTCACAAGGCATTACAGTCTAGGTTCCGACACCAAGGCAGACACCCAAATAGTGCGAACGTCCTTAAGAAATCTATTACAGTGATTACTGCTTTAATTATTCCTGACTCGTTGGCAGGGATGTGGGATGGGCTTGCTACTCTATTCTAATGCTTATGACTATTGATGAGGATCCCCTGGAAGAGGAGGATAAGTTACTTAGCTGTAATCCTAGTTCTCTTCCAGTGGAATCCTCATCAAAGTCATAAGCAACCCGCCCACCTTCCCGGACTAATCTTGCATGTAGAGGTTCATACATGTCTGTTTTCTGTGTTCTTCATGTCACTGTAAAAAAGATCTGACCTAACTGTCAACGTTGGGGCATGATGGGATACAAGAGGTCCTGGAGGTCTTAAAGGCATGTGTCAGTATTATCTAGTTCTACTTTTAATGCAGCCTATTGGCTAATAATACCTTTGCAGTCCCTTACAATCTTCTCTTCAATTAAGTCTGTGGTTTTGAACCTTATGCTCTCTGTTTTGAAATGAGTCTGGTAAATGGTTTATTAAAGGAAAATGCAATGTATATGGGGCATTTTTAGCCCTTAACATGGGCTGCATTGTTTTATATATATATGTATACACAGACACTACATACGTTTTATGCTATACATATATATATATAATATAGATTTAATATGTGCTCCGGGGTACATAGGCAGGTTTATTATAATGCTTATGACTTTGATGAGGATTTCCCTGGAAGAGAACTAGGGTTTCAGGTAAGTAACTGATCCTTCCCTGACGTAGTTCTCACCGCAACCGCAGAAAAGTCATAAGGCTACATGTACCAAAATTGTAAATTGCTTGTACCTAATTGCGAATTCCTGAGAATCGCAATTAGGGAATCGCAATTTACAGTGTATGAAACTCTCAGAGTTTCAGATAGCGATTCCTAAGGGTTCGCAAATCGCTCTACCTCATTAATATTAATGAGTTAGATCTCCATTTGCGACTCTCTAGGATTCGCAAAAATCATAGGGATGATGGCCTGTTGGGTTCAGCAGGCCACCATGTCCGTTACAGCTTATAAATAAAGCAATCTTTTTTTTTTGTTTGTAAAGCAGCCCGTTCTCCTTAAAGGAGAACAAGATGCTTAACAAAAAGTAAAATAAAAAGTTTTCTTTTCATTTTTAAGAGTATGCAGTGGTCCGTGGGACCACTGCCTGCTCTTAGAAAACGCTGTAAAAACAATCACAAAGGGGAAGCGTCCCTTGGGGACCCCTTCCCATTTGCAAATTGATTACCACCTACTTAAAGTAGGTGGTAAAATGCGAGATGTTTTGTGACCACAGTTCGGTCACAAAACATTCCAACACACCAATGCGCTTCGGTATTTGGAAGGGACGCCCTAAATACGCCCCTTCCTAATAGCGAATGGCAAACCCATTTTGCGATTCGTTAACAGGTTACCAAATTGCAAAATAGGGTTTGCTGTATCTGAAAAGCATTTTTTGCATTCGCAAAGGCCCATTTGCGAAGGCAAAAATGCTTGATGCATGTGCCCAAGCTTTACCTCCATATTACCGCATACGCAGTCTGTAGTCAAGGTACTAAGGACAAATTTGTCAGGGTTATCTGCCTGTGCTTTTCTGCCTTTCTCACTTATTCTGTACCTGTTCCGGAGGCTAAAACAGACCTCTCTCAACCTCATCCTGGTAGCTCCCACATGGGACTGGCAGACGTATTTCACAACCCTACTCCAATTGTCAGTATTCCCACAAGAGAAGCTCCCCAACAGGCTGGACCTTCTCACTCAGTACCAGGGCACATTCAGGCTTCCCAACCCTAGGCAGCTCAACTTAGCAGTCTGGCTTCTGAGGTCTTAAAGTATGGTTATCTGAGCCGGAACTGCCCCGAGGTCGCTTTAGGCCTGCTGGGCCCCTCGATCCTCTCCTCTCCGAGGGCTGACGACAAAGTTGGGCCACTGAAGTCCCCCCTGAATCCCCACCCGGGACCTGGTTGGTCCGAGCAGTGGCTCCCCGCTGCCTGCCCAAACCTCGCCGAGATGGCCCACTAGGACCACGCCTGCGGACTGCACTGAGTTCGCTGGAAGCCGATGCGGGATTCTGGGCCTGCGGGGACCCCACACGCCTGTGGCCGATGCTGAATCTGGGCCACCGAGGCACCCTCCTGATCCTTGCCTGAGAACTGGCAGGTAGGTCTGAGCAGTGGCTCCACACAGCACGCCTGAGAGCTCACCGAGGCGGCCCAGGGATCCCATGAGCCCAGCGCCTCATTTGGGCCTAATGAGACCCGTGACGTGGAGTTGCACAGAATCCGCATGAGGCTGATTCGATTTGATGAGGTACTTGTGGGTTCGGCAGGAACCGCTCTGTCCCTGCTTTTCTCTCAGCCTGCGATAGAGTTCTGGATCATTGCCTCTATTTTGAGTTGCGGTTGAGAGTCGCTGCCTCCATTTTGAACCGCACTTGAAGGTCCAACAGCCTTTACATTGCCCCGACCTAGACGACTTTCTTTTTGAACTCTCACTGAACCGTTGCCTCGTAAGGGGTTCTTCTCCTGAATAGACATACCGCTTTCTGCCCTACTTCTTTGGGGGCTTGACCTGGCGATCACCCTGCTTCTTTGGGGGCCTGACCAGGCGGTCACCCGACTACCGAAGACCGTCTCTCTGCGCTGGCATGCCCCTGCTCCTTTTGCCTCATCTCCCGCAACAACAGGAGGACGTGTCCTGTTCCTTGGGCCTGATCTCTGGGTCCACAACCCTTCGCTTTCTCCCATGAATCCGGAACACTCTAAGACAATCCTCGCCAGACATGCCTGACAATCCTGGGCGTGAATTCCTTAACTCACCCCTTAAAACACTAGTGTGACTTACTTCATACTGAAGTACCATTTTATACCCTTGCTTCCAGTTTAGATCTCTCCTACGTATCTTCTCATTTTATTAAGCTCTTGCCTTAGCCTTTTTCTTCCTGTCTCTCTTTATCACTCTCACCCATTATTCTCCCCCCTCCTATCTAACCCCACTCACTTGCACCTTACCTACCTGCTCTGAACTCTTCCCCAGGAGATCCTCCCCTTTCACTCTCATTTTTCTCTTCTTCCCCTATATGCTCTTTTTCCTCAAACCTCCTCATCACTTCTTGTATCCATATCCGCATGTACCTTAAACTGAATATATTGATCCTATATCCTATATCCTATAAACTATTGTCTCTCTCTCATTACACTCACTGTCATTCAATTCATCTTACTGTCTAATCTGATCCACAGACTTATACACCACAACCCACCTGTAACGGTCTTAGGACCGACTAAATTATATGACACTCTGATCCTTTCGTGTCTCTCACTAATCTCACTTATACTCTCCTAATCATTCGCCTTCATCAGTCTATGTATGCGCCATAAACTGCCTGTCTCGTACCTGTTTATCATTATTGTTGTTATTTCTCACTACCTGTATTGCCACACATCTCCTTATCCATTCAATACTCCTCTCTGCTTAACAAAGTCTTCCCCAGTCTTCACCCACTGAGAAACACCACTGCTTACTCGAACTCTGATTTTTACCTCACTCTAACCCTCCTGCATACCTCCTCTTAACACTTACCCCAACTCACTACCCCTCCACCCCCCCTATCTTATTAGCACCGAACACCTGCTCGGGCACCAACCTCTGCTTCTCTCCGCTCTGTTCTGGCAACCTTACAAATCCTTAATTTCCCACCGCTACCTCGCCCAATATTCATAATGCCCCCCTCCAACCCCGCCAATCCGCGTCATTCTCCCCCCCCCCCCCCCCCGATTTGCTGCTGTGACTCCCAAGACTTACCCCCTTCTGCCTTCCCACACCCTCCCCCTCCGCGCTCTTACCCATTCCTCCTCCTTCTTCTAAACTTCTCCCCCCCTTTCTTTACCCGCCCCCCTACTCTTTCCCCAGCCAAACCTCACCACGTCCCACCTCAATTCCACCCACACACCACGCCCCTCTCATGACCTAACTGACCAGCACCCCGCACTCACCAAACATGGTCCCAACTCTTGGACCATTCCATACCCTCCCAACCTTTCAAAAAATGCCAAAAAGAACTTTAAACATAAATTCCTAATCCGACATCCTGAAACCCTTATTGAAGATAATTACCACAGCCCTACGTCCCCCATTAAAACTAACTATATTTTTTATACCAAACGCCCCTCCAAATGGAAGAGCACCTTTTTACAACACCTCCCAGTATCTAGCTCAATTAAAATCCCCCATGGTCACAAACTGGCCACTTCTCCTACCTCTCTTTTCCCTGGTGAAATAACCATTTCCGTCTACTAAACTGGAAACATTCTGATTCAGAGCCTCAGAGCAGCACCTCACAATTTTTGAACTCCTCTTCAGCACTCTTTCTGACCAGCTGTCACTACCTACTGCTCCCCCAACACTCTCTAAGTCCCAAAACCCCTCCGGACCCCCCACGGCCGTCCCAACTTCCAACCCTCTCCCTAATGACAGTCCACGTACAACTACTCCTACTCTGTCACCCTCACTTGAACTATCCCCTGTCGCAATCCTATCCTCCCTCTCCTCACCAGCCCCCTCCCACACCCTCTCCCAACTCTCCTCCGCCTCACAGAGACAAACTCCACACCCCCATGACACTCCTACCTGTAATGACTCATCCCTCACCTTAACTCCTATTCTACCCACCTCTCTGGAACCAACCCCCCCCCCCCCCACTCCTCCAATACACTCCTCCAAACCCCCATGTCCCCTATTGACTGTCCAACTCCAACACCCTACCACCTCCCTAGTACCACTCCTCCCCCTCTAAACAGTCCCTTAACGACCGTTACCCCTCATATCCCTACCCCTTCTTACACAAACTACACTTCCACCCATTACGTTGTTTCACATCCCCTCTCGCCCCTCATATTATCCCCCTACCGCTCCCCCTTTTCCCCCCACCAGACCATCACGCCCAGCCCTCCCAACACCGGCCCATACACCCCTCCCCTCCCCCGGCCTTCCCCAATCCTCCTCTCAACACAGAACCACCCACATTATCCCCCCCGACGAACCACCCACTCCAAGCTGCCAACCTTCTCTCCCTAGCCACTTCGTCTCCAACCCCTCCTCCATCCCAGCCACTTCCACTTCCCTCCTCTCCATCCTCAGACACTTCGTAACTTGGACTACAATCTCTCTACCCTGGCTACTGAACTTACCCTACTCAGAAAAGATTTCAATCGGTTCAAATCCTACAAACCCATAGCCCGCCCCTATTGGCCCTCTGCCCCATGTGCTAGCCCTCAAACACCCATATCCCAAACATTGGGTAACAACGCCTCTCCTCATCCGCTCCCACAGACCCCTTCGAACCACGAATACCTACTCAGCCCCCGACCTCTCTACCCTCTGCAACGCCTACCGTAACAATCCCCCTCCTAAAGACCCCTTCCCCTCTCACTTCAGTATTCCTGTTATCTTGGGAACCAGCAGAATCCCTGAGTCTCCGAGCTCCCCCAGACCCCCCTCCTCAACTCACCAGCATTCAACTTCTCCCCGCCCCTAACGCCAACCCCAAAACCCTTACCTGCATGCTTGTGAACTGCCGCTCGGCTGTCCGACATGCGACTGAAATCTCAGAAACCATTCTTAACGAGGATGCTGACATTGCCTTCCTCACTGAAACCTGGCTTAAAGACCACTCTACACCCATCCTTGACCTTCTGGCCCCCCATGACTACTCTATTCTCAGAAAAGACAGACCTGAAAAAATAGGGGAAGGTCTAGCAATCATTTATAAAGAAGAGCTACAACTCCCCCCAATTAATAACACCGAGAAGACAATAAAGTCAATCCACTCCAGGGCCCCCACAGACCCCTGCCCCACCACATTTTCAACAGAGCCGCCGACACCATCGCACCCATGATCTGCCACACCATCAACCACTCCCTGGCAACCGCCTCGTTCCCTGACGACTGGAAACATGCTGAGGTCAACCCCCTCCTGAAGAAAACCTCGGCGGACCCCACCGACCTCAAACTACAGACCCATCTCCCTGCTCCCATTCCCAGCGAAAGTCATCGAGAAAGCCATCAACAGCCAACTCACCACATTCATCGAAGAGCACAACATCCTCGACTCCTCCCAATCCGGCTTCAGAAAAAACCACAGTACGGAAACCGCCCTTCTCGCCGCAACAGACGACATCCGTACCTTACTGGACAAAGGAGAAACAGCAGCCCTCATCCTCCTCGACCTCTCAGCGGCGTTCAACACAGTCTCTCACCGCACCCTAATATGCAGACTCCATGCCGCAAAGCCCTCGACTGGATCCGTTCCTTCCTCTCCGGCATAACGCAGTGGGTCAGACTCCCTCCCCCCCCCCCCCTGTTCCTCTCAGACTCTACACCTATCACCTGCGGAGTCCCCCAGGGGTCCTCCCCCAGCCCTACGCTCTTCAATATCTACATGGCTCCGCTCTCCCCCATCGTCATGACCTACAGACTCAACATTGTGTCATTCGCAGACGACACCCAACTCATCCTCTCCCTATCCAACTAACCCAACACCACCAGACACAACTTTCGAGAAGGCATGGAAGCCGTCGCCAAATGGATGAAAAACAGCTGCCTACAACTAAACACCAACAAAACTGAAGTACTCATCATGGGCCCAGACGCCTGTAATGACACCTGGTGGCCGCCTGTTCTCGGAAGCCCGCCTACCCCCACGGACCACGCACGCAACCTGGGATTCATCCTCGACTCAGAGCTCAAAATGGACCGCCAGATCAACTCCGTCTTGTCCTCCTGCTTCCATTCCCTCCGCCTCCTAAGTAAGACCTTCAAATGGATCCCCCTCGAACACAGAAAGACCGTCACTCACGCCCTGGTCACCAGCAGGCTTGACTACTGCAATGCTTTCTATGCCGGAATAAACGAAAACCTCACCCGCAAGCTACAGAACATCCAAAACGCCGCCGCAAGACTTGTCCTCAACCTGCCAGGACACTGCCACATCTCCCAGCACCTGCGAACACTCCACTGGCTCCCCATCGAAGCTAGAGTCACCTTCAAGATGCTAACCCATGCTCACAAGGCCCTCCACAACACCCGACCAGCATACCTGAAGAGCCGACTCAAATTCAACGCACCACAAAGGACCCCAAGATCAGCCCAGCTCTCCTACGCAGTGGTCCCCCGCACCAGAAAGACCAGATCGGGAGGCCGCTCATTCTCCTTCCTCGCGGTCAGAGCCTGGAGCGACCTTCCGCTCCACCTCAGACAGATAACATCGCTCCCCATCTTCGCAAGAAACCTCAAAACCTGGCTCTTCGACAGACCCCCTCCTTGATTGACTGGAACCTGCAAACCCCCACACCCCCAGCGCCTTAAGACCCTTACAGGTGAGTAGTCGCGCTTAACAAACACCTGATTTGATTTGACTACACAACCTTTGAATACTTAGGAGCCGAACTTTAAATAAAAAGCTCCCCCCCAATACGACTTCATAAAATCTACCGCCCTCCTGGTGAACCCCTTCCCTTTGCCGAAGAACTATCGGACCTTCTAACTAAATTGCTACTTTCCAACTCCAAAAATGTCTTCCTAGGAGATCTTAACCTGCACTGGAATGAACCTGATGACCCTGCAATCAACCTTCTCAATAGCCTTCTTGAGAATAGCTACCCCAAGCAACTTTGCCACTCCCCCACCCACGCCAAAGGGGCTATTCTAGATGCCGTCATCTCCAACCCTGATCTAACATCCTTATCCAACATCATCCCTATTGATTGGTCTGACCACCATCTCCTTCTGTTCACGATCTCCCCTCCAGCCCCACCCGCCCCTAAAAAAACAATACTACAACTGTGACCAGTAATCTTAGGCAAATCCCTCCCGGCGCTTTGGAACATAAAGTCCAATCCCAACTCAGTTTCACTCTCCCCCCCCCCCCCCCCCCACCTTCAAATGCGAATGAACTCACTGAACACTTTGACAAAACTGTCTCTGAGGTTTTAGACCAACTCGCCCCTCTGAAAACGAAAACGCTTAAAAATGTCAGACCTAGAGAACTGTTCAGCATTATTAGAAATCAAACTTCTCCTGCACCTCCTAACCAAGTGGACTCCTTTAACAAATGTGAAGAAATCACCAACTTTTTCTGTGAACAAAATAGCAAAAATTGACCGTGCTTTCCTCGACACTCAACCCTCGCCCACCCCTCAACACCCCTTGGATACTACACCCTATCCACCCTTCCCTTTGAACACACCCCTGACTCCTTCACTCCTCCTCCCATCATACACCCCTCCTGAACCCCTCCCCGCTATCTACCGCTTAAAAATAACTCCTCATGGAATAACTTCCACCCTGTTTCTGAACAGGAAGTCTTCAACATCCTAACCAAACTCAAACCATCCTCCCACACTAAAGACCCTCTCCCTTCCGCACTCGTCCAAGATCTCAAACACGTCATTGTCCCCTACTGGACCAACATCATTAACGCCTCCCTTTCAACAGGGAATGTTCCCATCTCCCTTCAACTGGGACAAATCATTCCCATCGCCAAAAATCCCAAAGCTGACCCCAATGACCCTAACAATCTCCGCCCTATCTCCAACCTCCCCCTCCTCTCCAAAGCCCTTGAAAAATGCGCCCTACACCAACTGGACAAACACATTGACACATTCAACCTTCTAGACCCCCTTCAATCTGGCTTCCACAAAGGTTGCAGCACTGAAACCGCACTGCTTAACATAGTCGATGATATCCACTTAGCCCTGGACAAGGGCGAGACCTACCTACTCATCCTCCTTGACCTCACCGCTGCATTTGACAGTCTACCACCCAACCTTACTCAATGCACTTAAAGATCGCTTCGGCATTAATGACACTGTCCTTAACTGGTTCACATCCTACTTCCAACATAGAACCTAACAAATTAAAATTCAAAACGGCTTCTCTAGACCAACTTCTGTCTCCCTAGGTGTCCCTCAAGGATCCATCCTCTCTCCCGCCCTTTTCAACCTCTTTATGGAACCCCTTACCCTTATACTTAAACAAGCAAAAATCAACTATCACCTGTACGCTGACGACACCCAACTGTACTATAAAATAAAATCCCATGCCGATATCCTGCACCTTAACTCTGCACTAACCAAGATCCAAACCTGGTTCCATAACAACCATCTAAAACTCAACCCCAACAAAACTGAGATCATCCTCTTCTCTCCCAAAAACAACCCTCTCCCCATTCAAACATGGATCGCTGACCTTGATGCCCTAAATTGCTCTTTCCCTCGCCGAATCGGTCAAATCACTCGGCATCACCATCACCAATAAACTCACACTCCACTCCCATGTAAAGAACTCTGCAAAAAGTGCACTTTTCACACTCCGGCATCTCAAAAAAATCAAACCTTTTATTCCAGCTGAAAACTTCAAACTACTTATCCAATCTCTGGTCCTAGCCAAAATTGATTACGGAAATGCCCTTCTCTCTGGTACTCCCAAAACCACCTTGCCCCCATCAAATCCGTCCTCAACCTCGCAGCTAGACTAACAACTAATTGTAAATGTTTTGACCGCATCTCCCCTGCCCTCAAGACCCTCAAATGCCTCCCCATCGAAGGCAGATCCTCCTATAAAATTGCATGTATCACTCACAAAGACCTCTATTAGAACACTCCAACCTACATCACAACTAAACTCAAACAAGCTGGCTGTGCGTGAATGCTGAGAAGCACCAACACTCGTCTTCTCATACTCCCCCTTCTAAAAAAAAAAAAAAAACGCCTCTAAATCCCGCTCCTTCTCTGGCAAGGCCCCAACCATCTGGAACGCCCTCCCTAAAGACCTTCGATGCAACCCCTCCTATGAAAGCTTCAAAAGAAACCTTAAAATTCACCTTCTCTCTAAATTTGGGGTAATTAAATCCCTGATCTCCTCTCTGAATACTCTCCCCCCCCCCCTTCTTTAGGCAACCCCGCCTACCCCTCACATCCTGACACCCACCACACACCCCCTTCCCCTCACCATACCCTCCCTCTCCCTACTATGTCCACGAAGTCCTCCTTGGCATACTGTAAAATTACTATTTATAACTACATTCTGGTTCTTTCAATTGGTTTTCTGTTTATCTTGTATGCACTCTGCTCAAAATGCTTAACTATTCCTTTTACTTTTGTATGACCATTTGTATAACTTGTTCCATCTATTGCTATTGTTGTGTTCTTGTTTATTACCGTTGCTGATGTAAAGCGCTCTGATACCCTCGGATGGAGCTAGCACTATATAAAACCTTTCAAATAAATCTTAATTTGCCAGCTGAGTACATGTTCATACTTAGAGGATTGGCATCCCACCACACGAGCCTGATATGTGGGAAAGTGGCAGAGTTTTGTTCACTACTGCCTACCCAAACACATTGATCCCTTTCAGTCTGATGAACAGGGCATTGGCTGCCTTATACATTTAGAATGCTCAGGTCTGGCTTACACCTCCATTCGCTTGCATTTAGCGGCAGTGGCAGCATACTTGCAGAACAGGGGACACTTTTCTTTTTCATAATCCCCATCATTAAAGCATTTTTGAAGGGTCTGAAAAGGGTTATCCCTCCTAGCTTACCGCCAGCCCCTTCCCGGATCCTCAATGTAATTCTCCTTGGATTCATGGGGCCCCTGTTCGAGCCCCTTTACTTGCGCCCTCTCCAGTTTATATTTTGGAAGGTAACATTTCTAGTCGCTATGACTTCTCTTAGGCGAGTCGGTGAGATCCAAGTCCTGACCCTGGATGAACCTATTTCAAGGTTCATGCAGACAGGGTGATCTTCAGGACTAACTCGAACGTTTTTGCCCAAGGTGTTCTCCCCCTTCCAACTTGACCAAACCATTGAACTGCCTGTATTCTTCCTGCACCTAGCTTCTTTAGCAGAGACAGCTCCTCTCATTTAACATGTTAAAAGGGCCCTTTTCACACCACACAGCAGCTGTTTGTCCCCTACACTAAACCGCATAAAGGTAGGGCAATTTCTAAAGCAGGAGTGGATTGCTATCTAGTCGGGTGTATGCCAAAGCCAAACGTCAACTCTCTGTTCCTCCCTGGCCCATTTTACTCTCAAAAAGGCTGCTTTTATGGCTTTTCTGGGAAATGTCCCATTCGCTGACATCTGAAAGTCAACTCCCTTGTCCACATTACACACATTTACTAAACACTAATGTGTGGATGTCCTAGCTTGTTAACAGGTCCAAGAGGCTTGTCTAGATGAAGTTCAGATATACGTTAATACGTGAAAACATAGATTCTTAAGATAGTGTCCTTTCGTTTTCACATTCTTGTATATGTTGCCCAAAACTTAAATATCCAAGCTGTATGACCTTTTTACATTAATGGAGTGAAACTTTAGTTCTTTTTTTATCATCAAAAGTAGTACCACATTAAAACCATGCAATACCCTAATACTCTATGCAGGTGCCACTGTCAGCTTAACAATTCTAATTGTGTTCAATTTTATTTGTGTACTATCTCCAGGTTCGCCTAAGCGGTTCCAACAAAAGCAGAGGTAGCCAAGCGCAGCATCTGGCCTACCTGGAGGTTGCAGGCATTCACGCAATCAGTCTCACGTAGTTTGCTGCATGCTTTATGCAGCAGTTTAGACTTCAGGCAGAGAAGCTAGGGCTGTTGAGCACACTGGCCTTAACAGTGAGCAGCGTTCTCTCTCAGTGGTGTAGCTGCAATTAGAACTACAACAGGGGAGTATGTGACACTTTGTCCTTTGGGTGCATTGTTAATGGGAGGTTGTGGTAGCCTTCTGCTTCAGTGGGCATTTGTGAGAAAGGTTGAGGCTGCTGAGTTGAAGGAACCATGGGCTCATGGTTGCATTAGGCTCCTGGGGGAAACGGTAACAATTTGTGAATGAGGCACCTAAGGACTGCAGCCACAGTGTTTTAGTGAGTGTGTCACTCACGTTGTTTCAAGGTTGCAGACCTTCAGGGCTACTGCCTTGGTTTGGTGTTAATCCTTTTACTATAGTTTTATAGCTATGACCCTGTAGACATTTTTTTTTTGCTTGCAAACATAATAGTGGAAGGGCTAAAAAAAGTTTGGAAACAGATTTGCTCTGTGGAGTAAAAACTTCCATAGCCCTGAGGGCCACCAGGAGAGAAGTGCCTGACCTCTGAAGAGTGCTGGAAGCACCCTGCGGCATTGAAAAACATACCAGAAAAAAGGAGTTTAGACATTAAAATCTCAATTTTAATGAAAATCGTGAAAAAACAAGACACCATTTTCTGACAGCAAAAAGGCACCATTTTGTGACGAAACTCAAATTTTCATTAAAATAAACTTTTAAAAACTGCAGCAAATATTGCTTGAATGTGGCAGGCTTGGTGTGTTTTGAACATGGCAGGGGCCTTGAGTTATGGTGAGCATTGCCTTGAGCATATCAACACTGGTGAATTTCAGTGTCTTTTTAGGTTGCTGAACGATTGCTATCCTTTAACTGTTTTCTTTTTTTCTGTGAAAATATATTTACATAAGTTTTTTGTAGAAGCACTAATTTATTAGAAACTTGATATTGGCTGCCTAGTAGGTGGCTATATTAGCTGAATATCACTTTTTTTATTTTAAAAAGAGAAACTTTCTTAAAATGAATCGATGAAAAAGTCCTTTTCTATGTAAACAAATAGGAAGATACTTTCTGAACACAATTTCACCATCTAGCAGTGTAACTGTAGGAGCCAGCCATCTTCCAAGATGATTTTTTTCATCTCTCACATCAAGTAGGTACTCAACCAAAAACCAGATAATCCAAGCAGGTGACTCCACACGCACTATGAATAGGAACTGAACCAGAGTCTTCCGCTCCATCTTCCAGACCTGGCGGTGCTAGCCATGGATACTTTTCCAACACATCTAACCAAGAAATGCCAAACCTTCTCTACTGAATGGTCAGTGTTCCCTGATTCCTATGGGATGATCTCCTATTTGACCTGCTGGAAAGATTTCTGTAAACAGATGTTTCTTGTTCAGAACGATCTCTAGAAAAGGAAGGAAAACCTTGGCTGTTCAGTCACTCCGAAGGCCCCCAGTCCAGCCTCCCCAGGTCTGGTTCCGAAGCATCCTAGACTTCCATCAGTAGATGGTAATCCAACTTCTGCTGCAACCTAAAGTATAGTTGAGTAGAGGGCATCAAGAGAGTGAGTTATGGAACTTGAGCATTTGGTTACTAATGAGCTAACCATCACCCCTTTAGGCTTCCCCATTCCTCCTAATGAATGGTCTGGAGCATTCCAGAACACCACCGTAATACCCCTGGTACATGAGCAAGTAGTTAGGATTTGGTTATTGTGCACTGCCCAACCTCATACCTGGTCTTTGGAAAGTGATATTATCCTACATTGCTAATATGAATACTTTTTCTGAGACGTTTTACACGAGAACCTCCACTTAGCGAGATGGTTCATCCAGATCTACTTCTGTGAGGCCCACAAGACAACCTGTTCAGTTTAATACTAAAGGGTTGTACCATAAAGTTGTGACTCCATATCAGACAGGAGGCAGTGTTACAAAGGTGTTGGGTGAATTTGCTGTTCATGTAAAATTGTCATATCTTTAGTTGCTTATGTGCAGATGAAATAAAGCGAACATTTGTGGTGACAAAATATAACATGGTGCTTAAATACAACATTTTCATATGTTCTATATGCTTTAAAATAATACTACATGTTGAGAGACCTCTCTGCTTTTCGTGATTTAAAATTATTCTCATTGTTTTCATACTTTAGGTGGAGGTTGATGGCCAGAAGTTTAGAGGAGCAGGGCCGAATAAGAAAGTTGCAAAAGCAAGTGCTGCTCTTGCTGCACTTGAGAAACTCTTTTCAGGGCCAAGTGCTGCAAATAATAAGAAAAAAAAGATAATTTCCCAGGTAAGGACCAGAAAAAAATGATTGTCTTTGCTTTTTTTGAAACAAAAAACATGTATGTATTCAAAGTGATTAAATGTTCCACATTACCTAGAGCTAGTATAATATGTTAATACTCTAAAATAATTCCTGCCATTAGGTTGCTATTTTGGATTTTCAACTATTTCTATTTATTACTAGCATTTAATAATTCAATAAGAATACTTCCCTTTGCAGGAAGTAGCATCGCTCTCCATATATATCCAGATGCCTATGCACCATCCTGTTAGGAAGATGTTCAACATAATGCTTATCTTACCCCCAACTTCCCCCCATGAAAATGTAATGTAATGTCATCTTATAAAGCGCACTTTCACCCCACGAGTATCCTGGTGCTGAGGTTACATTAGCTCCCCTGTTTGCACAAATTACACCCTTGGGAAGAGCCAGGTTTTAAGCTTCTTCCTAAAGTGTATGAAATCTTCTATTTGCCTAAGATTAGGCGGGAGTTTGTTCCATAAGCGAGTGGCTGTTCAGCTAAATGCTCTTCCTCCAAACCTGGTGGTTCTAGTTCTGGGTGTGCTAACCAGATGGGCTGCAGATGATCGGAGGCTTCTTATAGGGGCATAGCAGACACATTTTTCCTGCAGTGGTGCCGGCCCTAGTCCATGCAGAGCCTTGAAGACGATAGAGTGATTTGAACTTTATCCTCTGTGGTATTGGAAGCCAATGGAGCTCTTTAAGGGACAGAGAGGGAGAATATCTGCTTGGTTTCTTTAGGGCTAGCTTTGCAGCTGTCATGATCAAAGAATTAGGGGCATCCAATATCAGCGTTTTGGGTTTCTAGGCTCAGCTTGTCAAAAACTACCCCCAAGTTGCGCACTGCCTTGGAGGGTGTAGAGGGCTTATCTGAGGGGGTAGACCAAAAGTTAGCCGGGAGCGGACGAGGGACTTTCTTGGCCGTACAGTACAGGATTTCTGTTTTTTCTCCGTTGAACTGCAGGGAATTATCCGTTGGGCATCTAGCAGTTTTTTGCATACATTCATGAAAACTATTGGGTGGTATTGATTGATTTCCCTCTAGAGACAGAATGAGTTATGTGTCATCCTCCTAATTCACCAAATTGATTTTATAAGATTTGATCATTGGAATCAACGGACTCGTATAAATATTAAATAGGATCGGGCCGATTGCCGATCCTTAGGATACACCGTGCTGAATGGTACCTTATTTCGATAGAATAGGGGGTAGGCCACTGCTTGCTGTCTATTCGAAAGGTAAGACTGGAACCATTTCAGTGCTGTGCCCTGTACCCCAATTTCCACGAGCCTCCTCAAAAGGATCTTATGATTGACCTTATCGAATGCGGCAGACATGTCCATTAGGATCAATATAGCTGACTGACCTCTGTCTGCTCGCATTCTAAGCTCGTCCAGGGCTGTTACTAATACAGTCTCCGTACCGTGACCCAGGCAAAAGCCAAATTGTACGTCTTACAGCCTTTGATTAGTTTCTAAAAATTGCGAGAGGGTTTTACTAACCAGGCACTTTAGAATTTTCACAGGGTAAGGTAGAAGGGAAATGGGTCTGTAATGTTTGGGCACTGGGGATAGAGCGTAGCTTTTGTTAACAGGGGAGACACGAATGCCTGTTTCTAGCAGGCAGGGACTACCCCGCTGCACAAGGAAAGGCAGCAGATCTGACGGAGCTTTAGGAAGAGCTACTCACTGAGCTCCTTCCATGCCCTACTAGGGAGGTGGTCCATAGGGGACCCTGAAGTAGTGCTCAGCGAGAGTCTGTGAAATTCTTCCTCTGTATGGGTTTCGAAGTGATCTAAAATTGCTGACTTGACCTCCTTTACCTCTTCTTACTCCCTGGTGGCAGCTTCGTCGCTCTAGATTCACTTCCACTCTTGTTTTCCTGATCTACTGCAAGACCATTCATTATTTTGGTGATTTTCTCCTAAAAAAAAGTCGCTAGACCGATGCAGAAGTCTTGGGTCGCGATGATCCTATTTTTTATGCATTCGGGCTTTGAAAGGTCATTTACTATTTTAAATACGCTTCTAGCTTTGTTGGACGCCTCTAAGATGGTGTTGCCATAGTACTCCGCTTTCGCTTTAGCGATTTCCCCTTTATAGTGACCCAGTGTTACCTTCAGGGCTATTTTATCATCTTCCTTTTAAAATTTTCTCAATTTTCTTTAAGCTTGTTTACTACCTTATATTTTTTTTAACTTCTCATTGAACCAATGGGCAGACGACTTATGCTTATTCTTTAGTTTTTTCACCGGAATGATCTGATCATGAACATTGGTGATCTGATTACAGAATTTCTAATAGTTTTCCTTCACTGATATTTTTCCATTAAATACGTTTTTATCAGTGAATACTGGGGATTGTTTGTTATGTTAAGCAGTTTGTTCCATTAGCTGCCTTGACGATAGTTACCCGTGGCAGCAGTCTTTGCTCTTTCTAGGGTTGGACACTGAGGATGTGATGAGGAAATGGTCAGTCCAGCACAGATGCGAAATTTCTTCCACTTCAGCCACGTTTTCCTCTGAAAAAATTAAATCTAAGATATGGCAACTTGATGTGTAGGTTCCTTCACCAACTGCTGCAGATTCACATTCTCACAAGATTGAAGAAGGTCTTTATGCGCCGGACCGGAGTTCCCATTTGCCCAAAGATTAAAATCCCCCAGAATTACCATTCTTGAGTGAGTAAGTGACCTATTGTAAAGAATGTCAATAAATGTCTGATGTTGAGGGGGTTTAAAACATACAATGCCGGTATGCAGATGCCCCTTAAGATCCTTCAAGGAGAACTCCATGAGCTCAATGCCCTCGGCTTCATCAATGGTGGTCTGCGTGAAATTCCAACTATCCTTAAAATTTAATCCAACTCCACCTCCTCTCCCATTGGGCTGTGGTTTGTGTCACACCTTATAGCCTGGAGGACATGCCAGCCCCAGTTGGACATCTGAGTCGGGGCGTATCCATGTTTCCGTTAGAAACAATGCATCCAGGTTAAGGGATTCTACCAAGATATTTATCTCCTGGTGATGTTTCACCAGGGATCTAGCCTTGATTAGTCCACATTTGAGGCTATCCACTCTAGCTTTCTCTGGGAGTGTTCTCACCTGCGTCGGATTGGTGTAATAGGGAGCAGCACCCCTTCGCTCTCCCAACATCAGGAGCTGTTCCCTTGTGTATCTATAGTGGGTATTCTCTGTAGAGTGTAAACCCTAAACCGGCAGCGTGGCTGGCACTGTGCGCAGACGGGCTTTCCTTTTGCGCGCAGCGGCCATGCTTTTAGAGCCCCCGGTATTCAGCATGTGGACCGCTGATCGGCTTCCCTTCCCTTAAGTGTTTCCGGTGCTCCCGGAAGTGAGGCAGACCTTTGTGCTCCTGATTCCCACCCTGAACTAAGGTGCGAGTGCAAGCAGGTAACAATGCTGCTAATCAACCAGTACAAAAGAAAGGGGGTTTACCCAATTAACCCTCTGGCATCTGGGTAAATAAACAGAATTATATAAATGCCTTGGATAGATCCAATATACAATTAGATGAAGAGGTAGTTTAATTATCTCTTCCTAAGCGTCTTATTCTTTTTGAAAAATCTATATTTATATTTCAGTCAAAAGTAATCCAGCAAAGAATGTGTACTGACTTGTGTGAATCAAAGCTTTTTTCTATTTATTATACATTTTGCATAACATGTATGTCTTTTTTTTAAATATACATATATACACATATTTATGCCACAAACACTTTATGTATACTATTTACATTTGACACTTTTCTCCTTGCCCTACTAATCAATAAGGATGCTCTCAATACTTTTTCACACCAGCATTCCTTTACAACGAAGACCACTCTTTTCAAGAAACTCAAAGGTCTATTTGATCATATTTAAATTCATATGGGTGTCTTCAATTTAACTGTCGACGCGTTTCAGCCTCAATATTTTCAGGCCTCTTCAGGACTAGGGCAGTTAAATGTGTAATTTCGTAATTCAACCTATAAATCAAATACACCTTTTAATCCATATATACAACATGTCTACTGTTATTTACATATATACACACATAGGAACAAAAGACTCAACGAGTCTTGACAGGGTACAATCCCAATATAATTTCTGGAATGGCGTACAACAAAAGAATTAATGAAACACACCCAAATGTGCATTTTTTTAAAACTCTTTAAACTGGCTATAAACCAAAACTAAAGTGATGTGTATTTAGACAAGCCTCTACCAACACCACACGTTCTTAATCTCTTTTCAAAGAACTAAGGACCATATCTACACACTTCAGGAAATACCAAAAGTATATATACCAATTTTCCGCACTTTCTATCGGACTATGTAGATATCCATTTCCTTTTGTACTATATCTTACAGTACTTGAAATACACCTAAAAAACATACACGGGGGGGGGGGGGTACGACTCGAACGTACACGGGTGTACATACACGGGGGTTCGACACGTACACGGGTGTACATACACGGGGGGGTTCTACACGTATGTACGGGGGCTGGGGGGGGTCGGCGCATATGTACGGGGGCTGGGGGGGGGGGGTACGGCGCGTACCGGGCCACCTACTCTGGTCGTTTCGTGACGTACTTCGCTTTTCCGGCACTTTTTTGGTGCCGTGAAAATATTGCCGCCCGGACTGCTGTCGGTTCGAATCGTGGTTCCTGGGTCGTGAAACGCTGCCTGACAGCGTCCCGACGTCACGTCGCAGCATTCCCGGAGCACATTCGTATGTATATTTTGGTCGGTCGGTGTTTTTTACGATTCGTACGGAAATGGTGTTTCCGTGCGAATCGTAATTCCATGTTAAATATAGATTTTTCAAAAAGAATAAGACGCTTAGGAAGAGATAATTAAACTACCTCTTCATCTAATTGTATATTGGATCTATCCCAAGGCATTACTATTTTTTTTTTATAATTCTGCTAATCAACCAGTAAGCATTTTATAAAAACCGATGACCAGTTCAGCATTTGCAAATTCATACAGTACATCTGATTTTTCAAAATGGAAATAAAAACGGCGATTTCGTAATAAACTAAAAAAAGTCTCAAAGTCCTTTTGACTCCCTGCAGAGCTAAGTGGTTGCAGATGCAGGGAATTGTGGCTTCATACCAGGTGGTGATACCAGCTATTCCAAAAGTCAATGGGCATTTAAGGCTTCCTGTCTTAAACATTTTCCGGTGGAGTCACCAGCATAGAGCTTAAGAACAGGTAACCACCTTTTAAAAAAATCCCTAGGACCTGCAAGCAAATACTCTTTCAACATGCTCTACCTGTTTTTTATAACTTGTTGCTTCACCTTAATCTTAGGAGGGACACAATGCACCTCCCTTTATTTTTCATCATGAGGTGTCCCCAACATGTTGCTATTTTTATTAGGCTATCTGCAGGGTGCATCAGTTAACGACTCAATACTTTACATTTTTGGGGGGTTTCCCCTTTCACGGTTAACCTTTTCTTGATGGGCATTTTCATCACCCTTCCTTTATGTTCATTGGCGTTTTTAAGTTGTCTTGAACTCCCATATGCTGTAGTCTGTCTGTTTCAAGCAATGTATGAAAACAGCTGGCAATTTCCAGAACTTAACAGCAGAGAGCCTATATTTTCCGCTTCTGACATTTTTATTTAGTGCGTTCCTGCATACTCTTCCCATGAATACAAGTAAGGAACGCATTTATGGGAGTGCCAAATTAGTGTGCAGTACAGCACGTAAACATTTAAACATCTGACGGCCTACTGTACCCTGGGACGACAGAACGCTTTTGTCAACATAAAATTGTGTGCGCATTTAAAAATCAGCGTGCCATAATTTCCATAAAGGGATAAAGACATTCAGATATAATTAGCAGGCCTGTTTCCTGACCCACTTTTAGGGACATACACTACATTTTATGGTCTATAAATAAAATATAAATATTTAGAATAGTGATACTCCAGTATTGAATCTTTCATAGATTCACATGCTGGTATCTTCCCCGTCGTCATGGTGGGAGTCTTACGGTAAAAGAATAACCATAGCAGTAAAAGAAAAAACTGCATAGAAAACCCATAGAGAAGTTTATAGTTTGGTAGCATATCACCGTTATTATGTAGTCCAAACACCAACCAATCAGCTGCCAGCCCTGAGATCACAATCCCCAGCAGAGTCCTCATACCTCAGATTTCCAACCGCCGTCGTGTGAGAAAGAGTCTCCCTGAGCTCTGCTCAGTTCTTGGTTACTTGGTGAACTTTTGACTTTTCTACAGTTCTTGTGTTGAGGTACTGTTTTTCCTCTCTTTCTTCACCGTGTCTGAAGGCTCTTAAGAAAAGGCTGTTCAGATCTTGCAAATCTTGTGGGAAGGCCAGATTATACTCTAAGGACCACCTCAAAGAATGCTTATACTGCATTTACCCTAAACACGTCCCCAAGGAGTGCAAATACTGTCGCACTTTCTCAGCAAAAAACTTGAAAGACAGAGAAGCTTTCTTATTATTATGGCTTCAAAAGAAAAAGAATGTCTCAGACTCTGAGTCTGATCAGGAATCTAAAGGACAATCCTCTTCCAAACACAAGAGGGAGTTGTCTGAGGAGAAAGTTGAGGTGAAGAAACAAAAAATAGAAAAGGCAAAAACTAAAGATTCATCATCGTCTTTGCCTCATACACCCCTCAAAAAGTCTACAGAGACAAAAGCTCCGTCGTCGCTCCCATCGACGAAGTCCAAGGTTTCCTCAGTCTCGACACCGACTAAGACGTTGACCTCAACGTCGACCATGTCGTCGACGACTACCATCTCGACGATGATTGCATCGTAGACATCGACGCCGAAGATATCGTCGACCACACCGTCGACGACGAGTGCGCAAACTTCGTCAACGGGCGTTCCGTCGACAACTTTCTAGTCTGCAATTACGAGATCCATTACTATAAAGAGATTTCCACCGTCGACGGGCTCGTCGACGGACGAAAACAGCAGATTTTACTGCATGGACAAAGATCTCACCGCTTCCTCCTAAGCTGCTGGATTTACAGGAGTCAGAAGATGAAGGCCCATGCGGAGTAGCTTATAGTCCCTCCCAACTCCACATTAAAAGCCAGGAGACAGACGAAGAAGACGTTCAGGAATTTCAAGAAGAACTGCCTTTTAAAGACCGGCCATTACAAGGCTCCAAGAGGTATGAATCATTCCAGCCAGCCTACGATTATGATGAAGAGGAAGAGGTTAATGTCAGGGAAGACGCAATATCTGTGCCTATTTCTCGATCTTAAAACATATGACCAACGACTATTACTGCCGTTTCCCAGATGCCAATTCTCCTGCCGCCAACACCACGGGCGTACCACAGCAGATGGTTCGGACTCCAGTGGTTCAGCCTCCACCCCATGTGCAAACGGTGCATACCCCTAAAATAATAACCATTAGGGATGACTTTGCTGAAAGCGAACCGGAGGAACAGCCAGAGGAAGGAGAATTACTGCCAAACGATCCTGGGGTCGATGAGTGGGATCAGTATGTCATTTCTTCGCCAGTACCATCACCATCTCTGGCAAACTCACCACCGGAAGACATTGGTGGTTTCCATGACTTAGTGGAGAAAGCTTCCAAAAGGTTCGAGCTTCCTTTGCCGGTAAAGTAAAATTAGTGTTTCTTATACCACTTTAAGGAAGCTTCAAGAAAATCTATAAGAACGATACCATTCAATCACATCTGGGAAGAGGGACTGAAGATTATGAAAAATCCGGCCTCAGTGGCAGTATCAGGATCGAGAAAAAGTACCGTGCCCAGGAATCATCACCAGCGTGCCTAATAGGTCATCCTAGACCTGAATCGGTTGTTATGCAGGCGGCGCAGAGACGCTCCAAAAACCCAGTCTCTACTTTGTCGGTTCCCCCTGATAAGGAGGGAAAAAAGATGAATGGCGCAGGGAAGCGCTTTGCAGTGTTGGCAGCAGCTTCTATCAAGGATACGAATGCATTGGCACTTGCCAGTTGTTATAACCGCCAGATGTGGTCGGACATTGCTCCACCGGAAGACCAGAAAGAAGATGCGGCTGTAATTTTACAATATGGAGCTAGAGCGGCTTCCGAGTCCATCGACATAGCCATGGACATATTGTCTCTTGGTTTCAGACAAATGGCTGCAGCCATAGCGCTTCGACTGCAAGGGTGGCTGAAGGCTACATCTTTCAGGCCTGAAGTGCAGGCAAAGATCGTGGATAAGCCTTTTGATGGAGAGAACCTTTTCGGAAGGCATATAGATGATGTGTTACAAGGAATAAAGGCAGACACAGACACTGCAAAAGCCTTAGGCTCTCTGCAGCAAGGAAGATTTCAAACTTTTCGTGGAAGAGGATCAAGAGGTCAATTCAATCAAAGATCTTCATTTCAATCTAACCGGTATCAACCTTACCAGCAGGGATACCGTCAATACAACAATTACCAGCAATTTCGCTCCTCTAACTCTTCTTATCGGCAGCAATCTAAGAGAAAGCCTGTCGCAAGGGGAAGGGCGCAGGACTCCAATAGGAGACCGTGACGATTTTCAGGCGCCGTCCACCACGTCCCGTCACGCCCCAATCAGATCCATTACCTCTCTCGCTATTTTCATCAGTAGCTGTCAATAACATCGGACAGTAGGGTGTTAGATATTATACATCAAGGCCACACCTAGGATTTCATACAAAAACCTCCAGCGCGACCTCCCATTCACAGGAACCAGAATCATCTCTCTGTACTCAATGCGGAAGTCTTGGCCCTCATTGTGAAAGGAGCAATAGAGGAGGTTCCAGTTCAACAGCGAGGGAGAGGATTCTACTCGCATTTTTTCCTCATAAGGAAGAAGCAGTCCACCAAATGGAGGCAGGTAATGGATCTCAGAGGCCTGAACAATTATATCAAGAAGACTTCGTTTCGGATGCGTCGCTACAAGAGATTCTCCTAATGTTGCGCAGAGGGGATTACATGGCATCGTTAGATCTCTTAGATGCCTATTTTCACATTCCAATCCACATCAAACACAGGCAGTATCTACGATTCACTGTGGCGGGGCGCCACTACCAATTCAAGGTATTACCCTTTGGCCTCAGATCCGTGCCACGGGTATTCAAAAAATGCATGGCGCCGGTCATAGCGCATTTGAGACAGCAAGGCCACCAGATATTTCCATACATGGATGACTGGCTCATAAAGGGGGCATCGTTCAAGAAAGCACAGCAAACCCTAGAATGCTGCATAGTTTTATTCCAGAAGTTGGAACTGCGGATCAACATGGAGAAGTCTTCTCTCGTTCCAGGGCAATCACTCCAGTTCCTAGGAGCCAGGTTGCAAACTCAAGAAGCAAAAGCGTACCCCACAGAAGAGCGCACGCAAAAAATAATGCAGCTGACAGCACGATTAAAAGCAAAAAGGTTCACTTCAGTAAGAATTTTCAAATCATTACTAGGAATATCATCTTGCATTCCATTAGTCCCCAACTGTCGACTTTGCATGTGTCCGCTGCAAGAACTACTCGACGAGCAATGGGTGCCAGCCCGAGCATCCTTCGAGGATCAAATTACTATCGCCCCTCAGATCAGAAAAGCACTGTCATGGTGGTGCATCAGGGACAACCTTTCAAGAGGCCTACTTTTCGAACCACAATCTCCAAGCTATGTCATGACGACAGACGCCTTGTTACATGGATGGAGAGCACATCTTCAGGAACTGGAAATACAGGGCCATTGGACAGTGCAAGAAGCCCAATTGCACATCAACATGCTCGAGTTAAGATTGGTGATCCTAGGTCTGCAAGCTTTCCTACTCCGAATTCGAAATTCGCCTGTTTTAGTAAGGACAGACAGTACGACTACGATGTTTTACTTACTGAAGCAAGGAGGTACAAGGTCAAAAAATCTCAGCGCAAGCCCAAGAGATTTGGAACTGGATGCTACAAAACAACTTTTCTCTGCAGGTCCAACATGTCCCTGGAGTACACAACACGAGAGCAGACTGTCTAAGCAGGTCGATCTCAACTTGTCACGAATGGGAACTAAATCAAACTCCGCTCTTAAAGATATTCAGGTTATGGGGTACACCAACTCTGGACCTCATTGCAAACCAGCACAACAAGAAATGCAAACATTTTGCAAGTTGATTCCCTCAGAAGGGATCGAGGGGAAATGCACTACACATTCGTTGGAAGGGGTTGTTTGCATACGCGTTTCCCCCATTTCCTCTCATTCCAAGGATACTACGACAAATGAGAGCGGAACCGTGCCATCTGATCCTAATAGCCCCGGCTTGGCCGCGACAGTTCTGGTTCTTGGAACTCCACCAGCTGTCTGTAAATCCCAGAGTACAATTTCCATTGATACAGGATCTGATCTCCATGAGAGGAGGGCAAGTTCTTCACCTGCAGTTAACATCTCTGAACTTGTCAGCGTGGAACCTCATGAGCATGAATTTTATTCCTTAGATATACCTCAGGAGTGCAGAGATATATTATCGAACTCTGGCAATATCTACCAATAAAACTTACACAGCAAAATGGAAGCGATTTTGCCATTGGTGTTCTAATCAAAATCTGCATCCTTTGCACTCTTCGCCGGAGCAGATTCTACCGTACCTACTTCACCTAGCCAAAGCTGGGCTATCCCATGCTTCAATAAAAATACATATTGCGGCTATATCAAGATATCGTAGAAAGCTATATCATCCATCGCTTTGGTCGCAGAGGATCATAAAGGAATTTCTAAAAGGACTGTTCAGAATGTTCCCACCAATTAAGCAGCCATCCATTCCGTGGCAGCTCAATGTAGTTTCGTCATATCTCATGAAACCTCAGTTTGAACCGATTTACAAGGCTGAGTTACAGTTCGTCTCTTGGAAAGTGGCATTATTAGTAGCACTCACTTCCGCCAGGAGAGTCCGTGAGATCCAGGCGTTCTCTGTCTCGGAACCATTTCTTCAATTCAAATCGGACAGTCATTCTCAGGACAAATCCAAATTTATCTCTAAAGTCCCTACAGTTTTTCATCTTAATTAACCAATTGTATTACCTACATATTTCAAGAATCCGTCATCAGTAGCAGAGAAATCGCTGCACACTTTGGACATCAAAAGATGCCTCAAATTTTATATTGACAAAACAAAATCATTTCGGAAAGCAGACCAGTTGCTTATCGCCTTTGCTGGGCCCAGGAAAGGCTTAGCTCTATCATGATCTTCCATTTCAAGATGGATAGCCTCGGCCATCACTCGGTCATGAGAAGGCAGGAAAGCCTTTGCACGCTAGAGTTTGCGCACATTCCACAAGAAAGGTGGCAACGTCGACCGCATTGTTCGCGGGAGTATCACTCCCTGACATTTGCAGAGTGGCGACATGGACAAATGTTCACACGTTTACCAGACATTATTGTCTGAACACAGCGTGGAAAGCGGACACCGCAGTTGGACAAGCAGTTCTACGGCACCTGTTTCACTAAGGTGGTACTTATTCTATGTATTGTATATTTTGATTAGATTGTCTGTTATATTCATTGTCAATTTCTTGTTTCATATTTCATATTAACAAGGTGACAAGCAAATGTGTGCATAGTTTTGTTTTTGAAGCAGCATAACTCATTACGATTTCTAATATTAGGAAGCAGAGCCCTACAAAAAGGGATCTATCCTACAAGCGCTGCTTAGGTTATACACTGCTGACTATTCTGATACAAGCATGTGAATCTATGAAAGATTCAATACTGGAGAAAAAACTAGTTACTTACCTGTACACTATGGTTCTCCAGTATTGATATCTTTCATAGATTCACATGCGGTCGGCCCGCCCGCCTCCCCGCTTTTTAGCGGATAGACCACTTTTTATCTCTAGATTCATCCCTGGCTCACTCTTTGGGCTGGTTGGAAATCTGAGGTATGGTGGCACTGCTGGGGATTGTGATCTCAGGGCTGGCAGCTGATTGGTTGGTGTTTGGACCACATAATAATGGTGATATGCTTCTAAACTATATACTTCCCTATGGGTTATCTATGCAGTTTTTTTTTTTTTACTGCTATGGTTATTCTTTTACCGTGAGACTCCCACCATGATGACGGGAAAGATACAAGCATGTGAATCTATGAAAGATATCAATACTGGAGAACCATAGTGTACAGGTAAGTAACTAGTTTTGTTCTGGACATGCACCCCAGAAATAACCTGGATCTGAACTAATTTTGCAGAGTAGTTTACCCTAGAATTAAATGACCTGTAACAAGAATGCTGCAGACAGAGAAAATAGCAAAATAAATACTTGCTTTTGATGGACAGAGCATTTTTTGGTTTACTAATAACTTTGGCCTTGTTTGACGAATCTTCACAAAATGTTCCAAAAAAGAGTTCATCTACCTCAGTTCCTTCCTGACAAGGTTTGGGGGTGATCAGTCAAGCGGGGGCTGAGAAAAAAGGGGGGTCCCAAAATGTAAAATCAACATGCGTTTTCCATAGACTCCTTTAGACACAGCTAGAGTAAAAACTGCTGAATGGAATAAAAAAAATCAGCAGGAAGCTAGATCTTGGTTTGCAGATTGTGCTTTTTGTGATTAGGTGTAAATCCTTTCTTTAAATTTTGAGAAATCAAGGGTCAAAAATAATGGTATATTTTGGTAGTTGGGCTCGTAAGACTCCCGATGGAGTACGGCGAGAGCGCAAATTAAAAATTGGAGCCTTGTGATTTGTTGAGAGGCCTGTTTTTACTGTGAGCCTTCAAGAGACTCCCGCGAGTGCTCTGATTGGCCGGCTGTTGGAATGTTAGAAATTAATTACTGTTTACTGTGAAAAATTGAAGGTTTTGTGGAAATAAATTAAAAAAGCTATATAATGTGGTAGCAGAAAGGCATGCTGACCCCCTAAGTTGGTGTCTAAGGGATGACTACAGTGAAGAAAATAAATGTATATTTTTTCTAACTAATTTGTATGATCTTGCGGTACTCGCAGGATCGTTAATAGTAAAAAAGGGTAGTTGAGTTCTCAATACACTCAATTGCTAGGAATGCATATTGGGGTGCTTGTTTTTGAGAGAAAGTGTGTAAGTGATAAGTACTGTGATGAGTAGATGGTTATTTTTTATGGGGTTCGTTCGATTTTGTGCTTCCTTGGGATGTCTTTCCTCTCCCGGGTGTCTTGCAAGAGGCTTGCGAGATCTTAAAAAAACAAAGAGGACTTTCTTTATATCTCAATTGCAACAATACATCAACAGTTTTTCTACCTTAAACAACACTTCTTGTGTCTTATGTTCTTCAAAATTACAAAAGTACACTGTTATGAACTTACTTCCAAATGTATGACCTCGCGAGTGGATCATGAGAGCTGGAGAGGAAGTACAGCCTCCTCGTAGTCCGTGCAAGGGATTGTGTGGTCGACTACAGCAATTGTCTCGCGGGAGCAGTACGTTTGCAAATAAAATAATTAATACAATATGCATACTGTAATGACTCCGTTCAATAGATTAGAACAAAATGTATAACTCTATCAGCTCGCGATTCTTCCGTGAGAGCGATCACACACCCTAACAAACATTGGCAAGTGCCACTAGGTCTCTCCATATATTGGAGTTTAGCATATAAAAAGTATTAAAGAGCAGGGAAAGTATTAAAGAGCTGTGGTAGCAAAACGGAAAACAAACCCCGACAATGTCAACTGAAAAGGAAAAGATAAATGATCTACGCAATTTTTTTATAGCACACAATGCTTAATATTAGTAAAATAAAATATTCCGTGGTTTTTTATTATTATTTTTAGTTTGACTGTTCGGTAAAGTTGTATTAATCACACCAACAGACATAGCTTAATTGGGCCGTGTCCTGACGGTGCTCACCATCATTAGCTCTAAAAAGGTGGTGCCGAAACAAGTGCATATGCACTGCGATTTAATTCCAGCCACACCTTAAATGACTCCGGCATCTCTGCCCATGTCCCCTGGCAAAACGGAAAACAAACCCAGACAACGTCCTCATGTAACGTAACTGGTGCTATGTAAAGCACTCTGATACCTGATTGGATTCGGATCAAGTTCGCGCTATATAAAACTCTGCAAAAAAAAAAAAAACGTCAACAGAAAAGGAAACTAAAAATGCTCTACCGTATTTTTTTTTAAATCTCTTTTATTGAGTTTATACACAAACAAGAGAAATAACATTCACAAACACCAGGCCACGAGTGTTAAAGGCAGAGCTTGACAAGCAAAATACAGAGTATAAAGTATTAATCCACAGCATTGAGTCTATAAGAACTGCACATATCAAAGCCTTGAGTTGCAACGGACAAGATCAGGTGTGTGAAACATAGCGTCTCATTAAGTCTTATCCAAGTTAACCCCCACGCTGCCTGAAGCCGTTTACCGGAGGCCCACAGCTTGTGGAATTGCCAAGGACTGCCATCACATAAAGATCAGGGGTGTGTCCCCTCTAGTCTGCAAGCCTGCGGAGAAATAACAATAGGGATGGGTGAAGTCCCAACATCCAAAGACTTAAAGAGAAAGAAGTGACAAAAGAATAGAATAGGAAAGAAGAGAAGGGAAGGGAGTGTGATTCTATGGCTCCGTGGTGTAGGGGTGCCCTGGGTGAGAATGATTAAATACCTGTGATGTAAGACTATATCCAGATTCTGCAGGGGGAAGTTTGCCCCCCCCCACCCTCTATCCCGCTTCATCATCGCATGTTCCTCCCCTTGGAAGTATAGGGTCGGCAAATAGTTGGAGGGCCCTCAAACGGGGTGGGACTGATCGGGCATGCTCCAATTTAGTGAGGTGTGAGATCAAGGGCTGCCATGTATGCTCAAATTTAGCATCGGTGTGGGCTAGTCTGTGAGAGAGTGAGAAGCTCCATCGCCATGACATGCCACAGGCGAGTAAGCCACACCGTGTATGGCGGGGTGAAAGCCTTCTTCCAATTGAGCGCAATAACCTGTTTCGCTGCAGTGAGCATGTGGAAGATCAGTCGCCAGTCCAAGTGCGTCATGGCTTTAAGGGACCTCGGGCGGATCCCTAGAGTTGTTATCCCTGGGTCATTCGGCAGGGGAAAGCCCACAACCTCCCTAATGTGGCTCAGGATCTCTTTCCAGAAGATAGTGATAAGGGGACCGAACCACCATATATGCAAAATGGAGCCCTGGGAAGCCTGACCGCGCCAGCACATGGGAGCAAGCCCCGGGAACATCTTTTGGAGTCGAAGGGGAGTATACCAGCGGGTCATCATTTTGTATGCCGATTCTCTTAAAAATACGGGGAATATCTTGCCATAGCTGCTCCCATTGGTCAGGGGCAATGTCTCTCTCAAGGTCTGTCTGCCAATTGCTTTGATAGGGATGGGGAGGCCCCATTTGTGCGTGCTGGAGGACTTTGTAGGTCCTAGAAATCAGCCCTCTGGAGCCATCAAACGATCGGACTAAGGTTTCAAACGGGGTAAGTTGCTGTGTCGCGCCCTCCGTGTAGGCGGGGGAGTGGAGCCAGTGACGAATTTGAAAATATTCTAAGCGTGTTGTTTTAGGTAGGTGAAACTCCGTCCTACATTGCTCAAAGGATTTGAATCCGCCCGCTTCAAAAAGCTGCTGTATGACCCGGCATTCATCAGCAGCCCACGTGGGGGATAGGGCCTGGTTACGCGCTAGGTGTGTGTTGCGGGAGGGGAACGTGGTTAAGCACCTAGACACTGCTACCCTGTCCCAGATCTCCAGAACCATTTTCGTCGTCGTAGCAATATAAGCACTGCGATGTCTGCCCCCGCGGATGCCAGGCTAGGTCCCATAGCGGTCGACAAGCCACGGCCCTATCCATGTGGAACCAGTATTTGACACTCTCCCGAACTGTCCATTCCGAGATATAGCGCAGGTGTAACGCCCAGTACTAAGTTAAGAAGTCTGGGCATGCCAGTCCTCCCCGGTCCCGAGGCAGTATTAAAACCTTCGCAGAGAAGCACAGCCTCCCCCTCCCCAGATGAAGATAGTGACATCCCACTGTAGGCTCTGGATGTCCCTTTGTGGTATATGCGTTGGGAGTGCCTGAAAAAGGTAGAGGACCTTAGGAAGAAGTGACATTTTAACCACATTAAGGCGGCCCAACTTCCAGCGACAGGGTTCGTCTTGTACTGATTTTCGGCAAGCCGACCAATTCGCCTGAGTCTGTGTCTAAAGTAGCCATAATGTTAATGCCTAGGTATCAAATAGATCGTGGCGCCCCCTGGAAGGGAATAGTATCTCCCAAGGCTTCCAGCTGTTGCGGGGGGATGATCAGTTTTAGCGCCTGTGATTTCGTGAGATTGATTTTGAGTCCCGAGATCGATTCAAATTGAGAGTACAGCAGGGAGCGAGCTTGCGAGGTCGGTGAAGGTCAAAAGGAGGTCATCGGCGAAGAGAGCTATTTTATGATCAACCCCACCGAGGCGAAGGCCTCATATTTCTGCCGATTGACGAATGGCAATCGCCAGGGGCTCCATCGCAAGGGCAAAAAGGAGAACTGACAAAACCCACCTGGTCAGGCTCAATTAAGCCAGGGAGGGCCAGAATTTTGGTATACAATTTGACATCCGCGTTTACCAGTGAGATTGGGCGGTATGACGCGCACAGAGTCTGATCTTTTCCGGGCTTGGGGATGAGCACTATCTCTGCTTCGGTCATCGACGGCGTGACAGCTTTCAGGTCTGAAAAGGAATTGAAGAGTCTCAGCAGTGGTTCCCGCAGCTCCGGGAAGAAGAGGCGGTAAAACGTTAAGGTAAGGCCATCATGGCCTGGGGATTTCCCAGTGGGAAAGCTTTTTAACGCTTTTTGGATCTCCTCCAGTTGTTGTCTAGTCAAGGGTCCGAGCGGCGGCCAAGGGCAAAAGGTGAGAAAGGGATCTATCTGGTTCGTACAAGTATCCTTTCGGTCATTGAGAGTAGAGGAGAACTCTCCAAATTCCTGCTGCTTTGCTTGCTCCGAGGTAGCCCCCCCCCCCCCCACCCCACATCCTCGGAGACGATGTGCCAGCATGGAGCCCACCTTGTTGCCTCCTCCATAAATTTTTTGTTTGAGGTTGAGGGCTAAGAGAGAACGTTCCACCTTATTAACTCTTATTACCTTAAGTTGGCCCCGTAGTGAGGCAAGTTGTTTCCCTGCTTGCCTAGAGGGTGCCCTGTGGGTCTGCCTTGCGAGGGCTTTGATATCACTGGCAAGCTTATTTTTCACCAGACGAGACTCGTGCTGGCGATGGAAATGGAAGTGATTATACCTCAGATTGTGGCCTTAAAGGTGTCCCAAAAGACATGCCCATGGGTTTCTGGGAGATCGTTGGTGGCGAAATACGTTTGTATCACCTGGCGTAATTCTGCCATATCTACCTGATCCCGGAGTACATGAGGGGGTAGGCGCCACCTGGGAATTGAATCGGGGTTCCTAGCCAGACCCGTCAGAGAAATTTCTAGGTGGGCATGATCAGAAATGGATATATCTGAGATCACTGCAGATTCTAACATGCGAATGAGAGAATGAGACAGGAAGAAGTGGTTGATGCGAGAATACGATTGGTGCACATGAGAATAGAATGTGTAATCCTGTGACCTAGGCTGTTTGTAGCGCCAAGCGTCCGTTAGACCCAAGGCTTCGAGTTCTTGCTTGAGTGCCGCCGACATGGCTCCCGTCCACTGGAAAGACAAGGCAGTACAGTCGAGAACATAATCCCACATTAAATTAAAATCACCCCCAAAGAGAAAAGGATCCAGCTCCTGAGAGAGTGGGTTCTGAGGCAGGTTCTGCAGAAACGCGTCTTTTGCGTGGTTAGGTGCATATACATTAAGGAGCGTTGAGATGTTTACCCTGCATAAGAAGTGTCAGTTTTAGGAAGCGTCCCTCTTTGTCGCACACCATTCAAGTGACCTGCACGGGAGTGCCTGCTTTTTAGAAAATGGCTACCCCTGCTGTTTTGGTCTGCGCGGAGGCCCAGATCTGTGCTGGGAATTTAGGGTGGTACATGCGCCCTATGTCCACGTGCAGAAGATGAGTATCTTGAATAAAAATGATGTCTGGGTCCTGTATGAGAAGGTACCTCCATATTTGTCGCCGCTTATTAGGGCATTGAGGCCTTTTACATTAAGAGGCAAACGTTTAAGGTGTGTCATGGTCCACATTAGGGGAAGCAAAGCGCAGGCTGTTATAAAAGTCATCCCACCCCTTTTGGGCCGATCCCAGCTCCCAGAAAGTGGTCACTCCTAGCGCTGGTGTAAGGAGCGAATAGCATGATGTGTAAGCGATGGGTGGTGTACCCTCCTCCCCACAACAAAGAAGCCTTGACGGACGCTCAGGTTCACAAAAGGGACACAGGGCTACATTGAAAAGATGACTGGGTAGGACCCATCCACCTCCAGGTAGTCACAGTCCATCAAGCAACCTCCAACTCGGGGCCCAAGCCAGAAGGAGAGGGGGGCCCTGACTTTGAGCTCCTTCCACCTGAGGGTTGCGAGGCTTCTATTGACTTCATGTGGTGAATAATATCTTATTTGGCTTGGAGAGCCATCGCTGTGATTTTGGAGGACCGTGTACGGGGGTTCGAACTCCTGACCTCTCTGGACGTAGAGCAGTCCGGGTCTCCGAGTCTGCAGAGGTGGGGGGGGACGGCCTAGGTTCGGGCGAGATGCGAAGCAGTTGACATGCCTCCTTGAGGAACCTCAGGGATCTGCGTTTGCCCTCCCTTTGGAAAATCAGGGCAAATGGGTGGCCCCATTGATACTTGATGTTGGACTCCTTCAGTTTGTCTGTCACTGGCTTGAAGTCCCTGCGTCGGCGTAGGTTGAGTGGGGAGAGATCCTGGAAGATTTGGATGGGATGTCCCTCGTATGACAGATCTCCAGCTGCCCGTGATGCTCAAAGGATTGCCTCCTTCTCAGTAAAGAAGTGCACCTGGGTCAAGATGTCTGGGATCAGATCGGCCTTACCACGTGGGGGTGCCACTAGATGGGCCCTGTCCAGTGTTGGAAGGGAGGCATCATTGGCTCCCCGCACTGCCTGTAGGAGATCTGCGACGTAGGTCATGACATCTTTGCCCTCCACCCCTCGTGGAACACCCCTGAAGCAGAGGTTGTTCCGCCGGCTCCGATTTTCCAAGTCCTCTTGCTTTACTTGGAGTTCGATATGCTGTCCCTCTAGTGCCATAACATGGAGCCACAGTTCCTCCTGGTCCTCCGTTCTTTTGTCTAGGGTGAGTTCCAGGTTGTCCACCCTTGAGCTGACTTCACTCTATCTCCTGGAGAGAGAGATTGGCTCAGAACATCACGGGAAGGCCCCAGCCCTCTCAATCTGCTCCAGCGCCCAGGCCGGGGGAAATCAACAAGCACACACCCGTCGCCCCTAGACGGGACCGTGAAGCAGCCAATGCTCAGCAGTCGTGCTGCTCAAATCCTCAGGGAAGAACTCCGCTCCCCCCCGGCAGGGCCCCACTGGCTAGGCCCGCCGGCAGCGCGTGGCCCAAGTCCCAGGAGTGCTCCGGAGCAGCGTTGGATGCCAACTTAGGATCTCTCCCCCCTCTGTAGCTAGACCAGGGTCCGGCACGGGAGAGTGGACGCCCCCCGCTTTCTCACCCAGGTAGGTCCCCTTTGCTGTGTCCTTACTCCAGCTGACTGCCCCCACCAATCTGAGTCCACATTTGTAGGTGTAGGGCGAGTAGGTCCCAATCCTTTCAGGGGCCGTCGTCTTCGCGCCCAGTCCCCCTTCCGCTCGATACCCGGGCCCCAGGGACCAGGAGAGGCCCGCGCGTGGCGGGAGACAGGCCCTGTTTCGTTACAAGGGTAGTGGCCCAGTCGCCGGGCCCGCCCTCACCCCCGGCTCAGTAGGCTAGCGCGCTTCGGTCGGGCCTCGACCACCTCACCTCCGGGGCTTCCGCTGGGGACGTCAATCACTGGATGCTCAGGATGCCGTCCACCTCCCGATCCAGGGCCGAACGCGGCCAGCCAACTGGAGCCGCCACCAGACCTGAGCAGCCCGTCCGAAGCCCCCACAGGATGCCAGGCCAGTCGCGGGGGAGGCAATCTGGGGAGTCCCTGTATCCCAGTCGCCAGGTCTGCCTCAAGATCCGGAACTCATGCTGGGGACAGGCCTCTCCAACCTCCTAGGCAAGATGGCGGAGCAACTCGCCTTGGGGGATTGTCCCCCCCTCTCCCGGGCAATCGCCAGGAGCAAGATCTCAGTGCCCCCGTCGGAACACATAGGGGAGAACACTCAGCAGTTGGGAGGGGGTCTCGATTGACCCAATCCCCCCCCCCCCCCTCCGCGCCCCCCCCTCCCATGCCTCTAATCAGCTGGGAAAAAAACCCAGCCGGCCTCTGGAGAACGGAGCTCTTGCAGCGTGCGTCTTACTCCATCGAGGTCCTGGCCACGCCCCCCCACCATATTTTGTAATAACACCAGCTTTAATTGGCCCGGGTCCTGACGGTGCTCACCATTGTTAGCTCTAAAAAGTTGTTGCTGAAACAAGTTCATATGCACTGCGATTTACTTCCAGCCACACCGTACATGACTCCAGCATCTCTGACCATGTCCGCTGGCAAAACGGAAAAAAAAAACGACAATGTCAACAGAAAAGGAAACTAAAAATGCTCTAACGTGTACACCAGCTTTAATTGGCCTGGGTCCTGCTGGTGCTCACCATCGTTGGCTCTAAAAGGTGCATATGCACTATGATTTACTTCCAGCCACACCTTACATGACTCCAGCATCTCTGCCCATGTCCGCTGGCAGAATGGAAAACAAACCCCGACAACGTCAACAGCAAAGGAAACTGTTAGAAATGGGGGTCTCTAGTTGGCAATGGCTGGCCACTGTCCAAGTAGGGACCCTTCTTCCTAAGTCAGAGTAAGAGGGCTACACCCTTTGATAACCCCTGCTCAACCCTGTGGTAATGAAGCACGAGCAGCTAGGCTTATCTCAGAGGCAGTGTGTGAAGCATTTATGACTATACACAGTAACACAGTGAAGAACACTACAAAGGGACACCACACAAGTAGTTATAAAAAATAAGTATCTTTATATATAGACTTAACACAAGACCAATAACGGTAAAAAGCCACAATACTATAAAATAGGATTACTCTTGAAATGCTGCAAAAATAGTTCAAAGTGTGCAAAGAGGAGTTCAGTTCAAAGCAATGGTCTATGCGACCCTTTTACTTACAAAGTACCTTGATTTTGTTGCGAAACAACCAAAATGTCGAAAAGGAGCTGTAGCAATGATTTTCTGCACGTGAGGCCGGCGATGCGTTGTATCCTTGCCGCTAGGGAGGATGAGCGCCGATCTGCTGATGCGTTGGGAGACGATGCAACAAACTTCTGCACGCTAGGCCGTTGATGCAATGACTCCTTGCTGCGAGGGAGGAGACGATGCGACGATCCTGTTGCGTGTGCGACCAGGTTGCGATGTGAAGAAATGGCGCTCCACGAGGGAGCGACAATCCTGATGCGATGCGATGAAAATGGCGGACGCGCTGCGATGTCGTGATGCGATCTCGATGCGATGATCTTTGGCTAGCGAGCACTTGGCAGCCCACAAACGTGCGATGCGATGATCTTCGGTAGCGAGCACTCAGCGGCAGCAGCGCAATGATATTCCTAGCGCTTTCAACTGCGGCGGCTCGCAAACGGGCGTTAGCGACAATTTCAGCACTCTCTTCTCTGTAGTAGAACTAGAGGGCCAGGAACTCACAGGAGCCTCACCTGCAGATAGAAATCCTCGCTGGGAGTAAACAAGAGGCTGGTAGTGAAGTCTGATGTGCCTGAGACTTCCACAGGAGGCTAGTTCTCTTCTAGCCCTTGGGCGATTGCTTTAGCAAGATTCAATAAAAGTTCCTTCAAGGTCCTTTTCCCTCTTCTTCCAAGTCCAATGGTAACTACTGCAGGCCAATCCAAGAAACGGCACACAAGCACAAGGACAGTCACCTCCTGCAGATTCCTTCAGTTACACGGACAGAGGTTCGTCTTGTTGTCCAGGAGCAATACAAATTGTAGGGGTTTCAGCACAGATATTTATACCCCAAAAGTCTTTGTTCTCAGAAGCTACAAGTCACTGAACCCAGCCAGAACCAGTTCTGCCCAGTCCTGGAACACTTTGTTTACCAGGCTGCAGCCTTCCTTTCAGAAAGTGGGGGTCTGCCATCAGACGTACAGTAGTAGGTGGAGCCAGCATTCACCTTGCCAGTCACAGCCCTATTCAGGTCAAGGAGCTACCCCTCCCCATACGCCAATGCAGATCTCTCTAACCAACTCAGGTCTGACTCAGCCTGCCCTGTCCCTCCAAAACCAGACAGCCAATACACATAATAGCAGAGCAAACTGGAAGGCTTAGGCAAGAAAATACCTACTTTCTAAAAGTGGTATTTTCAAACACTGAATATAAAAATAAAGTTCACTAAAAGGTCTATTTTAATATTCTGAGCTCAGCCATATTAAATTCGTTTTTCTACCATGTTCCTTGGGTCAGTTAGGACTATAGAATGTAATAGTCAAACTGCCCATTCTTGCCTATGGAGAACAGGTGGCCTTACAGTAGTGAAAAACTAAATTGGGTGTAATTCACTACCAGGACATGCTACACACACACACCAAGGCTTGTCCTACCTTACACATACAATGCGCCCTACCATAGGGGTGACTTACATGATGCCAAGGGAAGGTTCAGGGGCTGGGAAGTGGGTGCACTTCACAGCCAAGATGGCAGTTCTGGACTGCACACAGACTCTGCAGTGGCAGGTCTGAGACACACTTCACTTTACAAGCTGCTTCTGTGGGTGGTGCAAACCAGCGCTCCAGGCCCACCAGCAGCATTCGGTTTACCAGCCCTGGGCACACACAGGCCACGCTACTAGGGACTAACAGGTAAACCAAATAAGCCAATCGGGGATATACCAATTCACAGTCAGATTTACCAAGGGAGAGCATATGCACTTTAGCACTGATCAGCAGTGGTAAAGTGCCTAGAGTCATAAAACCAACAACAGGTCAGAAAAAATACAAGAGGCAGGCAAAAGTTTAGGAATGACCCTGCAAGAAGGGCCATTTCCAACACTACCCCCTTCCAGCCAAAACGCAGGGGCGACCAATCTCTACCTTGATGGGCTTCCCTGCTTTGGACGATAGAATATGGATCTGGCCCCGACTGCAGGGGCATACTCCAGTTCTACGCCACTCCGAACCCTGTGGGATCCCCTGGTCCACACTCTCAGGGCCCACTATGACAACCAATGGGGAACTCTTCCCCCTCACCTGTGAACACCACCTGTGCAGCACCTAACCCTAGCTTGCTCACTGGTGTGTCCCAACGGAGAGGCAGCAAGCCACAATTGCCACTAACAGTAGTCCGCGATGAGACCCAGGCCCTATACCTCTCAGGGCTCTCAAACCTCAGTGGCATCAGAGAGCGGGGAGCAGTAGCCCCAGGTGCCCAGCACTTTTTGTCCACTCTCCCTCCTGTCAGGTCAAGCACGCCACCCTGACTCTGACCCACCAGCCCTGGGCCTGTACCCAGCGGCTGGGCCGGAGACGGGGGTGGGCTTTCTCACACCCGGTCCTCCTCTTTGGGGCTCGGTTCCCTACCACCTGGAGCGGTACCCCCTTCCAGAATTGTCAGGGCACCTGTGGCAGGTGTCCTGCACAATTCGCCTACCAGTTCATGGGTTCTATCCTGCAACTGGCATCCCAGCATGGGGTCTGTACCCTTAGACTGGGCGGAGGTCAGGGGTGAGGCTGCCCTCTCCCCGCTCCCCTTACTGGGGCCCTGCACCCTCCCACCTGGAGAGGTGCCCCATAACACAAACCTGTAGGGGCACTGTTAGCAGTGGCCCCTTCCTCCAGGTCAGGGGGACACCCTGAACCTAGCCCTCCAACCCAGGGTCTGTACCCTTAGGCTGGGTCTGTGCCTGGCAACCCAGGACGTCTGGGGGAGTACACCAATTCCTCCAAGGAAAGCACACTCCTCTAGAGTTGTGCAACAGTCTGCCTGGCGCACCAGGACTTCCTGGGGAGCACACAGCCCCCCCTCATGGGAAACACACCCCTCCACCAGTTCAGGGCCTTGACCCTGCAACCGATCTACCAACCTGAAAAACCCCTTAGGTGGCACCGGGGTCAGAGGTAAGGACTCCCTCCCTCTGCACCCCCTTCCAGCATACTGCACCCTCCCACCAGGAGTGGTGCTCTTAGAAAAAAAAGTTATCGGGACACTGCTTACAGTTGTCCCTCCCTCCAGGTCAGACAACACCTGGACCTGACTTCCCAACTCAGGGACCAACCCCTGCGGCTGAACAACTGCTTGGCGAACCAGGACTTCAAGGGGCGCACACAACGTCAACCCCACGGGCAGGACACCACCCATCGATATCCTTCCCTCCAGGTCAGGAATCGCCTGTACCTGGCCTCCCAACCCAGGGACCATCCCCTGCGGTTGAGCAATTGCCCGGTGAACCAGGACTTCCTGGGGAGTACAACCACCCTCCCCGAGGGGAACACAGAACTGTGTTGCGTGACAGTCTGCCTGGTGCAGATCTCCCGACCCCTGTCCACCTGACAGTGCGCAAAGATCCCCCAGGACAGAAGTGGTGTCACCATGGTCACTCCTATGGGGCTTAGCCCTTCTGACTGGCACCTGACCCACTGGTTCTCCCACTGGGGACTCCTTCCCCCTCTCACCCATCACGCTGGACTTTGGCACCCTCCCTCTAGGAGTGGCACTGCCAGACACAAGAACTGATGGCGACCAGACTACAGGCACTCCCAACTCACCTAAGACGGTGAGACGGGGAGACCCCCCACACATGTAGGTTTGGTTAGCTCCAGGAGAGATTTTCTCCATCTTGGGTTTTAAAGAACTGTGCTTACTGAGAGAAGAAAATGCCACACTGCTGGGGAAATGATCATCATTGAAAGTGGCACCCTGCACCCCATTGGTCAAGGGTGTGCCCCCCTGCTTGCCATTCCAGAAACCTGGATAAATATGGGAGAGCTGCCCAGCAACTCAGATCCCTACCTGAAAAAAAAGCAAGGAGGAGAACTGTCCTGCTGAACCCCTGGCCTGCATCAAGAAGACTGCACTCTGAAGGATTGCATCTGCTGCACACTTTGGGCTTCACCAAAAGAATGGCTTTGATTTGCTTTGGAAGTTTGAGTGGACTCCCTGAAAGCAGTTGGTTAAAAGAGCTCCACCTGCATCATCTCCACCTGCATCCTCTCCACCAAGAAGAACCCAGCTGACCAGCTTCACCTGTACTTTAAAGGATTTGGCTAGGTACATTGTGGTTCTTGTAGTTTCAACTTCCCAAATAGCAACTCAGAGCTTCAGGAACCTTGGATTGGTGTTGTGGATACTTCTGGACCCCAAAAGGACCTTCTGGAAAAAGATACAGAAGTTTGGAATCCTTTTAAGAATTTTTGTGAAAAAGCTCTATAAGTTGTTGGTAGTCAAGCTGCCGACGTCGAACCGCGACCCAGCCTGAAATTCAGGTTCGTCCCACTGAAAGCTCTGGAGCTCCAAGACCACCAGGATTTCACTGAGGCCTCGCGGTAAAGCAAGCCACCATCGTCGACTTGCAAACTGGCCTGACAAGGAGCCTCGTTTGACATCGAGAGAAAAATCTTCCAAAAAATGACGAAGCCAGGGAAACACTTGACCAGGCCTACTGCTCACTGTATCCTGCCCGCGCTCCATCGCGGTTGGTCTGAAATTTTGACTTTGTACCAGTCGAGTGCAACCAGTTGTCCCAAGTTGGATTTTTTGGCTTTTAGGCACTAGAAAGTATTTATTCTTTAAAAATGTGTATATTTCTGGTTACCTACATTGGATATTGGTCGTTTTGGTATCATTTCAATCATAAAAAATGTCCTATTTTTATAAATTGGTGTTGGATTTTTATTGCGTGTTGTGTCTTACTGATTTAGCGTATTAGTGTTTTTAAATACTTTATACACCTGTCTCCTAAGTTCAGCCTGTCTGCTTGTGAGCCAACCTACCAAGGCTTGAACAAGGATTCATTTATTGAGACTTGACTGAACCTTACTTGCAATTGTGGTGTTAATAGCTGTAGGTACCTACCTCCACCTACTAATAAACCACCTTCCAACAGGCGCTGCCATCGAGACCGCAGCTTTAATTTTCACTTGCTCCTGTGGCGTCGCTCCCACCGTCGCTGACTCCCCACGGCTGTACCAGCCCCATCATTGTACCCGACTTCGACACGAAGTCGGATGGCATAGCTGTACTCGGTTGCTGACCATTACCATGCCTTCCAAGCTGTAGCCAGTGCCTTTTTCTTTTGTTAGGCCTGGAGAGGGCGGCAATTGGGAGTGGTCAGACTATCCTTATGGTTACCATCATCCCCTTGATGACACAGATGGCAAATGGTATGAGGAGCCAGTGCTTTGGACACCTAACCAAACACTGGTCTGGTACATCCCCCCCCCTCCCCTGTGACTATGGGGGCGGGTGTCTCATAGTGGTGGTGCAGAGGGCATTGAAGGTCTTGGACCTTCAGTTGCCCCTAGTGCCAGTTAAGACTTGACCGAGGTGCTTCATCCGGAAGTCTTTCATTCTGAACCTTAACTTCCATTCAGTGAAGCCCTTACAGATCTCCTCCTTGAGGCCTGGTCAAAGCTCTTCACAGCAACTCCTGTGCACACAGCAATTGCCTGTCTCCATCGCCCCACTCCCTGGGACATCAGTTTCCTCACCCCGAGGGGTTGGTGGTCCAAGCCACCATTTCCAGGATCCTTCCCGGTGCGTTCCCTACAACTCTACTGGATAAGGAATCCAGAAGGCTGGATACCATCGGTAAGAGGGTTTCCCTTCCACCAGGCTAGCACTGCGGTCAGGGAACATCACTTGCCTTCTGGGCCAATGCCAACACATTCTCCCATGGTCTTGAAGGAGGCCCAAGCCATATTTTTTCAAGCAATTGCTGATGAGTGAGATACAGCAAAGTTCACCATCATATGTAGGCTTGACACAACAGACTTGCTGGGCAGAACTACTGGCTACTCTGAGACTATCTAAGCTTCGCTCATGGACATGCCCCCTTTGGTGGCTCTCACCTCTTTGGTGAGAAGGCAGACTCTGGTCTGTTGTAAATATTGCAGAGCTACGGACAGATCCTCACCAACCCCAATCTGCCTTTCATCCCTTCTGTGGCTACAGTAGGGGTTACCAACTGTATCCTGCCCAGCCACCAAGGCCAACAGACTTTCCAGCCCTTTCGTGGCTGTAGTGTCATGGTTGCCGGGAACAAACGCAAGACGCTGACATCGGATCCACCATGGCGACTAGCTATCGCGCATGCGCGATAGCGTCAGGCCAGTAGAAAAGCCTGACGTCCGGTAGTCTCGAGGCTTCGCGTTCTAGTGTCGCCCCGCAGGCTGTTCTTCAGAATTCCTGTTTCCTGGTGTGTGGATTACGACTCCCAGAGTATTCGGACGTTCCTCTAAACCTTCGTGGTTGTGGCGGATTTTGCGTACCTTAGCTGACTAGGCTTACGGTCAGCTATCTTGTTTCAGAGCTCTGTTTCTTTTCGGGTTTTTGTTTGCCGTAGTGTTCTTCCCACCCGGTATTGCTGGGATACAGTTCTTCCTTTGTTGTGATTAGAGGCTCGTGGTTTCTGGAGCGCTCCGCCCGCTTTACTGGATTTCGTCCCGTGGGCCGGCCGGGTGTCTCTACCCTGCCTCCAAGCTTCCCTGAACACCTATGAACTAATTTACTGCCCTGCCCGTCTTGCTGGAGTCTAAGGAGCCGGACGAGCTTATCCCCGTTTTCTCCCTGAAATACTCCTGGACCTCGCTACAATTCTCTTTCTGTCTCGTCCGGGGACAAGTGGAAGAACCCTTCCAGAAGACTTCCGAGGACTCGGATACAGCGATGGACAACGGACTCTCCCTTGTATGATAAATCGGTAATGGGGTATTGGGCTCTAGGGGTATTTAAGTGTTAATCTCAGCTGGGCTATTGTTTCTCTTTATATTTAGGAACAGTACATTTAAGTACAGCAAAGAAGGGACTCTGTAAGGCTTACGCTTTCCTCACATCAGCCACCTCTAAGTCTATCCTGTCCACTTCCGCAGCAGCTCCTTAGCAGTCATCATGTTCTGAGAAGTTTAGTACATAATAGGAGAGAATCTTCACATTGTTTATAGGCTACGTTTCTCTCACATGCCCTGGGTTAATCCTATTGTCCTTTTGTACCTTTTCCAGAGTCACAGTTCCACGGACACACAGAGAGGGTGGAGACAGCAGCTCCGGAGTTTGTTTCCCCTTTATCCTTGTTTTGTTTCCCCTCTTTCCCCCATTACCTGTGTTCTCTAGGGTTCGATAGAGGCACTAGGTGGTGGTGGAAGGTTGGGACCTCACTACATCTTCAGTTGGTACTCCCTGACGTCCCTGCAGAATCTGTTCCGGGTAAGATCCTTACATGTAGATGTAGTTCCCACAGATCGCGTGGGTCCACCAGCCAGAGGTTAGTTCAGTCTTCAACTCCCCCGGACGCCGAAGTCTCTGAACCCCTTGAGATTGCTCTTATACCAACACGGGCACCCAGTGGGGGCAGGATTTGCCATCACCTACCTTACTAGAAGCCTATAACATCTAACAGGTGGGTTTTGCAAATGGTCCAGAGGGATTACACCATCCCCCTTTCTGGATCCCTCCAACCATGCCACCCTCTTACGACGTGCTGACAGAGGACAATCTCTCCTTGCTCCTTGGAAGTGTTGGCTCTTTTGGCCAAAGGAGCCATCAAGAGGCTGCCGGCATCAGATTAGTGCCGGCCTCATGGTTGCTATTTCTGCTACTTTCTGGTGCCCAAAAAAATGAAGGAGCGCGTTGTCCTATCCTGGACTTGCACCTTCCCAACTTCGTCCTTAAAAAGTCAAATTCAGTATGCCCTGAACCCTGGAGACTCGCTGGTGGTATTGGACTTGCGGAAGAATATTTCCACATTCCATCTTGTCGGTGGCCCACAGGTGCTACCTACAGTCCACAGTGGGCCAAAAGCACTTTCAGTTTTTCGTTCTCTCATTTGACCTTTATCAGTGCCCTTCATCTATTCACGAAAGTAATGGCGGTGGTTGCAGCACATCTGCGAGGTCAGGGGCTCCACTTTTCCCCTACTTCGATTGCCAGTTAAGGGCAGGCTCACCCCAGGCAGTCTCCTCCCACCTCCAGACTATGGCATACGCTGGATTTTACTATCAACGTGCCATAGCCACGCCTGACTTCCTTTCAGACGCTGCCATTCATCTGGCCATTCAGGACACAGTGCAGTTTTGGGCTTATCATCCCAGAACGGCGAGTACAGGATATTCAGGCTATGATTCCTATGTTTTGGCCTCTTTGCTAGATTTCAGTACGACTGATTTAGGCTTTTGGGCCTCATGGCCTCCGGCATCCTTCTTGTGACACATGCCTGTTGGCAAATGAGGGCTTTGCAGTTGGATCTGAAGTTCCAGTGGGCTCAGCATGAGGGTAATCTTCCTAGCCTGGCCCAGATTTTGTAGGGAACTGCAAGCGACCTGCAATGATGGCTGACGAACTGCAATTGGGTCAGTGTACCCTCTCTCTTCCCCAACCAGAGAGGACTATAGTGACTGCTACGGCACTCCTGGACTAGGGTGCCCATCTGAGAGAGGTGGCCATCGTAGGACTGCAGTCTCTGTTGGAGTCTGTACCTCACATCAACCTGCAGGAGCGCCAGGCGCTCCGGTTAGCATTGAAATCCTGTGTTCCTTCGATCAAGCAAAGGCTAGTGCTGGTGTCCATGAACAGCACCACCGCCATGTGGTGCTGCAACAAACAGGGTGGGGTGTGGTCAGGGACTCTTTTGTCAATAGGTCTTGAGCCTCTGGACATGGCTGGAAGGTCATGGCATTTCCCTGATGGTTCAACACCTGGCGGGCTCTAAATGCCAGAGCAGATTAACTCCGCTGTTGATGCATAGCAGATCATGAATGGACCTCCACCCAGAGGTGGTACAAGGTCTCCTTCTAGTGTGAGGACAGCCTTGGTTAGATCTGTTTGCCACCCACGCGAACACGCAATGTCAACAGTTTTGCGTGCTGGTCAACAGAAGACCCCAACCCAAGCTGACTAGTGACAGATGCGTCGCTCCTGGGCTGAGATGGCCATCTGGAAGAGCTGGATATCGGAGGACTGTGGTCTTCGGGGGAGTCCGTGCCTCACATCATCCTGCTGGAGCTCCATGCGATCCGGTTAACATTGAAATCCTGTCTTTCTTCGATCAAGGAAAGACTAGTGCTGGTGTTCACAAACCTCTGGACATGGCTGAAACGTCGGAGCATTTCCCTGGTGGTTCAACACCTGGCAAGCTCTCTGAACGCCAGGGCAGACACTCAGCCGTTGATACATAGCGGATCACGAGTGATACTTCCACCCAGAGGTGGTGCAAGGTCTCTTCTAGTTTGGGGACAGCCTTGGTTAGATCTGTTTGCCGCCAAGAGTTTGCAATGTTAACAGTTTTGCACGCTGGAGTTTCCAACATGGTTCCCCGTCAAAGACGCTTTTTATCTCAAATGGAACTCCAACCTCCTGTATACCTTCCCGCTGATACCATTCCTGCCCAGTGTTCTCAAGAAGATTAGGAAAGACGTGGCCCAAGTCATTGTTGTGGCCTGGATTAGGCATGGAGAGTTTAGTATCCCGAGCTTCCGAACAATAGCATAGGTCATCTGATCAGGCTGCCTGGTCAGGAGGATCTCCTGTCACAGCAACAGAAGAGGGCTCTGCACCGGAACCTGGGCACCCGCTGCCTTCATGCATGGAGATGAAGTGACAACAGTTGACCGTTTTCAAACTTTCCCCGAAGTCTGTGATGTTATTCCAGCAGCCAGACGTCCCTCTACCAAGACGCTATACGTGTGCCGTTGGGACATATTTGTGATATGGTGTGCATCCAGAAACATTACAATTTCTAAACCATTATCTCAAGTTGACCTATTTGATATTTCTCTGGCCCAGCATGGCTCTGCTCTGGGCACTGTCAAAGATGATCTGTCAGCCATTTTGGCATTCTTGCAGTTGCTAGACCAACCTTCCGTGTTCAAGTCGCCCGTTGTGACTAGGTTCCTGAAAAGACTCAAACACGCTTCCCCAGGCCAGTCATTATGCCCCAGTGGGATCTTAACCTGATTCTTACCTTCCTCATTGGTGTGCCCTTTTTAGCCACTATACAGCTGCTCAAATTCCTTGCTGACTATCAAAACTGCCTTTCTAGTGGCCATAGCATTGGGCCGGAGAGTCAGCGAACTGCAGACCCTCTGTGTACTCCCGCCTTACATTACCTTTCACGCAGACAAGCTGGTTCCCGAGGTCCCATGCCCTCTTCCTCCTGAACGCTGTGACACCCTTTCACTGTTCCCATGAGGCACAGGGTCAAGACTGATTTGCATATGGCCATGTCTAAACTGGGGTTGCGTAGTGGGCAAAAGAACGATGGATTTAACCCAGATCTCTTGACTGGGGGAGAATGTCTGCATTGTCAGCATTCCGTCCATCATTTGTTTGTTGTAACCCTTTCATGTAGGACAAAACACCTACTTGCCTATGTTCTTTGCTCCACCTCACCCATCTAAAGAAGAGGAGAGACTCCATTGTCTGGACTCAAAAAGAGAGGCATTGTTCTACCTTGTTCGCACAAGATAGTTCCGGGTGTACTATCAACTCTTTGTAGGGTATGCTGGCTTTAAGATAGGAAATGCTTGATTGATTGATTGATTGAGGCAAGGCAGTGCAGAAATGGACCATCTTATGATGGATAGTGCTCTGCTTAAAGATATACTACGCACTGGCCAAAAAGCAACCCCGTGAGGGCTTGCATGCTCATTCTACCAGAGCCAAAACTGAGACCAGTGCGTTAGCTCACGTAGTTCCTGTCTTTGACATCTGTCAGGCAGCACCATGGGTATTGTTTGACACGTTCACAAAGTATTACTGTCTCTGTGGTTCGGTATGTTGTGATGGGCACTTTGCCCGTTCGGTCCTGCATGCCTTTTGACCTAATCTGTATCGCAGACCCACTTCTTGGGAAGTATTGCTTCGGTGTCTATCCTAAGGTAAGGAATTAGAAACTTGAAGTGTCTGTCAGATGAATAAGTTACTTACCTTCTGTAACTCCTTATGTGGTAGAGACTCTATCTAGCCGCCGATTTCTTGCTGAAACGGACATCTGCTCAATGGGATGGCATCCATATAGACACCACGGACGACGACTTGGGGCCATACGACACCACCTACCAAAGCACAGGGGTACTGCTCGAAAACTTCCAGAATCCATCTGATATCTGGAGATTATACAAGGGTAAGGAATCAGCGGCTAGATAGTGTCTACCAGATAAGATGTTACAGAAGGTAAGAAGCTTATTAATTTCAGACATTAGCAATGCGGCCAGCTGTGTCAGTTTTCACACATCTATTGTCTGGATTTATTCTAGGGCACCATCAACTTTTTTTTTTTATAAACATGTTTTATTGCGTCAATGAACACATTTAATGCAGAGCCCCTCCACCCAGAGGTCTTCTGCCACATTTTAAACACAACATATTGGCATTGACATTTTATATATATGATTCCCCTTAGCATAACCTGGATAAGAGGACAATTAAATGAACCCCCCGCCCCCATTGCACATCATATTTCTGCACCTCCAGCACCACTTATGTTCTGATTTACAGTGAAGCAGTTCCTTTAAAACTCCTTGCCTCACGTATCTTAGTCCCATACTATCTCCACTGCACTGTCAATTTTGCTAACAAATTAATATAGCTCTCTTCAATGACTATCGTGTGTCTCCCAATTATCTTCGCACTGATGTCCACTCCTAAACCCTCCTTGTACTCTCTACTCTTGTTATGGACCGCCATCTTCTAAGACCACCACCTGTTTTTTTGTGAAGCTCTCTGTTGTGCTGTATACGATTAATCCAATACATAAATACACATGAAGAAGCATTTTTGTTCTTTCCAGTCTTCCCTTTTAAGAGTTCCCAACTTGTCGCTCTCTCTCTCCTACCGTTTGTTGGAATGGGCTTGACTCGTTATTTGACTATCGGTGAATATTCCCTAATGGTAAAGACAATGTGACTTGTAATCCTATTTCTCCATAATGAGAATTTTCATGGACGTAATCCATGCAAGATCAGGATCATGAGGTATCATTGAAATATTCTAACGTAACTGCCAAGGTTAGGTACTATAGAGTAGTGGAATTGTTTTAATGGTGAATCATTGTGACTCCGGTGAACCAATGTCTGTGTAGCTCATTGCCACTAATTTCCTCACATTTAAAATAAGGGTTTTTGTGATAAGCATAGGCATATAAAACATGTTTTCGCCAATAGAGAATTTCTTTTTTATTTAATGTGAACCTGCTTCTTGTACGTGAGCGAGACTGTTAATTGTTTATGATGTGAAAGCAGATTCCCGTGATGTAGAACTGGGTTTACAAGGGGTATAACCTTTCCTTGTTTGCTATTGCCAGTCCTGGTTAGAAGACAGTCATAGTCACCTGTTAGCAAGTGCTAGGTAATAAAATATTTCCAGATAATTCTTTAGACATGTGGCAAACTACTTGCCAAAAATTACTCTTGATGCCTGGAATTGCACGGCATTGCATAATATGCATTAACTTTCCTACAGTGCTATATTCTATGTGTATTACTTTTCATCATCGTTTATGTGCTGCCGTAGAGGTCTGCGCTTGTGTTGGTGTTTGAGCTGAGTGTATGATAAAGGTATGGGTTTCAAGGGTTTTCTGGTCAAGTTGTTCAGATTTCGTTTTTGTCTGGCTGTAGAGAGCTGTATCATTTTGAACACATTCAATCAACAGCAAAAATATTAAAAGAATGGGCTCTTGGTCAGCATCCTCCAGCCACTGGTTCATTTGTGTCAGTGCCCTTTAATCACTGCTTGAAGAAAATGTCAATCACGTTTTGGATCAAACCAGCGTATTTTAGTCTCACTATTAGCTATTGGATATGAATTTGTCTTGACTGCCTGCCTAGCTAAGAGTGCTCATGGCAATAGATGGTCATTGAGCAAACATTCACATGCTACAGTGGAGGTATATTTGTGCTCCTCAGATTAGACACAATGATGCATGTAACCTACACTACATAGATCTTATTCCCTTTGATCCTCAAAAACCACATGCACCAAGCCCTAGCGACCCATCTGCGGACCTCAAAAAGTGACACATTTCAGAATCTCAGGTTGGGCTCCATAAAAAAATGACCTGTTCCTTTTCCTACTAAAAACCTTGTGAAGCAAAACACTGGACCTTTTAGTTAACGTTTCATGGAATACAAACATCCCTTAAGGGGGTAAAAACTATCTAGGATAAGTGTCAAACACCAAACTCAGTCCTCCCAAATACCCTCTACTGCCCCTGGATTGAGCCCTCATTTATGTCTTAGTGTAGTCAAGCCACTCCAAAACTGCTGACAAACTCTCTCCGCAGAAGGACTGTACTCCCAGTGAGCCTGATTCACATAAGAGTTGCAATTATTTGACTCGTACGTCATTGCACTCACTTAATACTAGCCAGAGCACACATTTTTATCTACGCCCCAAAATGAACTGCATGACATCAAACCAAAGCTTCATCGCCTTTGTGTGATGATAGGAACACACTAATAACAGTTTATTTTACTAACCCCTTCCCACTCATTCAGTGCTTATTTTGAGTCGGTGGGTTCAGGTGGGGTTCATCTGCACTCATTTTTGAGGACTGCACTTATTTTACCTTAAAAGAATTTAATCCAGAGCAAGAGAAAAACATGAAGGGGGAGAAGAGGAAGAGAAAGACTGAAACAAAGTGACAAAAGGAGAAAGCAGGGAAGAAAAAGAACCGGCAAGAATGAGATAATGAGGCAGGGAGTGTCGAGTGGTGGATTAAAGAGGCATTAGGTGGAATCAAGTCAACACCCCAAACTATGATTAGGGCCAGCTATGGATTTCTGAGCAAAACATTTTGCCCCAGCACTTATTATTTTGCAAATTAAGTTCTGCCGTCATTAAACGTCACTTGCACACCTACTTCCAAAAGTCTCCACCTCTTACAAATCACATCAATGCTACCATCACAAAGTGTAGTTTGCACTCTAATGAAGCGTCCATGTCTGCCCTTATCCATTACTTCATCCTACAAACCTCTTTCTTACACCTATTATACAATGATTTCTACCTCAATACAACAGGAAAGCCTGATTGCCTTTATCCACTTGTCCCTTAAATGCTAACTCACTGAACTCCTCCACCTTCCAGTGCCTCACTGTGGAGACTATACAAATAACTCCTGTACCACTGTAGTTGACCATCTTATGCCATCCACTTGGCAGCAGTTTTATTGACCGTTTCCTTTATTATATCACTGATAAACTCTCCTCCTCTTGGCTAGATTTTCCTGTGAGATTTCAACCTCTGCGGGGAAGAAAAAACAAATACACCCACACATCATACCTCAAATCAGTATTGTCAGGCAGCAGCCACTACGCCATTTGCACCTTGCCTGCCAGCAATGAGGGCTCTACCCTGGAAATGACTAAAATAAAGTCCACATTAAACCTCTAAGATTTGACTGGACAGATATCGTAATTCCTTTCAAAGCCTGGATTTAATCCTCTATTACTATGCTAATCCAGAGACCAAAGTGGTAAAATCTAGAGAGTGATGGAGGATGTTTTGTGAGTTGAGGGTTGTGTTTTTTGCCAAAGTAGGAACAGATCTACTACATCCTGATATTTCATTTTTCTTATTCACATAACCCACGAGAGGACCTTTCCATTTTTTTTCAAGTTTTAGACACGTGTAAAATAATAATTTTAAAACGCACAATGTTGCTCTTATTTTGCAAATTTTTTACATTGGTTTACTTTACTTGATTTGTGAGCTTAAGTATGTTGTGCTTTTTAACAGAATAAAGGTGTTGTAAATTCAGCAGTGTCTGCAGCTGTCCAGGCAGCCCGAGGTAGAGGAAGGGCGGCTTTGACACGAGGGGCATTTCTTGGAGCAGCCGCAGCAGCAGCAGCTCCAGGATACATAACAGGTATGTGTCTTTTTGTAGAGGTCCTTACCAAAACACGTGCCATATATAAGCCACTGAGGTCCCCTGTGGTCTAAAAGGATGAACCACTGGGGCTAGCAGGCAAGCTTAAAATCTCCCAGCCTATAAGACCCATTTGATAATGTCTTGATTTATATTTGTGAAAAATGAAAAATTGTTGTATCTTAGTATCTGAGAAATAATATTTTGTAATTGTCGCAGGTATGGAAACAAAAACCATTTATTTTCATACAACTGTCTGTAGGATTATTTTGCATTTACTGCCAACCATTTTATAACTTGAACCTCAGTTAGAACAATGTATTACAACATCATCCCCTCTTCAGGAGTCCTTTATTATTTCAGTGTATCCCATTCAGGAGCAGAAAATTGTATTTGAACCGCACCTGAGATTTAACGAAAAGGCATCCTCCCTGTATCAGATTAAGATTAACGGACACTTTAGGAGTTGTTTAGGGTGGTTTAGAACGAGACAGAGATGGTCCAGTAGGGAAAGGAATGTACCTAAATGTCAATTGGGATTTTGAAAAGCATGGCTTTAAAACTGTGCTCGCTCACGTCGGCTAACCAAAGTTGGGCATGGTGTGGGCTTTTTTACCTTTATTCACTGCCCTATATGAATGACCTAATTGCAGACTTGCTTCAGCACTGATGACAGCATACCCAGCATGAATCTGAGATGCAGTGTCTTAGAGGTTCCCTGTAGCCATGCAGAAGAGAATGTCTGGAAAAGACGCACATCGGGTCATATGTCACAGAGCTAAAGTTGCTTCGGTAGATCCTAGCTCCTCTCAAAGGACATAGCAGATGGTGCATGAGGGCTGCTAAAAAAACACAACTCATGGCTGTCAGCGGAGGTATGAGAAAGCAGGGTGGTTTCCTTATACCGCACACCTGATGCAGCCCCAAACCTCAGAGTCTTTGACACCCTAGAGAAGTGCTGCTGGCCTCCTCAATCCCCAGTAGAGCCACCTTGTCCTATCTATGTATTGCTTGAACTTGAGACCCCTTGTCTGGTAAAAAATGTGAGGTCAGTGGGGCCATGGAAAATACATCACCTCCTGTATGCTGAACACCCCCTGGCCCTTCCCCTGCTCCTCTTTGTTGGGCCACAGCCTCTTCATTTCCGTTCTGCTGGTCCTGGCACTCATTACCCTGATCACCTCATGTCTCCCCCTCCCACATGGTTCCTGTCACATGCTGTTATCAGAGAATATGCATTGTGGTTGACCTTAGGCTGGGCAATTCGAAAGACCCAAAGAGATGAGACAGCAACTTCCTTTCATATAGTATCAGAGCATTTCAGTTGAAATAAGTCCACGGAATGCTGGAGACGCATGGCATAAAATGTCTGTGGGGTACTTGTATTTCTCCACATCAGTTTTGTTACCCACTGTCCTGTTTGACCCAATGACCCACTAGTTCTCATACAGGGGATACTCATCAATAGTCATAATCTGAGAATAATTCCCGCCCACGTGCGGGATCCCGGAGCATATAGAAAATACATATATATATCTATATATATACATATGTGAAAACATATACATGCAGTCTAAAATGTTTCCAACATGGCAAAAATGCCGCAATTACATAGTTTTCTGACTTTCCTGATTTTTTTCCAGTCAGAATGCCTGCTTTATTTCGGAAATGTCCTTCCTGTGGCAAGAAAATGGCACTGTCAGATCCACACTCGGTGTGTATTGTGTGTCTTCGCACAACCCTGACCAGTGTTATCATTGCCAGGAAATTTTCTAAAAGGACTCTGCGTGACAGAGAACGCATCAAGCTTCATGCCCAGCTGGAAAGAGATAGAAGTCATCAGGTTGGTGGCCATGACATCAGAGGCTCCTCTTCCAGCAAACAAAATCGAAAACGGCGTCTTTCCACTTCCCCTGATTCCAGGAAGAAGGTGATGGAATGTTCGCCGTCGAGATCGCCGTCGAAGAGGCCGAGGCACTCTTCAGCGTCGAGGGACAAGTCATCGTCTAGACGTCGAGACCCTCCGCCGCATGACAGTAAGTCGGCGTCGAGGCACAGCACTTTGGGCTCGAAGGCTGTTGGTCCAGAGAAACCAGTTAACGTCCCATCGAGGCTTCCGTCGACGGCGAGGCATTCTCCGCCACCCTCGAGAGGGTCGGCGTCGAGAGACTCGCCAGGCGAAGACCCTGCCGTGAGTGGACTGACTGTCGACTTCGAACGTCGTTGCGGTCAAGGCATTCGACGTCGAGGAGATCGACATCAGGAAGGCGCCATGGGAGGTCGAGGACATGACGGCGTTCTTACAGCTTATCACCGCACAGATCGACGACGAAGGTGGCTCAAATCTTGTCGACGTCGAGGCGCTCGACGTCGAGGGACAAAACTGCAGCGGTCTCGGAGGAGGCTCGGCGCAAATAGACGTCGATGTCCCAATCGACGTCAAGAGCCCATTCATAATCCCCAGGGCTGAATATTATACAGATTTCTCCAGAGAGATCTCCTAGAGGTGGCAAACAGGAGGTTTTCGGTCTGTTGCAACGGTGGCTGAAGGACTTCGTAGAAGGAGTCGTCCGCAGGAGTCCGAGCTCGGACTCCTCACAGACATACTCGCCCTCTAGGACCACAAAAAACCCTGAGAGAGGCGTTCCTGAGAAGGCTTCAAAATCTCATTCCAAACGACCCAGATTGCATTCCCATCGCCGGTCACGGTCACGTCACAGCCTGCGCCACGAACCTGCACATAAGAGAAGGCGCCGAAGATCATCCTCCTGGTCTTCTTCCACTAGGTCTTCTGTCCGGGACTACACTCCAACCCTTTCTTCTACGCCACCTTCAAGAGTGTCTCCAATAGATGACATTGGGACTTTCACTGACGTACTTTGCAGAGGAGCTCAAACTGAATATCAGTTTGTATACTCCCGTGATTCCCACATCAGTCATTTTTGAGACATTGCATCATCGTATGGCTCCCAGGCATCTACTACCTCTGGTGCCAGGTTTTTTAGAGCCAGCTATGACCCCGTTCCGCACTCCTGCCACAGTGGGGTCAGTTCCATCAAGGATTGCGAAAAATATAAGGCTCCAGACCAAGATCCCTCATTCCTTAGGTCTGATCCTCCGGCGAATTCAGTCATCGTGGCAGCCGCCAGGAAAGCGCACTCCGCAGCCTCATCAGCTTCAGTCCCTCCAGAAAAGGACAGTAAGCAAATGGACTCTTGTGGCAGGAAGATGTGTAGTACATCTGCATCCACTATGAAAGTAGCAAGTGCATCAGCCCTCCTAGGGTGTTACGACAGGTCTCTTTGGGACTCCCTGGCTCGGTTTACCGACAAGCTCCCCAAAGAAGATCGACAGGACTTTCAAGAAATTCTGCAGGAGGGTGGTTTGGTAGGAAACCAGGTCATCAGCGCTGCTGCAGATGCCTCAGTCCTCGCTGCGCATGGTTATGCGCACGACATCTGTTCACGGTGCTCAGCATGGCTGCGCCTCACAGGCCTTAAACCTGACGCCCAGAGGAGGATTCTCAACCTGCCTTTCAACGGTTCCTCTCTATTCGGTGCTCACGCAGATGAGGAAATGACAAAGATGAAGACCGAGCTGGATACGGTCACAGCAGTTGGACTAGAAAAGCGGAAGGAGTTTCCTAAACGCTTTCGTCAATACGATAAGCGCCCCTTCCAGCAGGGTTCAAACCCCTCAATGGTCCTCCTAAAACCAGCAGAGGTCACAATTCCAGCAAAAGCGTCCTGGCAGAGGAAGTGGGAGCAATAAACAACAGCAGTCCTCCTCCAAGCAGCCTCCAAAGCAGTGAAGCATTGCACCCGTCCGCCACTCCGGTAGGAGGGAGTATAGTTTTTCATCTAGAAGAGTGGGAAAATATAACCAGAGACAAATGGGTGCTGAATATTGTGCAGCATGGCTACTTGCTGAGGTTCAAGTCTCCTCCCCCGCAGGTGCCTCCACAATTGAAGTACCTTCCACAACAACACAAGCTACTATTACAAGGCAAGGTGTATACCCTTCTCTCCAAAAGAGCCATAGAAGAGGTCCCTCTCCTCCAGCGGAACCAAAGGGTATACTCGCGGTACTTCCTGGTCCAGAAACGAGGAGTACAGACCTATCCTCGATTTGCGCCTGCTGAACAAATTTATAAGGAAAGAGACATTTTGGATGCTAGCCCTGCACCAGATATTTCCACATCTTCACCAGGGGGACTGGATGTGTGCCATTGGCCTGCAGGACGCCTACTTTCACATTCCTGTGTCAGTGAAGCATCGCAAATTCCTCAGGTTCCAGATGTCTCAACTGCACTATCAGTTCCGAGTACTTCCTTTCCGGCTCAAATCCGCCCCCCCGAACGTTCTCCAAGTGCATGGCGGTGGTGGCTGTGTTCCTCCGCAAGCGGAAAATCTTTGTCTACCCCTACCGAGACGATTGGCTCCTAAAGATTTCCACACCTTCACTACTCCAGAGCCATCTCACCTACTGTCTCCAACTTCTTCACTCCCTGGGGTTGCAAGTCAACTACAAGAAATCAGTCCTCCATCCAACACAGAAGATGCATTACTTGGGCGCTTCCCTGGACACCGCAAGGGCAAGCGTGTGTCCTTAGGATGAGAGGTTGTCATGAATGCTGATCAAGTGCCGCGCTCTTCTCAGCGCTCCACATCCTACAGCCAGGCAAGTGTCGTAGCTGCTGGGATCGATGGCCTCATGCATCTTTATTGTTCCCAATGCCAGACTTCACATGCGGCCTCTGCAGCAGTCCCTCGAAGATCAGTGGACACAGCGGTCAGGCCGTTGGGAAGATCGTGCGTCTCTTCCTCAGGCTGCCAGGGACTTCATCAATTGGTGGATGAAACGATCGCACCTTCTACAAGGGGTCCCTTTTCACCAGGTCATTCCGACCCAGACTATTGTTACGGATGCCTCACTGCAGGGTGAGGTACAAGGTCTCTGGTCCGAGATAGAGCGAAGTTATCACATCAACTTCCTGGAGCTAAGAGCAGTTCATCTGGCTCTCAAGTCTCTGTACCCATCTCTTCGTTCCAGTTCTATTCAGATTCAGACAGACAACACTACAACAATGTTCTATCTGAACAAGCAGGGAGGCACCAGGTCAAGGGTCCGGTCTCTGGAGTCCCAGACCATATGGAAGTGGCTTCTGGCGAGGAGTCCATCATCATCATCAATAATCTTTATTCGGATATAAGAATATCCATAAAAGATGCACAACATAAAACAATCATACAATCGTTAAAGTTTGAAACAATTATACACATTACATGTAAAATCAATAAAAACAAAACCCCGTTATACATACAGGTTAATAGAATAAAAACGGGACAATCAATTATTGTAAACCTTTGTGTGCGACTTTCATACATTGGATAATACAGAGTGGGTCTTAAAGCGGCCAATAGGTCCTACACAATTAACCCAACCTACTTCATTGGCCCTCTCCTCTAGTGATTCTTAATTTGACTGCCAGTCGCAGAAAGTGCACAGTGCTAAATAAAACAAAAGGGTCGGTGGACAGTTTAAGAAATAAAAGGGCCACTTTGGCCTGTCTGATTTTGGCTCGTCTTAGGACAGTTTTTAAGAACCGGGACCTTGGGAATGCATTAAAGGGGCAGAGTAGGACGAAATGAAGGGTATCTTGCGGAGATCTTAGATCGCAGCCGCAACACCCTTTTGTCCTAACATCGCTTACAAATCCAGCTGGGACTGACAGGATGTGGTGCAAGAGATTTAGCCTAAATCTGGTCATCAGGAATCTATCCTGTCTATTATATATATTAGACAGGTAGAATTCCATCCCCAAAGAGGTTTTTGTAAGCTGATATTGGCTGACACTACTTTTCCGCCCTTCTCTGTCCTCTCTGGCCCTGACTGTATATCGCAGAAAATCTGCCTTTATAAGACCCTTGTCCCTTTTAACTAATATGGATGGATTATTAAAAAAATGTACATGGCCCAATCTATTTAGTACGTCTCTTACGTATTTAAGCCAGGGTATTTGCAACCCCTTTTCCCCCCTCATGCAATCCTCCAGGATTTGTCTGCTTCGCAATGCCTCAGGATTTGTCCAAATTTTGACCCAACAAATTATCGGGTTGAGCTGTACTCGGTCACTGAGGTGGGGGATGCCCAGTTCCTCATGAACAATATAGGAGGGGATACATTGGGGCACTTGCAGGAGTCTCCTTAAGAACTTATTTTCTTCTGTTTGGATTTTTTGCATGTCTATAAAACCCCACACCTCGCTCCCGTACAGTGTCTGAGCACAGCAAACCGACCTATATAGCTTTACTATTTCATTAGGCGACCAGCGGCCAAGTCTGCTTGCGTAGTTCATAATTGACCCTACAGCACTAGGGTATTGACTGCATTTGTGCCTTACAAGGGATTTGAAGGTGAGGTCCTTATCAAACGTGATCCCCAAATAATTAAAAATGTTTTACCTTCTCCAGTTTGTGGGTACCTATGGAGAAAGTGCAGTTCTTTAGAGGCGTTTTACCCGCTTCCATGACATAAGACTTTGAAAGGTTGGGAACTAAGTCTAAATCTGCCATAAAGCGTACAAAACCGCTTATAAGGGTCTGCAAGCTCCTTCCTGTGCGCGCCAGGAGTACCGCGTCATCTGCATAAAGGAGGACCGGTATGCTTCTCCTCCCAATGCAGGGACAATCGGCCTCCAGATCTCCAAGCGCCTTGTCAAGCCCATTGATATAGAGCGTGAACAAAAAAGGGGCAAGAATACATCCTTGTCTCACCCCTCCACGACACCGAAAGTCCTCTCTCCTTCTCGCTAAATCTGACCCGTGCCGTGGTGTTTAGATGAAGTGTTCGTAAAATGTGGATCAGACCTGGGTCAACGCCCAAAGCATCCAGGATCTCTCACAGCTTTCTTCTGTTTACGCAGTCGAATGCTGCTGAGAGATCCATAAATGCCAAGTAAACTGTGCCTTCCCTGGCCCCAGTGTACTTTGCTACCAGATGATACAGGTTGAGGCATTGATCAGTTGTAGAACGCCCATTTCTGAACCAGTACTGCACGTCCGTAATGATGTTATTCTCATCGGCCCAAACCATTAGACGGTTTAAAACGACTCTCCCCAGAATTTTCGCCGTAACGTCTATAAGGGAAATTGGGCGATAGTACTGTGGGTCGTTTCTATTGCCCTTTTTAAATATTGGCACAATAGTGGCCGTAGACCAGGATCTGGGCATACCTGCTTCAATGGCTGTGTTAAACACCCTGGTCAGTATCGGGGCCCAGAGGTCTACCTGACTTTTAAAGAGATCAGGGGGTATCCCATCTGGCCCCGGTGCCTTCCTCGAAACCAAACCCTCTATCCCCAATTTGACCTCATAAACCGTAAAGAGTGCCCAATCACCGCTGGGAGATCCTGCGACTAGCATTGGCTGCTCCACAGGCTCGCCGCGATTATATAAGCCTCTGAAGTGCGCCGCCCATTCGTCTGGCAGGATATGAGAAACCAACTGAAGCTTATTTGGGGGTTGGAAGCATGGGGCATTTATGATCCTCCAAAAACTGGTCATATCGTGAAGCTCCGCGGCCTCTCTCAGGGATTCCCAGGCCTCTATTTGTAGAGAAGCTTTTCGCAACTTAATGGCCTTTTTATATCGGGCCCTACAGTCAGAAATCTTTCCTTTATCCCTTGGGACTGTTAATAGTGCCAACTTTAAGTCCCTGTGGGCTCTAGAACAGCTCTTGTCGAACCATCTAGGGCAGAGATCTACCTGGGACTTTGGTTTACTCCTTAAGAGGGTATCTATGTGCTGGGCAGTACCCACAAACGCTGCAATCAAGTCCGTCCCCTCAACAGTAAGATCTAAACACCTCCACAAGTGATTCTCGGCATTGGCAAGGAGTACTTCATGGAGTTCTTCCCCATCAATGTTATCCCATCTAATTCTTCTTCCCTGGTCCTTTGCCTTAAATTCACCCGTAGTGGTCCTTCTATCCATTTTAGTGCAGGGAATAATGTCCTCCAGTGACATAACCAGGGGATTATGGTCACTAAACGCACTGGGCACTATCCTAAAGTGGCCTACCCTAGTTGTTAAGACGGTGGAAATGAAAATATAGTCAATTATTGAATGACACCCCCTTCCCTTAAAGGAGGGGGCAATATCATTAGACTTCCCACGATCAATCATGTCCATCTTCTGAGTTAGGGCAAACTCACTCAGGACTGCGCTCAGTGCCAAACCCTCTCTGGTATGCTCCGGATGCCAACCCTTAGTAGAAGGACAATCATCCCAAATGCCACCTTCCCATTTCAAATATGGGCACTGGTGGCAATTAAAGTCACCCATAAGGATTAGCTGGGATCCTGCATCCCCTGAATCCTGTAGGTTGGCCAGTCTCTCCTCTAGCTCCACCAGGTTTGTCAAAGATTGTCCCGCATTATAAAAATTTATAAAAATGAGCTTCAAGCCCATCAGTGAGTATTTTACGCCCTGGAGGCAGCCAGAATCCCACCCCAGATCTTGCCACTTCCCTTGCAGCGTCAATTCTGCATACATTATTAGTCCACCCTTGGCACGGCCCATACTGGATTTCCGGGCCGGCACAAAAAACATTTTGTATCCTTCTAGGAATGGGACGGTTTTGTTATTTTCCATGTTTCCTGTAAGCAAATGACTTGGAATTTTTTTATGAAAGCTAACCATTCAGTGTTTTGAATCTTGCCTGCAAGCCCTGCAATATTCCAGGAGATAATCCTCAGGTCCTTAAGGTTTGGATCTAAACCCCTAGTCATTCTGGTCATCTTTCTTGGGAGAGGGCAAGTTTCAGGACCAGTTGGCAATGTTGGCCTGGCTTCCATTTCCATCCCCTGCCCTACTAAGGGGACAACTACTGAATCTGAGTCTGGGACCTCTGGGATATTAGTATCTACAATTTTACAAGGAATGTCATTTACCATCTCAGGCTCCCTACTCCCTATTTTCGTCAGTCAGTCCTGTTCGTCCAGTGCAGAGAAACAAGAGAGCTGAGCGAATCTATTAGTGTCGTATGCAGGGACCACCTCCCTCCTTTTTTTGACATCCCACGGCCCCAGCCATCTCTGCCCAATCTCTGGTGCACTATTCCTGTAAAAAAAGTGCAGGGGTAGCATCCTTATACAGGACCCAAAGCCCCCATCCGTGTGTCGATTGTCAAGCAGATCTCTTACCATCTCAGGGTGTTTGAAGTTAACAATGACACAGTCACCTGTAAATCTTTTCTCGCTGTTCCCAATCCAAGCCACCCTCCTGGCCATTAGAATGTGCCTATGCTGGAGCCTTGTCCCATGTGTATTGTTACGCACCCAGTGTAAGGTCTTATTAATCAAAGTACAGGTCGTTTCTTCATTGTCTATATTAAGACCTGGTACGCCTACTAGCGCTATCGTGTAAGGGCTGGATGCGGGGGGTAAATCTAATGTCGGAAGACCTGGAGTGTTCTGAGCGCAGACATTATTGTTGCTGTTATTGAGCAAGTCTACAGTCTCCTTTGGTCCCCGGGGAGCGACCTTAGGGTCAAGGAGGGCCCGCATGTAGCCCTGGGCCTTTCGTCCGGGATTCCCGTTACCAGTGTTTGTTCGTTCTGAGACAGCCTCCCTATGATTTCTGGGCTCGGGGTCGATATTAATGGTGACCGTTTTACCACTGTCAACCGTTTGTAGATCATCTTCTCTCCCTCCTCCCTCTTCCCTCCTCTGTAGATTGCTCCCGGGTGGCTTTCCAGAAACCGGGTCTGCCAACCACCTTAGTTTGCCTTCCAAATTTGAAATTGCGGTCAGAACTGGGCCTAGATGTTGGACTAAGAGCTGTTCCATTTTTCCCCCCAGTGCTGTGATGATTTCATGCAGCCCTGCCGACCCATTAACTGTTTTACAGGTTGGGCATTCTGAGCACTCGGGGTTCTTAATGGTTGCTTTAGTGGACTTTGTTGGTCCTCTACGACTAGGCCTGCTTGTGGTGGTAGGAAGGTGCGTCCCGCCTTTAACTGAAGGCCCTGTCTGCAATTGTGATCTTTTGGATCTAGTTACCACTTCCCTGATAGGCGTCTGTATAAATTCAGTGTCTGGTGCTATTGGAAGGGCGCTGAATGCCCCCCTTTCAGCTTCTCCTATCACGGTGTTTGTGTGTGTCCCTAACTGAATATCAGTCAAGCCGGCCGTTTGCGTCAGCGTATGTATAGGGGAAATGACTGTTACAGACGGGCTTGCTAATTCTGGGGCCCCTTGTGGTCTACAGTCTGCCGTCAATAAGGCTACAGCGGGGTCAGGGGGGTTTAGGGGGGCTTGGCAAGCTTCGGATGACAGGGCCCTTCCCCCCCGGCGTGGCGCTAAGGGCTATATTGCCCAAAGAGGACCGTTTCTTGGCTATTAAAGAGTCCAGAGAGAGGCGCTGCTCCGTCAGTAAAATTTCATGAGCTAGCAGGGACTCCGCTCTTACAATAAAGGCGTCAAGGGTACCCTTTACCCCTCCCTCCACCCTGGTCTGGGAGTTCTTGGTCTTAACCATGATCTCAATATAATAATCTGCCCAGCTATTAATATAATAGGAAAAGGAGAGGGGGAACGGTCCCAGTAAACCACGTTTCCACACCACTACCTCTTATGAACACCTCGAACCCAGAATGTAAGGCAGATTAAATGCAATGCTAAGGCAACTGTGGAGGTCAGTGATAAAACAGCAGTTAATAAAACCTGAGCTGTGACGTGGGGTGTGACAGTCTCGGAGACCCTAGTCCCGTGTCTATGGCTAAGTACCGTCCTCGGAAGATGTATCCAGGTGTATCCGAGGCGGGTAGTAAGAGATGTGGCCCAGCCCTGCCTCCTCCTGCCCCTGACGGCCACAGACAGCCCGCCCTTTGCCCGGGCTTAGCCCGGCGCTGCCCGCGCGCGGACCCGCGAGGCGGTGGCTCACGATGCTTTTGAGCGCCTCCAGGCGCGAAAGTACAAAGGGCGGGTTCAGGTTCCGCTTCCCGTCCGCTTGCTGAGGATCCTGGAGAGGGTAGTCCCCCTCCGCACAGCGGCCGCGTTTAGGATGGCGGCAGCGGGAGGGAGACAGACGGTGGCCTCGAGACAGCACCCAGGGAAACGGACAGGTAAAAAGAATTATCGCCTCCACAACAGGGTCAGAATGTCGCCCGCTCTGCCAGTGGCACACGATACTTTTGAGCGCCTCCAGGCGCGAAAGTACAGTGGGCGGGTTCAGGTTCCGCTTCCCGTCTGCTTGCTGAGGATCCTGGGAAGGGTAGTCCCCCTCCGCACAGCGGCCGCGTTTAGGATGGCGGCAGCGGGAGGGAGACAGACGGTGGCCTCGAGACAGCACCCAGGGAAACGGACAGGTAAAAAGAATTATCGCCTCCACAACAGGGTCAGAATGTGGCGAGGAGTCTCACGATCGTGGCTGTCCACCTTCCAGGGACCTTGAACGTGCAAGCAGATGCTCTCAGCAGAGACTTCGTAGAAGCGCACGATTAGGTGCGCAAAGTCGCTCAGGACATTTTTCAGCATTGGGGAGTGCCAGACATCGACCTGTTCGCAGACGCAGCAAATACAAAATGCCCCATCTTCGCGTCCAGGTTCCCACAATAAGGATCACGGGGGAATGCACTTTTGATCAAATGGTCGCAGACATTGCTGTACGCTTTTCCACCGCTCCCTCTGATCCCGGCGGTCATACAGAAATTTTACAGGACCAACACCAGAATGATCCTGATAGCTCCGAAGTGGCCGCGCCAGTGGTGGTATCCGGATCTTCTACAACTGTCCGAGGCCCCCCACACTGGAGGCTGCCCTGCCGCCCGGACCTGCTGACCAAGAACGAAGGGAGAGTATTTCATCCCAACCTCTCGTCCCTGCGTTTGACAGCATGGCTCCTGAGGTCATCCAGTACGGGCACTTAGACCTCTCGGCGGACTGTATGAGTATTCTCAAGGAAGCAAAGAGGCCCTCCACCAGGAAATCTTATGCTTTCAAGTGGAAGAGATTTTACCTGTGGTGTAAAGACAACGCTTATGATCCGATCAAGGGTCAGGAGCAAGTGATCCTTCCTTACTTGTTATACATGGCTAAGTCCGGCCTACAATATTCCTCCATCAGGGTTCACCTGGCTGCGATTACGGCATACAGGAAGTCTCCGAACCAGGGGTCATTCTTTCAAATGCCAGTGGTCAAGGACTTTCTGGAGGGATTCAGGAAGGTTTATCCCCCAGTGAGATCTCCTTCTCCACCTTGGGAACTTAACATTGTTCGTACTAAACTGATAGGTGCTCCTTTCGAGCCGATTCATAAAGCATCTTTGCAGCATTTGACCTGGAAGGTTGCTTTTTTAGTAGCCATCACATCAGCCCGCAGGGTGAGCAAGATTCAGGCGCTCTGCTGTAAGGAGCCTTATACTGTGTTCCATGCCAATAGGGTGGTATTACGTACACATCCAAGCTTCCTTCCTAAGGTGGTCTCGGATTTTCCCATCAATCGGGTTATTACTCTTCCCACCTTCTTTCCTAAACCTTTTACTCCCCCTGAGAGATCTTTACACTCTTTAGATCTCCGGAGAGTATTGAAGTTTTACCTTGCCAAAGCTCACACACTTAGGAAATCTGACCAGCTCTTTATCAACTACGGTTCCACTAACAACGGTCTATCTGCATCTAAAAGATCCATTTCTCAATGGATTGTCTCTTGTATAGCTTTATCCTACCAATTAGCTAACAAGACTTTACAAGGCAAACCTAAAGCACACTCTACCAGAGGGAAAGCTTCTACCACAGCTCTCCTTAGCAATGTTCCTATGTCTGAAATCTGTAATGTGCATACCTTCACACGCCATTACTGACTAGCTTCTGGTGCACAGGCCGATGCCCAGGTTGGGCAGGCCTCTTTGAGTAATTTGTGTGCATGATTGCAATTTGAATGTAATGTTTTTTCTTGTTCTGTATACTCTGTTGCTCGTCCGCGAGGTAGTGGGTATGGGCTTGCTACTCTATTCACAGATTATGACTATTGATGAGCATCCCCTGGATGAGGATTAGTTACCTACCTGTAATCCTAGTTCTCATCCAGGTGTATACTCATCATAGTCATAAACGACCCTCCCTCCTCCCCGGACGAGCATTTCTGGAGTGGTTCTGTATTAATTGCTTCCTCTACTCAGGTGTTTCTACACAATGCACCGTCAAAAGGAACTGACCTAACTGTCACCTGTGGTGCATGATGGGAGCAGAGGGTCTCCTGGCAGGTCTTAAAGGCAGGGTGACCTGACCTTTGGAAGCCTTAAAGGCAAGGTGTCAGTTTCTTTGTTTCATTACTGCTCTGCTATGCAGCCTACAGGCAACTGCCTGCAATTACAAGTTTTTCTTAGGGCAATAAAGGATTGTTGTATGACAACTTTTTAGTGCATGTCCTCTTTTCCTTATGGGTTACGAGGATATTTTTCTTACATTGCAAACCTATGTAATTGCGGCATTTTTGCCATGTTGGAAACATTTTAGGCAGCATGTATATGTTTTCACATATGTATATATATATATAAATATATATTACATTACATTCGCTTGTCGTTCCTCACGAATGTAATGAGCAAATAAGTGAGGAACGACAAGCGAATGTAATGAGCAAATAAATCACCTGTGATTGACGAGCTTTCGCGTGGGACGTTGTTTTTCTTGTTCGCCGCCAGGAGGTACAGGAAGATTTGTGATATTGATTCACGGAAGTCCGGTTGCTTCCGCTGCAACGGTTTCCCCCCCCCCCCCCCCCCCCCCCCCCGCTAGTTGGTGGCAGCCCTCAATCGAACTGCTGCAAAAGGATCCGAAAAAATATATAAATAGATATATATATCTATTTTCTATATGCTCCGGGATCCCGCACGTGGGCGAGGATTATTCACAGATTATGACTATGATGAGTATACCCCTGGATGAGAACTAGGATTTCAGGTAAGTAACTAATCCTTACTCGATACAGTGCATTGAGAACCTAGATGAGCCCAGGATGTGCCTGCATTAAGGTAGAAAAATGCATTTTCTGCAGTCAAAGAGCACACACCTGATAAGGATAACACAAACGTGCGTTTCATCCAATTGTTCCATTTGTGTTGAGTTTCTACTGCTACTGCCACACTGAAATGCGAAAGATCTATGTAGCAGTTTTCCTACATGAAGACCAGAGCTATGCCTATGACTTTTTTGTCACAGGACAGAGTGCTAAGAAGAAGACAGTCTGGAGAAATAGTTGAAATAGTTGGCAGACAAAAGCGTGAGAAGAAAGATGCAAATCACAATGAGCATACGCGACAGTTATATATAAATTAGGTGCTCCCGTCTAAGGTATTACATATGTAATGGGAACCTGGGTGTCTATATTGTCTCAGAGAGGTCAGGACCCAAGAATTACCAAACATTGTAAGGCAAGACCTCAGATGTCAGACTTGTTGACATAACCTACGTCTTATACCTATACACACTGGTTGGCTGTATTTTGTAGTGGTTTTCTCCCAGGTGTGAGGTTTTGCAATGGCACACCAACAGCAATATGTATGTGACAAGTAGAGAGACCATTTCTTGTTTTGCATGTTTTATGTTGTGTTGTCTCAATTTTAATTTATAGGAGGAGCCTAAGATTTTTAAAATCTACACTCTGGATCCCATCCTTTTTGCCCAGAAAAAAAAACCACTCCCTTTAAACTCAAGCAGCCCATTCGTCACTAGAAACATGTCTGGGTAATGTGGTGGGCCGATGATGAAACATGACATCCGAAGTGGTATGTAAGGTCTTGCCTTACGATTTATTGAAATTCTTGGTTCCTGACCTCTCAAAGACAACACAAATATCAAAGTACCCATAACGTAGGCAATACCTTTAGTGAGACCTTCTAATTTATATATTCTTGTCACATATGTACATTGTGATTTGGATTGTGGTTAAGTAGGGTACATACTGCGATGGACCACGCTCACTCTTGTTCCCTCGACCTCTACACACTTGGTGGTAGTATGGTTTAATGTGAAGTAAATGACCAGGGTGAATGAAAAATGAAGGAGAAATAGATGGGCAAGGAGGAAGTGATGCAATAGTTAAAAAGGAAGGACAGGAGCAAGGATTATGGGCAAACACAATGAAAGATCCAGGTAACAAGCAGGCATGGGACATGTCAGTGAAAGGAGACTAGTATGGAATAGGATGAAACCAACAAAAGGTATTTGTAAGACACTTGCAATAAGTCTAACCACTGGGATAGCATTCCAAACAATTATTCTTTTGCCCACCATACCACCTCAGATTAAACCCATTCATATTCAAATCAGTCTTGACCCTCATCCAAAAGAAACAGTCCAGCCCGAACTACCAATCCGAGTCCTCTTTGAACCAGAACAAAAGCAACCCAAGACTGATGTTGCCCTTATTGGGGCTTCCCAGTTGGGTGTAGCTTGGTTTCAGGGGCACAGTGTCTGGGCATAACCTTGACCACTTAGGGCGTTGCACTCTGATCTGGGCAAAAGAACGATGGGTCCGAATGCTACCCCCAGCAGTTGCCGGTGGTTAGACTTACTGCAAGCATTCTCCCATCACCTTTTTTGTGTTGAATGTAACGCCCTAGGTGGCCACAGGTATGGCCAGATGGCGGTCCCGATATTTAATGTCATGCATCAGTGTGCTGCAACAGAATCGTAAATCATTTGATATGATTGTGTTAGATATAGGAGGGATACTAATGTACTGTATTGTATTTTAGATTCTTAAAAAAGAAAAAATCAACTGATATGTGATGTGTGAGAGTTTAAATAAATATACTAATTGTTATCGGGTTATATTGATTTTGTCAAATACTGTTGGTTTTTATCATAACCCTGATTTTTCTTTTAAGAATTGAATATGTTCATTGGATGTATTGCGAGAAGTATTTATTGGTTTGATTTCCCCACTCCTTCATTCTAAGATGGGTAACTCTTGTGTTATCAGTTCGTGGCATTGAGTAATCCCTATCAGGCTGCTATAGGGTAGGAAGAAAATACAGACATATGCCTGAACATGGTGGCATATTAATGAGGCAGTCCTGCTACAAAACGTGTCCTCTATGCAAATAAGAAGCACACCTCTCTTAACATCTCATCAGCACACTTTCCCTGCCCTTTCTACTCATAAAACCAGAACGTGGGAGCCAAGACGAGGGTGATTTATTGGTCATAGATCATTAAAGGAGATCCCTGAAAAGGGATTTGACATTGTTTGATGGAAAGGGCTATATTTTCTTCCCAGGGATTCTATGTAAAGCAGTTTGGTTTCGTAGAATCTAAGCTTGAAATTGTAATTTCTCTAGAATTGTATCTTTCATAGATTCACATACTTGAATCATTCTCCATCGTCGAAGTGGGAGTCCCTCTGCATAATTACAAAGCAGTAGTGTTCAATACATAGCCTATAAAAGCTAGAAAACATTTACTTCATTAACTTATCCACAAAACAAGCCTCAGCCAATCGGGCAACAGCACCCTCTAGAACACTCCTATAGGAATGTGTCAATATTTGCATGTTTACTCCCCACATGATGCACTTAGACTTGGTGTGCCCTGGGTCCCTACCAATCCGGTTCCCAGGGCCTGTGTTCTTTCCCAAAGCTGTACCTTTGTACCCACAATTGGCACATCTCTGGCCACAGGTAAGGCCCTTGTAAAAGGTACCATGGGTACCAAGGGCGCTGTGTCCAGGGAAGGCCTCTAAGGACTGCAGCCCCTATTATGCCACCCTTAGAGGGCCTGTACCTTAACACCCACACACTGCCTTTGCAGGCTGCGTGTTTTGGTGCAGAGAGAAGTGAAGAGTCGGCATGGCACACATGCCTGCAACCCACTGTCTGGGGCCTTGGTAAGTTACTCTTCTAGCAGGGTACACTATCCCCCATGGTGAGGGTTCAGTGTCTTAAGTCCATTCTCAGTCATTGTAAGTGTAGTTAAGCCCTAAAGAGTATATGGTCTGGGAGTTGGTCATTACGAACGCCACAGCTCAATAATGACTTTACTAAAACCTGGGAAGTTTGGTAGCAAACGTCTCAGCACAGTAAACCTACACTGATGCTAGTGTGGGATTTAAAATGCCCACACAGGGCATCTTAGAGATTCCCCCTAAAAAAAGACCAGTCCTGGTGTGGGCTCTGAATAGCTGCCAGGCACTTGCCACCATCAGACAGATTTTTGGACCCCTAGATAGAGAGCCTCCGCTCTCTGGGTCCAGAAACAAAGTCCATCCTGGGCAGAGGTGTCATGCATCCTCCCCCAGGATGGGCTGGGTCCACAAGAGGGTAAGCTTCAAAGGCCTGCGGCCTTTGGTTAGCTGTCCCTGCCTTTTGCTGCCTTCAGCAGTTGGCTCCCACCAGTTTTGCTCTCCCCCCCACTTTCTCCCCCCCCCCCCCCCCCCCCCCCTGGATGGGATAATCAGTGGGAAAACCGAGCTAGGAGGATAGGTGTGCCCATCTTTGTCAACCCCACCCCTCAGGTGCGGGAGGCAAGGTGAAGTGCACATTTCAGTCCACTCTATCTTGGAGATGAGGGGACTCGGCCAATTAGGAAGAGGCTCATGCCCCCTCCCAGTGGAGGGTAGCATAGTATCCACCCCAAGGAAGGGACCCATTGGTCCCTAACTGCACACACCTTATAATGCCCCGAAATTCAGTATTTAGTGTTTGCCCTGAACCTTGTCTCCTCTAATTCGGGGAAGAAAGAAGGACCGAAGAGCCGTACTGACCCAGGAAGAAGCGGACACCTACTGCTTTGGGACCAACCCTACCGGCCTGTCCCTACTTTAACCTGCCTACAGCGAGAACCCCAACTTGTCCAGCAGCCTCCCCAGAGCCCGGAGGACCTTCCCTGAACTCATCTAATATGTCATCTCATGGGAGACAGCATGAGTACCAGATTTGCTCAACAAAGACTCGCCCACAAAATCTGGATCCAGGTGGCTCTGCAATTTTTCACCACTCTGCACCAGATGCCCCAACACCGGAGCTGATAAGAAAAACCCAATGATGCAAGACTCCGCCGCCCGCCGGTCCTGGGTGGCCCAACCAATGGTGTCCAGGCATCCCATAAGAACCCACCTCTCCTCTCCAGCTGGTGGTTGTCTTCAGGAAGTCTCCCTGCCTCAGTTCTGAAGCATTTTTGCCGAACTGAAAGTCACCATTAGAATCTCCAGGGTCTCAGATGTTTCCTTAGCACACTGCACACGGCCGCCCCTGTGCTGCTGGTGGTGAAGCTCCTGTGCTGATTGTTGGCCCCTGCAGTGCTGACATTAACCCAGGAGTTTGCTTCCACACCTGAGTGGCCTGCAAAGCAGCCCCTGACCGAAGGCCCCCTTAGCCGCATTGGCTGACGTTGGGCCCATTCACTCTGCACTTGGCTGCCCCAGTGCTGCTGGTGGTGCAATTTGAATGCCTACCTAGACCTTGGGGAACCTTGGTCCTAACCCCCAAAACTCCTACTTGTAAGTTGTTTACCTGAGAACCGTTTATCCTTTTTCTCCCATAGGAGCCAATATTAAGAATTTTGTTCCTTAAAATGTACTGCCGAGTTGAACTTTTGAATGAAAGAAAAAGTAACTAAACAGCAAACCTTCAAAAGTCTGTCTTACCTTGTATTGTGAGATACCTGGTGTGGTATCTAGGCATACCACCAAGTAGTCTATGTAATCCCGAAGTATTCCAAAAGTAATTATTGTGTAATTAAAACTGTTTTTAACCCAGTCCAAATCTGTGACGATTGCAAATTCAACCACAACTGCATTTCCTTGAAAAGTTTTGCATTTGAGAGTATAATTCACTCACCTGTGCAGTCTTGCTAGGTTCTAAAAATAAAACATGGGTATACCTTTTTTATATTTACCTAATTAGTCTGGATTCTGTCTCTGAGTGTGTGCCATCAGTTGTGATAGAGTGAATGCAATAAATGCTCAACACACCCTCTGGATAAGCCTAACTGCTCGCCAACTCTACCACAAAGAGAGCTGTGCCTCTGGGGACTCCCTGAACTCTGTGCACATTAAACCTTACTTTGTTATAGTATATATAGAGCCAGCTTCCTACAACTCCCTACAGAGGCTCAGGCTTCACTCCATCACATTTCCAACTGCACTTTGTGTGATGGGAGTCTCCCTTAGCTCTGAACAGTTTCTTACCAGTTTTCTCTTTTATAGAAGTTTATTCATCATAAAAACCAGTTCCCCCCTGCACCTGCCTAGATCTGATTGCTGTCAGAATCAACAAAGAAAGGACTTTTCAGAAGACCCACATAAGGAGTGCATTTATTGTCTATATCCTTCGCACAAGGTAAACGATTGCAAAAAGGATGTACCTTTTCTTCTAAGGCACTGAAGGATAGAGAGAGGAGGAATTTAATGTGGCTCCAAAAACTGAAAGCTAAAGAGGCTTCAATTTCTGACCAAAAAAGGCATAAAAAAACACCTATCATGATTTTCCAAGAGAGCATTGAATATTAGGAGAGCACTCTCACAAATACAAAAAAGGAGATCTCCTTGGATAAAATAAGCCTACTACTCTCTCACCTAGAATGGCATTACAATGAAAGAAGGCCTCCTCAGTGCGTCAACACAAAAATCCGTCTTAGTGGTAACTGGCACATCAACCTCAAAATTGTTAACAATAACGTCATCGACATCAACACCAATGTCCGCATCGACACTGAAAACAAGGACATCCACACTGATGACGATAACTACGTCGCCGACAAGGACACCTTCGACATTAGCACTGTCGATGACGAAACCATCAATGATGCCGTCGGCGATGGGAAACAGGATTTAGCTGACAATATGGATTACAGTTGGATTGTCGATAACACTGTCGACAAGAGAAAGAATACAATCTGACACTTTAAAGCCTGAACATACCTCCTTAAGTAAAGTTGCTCCTCTCCCCCTAACCCACTTAACTAGATTAGGAGGATTCAGTCGACGATGGACGATTGGGAATGGCACATAATCCTTCCGAACTGAATGTTAAATATCAGGCGGAAGATAAAGATGAACACTATAAATTCAGGACCACAGCAATATATAGAGAAACCTCCTCACTATATAGACTAATGCCAACATTATGGTCACCATCAGCTTTAAGAGGGCGTGTTTCAGGTGCCAATAACTTTAGTAAACAACCTCCAAGGTATGTTGCAGGTTTAGTACAGGAGGTTCCAGGCCTACAAAGGCTGCATCTCCATCACAGCCAGTGAGAATACCACAATCCACTCAAGTACAAAGCCTCACTCTGTGCATACCTAAAGAACACCAACTTTAAACATTTCAGTGTCACCTACAGGAGAGAGTACCCTTGAATGAGGGTAGAGAAGGGGAAATCCCTGAAAATCAATCTACATCCAGTGAATAGGATGATTACCTAATTCCAGCACCATCTCCGCCGGCACCACAACTGGCGGATTCTCTACCGAATGGCATCGGAGGATTACATAATTTGATGAAAAGAGCTGCGAAGAGGTTTCAATTACCACTGACTATCAAACAATCCGATTGTTTATTACATACAACTTAGGAATCCTGCTAAAAATTCAGTCAAGGCAATCCCTATTGTAGATTTTATTTGGGAGAAAGATGTTAAAATAAGAACCCATTTGCAGTCTCAGCGTTTTTATCTAGACTAGATAAAAAATTTAAAGCACCAGAAAACTCACCGGCATGCATGATTGGTCATCCAAAGCCAGATTCTGTAGTAAGACAAACAGCTCAACGTCACTCTAAGAATCTGTCCACACCATTTTCAACATCCCCTCATAGAGAAGGCCGGTGCTTGAATGACCTAGGGAAACGATTTTCTGCTTTGGCTGCAACTACTGTTTGAGCCACCAATTCATTAGCTATTCTTGGCCGATATGACAGGCAAATATGGTCAGACATCGCTGCATACATAGATCCCTTGCCCAAAGATGGAAGAGGAGAAGCAGAAAAGATCCTACAAGAAGGGGAAAGAACTTCCTCAGAAATGATACTGTGCCGTGGATATCGCATCAACAGGTTTTCGCCAGCTTGCGGGAACTGCTGGTCTCTGAAAGCAAGGATGTTTGAAAGCCGCATATTTCCGACTAGAATTCCAGATTAGATTCTTGGACATGCCATATGATGGGGAAGCAGTGTTTGGCAAGCGTGTGAACAATGCTGTACAGGCGTTTAATGCAGGCACAGATGATGCAAAATCTTTAGGTACTTTGCAGATGAGAATTTCTTTTTCGAAGACGGTTATTTTCATATAGAGAGGTATATCAGTCATATAGATATCAGCACTTTCAACAGCAGTATCGACCTTCATGTCCTTAATAACAATTTAGACAACCACCAACAGCAGCTTGTAACAAGCTGATAGAAGGAAGCAAACTTCTTAAAGAAGGGACACTGGTAGAAAACAGTGACAAATTGATGGTGCCGGTTGCACCCTCTCTATCCCACCAACCAGTTTAGATCCAAAAATTTGAGATTATGGCCCAATCACCTACATTCCCTTGAGCTGCTGAGCTGACAAGCTTATGTTCATGCATCTGCACCCAGTACGTGGCACAGAGACCAGAGAGGACTTTGGGCAGCATTTCCAGCACCCCCGAAATGAGTTGTGGGTCTCTAATGATGAAGGAATAAATCCAGAAACACTTGTCTAGAGCTACACAGCACAGGCTGCACCAACAAGGGTAAACAATGAAATACAACTAACGAAGTAAAGTGTTATTATGCACTGCATTTACCATGATGCATTGGGGCGAGTTGAGTGCTGGGATGTGAAGCAGTGTGCTCCCACCCTCCTTCTCTTCTAGAGGGATGTTGCCTGATTGGCTAAAGTTTGGTTCTTAATAAATGATGTGGTTGAGTTAATGAAGTGAATCTTTTCTAGCTATTATAGGCTATGTATTGAACTGTACTGCTTTCTAATTATACTGTGGGGCTCCCACTTAGACAGTGGGTAATGATTCAGGCATGTAACTCTATGAAAGATGCCAATACTGGAGAACTACAGTTAAAGATAAATAACTTGTTTCCTCGGTTAGCTTGTCAAAATTACACAGACGTTTGCTATATGTGTTTTCTTATAACAAAAGCATACTGTTCTTTTCTTTTTCTAGGTTATGGGGCACCATATGGATACAGCGCTGCAGCACCAGCCTTTGGTATGAAGTGCATTAGTCAAAATGTTATTTATTCTTGGATGATGGTATTTTTAAACCTATATGTTATGAAGTGTAGAGGAAAGCCCGATACTTCTATTTTAACAGACCATTTCTTTGACCCTCCTTGAGTCATTCAAGAAAAACATGCTTTCTTCAATCCCCTCTTCTGATCACTAAGGACTTCTTCATCCTTTTTTTTAATTTTTTTATTTATTTTTATTGACATTTTCAAAAACAACAAAATTACCAAACAGTACAACCAGCCGGCATAGAAATCCATATAGGAGCTCAGAAAGAGGATCACAATTGCACAAAAATGCATACAATTGCACAAAAATGCATAGCAAACAGAAGCGAGTGTCCCAGCAGCCCACCCCCATCATAGAAATCAACATGCGACCTTCACCCAGATGATATCGTAGAAGACCAAATGTGACCGCAATAAGAATGAACTTCATTTCACAGCCCGGTTAGGTTAAAAAAAGAAACAATCCAACCCTGAAATGTCCTCCCTATCTGGTCCCCAAGGACTATCCCTCAGGTGTGGGGCCATCTGTCGTTGCTGAAACAGGACCAGCACCTGACAGTGTCGCAGTCGTGGCCTCCCCTTCAGTCGACTCCTGCTGCCTTTGGAGCCATGCCAAAAAAGGCTCCCATATATCACAGGGTATTGAAGACATTGGCATCAGTTCCCAGAACACTCCCAAATGTGTGTGCCCATACGTGACGTCTCGAACCCAATTCCTAATGTCAGGCACCCGTCTTCTGCCACAGTGAATCGCAACCTGCCGTTTTGCAAACAACAACAAAAGGGCATGCAGCTTACGCAGTTTAGGTGGTGTGTCTTTAACATATCCCAAGAGTCCCAAAGCAGGGGAGGGGGCTAACGAGACATTCAGGATAGAATTTATGGAGTCAAAAACCAACGCCCGATAACTAGCAATCCTAGGGCAGTCCCATGCTATATAGAAAAAAAGCAGCTGAACTGCGTCCGCACCGCCAGCAGTTGTCAGTGTCACGTAAACCCATGCGATAGAGGCTGACTGGTGTTCTATAAAGCCGATGCAAATACTTAAAATGTATCAGCCTCAATTTGTAGTTGGGGATAGTTCAGTCAGCTGCCCACACAGAAACTCCATTGTGCATCCGTCAGAGATGCCTCAAGATCTACATTCCAGTTATTGAGTAACGGGGGAACTACTAATGGGGCAGTGTCTTGCATGCGTGTATATAGTCGCGTAATGAGTTTACATGGGGATGGAGTTTTCAAAAGTTTTCCAAAGCAGGTAACTGCGGTGGCGTCCTTGGAAAGCTGTCCCATAAGGTCTGACATGCTGCGTGCACCCTGTGGTACAAAAAGAGCTCTGCAAATGTCACCGGCCTGCCCTCAGATGCCACGGGGGGAGTTCTGAACTCGTCCCCAGGATATAAATCAGCAAAGGTGTTGATGTTCATTGCCAGAGCCTGCGATTTGCTAACACTGTCCTGCATGCAAGGCAGCATTGGATTGTGCCTCAAAGGAATCGAAGGAGCAAACAGCACCGGTATACGTGCACGCCTGCGCAGCTCCTCCCACGCCCAACACAGCGTACCCGCAGAGTCAATGTCTCCCCGAGGGCGGCATGCTTTCTGATATAGTGCCACATTAAGCGGGATGGGGGCCACCGCAGCCGTCTCCACCGCCACGTGCGGCTGAAAGGGGGTGGGGTGTACCCAGAAATGCAAAAAGTGTGCCTGCGCACATAGCACATATAACTGCATGTCCGGCGCGCCCAGACCACCCTGCCGCAGCGGGAGGGTCAACAGGTCCCAGGAAGCTCTAGCTTGTCTGCCTGCCCACGCCAAAGAGATCAGCAAGGATCTCAGAGTCTTGAAGAACTGCCGAGTGAGGGGGATCGGGATGTTCACAAAGAGGTACAGGAATTTGGGTAATATTACCATTTTGGCCAAAGCAATCCTGCCAGCAAGCGAAAGGGGCAGTTTAGACCAAACGTTGACCTTATCTTCCAACCATGTAACCGCTCAACCATAGTTTAATCTCCACACCTCCTGCGTGTCCCGACTTATCCAGATCCCTAGATATTTAACCTCATCCGCCTCCCACTTAACGGGGAATTCCGATGTCACGGGTGGGGTGCTGTCCGTCAATGGAAAAACCACCGATTTGGCCCAGTTAATAAAAACACCAGACAATCCCCCAAAACGGATGAATTCCCTCAAGAGGTGATTAAGATTCTCCTCTGGATTAATAATATAAAGAGTAACATCATCTGCATAGAGTAAAATGAGCAAGCTTCTAGAGCTGAATCCAATGCCCCTTGCGGTATGAGGTTGTCGGATGCGGGCCGCCAGCGGCTCCATCGCAATTGCGAAGAGCAAGGGGGACAGTGGGCATCCCTGTCTCGTACCCCGCGAAATTGGAAAGGGATCAGAAAGCACTCCATTTACCTGTATGCGTGCGCTAGGTAGTGCATACAGCAGCCGTATGCTTTGTATAAACAGCGGGTTAGATCCCATCCTACCCAGAATCGCGAATAGATACGGCCATTCAAGCGTATTGAACGCCTTAGTGGCATCTAAGAACACAACCGCAGCGCTCACGTCGGGGTGTAAATATGGCAGCACTGAGAAAACGGTCCTCAAATTGTGGGAAGTGGACCTCCCCGGGATGAATCCCGATTGGTCAGGAAGGGCCACCATTGGCAGCAGAGGCTGCAAGCGATTGGCAACAAGCTTAGCCAGGATCTTGACATCCACATTTATCATGGACAATGGCCGGTAGGAATCCAAGTCCTCCTCTGGCTTCCCGGGCTTAAGAAGAGTAATAATAATTGCCTCCCTCATAGATGGGGCAATATCCCTCCCTCCAATGCCTCCCGTAGGCCGCCAGTAGTCTGGGTGCTAATTCGTCAACATAAGCTTTATAAAAGGCGGTGGTCAGCCCGTCCGGTCCCGGGGCCTTACCCTGGGGCAAGCTTTTTATCACTTGTGCTACATCTGCCACTGTATACGGGAGGTCCATATACGCTCTATGATTATTATTGAACCAAACTAGGGCCACGGACTCTAAGAATTCCTGCAGCTCTTCAGTAAGTATACCCTGTTTTGTAGTATATAAGCTAGTGTAGTACACCGAGAACTCAGTTAAGACTTTGTCTGGGCCTCGAATAAGTGTTCCCCCCGGGGTCCGGACAGCATGGATGAACGTGGCAGATCTAGACGGTCTAAGCAGCCCAGCTAATGTGCGTCCTGGTCTATCGCCTTCCCCATACCTGCGCGCCTCCGCATATTTCCCCAAAAACTTCACTCCTCTTTGTGCTTCTTCCGCAAATTCCAGCAGTTTATCTTTCAGAATTTTCGTGATGCCAGGTTCGTTCGTGGAGTAATATTGTTCCTCAAGCTGCCTGATTTGGGACTCCAGGGCTATCAACGTGCCTCGGAGAGCCTTCAGCACTCCCGCCTGGCGAGCAATGCATTGGCCCCTGATTACCACTTTGAATGCCTCCCAAAGAGAGGCTTCAGTCTGAACTGAGCCCACATTGGTAGCAAAATAGTCAACAATGTCCGCCCTAATTTCTTCCTTAAAGGCGGAATCCAACAGGGTGTGTGGTGGTAGGCGCCACTAAATGCCCGAGGACGTGACCCGGGGAGGGATAGCCGCAGTAAACAAGGGGCATGATCAGATAATGTACGCGGTAAGTGGGAGACCGCCAAAGTCCATGCAGCCACATCCCTAGAGACCAGCCAATAGTCCAAACGGGACCAGGCTCCATGGTGGTCGGATATACACGTACCCTCCCGCACCAGGGGGTGCCTGTCACGCCAAATATCCACTAACCACCCCTCCGCAACAATGTTCTGTAAAGCGGCAGTAGCCGTCGGGTGTAGCGTGCGAGCCGCGCCCTTCCTATCCATAGCGTCGTTCAGGATTGCATTATAGTCCCCGCCCCACTGTATGGTGTCGCAGCCAGTCATGACAGTTCTGGATTATGTCCTGAAAAAATTCAGGAGAATCAGTGTTTGGACCATAGATGGCCACCAATACCAATGAGATCCCTCCTAACACCCCGTGTAGTATAACAAACCGTCCCTCGGGATCCTTGTGCACCCTGCCCTCCCGCCAGTTCAACCCCTTCCTCACCAACACCGCCACCCCTGTAGCATAGTTGGAATAAATAGCTGAATACACATGCCCCCACCTGCTATGTTGCAACCTCTGCGATGTTGCGACATTTAAATGTGTCTCTTGCACTAAGCAGATGTCAATATTATGTCTAGATAGGTAGGCATGCACAAGTCTAGCTTTCCTGTCATCATTCAACCCTCTGATGTTCCACGTTAAAAAATGTAGGGCTACATCGTGTGTTCAACAATGCGGAACCAGTTATTGCGGTGGGAAACACCAGGACACAGTAACACCATGACATAGGCTGTGAGTGCGACCCAGAGTCCTGAAATCTTACCGCCATTAAAAGAAATAAAAACCCCTACCCTCCACCCACTCCAACCCCCCAATCAGGTTGTAGAAGACCCCCCCCCCCCCCGCCAGAACAGCCAAAGGCATAACAATCGTGTATATGAAAACTGGGAACTCCCCATGGGGTCGTGGTGGCTTCGGCAGTTTTCCCCGTTCGCACAGGGTGGCTGGGAGTACTGCAGCATGCATTACAGGCCCATCCCAACGACCCCAATTTACTTGAATGCCAAAGAGCTATGTATACTAGAGCCCAGTTCAGGGTGTACATAGATTACCACTCGTATGGGCACCTCTAGGTCTAAGACTGAAGATGCTGAGGGACAAGAACAGTTAAATCAGTCATTATCACTGAGACGGCCAGAACCAGACGCCCCTGCTCCACGTGAGTCTCTAGCCGCCTTCCCACCAACATGTTTTGCAAACTTCAAGGCAGATTTCGCATCAGTAAAGTAGTGCGCAGTTCCGTCGTGGGAGACTTTCAATTTGGCAGGGTAAAGCAAAGAGTAGGGAATTTGCGCCTGTAGAAGGATGCGCTTGGCCGACAGGAACTCCCGCCTCGCCGCCTGCACCGCCGGCGTGAAGTCCGGATAAAATGAGATGGTGTTACCTCCATGTGTCACCTGCCCCTTTTCCCTCGCCATACGTGGAATGGTGTCTCGATCCTGGTAGTTAAGAAGCTTGGCCAAAATCGGCCGAGGCGGCGCCCCCACTGGAGGCTTAGGGCCCAAGGATCTGTGCGCTCTTTCAACCGCAAATGCAGGCGATAGATGGGGATCGAACAGGTCTGAGACGAAGGTCTCCATTCTGGTCATAGCAGTTGTCTCCGGAATCCCCGTAATGCGCAGGTTGTTCCTGCGCGACCTCGCTTCTAAATCATCATTCTTGGCCCTAATTACCCCCAAAAGTTTGTCCATATGTAACAACTGATCTTTGGTCTCCACCTGAAACTCATGGAAGTCAGTTTGGCAGTTTTCCACGACGTCCAGGTGAGTTTCATGCACTGCCACATGGGTCTTGACGGAGTCCAGCTGCGCAGACAGGTTATCCAGCTTAGAATCAATGGTGCGTAAACTTGAGCGCATTTCCAACATAAGGGTACGGAGGTCCTCCCCTCGATCCTCCACCTGCGAGTTCTGATGTTCAGCTGAATGGGCACCCGAGGGGGACTCAGTTTGGCGTGTGGATCGCTTATCGAAAGTGATCATCGCCTGCTTCACGTCAGGCTTCCCCATGGTGAGGTAGTCAGGCAGCTCAGTATGCTCCACTTGAAAGGGGCGGCACAGGGTATCCAAGCACTCCACTCTACCAGCGCACCCACGTCAACTAGCAGGCAAGGCCGCGCCGCTGTCGTGCGCAACCTTCATCCAGCCCGACCAGCAGCTCACCCCAGCAGTGGCACTGGGCAGCGCGCCCTCGCAGGCAGCTAGCGCTCAAGCAATGAGCGAATAGCAAAGCGGATCCGTGCAAGAAAACAGGAGCAGCGGGGCACGGGGGGGTCAGACCAGCGGCACAAGCGTCTTCATCCACCAGCAGGTACCCCCCGCAGTTCTGCGACCAGCTGCAGCTCTAAGGTGCGCTCATGTATCCAGCAGCCGCCGTCACCAACATCGGGCAGCCTTCCCCAGTCATCCAGGGCAATTAACAGCGGAGGCCTCAAGGGCACCGGTCTCAAATGTCAGCAACCCATGCCATCCGGCAACTCACAGCGGGCCAAGGAGGGACGAGGCAACAAAGCAACACAGGAAGCTCCAGGTAAGTCCACAAGGTGACGGAGGTCTACATCAACACCTTCCAGGGATCCGCGTCAGGGTGGGGGGGGTTCGGGGGGGGGGGGGTAGGGGATCTCCTTGCTTCCCCGCAGTGGTGAGCAAGGGCTCTCAGCCGCACCTCAGGACACCCACATCAGGGGCATCAGTCCACTCGTTAATGATATGTGGCACCCCCCCCCACCCCCCCCCCCCCCCCCCCCCACACGTGCTCGTCAGGGCCACCGCGCGCCCCTCTCTACAGCAGGCAGTTCAAAAATGCAGAACACAGCGACTCACCCCTCCGCGCCGCACACCATCCACGTTGCCGCCGTAGGAATCAGCGGGGGGGAGTGAGCAGGATGCAAAGTAAAGAGCCGCCCGCGACCCGCTCCGGGCGCACAGCAGGCCGGCTCTCGAGAGGGCGTCGGCCTTTCCCTCTTCTCGTCCGCGGCGGCGGGCCGAGCTCTCCCCGTAGGCCACAGAGATCTCCGTCTTCCGGGAACAGCATCCGCCACAGCAGCGCAACGGGGCGTAGACACCAGAGCGGAACGCGGCCTTTGAAACAGACCTCCGCCGCGGGCTCAAGTAGCGGGTCCTCAGCAACGGCTTCGCCTAGGGGGCGGACTCAGCGGCGGCAGGCCGTCTCGGGGCATTCAGGGCAGCAAAGCATGGCATCATTGTTCTTCATCAGTCATCGCCCAGCAAGGTGTGTCGTTCCGAGGCCCAAGAGCACGCTGTAAGGCAGGATAATGATAGGATTACGAACCCAGCCCGCGGAGCACACTCAACGAGCGGCAATTCCGCTGTTCGGCAAACCACGCCCCAAGGACTTCTTCATCCTTGACTGTTTCTCAAGGGCGATTTTAACCTGAACGCAATATTGTGGAAGGAATATGGAACGATTGAGGATTGCGCACATACCTAAAAGGGAGGTTGAGATCAAAGTTGAGCAGAGTAGATTTCTTGATAAGGGTCCATTAGATTAGGAAACCTTAGAAATTCATGATGATGAACTACATGCATTTATACAAAGCACCTAATGTGTTTTATGGAGCATGTCTTCTTTCAGATATGGAACAATTTCAGATTCCCCAATAGCCAATAGGGCACTATGGAAGAGGTCACCACAACATTCATGCAAAAGTAGCAACAGTACGACTCTGGGCTTTCTAGGTACTTTCATAGGCGAGACCCCTGACCTACACTTGTTCGTCGCTAAACTACCATACTTTTGGACTACAGACCTTTGTAGCTAATTCTTGGCAGTACCTAAGCCATACATATTTAACAATATATAATGAAAATTCCAATAAAAATGTTTTCTTGCGACAACAGAATCTGCACAGAATAAGATGGGGTGCCAGAATTCCTGAATTCAATTGCTAGGTGACCAGTACCAGCAGACCCAAATTTAATGGTTTTTGATTGAGACATATTAATTATAAGATTGATGCAAACTACAGGGAGCAGTAGGCATTTCGTTGTCTGTGACGCGAGAAGGCTCACCAAAATATTATGTTCATCCATAGTAAATTTAAGTGTCTCTCACTAGTTTTATAACACATGTTTGATAACGTCCTGCTCTTTGTGCCAGGGGTCACCCAATAAGACAAAGCACAGGAGAGAACATAAACTACTCTTACACTCCTCTTTGGACCAGAATCTTCCTGTAAGAGCTGCTCTTTCACTCTGTTCACAGCCACAGGGTATTTTTTAGCTCGCCAACACCCATTTCAGAAAACAGTCATTTTTTTCTCCAGTATTTCCCCTAGGAATGACCAGTCTACTCTATCAAATGCCTTTTTGCGCCCAGTGAAAGCATTGGCTTCCCATACGGTACTGAACTTCTAAAAGGACGTGAGGGGATTTGATCTGGTGGTTCCAAGTCCTTCCTTTGCCTTATATAAACATCCATGGTAAGATTGTCTACGGTTCACTAAAGTAAGTAAGTAAGTAAATATTTTATTTGTACATGATTAATTAAAATCTTTACAAGTCGAATAAAAAACATTTAAAAGGACAATTAAAAATTGCAAAGAGAATTAACCAAAGGGTATTTAAAAGTTCTCTCTGTCCTGTGCGTTTGCCAAGTTGATTCAGATTAAAGTGTTGCATTGTTAAAATCAACAGTCCTCAAGCTCTCATGTATCTGACTCCGGCCAGTTCAAAGAATTTTACGACCTGACAGTTTAGTTTTGTTTTGCTGGGATTGAAGCAAAGTTTGACTGCCTGTCTGCATGTCCGTATACCATAGGTTTTGAATGAGTCTCGCAGGAATTTGCATCTCAGATCTTTCAGTTTGGGGCAGATGCACACTGCGTGGACAAGGTCTTCCTTTCCTGCTTTACACAGACGGCATTGTGGATCAAGATTTTTCCTTATCCAGGGCGGTAGGTGAGGATATACCGGGATTACGCCCAGACGCATTTTTAAAAATTTCTCTTTCATTCTTAGGTTCATGCCCACATTGAGGTAAGCCTGTGGTTGCATTGGACCATAATCATTAAGGATTACCCAACCATGTGCTTTTTTTGTCAGGGCCTCCTTGTCTTCAGTTTTAGAGATGAGTCTAACTACTTTTTTGGCTGTTTTTTTAAACGTCACATGGTCTGTTGGAATGTCCCATAAGTTGGATAGGCCCAGCACTTCAAGAGAGTCAATTAAATACTTCCTCGCTGATGATTTTTGATGCTGAAGAGTCTCATCCCAGATGTTAGAATTTAGGGAATCATTGTTGGCGTTACGTATCTTGTGCCAGGCAGTGACGTATGCACACCGTCTTTCTAAGGTTTGTTTCGCGATGCCAAATTCCAGTCGTATTTGTGCTGAGGAGACTTGTTTTGGCAAGTTAAAGATGAGCCTGTAAGAGTTTGAGATGATTGTGTCCAGAAGAGTGGCGTCTTTTCCTTGAAGGGGTTCGCTCCCGTAGGTGAGTGTTGGTTGCAGTTTTGCGCGAAGTACTTGGAGAAGTGGATAGAAGGTCAGATCTGGGAGTTTAGTTTTTAAGGATTTTAGGGCAAGGGAGGTTGCCATTCCCTTGCCTCGCAGGGAGTCCAGCTGGGGTTTAAAAGTGATCTTCGAGTCCAGTATTATGCCCAAGTATTTGTAAGTTGTTACGTTTTCCAATCGTTCTCCATTTATATGCCAATTATGTTCCCTTTTCTTTTTGTAGTTTACTGCCATAACCTTAGATTTATTGAAATTTATCTGCAGTGCATTTTTATTTGAAAAATCGTAGATGGTGTTTAGAAGGTGCTGAAGACCAATGGGTGTCTGGCTGATGAGCACCAGGTCGTCTGCATACAGCAGGTTGGATAGTGTGGTCTTCCCTAGCTTTGGTGCATGGCAGTATTTTTTGTCTAGTTCGCCGGGCAGGTCGGCTAGGAAGAGGTTGAATAGCATTGGGGCTAGGACACAGCCTTGTTTGAGGCCCTTTGTTGTTTTTATTGGTTTTGAAAGATGTGTGCCTGCACCAAGTTTCACTTTAATCCAGGTGTCAGAGTGTAGTGCTATCAGTACGTTTAAGAGATGAACAGGTATGCCCCATTTGGTCAGTTTTTGCCATAACATGTTGCGGTCTACATGATCGAACGCTGCAGTATAGTCGATGAAGGAGAGATATAAAGATTTATTGTTATCTCTTGCTGATTCCATCAGTAGAGTCAGGGCCGTGATGTTTGTAATTGTTCCTTGGCCCTGACGGAATCCGGTTTGGGTGTTCGGGATTACCGAGTTTGCGGCGGCCCATGAGGTTAATTCCTCTAGTATGTTCCCTGCAAAGTATTTAGCTTCTACGTCAATTAGTGCTATCAGACGGTAATTTTTTGGGTCTTTTTTGCTCGAATGTTTATGGATTGGACTGATTATTGAACCATGCCATGACTCTGGTAGAAACTGATTAGTTTTTGCGTAGTTGAATAAAGATGTTAACGCGACGCTCCAGAACTCTACGTCGTTTTTGTAAAGCATTGATGGTAAGCCATTGGGTCCAGGGGCTCCTGTTGGTCTTCCTTTCGCTATTTGTCTTCTGATGTCTTCAGTCCCAATCGTCGATGGCTGTGGATCTGAGACTGTTGAGGTGTCGGCGGCATTCTTTAAATCGTTCGCTTTCAAGATGAAAGTGCTGCGTTTGTTGTTTGCTTCTCTTTGGTGGTATCCTGGTACTACCTCCACGTCATCCGTGCTCAACCTCCTTAGCACTTCCTCTTTAGTTGTAGCCTCGCTATTAAAGTGACTGGCTAGATGGTTTATCCATGCTTCTTCTGTGATGTTAGAATCTATGCCACCATGGTCAGGATTTTTTATTTCCTTGATCATTCTCCAGAATTTAGAGCTGTTTTTTTGTTTCGCTTCGTGGAATAGTTTTGCCCACAGTTGATCGTTTTTATTTTTCTGTTTCTCCCATTTCTTCTGTTTTAGTGTTTTTTTAGCTTCCCTCAAGGTTGCCTGCATATCTTTATTGTCCGGGTCTTGCCGTATCTTTCTCAGCGTGTGGTTTATTATTCGTTTTTGGATCTTCATGCCTGGAGAGAGTGATGTTTTATTTAGGTGTCCCTTGCCATACGGAGGCTTCTTTACTGGACCCTTAGATAATTTGTCTGCAACTTTTTGGGTGAAGTTTTGCCATTCTTTTGATGGTGTGTTCAGGCGCTTTACTGTTTGAATGTATAAAGATTTTACGTCGAGACTTATTGTAGTGATGTTGTTGGAGTTACATCGAAGTCGCCTTAGGTTTGATGTTGTGTCTATCTTTGGGCCGGTGTATGGTTCTGTGTTTAATAGTGCTCTTGCTTTTATACAGATTTCTTGGGGGAGGTGGTCACTAAGGTCGTTGACCCCTATCCTAAATGTTGTTATCATTGGGAACATGTTTAAGGATGTAAAGGTGTAGTCGAGATGGGAGGTGTGATTATTGGAATGAAATGTTGGGGCCGGTGGATTGTCGCCAGCAAGTCGCCCGTTAAGTGCCCTTAGGTTGAGGTCTTCTAGCTGTCTCAATAGTTTTTTTGAGTTGGTTGTTGATTTATCTGTTTTAGCCATGCTTTGTCTTGGCACGCCCCACGCGGAGCTGAGTTCTTGCTGAATGTTATTATCGTGGTCTGTGTTGATGAGGAACATATTGAAGTCACCACCGACTATGATCTGGTCGGACTGGTCTTCTTCGGAGATTTTTTGCAGTACTTTTATCAGTTCATTTGCTGCTTTTCGTTTTTGTGTAGGATGAATATAAGTATTTATTATTATAACCTCTTGAGTATGTTGTTGTAGTGTTAGCTGGGTTTTAACCATCAGGATTCCGCTGGGGGGGGATATGTAAAACTCTGTGGGTCTTATTGTTCCTATTGTGGCTATGGATGCCAAGATGGCAAGACCTCCTGATCTGCGTCCAAAGATAGAATTTTTGCTGGCAGGGAGAAAGCATGATGTAAACCCTTGAATTTCGAATGGTTCTTCCTCCCAAGTTTCTTGGAGGAGCAGGAGGTCGAATTGGTTTAGGTACTGCAGGAATTCAGGGTCGTGTCTTTTGCTTGCCAGGCCGTTGATATTCCAAATACAAATTTTTATTTGTTTGACTTTTTCTGTAGTGCTCTCAGTGTTCAGAACCCTTTGTCAATTTGGAATAGCTGTATTAATGGTTCGCTGGATCAATGGCAGCTTTTGGGTGAAGATTGGTGGGTTTTGGTCATTTTGTAGGAGTTCCTGACCATTGACCGTTGTTGCCCCAAGTTTGGAATGTGCTGTCGGCGAGAAGCTCCTTGCTCCTTTTAGCACTGAATTGGTCTTTTTTCGCGCCGGTGATCTGGGCGGAAGTAAAAAAGGTGCCGGGTATCGAGGTTGTTCTACAAGTCGTAAGTCGATCCCCCAATTTTTAAAGATTATTTTTTCTTCCATTATCTTTTTCGCTGTCTCGGGAGTATTCCACGTTGTTTTTGTCATTTCTTGGTGGATGATGTCGTTACTGGGGATGAATTCAATTTGGAGCAGGTCTGAAGAGTAAGTGTTCTCTAGGGTTGTTATTGAGTGAAGGAGTTTAAGAATGTTACCCCTGTTTAATATGTCGTCCCTGCCAAGGGACGTGTATTCTGGCGCAAAGAGAATGACAGTGGAATTTGCTTGGTTGGTGATGTTTTTGCAGTTTGGTTGGAAACTCACGTAGGTGTTGTGACTAGAGTGGGGTTGCCTGCTTATGCTGCTCACAGTTGGGCTGTTTATTTGGGTTCTTAATGTGTGCTCGACTCTTGTTTCGGTTATATTGCTATTAGTTGTGCTATTTGATGGTTGAATGAGTTCTGTATTATTAATGAGCTTAGTTGTAGAAGTGGTTTTTTGTGTTGAATTAAACTTGACTGTGGGGTCATCGATCTTTCTTGGTTCACAATTGTTTTGGTCAAGTAATTGGTTGTTTGTTTCCAGGTGAAATTTCTTGGCTGGGCTTCTGGTTGTCTTTTGGGCTGTGGCGTGAGGAGGGTTAATTAGCTGCTCTTGTATTTTATCTTGATCCTCTTGTTGTGGTGTATGTGGGCATGGCTCTGTGTCCGTTGCTTCAGAGGAGCTTTTGCTGTCTTCTTGCTGTGGGTTGGACTGTTTTTTGGTGAAAAAGTTGACGTTTGATATGAGCTTTTTCCTCCCTTTCCTTTTTTTCCTTCGAATTTTGTTCTGTGCTTTGTTGTTCTTTGGTGTCAGATTAGTGGGGGTGGCTATTTGGATTACTGGTTCGACGCCTGGGACCTTTAGCTGGGTAGAGGTCAATTCCCTGCTCTCTGCAGTTGGATTGGTGGCTGCTCCCGGGACCAGTGTTGGCTTGGGGTCCTGCGGTTTTTGTTTTGGAATTGATGCTGCACAACAATCTTGCATTAGAGGAATTGATGGTTTTTGTTTTGGAAATGATGCTGCATTACAATCTTGCGTTAGTGGAATTGATGATTTTATTTCTCGCATCAGGTCCCCTAGCATTGATGGCATTGTGGCTAGTTTGTCTAATATCAATTCACAGGAGCATGGTTGGGAGGGTGACTTGATCGTGTAGGTCGCTTCTTGGCCCCTTTTTATGAGACCGTTTAGTTCAGATATCTTCCCCTCAATGCCTAGTATAGAAGTAGCTATTGATTGTAAGACAGTTAGCTGGGTGTCCATTTTTAGCGATTGGAACTCTAGTGCTTTGGCAGTTGTTTGCAAAGTATTTATGATTATAGGCCATGGGCTTTCAGCTAGTGGATTTAACGTGCTATTGCTGTTCCCCTGGCTTAATGAGGTGTTTGGTTCGTCGAATAAAGTGTTGTACTCTGGCCTCAGGTTGTAAGAGGCGATGAGATCTTCCCATTCCTGCGTGGCCATGAATGTCATATCATTTTCCGCGGAGCAGGTCGTGGAGTTGAGGTCGCTGTAATGAGATAGGGAGCGACGCGTTTTTGAATTGGACTCGATTGTCCCGCTCTGGGCGCTTGTATGCCCCCCATGGTCTGGTTTTGTTCTTATTGGGGGCTCTGTTTGCGTAGTGGTTATGTTAGTCTGTTGGAGTTGTTGGTATTGTTCTTTTAGTAATGTTTCTTGCTTGGTGCTCAAGCTGTCCCGGTTTGTCCGGTTGTTTTGTTGCTCCGTTGAGAAATTTCTGTTTGTTTGTCGAGGTAACGCATCTTGGATGTTCCAACTGTTACCGTCCTTGCTGTCTACTGTCATGGATGGGCTTTGCAGTTTCTTGTCCTGGTTCTCCTGGCTGACCCAACTTTCCTGATGCGGTTTGTTGGTTTCAGTTGAGTGAAGTGCCTCCCTTGAGATGGTATTTGGGGAGTTGGCTGTCACGGCGGGTCCGCCCGTTTCTGATGTGGTCTCTCTTGTGCGATCGACCGTGTCCTTGTCACGTGTGTTAGCCAAGCTTTGGTGGTTTCTTCTGATTGCTCCTTGGTCTACCTTTGGCGGTGACGTTGCCGGACTCCTCAGAACTGGCGAGGTTTTTGAGACTGGTGGATCGTCTAGTATGGTGCTACTGCTCCCCTCTGTAGTCAGTAGGGCGTCATTTGTGTGACTATCAGAACAGGTATAAGTGACTGCCTCGGGTAGGAGAGGAGTTTGCAGACCCTCTATGCATCCAGTCTTAGAGTAGATTGCTAAACCTGGATCTTTCAGGAAGGAAAATTTTGTGTATATCTTGGGTTGTTTAGTACATTTCCTTTTTGTTTCTGATGTTTCTAGTAGTCTCTCTATAGAAATGAGCTCCTTTGATTCGCTAAGAGATTTTAAAAATGACTTCGTCCTGATGATTGGGGGTTGCGATGTTGAGAGTGATGGGCCTAGTGCGGCGGCTGTTGGTAGTTCCGGGTCCGATTGTTGTTGATGGGCCGTGACAGAACTCAGGTTGGGGAAGTTGGCCTTTGATGGTGTCTTGTCCTGTTCTGTCCTTTTGCCGTCTCCATTCGTAGGTGAGGCTGGGTTTGGTGAGGCCGTTAGAACGCTCCTATCTGTCTTGACTGAGGTGTTTTGGGTGACCTCTACAAACCCTTGAAGACCCTCTTGAAGCGGTTTGATGTGCAGATCGAGTGCTCTCTTTATCTTCTTGGGCTTTGAGGGAGGATTCAGGTGGGGGTTGGGTAGCAATTCCCTGACTCTGCCAGATCTCATCTTTGTTGTCTTGAAGGCCTGTTATCTCGGAGGCCTAGTTTAGAGTAGTTAAGTTAGATTGGAATGAGATGGATAAAGCTGGGGGGGTGTGTAGATAGTTAGATAATGTGCAGAAGGGGTGCACACGATCAGACCCTCAAACCCTCAAACCCCTGACCCCCAGGACCGTGTCCGTATCCGTGTCCGGGTTGTTTGCTGTTTCCGGGAAGCAAGTAAGTAGACGCCTGGCGTCGTCTGTGGCGAGGGAGAGGTAACTTGAGGACAGGCGCTGGCAGTCCCCTCAGGGGGGGTCAAGGCGGGACGCTGAACACTAGGCACAACAATGGACAACACTGGACACGACAAGCAACAAACAACAAGACAGCGTCAGGAGATTACTCCTTGCCACATCCCGTTGTGTCCCACTGTCTCCCGCTGCGTCAGCTGTGCCGGTTTTGCCAGTTTGCCAGTCCTCTGACCCGTGTTCTCCCGTGCGTGCGCGCCTCACCTCGCCTCGCCTTAGCTCACTCGCTCACTCGGCACCACTGTTGGCCGGGTTCAGTCCGGCGATGAATCAGTGGTCCTGTCGTTTCTTTTCTTTTCTTTTTGCGGCGTCGGCTTGCTGATTCAAGTTTCAGGTTTTTTGGCTCGGACCACGAGGAGGGAGCTTGAGGGGGAGGGGTGGTGGTCGATGTGACTTAGAGAAGCGCGCTAACAGCTTGCACCTCTCACTGCGCCCCTCTCATCTCCTCTGATCGCATTGACGTTATATCTGCTGATTTCTGCTGATTTCTGCTGTCCTGCTGTCCTGTGAGGACTCTGCGCTGCTCCTCTCAGATCACGGCAGTGTTTGGGGGTGGTGAGACAAGGTAGCACCTCCTGTGCCTGCAACCTCCGTCCTCCGTCCGCATCTGTCACTGTAATGCAGGCGGAGACGTTGAAGCTGTAACGCCAGCTCTGTGTGCGCAATTTTAAGCACCCTTTTAGTCTCTTAAGGGTGATGCCGAGGTGGGGCGGAGAACAAACGAGCCGGAGCTACAGGGGCCGGAGCTGCCGGAGCTACGGGAGCTACGGGAGCCGCGGGGAGCGGGGAGGGGGGGGGGGCAGATTGGACTGCTGCACCAGCCTGCTCAACCCGACCCGGCCCAACCCAACCCACCTGTGTCTCTCTTGCTCTCTGCCGAATCGTCACGGCTCCGCAGCACCCGGCTCCACAGCTCCACAGCTTCGCTCAACTACTGCACTAGCAGTCCGCGGGAAAGCAGGCTCCTCCTCCTTCGTGGGCCCGTGTGATCAGCTCTCCATTAGCGTGATTGAAATTCTTAGTTAAAGTAGAGCAGCAGGGCCGCATCCGTCTGCCTGCCACGATTCAATCACTAGATCACCTGTTTCATCCTGGCATTCATCTATCTGCCACTAGGAAACATCCTGCTTATCTACCATTGTTTCTTAAGTGTTTTGGCAGGCATCCCTTCTTAAGGGCTCCAAATTAGTGTTCTTGCCCGAAACAAAACTCTCTTGGATGAAAGTTCTAATCCATTGGACTTCTCCTTCCTACCTTTATATCACCTCAACACTAAACTTAAAATTGAGTATGTGGGTAGGCATGTGGAACTTTAAAAGTCCTACCTACCTCAAGGTAAAAAATGCAGTGTTTGAGCCTAAACCTTTCATAACTAGGGTGTCGAGTATTTCTCTGCCTGCTTCTGTGCCACCTGAGGGTGACATTTGTTCAACAGGACAAGATTGAAGAGTCCTGGTGATCATGTGTTACACTACTTCCCATGAGAGTGTGGTTGGTAGGGAAATAATACCAAAGGAGAGCTCATTCATTCTCCACTCCTATCTTCAAGTGTCAGTGTGGTCGTTGTCTTGTGTATCTGCCTCCTGGTGGTACTCTAATGGAGTTTCCTAGCAAGCTTGCTCATCAGCCACTGAGTAAAGGAAGTGTTTCAAGGTAACCATTAGGATCGCATTGGACAATTGAATCAAGTTAAATGTTTGGACACTGTCCTGGAGACATCCTTAATAATCTCCTTTTTTGTGACTTTTATACAATGTCAGATTGTGTTACAGCTTCCCTGGCCTCATTGGCATTTTTCAGTCGCTTGTGTGTGACTAAACTTAATCTCAGCATCACTTCAAGATTGTTACCTAGTACTCCAGGAGTCCATCCTTGAATTGAAGCCACACATAAGCTATTTTACTTTTAATATTGACAGTAAATCATCTTGTCTGTCTGGGGATCATACATTTGTCAGAGGACAGAAGCGTTTAGACAGATTCCCTGAGAATGAATACTAACAAGACATAAAAGTGGGAAGTCAGAAAGTTCTCTGTGATATCTTCAGTATCTGTGATCTTTCAGCTTGAATGTTACCTCCCTAGCAAATCTTCTTTTACCCAAGCTGCACCTATGGGTTAAACAAGGGATCAGTGGAGCATAAACACTGGGCATGTAAAAATGTCAGAAAAGTTAAAGCAATTTAAAGAGCTTGTGAAAGGGGCCCCTTCTACAAAACAGTCTCTTGAAGTGTTTTGAGGTCCCCTAAAGAAGGAAACCTAATAAAAGACATTTTCAAATTGAATCTGGGATTTTCCATTTCATGCTGAGGTAATGGTTCTTCATATGTTCATCACTGATCAACAGTGAGACATCATTTGATGAAGAAAAACAGCATATGAGGGAAGGTTATAGATGGTGAAGTACCCTTCAGGCCTGAGACATCTCATTTTCAATGTTGAGAATCGGAATACGAGAGTCAGAACGTCTGCTGGCAAGCTTATACTCACAGAGCATATCACGGTTCTGAAGCATACTTATTTCTGCAGATTACTCGCTTCATGAATCCTCCTAAGTGCTGTATTAGATCCAGAAACTTGAAATAGTTCTCCTCTGCCAACAAGTGCGCCATGGATCCATCTCGTCTTAGAGTCCTCCCCAGATGTGATCTCACCGAGCCATACTAGGTGTCACCCAGCACGCTGATGTTAGATTCTTTTTTTTTCTCTCCTTCGATTTTCTTGTTGTGCCAGTGATTGGGGTTTAGCAACCGAATTTCCTCTCGGCTAGTGGGCGTCCTACTTCACCTCATCTTAATCTCCTTTCAGTGGGCATTCAGATATCTTCGAGTGACCACCCAAGAGACAGTGACTCTGGGAGATTACTTTTTAGTTGGGCCCTGCCCATGACAGCTGTTTCACCTCTATTCACTTGACGGAGTCTCCCCAAGTGCCCCCAAACCAACCCCATTTATTGGGAAGACCTCTTTCTCGGCCCCATTTGACTAATTTGGCACGGTTGGATAGAGGCCTCGTGCCAGTACCTGGCTCCATTCTGGCTCATTGCCTCATTCTGTCACACACTCCTCAGCTTGCCTGACACTGATCCAACTCAAGCGGTGATGTTGCTAGTAATGTTCCACCCTCCGTGGGCTCTCTCTGGTGTGACTCTGTGCCCCAAGGTACTTTCCTCTTTCGATCTGTCCCACACCAGTGGCTCCTACACTGGTATCAGTCGACCTACTTGGTCTTGTCAACAATGATTCTACCTTGACTGTTGTGGTTCTGCCAGAAGCCTCATTAGTTTCTTTGCTCTGATACTGTCATTGGCACAGAGGATTGCTTCCTCAACTAAACCTTCTTCTCTCTATTCTATGGAATGACATTGGGTCAGTCAAGATAGCATAGATGATGAGCCTAGAAGTGCGGCTTGGGTTGCAGGACTGGGGTTCTAGCAACTCCTGTACCGGCTTTGAGCATTTGCCCATCATACAGTTGCAAACTGATGTCGCTGTTGGGGAGTGGGATGGCCCTTTCCTCCTTCCTCTGACTCTGTGAAAGGGGCCTAGTTGTATTTTCATTCTGCCAGTGGTTTGGTCTTTGAGTCCAAAGATCGGCCTTGTTTGGAATTTAAACCTACATTATGAGGACATCCTGTCCTTCATTCCTACCGATGTAAGACAGCTTAAGTCTTGGAATTACCTCTACCTATGGTAAAGGTGGAGACTACTTAATAACAGAAACCCTACTGCCTTGTTCCTCCTCACCTGTACCCTACGCACCTTTCCTAGAGGCACTTAAGATCCCTGTTTGAGCAATCTGTGGCAAGCCTGCCATGGCTCCAGCTATTAGCTCTCAGATCATGCTGTACATTGCTCAGCTGGGGGTGGACCAGCTTTATTTTTGTTATCTGTACGTACCACTCGTAGATGACTTAGTATTGCCCCTCTTTGCTTCCCAGTTCCAATGGCACTTTTTCTCTTGCCTCCTCTCCTCTGCCTGAGGTGTGGTGACATGTTGATGCATTGTGAAGGATAGTGCTCTTGATCAGGGATTGCACCCACTGTTCTTGTACTGCCACGTGCTTGCTGGACTATTACTCCTTTACCACTCCTCCCACATCATGTAAGCAGTCTCTGCAGATGTGGTGAATGAGAAGTTTGGTGCTGCAAGACATTAGCCAATCCATAGGTTCTTCTGTTTCTCTGCATGGCTTTGCCATTTATGCTGCTCCAAGCTCCTTGGGGATGTTCAGGCGTCCCTTGCTGGTGTTACCCTTCTGTGGTTTTCATCTCTTGGGTGAAAAGGCTACTGCACCCCAGGAAACTTTTGGTTTAGGAGGTGCCTCCAGTATTTTTGGGAAGTAATGCCCCACTCCTCTAAACCCTTAGGCAGCTCATGTTTTCTAATAGTTGCTCGAGGGCCTAATATGGGTTACGGATTTGGTCAGATTCGATTCTTCTCCTCCCACCTTAGTATTTCCAGCCTGTTTTGTATCCAGGTTTTACGTGCCAAACTGCACTGGTTGTGAGATGCCTATTTAGTTTGCCTTTTAGTGTTTTCCAGTTTATGGGTTGGTTTCCCTGATGGCTTTGCTCCTACCATTCCCTGGTGGTCACACTCAGCGTTTTTGTGTGCATGCTATTGACGTGGCAGCCATTGGTTTCCGTCTGGGTTTTCAGTGATGTCATCCTACCTATTTCTACAGTAGTGGAATTCCATGCCATTCTTGGTCTTTTTTAGTGGTTACCTGATTTGGAGTTCCTCCTAGTATTGGGTGTCTTTCTTTCTGAGCCTGCAAATCGCATTAGCATTTCAGCATCGCTGCACAACTTGGATCTTTTGCAAGGGCTGCACAGGGTGATGCAGCCTCTTTTTTGTTGTTGTTAGTGGTGCTTTCCACCACACTGCCGACTAATGTGGTGGGATGTTGTGTTGAAGTCAGATCACTGTAAAGCGAGCCCTTGCTGTCTGAACTCTTTTCCACCTCCTGGATGGGGATGTGTCTGTGTTTTTGGTCCCTTTCCTACACAGGTCTTAATTTGTGATGGGCTGTGTGAAATATGGGCACAATTTCCCTGTCATTCTGTTACCGCTGGGGTCTTCCTCCCTCCCTCTTTTCCGATTTGAGTTGCCCTTTTTCTGATTCTCTGTCTCCTTTTGTGGTTCAACCTTCATAGCCACATTATGCTCCGGCTATTTGGGGGATGGTGGTCTGCTGGGGCTGTATTTGTGTTGGAGCTATTCTTTGTATGGTGGACGTCATGGTAAACTTTTGGTGGGAGTTGATAGTATGTGGGTGAGATTTGTGCCTTAGCTCTCTGCTTGACAGGCACTGTTGCCTCCGCCAATGTAGCCCTTGCTTGTTACCTACAGTGTGTGTTCCGTGGTGTGGGTGACTAGTGGTCTGTGGGCAATGTGTCCTTAAGTCCACGGGCCATGTTAATGGGTTGGGTTCTGGCTGCCTTTCTTGCCAAGTGTAATGGTTGTGTCTCAGGCTGTTGCTTTCCATTTTTTCTGGTGGGCTCTTGCACTGGCATTTAGTGAAGTAGTTTGTGACATATTGAACGTGTGGTTCCTCCTTGCTTAGGTCATCTCTTGGGCAGTTGCCCCTTGAAGTCCTCGACTTCTGTGACCTGTTTACCATGCAAGGTGTGTGCAGGTCTTCTGTTCTTGCTGGGCCCTGATACCTTCTTTCCCTCCTGGGATTTCTGTCCTTCGATACTGAGGCCCTTCTTTGATTGTATGAATCAGCTGCCACCTTGTCTACCCTTGGGTTGGGTGCACCTTCATTTGGTGAACTCCTTAGCATGCCTTTGGCTCTCAGTTTGGTTGTTTTTCCACTTGCAATAGGTTTTTCTTCTCCAACAGTTCCTGGTTTGCACCTCTTGTAGATTCTTTGTTGCAGGCTGTTGAGGGTTCGCCCCATATTCGGTGGTAGGGTTTTGGCCTTTACTTGGTTACCCTGGGATTGTTCCCATTTTTCCTGCTGTCATATGGCATATTACTCGGTCTGTTCCATTTTTGCCAAGCTTCTTTCTGAAGATGGATGAGATTATACCCTTGCTTCTAGTGCTCCTCGCCATGTTTGAGCCCTGTGCAAGCCTTTCGTACCACTGTACAGGTTTTCTTCTATTAAGCTTGCATACTTTAATGGTGAAAGCTTTCTACTGGTACTCTGTTGTGCCGTAGATGTGTGTTGTATTCTACCTATCAACTTGCACCCTGCACCAAAGTTTCATTTCCTCTTGGTGCTTGTACTTACCATTTGGTTGTGTTTGCTGGTCCAATATAGCTGACCTCTGGCTTAGCCTTGCGTCTTTGAGCATACGCTGCCTGTAGGTGGGATTTGCAGAGTGTGTGATCTGTCCTCTGACAGGAGTTGTCTTCACTGCATTCAAGTCCACGTCCATTCGGTACTGCCCTGGTATTGATTCATGAGGTGAGGAATCTATCGGTAGAAGTATCCGTCAGAAGAAACAGTTATTTACTTTCACAAACAATCTTTCTTGTAGATACTTTTTCTACCTGCAGTTTCCTCACTCTTCCTGCCTGCACCGAGGTGTAGGGATCTGTGGTGGCTTGGCTCCGACTGATTTTCTGCACTCCCTTGCTTCTGATTTTCTTACCTGACAGACTGCTAGCTGCACATTACTTAACTTAGAAGTATCCCCAGGCTTCTGACTGAATCCGAAAATGTATTCGTGGGCAGTACCCTTGCGTAGTCGTAGGTGGCATTGTTCGGCTCCACGCGGCCAGTGCGTGGAGCCTATATAGGTGCCACAGTAGCGCAGGTACATCAGTTCACTTCTTTCTGTGCCAGTCGGCGCAAACCCAGAAAAGAGCTGCCCCTTAGTAATTTTTTGACTAAACTTATTCGACTTTTGTTGAAAACGTTTTGAGGTTTTTTTCTCCCGGTATGGCACAATTTCATCCAGAAAGGCCGGCTTCAAGCCCCGTGGTGCCTGTCAGCGATTGGTGTCAGTCGTGCACCTTGTTTATCTCGAGCATCGTTGCGACCTGAAGGCCTGCACCAATTTCCGCACCGTTGACTGAAGGCCTGAAGTGAAAAACCCCTAAAGCTCCTGGCTGCTCTATGTGCGACACAGATCGAGGTCCCAGTCAAAAGGAACGTCCCAGGGAGCGGTTGCAGAGTCCAAGATCCTCATCGCACTCCCAAGTAGTTGGATCATTTGGGTAAGTGACACAACCGCAAGATAAAGAAGTCAAAGAGATCTTCGACTTTTCCACGTCCATGTGCCAATGGGACGAGGGAGCGTCCACATTCGAGGCCTGGCTCCGTGGTAGATCCTGTGCCTGGGCTGTCTCTGCGCCTTACTCAGTTTCTTGGACCTGGAGCGACCCCCACCCAGCTAAAAGAATTCTGTGAGGCCATGTGCCTCATATTTGGGTGGCCCATTACCTCCAGTGTGCCTTTGGGCCCGAGGGTTTGGCAGGGGGCCCTTCTGGTTTGGCGCTGGCAACTCCGGTGCCATTCTGGCCCCTAGGATCCATTCCTGGATCTGGACTGACACTGGTCATGCCACTTTGACCTTTCCAGGCACCTGTCCCTATGTTGACATTCCCAGCGGCTCCATCCCAATTCTAATCTCCGCAACTGAGCCGGATGCCCTGTCGTCCAGCGCTGACTCTGCACTGACTGGAGCCAGGCCAGAGCCTGAACCCTATTCTTATGGGCTAGGACTCGGGGAAGAATTAGAGGGGTCGCTGGACCCTGAAGAATACTAGCCTTATGAAACCTTGGAGTGGTGTTAGGATCTGGGTGAAGCCACTGGACTGGAAACTTCTCTAGATACTGGCATGCTTTCTCCCCATACCGTGGTTACGGAGGAGGGAGCTTCCTCCGCAGTGGTGGTAAGGAGGTCGACTGAGGTGCTGGACCTCAGCTTGCCCTCGGTGGCAGGCAAGACGAATTGGTCCAAACCCAGCACATGGGCCCCTGCGAACAGGATGATTGCCACCACCTCGTATCAGGAGACCCAAACTTCCTCACACAGCACCCCACCCGGGAGAGCTTGGTAGTCCAAGCCTCCACCTCCCTTGCCAATCCTGGCGTATTCCCAGTCACGCCACTGGTTTGGGAATCCAAGAGGCCGGATGCCTTAAGGAAGATGATTTTTTCCACCAGCTTGGTACTGCAGTCCGTGAACATCGCGTGCCTTTTGTGCCACTATTCCCACGTTCTGTGGGATACGGTTGCGTCGGTGCTGCTAACGGTCCCGGAGGAGGCCCCTACCATACTGTTCTCATCCAGGGGATACTCATCAATAGTCATAATCTATGAATAATCCCCGCCCACGCGTGGGATCCCAGAGCATATAGAAAATACATATATATACATATGTATGCATATGTGAAAACATATACATGCAGCCTAAAATGTTTCAAACATGGCAAAAATGCTGAAATTACATAGGTTTGCATTGTAGTACCCCTATCCCATAAGGAAAAAAGGAAGCACTAAACCAATTGTCTCACAACAATGCTTTATTGCCATAAAGCAAACTTGTAATTGCAGGCATTTGCCTGTAGGCTGCAGCAGAGTATCAAGAAAACAAAGAAAACTGACACCTTGCCTTTAAGACATTAGAGTAGGGGAACCGTGCCTTTAAGACCTGTAGGAGACCCCCTGCTCTCATGATGTACCGCAGGTGACAGTTAGGTCAGTTCTTTTTTCTGGCTCCTTCTATGAGGATCCTGGAGCTTGAGCTCTTCAGTTTTATGACTGAAAGTGACTTTTCTTCAGATTTTCTCAGAAAACTCGACATTTTCTGACTCCTTAAAGCTTATTCTGCTGTTTTTTTAGTTGAATTAAAATCTTTTCCAGTCTGAATGCCTGCATTATTCAGGAAATGCCCTTCCTGTGGCAATAAGATGGCGCTGGCAGATCCACACTCTGTGTGTATAGTGTGTCTTCCATCCTCACACAATCCTGACCAGTGCCCCCACTGCCAGAAATGTTCCAGGCGCACTCTACGCGATAGTGAGCGCATAAAACTACATGCCCAGCTGGAGACGGAAAGAAGCCGTCATGGAGGCGACCATGCACCCTTCAAACCAACCTCTTCAGCCAAACAACATCATAAACAGCGACATACCACCTCTCCTGAGCCCAGGAAGAAGAAGGTTCCAGGAGATTCGACGTCAAAGTCACCGTCGAGAAGACCCAGGTTTTCTTCTGCGTCAAGAGACGAAACACCATCTCGACGTCGAGATTCTCCGCCGCATACAAGTAGTCGGTGTCGAGGCACAGCACTTCGAGCTCGAAGGCTGTTGGTCCTATGAGACCCGGAAAGTCTCCGTCGAAGCTTCTGTCGACGTCGAGACACTCTCCGCCACCCTCGAGGGGGTCAGCGTCGAGAGGTGCGACGACGAACATCTTGCCGCAGGTGGGCCTGTCGACGTCGAGAGCTTCGTCAAAGTCCTATTATTCGACGTCGAGAAGATCGACTCCGTCTCGACGTCATGGAAGGTCGACGTCGAAAGCGCCAGCCCGCCGGTGAAGGTCGACGTCGAGGTCTCCATATCGCTGTAGGTGATCGACGTCGAGACCGCTGTCGAGAGCGGAACGGCGTTCCCAGAGCAGATCTCCTCGGTCGACGTAGATGGTGACGCAGACATCATCGACGTCGAGGCGTTCGACGTCGAGGGATAAAACTGCAGCGGCCACAGAGGAGACCCAGCATAAAGTGATGTCCAGGTCCAGATCGTCATCGGGGAACCAGTCATCGTCCCCAGGACTGCATATCGTGCAGATTTCTCCGTAGAAATCCCCTAAGGCTGCAGAAAAGTTTGGTCTCACCTCGCTGGCTGGAGGATGTGGGTACAGGTGACTGCAGAAGTCCGGGCTCGGACTACTCTTGCACATATTCACCCTCTAGAATCTCACCGCGGAGAAGCAAGTCTCCTCCTGGTAGACCAAGATCGCCTTCCACACGCCGATCACGGTCCAGAGATCGTTCCTCTCTTCACAGAAGGCCAAGATCACCTTCTAGATGCCGATCAAGGTCCAGGGCTCATCACAGCGACCGTCCCCACAAGATACGATGCACCAGATCACCCACATGGTCTTCCTTTACGAGGTCCTCGGTCCGGGACTATTCTCCGACCTTCTCCTCGACTCCTCCATCGCGGGTGTCTCCCATCGATGACATCGCAACCTTCTCTGATGTCCTGGGTAGGGGTGCGCCTAAACTGAGCATCATGTTGCACACCACTGTGGTTCCCACATCGATTATATTTGACACCTTACACCATCGCACAGCTCCCAGACCACTGCTTCCTTTGGTGCCAGGACTGTTGGAGCCTGCTATGACCACATTTCTCACTCCTGCTACGGTGGGCTCTGTGCCTTCAAGGATCGCCAAGAAATATAAGGCCCCAGCCGAGGATCCCTTATTCCTAAGAGCGGATCCACCAGCGGACTCAGTTATTGTGGCGGCTGCCATGAGGTCGCACTCTGCATCTGTATCATCTTCTGTCCCCCCAGAGAAGGACAGTAAGCAGATGGATTCCTATGGCAGGAAAATGTGCAATACATCGGCTTCATACATGAAAATTGCAAGTGCTTCAGCCCTTCTAGGGCGTTATGATCGATCTCTTTGGGATTCCCTCTCCAGGTTCGCTGAAAAGCTCCCTAGAAAAGACAGGCAGGATTTCAATGAAATTCTTCTTGAAGGTGGGCTTGTAGCCAATCAGGTCATAAGTGCGGCTGCGGATGCTTCAGACCTCGCCGCTCATGGTTACTCCCATGGCGTATGTTCTCGACGCTCCGCCTGGCTGCGACTAACAGGCCTCAAGCCTGATGCGCAGAAGATGATTTTAAACTTGCCTTTTAACAGATCGTCCTTGTTCGGGGCTCAAGCCGATGACGAGATGAATAAAATGAAAACAGAAATGGATACCGTCAAGGCTGTTGGGCTGGAGAAGCGCAAACAATATCGGAAGCGTTTTCGTCATGGCGACAAATGTTCCTTTCAACAGAGGGTTCAAACCCCTCAATGGTCCTCTCAGAACCAGCAGAGACCCCAATTCCAGCAGAGGGGTCGTGGCAGAGGAAGAGGGAACGCCAAGCAGCAGCAGTCCACCACGAAGCAGCCTCCCAAACAGTGAGGCCTTACTTCCTCCGCGCCCGTTCGCCACTCCGGTAGGAGGAAGTATCATTTTTCACCTAGAAGAGTGGGAAGCCATTACAAGAGACAAATGGGTACTGAATATTGTACAGCATGGTTACTTGCTGAGGTTCAAGTCTCCCCCTCTGCAAGTACCCCCGCAATTGAAGCACCTTCCTCAACTTCAAAATCGGCTTTTACTGGACGAAGTAGCTATTCTCCTCTCCAAGAACGCCATAGAGGAAGTCCCACCTCTCCAAAGAAATCAGGGAGTATACTCCCGCTACTTTCTAGTTCAAAAGCGAGGATTGGCCAAAGAGTACAGACCTATCCTCGACCTGCGCCTGCTAAATAGTTTTATCAGGAATGAAAAGTTCAGAATGCTAGCCCTGCATCAAATCTTTCCGCACCTTCACCAGGGAGACTGGATGTGTGCCATCGACCTGCAGGACGCCTATTTCCACATCCCTGTCTCAGTGAAACATCGAAAATTCCTCAGGTTTCAGGTCTCTCTTCACCACTACCAGTACCGAGTACTCCCGTTCGGCCTCAGATCCGCACCACGGACATTCTCCAAGTGTATGGCGGTGGTAGCTGCTTTCCTCCGCAAGCGGAAGATCTTCGTCTGTCCCTATCTAGACGACTGGCTCCTGAAGAGTTCCACACCTGTACTACTCCAGAGCCATCTCTCGTACTGCCTCAACCTACTACAGTCCTTGGGATTACAAGTCAACTACAAGAAGTCGGTCCTCAATCCCACTCAGCGGATACACTATCTGGGCGCCTCCCTGGACTCCGCAGAGGAAAGCGTGTGTTCTTCGGAGGAGAGGTTATCATCAATGCTTCTCAAATGCCACACTCTTCTCGACACTGCATTTTCCAGAGCCAGGCAAGTGTCTTCACTACTGGGGTCGATGGCCTTGTGCATTTACATTGTTCCCAATGCACGCCTTCATATGCGGCCTCTACAACAAGCACTCGAAGATCAATGGTCGCAGAGGTCAGGTCGCTGGGAAGATCGTGTCTCTCTCCACCAAGCTGCCAGGGACTCCATCAGATGGTGGATGAAACGTTCTCATCTGTTGCAAGGAGTTCCTTTTCATCAGACGCCTCCAACACGGACAGTGGTCACAGATGCCTCAATGCAGGGCTGGGGTGCTCATATGGGCCAGCTTCAGGTACAAGGTCTCTGGTCCAACACAGAAGTTATCACATCAACTTCTTGGAGCTACGAGCAGTCCATCTGGCTCTCAAATCCCTGTATCCGTCTCTTCAATCCAGCCACATTCAGATTCAGACAGACAACACAACAACTATGTTCTATCTGAACAAGCAAGGAAGCACCAGGTCACGAGTCCTGTCTCTGGAAGCCCAATCCATTTGGCAGTGCCTGCTGGCGAGAGGCCTTTCAATCATCGCAGTCCACCTGCCAGGAACCCTGAACGTGCAGGCAGACGGCCTCAGCAGAGACTTTGTAGAAGCGCACGACTGGGTGCTCAACGAAGACGTCGCCCAGGAGATCTTCCGGCAATGGGGAGTACCGGACATCGATCTGTTAGCAGACGCGTCAAACAACAAATGCCCCGTCTTCGCCTCCAGGTTTCCCCAGCAGGGATCACGGGGGAACGCACTTTTGATCAGCTGGTCGCAGACATTGCTGTACGGTTTTCCTTCTCTCCCTCTCATCCCAGCGTTCATACAGAAGTTCTACAGGACCAACACAAGGATGATCCTGATGGCACCGGAGTGGCCACGCCAGTGTTGGTACCCGGATCTCCTCCAACTGTCAGAGGTACCACACCGGAGGTTGCCCTGCCTCCCGAACTTATTGACCAAGAACCAAGGGAGAGTGTTCCATCCCAACCTCCCCTCCCTCTGGGTGACTGCATGGCTCCTGAAGTCATCCAGTACGGACATCTAGATCTTCCGGCTGACTGTATGAACATTCTTCGAGAAGCAAAGAGGCCCACCACTAGAAAGTCTTATGCCTTCAAGTGGAAGAGGTTTTACATTTGGTGTAGGGATAGCGCTCTTGATCCCACTCAAGGTCAAGAACAAGTGATTCTCCCCTACTTACTGCACTTGGCAAAGTCTGGTCTAAAGTACACCTCTATCAGAGTCCACTTAGCTACTATCACAGCTCATAGAAAGTCTCCTACCCAGGCCTCATTCTTCCAACTGCCTGTAGTCAAAGATTTCCTAGAGGGGCTTAAGAAAGTGTTTCCACCAGTGAGGTCCCCTTCTCCTCCCTGGGAGCTTAACATTGTTCCCTCCAAATTGATGGGTGCTCCTTTTGAGCCTATCCATAAGGCATCTTTGCAGCATTTGACCTGGAAGGCTACTTTCTTAGTAGCCATCTCTTCAGCCCGCAGGGTAAGTGAGATTCAGGCCCTGTGCTGCAAGGAGCCTTACACTGTTTTCCACGCCAATAGAGTGGTACTACGTACTCAACCGAGCTTCCTGCCCAAGGTGGTCTCGGATTTTCACATAAATCAGGTTATCACGTTGCCCACTTTCTTTCCTCAGCCAACCACTCCCCCGGAGAGAGCCTTACATTCTCTAGACCTCCGGAGGGTATTGAAGTTTTACCTTGCTAAAACCCTTTCGCTTAGAAAGTCCGACAGGCTCTTTGTCAATTATGGTTTAACAAATACCGGGCTGGCTGCTTCCAAAAGGTCTATTTCTATGTTATGTTATGTTATGTTAAAAAGGGTTTTATATAGCGCACGGCTACTCTACAGAGTGTCCCGGCGCTTTTATTAAAGACCCGCCTAAAGACTGCAGACACAGTGAGACAGACAGAAAGCAGAAAGATAACATAAGAGGAAGACTACCATACTAAAGAGTAAAAAGCCAAGTTTTTAGGCCTTTTCTAAAGGCCAACAGATTGGCGGTGCAACTCAAGGCCAAAGGCAGCGCATTCCAGTGCTGTGGCGCCAAAAACCTAAAAGAACGCCCCGCAATGCGAGCTTTCCTAACACGGGGGACTACGGCCAAAAAAAGAGACTCGGACCTCAAAGCTCGGGCCGGATGATACAAAACGAGCCTCTTTTGAAGATATTTCGCACCCGAGGCATAAGGAGCCTTGTGCGTGAGCGTCGGGGCCTTGAACATAATCCGTTTCCGGATCGCAAGCCAATGTAATGACTGTAAGAGGCAGAAAGCATTGGCTCGCCTATGCAGGCCGAAGATCGCCCTCGCGGCCGAGTTCTGGACTACCTGGAGCCGTTGCAAAAGATACTCCGGTAAACCCAGATATAAGATATTAGAATAATCCAGCCTTAAGCCAATCAGGGCCAACACCGTCGTCCTTCTGTGCTCTTCGGAAAGAAGAGGAAGAAACTTGCGCAACATTCTCAGGAGGCCGAAACAAGTTCCAGTAAGACCTAGAATCTGGGTTTTCAATGACAACCCATTGTCAATCTTAATCCCCAGATTCTTAGCAAGCTGGGAAGAGCTCGCTGGAGGAAACCTGCTCGCAGGCCACCATTCCTGCCAACTCGGGTCCGACACGCAACCAAAGAAGAGCACCTCAGATTTATCTGAGTTGCACTTGAGACTGTTACCCTGAAACCATTCAAAGACAGCCCCAAGGCACTCACGGATGCTCTCCCCATCAAAGTCATCACCTTTCCTGCACGTGAAGAGGAGCTGAGTGTCGTCGGCATAGGAAACGATCTGAGCTCCCCGAGACTCCGCCAGGGCCGCCAAAGGGGTCATAAAGATGTTAAAAAGAGTAGGGCTCAACACAGATCCTTGTGGAACTCCTACTCCCAGCGGCAGCATCGCGGCGGAGCTAGGGGGAACCCAAACCGTTTGCTGACGGCCTTCCAGAAAAGATCTAAACCACCTGAGCACCGTCCCCCTTAGACCGATGTCATGAAGTCTAGCGAGGAGACCCTCGTGGGGGACGGTGTCAAAGGCTGCCGACAGATCTAACATGACAAGCATAGCCTTGCCACCTGCATCCAGCACCTCTTTTATAGCCTCAGACACTTCCAGAAGCGCCGTCTCTGTACTTAAATTGGGGCGAACGCCGGATTGCGACGGGTGCAGGAGGCTATGGCATTTCAAGAAATTGGAGAGCACCGAATGAACATGTTTCTCCACAATCTTGGCCAGAGCCGGAAGCAGAGAAATAGGCCTATAATTGGCCAAAGTCTTTGGATCCAGACCAGGCTTCTTAAGAAGGGGAATCACCAGCGCTTGCTTCCAAGCCCGCGGAACCAGACCCTGACTAAGGGACAGGTTCAAAAGAGGATTAGCCAAAAGATTAACGACTTCCGCCACCTTGGCCAAAAGCTTGGCTGGGCACGGATCTAGCGGCGAGCCAGATTTAAGATTGGCCATAAGAGCCAAAGACGATGCAGTCGAGAGAGGCGGAAAAGCTGCCAAAACCGGGCCCGAGGAAGTCCCCGGATCCATGTCACACTAGAAACTGGGACAAGGCTTAACGATACTCCGCGGAAGAGTATCCTGAATCGATTCATTCTTATTGACAAAGAAGTCTGCTAGGGCAGAAGCCCACGACTCAGAGGGAACAGCCACCGTCACAGTTTGTCGCGGGGACATAAGTTCTCTAACAATAGTAAAAATCTCCTTACAGGAGTTAGAGGCGACCTCAATCCTTTTAGCCAAATAGTCCTTTTTTTCCGCAAGGATAGCACGATGATATGCTTTGACTGTCATCCTGTACGTCAGCTTGGCGGCCGGATCGTACTGCGACCGCCAAGCCCTCTCGGCTACCTTACATAAGCGGCGAGACGCCGACAGAGCAGCAGAAAACCAAGGGGCCGAGGCCCGTTTGGATGAACACCGGGGGGCCCTCTCAGGGGCCAGATCGTTCAGGCTCCCGGCTAGCCAGACCTGCAAAAATTCGAGGTCACTCTCCAAATCACCCGTAAAGGAGCACGGATGATCGTAAAATGCCCGAGTCAGCATATCTGGAGTCACCCGATGGTACGCTCTAGATGAAAATGCCTGATATCTAGGACCAGTACTAACAGGTTTCTTCAAGCCTAATACATGGAATTTGACCAACCTGTGGTCAGACCAAATCACCGGGAGAAGTACACAAACTGTATAGCCTTGTCTTATCAACTAGCCCACAAGCTTCTGCAGGTCAGACCAAGAGCACACTCTACCAGAGGGAAAGCTTCTACTGTAGCTCTCCTTTGCAACGTTCCTATATCTGAAATTTGAAAAGCAGCTACTTGGCGCTCCATACATACCTTTACACGCCATTACTGCCTAGATTCAGACGCACAGGCCGATTCCCAGGTGGGGCAGGCCTCTTTGAGGAATTTATTTGCATAACTGCTGTTCGAATGTGATTTTACTTCATGTTCTATATGCTCTATTGCTCGTCTGTCAGACTTTGGGTATGGGCTTGCTACTCTATTCATAGATTATGACTACTGATGAGTATCCCCTGGATGAGAAGGATTAGTTACTTACCTGTAATCCTAGTTCTCATCCAGGGGTATACTCATCAAAGTCATAAGCGACCCACCCACCTTCCCGGACGAGCATTCTCTTCAAGTTATTGTTTATTGATTGCAAATCTACTCAGGTGCATGTGCACCGTCAAAAAGAACTGACCTGACCTGACCTGACCTGTGGTGCGTCATGGGAGCAGGGGGTCTCCTACAGGTCTTAAAGGCACGGCCTCCCTACTCTAATGCCTTAAAGGCAAGGTGTCAAGTTTTCTTTGTTTTCTTGCTACTCTGCTGCAGTCTACAGGCAAATGCCTGCAATTACAAGTTTGCTTTATGGCAATAAAGCATTGTTTGAGACAATTGGTTTAGTGCTTCCTTTTTTCCTTATGGGTTAGGGGTACTACAATGCAAACCTATGTAATTTCAGCATTGTTGCCATGTTTGAAACATTTTAGGCTGCATGTATATGTTTTCATATGTATTTGTGGTCCGTGCTCCTTTCTGTGAACTTACAGGCGCTTTCCAAGGCGTAGGCGAAGGAGTGCTCTGGATATATGTATATATATAAATGTATTTTCTATATGCTCCGGGATCCCGCACGTGGGCGGGGATTATTCATAGATTATGACTTTGATGAGTATACCCCTGGATGACAGTTAGGATAACAGGTAAGTAACTAATCTTTCCAGGCTGTCGCTAATTGGAGGGACGCATCGAAGTTCACAATACAATCTGAACTAGACACAACTGAGTCACTGGGTAGAGCAGTTTCCTCGACCATGGCTTTATGATGCCATGCTTGGTGGAGGACGACTGTCATTTTTGGGAATATACAAGTATCACTTATATACATGCCCTTTGATGGCTCCCGTCTCTTCTGAGACGAAGTGGATTCGCCCCAGAGCACTTTAAGGACAGCAGGGCTGCAGCCAGGTTCTTGGGCCTTCCCATTGTCCCTCGCCACCCCCAATCCACTTTTCGCGGCTACAGAAGGGGCTTCTTGCCGAGGATGCAGTATATACTGGCCCCATGGGTCGGGCAACAAGCGGTTGGGTCAGTCCACCGCCCTCTCCCCACACACACCCGGCAGCTGCAGCTTCCAAACCTTCCTATTCTGCCCTATTACAATCATGGGCACCAGGATTCGCCATTGCCTGCATCACTCGCAGTTCATAACAACAGACAGGTGGGTTTTTCAGATCGTCCAAAGTGGCTACTCCCTCCTCTTCATGACTACACCCCCCCATGCATCCAACTTGTGGCAGGCTGACGGATTGTCACCTATCTCTTCTCCACCAGGAAGTGACCGCTCTCTTGACCAAGGAAGCCATAGATGGGGTTCAGAAGTAGGTCATGGTTATTTCCTCTACTTTCTGGTGCCCAAAAAGAACGGAGGCTTTTGTTCTATCCTCAACTTGCGCCCACTCAATTTCTTCCTTAAGAAGGAGATGTTCAAAAAACCCACGCTAGCTCAGGCCCTGTCTGCCCTTTTACCTGGGAGACTGGATAGTAACGTTGGACTTGCAGGACGCAAACTTTCATATCCCCGTCCTTCCTACCCACAGGCTTTACCTGTGGTTCACAATGGGCCACAAGCATTTTCAGTTCGCTGTGATTCCCTCTGGCCTTATTAGTGCCCCTTGGGTGCTCACCAAGGTGATGGCATTGGTTGCACCTCATCTGCGGAGATCATCTGTGCCAGTCTTTCCCTATCTCGATGACTGGTTTTTGAAGGTGGGTTTGCATCAGGTTGTCGTCTCCCACCTCCAGACTACGGCAGGCCTCCTGCAATCGCTTAGGTTCACTATAAACATGCCTGACTCCGTCTCAGGCGCTCCCTTTCATCTGAGCCATTTTGGACACAATGCAGTTTCGGTCTTATCCTCCCGAATAGCAAGTCCAGGATATTCAGGCTTTGATACCAATGTGTCAGTCGCTATTCTGGATTTCGGTGAGACTGCCTCTGAGGCTGCGGGGCCTCATGGCCCCCTGCATCCTGCTGGTGAGAAATGCCCTGGCATATGCGGGCCCTGCGGTTGGACCTGGCGTTCCAGTGGCCGCAGCATCAGGGGTCTAAACTGCCTCTTAAGTCTGGAAAAAGTGATGGCATCTGATATCAGCTCTCTGGGTGGCTTTTCATATGACTCTAGGAAGATTTGTCTGGGGAGGACCCAAGGTTGAGATGGAGCCGTGGAACCACCTCCTGATACAGGAGAGCTATATCAACTTCCCATATCTAATCCAGTACCTGGGGAGGTTTATGAGGCGAGTAGTCTGAAAATAGACAGTTTCCCTTAGTACTGGGTTTAAGTAACATGATATTTACTCACCAACCAGATTGGAGAAACAGGTCATTAACATTCCAATCCCTCCTCCACCAGTTCCTGCTCAGATGCCACCTCAGACACCTTTTGCAGTTATTTATGTAGCAGCATCTCATGTGCCTGTCTGTTCCTGCTGTGTGGTTCTTCTCATTATAAAAGTTTTAAGTACTGCTGGATCCACTAGACCATTGAATGCTACTGCTCATAGGAGATCCCTACATGTAAAAGTTTATTTTGGTTCACCAAGGACTGAGCACTCAAGAAACCACCACCCTTGTGGATCTTGTATTCTGAGAAGGGAGTGTATTCCTAAAACATGTCACATACGAGATCCCATCTCCTCAAGCTTATTTGTAAGAGACAACTACAATGAAGCCTTCTTCACATGTAAGAAAATATACACCTAATTTGATTGAGACTCTTCCTTCTAGAGCTGCTACTCTTGTTGATATAATCACTTTTCATACAGTTTTGTAAGGAGAGGGAGATATGGCCGGTCTTGAGGGGACTTCTGGAATAATCCCATGGGAGACGAAAGCAATGATTGGGAGCAGGGGTTTAGTGCTGTTAGGTTTTCTATTGCTGAAGAAGCTGCTCATCTTATTACCATTTTCAGTGGGATTTAGAAGGTGAGTCAGTGTGGAGGTTATGCAGGGCTTTTGTGAATGTTTCTGTTGGTGATATGGCTAGAATACCAGGCTTCTGATTGTTTGGATTTGCTCTTTCGAGTTTTGAGCGGGGTATCACTGGTTATCCAGGAATGTGTTAGTTTCTTTGTGTTGAGTAGGCATGTAGAAAGATGATGAAGATGATGAAATGGTAGATGAAGTCCGATGATTTGCAGTAGATTGTTGGGGAGGACGAGAGGACCAGTTTGAAGATGTAGCCTTTAGAGTGGGGTTGTTAAATGACATGATGTATCCCATTGAACATATTGGGGGGGGGGGGGGGTGGTCACAGGTTTCTAAAGTCTTTAAAGTCCTTGTTCTGCCCAGTGGTGTGGCCTATATATGAGGCGGAAGATGGTCAGCTGGGCAGCAGAGATTTGGGAGATGGCGTGAGGAGCTCCTTGGACTTGAGTGTTGCATGTTTGCCTAGGATGCATGGCCAGGTGGATTTGTGGATGGCTGCAACTTGCATCCTGAATATGGTACCTGTGGGCACAAGAATGTAGAGTATATTTGAGGATGTGGGGGTGAACCATGTTTCTGCGATAAAAACTGCGCCAGGGTTGTGATCTGTGATGAGGTTTGAGATGTTTAGAGAGTGTTGTTGTTTGTGGGATGTGCAGGAGGTTGTAGCTGAATGCTTTGAGAGAGGTGATGCAAGTGTTTTGTCTGGGTATGAATGTGAAGATGAGCAGTGTCTCATGTTAATGTGCTACCTAGCATCTTCTTAATATACCATGCTGACTTTTATACTACACATTACAGATGACGATCTTATGGAGCATAAGACTGAATGGGATAAGTAAATTACGTGGTGGTCTTTTTCCTCAAACCTTTTTGTCAGGTGGAATCCACCAGAGTCTCCTTTCTTCTGGTGAGTAACCTACCTTTGTAAAACATTCGAGGTTTAGGGTAGGACAAGGGAGTCTCAATTGAGTTGCACTCTGAGTAGACTTCTTTAAACTTCTAGCTTGACTCCACTTGGCACCTGTTAAAGCTAGCAAAACCTCACCTCAGGTTGAGAATTGCAGGTAAGCAAATAATTTAATAAACCTAATTTGTAACTTATTTGCTCTCTATAATATTTTGAATAAAATGTACATTACTACTTAGCAAATGTATGTGTGTGGCAGAAAATCTGAAACATGCTCAAATGTGCACTACATAAAATTCAAAATGTGAGATCAGTTTGTCTTAGAATCTGAAAATACCTTTTCCTTTCTGGCTCCTGACAAAATCAATAAATTAATCATTATTATGTTGCATGGTTATCTCCATCACTTAAAAAAACTTTGAAGTTTGAATCGCCGATTTTGAATGAAGTTTATGTGGTTATTTGGGCATAACTATTTGAAGTCAGCAAAATGTTCTGACATTGCATAATGTACAAAGAGGATCGATTAACTAGGAAACATAATTCAAACTCTTTTTTTTTGTGTTGTTTATAGGCAAATAACATTTGTGGGCAAAAAACTGGTAGTGGCTTCCATACATCTTTTTGGGCTTTGAAAAAAATCCTACCTTTGTTTTGTTCTCACAATTATGCTCCCAGGTCATATCCATTCAGAGCTTGAACACAATCTCTTCCTAATGAATTCTTCGTATTATCTAAGCCCCCATTATCACTAAAGTAAAATTTAAATCAATGTGCAGTATAACTATTTGATAATCAAAACCATAATTTTCAATTCCAAAGTCTGATGTTTAAATGTCATTACCCCATCTAACACCTGATTCACATTCTCAACTCTTGTGACACTTGTTCTAGTAAATATTTGGTGGGTTAATTTTCCTATGCAACCATTATCTGAATCAGTGGTCTCTTCCAGTTGGTCAGTGTGTCACCTCATGTAATGGATTGTCTGCCGTGATCATATTGTTCCATGGAAGGGAAGTGTTGTAATAACTAACTCCAAAATTTGCAGCGCCTTGTTTTTCCACAGTTCTAGAGGAGGTAGTTTGGTGGGACCTGTGTTGTACAAACCCATGGATAGCAGCAATTCTCCAACGTCCAGTGACAGTGCTGCTCTTCACTTTATCTAAAAGAGAAAGTTGGAAGCAGCCTGCTTGTGGTTGGGAGGGTGGTAGGTATATTGTAATGTTTTTGAAGGGAAGGGATATTTAGGGAGGTTTCTTTCCTCAACAGAGCTGAACTTCAAGGGAGGGAAGGAACTCCTTTGGGAGGTGGCATATGTGACATGAAGCTGGGCTTGGGGAGGAATTATCAAAGGCTATTTTCCACTTCTGTTCTGTGTGATTTAATAGAGAACTCAAACTTTTGTTACACTGATTTCAGTTTAGAATCCTTTTTTTATACTCAGTTTATATGTGTAATCAGGTGATTTGTACATGTGTTACTATTTGCCCACTTGTTTCGTGTTTCTTTTGCACCACTCAACATGAGTTAAGTTTTGAATGTCAACTGGATTGGAATTTGGAGCTCAGTGGCAGTTTCTGATGGTGTTTCAGAAACCTATGTACCTCCTATTTATTTTCTTCGCGCTTTCTTTTCCTTTCTGTTTCTCTGTGGTTTGATTTGTCACATTTGCTTATGTCAAAAAGTGCAGTTTGTGATATTTAGAGTTTGTCTCCATACTGTTAGAAACTTAAATCCTCAGGAGGCTATTGCATTTGGCCTTAAAAAGAGACAAAACATAGGTTGTCAGTGAGAAAGGCTTTCAAGATGTACAGTTTCTGCTCTACTAAATGACTTCTAGGGTCATTTAGACTTTTGTGGATGGCCCACCTGGGTGGCAGAGAACTGTATTTTCTATCGAAAGATCCCTCCGCATGCCTGGTGGGTATCTCTGTTCTGTGAAAGGAGCTGCTACTGTAACTGCTCTATTCCCATCACTGAAAGTTTGCTGAGTGAGTGTCCTGTTTAAAGCTGCTTCTTGGCAATCCTTTTTTTGTATTACATTACTTGACAGAAGCAGGCAGAGAAAATGAGTGTTAGTCGCTGCACCTCAATCAGGACAAGACGGGGTGGATGGAATGAATACCGAGGGAATATATGTGAACCCCCCCCCAGTCTGAGGATTCCGACTCAGAGGATAGTGACTCAGCAGGGTAGAGGGGTCGCGGCCACAGGGATGGTGATGAACAGACTGTGGGACGATAAATCAAGGGGTGTAAAGAAGGGGAAGGCAAAAACGATGGGCTATGCAGTTCGTGAGATGCTAAGATGTAAAGACATTGTCATAACGTGCAAGTTGTTCAATAAAAAGAATTTACAAAAAAAAAATAATCCTGACAAGACGATAGAGTCTGTGACCTAGCGGCATTTTGGCACAGAGGCTGCCAGGTGGGCCAGTGGAGGCTCCATCATTGTAAACATGGAACTTCCTCATGCTGTTCTGCAACTCTCCAAACTCTAAATCAGGTCCTTAGTTTACCCAGCTATTACAATGTCATTAATGGTACCTCTGCCGTACCCTGTCACCAAAAAGTTGATCAGACTTTAGCATAATTCCCCTATTGGTTTTATTGCGTCCCAAATTGCATTTTTACATAAGGAGTGTTGACACTTTTACCAGGTGTTCTTTATCCCATAGTTGATGTGTACTCTTCTGAATAGTAGTCCATAGAGCCACAGCAGTGCTAAAGAATTAGTTGCCCAATTACCCTCTGTGGAGACTAATGATAATTTGCTCACTGTAATTTTACAGCCTTGTCCTTGAACGATTGCTGCCCTTTAATGAGGCACTGACAGAACCCATAATGGCAGCCTGGCCCTAGTTGTGCTCAGCGCCACCAGTGAGTCATCCTATTGTTAGGCACTGTGGACTTGCTCCAGAGTATCGAGCCCACCTGACATAGCACCTGATGCTGGTAAGATCAGTCAATGCCTTTCCCACGGCGGCGCCGGATAGGGAATCGGGACACATTGATGCTTTAGGAAATAGGGTATTCTCCTACAGTCTGGCTCCTAGGTCTAATGCAGTTTGCCTTTTTAAGTGATACATTCATGTCCTCTGTGATAGAAGGAGCATATCTTGCCTGCCTTGTCATAGGAGCTCTGGAACTCATTTGCTCAGATAGTTCAAAGGGGTCAGGGTGTAGCCAGGTATATTTTGTGAGACGGTCTGGACTCCATGGACTGAACTGGCTTGTCGATGGGCACCAGTATGGTGGCCGGTGCTATGCCTTAATTCGTGCCTCAGGTTTTCCAGTGACGTGCAGGCTTCCCAGATGGAAAGGCTTTTTGATGACTACAGGCTTTTTGTAGAAAATCTGAACCCTGCATTGGAGGGCTTCAAAGATAGCCAAGCTACGGCTTGCTCCTTGGTTTGATTTTCTCCCGTTCCCCAATTTTCCTAGTAGTACTGGAAGTTCTGGTGTGACTTCAGAGGCCTTTCCTATCGCTAGCGGCAGCCCTCATATCCTGTTCAACATGCTGCTCAGCCGTTTGGAGCCAGGGGGGAGAAGGATTCTTTGTTAATTGTGTGTTTCGAAAGATCCCAACTTAGATCATTTTGCCATGAGATTTTCCCACTTTTTACACTCGGATCAAGGTTTCTCTGGAAATGCATTTTGAGTCATTTTATTTGATTTACCTCCATTCGCAGGTTCAGTGGATCTGCCATCATATTCATCTATTTGATGCTAGCCAGGTAAATCTAGTTCCTACATATTCTACATCTTTCGATTTTCCTATCAGACCACACCTTCAGTTAAGGCATTAAGGATTGATACTCTGACAACCCACCATTCATCACCTTGCATGCCTAGCTTGGGAGTTTTCCATTATAGACATTTGAGTCTTGCATAATTCTGTATGAGAATATTAAGGTTGTTCGGGTAACCTCCGAAGAATATACTATTGACAAATGGATTGGTACTTAAACAACAATCACACTTTTTCTTGTCAGAGGAATGCTATAGGCTTGTTGCTCTTCATCTTTTAAATCTAGCCAGGACAGTCTCACAGTTGTCACCTGTCAGAAATATCCGATTCTCTCTCAGGGTATCTTTGTTGATAGTCAAAAGCACTGAATAGTCCCGCCCACCTCCGCGGATCCCGGAGCACTTTTTCATAGTCTTTCTTCTTAAGTGTAGATGTTCGCCTTTCATCAGGAAAGTATGTAGAAAACATGTAAAGATGAACATTATGCAGCTTATAAGAAAGGCGACAATAGACAAAATCTTCAGATTGTACTTAAGAAAGGGCACGAAATCCATATATATGTATTTTTAAAGCCAATGTTTTGAAAAAACTGATTAAATCTTTCATAAACTCTTTTTGTAAAAGTTGAAAGATGAAGGATAGCAGACCAGTGTAGCCTTATATGCTGTCATTATGTGAGTGTAAAAACAGCATCTGTGCCTTTAAGGACCCAGAGACCACCAGTAACCCATCATGCCCAGCACGAGGCAGTTCTGTTTTTCCGACTCCTGGTGAAAGGATCGTGGAACACTGAGCTCAGCCCTTTTGGCTTTTTCTCTTCAATTGTCCCTTGCATTTTCTATCGTGCTCTGACAGAAATCGGTGGTATTTTGTCAAATGAAATGCCATCTTTATTTGACAAGTGTCCTGCCTGGGGGAGAAAGAAGGTCAACTCCGATCCTCACGACGTCTTCCAGAAAGCCATGTTCTTGACAAATGCCAGCACTGCAGGAAGTTTTCAAGGCGTCCTCTGAGAGAAAGGGAGAACATTTGCCTCCATGACACAGAAGAATGACGCAGGGGCAGTCTGAAGATGGGCCATCGGAGCGAAGAGAGGGTCAGTCCTCTCCCGGACTCTTTCATCTACCTCCGAGGACCCCAGGTGTGGAAGGTTTAAAAACAGGATTTCAGCCTAAAAAATGTGTCATTTTAGGTCGACGTTGAAGTACAGCAGCAACTTGTTCTCTGTTGAGGGCTGTGTCAACGTTGAAGGCAACTTCTCCATCGACATGCAGAAGGGGGTAGACGTTGAGGAGTGTGTCGACATAGAGGCACAGAGAAGTTGACGTCAAAGAGGGTATCGTCGTCAAGAACATTAAGGCCTGTGGAAAGATGGAAACGGAGATGCCTGTCATCATCTCCTGACTGAATACTCGAGAGTATACTCTCCTTCTCTAATAAGGTTGCCAGACTCTCCTACCCCTCCGCCACCATCTCCTCCACCACCCCCTCTGCCTTCACTACTTTGTCCTCCGCCAGCCACTCTTCAACTGGCACCAGTTCCTCCTCTTCCACCTGTAAAGACCCATCTTCTGAGGACAAAAGTTTCTCCACACAGATCGCGTTCAAGACCTCCCCATCAGGCTTGCCATTCCAGACCTCACCACAGATCTCGGTGCCCTTGGTTTCTTCCATCCTCAAGAAGCTCTCATCATCATCGTGCTTCTAGATCACGCACAAGACTTAGACACCATTCCTACTATTCCGCCTCCTTCTCCAGCGCAGGAAGATATTCTCCAAAGCTATTAGACTTTCCACCTCCATGGGTTTCTCCAGTGGAGGATGTCCTGATGAGATGGGTTGCAAAGCTGAATATCCTGATGTCCGTTCCAGCTCCTTCCACTGTGGTTATATTTGAGACTCTTCGCCACCAGTCAGCATATATCCTTCCTTTGGTTCCAGGTCTATTGGAACCAGCAACGGAATTATTCTTGACTCAAGGTTCAGCAAAGTCCGCTTCATCGAGGCTACAGAAACAATTTCAGACCTCCAGAGCAGGATCCACTTTTTCTCTGCTCTGACCTACCTCCAAACTGTGGTCATCGTAATGGCTAAAAAGACATCATGCGACAGCTACTTTGTCTATACTACCACCCGACAAGGAAAGTAAGAAGCTGGACTCGGTGGGTAACAAGTATGCAGTACAGCTGCAGCAACTATGAAGGCGGCAAGTGCAGGGCTGGTATGATAGGGCCTTATAGGACTGCTTACAGAAATTTGCTGACGACCTCCTCCTCCCCCCCCCCCCCCCCCAAAAGGAAGAACTTCCTGTAGGTTAACAATGAGAGGATGATGGTCTCCAACCAGATCATCAGTGCCACAGCTGATTCATCCTTGCTAGCGGCACACAAGTACTGTCAGATGGTGGCAATAAGCAGACATTCTTGGCTTCGTCTCACGGCCCTCAAGCATGAGTCACAACAAAGGATCCTTAATCTGCCATTCTCAGGATCCATGCTCTTCGGCAGTCACACAGACATTGATGCGTCTCGGATGAAATCAGAAATGGGAGACCCTCAAGGTGGCTGGCCTTGAAATAGCCCTACCAACAGTGCTTTTTTCCTCAGAGGGTTAAAACCCCTCACTGGTACCAAGGTCGCTAGCAATCCCAGCAGCAGAGGCCTTACCAGCAACAAAAGTGGCAGCAGCCTAGAGGGACCGCTGAACAACTTGCTCAGGGGGCAAAGCCTACAACAGGCTCTAAGCATTGAATCTTTCCTTCCCCCTCTTTCTTTACCTACTCCGGAAGGGGAAAGCTTGTCGCATTTTCTGATAAAGTGGCAATCCATCAGAAAAGACACCTGGGTAAATTACCATCTACAGATGCTAAGATCAGAAGTCAAAATCCTTCTGTAAAAGCATGCGGTGGCGACCGTTTCTCCTGAACAACGAGGAACTGGCATTTATTCACAATGCTTTCTGGTAAAGAAAAAAACCCACAGAAACCAGTTCAGGCCCATTCTCGAGTTGAAACTAGCCAAAAAGTGGATTTGACAAGAAAGGTTTTGAATGCTGGCAATGCAGCTGATCTATCCTGAGTTACACCCGGTGTTTGATAGACCTATAAGATGCATACTTTCATATCTCAATATCCAAGAAGCATCACAAATTCTTGAGGTTCGCCGTGGGTCAAGATCGGTATTAATACAAAGTGCTTTCGTTTGGCCTCAAGTCAACCACCAGAACTTTCTCGAAGTGCATGCCAGTGGTAGCTGCCCACCTAAGGAAATATAGAGTCTTCCTCTAACCTTACTTAGACGATTGGCTCATCAAGTTGTCCACTCCGTAGAAAGCCTGTCTGCATTATTAGTGGACAAGTGATGTCTTTCAAAGATTAGGGCTGCATATCCGTCACAAGTCAACGTCTACTCCTTTTCAGTGAATGCATTATTTGGGGTCCTCCATTGGTACCAGTCAGTAAGAGCGTGTCCTTCGGAGGAGAGACTGTTATTAATCAGTCTGAAGTGTCACTCCCTCATTAGTGGGACCAACTCACGGTCAGTTGAGCGGACAGGATCGCATTCTCCCCTCAATCAATAGTCGCCGAAATAGTGGAGATATCTGACAAATCTGCTTCAAGGGGTACCATTTTATCAGGATGTCCCCTCCCAGACCATGGTAACGGATGCATTGTTACTAGGATGAGGGAGCACATATGGATCATCTCCAAATCCCAAGAACATTCTCTCTAAGAAAGGTGACCTACCACATCAATCTCCTCGAGCTCTGCGCAGTTCACTTGGTGCTGAAAACTTTCCCCCCATTGTTAAAGACCCAATCCCTGCTTCTTCAGACAGACTGCACAAAAACCATGTTCTACCTCAACAAATGGGAGGGATGAGGTCCAGACCATTATCCCATAAGGCCCAGACAGTTTAGAAGTGGCTAATAGCCAAGGACCTGCGGATCATGTCAACCCATCTCCCAGATGTGCAAAATGTTCAAGTCGACTCCCTAAGCAGAGTCCTGGAGGACAACCACGAATGGGTCCTTCACAATGACGTTGTGCAAAACACATCAATTTGTTCGCCACCGCCCAAAAAAAAAATGCCCAGGCTTCACCTCGATGTTCTTCCATCCAGGAACACTGGGGAATGCCCTATGTATTGACTGGCCTTTCATATTTCTCTATATCTTTCTTCTGATCCCCCTTGATCCTGTCGATCCTCATCAAAGTGTCCTACTCGAGAGTAAGAATGATCTTGATTGCTCCGGAGTGGCCACATCAATGTTGATTCACAGACCTTTTATTACTGGTCAGAGCGTACACATCTCAAGCTGCTGTGCAGACTGGATCTTCTAACAAATTTCAGAGGCCAAATAGTTCACCCCAGCCTCTCCTCCTTGAATTTGGCATCATGGTTCCTGAGGTAGTTCAGTATGGACACTTGAACCTTTCGCAAGACTGCAGGAACATTCTCAAAGAGGGTAAACGCCCATCAAATCCTTCAGCACATTCCTTCAAATGGAAGAGATTTTGGACTTGGTGTTCTAATAAGAAAGTGGACTCAGTAATCTGCTAAGAAGATGTTATTCTTCCATACTTTCTCTACTTGGCAAAATCTGGCTTACAATTTACTTCCATAAAGGTCCATTTGGCCGCTCTTACTGCCTACAGAAAATGTCCTTCACAAACCTCTTTTTTCAAAATCCCTGTTATCAAAGATTTAAAAAAGGTGTTCCCTCCCAATAGGTGTCCTTCTGCTCCCTGGGAACGCAACATAGTTCTCTCACGCCTCATGCAGGACTCTTTTGAACCCATTCACAAATCGTCCTTGCAGCATCTCTCATTAAAAACTGCCCTCCTCATAGTGATCAAATAAGCATGTAGGGTTAGCGAAATCCAGGCGTTGTGTTGTCATAAACCGTACACAATTTTTCACTCCAGTAAGGTAGTGCTAAGAACTTATCCAAAATTCCTTCCAAAAGTCATTTCAGATTTTCACATCAATCAGACGATTTCCTTACCAACCTTCTTTCAGCATCCTTCCTCTCCAGCTTAAATAATTCTCCATTCCCTTGCCGTAAGACGAGTCTTAAGGTTTTATCTGGACAAAACATAAGACTTAATTAGTTCAGACCAGCTGTTTATAAATTACAGCCCTGTCTGTACAGGTCTAGCCACTTCCAAACTATCCGTATCCCAATGGATAGTACCTTTTATAATTTTATGTTACCAAAAAGCCAGTAAGACTTTACCTGCTAAACCTAAGGCTCATTCTACAAGGTGCAAAGCGGCTACTGCCGATTTGATGAGAAATGTCCCTGTAGCTGAAATTTGCAAAGCAGCTACATGGAGATCTTTTCACATGTTTACCAAACACTGTTGTTTGGACGCGGATACTAGAACAGATGCTAAAGTACGATCGGCTCCGCAGAGAATTTTATTTGCTTGATTGTTTGGTCGCTCCTCTGTCTTTTGCACCTCTCTTGGTGTGGATAGGCTTGCTGCTCTATTCTGTCCTTATCACTATCAATGGAGATTCCCTGGAGAAGGAATGGTTTCTTACCTATAATCCCAGTTCTCTCACAGGGGAATCTCCACTGATTTCATAAGCAAACCTCCTGCCTCCTTGGTGGAGAGAACAGAGGTGATAATTGTACGTTTCTATCACTGCCACATCTCGTAAAAAAGAACTGAAGCAACTGCCACCTGCTGGACATGATGGGATACTGGTGGTCTCTGGGTCCTTAAAGGCACAGATGCAATTTTTACGCTCACCAAATGACAGTTTATAGGGCTACACTGTCCTGCAATCCTTCATCTTTCTACTTTTACAAAAAGGGTTTGTGAAAGAGATGTAAGCTGCTTTTACAAAGTATTGGCTTTAAATATACATATATGTTGGTTTTGTGACCCTTTGTAAAGTACAATCTAAAGATTTTGGCCATTGTAACCTTTCTTATAGGCTGCGTATTGTTTTGTAGGTCTCGCCTAGCGACGCAGCTCGAAAGCGGTGTCGCTGCGAGATCTATTGTTGTCGACTTGCTTTGGAAGGGAGACAGGACCTGTGCACGTTCAGGAAGGACTGCAATTATGAACGCGCCTGTGAACACGCGCCAGCTTACACCATGAGGCGTTAGTCAACTTGCAGGGCAGAAGATCTGCACGTGTACAGCTGGCGCCGCGTTAATGAGCTCCCTGCTTTGACAACTCCCAGGAGAAGAAATAGGCGGGTGTCTCACTGGCGCCATGTGGGCTTCCTTAATTAACAAAGACAGGAGAAATACAGGCTAGCTTTAACGGTGCACTGTTGTAATACGCCTCCTTTCTCTTTTTTTTTTTTTTTTAGTTTTACTTAACAGTTATGACGCTTTACCGTCTACTGCTCCCTTGTTGAACAAATCAATAATTTGGAGATATGCATCCAACAGCTTATGCACACATGTTGTGTTTTTGCTTATAAACATACTTTTTAATACAATTTACTTGTACGCGTTTTTTGGTGCATACTGTTATTGTGTGCTCTGCTCACTGGGAACGTGTACGGCTGGTTTAAATAGGCGGACACGTGCACAGAGACCACGACTGATCGAGCTTCCTGCAGCAAGGGGACCAATAGTTCATTTTCTGTGATTTCGAAGATACCAAGTTTTGCCAAAGCGCAATAACTTTGCGTCAAAATAAACTATTTAGATTTATGCACATCACGTTGCAGTTTTCAACCCGATAACTAAGCAGTTGACAGGCTTATCTACCACCGCTTATCGCTGCTTAAAATCATCCCCCAGGGGCAGAAAGAAAACAATATCCTGCGGAATGCTGGGGAGGAGGCAGGGCTGACCCTGCTCCCTGAAGGCACAGTCCACAATGCCGCAGATCACAGGCAGTTATGGGGGAGGGACAAATGGTTGTAAGAAGGCTGAGGGACAATTTGGCCCGAAAACCGTTTGAGTTCCTACCCATGCCAGGCGCACCTAACCTTCCCTCCCCATGGTGCTGGGGTACTCACAGGGATCTCTGCCATGACCAGCATAATCTCTTCCATCAACTCGTCTTCTTCCTTCATAGCCGCTCCCACGGGTGCAGGCGCTCACACGCCCCACCAGCAGGGATTCCGTGGGCGGGGCTTGAGGGAGGGAGGAGCGGCCGCACGCCGGGACTCACGCGATTCTTGTGATGTGGCGTTTGGGGTCCGAGCAGCTGGCACGGTAGAGGACGCGCACCCTTCCTAAAATGCCCCACTTGCTGGGATGGGGACGGAACCGCTGTACACACACCCCCGGCCCGAGCGGTTGAAATCCCTGCCCTCAGTACCGGATCCGCGGGAAGGCAGAGGGGGGTCTGCTGCGTCACAGACAAACCAACTGCACAATGTGCTGACACAGGGAGGGGGTAACCCAACTAATGCCCGCGTACAGCAACAGCATCGACGGGCTGGTTGACGGTTGGTGACCGGGGATAGCTTATTGGAGGCGCAAAGCTTCTAATGAGAGGAAGATAGTGTGCTACAGGGGTCCAGCCACTTTACTTAACCTGGCTCTAGAGGGCGCGTGCAGGTGTGGTTCTTCGCTTGCTAGCTCTTACGTTGCTCTGTGACCACCCTCTCCCCCGGGAATGCTAGCTAACCTTCGATTAATGAGGGGATATGTGACTGTATTCGGGGGATATTAGATACTTCGAGTACTGGGAAGAGAAATAATATGTATTTGGGTTTTCTATTTGAAGAGGACGTTAGCACGTTTCACAGGGAGTATCTGGACTTATTATATTTACATAGTTCAAGCAAGGAAAAGAAGTAGATGCATATGAGTTGACTGTCTGTGCTTTAACACGTCTTTCTGTTATGTAGACTGCTTTGATACAGATGTAGTGATTATACTGTGGTTTTCAATCTTAAACACTATTGAAGAACCGGAAGAGGTGTTAATCCTTTAATCCTTTAAGGAGTTTGTTGCTCCACAACTGGACTTGGTCAATATGGAAATTTAATATAAAAAAACACCTCAGAATTGGACGTAAAGCACATCAGGATTCGCAGTGAAGACTGAAAATAATTAAAATGGAAACCATGAAGGTTTATTAAAAGTGTAAAGGCATTGCAGAAAGATCAAGCATTTACAATGCAATAGGTCTCGCGTTTACGTGAGTTTGAGCTATTCACATTGCAAATAACAATGCCTTTTATTTTTGTTTTAGTTTTTAAAACCTAAATAAAAGGCATTGTCATTTACAATGCCAATAGCTTAAACTCGAGACCTATTGCATTGCAAATGCTTGTCTCTTAAGTGTTTTCTACAGGCCTTCCTGAAGAAAGGCGAACATCTACACTTACGAAGATATACTATTGAAAAGTGCTCCAGGATCCCTGCATGTGTGTGGGACAAATCGGAGCTTATGACTTCAATGCAGATTCCCCTGAGAGAGAACTGGGATTACAGGTAAGAAACCATTCCTTATAGAAGGTCCTTGTTAGTCATGATTTGTAGAGGGCTTTAAAAAAATGGTTTTCACAGAGGTTCCTGTTTTTTACGTGCATAGAAAGAAGTTATGAAATTTCATAAAGAGTTATGAAATGTCCTCATGAAAAACAGCTTATCTGCTGACTGATCTATCATCCAAACCAGTTCGTGAGATTCATATTGCATAGACTGTTGAGTTTGTTACTGTGTTCTTTAGGGACTTGGCGGTTGTGAGAGTTTAGCCCTAAGTTTTTGCCTCTCTGTTTTGCACATCAGACTTGTTTAAGCTCTTCGATCCATCCCAGAACTATAAAATGCAATAGGTCGCTCCTTCATAATGTAGAGTGAACATAACACCAACTAAGGATAAACGCTATGTGAGACGAGGAAGGCACACTGTCATTTTTTGGGAATGTTCCTTTATCAGAGATCTGATAAGAAGCATACTTGTCATTTTTAACTACTTAGATTATGGTGCTAGAATTTATGTGCATGTGGATCCGGCATTCTTGAAAACGCAATAAGAGCTTGTTTCCTTATATGTCCCTGTATTTTAGTGGAGATAATGTTGTGTTATCAATTCTATTTGAAGATTTTGACTAATGTTTGCTTGAGAAGAAATGGTTACCTGCCATTCATAAGTTTCATGGATGGTATTCTCCCTAACTTAACAGGCAACTCTGCCTTCCTCTTCATAAATCATATGCAAAGGATCGACATGTGAGCTTATCATTAATTGAACTGGATTTCACGGTATGAGCATTCTAGATGTCCTTTGTCCTAGATGTCCTTTATCATGGTCAGTGGTCCCTGGTGAAAGGGCTTTACTTCAGTGAAAATAGGTCTTCTTGCTATGTTATCCTTTTTTTTTTTTGGCCACTTGTGTTGAATGGCAGTCTTGGACTGTGTATTTAATTTTAAGATTACTCATTGATACTGTGATTTAGAGAAAGAAGCAATCTCTATCTTTTTTACAGTATGAGACTTGCTGTGTCATTTAAACCTGCTTTTGTTTCCGCTGTTTCTCAGCCTTTTGTCAGTGATAATAGGGTATCCATCCTTAAAACATCTTCCAGTGAGGCCCGTTATTCTGATCACAGAAACAGCAATTCCAAATGATGAGTTTTGCTCCAGGATTCATGCTGGATAACTGTCAGTAAATGTTGGCAGTGAGACTATGGATTGAGGTAATCTCTGACCAAGTATTTCACTCTCCTCCGTGTACTCTTTTTACAGCGTTGCCGTATTCCTCATGATGAGATAAAGCATATGAGGCTGCTTGTATTTGCCTTTGTCGCAGCAGCAGTTTCTTCTTTATGGATGAGGTCTGTAATATAGAGCTCTTTTTTGGAGGGGGTTTATAATTCTAGGTTACTTACTCATTTTATGGGCCCACTGCAGTCCTTACTCCTCCTTTCAGGTTTCTAGATGAGAAGCTGTTACAAACAATTCTGAAAAAGAATAAAGCACCCAAGCATTGACAGTAATACTATAAACTTTGATAAAAAGGCTAGATTTGAAGATGAGAAGCCTAGTCATCTCTGATAAATGTAGAATTTGCGTGGTGAATTTGAAAGTGCTTACCTAAAACTTTAGCTCCCACTTAAAGAGGTAGATAAAATGGGAGATGTTCTTGCCACAATGATACAGGTGTTAGGTATTTTTGACCTATAAGTTAATAACCAGTGCAAGATCACCATCCTTTTTCCTTTGGGAAACCTGGATGTTTGTTTCATAAGGACCTTGCTTTCCAACATTTAAACTTGACTTCTTCCAATATAAGTGTTTGAGAGAAGCAATAAGCGAATCATCAAAATCACTCTGCAAACATAAATGGCTTTGATTTTTCTAACATGAATGATGAACATCATTCTTCTCCTTTATCTTGCTACTCTGTTGGATCCTATGAAGTTGTCTTAGCTAGTATTTGGACTGTCACAAAGTCCTGATTTATTGTTCTTCTGTCCAATCTAACAGGTGTTTTATTTGATGAGTGTACATGTCTGTGCTATTAGTAAGCATATTGTCAATGTGATTTGAATATTGTTTCATCCATGTTGACAAACTCTTGTTATCTTTTAAATTAATTTGATAGTGTCAACTGTGTTCCTGGATGCCAGTCCCTCTTCTAGACAAACAAGTGAACCACAGTTTCTTTCTATTTCAGAGCCCTACGTGGTCTTCCAAAGTGATGGTGGTCCTTTGATCCCACCCGTCCTTAATTCGAAAGGTAATTTCAAGATACTTTTCACATCCTTCTTCCCTAGATTTCACGTCAACCTTTTGAGGAAATATGTCACAACCTCAATGTAAAAAGACCTTTTAGATCCTTCATAAACCCCATAAGAACTTTAGTTGGTCCCGGCCTGCCACTATACGCTTTCCCTTCTGTCGTGGCAATGCTTCCGAACAAGGAAGCATTTGTGGATTCTGTCATTCACTGATGAGCATCATATCAGTTGAATGGCATAGAAGGCCTTTTTATCTGAAGGCATTTTATATTCTTTCTATTTGAGACAAAATATGACTTTTCAGCAGAACGTGGCAATCAAACTGATCTGCAATAAACCCACATAGTTTGCTTCATGTGCATTCTATAAGCATTATTCTCTTGTTACCATTACCGGAGGAGATGTGGAGGTTGGCCAAGATGTGTGTAACCAATGAGCGTAAGTCCGGACATTGGGTTATGCCGTAACGTATTCTTATTTCTCTTGTTCTTTGTAACCTGTTGACAGAATTTCCTAATATGAATGTGTATGATGTCAGGGCAAATATATTTACTCACCATATTAGCTCTAGTTTCCTAGCTCATTTGGACTTCATATTTCCAATAGTTTGTAAAGCAGTTGACCCACATTATTCTTGTAACTAGCTATGCAATATTAAGGTACAAAAATGATAGCCAGGATGGGGGCAGTTGTGTTGACAACTTGTCCTGTCAGTTTTTTGAACCTCAAAGTTTCATTCATCATGCAGAATGTGGTCCCCAAGTGTTAATTTGGTTTAGAGTTAGTCCTACAAGAAAGTTACTTAATATGGTTAATGGCGTCCACTGATGTGACATAATGCTCATCTGCATTCCTACCTCCCAGATAGAAGGCTTTTGTAAATACTGTTGAGGAAATAATTTCGCTTTGTTTAATTATGAAGCATACTTAATAATTCTCTTGCATGTACAATTTATTGATGAGACTATTTTAATTACACTAGGGTAAAATATGTACAGGTAGTCCTCGCTACAAGGACTGACCCTACTAATGTGAAGCCCCACACTTTTTTGCATAATTTTCCTACAGATTAAATTTGATGACATTTCATTGTTGGCCGACAACTGTGATCTGCTTTCAGAGTCAATTTTCTTATTGGTCAACTGAGTAATGTATTTTTATTCTTCTACTTTTTAGATATATTTTCCTCATTTAAATGTGTATTTTACTTCTAATCTGAATCTAAGAATATATGTTTTTCTATGGAAAAGAGATTGAAAGCAAGCATAATTTTATTTATTAGTTTATTTATTTTGGTTTGTAAGCTAGCTCAGAATGTTTTTCAATTTTAAGGATAAGATTCTGTTAGGGCTGCAACCTGCACTTTTTATTTACAAACAGAATTCTTCTTTTGCGTTTGGGCTGCATTTTCAACCGCATTTTAAGTAAAAAAGCCTGAAGCTCACCTGAGTCTGTTACTCTTTTCAAATATAATTATCTGTTAAAGGCATGTGAGCTGTAGATCACATGCTTTGCATACTCCTGCCTTCTAGTGTTGGGTCCGTATGTTTGCAAGTTGTTTTTCTTCGAGGAAGTCTTTCCAGTTACGAGGTAAGGTGACTCCTCCTTTCTGTGATAGTGCGTATGGGCATCGACTCCATTGTTCGATTGTTTTTTTCTGCCATGGGGTTCAGACGTGTATTGCTGCTTTCCAGTTTGAAACTGTTCCTCGGTTACCCCTCGGTGCGCAATCCACTTATTCTCGACGGTACTGCTTTCGATCGGGTTTCCCATTCTTCGCGTATCGGTTTATAAAACTCTTTGCGATCAGGAAATTCGTGGAAGCGTGTCGTTCCACCTCTCAGTCGATGGATCGGACTCCATTTAAAGTCTGTCCCAGGTGCCATGCAAAGTTTCTGTGCACCGACTCGCATGAAGTGTGCAACTTGTACTTATCCCCATAGCACAACGAACAGGACTGTGACGCTTGTAGATCTTTCCGATCGAAGAAAACGCTCTGTGACAGTCAGGCTCGACGTCACAAACTGCAAAGTCAAAACTTCGGCTCCATTCCGAACCTCTTCGGAGAAGATTCTGAACAAGAGACTTACGACACACTAGGAGCCGAGGAAGAAGTAGAACCGGAGGAGCTTGTTTCCGTCTCAGAATCCAGCTCTGATATGGATGAAGAGGTTCGGCAAGATCAGCGTATCGCGAGTACCGAACCTCCCTTGCCCCAAAGTCCAAGTCAGCCCAAGAAAAAGGCTACGGCCCCCACCTCCGCCTTTGGGCCAAGGTCGACACCGAGAAAATTTTCTCGATCTCCCCACCTTCCGGCTCGGCACTGAAACACACACAAAAGCCTTTCGGCTCGGGATCGAGTCTGCCACACTCGGGCACCGAGCCAAAACCTTCAGCCTCAAAACCAAAACCAGTCTTGGAGCCTGCTCCTTCAACACCAAAATCAAAAGCTTCTTCGAATCCGAAAGCTTCGGCACCGAAAACACCGCCACCAAAAATCTTGCCACAAAAATGCTCCTTTACCGCAACAGGAGCCCCGAATTAACGTCCCGCATTCGAAACAGACCCAAAACAGAACTGTTTATTAACCCTAAAACTGGACATATTTCTACCAAATTGCAACTTAAACGCAAACCGGAGCCAGAGGACACTTATCACATTCCTCTTAAAAAGAAGCATGTTGGGACTAACCCTTCTCCTCCTCCTCTATCACCTCTTTCCCCACTAAACAAAAATTTACTGATAACGCCTACTAATTTACGACAAAGACCAACACCTGATGATCAGGATGATGGTGATGGGGAAGATGATACTATGTCCGCAGACCCCTGGACAGATTACAATACTGATTCACCCACAGATAATGATCCTGACCTTTATCCTACGAAGCCTTCTCCACCAGATAATAATGTAGGCTATATAGAGCTATTAAATAGGGCTGCTGAGTATCATGGGGTTCAATTACATAAGGAAACACTAGAGGAGGACTTTCTCTTTCAGACCCTTAGTACTTCACAAAGATCAAGGTACACACTCCCGATGCTCAAAGGTATGTTGAGACATGCGGACAACATATTTACAGGCCCGGTTCCTGCACACATTCTCACCCCTAGTATAGATAAATATAAACCTGCACCATCAGATCCAGCTTTCATTAAAGGCCAATTACCATTGAATTCTTTAGTGGTTTCTAATGCCGTAAACGGGCAAACTCAAAAACGCCAGGGAATGCCCCCCTCCAGACAAAGAATCTAATCTTATAGACGCTTCTGGGAAAGAAGTAGCCGCCCAAGCAGCAAATCACTGGCGTATTGCTAATACCCAGGCCCTTCTAGCAAGGTACGACAGAGCGCACTGGGACAAAATAGAGCAATTGCTCCAATTTCTACCAGAGGAACATAAAGCCCAAGACTTGATACAAGAAGGGAAGCTCATCTCTAATTCATCCATTAGGTGTGCTTTAGATGCCACTGACACTGCAGCTAGGGCCATTAATACCAGTGTTTTATTAAGAAGACATGCCTAGTTAAGAATTTCCGGGTTTAAACCCTAAGTCCAAGCTTCCATTCTGAACACACCGTTCGACAAACATCTCCTCTTTGGTCCCGTTGTAGACACCTCCTTAGAGAAAATGAAAAAGGACACAGACGTTGCAAAATCTATGGGATCCCTGGAGTCCCCATCCAGACGGGGTTCCTTCCGTCGCTCCTTCTATCGTGGGGGGTCAAAAAGTATCTCGTCAGACACTGCCTCTACACCATACAGAGGCAACAATCAGTCCACCTCTTTAGAGGAGGGTACAGAGGCAAACACGGGAAGGGTAGGGGTGAAGGTTCCACAACACGTACCTCCCCTTCACCTAACAAACAGTGACTTGCCTCCACTACCCCCTCCACCCCCCCCCTCCAATCTTTTAACACCTGTCTGGGGACATCTTTCACAATTCCTCCCTGTCTAGCAATCAGTAACTGCAGACAAATTGGTGCTAGGATTTATCCAATCTGGTGCTTACCAACAATCCTCCAAACATTCCCCCATGTTCACACAAAATGTCACCCATGCATCTACACCTCCTCAAAAAAGAGGTTCACTCTCTCCTACTAAAGGGAGCCATAGAGCTCATACCGCTACAATATCAAGAGTCGGTGTGTACTTCCTATATTTTCTAATACCCAAAAAGGACGGCTCTCTCAGACCCATACTAAACCTCAGAGAACTAAATCATTACATACAATCAGATCATTTTCACATGGTGACACTTCAACAAGTGCTCCCACTTATACAGCAAGGCAACTTTGTCTACTCTAGACTTAAAGGACGCATATTTCCATATTCCAATACATCCCGCTCATCACAAATATCTCAGATTTGCTTTAGCAGGGCAGCATTACCAGTTCAAAGTGCTTCCATTTGGAGTCACCACAGATCCCAGAGTATTCACCAAATGCCTAGCAGTAGCTCAACTGCAAAGACAATACATTCATGTCTTCCTGTACTTGGACGACTGGCTCAAAGCCAGCCCTTACCCAAAGTGTCTCCAGAACACTCAGATAATACTCCAGTTACTGCATAGACTGGGGTTTACAGTAAATGTGTTAAAATCTCGTCTCCAACCTTACAACACAAAAACCTATCTGGTAGCCACTTTAGATACTCAAAAACCTCTATCTTGACCCATTGCAGCAAGAATTTGCAATATTCAGGCTCTAATTGCTCAGTTTCAGCCCAACCACTCACTACCAGCTCAAGTGTACATGCAACTGCTGGGAATGATGGCGTTTTGCATCATGATTGTTCCTCATGCAAGGCTTCACATGCATCCCCTTCAACAATGCTTAGCGAGTCAGTGGAACCAGGTGCAGGGTCAATGAACTGATCCAGTGTTGGTTAATGGCTGCACCCATCGCTCTCTGCAGAGGAGGAACCCACAAAATCTGTCCAATGGGTGGCCCTTCATTAACCCTCATCCACAGACAGGGCCAACAGCAGACGCGTCGCTCACTGGTTGGAGAGCTCTTCTCCAATATCACACAATTCAAGGCTTGTGGAGTCAAAAGCAAATACATCTCCATCTAAATTACCTAGAGCTGCAATCTAGTGCTCAAAGCCTTTCAAATTCACCTTGTAGGCAAATCGGTCCTAGTCCGCACCAACAACATGACAGCCATGTACTTTATACAAAAACAGGGGGGGGACACACTCTCTACAACTGTCACTACTAGCACAAGCCATTTGGAAGTGGGCCATACACCACCGAATTTATCTCCTAGCAGAACACCTTCCAGGAGTAAAAAATCAAATTGCCGACCTTCTCAGCAGACAAAAGCAACACATCCACGAGTGGGAACGTCACCCTCAAGTTCTCCTCCCTTACTTTCAATATTGGGGTTTTCCCCAAATAGATGGATTCACCACACACAAATGCAAAATGCCTAAGCATCGTCTCCAGGTATCCACACCCATTCATCCGAAGGTAATGCACTATGGATGAACTGGTCAGGGATATTTACCTACGCTTTTCCGCCTCTCCCACTCCTTCCACTAGTAGTTCGGAAGCTCTGACAAACATACCTCACACTAATCCTAGTAGCTCCCACATGGGCCCGTCAACCTTGGTTCACAACCCTGTTGGAGCAATCAGTAGTTCCACATCAAAAGCTGCTTCCCACATCCAGTCTCCTCACTCAGAGCTATTGAGAAATAAGACATCCAAATCCCAAAGAACTCAACTTAGCAATCTGGCTCCTGAAGTCAGAGAGTTTGGTTATCTGAATCTTCCACCAGACTGTATGAACATCATAAAAGAGACGGGAAGACCTACGACAAGAGCTTGTTATGCAGCTAAATGGAAATGATTTGTTCTATATTCTAATAATAACAATATCAATACTTTGGATGCTTCCGTACAAAACATCATCTCTTTTTTACTACACTTGCAGCAGTCAAGATTAGCGCACACATCCATCCACTACAAAATAGACAGCACTTGTATCCGTTTAGAGTACCAGTTATCAAAGCCTTTATGGATGGATTAAAAAGGGTAATACCACCAAGACTTCCACCTGCCCCAGAGTGGAAACTTAATATAGTCCTTACGCAATTAATGGGTCCACCTTTTGAACCAATGCATAAATGTGAACTGCAATTTCCTTCATGGAAAGTCGCTTTCCTCGTTGCAATTACCTCACTGAGGGGAGTAGGTGAGCTACAGGCACTAACCATAGAATAACCTTTTTTCCAGCTTCACAAAGACAAAGTGGTTCTTCGTACTAACCCTAAATTTCTACCTAAAGTAGTATCTGGCTTTCACATCAATCAATCGGTTGAGTTACCTGTGTTTTCTTCAACCAGATTCAGTGGCAGAACGAGCTCTACACACCTTAGATGTTAGAAGAACTTTGCTATATTACATATAAAGAACGAAACCATTTCGTAAAACAAAATTTTGTTGCTTTTTCTCCAACACACAAAGGCAATCCTATATCTAAATCGGGTATTGCTAGATGAATTGTCAAATGTATTCAGACATCTTATGCAAAAGCAAAAATAACTTTACCAACACCCCCTAGAGCGCATTCAACTCACAAATTAGGGGCCACTATGGCTTTCTTAGGCAACATTCCCAAAGCAAACATCTGTAAAGCTGCAACATGGGCTACACCGCACACATTCACCAAGCACTAATTTGTAGATATGTTAGCGAGGCAGCAAGCTAATATAGGCCAGGCAGTACTTAGAACACGCTTTCAAACAACTGCAACAGCTACAGGTTAGCCACCGCTTTGGGAGAATATTGCTGTATAGTCGATGCAAAGCATGTGATCTACAGCTCACATGCTTCGAACGGAAAATGTTACTTACCCAATAAGCATCTGTTCTTGGCATGTAGAGCTGTAGATTCACATGCACCCAACTGCCTCCCCGGGCACCTATACCTGTTGCAGTTTCTTACTTGCATAGATACGCATGGACATCTTTATTCTACACTTACTAACTCCATTCTCACCCTCTGCGGGAATATAATCGAACAATGGACTCGATACCCATGCGCACTATTACCGAAAGGGGGAGTCACCTTGCCTCGTGACTGAAAAGACTTCTTTGAAGAGAAACAACTTTCAATCATCTGGACCCAACACTAGATGGCTGGCGTATGCAAAGCCTGTGAATCTACAGGTTTACATTCCAAGAACAGATGCTTACTGGGTAAGTAACATTTTCCTTTAGAGGCTTGTTTTGGGTTTGTCCGAATAGATTAAAAAGTGTATGTTTGGGAACTGTATGTAGCTGTGTTTTTCCAATTTATGTGATTTTTAAACTGCTCAGGAAATTCAAACCACATTCTACCATATTTCACTGCATTGTGAAGTTTGCATTGAAAATCATTCTGTTAATTGTTTAGGACATTGAATGGGGCTTAAGCACGATTTTGACCATAAAGTTTTATACTGTTTTGAAATAAAACAATCTGCTACTGGGCTTTATCTGCTTTGCAAGGTAGACAATCCTTAAGAAATACAACATAAATGTCCCTGCGCTCATATAATTTCCAGCTACACAATCTTTGAATACCAACATTAATGCTTGTCTGTTTTGGATTGAATAATCATTCCTCAACAGTCGTGCACCATGTACAGAATATTGCACATGTTGAAAGTCAGTACAACATAATTAAAATTGATTTACTTGTATTTAACATCCATATATTTGACCTTGTGTAGTAGTGTCATCTCTATGTAGCTATCTAATCACAGGACATAAGGTCCCTCTTGTATTTGTTTAACATATTGCCGACTTCAAATGGTTTTGCAGCTCTTATGCCCATTTTTCACTTAATCAAGGATGTTCGTCTTAAATGTGATGCAAACTTGTGATAAAATGTTTGGCTTTGAGGTAAATATTGATTTACCTTTGTAATATGTTGCATGTTGGGAAATTCCATTTCTTGATCATTTGGTACTGTTAAATACCTCCTGTTGCTGCTTTGTGATTTCTAACTGGATTTATAGTTTACAAGCTAAATGGGCGCCTTTTCCAATGATCACAGAAGTTTGTGAGGCCACAAGAACGTCATAATATGTAATTGAATAGAAGTTAATCTTTCCAGATATCAGTTAAGTAGAACACCAAAAATTAAGAAAATGATATGCATCTCCAGTATCTGCTTTATTTTCCCTTATTAGTCAACTCTAAAAATACACGGTCCATCTATGTCAGCATTTAGTTTAGTCTGGAAAAATTTGAAAAGTAATTCCAGTGTCAATTGGGTTGATAAATTTACCCACATTTACTGCGGCTCAGATTAATGAAAACAATCAGTACCCGTTTATAGCAAATGTTTTTGAAGTAGATATATATCTGATAGAGACTACTAGCTGCAGATTCCTTACCTTTTGAATTTCCCTGGGCATCAGATTGGATTCAGAAGCAGTTTCATGAGCAGTATCCCTGTGCGCCGGTCGAGGCGTCGATCGGTTTCGTGTCCGTCATGGTACGTGCCAGAAATGACGTTGCGGTACATACAACGGTGCCACCGAGGCTCGCTGACATCCGTTCTTTTCTTTCCATGCCAGCCAGCGCTGATCATGACACGAGCTACTCCTCTGTAGTTTGTTGAAAGACTTTTTTCTACATTTTTGTCAACTATTTTTGAGGTTTACCTCCTGGTGTGTGAAGGAATGTCTTTGCGCAAATCTGGTTTTAAGCCCTGCAGTACCTGTAACCAACCTATGTTGGTGACAGATCCACACATTGTTTGTCTGTGGTGTCTGGAGCGCGACGGCGACACCAAGGCGTGTTCCGGTTGCCAGGCCATGGATCCGAAGGGTTTGAGGGAACAGTCCCTGAAACTGTTAGTGGCCCGGCATGCGACTCTGCGCAAGTCGAGAACCCAGTCAAGCGGAAGGTCCCAGGATCGTTCCCGGAGCCCAAAGTCCTCCTCGTCCCATTCGAAGCCCTTGGGACACTAAGGTAGGAGGCACAAAAAGAAGAGGAGAAGTCGAAGTGCTCTTTGACTTCTCATCCATTAGATGACGAGAAGGAGCTTTAGCATTCGAGGTCTCACTCCCCAGAACCTGCATCTCGGCCAACTCTGTGTCTCCCCGAATGTCTGAAGGCTGGAGTGACCCCCGCCCAATTGAAAAATTACTATGGGGCCTTGCGCCTCATATTTGGGCAGCCCCACCTCGTTGATGCGCTTTCGGGCCCCGCGAGGTCAGAAGGGACCCCATCTGGTTCCGCCTCGGAGGCTCTGGCCCTGGCTCCAGTGGGGCTTCAGGGGTCTATCTCTGGATCCAGACCGATGCCGGTCATGCCATCTCGACCTTCCCCAGTATCGGTCCTGATGCTCCTGGCAGCGCCACCCCATTGTCTTCCCCAACATGGAGCCAGAGGTGGGTCGCCTGATGCCAGTAGGAGCCTTGCCTTCTAGATCAGAGCCTGAGTCTTATTTTTATAGGGCAGGACTCGGAGTAGATTGGCAGGGGTCACTGGACCTTTTAGAATACCAGCCCAATGAGGAAGAACAGATTGTAGACTGGTGTGAGGATCTAGGCAAGGTCAGCGGATATGTCTCCAGATGCTGGTCGGCTTTCTCCCCCAACCGTGGCTACGGAGGAGGCAGCTTCTAATGCAATGGTGGTGCAGAGGGCATCTGAGGTCCCTCACCTTTAGCTACCCATGGTGACCGTCAAGACTAATCTCTTGACAGATGTGCTGCATCCAGGAGTCTCCACATCAGAATTCTTACTCTCACCAATGATGTCCTCCCTGACGTCCTGTTGGGTATCTGGTCCAAACCAACCACAGGGGCTCCTGTGAATAGGAGGATTGCACGCTGCTATCGCCACTCTCCTGGGGACCTAAAATTCCACATGCAACACCCTACCCCTGAGAGCTTGGTGGTCCAAGTCTCCACCGCCCAAGGTGCATTGCCTACCTCTCCACTGGATAGTGAATCCAAGAGACTGAACTAATTCGGGAGGAAGGTGTTCTCTTTTGCAAGCCTGGCATTGGGGTCCGTGAAAACCCTTGTGGGATATGGCTGCGTAAGGGGCTTCTAGCCACACCAATTCCCGTCCAGCCACTGTGCCGTGCAGGCTCCCCAGCCTCTGCGTGGCCGAGGGTGCAGCCAGCAGTCTGGTTAGTCCACCCCTCTGCCCCCTACCTGTTCCACCCCTCCCCCCAGCTGCAGCAGCCTCAAAACCCTCCTAGTCTGCCCCTTTACCACTATGGGCACCCAGTTGTCGGCACGATTCGCCATCACGTGCCCCCTCTTGCAGTCCATAACATTGGATTGGAGGGCTTTGCAAATTGTCCGAAGGGGCTACTCACTTTGATACTACCCCTCCCCCATTCTACCATCCATCTAACCACTGTCTGATGGAGGACCATCTGTCATTTCTCCATGAAGAGGTCTCAGCTTTCTTGGCCAAGGGAGCCATAGAAAGGGTTTTGTGTCAGAAGTAGCCTGTGGTGGTTGTTTCTGCTACTTTCTGTTTCCCAAAAAGGACAAGGGCCTTTGCTGTATCCTTGATCTCCACACTCTCAACCTCTTCATAAAAAAGGTGCAATTCAAAATTCTCATGTTAGCTCAGGTCCTTTCTGCCCTGGATCCAGGAGACTTTCCCATCCTGCCTGCCCACCAGCACTGTCTGTGGTTTACGGTAGGCCACAAGCACTTTCATTTTACTGTTTCCTTTTGTCCTAACCAGCGACCCACGGTGTTCACCAAGGTTATGGCTGTGGTTGCAGCTCATCTGCAGAGGTCAGGGTTGCCAGTCTTCCCCTACCTTAACAAGTGGCTGCTGAAGGCAGGGTCGCCCCAGGCTCTCATCTCCCACCTCCAGACTACGGCGAGCCTCCTGCACTTGCTGGGGTTCAATATCAACATGCTCAAGTCACATCTGACTCCCTCTCAGACGCTCCCTTTCATGAGAGCTGTTCTGGGCACACTCCCGTTCTGGGCTTATCCTCCTGAGCAGTGAGTACAGGATATTCAGGCTATGAAACCAATATTTCAGCCTCTATCCTGGGTTTTGGTGAGCCTGACTCTGTATATGCTGGGCCTCATGCTCTCCTGCATCCTGCTAGTGACTCATGCCCGATGGCATATGTATACTCTGCAGCAAGACCTGAAGTTCTAGTGGGCACAGTTTTAGGGTAATCTCTCCGGTCTGATCCAGATCTAGGAGGGAACTGTGAACGATATGCAGTGGGGCTCACAGACCGCGATTGGGTCAGAGGCAGATACCTCTCCCTTCCCCAACCAGACCTCACAGTAGTGACAAATGCGTCACTCCTGGGTTGGGGCAGCCGTCTGGAAGAGGTGGAGATCAGAGGACTCTGATCTCAGGCGGAATCCGAAATCCTCATCAACATTCTGGAACTCTGGGCGATCAAGCTGGCATTGAAAGCCTTTCTACCCTCCATCAAGGGAAGGCTGGTACACATGTTCATGGACAACACCACTGTCGTGTGGTACTGCTACAAACAGGGCAGGTGGGGTCGCGGACCCTTTGTCAAGCGGCTGTGCGCCTCAGGATATCACTGGAACTCCAGGGCATTTCTCTGGGTGTTCAACATCTAGCAGGTTTTCTGAACACAAGGTGGACGAACTCAGCCAAAAATGCCTAGCAGATCGTGAATGGCATCTCCATTCGAAGGTGGTGCATGGTCTCTTTCAGCAGTGGGGAGAGCCTTGGTTAGATCTGTTTACCACTGCCAAGAACGTGCAATGTCAGCAGTTTTACATGCTGGAGTTTTCAAGGCAGCACTCGCTCTGAGACTTGTTTTGTTTCATGGTGCCCAGGCCTCCTGTATGCCTTTCCGCCTCACCACACCAACCCATAGCTCTCAAGAAGATCAAGAACGACCGGGCCCAAGTCATCTTCGTGGCTCCAGACTAGGCACGGAGAGTCTGGTATCCCGAGCATCTGAGCATAGCCATAGATCCTCCGATCAGGCTGCCCCTTGAGGAGGATCTTGTGTCGCAGCAGCATGGAAGGGTTCTCCACCCATACCTGTCCACTCTCCATCTTCTTGTGTGGAGATTGAGCGGCGACAGTTTATAGCTTTTGACCTCCTTCGCAAAGCCTGTAATGTCAGCCAGACATCCCTCCACCAAGACTGTATGTCTGCTGTTGAAAAAAATGTGTGCCGTTGTGTGCAGCAAAATCTTTTGATTCCCCTTTCTGCCTCTTTCTGAGATTCTGCTTTTCATTCCTTCTCTTTCCCAGCAGAGCTCTGAACTGGGCACCCTTAAGGGCTATCTCTCTGCTATTTTTGCTTTCATCCGGTTGCCTGATCAACCCTCTTTGTTCAAGTACCCTATTGTATGAAGGCTCCTCAAGGTTATTACTCATCTCTTCCCTCCTTCACCATTCATTATGCCTCAATGGGACCTTAACTTGGTTTTAACTTTTCTGATGTGCGCTCCTTTTGAGCTTCTACATAATTATCCCCTTGGGCTTCTCACCTTGAAAACAGCCTTCTTTGTGGTAGTTACACCTGCCCGCAGAGTAAGTGAGCTGAAGGCCTTATCATTTAAGCTGCCTTACCACTCAGTCTACCCTGACAAAGTGGTGCTTCTCACAAGAGCCTCCTTTGTGCCAAAGTGGTCACTTCTTTTCATGTAGGCCAATCTATCACATTGCCTGCATGTTATGGTCTGCCACATCCCTCTAAAGAGGAGGAGTGACTCCACCGTCTAGACTCAAAAAGAGCGTTTTCATTCTCCCTTGACCGCACATGAGAATTCTGGGTGGACGACCAACTCTTTGTGGGGTATGCTGGTGCAAAGATAGGCTGAGCAGTGCAGAAGTGGACCGTCTCCAGATCCGGGTTGCGCTCTGCATCACAATCTGCTACGCACTGCCAAAAGCAGCATTCTGAAGGCTTGCTGGATCATTCCACCACTGCTATAGTTCCGATCCTGGATATTTGCCAGGCAGCAGCATGGGCTTCCTTGTACACGTTCACTAAACATTACTGTCTGGATAGTCCGTTCCGCAAGGATGGGCACTTTGCCCGTTCTGCCCTGGAGGATTTTCTAGTTCGCAATTAGTTTGCAAACCCTCTGGGGATGATATTGCTTGGGTATCTATTCAAAATGAAGCTGCAGCTAGAAGTCTCTGTCAGATGAACAAGCTGTTTACCTTTGGTAACTCCTTATCTGGTAGAGACGATATCTAGCCACTCGCCCATCCTCCCCGCCCTGCGAATGGATTCCTAGGGGCAGGGATGAATCCTTTCAGGGCCCTACTTTTGACACACCAGTGGTCAGTGTTCTTCTGGTCTCTGCCTTTCTGGTGTGGAAAGTCATGAAAGGTAACTGATGTAAGCGCTCCTGGGTGGCGCCTATATAGGTATCGTAGTGTAATTTCTGGCATGGATGATGCCGACGACGAAAAAGGAGCCGATCAACACCATCTATCGGTGCGCAGGGGTACTGCTCACGAAAACTCTTCACGATTCTTTCTGGCACCTGGGGAAATTCCAAAGGCAAGGAATCTACAGCTAGAAATAGTCTCTACCAGATAAGGCGTTCCTGAAGGTAAGTAACTTGTTCTTTAGAGATTGGTGCAAAAAAAAAAAAATCATGTTATATTTACTGCACTTCAAAAGTCTGACCCCCATATCTTTGATTTATATTAAGAATCATGTCAACAACAATGGCCTTTTGCAGCACCATGCTGTTAAATGGGCAGCATAATCTCTCTTGTCTGTATGCTGATAACATTTTATTGACTAATCTGGAAAGACTAACACTGACTTTGTTGAAAACACTGAACTGATTTTATTGGATATTTAATCATATTTAGAGCCATTTCCGTTTCTTCTCTCTGTAGGTATACCCAAGAGAATGGTTCTGTTACCAGTTATGAAATTCCCAACATATCCTGTTCCCCACTATTCATTCTATTAACTAATGGCAGAAGCTGTTTCATTTTGAACCAGACACCACAGTACAGAATGTTAGAAGAACAAGGCCTTTTATCCTGTTTTCTTTAAGCACATACTTGAGAAAAATCATTTGTAAAGAGCATCTTTTCCTAATATGATTTTAATAAAATGGAAGTTAGTTATCTAAAACTTGAAAAAATGTACTGTGAAATGTTACCTCATTCTCAGAGTATAACTTATACCAGCCTTCTGTTATATGGAAGAACTAGAAGTTACAAACTTACATTTTAAATGAAGTATCAGAGTCTGTAAAATTTAAAGTAAATTTGTGAAGGATGTATAGAGTATAAAGCACTGATCACAAATAAAATGTTTTGTCCTAAAACAGAGTACTGCCTGGTTTATAGCAGATAACATTGTTAAAGAAAGTTTTTACTTTCCCGGAGTGCTATATAATTCATACGGCAAACGGAGAAGACATCTACATTCTATTTTTCACTGAAGAGGAGCTTTTCACAAACACACCTTTTCGTTTTTCATGTTGCTCTTTTGAAATAAGATTGGGAATGTCCCTGTTTACTAGAACGCATAGGAGTGTTTTTATAAATGGAAGTTAGTCATAAGCTGCCTAAATGCAGATAGATTCTGTTTCAACCTAGAACTTAAAAAACGAAGTTTGACACGACTGTGTAGACTATTTGAGTGCAATACTTAGAAATGCCAGACGTGCTTGCTTTGTAAATGACTTTTGCTGCAAAGATGAGTCTCACCCATCCGTACAGACCCAATAAAATACAATGCTACACTGCACGTTGATCTACTTTATTTAATGAATATACATGGAATTGGATATGGCTAGAGTTCCAAGTGTTAAATAAGTGTTTTCTGAACATCAGAATCCTTAACTGTTCAATGATTTTCATAGCTTCCTAATTATCTAACAAATGCACTATTTTATTTGTTCAATTTCAACAGTACATGTAAGCAAGATTTAGTTTTCTTTTATCTCCATTAAATTAAACCTCCGTCCACAATCAAGGTTTTAGTTAGCTTTTCTATTTTCCTTTCATTACAAAAGTTACTTAGCTACTCCTAATATTTCAAAAATATAAAGCAAATGTTCTTGTGGCCTTTTTCACTTTGTAAAATGCTGTGTGCTTATCTTAGACTTACCTATTCAGTATTTTGCAGAAAATTAGCTTTTATTGAGCATAGTTATCCCTTATTGTAATACTAAAAGAATCTGAAGCAGCAACAAGGTCCCCATGGAAACCTGCCATTTACTTGTTCTTGTTGAGTGCTGCTGTGAAATAGTGTCGAATTTCAGCCATAGGTCAGCATTGGTTTTATATTTGTTAGTCGGTACAAGAAATCCTAATGGAAATAAGTGTGTTTGTCCATCGTATATTGCGTTCCTATTATCATGTGTTAAATGTGTGCCTATCCAAATGGAGATGTGCATTGTTCTATTAAAGTCTGCAGCCTTTGTCAAGGCTGAACTATCCAATATTCCACCTACATGTTTTCATACTTTCCGGAGGTGGTCCAAGTGGTTATAATTCATTAGCCAGTCTCCTAATTTGATTGGCTAAGTATATAGCAGAGCCTGTCCTCTGTGGCTTCATACATTAACAAAAAATCCTGCGCAAATTGGTTCAATTGGTGCAATTAACAATGTGGGCTCAAAAGAGGCTTTGGATTTAAATAACAGATAGTTGTGACAAAGGTTCAATACTGACTGCTTATCGAACTCTTCAGAGCAGCTGTATGTTTCTTTTCTTGACTGCAGCTTCTGTTATTTGTTTCTTTCTGAGCACTAATATGGTAAATATTTTAACAATGTCATATCGTAATTTTTATTACGTGTGTTCACCTCCACAAAATTATTTGTCCGTAATTCATTTTGTTTATTGTGCTGCTTGAAATATAATTTAATACCTTCCACGCTTGTAGAAACTCCATTCTCGAGTGCCAAGCATTGTGTGTGTTATAAATAAGTAGTTTATAACACGGGTCATGGGAACGGTGATTTCTGGAGCAGTGAGCTAAGGTAATGTTATCCTCAACCTACACCTGGAAACAGTGATGGACCATTTTGATGGAGTATATTTGCTGTGTTCTTGAGATGAACAATACAGTGTTGTGTGCATTTTCAGTCTCAACCATTTAAGTCAGTCTTCATTTTGTGGTGGTGTTACTTGTAATAAAACTTTGTGTATTGGCAAGATGTTTCCGTTTGCCATCAGCTAACTTTTGCTTTGTAATCGCAGAAACATACTGCTGAATAATTCAATTGTTTTGCTGGCCTGTGGATGAAAGAAAGCCATCACTGACAAGAAAGAGCATGACCAATATAGCCAATGTTTGTAATAATTATTGAACTGTTGCTTGGAAGCGAGCAATCAAGCATTTTGAGAATAGATTGTTTTTGTTGTTTCAAGTACAAGTAACTCACATTCATATTGCTCAGTAGTATTAATTAAATCATTCATAATTGTGATTCCCCATAAGCTGCTTGCAACATGATGGCAATCACTAGAAAGTATTTGAGTGTATATTTACCAATGGCTATTTCCTTTGTTTTCTATACGGTTTCTGATGTTGTTGTCTGTTCAATTCACAATTAACTGCAAATTTGACTGTTATTTTTTCTTCAGAATTATCCAATTTTCATTAATTTGTGCTTGTAACCGGTATTGAGTATGTGTTTTCCATAGTCCAGGCTGGCCATTTGCAATCAACATTTCGTTTACAAGTTAAAGACTGGAGAAATAGGAGATGAGGTAAAACTTATCACATGAAATTTAAATTAACATTCTGTTTTACTGCTAAACCATACTTTAACTTTGCATACTTTCTTTTTAAAATATTTTTTATTTCAAGATACATTTTTTAAAGGTTTTACATGATTAAAGCACAGGTACAGTACAGATATAAAGAGGAAACAAAAAGCAAGTTTCTCTGGGGTATCATAAAAGGCAGTTCAAATCAATACTATAATTTTCGGGTGTAAAAACAGCATGTTCTGTAGATAGTGTGTGTAGTTGTAGACAGTATGTTGTAACGATGTGGGTTTTTAGTGTTCTTTGTATGAAGGATTACGAGGAACAGATTGGTAGGTGGCAATCAAAAGTAGGTCAACCCGGTTGAACGTATGGTCTATGATGGGATGGAGAGGAAAAGGATATAGAGAAGATAGGCTAGGCAAGAGGAGAGTGGGAGTGTACTTTATTTGCGTACTTTCCTTGGTGTTAATCGCCAAGCTTTATACGTTTAATTTGGCACTTAATTAGCATGTTTTTTAATTCTAAACCCATGAGGTTGAGCTGCTCAAAACTAATTTCAAATCCAAAATTAAGAGTCTGCTTCAAACGAGTCTGCTCACAAATGTGGATTTACGCAATTTGCACAGTTCTGTTTTAATATTTTGAAGTTAAGTTTGTATGATCAAATGTTCCTGACTCTGAAATCATTTGATTCACTGGAGTACTGCTGAGGACTCAAATATTCACTGTGTTGCTGGTTCCGTGAGCGTTTGTCCATCCTAACATAATTATTGCAATAACTTGAGGCTACTTACAACTACCTGTATAAATAAAATTATGTTTTTCTATGCCGGGTGTCTAATTTGCTTCTCATTGTTTTCATACCACAAATTATGGTGCAAGTTACTTTTATTAATTTTTTATTGTACTTTAGTGCAGATTTACATTTTCAGTTCATCTTCAACGCGCCCATGTTTTGTCAGTCATGCATGAATAACTTTTGACCGAGCATTACATTTATGAGTTCCTTCAACAAACTGTCAAATATTAGACCTACATTAGAAGTCCTTGAACCACACCAATTTCCTACGGATATCTTCACCTGTTAAATTTTACAGTGGAGACGTGGCCATACATTTTCGTGCGATGTGTAAATCTAATTTACTACATCTTGCTCATTCAGTCCTCAAAGATTTGTGTATCTGCAGACATCCCTTTCTATCTCAACATGTTTATGGCATGCCGTGTCCTGAAGAGGAAAGACTAATGAGGTGCTGTGCCAAGTTTTGGCCTTTATGGGTAGCAGAATGGTGTCCCTCTCACTGTGTGAAGGTCCCCCACATTGTAGACTTTTTGTATTGAAATGGCTCCTGTTTCAGCTGTCTTATGTTTTTTTAAACAGCTAGTAGCCATGTTTTGATACATTGCCTTTCCAATTCCTGGCTATATGTTTTCTTGACTAACACCAAAGTCTGAACTACAAATCTGCATGTTTGTTTTACTTTCTTTGGTCTGTGCATCCTGCAGGCTCAACAGGCATGTCATGGGGGTTTTTTCAACATTTTCCCTGTTAAATCTGTGATGTCACCAAGTATTTCACCCCCAAATATGTTTGATCAGAGCTCAATCCCACACCATGTGACAGAAATCCACTTTTATTTTATGACGCCTTTGGCACAGAGCTGACGCACTGGAGTAAATCTTGGCTATTTTCCTGGCAAACAATGAGTCTGGTGTGGTAGCTGAACAGAGTGGACTTGCATGTTGGCTTTTCTGTTACCTTCTTTAGTTATTCTAAGGTGACAGTCTTTCTTGGTTTAGAATGGCAGTGTAAAGCACAGGTGATAATGCGTTGGGTAATTATTGCATGTCTATAACAATCTAGGATGAGTTTTATCAGTATCCTGTTCCCCCAGTATTGCCGCTTATTGGATTGGATTGGATTGGATTGGATGTGCATTTATAGAGCGCGAATTGCTGCCCGGAGGCGTCCAAGCGCTAAGAATACCGTAAGACCAGACTGAGACACACGTGGGGAGAAGGGGGGGTAGGTTAGATTGGGTGAAATAAAAAGGTTTTCAGCTGTTTACGAAAGGCTAGAAGGTTAGGGTTGGCTCTAAGATGCAGAGGAAGGGCGTTCCAGGCCCTCGCGGCGTTGTGTGAAAAAGACCTGCCTCCGGATCTGGATCTCTTTATCCTGGGAACTATTGCCCGGAAGGTCTGACTCGAGCGTAGACTTCTGTTGGGTGTGTAGTGGGTTATTAGATCTTCAGTGATGCTGGGGCCAGTGTTCCAGAAGGACTGATGAGCTATGCACATGGCCTTGAACATAACTCTCTGGCGCACTGGAAGCCAGTGAAGGGTTATCAGTCCGGCCCTAGCTGACTGTCTGCGAGGAATGTTGAGTAGGATGCGGGCTGCGCAGTTCTGGGCCATCTGAAGCCTGCTCAGAGTGTATTCCGGGGCCCCGAGGTAAAGTACATTATTAAAGTCGAGGCGCGACTGGATTAGACCTTGGACAGCTGTTTGTCTGGCCTCCATAGGAAGGAGAGGGAGGATTCTCCTCAGCATCCTCATGATGCCGAAGCAAGTTGCTGAGAGTTTTGTGGCCTGCGTGCTAAAGGACAGAGATCTGTCAAGCCAGACTCCGAGGCTCTTGATGCTATTTTTTGGGGTAGGTGGAGGGCCCAGACTAGGTGGCCACATGGAGGTGGGGAGACTGAGGTCTGGGGGCCCGAGGAGCATCAGCTCGGTTTTGTCTCCATTTAATTTTAAAGATGAGCGGGACATCCAGGTTTTCACTTCCTCCAGGCACTCTCTAAGCCTGCCCTGTGTTGAAAGATTGGCAACCTGCGTCAGGGAGACCACTAGCTGTGTGTCGTCCGCGTAGGAGATGATCTTAATCCCAAAAGGACGGACGACATCTGCCAGTGGCCTCATGTATATGTTAAAGAGTGCAGGGCTTAGAGAGGAACCCTGGGGGACTCCACATTTCAGGGGCCTGCTGGTGGAGACAGACTCACCGTCAAACACGCGGAAGGACCTATCCTCCAAGAATGACTGGAACCAGGACCAGGCTTTGTCTTTGATGCCGACCTGGGACATACGATACAGCAGGGTGTTGTAGCTGACCGTATCAAAGGCCGCGCTGAGGTCAAGGAGGATCACTGCCACTGATCCTCCCTGATCCAGAATATGTCTAGCTTCTTCGGTGACCATGAGGAGAGCGGTCTCGGTCCCGTGTTTCGGTCTGAAGCCTGTTTGAGTTGGGTCCAGTAGATGATGAACTTCTAGGAAGTTTATTAGTTGTTGGTTTATATGTTTCTCCAGGATCTTGCTTAGCCATGGGAGCAGTGATATGGGGCGATAATTGCTCAGGTCGGCGGAGTCCAGGTTAGGCTTATGTACTTGGGTGCCCTATACAGGCTCTTTTTTCTGCTCCATCCAAATCCGAGTCATGTCCTATTCACCTCACCAACCAAAGCAGCTGGGTTGTGAGATAGTGCACTTTAAATTTGGGAGTACCCGATCCTTCCACGTCTAATGGTTGGTTGGCGTTTACTATGGCTGTTCTCTTGGCTTTTCCTCACACCAGTTTCAAGAGTATTGAGTTCCGATCTTTGAAGAATGTCCCCTTTGTTAAGGTGGGTAGCACCATAAAGTGGAGCATTCTAGGGAGCATTACACCATTATAGTTTTAACAATTGTGACCCTCCCAGGGGAGGTAAGGACCATCTGCAACAGAAAGGAATGGTTTGCTTAATTGCTGTAACTACTTATTCGAGGTTATCAGCCACAAGTCTAATTTTCAAGATATATTTGTACTTGAATATCTCATTCCCCCATTTTAGAAGTGTCTGCTAACTATAGCTGGCCACTAAGCTTCAGCGTCCTCAAGGGGAAGAGACTCTCATTGCTTCAGGTAGACTATAATTTGTGTTGCTTTCACAGGAGCTGGTTGTCTGCATATAGTGAGATTGTATGTAGCTTGCATGTGTGTGTTGAATGCCCCAGTCCCGACCACTGTCCTGTAGTCTGTATGTCCATAACGGCTAGAGCGGTCGACCTCAATGTTGGTGAACCGGGTTTGAGTCTCCGTGGGGATGCTCAACATCATGTGATTCTGGGCAAATTACTTAATCTCCCCTGTACCTAACAAAATGAATGTGTTGTCTGTAACGCAACAGTTGCTCATGTAAAGTGCTCGGATACAATCTGGTTGAGTTCGCGCTATATAAAAATGGTTGCATACCAAGCGTGAACATAGTAGGGACAAAGGACACCCCTATATATAGGCTACTGCACAGATATTATTTGATCCATACAGACTCTGGCAAGTGGCTGGGCATACATGAGTTTTATGAGGCCCTCCCCTTGTCCTATCCTTTTCACAACCCAATAGATGGGCCCGAGCAGTGTATCAAACCCCTTCTCTGTAGCTAGTGAGGTGATCTCTGGTAATTGATCTGTTTGCAGGACCCAATCCTTAACATGGGAGAGGCGCCACAGATTTAATTTGTGTGTTACGTCTGGGTATAAATCCACTTTGATCATGGTGTGCGTTGTCTCTAATCAGTTGGGAGTTATATTTTCACTATTACTTTTCCTAATAGTTTGTACTGTGTTTAGTAGGGATAGTGGTTTATACAACTTTACATCTCGAGGGTCTCTTCCCTATTTTGGTAGGACCACATTTATAGCATCTCAGGTTAATTTCAGGAAGGTCCACTCTGTTGTAGGTTTCAGTTTTTATCATTAGGAGTCCTGTGGCTAAACTAGTTTTATACGTAGGGTAAAATTCGGGTGGTTGCCCATCTGACCTTGCTGTCTATCCCTCAATAGCTGGCCTATAGCATTTTGTTTATTCTGCTCAGTATTGGGGGTTCATCTAATGTTTCAGGCTGTTCCTGGATAAAGCATGAGATGTGAAAACTTCTAGGTACTCAGTGATTTGTTCTGTTGAGTCTGGTTTGCAAGCATTGTACAGTATAGAAAATGCAGTGTTTTTCTCCTTACAAGTTTACTACCATTTTCATCGAAGTGTGAAGTGCACATGATGGTCTCTGAGCATTCAGGCCAGTAGTTGACCCATCTTATGTCCCTCACTACGTTGTCTTGCTACATATTCTTTATAATTTCACTAGGATTTTATATTTTATCTTGAATTTTATAAGGTCCCCCACATGATGTTGATCATCTATGGACCTCAGCTCCAATTTGACTGTTTTGCTTGTCTGCTTTGATTTATTTATTTAATGTTAGTCTTGATGCTTATTCCCAGAATCACCAGCTTAAAGGCATGTCATTCATTGGTGCTGTTGTCTGCCAAGCCCTCATTCGCCTTAAAGTAACAATCTATGTGCTTCCCTATTGTGGTTCTGAATGGTGTATGCAGCAAGGCCTCTACCTGTCGTAGGCAAGAAGGTATCACATGGGGTGACCTTTCCTCATCATGCTGACTTTTGGAGGTGCTTATGGGGTCATTATTTTCCAGATATGTCAGTTCCTAATGTTGGGTCCAGGTTTTGAGTTTGTTGCAATTGTTCTGCATTGGATTCTCTGTGGTTGTGTGTCAAAAAGTGCCCTCTTTCTGCATGGTTGCCCCCATGTTTTGCTGAACTGCTGATGTACTTCGACTGAGTTTGCCCTGGGCCTATGTTCTTTCCCTAAAAGTGCATTGAAGACCAAACCCAATTGGCCCTCTCTGGCCACAGGTCAGTTCCTGGTAAATGGTTCCACAGGAACCCAGGGCACTGTGACCAGGGAAGGCCTCCAAGTGCTGCAGCACTTATTGTGCCACCCTTAGGGGGCCTTGAAATGAATGAAATTAAATTAAATGAAAAATTAATTTATAGATCGCGAACAATTACCCGAAGGTATCCAGGCGCTAGCTCGCCGAGTAACTGCTGTAAAATGTAGCTAGGATTCAGAGATTAAACAGCCACATTTTTAACGCTTTCCTGATAGCCAACAATTGCTTTTCAGCTTTTAACATCAGGGAAGAGTTCCAGAGTCTAGTAGTACCAACCAAAAGCTTCTGCCTCCCCATGAGCTTTTCTTGAACCTTGGAATCACCAGATTGTGAGACTGGGCAGAGCGTAGATGTGAAGTAGGAACATATAGTTGGAAATCATGCTTGAAAAAAGCTGATCCTATGTCATGGACGGCTTAAATGCTATGCAGAGAGCTTTGAACTCAATGTGTCTTTTCACTGGTAACCAGTGTAACTCTTAGTGCAGCAGTGGCAGACATGTGCTTAGAAATGTCCAACAAAATGCGCGCTGCAGCATTTTGTACAATCTGTAGTGTGGGTTGACGAAAAGACCATTGCAGTAGTCTGCTCTGGACAGGACCAGAGCAGAGATCACAAGCTTGCGTAGATTGACAGGTATGAACGGAAAGCTTTTCCTAAGTATTTTTTAATCTGTAGAAGGATACAGAGGTGACATTGTTCACATGGTCATCAAATGTGAGCTTGTAATCAAAAGTGACTCACAGGTTTTTAACTTTATTTGTTGGGATGGGCAAAGAACCCAGTTCCGATGGCCTGAAAGCTTGAGAAAAAAATGTAGTGTTGCTGCCAAAGAGTGGAGCCTCAGTTTTGTTGGAATTTAACTTTAGACAGTTGATGGCCATCCATTTGCCGACTTGGCGGAGACTGGTATAGAACTGTGATGCTGTATCCGAAGGAGTACTTGTCACCGACACCGCAATTTGGGTATCATCAGCGTAGGAAATTGCTGGGAAACCCAGAGATCGAATCAGCTGCGCCAGGGAGGCAACATAGATGTTAAAAAGGTTTGAATTCGGAAAGAGCTACAAACTGTTCTCGACCAGACAGAAATGTTCAGAGTAAGGACCGAGCTTTTCCTTTTATGCCTATCCTGTCAAGGCATTCCAGTAGTTTTTTGTGATTAACAGTATCGAATGCGGCGGTGAAGTTAAGCTGCACAAGTGCTGCATTGCCCCCTGCATCGACCATCTGCCTGATCTGTTCAGATGCAGAGATCAGTGCTAATTCCATGCTATGGTGCTTCCTGAAGCCAAATTGGGTGGCATCCAGGAATGCATGTTTCTCAATGTAGTCAGATATTGCCATATTCATGGCTGTCTCAGCAATTTTAGCAGGCAGGGGGAGTCTTAACATCGAGCAATAGCTATTGGGATCCACCCTGTCTAAGTTAGCTTAGTTAGTTAGCTGTGTGCCATGCCTACAACCCAATGCCCTGGCGTAGATCAGCCACCCCTCTAGCTGGGTGCACTATAACAGTGGTGAGGGTACAGGTGCATGAGACTTGTACCCTTACATTGTCTAAGCCAATTCTTAGATATTGTAAGTGTAGTGATGCCATTAAGAGTATATGGTGCTGGGAGTTTGTCAGTACGAACTCCACAGTACCATAAAGGCTTTACTAAAAGTTGAGAAGTTTGGTATCAAACTTATCAGCACATTAAACCCACACTGATGCCAGTGTGGGATGTAATGGAAAATGCACGCAGAGAGCGTCAAAGAGATGTCCCCTGAAAAATTACCTCTACACTAGAGTACAGCCTGAGTGGCTGCTCCCCAGCTGCCACCACCAGACATGTTTGTGGACCCCTGGGTCAAAACAATGCATATCCTGCGACAATGTGCCAAGCCTCCTCTCCCAGGATGGGCAGGGTCCACGAAGGGGAATCTTTAAAGGCTTACTGCCTTTGTGAGCTTCCCCGGGCCTTTTGCTGCTTCCAGCAACTGGTCACCACCAGTTCTGACCCCAACTTTGGGGCGGGAAAACCAAGAGAGGAAGGGAGGTGTGCCCACCTCTGCCAACCCCACCCCTCAGGTGAGGGAGGAGAGTTTAGTTTAGTTCAGCCATTTATAGAGCGCATGGTTACACCACCGGTGTGTCCCCGCACTGAAACAGACACTCTGAAAGGATACGGAGGCATTATTTGCATGTCACACCTAGTAACTCACACTGGCAAGCGTGCTATATTTGGTGTGATGTTAAGAATAACCATGTCTTCAGTTGTTTGCTAAATCTGGTTTCGCAGGGTTCTGTTCTTAGGGCGAAAGGCCAAGTGTTCCATGCTTTTGCCGGGAGGTATCTGAAGGATCGTGACCCCATTCTAGCTTTAAATATTCTTGGTACAGTCACCAATGCCCTACCCTTGGATCGTAGGTTACGGCATGGTGTGTACTGTGCTAATAGTGGTTGTAGGTACAATGGGCCTTTTTTTTGGATACGGTGACAATGGCACATTACTTTGAACACGATTCTCTTCACTACTGGCAGCCAGTGCAGTTCTGCTAGGGCTTTCTTTGCGGAGGCTCTTCTCAGGAGGCTTAGTACCAAACGAGCCGCCGCATTTTCACCGTCTGTCATTTGGACAGTCCTTTTTTTTGTGGCACCTAGATATAGTACATTGCCGTAGTCCATTTGGGAGGTTACCACGGCATGTACTATGGTTTGCCTGACATTAGACGGCAGGAGGTCAAGGATCTTTCTCAAGATTTTCATGGTCCCGTAGCAGTTGCCCGCTACTTTCCGAATTTGGCTGTCAAATGCCAATTCGGAGTCAAACCATACTCCAAGATTTTTTACTTCTAATTTTGGGGTAGGTAATTGGCCCAGCGTCTCCGGCCACCAAGCTGATGACCAAATGGTTGGGGCCTTGCCCACAATCATCACCTCAGTTTTATTCCGATTGACCTTAAGGCAGTGGTTAGAAATCCATGCTGCCACCTCTTCCAGACACTTGGAAAAACGGATTGCTGCCTGTTCCCTATCTTGAGACAGCATAATAATTAGCTGTGTGTCATCTGCGTATGACACAATGGCCACCTTATGCTCTTCCACTCGCTCAGCCAGTGGTCCCACGTATAAATTAAAGAGAGTGGGGCTCAGGATCGATCCCTATGGGACACCCTGGGGAAGCGGGATGCGCTTAGATAGGTATTACTGTTGTGCCACTTGGAAGCTCCGCACGGATAGAAAGGATGTCATCCAGCGCAGTGCGTTTTCCCTGACACCACATGCCTCTAATCTCTGGAGGAGCAGCTTATACGAAACGGTGTCAAACGCCGCGCTGAGGTCCAGCAATATCATTGCAACCGTCTGCCCTTCATCCGCATATTTTCTCATTGTTTCCGTTGCCAAGAGTAGTGCTGACTCCGTAGAGTGTGCAGCTCTAAAACCTGATTGAGAGGGGTGCAATAGGTCGTTCTTATTAATATGGTCTACTAGTTGTTTATTAGTTACTTTCTCAGCGATCTTTGTCACAAACGGGAGCAGTGAAATGGGGCGTAGATTTTCTAATACTGCTTGATCTATTGCCGGTTTCTTTTTAAGTGGCCGAACTAGCGCTTGTTTCTATTTAATGGGGACCTCTCCTACCTGAAAGGAGCATGTGATGAGCTCAGAGATATATGGCATAATATAGTTTGCTCCCTGCATTAGTATCTCCGGACGGGCAGGGTCTAGTGGGGAGCCTGATTTAATCCCTTTTGCTGTAACTTTAAGTTCTTTTGCCTCCTGAATCTTAAATTCGTCCAGGATCTCACCTGCAAATGAGGTATCTCGTATGTATGTTATTCTTATCCCTTGCTGCGCTTCCCCTGGGAAAGTCATAGATTTTTGTCACTTTGTCTGCGAAAAATTCCGTCACTTTATTGCAGCTCTCTACAGAAACGACTGCATCATTATTTGTGTTTTCGCATGCTTTTGACTTAAATTTCCTTGAAGGAGTTACTGGCCCTTTCAATCTTTTCCGTATAAAAGTCAAATCTAGTTTTCCTAATTAGTGCGTGATATTTTTTAAATTCCTTTTTATAATTCTCTTTGGCCTTGCTACAATAGTCTTTACGCCATGCACGTTCGTGCTGCTTACACTCTTTTTTGGCTTTCATTAGTGCCTCATTAAACCATGGCACCAATGCTTAATGCCTCTTGGAGATCCTAATGCTCCACGGTGTTTTCTCATCTAAAGCCTCCATTAACCATCTCTCGAATTGGCTAAGTTTACATCTTGGTCTAGTGTAAGATTGTTTTTCATCGATGCCTGAGTGAATTAATTGGGATTACATTTATTCCATTTCCTGTGACTTTCTGTGCCGGTTTCTCTGCCCTATGTCTGTGAGCGGGCACAGTGAAAGGGACTAAGTAATGGTCTGACCAGGGGATTGGCCATGGTATTCCCACCTCTGTCTCTGTCGAATTGGAGAAGATCGGATCGAAGATGTGTCCCCCCTTGGTGTGTTGGTGTTTCTTCTTTTTGCGCTAAGTTCAGTGTCATCAGGTCCTTGCATATGGATTTCGCTTCCCGGTTCTGCTTATTATCAAAGTTTATGTTCAAGTCGCCTAGGATAAGGAAATCTCAGTCCCCACCATCTTGCAGATGGGGGGGACCCAGCCAACCAGAGTGAGGCATATGCCCCCTCCCACTGGAGGGTGGCATAATAGGGGTTGTACCCACCCCAAGAAAGGGAACCATTGGTCCCAACCTTTTACTTACCTGTAACGCCCCTCAATCTAGTATTTCGGGGCACCCCTGAACCTTGCCTCCTGAGACAAACAACGACCAAGAAGAAGGACTGAACAGCCGTGCCGAAGCTAAGAAGAGGACGACGCCCACTGACTTGGCCCCAGCCCTACCGGCCTGTCCCCACCTCGAACCTGCAGAAGCAAAACTCCAGTGTGTCCTGCAGCCAGCAACCTCGAGAACCCCGAGGACCTGCCCTGCCTTCCTAGGAAAATAATTTGTCTCCCGTGAACATCGGATTTGTTCACCAACAGACCCCAGCCCTGGCAAAATCCGCGAGTCTGCACTACTCTGCACCCGTCGCCCACGGCCCGAGTTTGAGTGGCTCAACACCACGAGGAGGCCTCCCCGAGATCCTGACCCGAGATCCAGTGATCCCTGACCTGCTTCAAGCCTCCACCCGACACCTGCAGCCTCAATCCGGGAGGTCCCCCCAACCGCAACCAGGAGCTAGTAAGAAGATCCGACCCTAAAAGACACCCCTGTATCAGACACCCCACTGCCTTGGGTGGGCCAACCAATGGTGTCTAGCCAACCCCCAGCATCCCAACTTACTTCTCCAAGTGATGGTCGCACCCAGAAGATCTTCGTCCCCGAGCCTGCAGTGTGTTTGCAAACCGGAGAATCCACGTTGAAAGCTACAGGGCACCCGACGACAAAACCGCACCCTGCACCTGGCCGCCCTAGTGCCGCTGAGGGTGTACTCTTGGTGCTAAATTGAACCTCTATTTGCCCTGAGCTAAAGTCCCGGTGATTTGCTCCCACAACCTTGTAGCCTGCTCGTAGGCAGCCATCAACCCGAGGCCCCCTATCCCCCATTGGTTAACATTGGGCACTCTGCACCCAACCGCCTTAGTGCCTCTAAGGGTGCAACAAGAGTGCATGATTGACCCTGGGGGAACCCTTGTTCTAACCCCAGAAAACCAACTCCCACATCAAAGTACTTACTTGTCAACCCCTTGAATGCTCATGACGAGCTGGACTCGTCATGGCACACAGTTGGCGTGTGTTCATGACGAGTCCAGCTCGTCATGACTCCCAGCACTGGAAATCCATCTGGTGCGGGCACCAAAGGGATTCCCTTTTCTCCCCTAAAGCCTTGGGAGCTGGGGTAAGAGCTTCCTGGCCCCAATCCTCCCCCCCCCCCCTCCCCAACCCCCTCCCCCCACTTACGGTTTCCCTTAAATGACGATCGTCGCGCTGATGTCATTTTAGTGAAACCGAAACTGAAATGAGCCAAGAGGCTCATTTCAGTTTTTATGTGCTCAGAGGGCTATCTCAGCCCCCTGAGCACGAAGAAACTCAGAGGTATCGTTGGAAAGGGGAGAATCTTCCTAGTGGATCCCTGCTTGGAGATCCCCCCAGAAGGGCGATCCCCAAGCAGGGATCCACCCACTGGGCAAGGGCCTTTGCTCCCCCCATAAAAATGTTGGCATTATTAGTCTTTCTGCCCCCCTTGGGGTGTAGATGGGGGCAGTAGCCCCCAATCTGCCCCCCCCCCCGGGGGTAGAAAGCCCACTAGACACCAGGGAGCTTTTATATAGGATATTTATCACGCGTAGGGGCTGCCCAAAATGGGCGTGCCGATGCCCCCCCGCCACAATATTAGTCTTTTTGCCCCCCCTGGGGGGCTGATGGGGCAGTAGCCCCCAATCTGCCCCCCCCCCCCCCCCCCCCGGGGGCAGAAAGCCCACTAAACGCCAGGGATTGTTTTTTGCACCCTTTTTTTTTTAGGGTGGGGCTGCCCGAAATGGGCACGCCAATGCCCCCACCGCCCCACCACCATTACAGCCTTTCTGCCGCCCCGCCCCCGGGGGGGCAGATGGGGGCTGTACCCCCTCCCCCGCAAACATTACAGCCTTCCTGCCCCCCGGGGGGTGGGGGGCAAATAGCCCAGTAGACACCTAGATGGCCACCGAGCACGGGGCCAAAAACCCAGGTGACACCCCTTGCAAAACCAGGTTGTTTGGTGATAGGAAAATTTGCCTCGATACGTTTTGGGCCCTTGCCTGTCGCGGGGACTTGGGCCTCCCACACGAGTGAGGCACCATTTTTATTGGGAGACCCGGTGTAACGCTGGGTGGTAGGAACTTCGTTTCAGCCCGGTGATGCCACAACCTTCCCACACAAAAATGTGTGATAAAAGTGATGTTTTTCAGCTAAAATTGAGGTTTGCAGGGGATTCTGGGTAAGGAAACGTTGGGGCATCCACGCTAGCCATACCTCGCTGGAATCCCCCGGGAGTCTAGTTTTCAGAAATGTGTGGGTGTGGTAGGTTTCCCTAGGTGGCCGCCGAGCACCGGGCCAAAAACCCAGGGTACCCCCCCTGCAAAACCAGGTCGTTTTGAGATAGGCAATTTTGATGTCGCCTCACTACGTTTTGGGCCCTTGCCTGTCGCGGGTACTTGGGCCTCCCACACGAGTGAGGCACTGTTTTTATCAGGAGACCCGGGGGAATGCTGGGTAGTAGGAAATTTGTGTCAGCCCGGTGATGCTAAAACTTTCCCACACAAAAATGTGTGAAAAAAATGCAGTTTTCAGCTAAAATTGAGGTTTGCAGGGGATTCTAGGACTTTGCCAAAAAAGGGTCATTTTTCACTGTGAAATTGAGGTGTGACCGCATTGCGTTTTGTGCTGTTTCTTGTCGCGGGCACTAGGCCGACCCACACAAGTGAGGTACCATTTTTCTCGAAAGACGTTGGGGAACGCGGGGTGGGTCGAAATTTGTGGATCCACGCAGATTCCCGAACTTTCCACCACAGAAATGTGGGGAAAATGTGTTTTTTTGTTTGACAATTTTTTAGGTTTGCAAGGGATTCTGGGTAACAGAACCTGGAGGGAGGCAGTCAAGTCACCCCATCCTGGATTCCCCTGGGTGTCTAGTTTTCAAAAATGTATAGGTTTGCTAGGTTTCCCTAGGTGCCGGCAGAGCTAGGGTTAAAAAACTACAGCTAGGCACTTTGAAAAAAAAAAGGTAATTTTTCATTGTGAAAATGTGGTGTGTTCACGTTGGGTTTTGAGCCATTTCTTGTCGTGGGCACTATGCCTACCCACACAAGTGAGGTACCATTTCTATCGGGAGACTTAGGGTAATTCAGATTTGTAAAGCAACTGTTATTACCTATTGACTTTCGATGCATTTCTGCCTTCCAAATGAAAGACATTCTGTAAAAAGAAGTCATTTTGAAAAATGACCGATAATTCTCAAGCTAGTATGAGTATTCCCAATTTCGAAAATGTGCAAATATCTACTGTTTCTAAACTCTATAATTTGTTCCCATTTCAGAAATACATAGGTGTCTTTCATACCGACTTTTCCATGTATAGATTTTCCCACAATAATTGCTATATACCCAGTACATAATAAAAAGCCATTGCAAATTGCTGCTCAGTTTTTGACTGGGTTCGTCGGGTTCTTGGTGAACCTACAAGTCCTATTTATCCCCACAACCAGAAAGGTCCAGCGGATGTAACGGAATATTGCTTTTAAAGAGCTGTCATATTTAGAAGTTACAGGTGAAAATGTTGACACAAAAGGCTGTTTTTTTCAAATAATTTTCAAATTTGCAAATATTTAACTGTTAGTTTCTCAAGTCAAGTCAAGAAAGCTTTATTCGACGATTGTCATAAAAGCATATAAATACCATACATTTACAAGATAATACATTTTAAAATATTTTAAAATGGTTTAAAACAATAAATAAATAGAGATATTTACAGAATGATTGAGCAATTCACGGGAAGGAAAATTAATCAAGACAACATTTTGCTCCTAATCACCCATGCCCTGCCAAGAAACTTTGCAACAGATATATAAACAAATGAAGTTTCAGCAGACCGTAAAATACGAACTGCCACCTTGGTATTCCTGGTACCCAAGGTCCGGCACATTGGTTTGAGCCAGGTCTGTTAGTTTCTATAGAGAAACCTTGAAGGATCTACACAAATGACCCCTTGCTAAATTCAGAATTTTGTCTACTTTTCTAAAATGTATAGCTTTCCAGGATCCATTATTGCTTTCATACCGATTTCTGCCATTAACTGGAAGGAGGTTGAAAGCACAAAAAATAGCAGAAATAGGCTATGTCCCAGAAAAATGCCAAAACTGTGTGAAAAATGTTGGTTTTCTGACAAAAGTCCGTCATTCCCTAAAAGCTGGGAAAATGGTGATTTCAGCCCCACAAACCCTTTTTTGATACCATTTGCAGGGAAACACCCAGACACTTTTATTTGCAGCCCTTTTTTCCCATTTTTCCCCCAAAAACCAAAAGTTAGCTGTATTTTGGCTAATTTCTGAGACCCCTCCAGGGGAATCTACAAATCCTGGGTACCTTTAGAATATCTGTAAGAGTGCAATCTGAAACTCAGATTGCAGGTGGGGGCTCCTGTTCTCATAACACTACTGGAGAGTGTTTTATCATGGGCTTAAACTTAAATTTTTCCAAGTTGTAGTTGAAGAAATGCAAACATCATGTTGACTTTTAGAATGATCTTTTTCGTTTATTCTCCATGAATTTCAAAAGTTCCGAAACATTTCCAAAATAACAGTATCCAGTATTATACATCCATGTATTCTACCCAATGCATTTTGGGTCTTTTCATCAGACCCTTCGTCAGGGGTCATGGAAAACTGTAAACAGAAACAAGCCAGGGAGGCGGTTAAACCTAGTCGTTTTGAACATTATAAGTAATAATGCGACAACTTTAAATGGTGAAAAATCACAACATGGAACGTGAAATTAACTTTCAGAAATCTAGAAGATAATAAAAACACAAGTGATGTTCATGCTCTCGGACATAGTATCTATCCAACAATTCGTAATAAGACTTGATTGTTAATGTAACGTGCTGTTATCGTGCAGATTGTAGACCAGTGTTACTGTTTGAGACTCGTTCCTTGTGTCTTTACCGATTTGTGATATTAGAAGAAAACGTGCAAAAAATCGTGCGAGCAAATGGCTTAATAAAGTTGTGCAAAAATGATACAAAAGTAAAAATAGCAGCGTTTTGACATAATTAAATTTTTACCAAAGAATGTTGATGTATGATAATTATAAGTGAGCAAGAAATTTTGTATGTTTTAGAATGTCAAGAACTCGATATCATATTCAAAATGTTGTTTATGTTAATATAACGCAAATGAACAGTAGAATTTATTAGTACTGGCAAAGCTTTCTTGCTCACTTATAATTATCATACATCAACATTCTTTGGTAAAAATATTTTTTTGATGTTTATTTTGTGTTGACACACGATTAGTCTTTCTTTCATGTCTTTTTTCTAGGTCTACGTCCCTAGTCTTTTAATACACTGTTTCTACGTACAAATGTGATAGGCGCTAGTCTCCTTTCTATGTTCACGCTTCCGCTTTTGAGATAAATCTTCGCTACACTACTCTCGCGATTACACTGAATTTGAACACGGACGACCGCGAAGGCACTCACCACACAGAGACCAGGTATTTTGGGTAGTCTTAAACAGGAGCACTTTTGTTCTGAGAAAGACTTTAAGCACAATCAACTAGCGTACTAATAGAGCACCAAGGAAATTTAATTATGTCAAAACGCTGCTATTTTTACTTTTGTATCATTTTTGCACTAACTCTTAGTCTATCCATACCTAGAAGATTGTTTAATCAAGGCGTCAACTTCACAAGAAGCCCAATGGCATTACAACTGGTCATGTGATGTCCTTCAACAGTTGGGTCTTCAAATCAACCACAACAAGTCAATCTCCACTCCGGTTCAGACTCTGCAATACTTGGGGGCCATTATCCACGCAATGGGGGCAAGAGCATGATCTTCAAAGGAGAGAATTTCATCGATCCGTTGGAAATGTCACTCTCTAAATCCTCTTATCCCACAGTGAGTTCAGCGCCATCCTTCCTCGGCTCAATGGCCTCATTTATCTTCCTCACTCCAAATGCAGACCTCCACATATCTCCCATTCAGAAATGTCTTGAGGATCAGGCAACTGGGAAGCCAAGATCACTCCCCTGCCCTCTCATATGACGCAATTTCTGACATGGTGGTGCTTTCCGACCAACCTCCTTCACCGGAAGCCTTTCCACCAGCCGGCTCCCCTTCAAACAATAGAGACAGATGCATTATTACTGGGGTGGGATGCCCATATGGATCATCTCCAAATTCAAGGCACATGATCTCCGAAGGAGGTGGCAGATCACATTAATCTACACTAGCTCCATTCAGCCCACCTTGCGCTGAAAACGCTTCATTCAAGACCCAGTCCCTGCTTGTTCAGACGGACAATATGACCACTTTGTAATACCTCAACAAGCAGGGGGGTAAAAGGTCCAGACCTTTATTCCATGAAGCCAAAGCAATTTGGAGATGGCTCATAGCCAAAATCCTGTGGATCACAGCAACTCACCTCCCAGGTGTGCACAGTGTGCAGTCAGACGCCCTCAGCAGAGTTCTGCAAGAAAACTACGAATGGGTCCTTCACAACGACGTGAAAGACATCTTCTGGCTGTGGGGCTCTTTGCACATCGACTAGTTTGCCACAGCAGAAAAAAATGCTAAGGCTTCACCTCGTGGTACTTTCAGCCAGGGACTCTGGGGAATGCCCAATAGATGAACTGGTCAGGCAACTTTACGCCTTTCCACCAAACCCTCTTATCCGGCAGTCCAAGCTGTCCTCGAGGGCCAGAGTCATCCTGTTAGCCCCGGAGTGTCCACGTCAATGGTGGTTCACGGACCCCCTTCACCGGTCACAATGTCCACATCTCAAGCTGCCAAGCCGACCAGACCTGCTAATGAAGTTCGAAGGCCATATGGTTCACCCCAATCTGTCCTCTTGGAATTTGGCAGCATGGCTCTTGAGCTAGTGAAGTATGGACACTTGAACCTGCCTCAAGACTGCATGGACATTCTCAAAGAGGCTAAGCAGCCGTCAAACCATACAGCATATGCCTTTAAGGGGAAGGGATTTTGCATTTGTGTTCCTCCAAGAACATAGTCCCTATATCTTGCCAGGAAGAAGTCCTTATTCTCTACCTCCTCCATTTGGCAAAATCTGGATTGCAAGTCTCCATAAACGTTTACTTGGCGGCTCTTACTGCCTACAGAAAATGCCCTTTTCACAAATCTCATATTTCAAAATCCAGGTAATCAAAGATTCTTTGGAAGGGTTAAAGATTTTCCCTCCCATCAGGCGTCCTTTCCCCTCCCTGGGAGCTTAACATAGTCCTTTCCCATATCATGCAGCAACCTTCCGAACCCATTCATAAGGCATCCCTGCAGCATCACTCCTGGAAATCTGCTTTCCTCGTAGCAATCACATAGGCTCGTAGGGTTAGCGAAATCCAGGCATTATGCTCCAACAAACCCTTCACAGTCTTCCTTCCGAAGGTTTTTTCTGATTTTCATGTCAATCAGACAATCTCTTTGCCAGCCTTCTGTCAGAATCCGTCGACACCGGCTGAAAGAACGCTTAGTTCCCAGATGTAAGGCGGCTCTTGAAGTTTTATCTAGATAAGACGCTTGACATCTGCAGATCAGACCAACTCTTTGTCAATTATAGCCTGGTCCATACAGGCTCAGCTACTTCCCAAAAATCTATCTCCCGGTGGATAGGCTCCTGCATACTTTTATGTTACCAAAAAGCCAACTAGTCTTTGTCAGCAAGATCGAAGGCCCATTATTCTTGGTGAAAAGCCGCTACAGCTGCTTCAATGAAAAAATACCCTATTGCAGAGATTTGTAAAGCGGCCGCATGGAGATCTGTTTTCACATTCACCTACTACTATTGTTTGGATTCGGATGCTACAGCAGATGCTCAAGTAGGACAAGTCTCCTTCGGAAATGTATTTGCTTAATCCAGTACCATCATTTTGCCTCTGTTCTGTCCACCGCGATTGGTAGTGATGGGCTTGCTATTCTATTCCAATATTTATGACTATTAATGGAGATCCCCCAAGAGAGAAGGTATGGTTTCTTAACTGTGATCCCAGTTCTCTCTATGGGGAATCTCAATTAAAGTCATGAGCCACCCTCCCTCCTCCCCGGTGGACATAGCAGAGGAAATTATTGGACTTGCCTCTTTACTGATCCTTCTCATTAAAAACAAGCATTTACAATGCAATGGTCTCGGCATTGTTAAAGTTAAAGCTATTGGCATTGCTCATGACATTATTTTTGTTTGTTTTTGTTTTTAAAACATTTAAAGAAACAGCATTGTTATTTACAATGTCAATAGCTTAATCTCTCTCAAATGCGAGACCTATTGCATTTGCACCCATACACAGAGCCACACACAAAGCCAACCACACACACAGAGCCACCCACATAGAGCCACCTACGCTAGCCGAGACCTAAAAAGGGCCGCAGTCAACTCTTCCGAAATGCAACTTCACATACACGTAATAAAAATGTTCCACGCCACTACTTACTACCCAATTGGTGTATGTGTAAACCATATAAAGAGCGCTGGGACCTCACAGCGCTATAGAACTTCATTGCTACCCAGAGCCCGGAAGGATGGGCGGCTGAGAGGCCCCGTCAGGATTTCAATTCCCGGTGGATGCATTCGCCCACGAAGACATCAGGCTTCCTTTGATAAGTGTGTAAAAGAAAATACAAGCTCAGCAGAATGCGCAAGTGGGGGTGGGGTGAATGCCGCCGGAGCTGCACTTTAGTGTATTCCGTTAAAGGCCACGGTTCTGCTGAGCAGGGCGAAAATGCACAATTGCAAATAGATGGCTTCCCCCACTGCACCCGAGCCAAACATTCAGAGCACCGCTTCCTGCCTTTCGTATTCACACATACACCCGCCCCTCCCACACTCCTATGCATGTACACGTCCGATCTTGCAAAAAATCTTGCCCCTAACCCCACAACACCACCACCTCTCCAACCCCGCTCTGGTAGAAACATGTAGCTATATGTGACCCCAATGCCGCTGCACCTTCTGCACTATTGACAGCTATGTCTCTAATTCCCACCACGAATTCCGTCACGAGCGTGCTCCGGGCTCGGTCACAGCACCTTCGGGGGATTGAAATACCCGCAGTGTCACCCCTCAGAACCCCCTGCGTCTCTGGAGAGACAACCCGAGTAAAGGACCCGTCCTCTGGGACAAGTCGGCCTCTGACGGAGGGCTTTGGGGCTCCCTTTCGCGGTCCTGTTTTCAAGTAAGATTCGATTCAGACTTCACTTTTTGAGAAGCGCTGCAAAGAAGCGCGGTGTATTGAAGTGGGTGAAAGGGGGGCTGGGGAGGGGGAGGGGGGGGCAGGCCAGGGGGAGGGGGGGCAGGCCTAGAGTTCCAAACGAAAGAAAGTACGGAACAGAAAGAGGCTCCAAACGAAAGGAAGTACTGAACCGAAAGAAGATCCAAGTGAAAGAAAGTACACAACCGAAAGAGGCTCCAAACGAAAGAAAATACGGAGCGGTCAGATAAACGGCACGAGGGCCGCGGACGGTAATGCTGGCTCAGACTTTGCGCAAAGATTACCGGACGGTATCTGCGGGGAGCGAGTGCAGACCAGGAAAGAGTTATAAGTTGCTTATACTTCAAACGGAGACTGTTTCATGCCCCTTGCACTAAGAATTGCCCGGAAAGTGGAAGGAAAAAAGGATGTACTGAAAGAATGAGGGTGGGAGGGGCTGTGGGGGGAGAGTTGGTTCAGTCATCGCCGCTCCTCACGCGCACTTTGAGCGACTTTCGTAAACACCAGATTTACTCCGTTTCGTTACAACGTTTCACCCACAAATAACACTTCGCAGCATTTCTGTTTTAGCGACTTAAACTGAAATTAACGCCTTCCCATAAACAGACAACCAGCACGAAATAAATTGTGATGTCATGATCTCCCAACAATGAACTCTGGAAATCCCCATTTCACAATGGACCGAAATCAAATGGAGTTAACAAAATACCTCAGGGTGAAAGCCCCAAGTGAGAAGAGACAACACACGCCCCGATGATGTACAAATTAAGTGCGATCGTGTAATATGTGACGGCGGGTTCGCTGTGCTTCTTTGCTTCAAATGATCGTTAGATCTATTTTGGGAATAATAGGATGTGAGCCGTTTTCTATACAGAAAAGATACAACTACTACTGATACCATTTCACGGCATTGACTTGAAATATCGGGCGTTACAATTACTCATAACAAACGTTATAGACAAAGTAATAAGACCACTGCCTTTCTCCGAGGCGAAGCAGAAATGCCTCGGAGAAAGGCAGCGGCGTTTCCGGATTCGGGGGAGGGTTTTTCTTTTCTCTCCTCTTGCCATTGGCTGGAGGAGAGAATGAGAAAAGTAGCAAAAAACACACCCCCGAATCCGAAAAGGACGGGGCCTGTTCGGAGAGACAAACCTCTTCTCCAATGGCTGGCCAGCATTCAAGAGGCCAGCCAATGGAGAAGAGGGGAGTAGAGGGGCGGGTTCAAGCCCCTCTTCTTCAAAACATTAAATCTCGGAGTGAGACTGCGCAAGCGCAACCTTCGAGCTGAGACCTAAAAACTGAGGCAACTGCCACCTGCTGGGCATGATGGGATACTGGTGGTCTCTGGGTCCTTAAAGGCGCAGTCACTATTTTAAACTCGCATAATAACTGCCTATGGGGCTACAATGTCCTCTATCCTTTACATAAAAGGGTTTGTGAAACAGATTCGAGCTGTTTTATAAAACATTTTCTTCAAATTATACCTTTATATGGGTACTTTAATCCTTTTCTAAGTGTAATCTGGAGCATTTGAGAACTGTAGCCTGTTTTCTAGTCTGCATATGATGTTTCTGGAGGCCTTCCTGAAGAAAGGCGAGCGTCTACACTTTAGAAGATATTCTATGCAGATTTGCTAGAGGATTCCGGCACGTAGGTGGGACTATTTAAATGCTTATTACTTTAATGGAGATTTGCCCAAGCGAGAACCAGGATTACAGGTAGGAAACCATCCCCAGCATCTCTACTATCTAAGGATCGTGTCTGCCTGATGAGTAGGCGGTCTACCAAACTTGTCTTGATGATGTGGATGAAGCAGAGGGGTCAGGATTTCACTTCAACCTGGAGCATGAGTCAGAAACAACATAAGTGCAGGAAGTGCATGGTTCATGGACCCAGCACATGTTTGAGTGATTTCACTAAGGCAATATAAAGAATACATGACCCCTGACTTCGACCAAGCTTATTTGTGAAGCCAGACTCCAGTACGGATACAGCTGTTCTCAGGAACCTGAACATCTATCCTGTCGGTGCCAGCAGAGATAGAGGCATAAAAAAAGGTATGAGACAGACTATCTCTAGGCAGCGTCCCTTGCCAGCAGAGGGACTATTGCTGTGGTGTGACCTGGAGAAATTGAAGCAAGTACCCATACTTCCAACAATTTCTGCCACATTACAGACAAGTGGAGCCACATAAAGTCAAAGAAATGGCAGGCTTGTTTCTGGTCACACACAAGTGCAGCAGCCAGGCATTTCAGTGCCAGCCTTGGCTCAACCTGTTCAGTTTATGGGGCGGCCAAAGACAGACCTCTTTGTGACCAGGAAAAGTAGCAAATGCTCTTCTGTTGTCTCCATGTTTCTGGAGCTAAGGTTCACACTAGGGTGGGCCACTTGAACTTGGAGTTGCTCTGTGGATTACCACCAGTCCCGCTGCTGCACCTTTTCTGCAGAGACGGAGAGAATACAGATGCCCAAATTAGTGGGAGGAATTGAGCAAGAAAGACCTGGTTTCTGGAACAGAGAAGAAGGTATGATTCTACATTACAACCTGACCTCTAGGCCTGGGTTCTACAATCTTAAATTTCAGTCTTTTAGTCCTGTCCGAGGAAAGCATTAAAGTGTTAACTGACTGCTGAGTAATCATTCTAAAATGATATACAATCTCAAGGTGTGAAGTCTTGGAGAGAATGAGACAGGGCATTTCCAGCATGCAAGTGTGTGAGGGCTTGAACAGCAGTTCTGAAGTTGCTTACTGGGAAGAAGGGTTTCCCATTCTTCAATAGGGAGAGTTGATACCAGGCAGTCCTTGTTTTCTTGACAATGTGTACTTTGAGGATGAGTTTGGTGACCAGGATAAACCCAAGTGACTTGATATTGCTTTCTGTGCCACTGCAATCAAGCTATCCTGGCTAATGAGGGGTGAAACCCCGAGAGCGGTCCTAGGATGCTTGTTTCCGGTCCAGGGAGGACCTGGCTTGGCAGTTCGGGCTGGACTGTTCCGATGAGGCACAGGGTCAAGACTGATTTGCATATGGGCAGGTGTTAACTGGGGTGGCATGGTAATCAAAAGAATGATGGATTTAACCCAGATCTCTTGACTGGGAGGTGAATGTTTTGATTTGTTCTGCATTCCGGTCATCAATTGTGTGTGTTTTGCATCCTCGCCCTAAGTGTGCTGGGTATGCCCAGACATGGGTCCCGGGCTCACTGTGCCACTGGAATCAAGCTATCCTGGCTGATGAGGGGTGAAACCCTGAAACCGGTCCTAGGATGCTTGTTTCCTGTCCAGGGAGGACCTGGCTTGGCAGTTCGGTCTGGACTGTTCCCATGAGGCACAAAGTCAAGACTGATTTGCATATGGCCAGGTCTAAACTGGGGTGGCATGGTTATCAAAAGAATGATGGATTTAACCCAGATCTCTTGACTGGGGGTGAATGTTTTGATTTGTTCTGCATTCCGTCCATCAATTGTGTGTCTTTTGGTATTGCAGGACAGCTGAGGTCGAAGCCATCAAAGTACTTGTCATTGAGCCTGGTTTGTACTATTTATTGCCTTTTCCTGGCAACTAACAGGAATTCTTTCTTTGTGGGTTTGAGCTTCAGAGCTGGCGGACATCCAGGTCCAGATGAGGTACAGGCACTGTTGAGGCACTGGATGAAACTTTAGAGAAGATTTGTGTATCGTTGGTATATTGGTGAATTTGGATGCATTCACTCCCAAGAGTCTCCCTGTAATGGTATAGAATCTTGGGGGACTCTTCAGCAACCTCAAAATCATCCAAGACCTTGAGGAGCCCATGTGAACAAACTGGTGTTGTGTGGAAAAGTAGAAGGGTGAATGTAGCGATGGTGTATAGCTTTAAGTAGGTTCGTGGAGTAGGACTAGAACCTACACATGTAATTAGAATGTTATGGGTTGAAGGGATGTTCTGCACTCTGTATCCGTTGTGCTGTGTGAGCTGCTGGTCCCTGTTGCACTCAGTTTCTTGGATTAAACACTGAAGCTAGATCTACAATCTTCGCACGTATTTCTTTGTTTCCTGATTTATATATGGAAGTTTGCTACACAATTTTGGCGACGTTTTGGGATCATCTTTAAAAAAAAAAACATAGAGCAGAAAGAAGAAAAGGACAAAGAAAGCGGTAAAAGCAACCTTATCCCTTTATTGATCGACGGACAGATCATCTTCACCAAGAATCCGCAGAGGAAGCGAAACGGACATATTTTTTTTTTCTTTCTCTTCTCTCGTTTCAACCTGTTCAAAAGTAAATATAGATCGTTCTTCGCTTCGCTTTGCCTCGATTGGGTTCTCTGGGGACCGCCTGTATTGCGGTAAGCATAACCTCTTCTTTGTCAGATTTACCAAGTTTCGTGACTGTGTTCAATATCAAATTAATTGACTTACATTTAAAAGTCGCTACGAACGCTTCTGGGTTCCGCGAGTCCATTCCCTCGCGCTCGGTCTGCAACGACCGTACGTCAGCAAACGTGCATTTGCATCTCGACGTTCATGACTGGCAGAGCGTACGTTGGGAAGACGGAGTAACACGTCACCATGTTACGTTGTAAAACGCCCACAGGACACCATCGGCAAGCTATTTTCGTTACCATGACAGCGTCTCACGAACGGAACAATTTTACACGGTGAAGCTTGCATTTCAAGGTGTGCAAAAAACGAAGGCACGATTTACACAGCATCTCAAAGTGAACCGTTTTGAAAAGAAAGAGGGGATAAAGGTATTTAAAAAAAAAAAAAAAGAAGTGGAACCTATTGAACACATGGAATGTTAATCCACCATTTACTTTATTATTTAAGCAGCTTAAGGGAAGTTTTCTAGAAGTTGGTAATTTACTATTACACAGCATTGGGAACAGACTGGAAGTAGTGTTTAAGTCACAAGTTTACAGGGTAGTTCTGATTCATTATTTTTTTTTTGTTGTCTTTGCCTTATTCTTCACCAACGTGCCGACCAACACCTCATCCACTGACACGAGGAATGCCGCTTCAGGCGATGGAACTTTTTCAAATCCACTCATTAATTCGCCAAAATAATTTTTATCCACGCCTGGCGAACCAGTGGTAGCATGGTTAGTCTGGAAGGAGTACTTCATCAATTATATTGCTAATTTAGAGGACATCAGTGGAACATTCTCACCTGAAAGGAAGAAGAGGATGTTGCTGTATTCTTTAGGCCCCGAAGGTTTACGTATTTTTAACGAAATGGTCCAGGTTGAAAGATCAGAGGGGGACATAGACTTTTTAAAATCTGCCATATTAGATCTGGATGATTATTTTTCTCCTTCTGTATGTATTGTTGTTACTAGACATGCTTTCTTCCACAGGAAACAAGATAAACAGGAAACCATAGAGGAATATGTGTCTGTGCTAAGGAAATTAGCGAGCAAGTGCAGGTTTGCTCAACTGCATGACGAGTTTATCCGTGACCAGGTTGTCATGTATACTAAGAATAAGACCTTGCAGGATAAATTGTGGATTGAAGGGGAAAGTTGTCTTAAAGACATAATTGCTATTGTTAAGAAAGGTGAACTTTCAGAGCGTTGTGCGACAGCCACGCTCTCGAATGACAAAACGAGCACTGGTGAGGTAGTAGGCAAAGTAAGTGGAAAAAAAAAGTGTGTACAAAAATAACGCAAACACAAGGTTCGAGAAAGGCAAATCAGATTTCACTACAAAAAAAAATGGATAATGTAGATAATAGAAAGTTTGGAAATCTAATTTGTTATAGATGTGGTAGCTACTCACACTCTGCGGGTTACGAGAAGTGTCCTGCGAAATCGGCTTTGTGCTTAGAATGCGGTCTTATTGGACACTTCCCTAGAGTTTGCAGACGGAAAACAAAAAAAATGCTAAAAGTAAAGTGAAGTGTGTTCAAGAAGAGGATGATGATAGTTCCTCAACTGCCAGCGATGCAGAAATACAGGTGAATTGCATCCAAAGAAAGAAAGTGGTACTGAATATAACTGGTAGTTCATCTTCTAAACCGTTATGCATGGTCTCTTTAGGTGGCATTTTAGTCCAACTTGCTGCTGATTCGGGATCTCCATTCACCATAGTTTCACAAGAGATAAGGAACAACCTGTTCATTGGTAAAATTGGTGAGTGGTTAGAACCTAATGATGTCTCTGCTGAAAGCTTTACAGGGGACAAAATAGACATGTTAGGTTTTAGAACATTAATCTTCAGGTTTAAAGAAAGAGAAGCAGTAGGTAAACTATAGGTAGCCAGAGAAGGCCCATCAGTGCTGGGGTGGAAGGATCAGAAGTCTTTAGACATCATCCTGAACCCGAATAGCAAAGAACAAGTTCTAGTCTCTTGTGATGGGGAAGACACAAGGAGTGGGTTTTACAAGAATTTCCAGAAGTTTTCACAAATAGCATGGGCAAATTAAAGGGGTTTACACAACGTATTCACTTAAGAGAAGGGGCTATTCCCAAAATTCACAAGGCAAGGAACATCCCTTTCATTGTAAGAGACGAAGTGAAAGCAGAGTTACAGAAAATGTTAAAAAAATAATATCATCGAAACAGTGGAAGCTGCTGAATGGGTTTCTCCATTAGTCGTAGCACGCAAATCGAATGGCAAAGCCCGTTTATGCGTGGATTTGAGATACCTCAACGATAACATACTGGTGGACCAGTTTCCTCTTCCGAGGATTGATGAAATGCTGTCTGTCTACTTTGGACCTATCAGCAGCTTATCATCAAGTTGTCTTAGAGAAGAGTAGCAGGCATCTTACCACTTTCTGCACCCCATTTGGGTGCTACAGATTTAAACGCATGCCTTTTGGATTGGCATCAGCTGCTGCAGTATTTCAGAGGCTCATGACAAACCTTTTCAACCACATCCAAGAAGTTGCAGTCTTCCAGGATGACATTTTAATCATGGGGAAGGATAGAACACATCATGACATGATCTTAAGAGAGGTATTGTCCATTCTCCGTGAAAATGGTTTAGTGGCTGAAGGCAGCAAATGTAGGTTTGATGAAAGGTCAGTTACATATTTGGGCCATGAGATTAGTTGTTCTGGTATAAAACCCAAATGCAGTTTGGTTGAAGCCATTCTTAATGCGCCTCCACCTAAATCAAAGGATGAACTCCGTTCTTTTCTTGGTTTGGCGGAATTTTATTCCAAGTTTGTCTATAATTTTTCAAAAAAAAAACCATGAAATGCGAAACTTATTGAAAAATAAAGTTGTGTTTGAGTGGACGCCTGCTTGTCAGAGCGCATTCGTTAGCATAAGAGAGGCAATTGCTCATGCTCCCACATTACAGGGTTTTGATCCACAGGCGTTCTCTATAGTCACGACTGATGCCAGCGGTACAGGTCTAGGGGGAGTATTGTCTCAATTATCGGATGATGGTAAAGAAGTAATCATAGCATTCGCGTCTCGTTCTCTTTCTCCAACAGAAGAGAAGTATTCAGCAATATAACGTGAAGCTTTAGCCTGTGTTTGGGCAATGGAACACTTTAGGAAGTTCATATGGGGAAAGACATTTTTGTTACGCTCAGACCATAAACCGCTGATGAAACTATTGACGACTGAGGGTTTGTCTAGAGCTTCAGCGAGAATTGCAAGGATGTCTATGCGACTCCAAGATTTTGTGTAGGTGAAGTATGTACCTGGCGCAAAGAATATCATAGCGGATTTCCTTAGTAGACTTCCTTTACCCATTAAGGAAATTGACCTAGATCCTTGGTGTGAATTCTCTGTAGCAGGTGTATTCGATGACACAACAGGTCTGCGTAAAGATGATTGGCACCTGGAGTGTAGCAGGGACAAAATTTTGGAGACCGTTAGAAATAGAGTCATCCAAGGTTGGTCAAATGACTGCAAACGGGATATGGCACTGAGAGCTTTTTGGGAAGTGCGTGATGAGTTGAGCCTTGATGGGGAATTTGTTTGTAGAGGTGGGAAAGTTATACCTCCGCTTGGTATGAGAAATAAAATTATAGTAATTGGTCACGAAGGACACCCGGGAGTTTCTCGTACTAGGAGGAACATTAAAGCACTATATTGGTGGCCAAGAATTGACTTGGAAATTGAACGATTTGTAAGGGAGTGTATTCATTGTGAATCTTCTGATAAAGCACAGAAAACACTTAATCCCCCTATGTCATCACTGCCTTGTCCAAATTTACCTTGGGAAGAAGTAGCTTTAGACATTATGGGTCCTTTAGAATGGCAGGATGGCGTTACCAAGTACTTGGTGGTTCTTGTGGGCCTATTTTCAAGATGGATTGAGGTTGAAGTGGTTACGAAAGTGAACACAGAGACAGTTATTTGTTTTTTGCAGAAATGCTTTCTGAGAGAGGGTTTTCCAGCATGTATCCTTACTGACAATGGTGTTCAATTCAAGTCTGACTTGATGAGAAAATTTATGGAGAACACGGGGATTGAGCAGAAGTTCACAGCGTTGTATCACCCAAGAGGTAATTCAGTAGTGGAAAGGGTTAATAGAGTTCTGAAAGGCATTTTTCAATTAGCAAAGAGAGGTAATAAAAATTGGGATGATGAACTGGACAAGTTGATTTGGTCATATAGAATTACCGCCCATGACACAATTGGGGAGAGTCCTTTTGGTTTAATGCGTGGAAGATTTCCCCATTGTAAAATTAATCCTGGGTGGATTGGCAGAAGCAGGAAATATGACTGGGATGCTGATCTGATAAGAGAAGCTATGAAGACTTCACAAGGGAAGAATAAAGTTTATTTTGACAAACATGGTACAAAAGAACCATGTGTCCGCGTAGGACAAAGTGTAAGGGTTACGCATGCAAAAAAATCAAGCAAGTTACAACCCAGATTTTCGGATCCTAAAACCATTAAAAAGGTCATGAGGAACACGGTGCAGCTCGATGATGGCAGTATTCATCATATGAGTCGCATTGCTCTTTCAAATGATCGTGGTTTAGCAAAAAATTGTGTTTCAGAGGGGAGAAGAGACTATTGGTGGATGGATGTTTTTCCGTCGTTGGAAAAATGCAATGAGAGATTAGGGGATATGGATCTTGGCATAAGTGCACAGTCTACAGCCCCTTTGGGTTCTCAGACTGTGCAGAGCGGAGCAGGTGAAGTTGTCGCTTGTGATCATGATGACATCTGTGAGCAAACCCCTGAAGGTGTGGAGTTAAAGTATGGTCAAGTTCAGGGAAAGAGCGTTGAAGTTGAAACACAGAATAAAGAGCCAATCAATGAATGCACCACTGGGAGCAGGGTAAGCAGGTTTGGTAGGAGTATTACGGCTCCCAGGAAACTTGAAGGTTTTGTGGTTTTTAAGTAATGTATTATGCAAGTTCTTTTGTTTTTATTTTTAACAATGTTGCATGTGAGTTTCGTTGAAAATTTATCATTGAACAAAATATAATTAAGAAGGGAGATGTGTAGCGATGGTGTATCGCTTTAAGTAGGTTCGTGGAGTAGGACTAGAACCTACACATGTAATTAGAATGTTATGGGTTGAAGGGATGTTCTGCACTCTGTATCCGTTGTGCTGTGTGAGCTGCTGGTCCCTGTTGTACTCAGTTTCTTGGATTAAACACTGAAGCTAGATCTACAATCTTCGCACGTATTTCTTTGTTTCTTGATTTATATATGGAAGTTTGCTACAGTGAATCATTGAAAGATGTTGCCAGTGATAGCCATTTGAAACTTCAGGGAGTGAATGAGGGTGAGATGGCTGGTGTCAAAGGCAGCGGAGAGATACAGCAATATCTGAAGGCAGTACTCCTTCTCATCTGTGGTCAGGATGGCGTCATCTACAATGTGTAAGGTGGCTGCAGTGTGATCAGAAGCCAAATCAATAGCCTTGAAGAAAATCGTTTCTAGAAAAAGCAGAGCGAGGCACTCCTAGGGCACCATAAATACGACTGGAGTAATGCCTGTGGTTGTACATTGTTTACAGCCACTCTTCTCCCTGGGATTCAATTCTCCAGCTCCTCAGAAGCAAGACCCCATCGTTGGTGTTATCTGTGTGATTTCTATTTTTCCCATTTTACCTGTGGACAAATTTGACCTGTATAAGCATTACTCCTGTAATTTCCTGATAACCCTGGGAGTTTTTCTCCCGATTCTGTTTAGTGGGGTTCAAATAACTGTGTGCTTCCCCTCAGCCTGGACATTCTGAGGGTCCTGATGATGATCCAACATTGCATTAAGGGATCAAAACACTATTTCATTAAAATAAGGAGCTTCTCTACGTTGGATTTGAATCAAATGGGCCATGATCTTGTTTACATGATACACATGTCGATCACTGTCGCCACTAGTGTGCATCGCACTAAAAGAAGCACCAAGCACGTTTTTGTCACTGGCACCTGTTATATCTCTGTTCATATATATTTTTCATTAACTGAAGAGCATTATTCGATTACTTTTATTATCTCATATATTTGGGACCATTTTGTTTATAAATAAGTTAAGTTAATACAAAGCTACCACCGTTACTTTGTATCTCTTGTACTACCCAAAGTGCTTAGTTGTGTGTTCAAGGGCAGGGGAAATGGAGCTATTCCACCTAATAGGGAATTTGAATAGACAAATTTGCTGGCAAAAAATATTTTTGCTTTAGACAATCCAGCTTTAAAACCTACAAACATGTCTTGCCTCTTAGCGAGGTTCACCCATGTTTTGCAGCTAGTGCATTCTTTCTCTACAGCAGATCTACTCGAGTCTTATAGCCAACTTTTTTCGAATTTATGGGGACACTGTTGCATCCAAAACTACAATTCATACAGGATTGGACAATGACCGTTGTAGCTAGATCAGTCACCCTGTGGTATAGGTTTACTCATGCATGTGTGGATGGGTGCTCCCGACTTTGCTGATGATTTACCAGCTCAGTTGATGAACATACCATTTGATGGTCAGAGATTGGGGACAAAAGGGGAAAACCCTTCCCTCGAACCACTTATAGAGAATCGTGTAACTGCTTGTGCTTTTAATTTGTATTTGGCAATGGAAAGTATTTTACTAACAGTACAGATGCTTTAGAGGGTTCAGCTATCAACTTGCATGTTGGCCTTCTTGTCAACTTAGCAGGGTTGGGGGTGTCAACCTGCTGCTTCATGCCCATCAACCTCTCCAACAACAACTAAAAAGCCTCTCATAACACTTTCAGATACTGACACATGACTCTCATCGGGGATGAGTGGTGTTGTGCCTTCAAAGATGCTTAGCAATAGTGATTGTTCCTAAGTCTCGGAGTGGTCCGAGATGGTATTCATACGTTTTGCCCCCAAAAGGATGGAGGTCTTCATATAGTTCCAGATTTCCAGCTACTGTAAGAGTATCTGAAAAAGAAGAGGTTAGAAATGTTGCTCTTGCAGGTGTCCCTGGAATTTCAAGGATGCATGTCTTTGTTACGAATACAGAAGATCATAGGAAATATCTGAGGTTTGTTTTGGGAGCTATAAAATTGCAGTTCAAAGTACTTGCTTTTGGATTGTCTCTGCACCAAAGTTGATACGAAAGGTGATAGCTGCAGTGGTAGCTCACCTAGGGTAGGTGGCACTTTCTTTATCCATACTGGGTGATTGATTATTGCCAGGTCGAAATGGCAATTTAAAATTAAAAACACAGGCTCTGCGGTGGCAGGCTTGAGACGTATTTGAAGGGCCAATTATGTGGGTGGCACAATCAGAGCTGCAGACCCACTAGTAGCATTTTATGTACAGGCCATGGGCACATTTAGTGCACTGTACTAGGGGACTTATCAGTAAATCAAATATGCAAATCATGGAAAGCCCAGTCATACCATGCATTTTAGCACTGAATTGCAATGCTAAAGTGCCCAGAGTCCTTAAGCCAACAAAAAGGTGGCCAGAAAACTAGGCAAAGGAAGGCAAAATGTTTGGGGATAACCCTGCAAAAAAAGACCAGGTCCAACACCTGTCTTTTGAAAAAAAAATTTGTGGGAGTTTTTATTATCACCAGAAGCATTCAATTTCTAATGGATACTTCTAACCACAGATCCCTCACATTGTGAATATTTCCATAAATGTCAGACTGGATGTGGAAACTCAAAAGCAGCACTCCTATGTGCTGGGAGATGGTGTGGTGCAGCTCCACACCGTTGTTTTACCAAAAGTACTCCCCACTGTCAACTCGCAACAGAATTCCAAGTAAGAGAATACACACACTAGACATCAATTCCAAAAGGTGATTATACACTAGCCCAGTCACTGCCGTATCTAGCATAAAAATTATGAACTGGAGAACGTCGAAATACTCACCACTCTGTGATCAGTATTCTATATGTATAATCACACAACACAAATGAGTAGCCCAGTAACTTAAACTTATAGGACACCAAGATCAGTTAAAAGTAGCAGATCCTTGTAATATACTCTATCGTTATACCTAAGAGCCAGGCTACAACTTACTCACTCCTTTCTCATTGACCGGTGTTATAAGAACGCTAAGAAACAAGATACACTATCTATAGCAACGAACTGGGTTAGAATTAACATACCCTTCGTTTACATCAGAGTCTCATTGGCCTTTATTTTTATTTTTATTTTTGAGACCGCAAAAAAACAAAATGCACTAATTAGCTGACGGTCGGTTTGGCTCAGTGTTAATAAAGTTAATCTTTTAAAAAAATCTTTAAACATAGAGGGGCATGCCGTCAGTTCAACACTACATTTCCCATGATTCATACTGGGGGCACGTCGACGCTGAATACGGGATGCAGAAGTGGGCGGTACAACATTCAATTAGAGACAGTCCATTTTAACAGAACATCAAGGTAAACTAGCACCCCAAGCAGTGGAACCACCTCCGAATAGGATGACACGAGGGGCAGGACCCTTGATGGCGTGAGTAATGATGGAACTGTACTACGGACATAAGGTATGAGGTGTAAGCTGGCCCAATCTGGGATCCAGCATTAAGCACAGTTCTCACGGATACTGTTCTATGTTTGTTTTCGTGTGTTTGTCTCTGTGTATATATGTTTTTTCACCTGGTTTTGGTCCCCCTCAATAACTTTGGGACAACGACTCGGATTACGTGAATCTCGTGATTTTGGTGATTATTCGCCTACGAACACGCAGTGTCTGACTACAGGGCTACCCCGATAAGAGCTGGTTCTCCACTTGGAGTCGATACCCCTCCCAGAATGGGTTAAGAATGAATGTATGAAATGGATATACGTATGCATGAGCGTGAAAGGTGAGCATGCATATACGTTATCGTGACTTTTAAAGAATTTACGGCGATTATTTTGAAGCAGTAGTGTTGACCACGTGGGAATGACATGGGTTTAGGATCAATATGGATAGACACACACCTAAGAACGAAAGGTGATAGGATGCGGCGTAGGGCCGCCACCAAGACGGGCATTACACAGACACGAGCGCGTGATTAACTAAGTATGATTTTTCACCCGCCACCTCTGTATGTCTGGTGGAGTATTTTTCACCACTATTGAGTAAAGACGAACGCTTGTAGAGATGAACATACCTAGATCTCCATATACAAATGTGTGGTCTTTTCCTTTTTCTTTCCTTTCTCTACATATATGGAGTGATATGTGAGACTAATTAGTCTACGGAAACTAATAAGGAGCGTTAGTTGCCCTTATAACTAGTAGTATAGGGAAATTCCCTTCACTACCTATACCAGGGGGCACTTATTCCCGCCCTGAAGAAAGTCCAGCACCCTTCATGGGGCTTAATAGGACTGAAACATGTTGGCTATAGGGTCTTAGGACCATAATATCCCCATTGACCCTTTACTCTTATGTTATTATTACCCCCAGCAGGTCCAAGAATAAAAGGGAAACTGGGATCTGCTGCCGGGCTTTTAATCTTTATCCCCCTGACCAAAACATCTTCCTAAGAGCTCCCTGAAAAATGGTCGAGCCCACCTCGACTTCTAGGCGTCGAGGTGTCCCAATGATGAAGCATGACACCACTAGGGTGTGTGAGGGAATATAAAACAAAAGGAGTTGCCTCCTTCCCCACTCAATAGTGGTGGTCCTTTTTGACTTCACGTAGGGACCTTCATACCTTTAGAGCTCTAGGATTGTTCAAATGCATTCAGCAACTCTGTTGCGAGTTGACAGTGGGGAGTACTTTTGGTAAAACAGTGTGTAGACACGGGAGGGTGCACTCCCCTCATTAGTTCCTCTCGGCCCTCCTGTAAGTTTGGAAAACCTTCCTGCTTACGTTTGTGTATAAAGCAGCTCCACACCAACATGGTTCTGCTCTGGAAGGGACGAGTGGGGCTACATGTAAGCACCACCCGGGTGCACTGACATTCTGTTCCTTTCTTTTCCACACCTTCATACGTTGAACTCTATTTCTTCAATTTTTTTATGAGAATCTTTCACAAAAACAAATTCCTTTTAATTATTCTCAGACCCCCAGTGAACAGACAGGTAGCTCACTGGCACAGACCGGCACTGGAGGATTCTGACTACTTGACACAACACACTACGCCAATGAGCCCTGTGGTCCAGGGGTAGCCCAGCGGAGTAGCAGAGTAACCCTATCTCCTGAACGTGAGTCTAAGAGCTTGAAAACCTTTTTGGCAAATGCATATTTTCTTTTGACTAGTCTTGCTTTGTGCTTCGGCACTGCCAGCTGCCTCCTGGGCCGTTAGTAATGCGTTATGGAACACTTTTAGTCATATCCTACTGGCAGTTCCTAAGAACTTATGGGCATCTTTAGCCAAAACCATACAGGACGGCCAAGATGCAGCAAAATTAGTTATAAGGTTTGGCCTCAATACAACTGACTGCTTGAGTGGGGCAATGGGCCTGAGTGTAGTGCTTTAGCACAATAGCTGGATTAAATCTATGGGCTTCTCCAGGTATGTCCAGTCATCTTAAATGGATGTGCCGTTTAATATCTCTTGTCTCTTTGGCAAGAAAGCAGCCTCAGCCCTGGAGTGCTTTAAGGAAATTCGTGCCGCAAGTGCGTTCTCTGGAGCCGACAACCCTTACCTAGCTATGTTTTTAGCAATCTTGGTCCCTTTTATGGTAACGCTAGAGGTTTCTAATACCATAAACGCAAGTCTCCACTGCCGCCACAGCTTTCTCAGTAATTGTGTGGCTGATGTCGCAGCACTTGAAGACCGCGTTCAGAACAACATCCAGTTCAGTCCTCTTCCCCCCCCCCCCCCTCCTGCAACCACAAAACCACTTTAGTGTGACCATTGCGTCACTCACACGGTAGGAGGCAGAAATAGACATTTCCTCCAAGGGTGCCAAGATATCACTTCGGAAGCATGGGTCATGGAACTTGTCAGGCAAGGCTAAACCCTCCCATTTCTTTCTACCCTGCTGCACCTTCCACCACCTTCACTGTGGCGGACAGAGAAACACATCTATTTTACAACAGGAATTACAGGCCCTTATGGGCAAAGGTACCAAAGAGAGAGTTCAGGCTTTGGGAGTAGGAACTGGGTGTTACTCCTGTTACTTCTTTGAGCCAAAGAAGGACAGAGGCCTTAGTCCTCATTTAGATCTTCGCCCTCAGTACCTTCCTGCAAAAGGACAAAGTAAATATGCACATGCTGGTCCAGATCTTCTCAGTCCTGGATCCCAGAGACTGCATTATACATTAGACCTACTGATATGTGTTTTTATATTCCCGTCCTGCAGGCGCACAGGTGTTATTTGCTGTTCACAGTGCGGCAGGAGCATTTTCGGTTTGCAGGGCGCCATTTTGGCATTACCAGTGCCCTTTGGGTGTTAGTGAAAGTATTTGTGGTGGTCGCATTACACATTCAGATGTCGATAGTACCACTCTCCCTGTACCTCAACGTCATGCCCTGTTATGCCGATTTGTATAGCGCACCAATCACCCAAGAACGTATCCCGCAGTGGTGTAACGAAAGTTGAGGGGGCCCTCCTGCAAGGTACATGGAGGGGCCCCCGCTCCGGATTTAATCCCGAACTCTCAGGCCGGAGTACTGTGCTGAGGGGACACCCTGCAGCTTGGGGCCCCCCACACCACAGGGGCCTTTGTTTCGCCCCTGGTATCCAGCCGCTTGGGCAAGGTGTGTAGGTTTGCGGTCCCAATGTGCTTATATGAAGAGCCAGGTCTTTAGCTTCTTGCAGAACTCAAGTAAGGAGGAGGCTTTGATGTGTTTAGGGAGGTCGTTAAATGTCTTGGGTGTGATGGAGGAGAATGAGTGACCTCCAGTGTTGCTTTTGCGAATGCAGGGAGTGTGTGCGAATGAGCATGAGGCAGTCTAGTGGGTTGGTAAAATTATATTCTGCTGTTCTGGTATTTTGGGCCTGTGTTGTGTAGGGCTTTGTATGTGTGAGTGAGAACTTTGAATTGGCTGTACTTGTGAATGGGGAGCCAGTGTAGCTTCCTGAGGTGTGATGTGGGTGCGGCGTTAAATGAGTCTTGCGGCTACGTTCTGGATGGTCTGGAGTCTGTGTAGGAGTTCTTTGTAGATTCCGGCATAGTGTGTTGCTTTATTCCAGTCTGCTGGTGATGGACGCTTGTGTGAAGGTCAGTCTGGTGTTCCAAGGCAATAATTTGAAGATCTTTTACAGCATGCGTAGGAAGTGGAAGCAGGAGGTGCACACTGCGTTTTCTAGAGCTATCATGTTGAGCTTGTCATCAAGGATGATCCCTAGATTTCTTGCGTGGTTTTTGGGTGTGGGAGTTTGTCCTAGCTTCGATGGCCATCAGGTGGAATCCCTTGGGGAGGTCTTGTTGCCGAGACCAGCTCTTCCATCTTGTTGGAACTGAGCTTCAGGCAGCTGGCTCGCATCCTGTCTACTACCATGGTCATCCAGATGCTGAACATGTTTCCAGTGGTGTGTTGTCTTGTCAATCGGGGAGAGGATGAGTTGGGTGTTATTGGCATAGGAAATGATGGTGATGTCATGTGATCAGATGATGTTGGCGAGCGGTGTAATATATATGTTGAAAAGAGTGGAAGAAACAGATCCTTTTGAGAGCTGTGTGGAGTCTTCTGATGAGGGTGTTGTGGGAAACAGTGTTGAAGGCCGCGTTGAGGTCGAGCAGGATGAGGGCTACTGTTTCTTCTCGGTCCAGGATGTTTCAGATGTCGACGGTGGCTGAGTGCTGTTGCATACCATGTCAAATTTTTGTAACATTGTTTGGGTTCACTATTAACATGCCAAAGTCACACCTTACTGCTGCATGGATGCAGTTTCACATCTCCCACCGGAGCTGAGTGTTCAGGACTTTCAGGCTATGATCCCGATGTTTCAGCCTCTGTCCTGGGTCTCAATGAGGACTGCATTGAGGCTGCTAGGACTATTGGCCTCCTGCATTTTTCTAGTTGACAATGCCAGATGGCACATGCAGGCTCTCTAGTGGGATCTGAAGTTCCAGTGGGCACAGTACTAGGGAATTGAATCAAAAAGGAGCTACAGAGGGAAGACGTGCCAGAACACCCTCCAATCAACTACAGTTTCAACAAAAAGGAACTGGCACCATGTAGCATAATATTGTGTAATCTGAAATGAGTGGAAGAAAGAATGCTTTATCAAAAACCTCCAGTACACATTAAATCATATGGTATAACCTCATCCAGTGTACTACCGAAATTTAAAATTACAAAAACAACAAAAAGGAAAAAACAAGAAAGTGTAGGGTCAGTCCACAGGTTAAATAAACAATCTTGCTCACTCTACACACACCCTCAATCTCAGAAAGAAAGTAGGTAAGAAAAATGTGTAAAGGAAGAGAAAGTATCTCACGTGCGCACCACCAGAGGAGCTTCTGGTTGGTTCTCACCAGCTTGCCCACGACTATTTCATCATTAATAGCTTTCTCATAAGAAAAAAGTGAAGTGGCCAGTGCAAGAAAATACAAAAACACAACAGAAGAGATGTGTATTGTGAAAACAAAAACACAAACAATGTGCCAACGAAGACAGAGAAGGGGTTAGACTCACAAATATACTTTTATTCTTGTGAGGAGTCTATCCCACTGTTTAAAATCACAGCATGTTGATTACCTTGCTAATGACGGCCATCATGTTTCATTGCCAATTAATTTGTGGCAAATTCATCAGGGCAATAGAGGTCAAAAATCACCTCCCTGGACACATAACAATAAAAAGGACTGACGAACACAAAGAGACAACATACAGCTTAGTTAGTTCAACGGGATGTCCTCAAAAAAAGCTCATCTGTAGATTCATAATTAATCACGGAAAAAATTCCATGACTCTGAACTCGGGTATATTACCTAGTTGGAGCTATGGGCCCACATACCAGCCACCAACCAGTCACAGGGGCGTATAACTTGTTTGCTTTCGCCTCCCTGTTCAACAAAGCACGACCGTTGCTAATGCCTGCATCTGTGAAAAAATATATAAAAATGTCGGGAATTGATCCCTAGTATCCATGCCAACGCTATTCATCTTATTCCAACTGTTCCATAACCGAAATATACACAGGGTAGTGCAAGTGTAGGTCACAAGAAAACAATGCACTTGTAGCCCATAGGATTAGCCAACTGTCTCATATAATCACTCCTGGTTCTCCTCATATATGGGCCACCATACAACAGCACATGTGTCTACCTGTATGTTTGAACACTGTGAGCGTTATCACATTCATCCAGAATCAAGCTTCTACGCAATTCAAGTCAACCCATCTACAGGATTTAACTAGAAGGGAGGTAAAGCTCGCAATGATGACGAGTCACACAGGGATACTATAATTTGTAATGACCTGCAGGTCTGCCGGTGCTATCTACAACCTGAGCCGAGTTCCAGCCATATATTTTCAACTCAAGCAACGCACATACTGACCCGCGGATTTACGGAGTATATCAGCTGTGAAGCGTTCGATAATCAAATACGAGCCTCGCAGCGGGTCTAAAGCCCCTCCGCTTACCCTAAACCTTTACACAAGGGCGGTAACTCAACCCAGCATCGAGTTACCGCCCGCCCGCATCCGCTTACAAACACTCCGAACTCTCGCCTCGCGAGACTTTAGAAAGTTCCAATCTAGAGTGTAGGCTGTATGGGGAGTGTGGCGGCCATCTTGGCACTGTGTCTAATCATGATGACTAATGCGGGTGGACCCTGTTTCGGACACTTGTAGTCCATAAAACAGCCCGTCTTTCCACCTTAGCTCAAAATCAGCAACTCGGCAAACACTGCAGTGATATCTGGGCGCATTACAAGACAGTAATCTGCCTCAAAAATAAATGTCACCCCCTCAGCAATAACCAGAGGAACGGGGACGCCCCTCATATACCAGATAGTCATATTATCCCAAAGCTCATATCATATATTCGTTAAATTAGACCTGCTCAATTTAGTTAAAAATTGGGGCATGCTCTGGGGAAAATGGAAATACACATCAACAAAGTGTACAGCGGCAGGGGTCACAGACAATTTAATGATGTTCTCTTGATGTTCTACTCGACAACCGGTGGATGGCCTATCTACTGACTTTATTCCACTCAATTTGGTCATTCAGACCAGCAGTGTCCCCCTTCTCCGAATAAATCCAGCGAGCCTCCTTCACTGCCAATCTCTTTTCCACATCGCCTGCATCACCAAAAACCTTCTCCAAAACAACCCATTTTAATGATTTAAAGTGGTGTTGCTGATCATGGTAATGTTGTACCAGACATGTAGTGAGTTTGCCTGCCCTGATCATACTTGGATGTTCCTGTATGCGCACCTTCACCTTTCTAGATGTTAAACCAATGTAGTGTAGCCCGCACGGGCATGTAAGTCTGTATATTACATGGCATGTGTTGCAGTTAGTGAACTGACGAAGGAACCAGGTTCTCCCACTACCTAGTGTAATTTCAGTTGTTTTCTCCGTCAGTTCACACACGAACATCCACCACAGAGATGGTGTCCTGGGGGCAGAGTCACACTCTTTTTGTCATGAACAGGTCTCGGAGAAAACAACTGAAATTACAGGTGGAGTGGCTCTTGGTACCTGTCCCAGAAGCCTCTGCGCCTCTAAAAGTGGCTAATTCACCAGGGTCATTTTTTTTGCCGTGAACCACCAGGCAGGATCCGTAAACACCAGGGTGGAAAACTTCATCTATAGTATTCAAATGGAGACACTGTTCCTAGAGAGATAAAGGGAGATATGAAGCGAAAAAGTCTAGGCTAATATTAGGCCCAACTGCCTAAGGATAGGGGAGGGCATTCCTTAGTTTCTCATGTTGCCCTCACACACCCCGAAGGATGTCATGCTTCATCATTGGGCGTTTGCTCCTCGTCGGGCCGGCGCTGCAATGCCCTACGGGTCCCCCGAAGGGTCACTTTAGCGGAGATCTTTTTGAGAAAACGCCGTTTGGTGCATGCGGGTGTGTGGTTTGGGTCCTAATAACAAAAGAGCTGTGTGGTGGTGGAGTGTGTTAGTGAAGTGGTATCCTAAAAATGTCTAAGGGTTACTGGGATAAAGTTTAATGTGAATAGCACCCTTGACATAATAAAAGACCCGTAGGTCGGGTGTTACCTTATTGAAATTAATGTATCAATGGGTAACTTGTGTGTGGTCAAGCGGTCGACATGTTTCGCGCCCCAATGGTCCAAGAAAAGGATCCCTGGCGCTTCTTCAGGACCAAAAACGAAAAAGTGAAAGTGAATGTGCCCTAAGGGATACTACCCTCAGTTTACTATCCGGGCGAACACTCCGAAGTAGCACTGCTCTCTGTATGAGAGTCAGGTCGCACCAGGATAGACAGCCTAGGAGAAAGTGGAAACAAAGAGAGAGGAGAACATCCTACCTATTAAAGATTGTTCACCTTTTCGAGATATTCAAAAACGAGTGCATCATCAAAGTATATACAAAATATATACAACAGGGATATCACCTCCACCCACGGGTGGTGGCGTAATGGGGTCTCGACGGTAAGCTAACAGGTGCCTAGGCCAGGAGAAAAAGGGGGGGGAACCTGGGAAAGAGACAGCCCGTCGCCGACCGGAGTCACCCATATATGCATGCACTAACCGTGGTAGAGGTTGAACCAAACGTCCACAGACTGAAGTGGCATATACTCTGTAGGTCTTTCATTACGATTCTTACTTTGATATGTTCCAAGCACTCACCTAAAGGCACGGAGAATAATGCTCCATAGGTTAGGGGACGAGCGTACACACCTTCTAGTACTGTGAACAAAGGAATAAATGACAAGCAACTGCTAGTCAATCCAACTTCTATAGATTCCAAACTCGTCTGAGCTGTCTTGTACACTGTATTTAAATGAATAGCCAGTTTCCTAAGTACTCATAAGAGCGTTATTACTCACAGTTTTGCTCCGGCGTGGCCTCTGTACCACCTACCCCAGTCGTCCTCCTACCTGGAATGGAGACGAAGACTACTCCGCGTTTCTTAAGTACTGCCCGTGTTAACTTAATTAGGGCGGGCTCTGTGTCCGGTCTTCAAACGAGGGGCAGCTGTGTTCTCGCTGGTGTCTGTTAGCTGCGCATGCGCAGAGGGTAGACAGCTGAGCTAGGCGCATGCGTGTATCTAGAGAACGTGGTGCCGGCTCACGTCTTGTTGTTGCCATGGTTATGTGTCTGTGAAGCACTGAATGTTATGTATAATCAGCTGAATAGTGCTCGTAAACTATCAAAAAACGCTTCGAAAAGACCCATCAGGTGTGATAAACGAGCGGTAATAGTGTGAGTGACTCGTATAATTGTAAGCGCCTCATGGTGCCATCGACGTGCAGTCAATGGTGAACTCGAGAGAGAGTCATGATTGATTACGTGAGTCTAGGGGGGGATGGGGGAACGGGGGTCAGAGGGGGGTTTCATTATGTGGCAAGTGACCCCGGGAAGCCTACTCATAACCCTCTAATCTCATAAAGATGCTTAAAGAGGAGAGGTCTCGCGAGGATAGGGGGACCATGGACATGGATGTTGTCCCGTGGGACCTCGTAGTCAGGTAGTCATGAGTGTATACTACTGATTTCGCTGCCAAACCCTTATGTTAGGTTATAGTTCAGTCCATGGTATATCGTCGTTCAGGCCCACCTCATTGGTCCGGAGGCGATGTACCCAGCGTTGTTCTCTACGTAGAAGGGTGTTATTGTTCCAATGTTGATTGTTTTCCAATATTGTCCACTTGATGTCGTCACATGTATGTCCTTTTTCCATGTAGTGATTCGTAAGTCTGGTTGCTGTTCTCCCCCGTCGGATCGTGCTTCTATGTTCGCTTATCCTTAGTTTCACCTGTCTCGTGGTCATCCCCACGTAGCGCAGTGTACAGGGGCAGGTGATGAGGTACACACAGTTTTTTGTGTTGCAATTCGTGTGGCTCCGTTGGTCCCACCTGATTTTGTCCAGCTCCAAGTGTGTAGTATGTTTGGTGAAGGGACATGCACTACAATTGCCGCATGGGTAGTGGCCTCTAACAGCAGGGAGGGACCACAGGGTGGATTCCTGCCGTATGGTCTTCACGCGTGGTCTCGTGTTGATCAGTTGGTCCCGTAGGTTGGTGGTCCTCTTGAACGCAAATCTGGGGCGCTCCAGCATGAGATTACCTGTATTCAGAATTCTCCAGTTATGGTTCACGATGTTCTTAATTTGGTTTGATAGAGGCGTGAAGGTTGTGACACAGGTGATGGTATTGTCGGCTTCCTTGGTCTTTCCTTCTAGGAGTGCCTGGCGGTTGTTGTTCCTGGCTCGTTTGTATGCACGTTGTATGACCCTGTTAGGGTAGTGTCTCTCTTTCAGGTTTGATGTGAGGGAGTTAGCTTGAATGTCATATTCCTGGGTGTCGCTGCAATTCCTGCGGATCCGCAGGAACTGTCCAAAGGGCAGATTTTCCCTGAGTGCTTTGGGGTGATGACTGTGAAAATCAAGAAGGCTGTTGCAATCAGTCATTTTTTTGTAGATGGTAGTGTTGAGTTTACCCCTCTCAAGGGTGATTAGAAGATCCAGGAAAGGGATCTCCTTTACACTCTCCGTTTTGGTAAAACGTAGGTGAGGGTTCAAGTTGTTAATCCATGTGTAGAATTCTTGGCAGGTCTCCGTACCCCCCTTCCATAGGATGAGCACGTCATCGATGTATCGTTTCCACGTGATCATGTTCTCTCTGTAGGGGTTATTCTCAGTGAAGATGTTAATAGCCTCAAAATGCGCCATGTACAGCCCTGCTAAGCTCGGCGCGAATGTGCTCCCCATGCTGGTCCCTTGTATCTGATGGTAAATGGTGGTCTTATACATAAAGAAGTTGTTCTTCAGGGCCAGCATGATCAGTTCCGTGATGAAGCTCGCAGGGGTGTTGGTAGGTAAGTCTGTTTCGTGTAAGAGTTGTTCCACTACTTCGATTGTTGCATCTTGTGGGATGTTTGTGTATAATGCCTCTACGTCTAGAGTTAAGAGGAGGTCAATGGGCTCGGTATTGTTCTCGTTGATCTCTTGTATCAGGTTCAAGACGTCCCTGGTGTCTTTTAGGTATGCCGGAGTTGCTTGTACCATAGGTCGGAGGAAAAAATCACTGAATTTGCTCAGTGGTTCCAACAGCGAGCCTATCCCAGAGACGATTGGTCGTCCTGGTGGTGGAATGATACCCTTGTGTATTTTGGGTAGTAGGTAGAAGTACGGCATCCTGGGGTTCTCGTTAATGAGGAATGCCGCCTCGTGGGCAGTGATCCATCCCTCATTTGTAGCTTCGTTAATCAGGATGCGTATCCGTGATAGAAGTCTCTCGGTGGGATCAGTCTCCAACTTCTTGTAGTATTCGGATCTCCCGAGTTGTTTGACGCATTCTCTTTCGTAATCCTCTACTGACAGGATGACAGTGGCTCCTCCCTTATCCGCCGGTTTGATAATGATGGCTTCATCTTCGGTGAGTGAGTGTACTGCCTCGCGGAGTTTCTTGGGTAAATTGTCAAAGACATGCCGGCTTCTTAGTTTGTTTGCCTCCTTCAGAACAGCTTTCTCAAACGTCAGTACTTCACTCGGAACCATACCCGCTGATGGAGTGAACTTGGAGGGTGGTCTCAGTCCGGTGTCCTGGCGGTCAGGGGTGGGGTTGTTGTTAAAAAAGGATTTGATACGGATCTTACGGAAGAGTTTTTTTCTCCTGGCCTAGGCACCTGTTAGCTTACCGTCGAGACCCCATTACGCCACCACCCGTGGGTGGAGGTGATATCCCTGTTGTATATATTTTGTATATACTTTGATGATGCACTCGTTTTTGAATATCTCGAAAAGGTGAACAATCTTTAATAGGTAGGATGTTCTCCTCTCTCTTTGTTTCCACTTTCTCCTAGGCTGTCTATCCTGGTGCGACCTGACTCTCATACAGAGAGCAGTGCTACTTCGGAGTGTTCGCCCGGATAGTAAACTGAGGGTAGTATCCCTTAGGGCACATTCACTTTCACTTTTTCGTTTTTGGTCCTGAAGAAGCGCCAGGGATCCTTTTCTTGGACCATTGGGGCGCGAAACATGTCGACCGCTTGACCACACACAAGTTACCCATTGATACATTAATTTCAATAAGGTAACACCCGACCTACGGGTCTTTTATTATGTCAAGGGTGCTATTCACATTAAACTTTATCCCAGTAACCCTTAGACATTTTTAGGATACCACTTCACTAACACACTCCACCACCACACAGCTCTTTTGTTATTAGGACCCAAACCACACACCCGCATGCACCAAACGGCGTTTTCTCAAAAAGATCTCCGCTAAAGTGACCCTTCGGGGGACCCGTAGGGCATTGCAGCGCCGGCCCGACGAGGAGCAAACGCCCAATGATGAAGCATGACATCCTTCGGGGTGTGTGAGGGCAACATGAGAAACTAAGGAATGCCCTCCCCTATCCTTAGGCAGTTGGGCCTAATATTAGCCTAGACTTTTTCGCTTCATATCTCCCTTTATCTCTCTAGGAACAGTGTCTCCATTTGAATACTATAGATATAACTCGGAGCACAGACACTGGACCATAACTAGCTCCCGGTCCCCCTCTCCCTCCTTCTTTTTGTATGGAAAACTTCATCATCAACACTTAGCACATCATAAATGGCAGTACATCCGAGGTGGCACTAGGTATTTTACAGCAATGGGGAGTACCCTGGCTAGATCTTTTCGCCACCGCGAATGCAGAATGTCCCACAAATGCATTTTGCCTAGGGCGGAGATTAGGAGTCCTGCATGCCTTTCCACATCTAACCAAATCACCCTGCTGGCTCTGGGTTAGGTGTGGTATCCAAAACTTCTGTCATATGTCGTTCAACCAAGCTGCCACTTCGGGAGGCTCTGCTGTCCTCCACCTGGGCCTCCACACTCTACACCTCCATGCATGGAGATTGAGCAGCGGCAGCTACTTTCCTTTGATCTTCCTCCCAAAATTGTTGATGTAATTCTAGCAGCCAGATGACCATCTAGGAAATCAGTGTACGCAGGGTGCTGGGACAAGTGTGTGGCTTGATGCGGCACTCATTTGATTGATCCACTGCAAGTTAAGCTGTCTGGAGGGTTGTTTGTTCTGTCTTTGGGCGAGCAAGGGCTTGCTTTGGGCACTGGGTGTGGCGCAGCAGCAAGAGAAGCTGACTCGGAACACGGAGCTCACGGTTCGATTCCCCACACCGGTGGCAGCTCAGCTCAGTATCCTGCAACTCTGGGCAATAGCTCACTTAATCTCCCTGACGGGCCCCAAGCGCCTTGAAACCTTAAGGGGTTTACAAATATGGGTTATCCATTACAAATATGGATTACTGTTAAAGGCTATTTCTTGATTCTTTTTTTTTTATTTGCCTGATCAACCTTCTTTGTTTAAATCACCTGTTGTACTGAGATTTCTTTTTTTGATAAACAATTTTATTGATTTTAGACAAAAGTTAAGAGACCAGCAATACAGTACATCTCTGTATTGATAAGAAGCTCCACATTTGTTTGGATGCTAAACCATCGTAGCTTATGATCCCAAGGGGTCCCATGTGATACAGTCAATCAAGGAAAGCTTATTCAGTCTATCTGACCTAACCATTTGCCCCAAGCCTTACAATGTTTAGTCGGACAACCCCAAGCTTTGTATAGGGGCTTCTCTTGCCACTTCGCGACGCTAGGTGGATTGGAAAGCTTCCAGTTGGCAGCTATGTCTCTTTTGGCTACAATCATAGCCGCCTTAAAGAACAGTTTGTCGTTCCTGGACCCATCCAGGCTGTCTGTTACTCCCCAGGAGCGTGTTTAGCGGGTTGTGTGGGACCTCCCAACCCCAGATCTCTGTGAGCTCTTGTTCTATACACTCCCAATACCGAACCAAGAGGGGACAGGTCCAGACCATGTGAAAGAAGTCTGCCTGATCTTGGCCGCAGCACGCGCAGGTTGCAGTCGGGTTCAAACCAGCATTGTGGAGGCATGCGGGTGTTAAATAGGCTGTGTGCAAATAGTACAGTTGGAGCAGACGGAGCCTAGCTGAGACAATGATCGTCTTGGGCGCCATCAGTGCGTCCCTCTAATCTTCCTCTTCAAGTGGTCCAACCCAGCTCTCCCATTGGCTTCTGAGCAGATCTAGTTTAGTTGGGAAGTTGTTGGTTAGGGAAAGGCAGATAGTCGAAATTCCAAACCCCCCCGCCCCCCTTCCCAGGTTCCCCATCATAGTTTGCGCCTCTGGAGGACTATATTGCGTTAACATTGTGCCATCCGTTATGTGTGAGTGGAGGGCATGGTGCAGCTGTAAGTATCTGTAGAATTGTGATGGGTGTAGGGAGTGTCTGGTTTGCAGGACTTGGAAGGTGCATATATGCTCCCCGAGCTGGGAGATCCCAATGAGGTCCCAAGCCTGGAATCCTTTCAGTGCGCTAGTCTCCCTAAGCCACGTGCCATGCCAGAGTGGTGTATATTGGGTCCATTGTTTTGTGCAGTGGGCGTGACGCAAGGATGCCTGCCAGGCCAGAACAACAGCCACAGGTAGAGTTCTGGGTATGGCCCCCCATACATCATCGTTTGGATTTTAGACCCAATTCGCTCAGTTCGAGTCTGTATGCCGGGTTGGACCACCCCCCATTAAACCAGTCATGCAATGTGAGTAGGTGGGTCGCCAGGTAGTATAAGTTAGTCATTTTCATGCCCCCGTCAAAGAGTGGGATTTGGCATCAGGCAAAGGCTATACGGGGTCTCCGACCGCCCCAGAGGAATTTAGTGGTTAGGCTATCTATTTCTCTGAACCAGGCCCGTGGGAAGTAAAAGGGGGTGTTTTGAATGACATAGAGGAATCTAGGGAGGATCATCATTTTAAACAGGGCTACCCTCCCTAGGGGATATAGTGGTAGTACCTGCCATTTGCAGAGGTCCTCATTGGCTCTCTTCCCCAGTAAGGTTATATTGCGGGAACAGGCTCGATCAGGGAGCAATGTGAACCAGATCCCCAAGTATTTAAAGAATTGCCGCCTGACGGGTATTGTGGATTGCCAGTGGAAGCAGTCTCTAGTTAAGTGTAGAGGGACCAGGACGAATTTGTTTGGGTGGAGTCGCAGACCAGAAGCCCGTCCGAAGGAGTGCAGCGCCCGGAGACAGTGGGGACCAGATTTGTCCGGCTCCGCAAGGAAGAGTAAGACGTCATCTGCATACAAGGCAATTTTGTCTTCTCCTGAGTTGGGCTATTTCCAACCCCAAATTCGGTCGTCCGACCAAATGAGGCTCGCTAGGTTTTCCAACGCTTAGGCGAAAAGAAGGGGTGAGAGGGGGCATCCCTGCCTCGTTCCTCTTCTAATAGGAAATGCCTCCGACAATACCCCATTGACAAGTACTCGTGCTTGAGGTCGAGAGTAGAGGACCTTCACCAGGTTGCGAAATCGTAAACCGAAACCCATCTCGGCCAGCACCTCATCCAGGTACCGCCAATCCAGAGAGTCGAAGGCTTTCTCGAAGTCAATGAGAAGTAGTGCCAGGTAGGGAGTTAGTAACTGGCTGTTTGCCAGGGCCAGATGGAGACACCAGAGACAGTGCCTAGTCCCCCTCATTGGCATGAACCCACAATGATCGGGATGTATCAAGTTGGTGAGGTAGGGCCTCAACCGTTGGGCTAGGACTGTGGAAATTTTTTAAACCTCTGTATTTATGAGTGAGATTAGGCGGCAGTCAGCACAGTTGGACAAAGGCGTTGTGTTTTAGGGAGAACAAGAAAGGTGGCGACATCGGTTTCAGGGGTGAGGGAGCCCTTCTCGATGGCTTCAGCAAATAGATCAGAGAGATGTGGGACAAGTGTCTCTCTGTATGCAGCGTAGTACTCCTTTGGGAGACCGTCGGGCCTGGGGTTTTACCCCATGAGTTGCATGTTATGGCATCATTGATCTCCTCGCAGGTAATGGGGAGGTCTAAATCGGCAGATTCAGCTGCGCTGAGGTGAGGCAGGTGAAGGTGACCCGAGTTGAGCAGTTCTGGGAGGGAGGTTTCAGGACGTTGTGAAGAATATAGCTCACAATAATGAGGTAACGGTCTGGGCCATTGCTGGGTTGGGGGGGGGGGGCGGGGGGGGGGGGGGGAGGGTGGACGATGGGCAAGGCTGTCTGGGTCTTCAATCCCCAGAATTATACGGTTAGCCATGGGATATCTAGCTAGTCTACATAGGATCTTCCCGTTCTTATCCCCCCAGCCGTACACCCTAGCTTTAGAGGACCTCCACAACAGCTTGGCAGCATCCAAGGAGAGTTGTTTAATTTCGCCTCTCAGGTGTATAAGTTGTCTCTCCTGAATCTCGTCTCGATCTTCAGGAGAGTGCTTTTTGAGGAGGAGTGCCTGGGCCTCTCTCAGGGTGATCTGGTTAGTCCGATTCTGACACTTAAGCTTCAGTTGGCCCTTGGCGAATCCACGGATGGTGGCTTTGCCTGCCTCCCATAGGGTACCCGGGGATGGAACAGAGCCAGTGTTGGTGAGGAAGTACTGTTGAAGCTCTGCCCCAATCGCTTCTCTAAACTCTTCGTCCTGGAGGAACTATGTGTTCATCCGCCAAGTTGGGCAACTCGAGTTAGGGGGTTCCCCAGTGCACAGAAGTACAGGTGAGTGGTGTGAGATGCCCCAGGGAAGGATAGTGATATCTCTAATTGTTTGACAGTCAGTAGGGGGGACAAATATGATGTCTATACGTGCGTGGGTGCGGTGTGCAGCTGACCTGTGAGTAAATTGCCTACTCTGGGGATGCCAAATTCTGCAAGTGTTGCACAGACCCAGGGAGTCCTCCCAGTTCGCCAGTTGTTTGGCGTGCACGGCTCTTACAGCGTAAGGTGTGCTTACAGTGTCAAGGTGGGGATTTAGAACTGCATTGAAATAGCCTCTGACTATGGTCGCACCCAGAGGCAGGGACGAAATGAGGTCAGTGGTGTGTTCCAGGGTCTTTATGAGTATCGATGGAGGTGAGTATATAGAAATTAGGTTGAGAGGGTTTCTTCCTAACATTCCACTCAGAACTACAAAACTTCCCTGGGGTTCGCTAGTGGCCTGCGTGAGCACAAAAGGGCGATTGCGCTGCATGAGGATTGCTACCCCCGTGAGCCCAGTGTAAATCCTGAGTGCCAGACTCTATCAAATCCATATCTCGCTAGGAAGGGGCAGTGGTTTCCATGAGATGGGTCTCCTGGAGTAGGAGTATGTCAGATGCCTGGCGTTGGGCATAGCGTAAGACTGCCGTTCGTTTGACCCTATCGAGAAGCCCGTTGACGTTCCAAGATAGTATACGGAGGGAAAGTCCGTTATTGGTCGTACGCGTCATGATGGGTGCAAGTGGGATCGGAGGTCTGCAAGACCCTGGTTGGCTGCGGAAATACTGGGGTCTGGTTTGAGTACAGAACAGCAAATGTGACTGTAGGTTGCAAACAGTATCTGGGACTATAGTGGTGTACCATAAGAATGCTGGCATGACACCTGATAAAACAACAGCATCAGGAAAACGGTCCCAACCCCCTCCCACCACCCTGTACTTCTGGAACAGAAGCATCTGTTGTCCCAATTAGGCATAGTAAGTAACCAAACTAAAATGTTTGGGTTGGATTGCGTGGAGGACCCCTCCTTACATAAGGATACTCATTGTCTCGGGAGAGAGACCAGTAGATCGTAGTAAGAACCCTGCCATGGTGTGTTTGGTGGTGAAATAGTGAGATTAACAGTACTGATTAGGTCTGTCACTTCAGGAGCACCGGGCTGCAAGAGAGCTCGGGATCAGTAGAAGCAATGTGGAGGCTTTTCGTGTGCGGTGTTTCTCGGTTCAATGTGGTTCGTGGAAATGGATCGCAGTAGGGAGCAAGAGGTGCCCAAGGGTGTCCAGTCTCCAGGGCGCGGTTCGGAGTGTACTGAGATTTCTTAAAGGTTTAATGCATGTTTCTGCAGAAGCCCTTTGTGACGCCACAGTAGGGCTTGAATTTAGTTTTCGCTTTTCTAATATGTACCCCATTTGAACCAATGCACAACAGGTCACTAGGTCTCTTGACCCTGAAACCAGTCTTTCTGGTTGTGATCTTGTCATGTGAGTGAGCTGCAGGCCCTCTCCGTCCATCCGTCTTACACAATATTCTTTCCCAAAAACTTGTTATGAGAACCTGAGCTGCATCTCTTCCAAAGGTAGTGACGCCTTTCTGTGTCAGGCAGGCTATCACCCTTCCAACTTTCATTGCCCTGCCTTGCCCATTGAAAGAGAAGGCAAGACTCTTCCGTTTAGACCCTAAAAGAGCCCTCATTTTCTACATTGATCGTACCAATGACCATCTGGTGGAATTATCTCTTTGTGGGCTGTTTGGAAACAAAGAAGTGCAGGGCAGCGCAGAAAAGAACCACCTCTTGGTGGATTGCCCTCCTCATAAAAATGTGTTGTGCGCTAGCTAAGAAGCAGCAGCTTTTGGGATTGTGGGTTCATTCCACTTGAGCCACAGTTGCTACTTCTGCACTAGGACACAGAGTGCCTGTGCTGAATATTGGTCAGGCTGCTACGTGGGCATCGATGCACACATTCATGTAGCACTATTTCCTTGACAGTCAGGTCCATCAGATGGCATTTTGCCCGTTAAGTCATGTAGGCCTTTTTGATTTGGCTCACTGTAGGAAATTGCCCTTTTTGCATGGTCACCCCCACATTTATTTCTCCAATGCTGATGATTGTGATGCTGAAAGTGCACTGAGACCTGCTAACTAGGCCCAAGTGCCAGTGCTCTCTCCCTAAAATATGATAAATATGAATTGGCAGCCCCAATTGGCAAGGACGTTAACTCTCTTATAAGTCCCTGGTAAGTGGTACCAGTGGTATCCAGGGCTTGGGAGATAAAGGGGTCACCAGGGCCAGCCGCACGGATTGTGCCACCCTGAGTGACCCAAGTAAAGCGATGACAGCAGACCTGCCTTTGCAGTCTGCAGTAGCAATGCAAACTGCTCAAATTTTCCATCACCATGAGTGGCAAGGTCACAGCACTACGGTTTATGTATGCCAGTCACCCTAAGGTAAGCCTCATGGACCCAGGAGGCAGGGTGCATTATATATTATAAGGTGTGGATATATATGAGCAAGCTTATATGCCCCTACAGTAGCCATTAGGGTCTACTACAGGGGGGCATAGGATCACATGGACTGGCACCCCTAGGTTTCCAGCTCTATTATGGTCCCACTGAAAAGTGGCATGCTTAGTATCAAACAACTTGTCTCATCAAACTCGAACGTTTTCTACAGTCTGATTTAATGTGACTTACAAACAGGTGGCTAACTTAGAGGTTTACCACCTGATTGCTTAACCTTTACTATGCCCTGGCTGACAGCCTGCAGCTGCTGCAGCCAAGGCAGAAATCTGACACTCTGCCAAGAGATCTGAACTCTCTCAGACGACAGAAAGAAAGGCCTGCCTGGTCGGGAGGTGTCACCTCCCTCCCTGGCAGGATGGCTAGTGAAGTGGCACATCAAGGCCATGAACTTCAAAGCCCTCACTGCCTTTGATCTACAACCGCTTCATCCCAGAGGAGGAAAAAGCCAACCCTCTGCCCCAGGCATATTTGCCACCTGGGTAAACAGGGCAATTAGGTAGTCAGGAGGCATACACCTTCAGAAGGCTAGCCACACCTATCATGTGGGCTACCTGGTCTGTACAGCCGAAGAAGGATTCTGCTTTTTTTTTTTAAAGTGGCAGAATAGAGGATTCTTGGTAGAAAAGGTGTCACCCGGAAGTGTTCACCTCAGGGGCAGATTAGCCACTGAGCTAGTAGCCCATTGGTCACTAACTCTCACATCCCGCACTGGCACAAGAACCTCTGATCTGATCGACTTGCAACAAAGAAGAGACCCGAGTTTGTACCTGAAGGACCTATACAAAGCAAAGTCGCGATGCCCTGCATCTGTGACAACAACCCTAAAACTACACGACACTGACTCGTTGCGGACCAGAGACCGGTTCCAAAAGAAAGAGGAACCTTTTGGAAAGCCAAAAACAAAACCAGAACTCCCTTGGACTAGAGATACTAGTCCCCTGCAGTCTGCAGGTTTAAGCACGCTACTGGAACCAAAGAATCACTGGCCATCCGGCCCACCGAGGGATCGCCCAAAAGTAAATGGTCCAGTGCATTGAAGGAAACATAGTCCTGCCCTCCAGCAAGTTTTAGGCTGCTACCATTTTCTCCCGGAGGTCAAAATACCCCAAGGCTGAGCTTGCCGCTGCCAAGGTTTGTTGATGGCCACTCCTGCTACCACTACCTTTGTTCGACGCTGTGACTCGGGGAAACCCCACAGCATCGTCATACCACCGCCTCAGTGGCACAGTTTTTGGGTTTTTGCACCCCTTTCCTCACCAGCATTGTCTAAGCATTACAAACAGTGCTGAAGCTCCTGCTTCAGCACCAGGGAAAACCATGGTTACTCCGCACCTGGGCCCTAAGAGCCAGGTAAAATTCAACTAGCTGTCAGACCCTGGTCGTGGGACCCGGATCACCTTACCCCACCAGTGGTATCCACTGACCGCGACCTGCAAGTGACAGATTGTCATTACTGCTTTTTCCCATTGACTGCAACATTAAAGTTTTGCAAAAGTGAAATGCACAGATATATTTTTCCTATAAATCTATATATTGGTGTCAGATTTTTTTCGAGTAGTGTCAACTACTTATAGTCCATGATGGTACTCTGAAATGCTTAACTCATGTTCCTCTTGTAAAGCCTGACTGCTTAGTGCCACCCTACCAGGGATTTATTAGTGTGAATCCAAAGGGCTTATTTGGGTTAACATGAAGGTATTGCATGGTGAAACCTAACCAGCTCACTACATAATACCCCACTTTCCTACACCCATTACACAGACCCACCACCTTGTGTGACACTGCTTTATTATCTAGTCACAAGTTGAGAAATCTGCAGTTAGAAGATTCAATCAGAAGAACAAGTTACCTATCTGCTGTAAAGTCCTTCCGGTGAATACTCATTCTAACCGCAGATTTCCTTGCTAACCCTTCCAGCTCCACGTTCTGTGAAATGGTCTCATTTTCCATTTAAAAAGGTCCCAGCCTAGAGATCTGCACACTGGTCAAGCCATTTGCCCATGCGCTCTTCCTCGGAGACTCCTTGATTAGACGCTGAGAATTGTTTAAACATGATGTTTAGTTTTCTTTGGCTTCAAAGTGGAAGGCCTTTCCCAATTTGACCCCATATGCTCTCTTGCTGGTGGAAGAGAGAATGTGAAAGTAAAACCATGCAATATGTGAATTCTTTATAGCACGCATATAATTAAAGACATCTGTGTGGTGTATGAATTAAACATGTCAAATATTTGAAAAAAATAGCATTGAAACACAGTGAGGACATTATGAGACTTGGGGCATGCAAGAAGATAATACCGCACCCAGTAAATGCTGCTGTAGTGCGGTATTTTACCAGGTGTGTTATTTCTTTACCATTCCGAGCTCTAGACCTAGGAAAGAAGGACCACGTTGTGATAGCACATTTTTCGACTGTTGTGAATGGCAAAACTGCTGTTATTGCAGTATTTCTCCTTACAAATACTCCCAAAATTCACCTGAAACACATGTATGTTGGTGAAATATTTTCACACAAGTTGGAATCTCATCCAAGAGTAAATTTCCGAACAATAAACCCATACTCTACATTTTAGCAAAGAATTTTTTTAATATGTGCTCCAAAATACACTATTGGACTTCCTGCTACTCCCTACCCCATTCACTACCACCTCCACCTTCTTTTACACTAAACCGGATTCCCGCATTAAGGACTCTGGGGCACTCATGAGTGGCCTATTAAAATTCCCATTTCCCTACACCAGAATTATCATTGCCGGGGGTCCCTGTAATTCTGGGGGCAGGAAGATGACGGGGTTTGAGACTTTGGGGAATGACGCGTGGGAATATACGTTTGGGCCCATTCCCACATATTTTCCTCCCAGAGTTTCACACGGAGATCACTCGAAATGTGGACCATGTGCAGTTTTTAATTGTAGTCAGCCTGGTACTGGGACCATCCGAATTTATAGACTAGGCTAATGAAAACCTCGCTTTTTAAGTAGCATTTTATTATTCATACCCCTTTCTCCTTAGTCAGTTGATGTTGCTGGCCAACACTCCACACCGTCCAAGAGACCGTTGTTTACTGTCTTCCCTTCTTAGGAAGGTGTGGACAGAACTTGCTCCTATTAAGAATAATCACAGAAGAAAAACGAGGATACAAAAGTAATGTTGCAGAAAGAGTAGTGCTGCTTATCTGCAGTAATCGACACCGTAATGGACATGGCTGGACCGATGTGTATCAGTTGGCGGGTGTGGCGGTCCTTCACAGGCTAAGTTGCCGCCAAACATCTTTCGGACCAGAGGTTAAAACTTTAAGCTCCGCATGGCGTTCAATCGGAAAGTCCTATTTGGCTGTCACATTGACTACACATTACAGAATGTAGACACAAACTGCAATGTCACTGAGTGTCAGTTTTGCAAATGACTGCCCTTTTATGGAGACATGGCTCACTGCCAGCTATCATTCCGACGATCCTACTAACAAACCTACCAATGCAAGCAGTCTTACTGGCAACAGTACTATTCATAACTGCAGTCAGGAATATCTTCCAGATCAACATATTGTAGAGAGTCAATTTAGTGACAAGCAGCCATCTTAGCCTGATCGCAATATGGAAGTAATTGATTCACACTCGGCCCCAGCCACTAGTTCCATGTACTCCCAGATCCACTTAGAATAAAAGATCTCTCCCTAATTGGCCTGGGATATAATTGCATACATCTGATTGGTCATTAGCTTATTCCAGCATTGGCACACCCTCAGGATGATTGAAAGGTCTCTTACAAACACTGTTGTCACCGTCAGACCTCATGCTGCTTAAATCGGCCTTACAAACCCATCCCAAATCATATTGGTTTTATTCTGGCAATTTTTGGGTTCAAAATGAAATCGAGAGCTACTCTAATTCTAGTTAAAAAAAAACAAGTACCTAGAGAAGCAGTTGGTCTGCATGGTAACACTTTAAGAGTTACTCCAGCTTTACCAAGAAGGTAAGTTAGTGATATTCCAAGGCTTACGCGATGTTTACTATCATGTTCCCATTCAGGCCAACCTTCATTTGCAATTTGACGTCTTTTTTTGGGACCAAATCACCACCATGGGTATTTAAAAAGTGCCTCACTAATTCTCAGTCACCAAGTTCTCCCTTACCTTGATGACTGTTTTTTGCCATTCCACTCATCAAATGGCATCAAGAGAAAGCTAAGAAAGGCTTTCTAGGGTTCATCCCTGAGGCTAAACATATTAGTAGTAGCAATCAGGCCAACACCAGGAGGTTTCATGTGGAACTCTTCCCTAGATGTGTACAACAAGATATTCACTTTTGGAGACCATGGTCAATTCTTGTGACTATCCTCTTCGTCACCTGTAAAACCTCCCGTAAAAAGTCCTGGGTTTCATATAGACAACAACAAGTTGATAGATGGAATGCTTGAATTAATCTCTGCCACTGCCAGTTGCTGGCGCATTCCACTCCATTGTTTTTCACGCACCAGGCCACCTCAGTTTGGACCCAGCCATATGCAAATCAGTCTTGACCCTGCTCTAATAGGAACAGTGTAGTCCGAACTGCCACGCTAGGTCCACCCTGAACTGGAATACAGGGGCTGTTAGTTCAGCCTGGGGCTGAACTAACACCAGGGGAAGGTAGAGGCAGTGTGCAAAATACGCAATGAGGTAAGAGGATATTACAATTTTTAAAACAATCTTTAAAACAATCTTTCAGTAGCAGCTAGAATGCTGAGTCCGTTACCATGGAGCAGCAGCAGTTGTGGTATGGCCGAGCCGCGTAGTCATGTCATCTGACTCGCGCTCGCTTGTACCAGAGCTTTAAGGTGAAGGGCGCTGAGCAACTAGACCGCTCAGCGCCGGTAATGCCCCCAGCCCGGAAGTGTGTCCGCTCTCGCCTCCTCTGCACCCTCCGTTCAACCGGCACTTGCCGTGACGGACCGGGGTGCCTGGGGCTGAACTAACACCAGGGGGAGGTAGAGGCAGTGTGTAAAATACGCAATGAGGTAAGAGGATATTACAATTTTTAAAACAATCTTTAAGTGTTCTAGATGTGAAGTGAGCCTCTCATAACGTTCATCTACCTGCACCCAGAGAAGCAAAAGCAGCAGGTGGGCTTCAGGCAATGCAGAACTTTTCACCTTGGGACGATCAGTGCTGCTGTGTAGTAGTGCTCACCCCTATCCCTAGTGTGACACTAGCCCGTTCATAAATCCTGTTGCCATCTCCGCACACCCATAGGTGCATTGCCTGCTCAGGAGAGCTCTCCTGGACCGGGTGTTGAGAGGTGGTAGCATCGTAACTCTCCGTTCACAAAGAGCAAGGACTATCATGAAGGTTTGCACCTGTTTCCAGACCTGCTCTGGAGAGCTCAGCCGTGCCTGTGAAGCTGGATTATGCACTGCGCAGCTCCCTCCTGTAAGCATCGTCGGGTAAAACTCTCTTCTAGAGGGGGCTGTGCAATGTGTATACCAAAGTGATCTTTACCAGCCCCTTCCACACAAGCCAAACAGCGTAGTGTTGCACAAAATGCCTCAAGTTAGGAATGGTCGCTGCCTAGGCATCGCTGCAGACTGTTGCCGTTCTCTTCACACCATCAGATGTATATATCATCCTTCCCACCCTCGTAGCTTTATGAAAACACATCTAGGTCATCATTCTCTAAGTCCACAGCATCCATGGACAGTTTGGCAGTCAGGGATCCTAAAGGTTTGGCAAAGATGTAGAAGCGCAAACTTCCCACCACGGCTCTGCTCGCTGTATCTTGCGGTACCCGATACAGCCCAGGCCGAGATTTCCACCAGCGCACGGAAAGGGCTCCTCCTGGCATCTTCCTCTGAGCCCCGTGTGAGGTTACTGATGTGTGCATAGGACAGAATGAGATTACGTGGCATTGCAGCAACACAAACAGCTGATCCGGGGGAAAGTAGGAGCTCTTTCTGCCTGGCCTTGCAATAAATCTGTAGCAGACTGAAAACAGCCGCCTCTTAAGGCAGACCTTAGACAAACATTGGCACTGTAGCAACTATATTGAATGAGAGAAATACCCTTGTTAGCCAATAGTGAACACAGTGCTGTGTGCAGGGGATGAGATGCACCCCTGCTGCGGCAATGCAGTCAGCTGAAACAGGGAAGTAGTCATTCATGGCTCTCTTTCAGCCTGCCAACGGCTTTGCACCAGTGTGAAGCCCATCTTTCATCACGACCATTGCTGTATTCCGTGGCACCAAGCTCTAACACCACTGCATCACTATGCTTACTTCTTAGGTGAGGGGAATTCCAGCTCTAACCTGTAGGACTGCTTGGTCAGTTTTGTGGAGATTAGATTTAGCTCTCGCGCGTCTTCTCCTGATGTCCGTATACAAATTCGGTATAACCATGATTCTGTAATGTTTGTATGAGCTGGTTCTTCCACTCACAGTACATCTTTAAAAAAATCTATTCCTTGTGACTTCAACAACTATTCTAGATCGATCTTGGACCTGCTCATGTTAGAGGATACTCCATAGTCCAAACTGGCTACAGTCTTCTTGCAATTAACATTCACCATGATTGCATCCAGCCTCAGAAAGAGTATGCCTATTCCACCTTCCATTTACTACCTTGTTCATTTCTATGCAGAAACCATGTTCTAAGTAATTGTGCAAAGGGGTTGAAACGTAAACATGAAAATGTGATTGTGGTTGTCGACACTCCCATCATGAGTGCCGTTCTTGTCAACATAATGTCCTGATCAGTCACGTATATATACCTGTATATCGGCAAGCGTACTTAGTCATTTTCACTGCACAGTCACTCCGTAGGAGCACCTTTGGTCTTTCTAAGTAATATGAATACTTTCATACTCCTCTGTACCGTTTTTGCAATATAAGAATGACATTGCTAATATAAATGCACCTCTCGCATAACTGTAACTAACTTGTAGACGAGTTCTTTATCTTACTATTGCCGTGGAAGTCCAGGGTTACACTTCTCCCATAGGGACCACTTGTTTTGCTAATTATCTGGCCCACCTCCCTGGGTTGCTGCGTTGCCCCCTTTCTTCTAACACTACTACAGAATAGGGCAGTTCTCGACCCTTAAGCGAGCCCATCAATGTGTTCACCCCATCACCCAATTGGGTGAGAGTTGTGCCTAGACCAATACTGCTTGCGTCGGTGGTAAGAAATGTACGTTTGTTGGGGTAAAATTTTCCATGGGAAAGGGCATTACTGATGGAAGACTATCAGTTCAAAGGCTTCCTGACACTATGGTTCCCATGCGAAAAGTGCATTTTTCTTAGAGAGAGCGCAAAGGTTCATTTTGGCTAGCAAAATCTCTTTCAAACTTTGCGTAGAATTCTGCTAGTCCTAAAAAGGACTTGAGGTCGTCTTTGTTCAAAGGTAATGGAGCTTTGGTGATAGCTTCTACCAGAACTACTTTAGGTTTAGTACCATCATGCAAGATAGTATGTCCAAGGTATTCCACCAATCCCACCCCAGTGCGACATTTCTCTCTCTTTATAGTGAACCCAGCATGCCTTAATCAATCAAAAATTTCTCTCAAAGCGTAATTGTGGTTTTCTTTATCTATTCCAAACACAGTATAATGTCCTGGAAGCATAGGCCATTACTTAAACCCTTAAGTATGTGTTGCTTGATTAGCTGGAACACCGCCATGGACGCCATCCCAAATGGCATTCTGGCCAAGCAGTACTTTCCTAAGGGTGTAATAAACAATGTCAAATCACGTGATGAAAGGTGCAACTCAACCTGATGATAGGTTGTTGATCAGTCAAGTACGCTAAATAGAGAAGCATCTCTGATCAAGGGTAGGATCTAATGAATTCGGGGAAGCAGGTGTCTGTTAACCCACATGTTAGCGTTTAAATCCCTTAGGTCAATGCAAAGCCTAATATCTCCCCCTGTTTTGGTGGTTATGACAACTGGTTCTATGATACCTTGTTTGAACAACTTATCAATTTCTTTCTTTAGTGGGGTCTGCATAAGGTATGGAATAGGCCTTATTTTGTGTGCTACTGGCTTAGCATTATTTTTTATTTTGATACTGCATTGGTAATCTCTTAAAAGGCCTAGTTTATCCATAAAGACTTCTGGGTATTCTCTACATACTTCGTCTGAAAAGAGAGGGTTCGACAAGCAGAACTGGGTCCTTACTATTATGGTCAATTTTGATGCCCAATTCCTTCTAATTTATCCACCCAAGTAAATTGGAGCCATTTTTAGTAATATAGAATTTCCCAACAGTAGCTCTACCTTTAATATTAATGTTCATTCTCAGTATGCCCTCCAAAGGAATTGGATCACCATTATAACCTCTCGCATTTGTGTCAGGTGATTCTACGACATATTTGTTTCCTGCAAACAGTTTGTTAAAATCATTCCTATCAATAAGGGTAAAATTGGAACACAAGACTACAAAAGCATTGACCAGTACATCATCTAATAACATTTCCGATTTATGAGCAGTAGGGTCACTATGGCACTCGAATAACTAAAATATATATTTTTTATCCTCAGTATCAATTAAATCAACAGTGTGCACTTTCTTGAGAGATGTATCCTTGCAGACTCTAGTGTAGTGACCTTTTTTCTCAAAATTGCAGCATGTTACACTTCTTACTTGACATTTCACACTATTGGCTAGATGACCATTACTTCCACAACAGAAGCATTTCAGACATTCATTAGTAGGCAGCAACTCTCTTTCCTTGGAATAAAGTCCTTGTACTTCATTGTTATATCATTCTTGGCAACGATATTGACTTCAGGTTGTGGCTCCATTGTAATTTCATTTCCTTTAGACAATCAGCAGTATGTTCTCTGTTTTCTGCTATTGATAATGCATTTTTAAATCGGGGTTTTCTGGCAAGAGTTTTCCTAAATCTAAGGATATTTGTGTATTTCACTAGTTAGTTGCGGATCAAAGATTCAGTGAGCGCTTCAAAGTCACGAGTGTTGGAGAGGCCCTTCAAAGCCGCTGTACATGCAGTCACGTTTTCCTGGAACCCTCCCAAAAACTTGTGCCTTTCCAGCACTACATTTATCTTTTGTCCTAATTGCTCCTGCAGTTTGTTAAAGGTGTGTTGATGCACATCCAACTGTGCGTCAGGTCTTTCTTCCTCCATAGTATCTGGTAAGATTTATATACTTTTCTACCTTCAATCCCCAGGTTGTGCAGAAGAATGTGCTGTTTGCACACAGGCATACATTTTTCTCCACCTATTGTATAATGTAAGACTCAAAAAGTTTGGCCCATTGTTTCCAAGGAAGGGAGGGTTCCCCAATATCAAATAAAAATGGGGGCTGTTCCAACATGGTAGCTGCTGCTATATTGGACTACTAAAGAGGTTTGCCGTGAATATGAAAGGAAAGAGTTAAACCTGTATCTGATCACCAACAAGATTATAAACTGTGTACTTTTTGAAAAGATATAGAAAATTATTTCAAGAAGTTTTAAGTCAATCGCTTAATATTCAGTGATTGAACAAAGCAGTTAGGTTTCAATTTGGGTTCAGATATGTTTGTGGAAAGTCCTATTTCTTTGTTTACTGCCAAATGCCGAGGAGAAATGGAACCACCCCTTGCATTTTCATCAAGAGGCAGTTCATACGTGCTGCAGAGAAACAGAGAAGGATGAGCATTTGCCACCTCGCCCTCCCCCACACGGACCTTGGCCAGTATTATAATTGGATACAAATTCAGAGGTATTGTAATGAAAGCTGGTTTATTCACCTCAACAGTTCTAGTCAGCTGCCAGGCCAACAATCTGTCAACGTACTCAGTTGACAGCAGTTGGAACAATCCAGTCAACAGTAAGGTAAGGTGGTGGAAGAGAAATGGGTGAAACATTCTAATCAATGGTAAAGTAAGAGGGTGGGAGAGAAATGGCTAAACAAGCATATTTATTAAACAAGGTGTGGTTCAGTTATAAATATATGCATATATAATATACATATAGAAATAAGAACAACTTATAACAGCCACCCATTATGTAGGCCTCGTAGCCCACAAGGTAGGGTGCATGATACTTAAAAGTAGAACATGTGACCATTTTAATGTTAACATGTTCTACAATGTCTAGCACCCAAAAGCTATTTTCACGGTGACAGGCATAGCTTTCATCTGTAGAAAGCCAGAGTATAGATTAAGATACTAATACTATAACTCTGAAATGGCACCAGCTAGACAAATAATTGAACATCTATCTTTAACTGTTATTATAAATCCAATTCAATGATGAAGTCGGATGTTTTAGTAAATATGAAGGAAAAGTACCTTTTCCATGCCTGTATTTCCTGCAGACTAATTTACATTGGCTCTCTAGCTTCTCCCAGCTCGTTTTTAGCCTCGAATAGGTGTGCAGTGCCTCCCAGGAGCAAACAATAGACCGAGCAGAATGGGCAAAGGGGATTCCTCTGAACCCCACAGTATAAGCAGGATGGGGGTTGTGGGCATCCTTTTTAAATCTACAGTGTCCAATCCGGCTTGACCGGTATGCTGGGTTTACATATAACCCTTGGGGCACAGTTGAATTGTGAGATAAGAGAAATGCAGAGGCAATTCTTGTCAATCTACTGGATGGTTGCTGGAGGACTTTGCTTTCCTCCTACCTTACTTCTATCTCTGGGTTTATTGTGGGTATAGAGGCTGCCTCAAACAGGATTTTGTGTTCAATGAGGGAGAACCCTAGGATTACCACAGTGCACTCCCCACACACACTTCCAACCTTGAGCCCAATTTTAGTGTGGCCGAAAACTTTCTTGAAAATGCCCAAAGAGGATAGGGTTGGCCCGGGAACATATACCCCATTATTAGGGCATGTCCAGAAGTCCTTGTCACCCACTAAGTAGTGGCCGGTACCTGCGGAAGATCAGAAGAGGATTCAGCATGCTGTCTGGGACCTGATAGGAGCCCTGAAGGACTGGATCTTGTACCCAGGAAAAGAAATGGACTCCAAGAACCACAAGGCGGACCTCCTGTTCAAGCTACAGAGCTACAAGAGGTCTTTCCCTGGAATTTCCCAGCTGACCAGTGGCAACTGGACCCGGATTGGACCCTGGTGTTAGCCTCTACCTGACATCCTGTGAGTCTCTAAATACCTCCCCTGAGGTCTTGGAGGCTTTAGCAGTAAACTCTTGTGGTGGATTAGGATATTAAAGTCTAAGCCAGAAGGTAAAATCTTTGACCAGGACGAACCTGGTTTGTGTATCTGACTGGTTCTCCATGGCAGTCAGCCTCAACTCGCACTCAGGTCCCTGTTTACTAGGCCTTTACCCTATTTTTCTAATTCGGTTGCAGATTTTTATTGTTTTTGCTTTTGACTTTATTACTATTTTGGTACTGCATAAATACTTTACACATTGCCTTAAATAAAGCATGTCTTCTCTGTGCCATAGCCACCGTGGTCTCAGCTCAGCTTAATTTTGTGACTTGAAAGGCTTACCCTAACAATATTGTGATCATTTCTTGAAGTGGGCAGTCACCCCCCCCCCCCCTCCCCAAAAATAATCCATTCCTTACATCATCTACATGGGAGATATCGACATCCACAAAGGCTTAACTCATTCTCTTGAAAACTCTGAACATAGAATTGACATCTATTTTGGACAACCACTGTCTTCTGGATATATTATAACCTGGCTTTACAAGTGGTCACAGCACTGATTTGACTCTGGTAGCTGCCACCAATGGTATTACAGGGATTGACGACAGAGGAGGCTCTGCTGTACTGTTTTTTTGCTAAGTCTCTTGGCTGCATTTAATACGGTCTGCCACTCACTGCTCATGATTTGCTTAGCCCAGCTAGGGATCAAGAATGAGGCCTTTGAACTGAAATGTTTCTTTTTGACAGGTAGGAAACATTACCCGCAGACGGTCACAAGCTCATCTTACGTCTGGGGTACCGACGGATAGAGCGGTGCCCCCTCCTGAGCTGTCGCCAGGTGTAGGTGGGTTACTTACCCAGCCGTCTGCGGGTAATGTTTCCTAGAAGAACAGACAGCTGATTTTGGTTCCGGTTCTCGTATCCTTTTTGTGTTTATATCACTTGTATATTGATGCAGCAGCATTATTAGAGGTCCTGATGAAAGCTTTGTCCACGACTGGGCTGTAAGCTGAAACATGTCGACCACTTTTTCTCATTCTACTTAAGCGGTTTGAATCTATACTGCTTATGCACTGATCTTTTACGCTGGCAGAGGATGTACTAGAATAAAGCATATGATGTACATTCTATAGCCAATTTTAAATTGCACTTTTTGTTTTTTGTTTTACGCTGCGCTTGCTCTCACATCACCATTGCTCTACATTTGTGGACTTAGTTGTTTCCACCTATATTTGAAAACATCCCTGAGCTCCTTCCTCGTAGAGAGGAAGTTGTAGCCCCCAAAGGAACTAGGTTTTTCCTTTGGGAGGAGATTCCCAAATGATGAAGCATGTCACCTCTGGTGAGTGAGGGATTTCGTCCTTTAAAGGGATATGCCCACAGTTTTTCTGCTGTAAGGCATAGTTATTGGTCTGGTGTGGTGCATCTTATCGAATATTATTAGTGCCAAAGCACACTTTTCTAAAAACATTTCTTTAGACCCCAAGATTTCGTGCTGTTTTTCGATACATTATATGGGGAATAAATCTTGTTGTGGTCTGTAAATATTCCCTTAGACCCCCCTGTTTTGAACTGTTTTTTGTATTTTGTCAATAAGGTTACCCATGACTTTAAACGTATTCTGCTATCATACAGATTTATGAGAAACCTAAATTCAGGGCTTCTGTTTCAGCCTCAATGAGCCAATTATATCTTAATCACAGACACCTCCATGCACTGGGTTACTCACACGCAAGAACATTCCAACTGGAGCTAATGGACGAACAAGGAAAAACGCCTTCACATCACAATGTTAGTAGACCAGTCTGTACTGTTCAAAAGGGATGACACGACTTTCACATACTACATCACTATGCAAGGGAGAAGTACAAAATGTTGATCCCTGATAGAGAGGTCACATCTCCTCTGGGACTAAGCTATTATGAACAAGTTGGATGTCTTGGCGGGAAGTCTTCCAGTTATACAGAGCTATCAAGTGGATACCCTCAGTCGTTTCTTGTCAGACTGTCACATGTGGGAGTATTATCAGGGTCAGTTGCGGCAAGACTTCATATGGTGGTGCCAACGCTAGTTAAACATCTTTGACATGCTCCTGATAAGAAAGGCCAGTTCTTCAAAAGCCGGTACCAACAACCAGGCTCTAGACTAGAGCAATGCATTTTCATTGCCATGGTTAAACATCTTTGCCTACTCTTCCACCGCTATCCCTGGTTCCTACCAAAAGAGAAGAAAGGGTCATGTTCCTTGTTTCTCATGGCTTCAGCAAGGCCACACCAGTTCTGTTACAGTGATCTGTCACACCTTTCCCAACAACTGCTGATAGTATTGACCCCCGCACCCATGGTTACTTCTCCAGATAGAACAGGCAAGTGTTGCACCACAATTTGAACTTGTTAAACCTCTCAGCCTGGTTCATGGTCACTTGGAGTTTGGTTATTTGGACATTTCCTCAGACTTTAAAAGAATACTGGCATGGGCCCGCAATCTATCTATAATTGAAACATATATTACTAAATAGAGCAACTTTTCCCTTTGGTGTTCCAATGAAGGCCTCCCTCGGTTTTCATTATAGCCTCATCTGGTTCTACCATATGCGCTCCATTTGGCTCAAGGTGGTCTTCAGTATTCGTTTGTTAGAGTTCATCTGCATCCATCTTCAAAATTCTGAAGATATTTCTTCCAAACAGTTCATGAAGTGCCTCACCTGTTAAATTCCCCGGTACGCTGTTCTTCGAATACTGTGGCAACTGACTGCGGTGATCTGCCTGTTTATATCCAATTCATTTGAACCTAGTCACAAGATAGACTAGGAATGCCCATTTTGCAAGACCACACTCGTTTTGGCCTTAATGTCGCCAAGTAGAGTAGGAAAGCTCCCAGTTCACATGGAAACATTTCTGTATTTTTTCCAAATATTGTCCCCTTACAGACTTTTCCTTAAAAGAGCTTGTCTTTCTCTGATCTTTCTGAGTTTTTCAGCAGTAACATATATATTCTATATGTATTCACTTCAAAAACAAGGTTACAGTGAATTTATGGCTAGCTTTGGTTCTTACGCGTTAGAGTATTTTTTTTTTTTTTAAAGATCTGAAATTCACTTTATAATCCACATTTAGAGTCAATGTTCTAAATTAAAACCAAAACCATTTAAAATCTACCAACTATGGTTCGATAGACAATTCATAACTCATAGCTATGGAATTTACACACCAAATGCAATACTGTAGAAGGTGAGGCCGTCCTAAGTAATAAGTCCCAGAAATCCATTGGGTTAAATAAACCATCTCTAAAAGTCAAATTTTTGCTAAAACTCTGATAGTTATGGCACGGAGCAGACGGACATAATTTTAGGAAAAGTGTGTAAAAGGAGTATCAAAAGAATTGAAAAGTAAAAACAAAACACAATAAAAATCCCACTATAAATTTCTAAAATTCAGAAAATATTAATAAGAAAAATGACAATGATTAAGATTCAGTTGGGGGAACTTGGAGATATGATTTTTTAAACCTTTTTTCAAGGCAAAAGGCAGCAATAAAAAGCAATGCATCAATCAGAAGTCATTGTTTGTGGTTGACCAGGACCCAAGTGCGATTTCAGACGTCTGTGGAGCAATGACTGGATACTAAGTTTTTACCTTCTGACAGATGTCTTTCTTAGCGCCAGGACATCTGTCAAACAGCTGTGTGATTCATAGATGACTTATTCATTCATATATTCATTTGAAAGTCAAAATCCTCCAGTGGGTCATGGTTGAAGGCTGTATCTGGCGAGGTCCACTTGAATTTGGATACCCATTGGCTGAGGTCACACTGAAGCCATTTGTTTTGGTTGAGGGAGTTGGCATGTAGGATATGCCAAACCTAACTTCTCACATGGTTCATTTCTAAATACTAGGCACCATAACTTGTGGGCTAAAAGGGATACTAATGGATGACTTCATATTAAAAGTAGGCTTTATTTCTGGCTAAAAGGTTGGAAACATTGCAGCTGTCAGGCTATGAATGTAGGCCTGAAGCCATATTTTCCTTTGTTGTAGCTGGCACGATGTGCTTCGTTGTACAGGTGACATTTAACCTCCACGCCATTGGTGTATTTCTTACAACATGTATTATGGCCTTGTTGTAAAGTTAACTATATCAATTGGGGATTAGCCAATTTTTCCATGTCTTAGGGGTCAGAGCACATAAACTGGGGACTGGACAGCAGGACCACAGTGTGCACAGTTCAAGCACCAGCAGTGCTAGTCTGCAAAAAATGAGGGTCACCATGCAGACAGAGAGACTGTCTCAAACTTAGGATGACATTACTGAATCAAACCATGTGTTCCAGGACCGCACAACTGCGGTGGAAGAAAGATTACATTCATGACGTATGCAACATTGAACAGTTTTGCATGTTAAAAAGATACATTTTCTTTATATATGTATCTCTTTATATATTTATCAACTGAATTAAAGTATATACATTGCCATACATTCCCACCCAATGATCAAACTTGAAAATCGGTGCAGTTACAACATTGTAGTTCTTAGAAACATATTTGCCTCAATGCTGTTATGTTCAGTCTGTTACTTTCTGGTTTGTTTATTTCCATATGTGAATATTCTATACATTTTTTCTGACAAATGTACAGTTAATGTGCAGTTACAGTTACGAAACCTAAAAATCACTGACATTTGCGAATTCTGGTTAGGTAAACTAACCCTATCGTATGTCTCTGTCATGATCGGCTTACAACCTTATAAATTATATCACTCATGGCATTTTAAACAACATTGATAGCATCTCAATTGACCTCAGAAATGTCAGCATCTAATATTATTAATATTAGTCTTTGGCCATGCGCAGCAGCGGCTAGCCCTAGTCCCAGGCCCTGTTCCCAACCCTCTGTGAGCAACCTGCGTATGACATTCACTTGTGCACAACAGGGCTAGTTGTAGGGTCTGAACTGCAGCTGAGCCCTCGCTAACCATTACTTTAAGTTAGACTTTGGTATTTTCTGTGAAGTTCTGTTTGTTTTTTTGTAGATCCTATACCGCATGCAGCTGCTGCTTGCTCTGGACAGCCTACTCCTACTGTGCAAGGCCTGCCTGTTTAACTGAACCTGCTATGGGCAACCAACCCCAGCGGTTTCACACCAAACAAAGCAAAGGCATTTTCTTGAGTAAAGTTCTACTTTCATGCCATGTTTGGTGTACATCTATTCAGCTGTTTTTCTATATCAAGGAGCAAAGAATCCTGCGGGTATTAACAAAAGGAATTTGTCACCTTTGGGACACCTTTCTGTGGACCCCAGCTTAATGAATCTGCACAAATTCATATTATTTATGTATATTATAGTATATTTATGTTTTTGTGAGTATATGTGTGTGTGTGTGTGTGTGTGTGTGTGTTAGAATCCTGGTTCTCTGGTTGGCACAGGTAGGTACTTGTGACAAGCAGGGAATCTTTCCTCTAGTCAGGGTTACACTCCTACAACAACCCCTGCTCACCCTCTAGGTAGCTTGGCGCGAGCAGACAAGGCTTATCTCAGAGCTTTATAGGTTAAGAATTTGTGAACACATACAGTAACCAAGTGACAACACTACAAATGGACACCACACAGGTATTTATATTAAAAATAAGGATTCTTTATATAGGATTATCACAAGACCATTAAACGATTAAAAATACACAATACGGTTGCTTAGTTGGTAGAAGATTGCTTAGTTTCTCTTAAGTTCTTAAATGCGACACTTTAAGTCAATGTACCTTAGATGCGACACGCAGGGCAACGAAAGTGTTGCAGCGATGCAGATGCGTTGAAGTTCTTGGTGCAAAAGAAATAAAGACGGGATCTTCCAGATGCGTTACGCTTCTCCGACGTTGCGAGAAGGCTCTACTCGATGCGTCAGATACAGCGGCGTCACCTTTGGCGAGATGCGACGACAGCGGCCTTGGCAGCGGCACTCTTCTCCGACGTTGCCAGACGCTTCCGCTCGATGCGATGCTGCAGCGGCTACACCCCTTCTGCGAGATGCGACGACAGCGGCTCCGACGGCGGCACGCTTCTCCGTGGATGCGAGGCGCTTTTCTGGTTGCGGTGCAATGCGACAACTACGATGGCTGCGATGGCGACACGCTTCCTCCTCGATGCGAGACTCTTCTCTCGATGCGGTGCAATGCGACAGCTATGATGGCTGCGATGGCGACACGCTTCTTCGGCGTTGCGAGACACTTCCGGAATGATGCGAGACGCTTCCGCTCAAGATGCTGCAGCGGCGACACTCTCTGCGAGATGCGACGACAGCGGCTCCGACGGCGGCACGCTTCTCTTCCTTGCGTCGCGCTTCCAGCTCCTTGCGACAGGCAGTCCCTCAGAAGGCCCAACATCAGCAGCAGGCACTTCCAAAAGACTCTGGGGAGCTGGGGGTGAAGTCCTCTGGTCCTGGGACTTCGTTCAGGGGGCAAGCTCAGTTCAAGCCCTTGGAGATCTTTTTAAAGCACAAGTTGAAGCAAAGTCTTTAGTAGTCTTTCTCCTCTCCTTCAGCAGCAAGGCAACCACTGCAGGCCAATCCCCCAGGTCAGGGACAGTACTCCTCCTACAGCTTTCCCAGTTCCTTCTCCTCTGGCAGAGGTTCTTCTTGTTTCAGCAGGATCTAATTTCTTGGGAGCAGGGTCCCAATACTTATACCCCTAATTCCTTTGTTCCTCTGGGGTTTAGGGGCCTTTGCCCAGTCCAAACCAGTTCTTGAGCACTCCGTTGACATGACTCTGCCTTTCTATTCAGGGTGCACGGCAGAGACATCAGCCGCTCCGCAGGAGATGGAGCCAGCATTGTGGTAGCAGAGCACAACCCTATTCAGAGCCCAGGTGTACTCCTCCCACCCATCTGACTGCCAATCTTCCTATTCACCACCAGGCTACCTAGCCCTGCCCCTCTGGGTTTCCCCAGCCCTGTCACTCACACAACCAGACAGGCAGATACACATCATAGCAGAGGCGGGCTGAAATGGTCAGGCAAGCAAATACCAACTTTCTAAGAGTGGTATTTGCAAACACAAAATATTAAAATAAACTTTACTAAAAGATGTATTTTATTATTCTGAGTTCAGGCATACTAAACTCGAATTTCTACCATGTTCCCTGGGTCTGTTAGGATCATAGAATGTAACCATTCTAGCAACCCATTCTGGCCTATGGAGAACAGGTAGCCTTACAATAGTGAAAAACTAAAATGGCTGTAATTCACTATTAGGACATGCCACACACATCAGGGCTTGTCCTAACGTATGCTTACAATGCACCCTGCCCTTGGGCCTACCATAGGGTTGACTGATATGAAGTTAAGGGAAGGTTTAGGGACTGGCAAGTGTGTGCACTTACCCAGTCAGCATGACAGTACCTGACTGCACGCAGGTTCGGCAATGGCAGACCTTAGATACATTTTACCAGGCCGCTTCTGTGGGTGGCACAACCAGTGCTGCAAGCCCACCAGCAGCATTTGTATTTACAAGCCCTGGGCACTCTTGGTGCACTTTACTGGGGTCTGACAGTAAACCAAATAAGCCAATCATGGAATCCAACCAACATATACATTTTAAATAGGGAGCACTTGCACGGTGGCACTGGTTGGCAGTGGCACAGTGCTCTGAGCAGCTAACACCAGCAAAACACATGAGGCACAGCGACAAAAAGTGGAAGGGAGACTCACGCCAAGGTGCCAGGTCTAACAGTGTGTGTATATATATATACTTTAGTCAATTAAGTATTTTATTAATAGTACTTGGCACTGTAGGAGAACGCGTTATTTGCACAGATTTCTTAACTTATTTGGTTACTACCTCATGTCACAGATTTGAATATCATCTAATCTAGAGGTAGCTGTAGTGATCAATTAGCATCAATACTGATCTATTCATTTGAGCATTCAAGCACTTTAGTTAATTAAGCACTTTATGAACAGCACTTAGCACTTTATTGAGAACGCGTTATTTGCACATACTTTTTAACTAACACTGATACTACCTCATGTCATAGATGTAGACTTAGTCTTATCTAGAGGTAGCCGGAAGGATAAATCAGCATCAACACTGATCAAATATCAGATACCATTAATACAAGGTGAGGGTTCTCACAACATCATAGAGAAAATAACACACTATTACTTGTACCGCTGTCAAAATGGATATTTCCAATTAGCCAACAACTAAGGTTATATGACAAACAGTTTGGATGTTTCAGCGTTTTAAAATACGAAATGATGTATGTATACACATATTAAATGTAATTTGTGACAGCTCCTTGAAGACATTAAGTCTAAATCATATATGGCAAAACTTTTTGAGATAAATATTTTACAAGGCGGTTGTTCATAATCCATATAGATCTACACATTGTTAACGCAAATTTTAAAACGCGGACAATTAGGTTGAAGTGTCAATGTCAGCATGTTGTTTGTTTTTATTATCCATACGCTTTGCTCAGCATACAAGTAATTTATAATAATTATGTATGAGTGTTGGACCATGCTCTATTGTTTAACATCCTTCAGATTTGAAGAAAAAAAAGTGATATAGGAGCAAAAAAAGTGGTAAAGAAAAGTTAATAGTATGTTTTCCATTTTCATCACATGTGATCGGGTGAAGCACTGCATCTTTAAAAACAAAAAAATAGCCTTACAGTTTGTGTTATCGTGAGATCAAGGGCACTTGTTGCTCGAAACGCGTCACGAATGAGGTCTTTGGAAGAATAAAACATCTCTGCCAACATATCTGTGGGTTTGTGTGCTTTCCTCTCGCCGGCCAGGAGGTTTGGAATAGCGATTGTCGTTGGATATATATATATATATATATATATATATATATATATATATATTCACTGAAAAAAACATAGGTTTCAGAGACGTTCTAGTTAGAAATTAGCATTTAAAAAACCTTGGAAATTCACCAGAAAAAAACATAGGTTTCAGGGGTGTTATAGTTAGCTCGCCATTTCACTCGTACAAAACCATAGAAATTCCTCTGTTATAGTTAGTTCTGCTAACTATACCTCGCGCGCCCGCAATGCACTGCTGATGATGTCACATATTGCATCATTCATGACATGGTCAGCGACATCACTGATGGCATATTAGGGCAAGAGATTATCTAAGATATTCATAAAAATAATATATTTGTACTTATAATAAACTTATATTATTTTTAAATATATTTTCGCGAGGTCTGGTGCGTGAATCGTGAGTGCAGAGAACCAGGTCAGCAGAGCTGCTGTAGAGCCAGAGAAACCAGGTCAGCATAGCTGCTCTAGAGCCTAAGAAGCAGGTCAGCAGAGCTGCTCTAGAACCAGAGACCCAGGTCAGCAGAGCTGCTCTAGAGCCAGAGGCCCAGGTCAGCAGAGCTGCTCTTGAGGCCGAGAACCAGGTCAGCAGAGCTGCTGTACATCCAGAGAAACCAGGTCAGCAGAGCTGCTTTAGAGGGAGAGAACCAGGTCAGCAGAACTGCTTTAGAGCCAGAGAACCAGGTCAGCAGAACTGCTTTAGAGCCAGAGAACCAGGTCAGCAGAGCTGCTCTAGAGCCAGAGAACCAGGTCAGCAGAGCTGCTCTAGAGCCAGAGAACCATGTCAGCAGAACTGCTTTAGAGCCATAGAACCGGGTCAGCAGAGCTGCTTTAGAGCCAGAGAACCAGGTCAGCAGAGCTGTTGTAAAGCCAGAGAACCAGATCAGCAGAGCTGCTCTGTAGCCTAAGAAGTAGGTTAGCAGAGCAGCTCTAGAGCCAGAGAACCAGGTCAGCAGACCTGCTGTAGAGCCAGAGAAACCAGGTCAGCGTAGCTGCTCTAGCTGACACTGACTGACTGACTGACACTGACTGATTGACACTGACTGACACTGATTGACTAGCACTGACTGACCGACACTGATTGACTGACACTGATTGACTGACACTGATTGACTGACACTGATTGACTGACACTGACTGACTGACTGACACTGACTGACTGACTGACACTGATTGACTGACACGGACTGTCTGCCTGGCATTGATTGACTGACACTGAATGACTGACACTGACTGACACTGTCTGACTGACACTGACTGACTACTCTCTACTACTCACTCTCTACTCACTCTCTACTACTCACTCTCTACTTCTCACTCTAATACTCACTCTACTACTCTCTCTCTGCTACTCACTCTCTACTACTCACTCTACTACTTACTACTACTCACTCTCTACTACTCAATCTACTACTCACTCTCTACTAATCTCTCTCTACTGCTCACTCTACTACTCTCTACTACTCACTCTCTACTACTCACTCTCTACTACTCACTCTCTACTACTCACTCTCTACTACTCACTCTCTACTACTCACTCCACTCCTCTCTACTACTCTCTACTACTCTCTCTACTACTCACTCTACTACTCACTCTCTACTACTCTCTACTAATCACTCTCTACTACTCACTACTACTCGTTCTCTACTAGTCTCCACTACTCGCTCTCCACTACTCGCTCTCTACTACTCGCTCTCTACTACTCGCTCTCTACTACTCTCTACTACTCACTCTCTACTACTCACTATACTACTCTCTACTTCTCTCTAACACTCACTCTCTACTACTCCACTACTCTCTACTACTCTCTCTCTACTACTCTCTACTATTCACTACTACTCACTCTCTACTACTCACTCTACTACTCAATCTCTACTACTCAATCTCTACTACTCACTCTCTACTACTCAATCTCTACTACTCAATCTCTACTACTCAATCTCTACTACTCAATCTCTACTACTCTCTCTCTACTACTCTCTCTACTACTCACTCTACTACTCACTCTCTACTACTCTCTCTACTACTCTCTACTAATCACTCTCTACTACTACTCGTTCTCTACTAGTCCCTACTACTCGCTCTCTACTACTCGCTCTCTACTACTCTCTACTACTCACTCTCTACTACTCACTATACTACTCTCTACTTCTCTCTAACACTCACTCTCTACTACTCCACTACTCTCTACTACTCTCCCTCTACTACTCTCTACTATTCACTACTACTCACTCTCTACTACTCACTCTACTACTCAATCTCTACTACTCACTCTCTACTACTCAATCTCTACTACTCAATCTCTACTACTCTCTCTACTACTCACTACACTACTCTTTACTACTCACTCGCTACTACTCACTCTACTACTCACTCTACTACTCGCTCTCTACTATACTACTGTCTCTACTTCTCACTCTCTACTACTCACTCTACTACTCTCTCTCTACTACTCTCTACTACTCACTCTCTCCTACTCGCTCTTTACTACTTGCTCTCTACAACTTGCTCTCTACTACTCTCTCTCTACTACTCACTCTACAACTCTCTCTCTACAACTCACTCTCTACAACTCACTCTACAACTCTACTACTCACTCTCTACTACTCTCTACTACTCACTCTACTACTTTCTACTACTCACTCTCTACTACTCTCACTCTACTACTCACTCTACTACTCACTCTCCACTACTCACTCTGCTACTCACTCTGCTACTCACTCTACTACTCACTCTACTACTCACTCTACTACTCTCTACTACTCACTCTCTACTACTTAGTATACTACTCTCTACCTGCTACTCTCTACTACTCTCTACTACTCTCTCTACCCCTCTCTCTACTACTCTCTACCTCTCTACACCTCTACCTCTCTACACCTCTACCTCTCTACCTCTACACCTCTACCTCTCTCTACACGCACACATATGCACATATATATGCATATGCATTTATATATATGTATGTGTATATATACATGTATATAATCTGCATATCTATAGAAATACAAATATAAATGCATGCATACATATACATATATGCATACATATGCATGATATGTACATGAAAGTTTGAAAAACACTAATACAAGCAAAGCTAAAAAGCCACCTAATTACAAACAGAATTGCTTTAACTTAAACGAGGGCACGTCCTATTGCATTTTCAATGCTTGTTTACTTTGGTTCCATCAAGAAGGCATTCAGATGTGTCACACATTTGCCATAAATTCTGAATGTTAGCACCAGGGAAGTCTGAAATAGAAATAGAAGAGGATTTGAGAAGTCACTCATTTTTCTTTTTTCAGCACTAATCATAATTTCTATGGCAAAATGAACCCCCTCATTGTTTTCCTTTTAAAATAAACTACTCACTCTCTACTACTCACTCTCTACTACTCACTCTCTACTACTCACTCTCTACTACTCACTCTCTACTACTCACTCTCTACTACTCATTCTCCACTACTCGTGCTCTACTACTCACTCGCTACTGCTCTCTACTACTCTCTCTCTACTACTCTCTACTATCCTCTACTACTACTCTCTACTACTCACTCTCTACCACTCACTACTACTCTACTACTCTCTCTCTACTACTCTCTCTACTACTCTCTCGCTACTACTCCCTCGCTACTACTCCCTCACTACTACTCCCTCGCTACTACTCTCTCTACTGCTCTCTACTGCTCTCTACTGCTCTCTACTACTCACTCTCTACTACTCACTCTCTACTACTCACACTACTACTCACTCTCTACTACTCACACTCTATTACTCACACTCTACTACTCACACTCTACTACTCACTCTCTACTACTCACTCTGCTACTCACTCTCTACTACTCACTCTACTACTCTTGAACACTCACTCTCTACTACACTCTCCTACTCATTCTACTACTATCTACTGCTCTCTACTACTCGCTCTCTACTACTCGCTCTCTACTACTCACTCTCTACTAGTCTCTACTACTCATTCTCCACTACTCGCGCTCTACTACTCACTCGCTACTGCTCTCTACTACTCACTCTCTACTACTCTACTATTCTCTACTACTACTCTCTACTACTCTCTACCACTCACTCTCTACTACTCTACTACTCTCGCTACTACTCTCTCTCTACTACACTCTCTCTACTACTCCCTCTACTACTCCCTCACTACTACTCCCTCACTACTACTCCCGCTCTACTATTCACTCTACTACTCTCTCTACTTCTCTCTCTACTACTCACTCTCTACTACTCACTCTCTCCTACTCACACTCTACTGCTCACTCTCTACTGCTCTCTACTACTCACTCTACTACTCACTCTCTACTACTCACTCTCTACTACTCACTCTCTACTACTCACTCTCTACTACTCACTCTCTACTACTCACTCTCTACTACTCTCTCTACTACTCTCTACCACTCACTCTCTACTACTCTACTACACTCTCTACTACTCATTCTACTACTCTCTACTACTCTCTACTACTCTCGCTCTCTACTACTCTCTACTACTCACTCTACTACTCACTCTCTACTACTCGCTACTACTCACTCTCCACTACTCGCTCTCTACTACTCGCTCTCTACTACTCACTCTCTACTACTCACTCTACTACTCACTCTACTACTCACTATCTACTACTCCCTACTACTCACTCTCTACTACTCACCCTCTACAACTCACTCTCTACTACTCCACTACTCTCTACTACTCCCGCTCTACTACTCCTGCTCTACTACTCGCTGTCTGCTACTCGCTCTCTACTACTCTACTACTCATTCTCCACTTCTCGCTCTCTACTACTCATTCTCTACTACTCTACACTACTCTCTCTACTACTCTCTACTACACACTCTCTACTACACACTCTCTACTACTTGCTCTCTACTACTTGCTCTCTACTACTTACTCTCTACTACTCCCTACTACTCACTCTACTACTCTCTCTACTACTCTCTCTACTACTCTCTCTCTACTACTCACTACACTACTCCCGCTCTACTACTCCCACTCTACTACTCCCGCTCTACTACTCCCGCTCTACTACTCCCGCTCTACTACTCCCGCTCTACTACTCCCGCTCTACTACTCACTCTCTACTACTCACTCTCTACTACTCTCTACTACTCATTCTCCACTACTCATTCTCCACTACTCGCTCTCTACTACTCACTCTCTACTGCTCACTCTCTACTACTCACTACTACTCTCTACTACTCTCTACTATTCACTCTCTTCTACTCACTCTACTATTCTCTACTACTCACTCTCTACTACTCACTGTCTACTACTCACTCTCTACTACTCATTCTCCACTACTCGCGCTCTACTACTCACTCGCTACTGCTCTCTACTACTCTCTCTCTACTACTCTCTACTATCCTCTACTACTACTCTCTACTACTCACTCTCTACCACTCACTACTACTCTACTACTCTCTCTCTACTACTCCCTCTCTACTACTCCCTCTCTACTACTCCCTCTCTACTACTCCCTCTCTACTGCCCTCTCTACTGCCCTCTCTACTGCTCTCTACTACTCACTCTCTACTACTCACACTCTACTACTCACTCTACTACTCACTCTCTACTACTCACTTTGCTACTCACTCTCTACTACTCACTCTACTACTCTCGAACACTCACTCTCTACTACACTCTCTACTACTCATTCTACTACTCTACTGCTCTCAACTACTCGCTCTCTACTACTCGCTCTCTACTACTCACTCTCTACTAGTCTCTACTACTCATTCTCCACTACTCGCGCTCTACTACTCACTCGCTACTGCTCTCTACTACTCACTCTCTACTACTCTACTATTCTCTACTACTACTCTCTACTACTCTCTACCACTCACTCTCTACTACTCTACTACTCTCGCTTCTACTCTCTACTACTCCCTCTCTACTACTCCCTCTCTACCACTCACTCTCTACTATTCACTCTACTACTCTCTCTACTACTCACTCTCTACTACTCACTCTCTACTACTCACTCTCTACTACTCACTCTACTGCTCTCTACTACTCACTCTACTACTACTCACTCTCTACGACTCACTCTCTACTACTCACTCTCTACTACTCTCTCTACTACTCTCTACCACTCACTCTCTACTACTCTACTACACTCTCTACTACTCATTCTACTACTCTCTACTACTCTCGCTCTCTACTACTCACTCTACTACTCGCTCTCTACTACTCGCTACTACTCACTCTCCACTACTCGCTCTCTACTACTCGCTCTCTACTACTCGCTCTCTACTACTCACTCCACTACTCACTCTATTACTCACTCTACTACTCACTATCTACTACTCCCTACTACTCACTCTACTACTCACTCTACTACTCACTCTCTACAACTCACTCTACTACTCACTCTCTACAACTCACTCTCTACTACTCCACTACTCTCTACTACTCCTGCTCTACTACTCACTCTCTACTACTCGCTCTCTACTACTCTCTACTACTCATTCTCCACTACTCACTCTCTACTACTACTCACTCTCTACTACTCACTCTCTACTACTCTACACTACTCTCTCTACTACTCTCTACTACACACTCTACTACTTGCTCTCTACTACTTGCTCTCTACTACTCCCTACTACTCACTCTACTACTCTCTCTCTACTACTCTCTCTACTACTCACTACACTACTCCCGCTCTACTACTCCCGCTCTACTACTCCCGCTCTACTACTCCCGCTCTCCTACTCCCGCTCTCCTACTCCCGCTCTCCTACTCCCGCTCTACTACTCACGCTCTCCTACTCACTCTCTCCTACTCACTCTCTCCTACTCACTCTCTCCTACTCACTCTCTCCTACTCACTCTCTCCTACTCACTCTCTACTACTCTCTCTCTACTACTCGCTCTCTACTACTCTCCACTACTCATTCTCCACTACTCATTCTCCACTACTCACTCTCTACTGCTCACTCTCTACTACTCACTACTACTCTCTCTGCTACTCTCTACTACTCTACTATTCACTCTCTTCTACTCACTCTACTCACTCTCTACTACTCACTCTCTACTACTCACTCTCTACTACTCACTCTCTACTACTCACTCTCTACTACTCACTCTCTACTACTCTGCTACTCACTCTGCTACTCAGCTACTCACTCTGCTACTCACTCTGCTACTCTCTACTACTCACTCTACTACTCTCTACTACTCACTCTGCTACTCTACTACTCATCCTCTACTCTCTACCTCGCTCTACCTCTCTACCTCTCTCTACCTCTACCCCTCTACCTCTCTACACGCAAACATATGCACATATATATATATATATATATATATATATATATATATATATATATATATATATACATACATATATAAACATATATATATAATCTGCATATCTATATAAATACAAATATAAATGCATGCATACATATACATATATGCATGTTATGTACATGAAAGTTTGAAAAACACTAATAAAAGCAATCACTAATAAAAGCAATGCTAAAAAAGCCACCTAATTACAAACAGAATTGCTTTAACTTAAACAAGGGCAAGACCTATTGCATTTTCAATGCTGGTTTACTTTGGTTCCATCAAGAAGGCATTCAGATGTGTCGCATATTTGCCATAAATTCTGAATGTTAGCACTCTAGTTGCTCATTAGATCACTGTAGTAAAGCTACTGCTCACCAGGGAAGTCTGCTGCTGGTATTGAAAGCGCATGTTTCAGTCTGCATGTCAGAATATTTTCATGAAATAGAAGATGATTTGAGAAGTCACTCAAAATGTGCCCTAATTTTTCTTTCTGCAGCACTAATCATACATTCTATGGCAAATTGAACCCCCTCATTTTGTTCCTTTTTAAATTAAATGTTTTAAGAGTTACCACTTTATTCCAATCAAGATGGCTTCAGGTGTGCCATGCGTTTGTCATAAGTAAGACTGTTAGCGCTCTAGTTGTTATTTAGAACACTCTGGGACATTCTGTTATTGGGCTATACTTGGGCTACATTTGGGTGATATTTGGGCTCTTTTGTCCCTGGTGGGCATCTTGGGAGACCTATTTGTTATGAAGTTTCCTAATTTCCTCATTTACTTCAATCTCCTCAGTAGACAATTCTTTCAGTTTTTTACTTTGATTCCATCAAGAAGGCATTCAGATGTGTCACACATTTGCCATAAATTCTGAATGTTAGCACTCTAGTTGTTCATTAGATCACTGTAGTAAAGCTACTGCTCACCAGGGAAGTCTGCTGCTGGTATTGAAAGTGCATGTTTCAGTCTGCATGTCAGAATTCTTTAATGAAATAGAAGAGGATTTGAGAAGTCACTCAAAATGTGCCCTAATTTTTCTTTCTGCAGCACTAATCATACTTTCTATGGCAAAATGAACCCCCTCATTTTGTTCCTTTTTAAATTACATTTTTTAAGAGTTACCACTTTATTCCAACCATGATGGCTTCAGGTGTTCCATAGGTTTGTCATAAGTAGGACTGTTAGCGCTCTAGTTGTTCTTTAGAACACTGTGAAGCTGCAGTAGAACACAAAGGAATCAACTGACAGTCTCTGCCCTTGTTGGATGTACATGTTTTACTGAGAATGTCAGACTTCATTCTCACATGACTGAGAAAGATAATGTGAATTTGCAGAAAATATGCTCTCAGTTTAGCTTATAGATCACCTTCCAAACCACTGTGGGAAAAATAGTTTTCTCTCAAACATGATTCATGATATCCCAGCAGAAGGCTTTGTCACATGGTAAAATCACCTAAGAACACACCACAATTCCTAAAATGAGTATGGTACCATCAACAAATGATTTATAATGTAACTAAAGTCTTAAAACCTTCTATTAACTGCAATGCTTTTTAATGAGGTGCTATCATGTATATTGGTCCCAAGATGGCTGCCAACACTTCTTGGATGAAGTGCTGACAGCCAATCAGATCTCACGATGAGATGTGTGGTTAGGCTCCGCCCAGATATATCTATGGTTTTAATTTTGATTTTCTCAGCAACTACTGAACGGATTTACACCATTTAAGCAAAAGGCACGACTGTGAACCAAGGTCTACCTTTCTGCCAAATTTGGTGTAATTCTATTCAGCAGTTCAGGCTGTAGCTGCGACTAACGGTCCCTATGGAAAATTGCATGGGGAAAACACGTTTTGGAACCCCCCCTTTTTTCGCGGCCCCCGCTTGACGAATCACCTCGAGACTTTCAGGATAGTAGTGGCGCGGGCCATGAGTTTTGAAATTTTTGCGAAGATTCGTCAACCGGCGCCAAAGTTATTCCAAATAGAATGTTGCAGTTTTCCTATGAATAATAGGTCCTAACTATAACTACCTACTGGCGACCGCCAGTAGGTAATCTATATATATATCCTGGCTCCTGCTTGATTACTGATGCGAGGTGCACTCGAACACTGACAGCGGGCCTCAAGCGTATCCCACATCACAGGTATTCAGGCTTTCCCCTCCCGATATGCTTTCACAGTTCTTCACCATTACGCCGACGCGTTTCGAATTTTCCATTCTTCTTCACAGGCTGATGGTTGAAAGAAAACACGCGAGACCCTTCGCTGTTGTCCCGCATTTCTTTTATTGCGCGTTTTATGGGCTACTTTGAATAAGATGCGCATTGGATGCTGGTACATGCAGTGTAGGACCTCTTTGTTAAAACTGCGTGAATGTTCTGCTGCTTATTTAAAAGCTCACGATTGAGCCTCGGTCGGTTCAAGCCTCCTTAATCCTCTGCCAACATTCCACATACGAGGACTGCTGAATGCATGCCCCCCGGTTGTCGGGGTCGTGCAACCTCGGCGGTCAGAACACCGCCTATAAATCCTGGCTCCTGCTTGATTACTGATGCGAGGTGCACTCGAACACTGACAGCGGGCCTCAAGCGTATCCCACATCACAGGTATGCAGGCTTTCCCCCCCCCCGATATGCTTTCACAGTTCTTCACCATTACGCCGACACGTTTCGAATTTTCCATGCCTGCATACCTGTGATGTGGGATACGCTTGAGGCCAGCTGTCAGTGTTAGAGTGCACCTCGCATCAGTAATCAAGCAGGAGCCAGAATATATATAGATATATATATGCCACGAAATCCCACGAAAGGAGAGTCGACGCCGTGTCGTACAGTTAATCCACTTTATTGTCAGCTGGTAATGTCAGACGCGTTTCGGCTGTCCTGCAGGCTTGCTCACTAACATTGCAGTAAAGTTTTTAGTTTCAATTTAACTGAAAAATATGCCGTGTCACGTCTAAAACTACAAAAACAATGAGGGTGAAGACAGACTCGTAGTTTGGAGTATAGCATTGGGCATTTTGCCCACAGAGCAACGAACCTTGTACAATTGCCTTTCTAAATCAAACAGTGCTCTTACAAGTGTAATCAAAGCAATTTGTTGCAGATTAAACCATTTGATAGCATACAATTCATACGTTTGCATAATATCGAACTTAATATTCAATCAAACTGATTCATCTGGCCATGAGCAGATAACTCGGGTTCTACTGATCATATTTTATTTTTGTTCTATGTTCTTTGTGTTTCCTGTGCAGCCCTAGTGGGCCGAGATGACTATGCCAACAATTTATTCATAGTCTACCAAACAAATATGCTAACATTAAATGAAATGAAATATAATGTATAGCGATCAAGTGACCGACACACCGGTATTGCAAAATTTATCAATCCACGAACCTTCATTGACATGCTCAACATATGGCCTTAATGCAACCCAATATGGCTTAAGCCCCAGTGGGCTATTACTCATGAAAATTTTTTTTAGAATTGTTAACAAGGAACGGTTCGTTATACTGCCTCTCTGTTGTTAGTATTCACCCTCCTGTGAATAATATTAGTGAAATAAAACAGTTAAAAAAGAAAATAACAGGATCGTGAGGATAATTACAGGTATGTGTAAAGATCTTCTTCCATATTTAGCCCCATTGGGGTTTTCGTGTTCAGTTTGATAATATAGCTAGATTCTAGCTTGCGCAATATTTTTTGGCGATCACCTCCCCTGATGTTCACTGGTACAGCATCGATTACAAAGTATGACAACCCTTTTGTATCACTTCTGTGACAACTTGCAAAGTGTCGAGCAACGGGATACGCTTTATCCACATTTTTGATTGCTCGTATGTGTTGCAACACTCGGTTATGGACCTGAAGAATAGTGCTGCCTACGTACTTCAGGCCACAAGGGCACTGAAGCACGTAGACAGCAAATTCGGTTTTGCAAGAAAATTGGCCTTTTATTTTCTGTTCTTTCTTGGAGAAACACGACATATAACCAACTGTGTTCTTACCGAAAGTACATGCCTTGCATTTAGTGCATTTTAGGAACCCATTTTTCCTCCCTAGCCATGACTTGTTAGTGCTTGCCTGAGTTTTAGTGGTTAGCATATTGCTAACTAAAGCCTGTTTGAGAGACCGAGCCCTTCTGAAGGTAATGAGGGGCCTTCTTGGCACAAATTTTTTTTAAATAGGATCATTGCGAATGATGTGCCAGTGCTTCTGCAGGATGTGTCTCAAATCATTTTGCTGATTATTAAATGTTGTGATCATCCTGCATTGAAAATTATCATTCTTTTTATTCTTGTTTTTGTTTTTATTTTTACTAGGGTTGAAGAGTACTTCTTCCCTAGATTTTTGAGTAGCCTTCCTCATCGCTTCCTGAATGCATTCCTGAGAATATCCTCTTGTAGAGAATCTTCTTTTGAGGCATTCCAATTCTATGTCCAAATCTTGCTTCGTGCTACAGTTTCTCATTGCTCTGAGGCATTCCCCATAGGGGATACTCCTGACTAGGTTGGCTGGATGGAAACTGGATGCATGAAGCAACGTGTTACCATCTGTGGGTTTTCGAAACAACTTCGTATGTAACTTGCCTTGATGGGTGTAAACTGTTAAATCTAAGAACTTGACCTCTGATCTGCTGATGGAACTGGTGAACTTCAAATTCAATTGATTAATCTGTATCTTGTTGACAAAATCTTGGGCACTGTTTTCATCACCTTTCCATATGATAAAAAGGTCATCGATGAATCGACTCCACATAATTACATTTTCCTGTTCTTCTTGATGGAAAAGGGATTGGACTACCTGCTCCTCCCACCAGCCCATATGCAAATTAGCATAGATGGGGGCGAAGCAGGTACCCATGGCTGGCCCACAGAGTTGATGGTAAAGTTCACCATTGAAAAGAAAAAAATTATTTTCTAAACACATGGTGACCATAGTCAATAGCATCTGTGTGTGGTTCCAAAACTTGGCTGGTCGGCCCCCCAGGAAATGTTTAACAGCATTCAACCCATCCTTGTGCCGTATGCTGGTATACAAGGTTGTAACATCAATAGTCATTAAAAGGAAATCTGGTTCCCATGGCACGTCATATATTCTTCGCAAAAAAACACCTGTGTCCTGGATAAAAGAAGGGAGCTTACTGACTAGGGGACAAAGAAATGAATCAACAAACGTTGATGTATGTTCAAATGCACTATTAATTGCCGAAATGATAGGGCGACCTGGAGGATTTGTAATGTCCTTATGGACTTTAGGGATTAGGTAAAAAACTGGGGTGGTCGGATTGAGGATTGTTAAATAGGAATATTCATCTTGGCCAATTAGGCCCTGTCTACGCCACTCCAGTAGTTGTACATTATACATATCAAAGCTTTTTACCATCACCTCTTTCTGTACTTTGGCATAATTATCTCTGTTCCCTAGTTGTTTGTGGGCTTCATTTAGATATTGCTGTCTGCCCCATAGAACTACATTGCCCCCTTTGTCAGCATTTCGTACAATACAATCATCATTGTTGGATAATTTCTCAATCAGCCTGTAATAATCTCTTGCTTGTTTCGTGCATGGTTTTTTCTTTGCATTTATTGATATACACAATTCTTTAACCTCATTTACCACTAAGTCATTGAAGACATCAACAGAGTCCCTTGCTGTGATTGGTGTAAATTTGGAAGGCATCTTAAATTCCGTCAACTCCCTGCTGTCGATTTGAATAGCTTCAGTGGCAGCCAATTGTGCAATTTTACTCTGTGTTAGTTAGAGCATGAATAGTTGGAAAATCATTACTCGTATCATTTTCCAATTGCAGTTCCTGTAAGTCAATCATTAAGTTGAAATCACTCACTGCGAAAGTCTCTTCTCCATCCCCCGCAGTATATGTAGAAGGCTGATCTATATTTTTAGGAGTAACTGCAAAAAACTTTTTCAGTTTCAGAGATCTTACAAATTTAAACACATCAACTCTTGTGGTGGTATAGTCCATGTCAATTGGCGGACAATAGGACAAGCCTAAGCGTAAAATCCTTTCTTCCTCCTTAGAGAGACTGATGTTAGTTAAATTCACAATTGTCACGTTTTCCTCTTCATTTATTTGTTGCCTTTGAACTTGGGTTTCTCTCCTGATGCTGCATAACTTGGCGCCTTTGCGCCTCTTCCGCCTCTTCCTCCTCTGCCTCTTGCTCTTTGAGGTCTGGAGTTTGATGGGGGTCTTGGACGTAGATTGAATCGTCTCTCTTCCCTTAAAAAATCAAATTCATCAATTACTGATGGAATTAATATTGGTCTTGTGCTGGACGCCCCTTCTTCAAGATCGGTATCGATTTCAGAACTCTGTATACTGCTCAGGTCTGATTGTTGAGCCTGTGTTACTTGACTGCTGATATTCATCCTTTGTCTCCTCATGTTTCCAAATTTTTGGGCAAAAGTATAAATCTGTCCCCGGTCATAGTCAATTTTGTCTCGCAGAAATTTTTGCGCCTTTCTCTCTTTGATGGTAATTTCTAGTTTGCTCAGGCGGTCTTTCATTTCATTCATAAATTTTATGATTGGTTCTTGTTCAGTCTCCTTGCTGAGCATGTCTGAGATTTGTTGAATTTCTTCCATGATACTAGCGCGATCTATTTCCGCGTATTTAATCAAGATCAATAGCATTCTGCTAGAAGACTCCTGGTTATTGTCAGCCCACTCCCTAAGCATGTTTGGGTCTTCATATGTAGGGGCATCCATTATTCTCAGACCCTGTGGGATTCTCTTTACTTCCAGGTACCGGTTCAGTGACAGTGATATATATAAAAAATATATATAATCACTTGCGCTTAACTGAAACACACAGACTATAATGAAACAAGGGAGTACTACTTAAGTAAAAACTTAAAATAAGGGCGAAAATTGCATCTATCTCAATATGACAAGCAACCCTACTTTAATCTGGATCTCTTTCCATAATTCCTTCTATACTACTGTTTCCATAATGTTGCATTCTCTCTGCCCATTTGAAATGGGAGCTGCAAGCACGAAAGATCAAGTGCTGCCCCTCCCTTACATTTCCCCCCCAAAATACCTGGAGTATGAGGTTCGCAGAACACAGTAAAGTCTGTGGTGGCAACTGCTCAAAAATGGCTCATGTTAAATACAGCAGCATGTATATTGAGAGACAAACTTGGATATAAGATCAAGCCCAAGTTCTCCACTTGTTGAAGGTGTTATGATTATTGAAGTGACGAATAAAGAAATTCCGAAATAGCTGTATTACATATAATCGTAAATGTTTGTTTCCAATCCAGAATGATGAAACTTTCTTTTAGTATGAGCCTTCTAATCTTCAAATCAGTACAATGACTGGGCGTTGGCAGCTGTAGGTGGGTTCCATGATGTGACTTCTAGTTCTTGGTGTGGTGGAGGGTGTGTTAGTGATGGCAAAATACTGCTGAAATGAAGTTGATTTGACTGAGCAGGCGAACACTAGTTTAGGAAGTGGCAGCCACAAATGCAAAGGTAACTTGTCCATTAACAGCATTCACTGCAAAGTCTGAGGTTGACCCAAACATGTAACTGAACATTCTAGTACTACTTCTACCAGGCTTATTTTTTCTGCTTTGACATGTGGAAAGAAAGTAAGGATGTCTCCAAGAACTTGGCCCCGTTTCACAGCTTGTCGTTCGCCCTTGTAATAAGTAGTCGATGATGATAATGTACTATGAATTAAACATCAGCTTGAGAAGACGAAGAAAAAGCCTACTATGACCACCAAACAGATGACATCCTTCGAAGGCCCAGAGCCCAAGCCCTAGTGTGGCTTCCAGACAGGAGGCCCCTCCAGCCCCACAAATATCAATATATAGCAGAGTTAGTCCCTCAAGTGCTCGGCAGACTCCAGCAACCAATAGAAAATTAACCTCAGTACCTTCCTTTTCAGCTATTGATGTCACCCTCAGCATAATGGAACAAGAAGTCAAGCTCCTTGGAGCAGACACCATAGTGTTGGTTGCTCGTCTCGTGATGTCAGACTCAGCATCAAGGTTTTCAACAGTGAGCTCACTATCAAACTGACACCAATCTGCTTCAAGAGTGAAACCTCTCAGTCTCTCCCTACGCAGAAGGAACTACCCAAAAAGTACAGTAATGCTGGTAACCTGACTCCCAGTCCATGGACTGCACAGCCTACTGTGTCTCCAGCTATACTCTAAGTTCTGGATTCCTCAGACGACCCTGCTGCTGCAATTTCAGCATCCCTGCAGTCTCAACTACTGCTCTACCCACAACTGAGCTCACATCAATTAAAAGGATTCCACTACAAGAGATTGTACTATATGAATATGACTCTGATGCAGATTTTGAATTAAGCCAAACACTCCACAATTGCTAAATGTCACAGATGATTTTGGTTTTGTGACAGGTGCCTTTTCACATAGCACATCGAGGTCTTCATGCTGTGAATTCACTTGATATCCTGTGCTGGACCGATTAATTTGGGGGAAAGGTCCTCTGTTATGAGACAGGCTGAGAAAATACAGATCAACACGTGTTTTAAAGTGTTTATCAAATAAAATAATATTTCTAATTTCTTTTCAGGTTCACGAGGTTTGATACTGGTAAACTACGGATGGATACGGCAACTTATGCTGCCTTTGAAAATGAAGGTTTATATATTTATTTATTTTTTGTCCTCATACGCCACTATAGAGATCCAGAGTTTCTTTATTTGATCTCTTCGGCCCACAGTTCGTTTATACGAACAGAAAATCTCAGATCTTAATGGCATGCTCTTTACACAGAACCGCTCGTATTGGACAGTTTTTACCTTTATATGGAAACCGAAACACTGACCCGAGTGGTAAAGTAAATCTATGTAAGCGCATAATCATTGGACATATATAGACTCAAATTAGAGATTATTCAGCCATTCTATGTAAGGTACCCAAAAGGCTGTCTTCTTACTACTTTCCCTAGATGCTATATCTAGCTTCATTACATACTTGACTGAGTTTAACCAGTCTAAAAATGTCGGAGCATTGCTTTTAATCCAACATTTACATATTTCTCGTCGAGCCATTAAGATAAGAAAAAAACATAATTTGTTATATTCTAGAGATAGATTTGCATAATTCTCAAAAATTCCCCAAAAAATTAAATGGATGCTCACCTGGATATCAAATCCAAATATACCTTCCATACCTCTTATCACTGGATCCCAAAATTGATGTAAATTAGGGCAACTTAAAAACATGTGCTCATCATTAGCTTTCTCTTGCCGACATTTCGGGCAGCACGGAATAGATCCCTTGGCAAACTTTGAAAGCTTAAAAGGAGACCAGTATACTCTGTGAAGAGAGAAGAGGTGATTCCTTCTTAAATTTGCAGATGAGACTGTAGAATATAATAAGTCAAGAGATACTTGCCATAATGCTGCTGCTTCGGAAGGTTTATATTGACATATTTTAAATTACACAGAAATGTATGAATGTGCAGCGGTTAGCATGACATTCACAAAACTATTGGTTTCTGAGAAATTTATTATTTTGCACAACAGGAAAACTGTAAGGCATATCATAAGATTTCTCTCAAACCTATCCTTATTCAATATTGCTGACAAGTCAAACCCATATGCGTTTTCTTACTCACAGAACACAGAGAAATTTCGAGGAAATCTGATTAACATTTGTAGAATAGTTTACTCTGCACAATTTGTTGAAACTCCTGCAGTCCAAGGCTCCAAGCATTGGAAAGAAAACATTACTGACAACAAGTTTGACTTATTTGGTTTTAATGTAAAGTCCAGACCAGTTTCTAGTTATCGAAGTGTATAGGCGTCTATATTATAACAGTGACCACATACAGCATGGGCTTCCCCATTCCAATCTGATTACCATAAAGAAACATCTGATCATTAATTTTCTTTTATTATACACTTCTAAGCAATGATTAATGTTCTAGTATGCCTCCATGTTAACTGTGCAAAAACAAATGGAATGCTTTGGTATTATTTTTATAATTTCCCAAATAAAAAATTTTTTTGAAAGTGTGCCTTGGCCCACAATAGATTTGATAAAATGTGCGCAATGGCAAATTGAATTAAGCATGTTACGACCTAAATTCCAAAAGATGCATCTTCACTTCAGCTGCAAGAAAACCCTTTTTCCTCCAAACAGCTTTTTTAAATCTGACATTTAAAGACTTTCACAAACTAAATTTGCTGACCTGTTGCACAACATTTTCTATATTTAATCAAGTCACATGGAATACAGTTACGTAAAGAGAAACTATGCCATTAAGATTTGGTATTCTGTTTAGGAACATGATAATCTGTGAACAGTTCATGGACCTAAAGGAACTGTTTCAACCAAATGAGCGGCACTAACCTGTTGCACTGCACTTGCCCATCCTGATTTATGCAGAATTTGATGGGTCATAAAACCACCAACTATTAATCCACCAGCAGTGCTAGTACCTGCTCTTGCCAGAGGCAGGTCACTGGACATCTCTTCTTTGCTGGATTCCAGTCAGTTTCCAAGGGCTAAACTGTGTTCTATGGCTTCAGTCTTCAAATTCTGTGAAAAGCTCACGTCCACATCATCAGCGGAAAGAAACAAAGGTGACCGATTTGAATCACCATGAAAGAAAGTAACTGTACCTGCTTTTTTGATGTTACATAAATTAAGAGCTTTTTGAATGACAGTTTACACCTTTTTGTTATCTTCATATTTTTCTTTTCATTTTTGCACCGAGCCGAAATAATCAGGAAAATAAATAAATTCATTTTTTATTTATCATTGCACATATAACCTTTGCATATAAGCATTGCATATGATGTTGCGTATTATCACACATGATTTGTTGTTCTTCAAGGGAAGCCATAAAAACTATGACCATTTTCCTTCATAATTGTATTATTTTAGGAATTTTAATCACTTGCTTTTAGGCTTCTTTATTTTCCTTTTAGCAGAAGGTTTCTGACAATGGAATTGATGGCTAATCACCAGTGCTTTGATGCAGCCGGAAACGAACCATTGCTATTCATAAAGACGCTTATTCCTAATTGGTATACATTATTACCCCTGAGGAGACATTCCTTTTTTGCATGCTTTGTAGGTACCCTGAAGAAGGGACCATGGATCCCGAAATACATAGGACAAGGGCAACGTAAACCTCAATGTGGAGCTCACAGATGAGGCAGAATCAATCATAATTGATAACGCAATATTATGTGATTTTTTTTATCCAAAAATTGATGCTGCAAACAATATGATTTTGTGAAATTGATTTATATTATGTAAACATGAACACATGAATATTATATTCTGTTTTGAGATTAATATTGTGTAAGAGTTTAATTCATTTTATTTGGATGACATGGTTATATGCTACATGTTATGCACACTCAGCAGTGCACGCAGGTTGTTCAGGTAATCTTTTTTTTTTGTTTAAGAGTTTTTATTGAGTTTTCAGAAATAAACAAAGCATAGAAATACATATAGAATACAATCAATCAGGAAATCTAAAATATACTTACAAAGTATAAAAAAATCAAATAATAAGTCAATAGCACAAGCAATAACGAAAAAGGAGGAAAGAGAAGAAAAGAAGAGGAAGGAAGAGGAAATCGAAAAGAAAAGAAGGAGAATAGCGAAGAAATAAAATAGAAATCAAGGAATTGAGAAAAATAGCACTGTCCTAAGACTATGTATGCTTACCAAAGAAAAGGAGAAAATTCCAAGTTAGGGAAGAGAAGTATGTGAGGAAAGATAAGACGTGAAAGGTAACCAAAGTAGATCAGATTTAATTTTTTGCGAGAGGAAGGAAGAGGATACAGTGGCAATTCGATGTTCATCACAGATTAAATTCCACCACATTAGTAAAGAAATTTTCGAATTATCTTTCCATGAAGATAAAATAACTTTAAATGCCATTGCAATAAAAAGATCAAGCAATAATGAAATAGAAGTGGAGCCATCTAAATCAGGTGATGTGGAACCTAAGAAAACATTATGAAATGATAAACTCAAATCGCAATTAAAAACTTTCATACACTTTGACCAAACCGACTTCCAAAAAGGCACAACATTCGGACAATCATAAAGGAGATGTCTCAGGGTGCCAGTATATTTAGAACAAGACCAGCATAATGGTGAGGAGGAAGGGGAGAATTTGGATATACAAACAGGAGTAATAACAGTCCTATTGTAAATAAAATACTAGGATTGAGTAATTCGAGCAGCGGCAGAAGTCTTAAATAACTTAGACCAAAGTTTATCCCATACAATAATGGAAAATGAAAGGGATAAGTCTGATTCCCAAGCAAGCTCAATGGGAGATTTAGGTCTCTCTGTTAAGTGCACTAACAATAATTTATAAACAAGGGCTGCTTTAGGTATATGGATAGGAAATATACTATATAAAGGTGTAGGGGGAGTAAGAGAGGGAAATGTTACAGGTAAGTCAAAGGAGGATAATTGTGAGTGTAAGGCGGCTGATAATAAAAGGTATTCAGCATGAATTGTATCAGGTAATTGAAATCGTGTTTGCAACTCAAGGAAGGGGATTATAGAATGCTGAAGGAGTAATTGGTGAACGAAGATAATACCCTTCTCCTTCCAGTGTTTGTAATAGAATGATTTACCCTTGTATCTAAGAAATTTATTATACCAGATAGTGGAGGAGAGAAAGCATTGAAATGGAGTTAAACCCTTAGTAAACGTATTAGATAATAAACTTTGGGAATGTTTTATAATCGGGTTATTAGAAATGAAAGTACAATTGGACATATAAATCACATTCTGAAAAGAAAAATCCTTTAGACAGGAGCGTTCGAAAGTAATCCATCTCGGGATAGGGGTGTCCACAAAATCAAAAGATAAGGCAAAGGATTGTTTAATGAGAAAGGCTGAGTGGTAAGCCTTAAAATCGGGAAAGCGTACTCCACCCTCAGACTTCGGACATTGGAGCTTAGAAAGGGCAATACGCGCGTGTTTCTTGTTCCATAAAAATTTTACACAAATAGAATTGACTTGCGAAAAATATGAAAGGGGAATGCAAATGGGCAACATAGACAATATATACAGGACATGGGGAACAATCATCATTTTTATAGTATCTAATCTGCCCCACCAAGAAAGAAATAACGGGGACCATATAAGAAGCAATGCTTGAATTTTAGTAAGTAATGCCGCAAATGTGTACTTGATTGTGGCATGTATGGACGTAGAGAACCAAATCCCTAGGTATTTGATTTTTGTGGGGCACCATGCAAAGTTAGTATCCTGAAACATAAATTGATAACATAATGAGTTCAGGGGCAGAACCTCTGTTTTAGAGAGATTTAACTTATATCCAGAAATGCTAGAGTAAAGTCGAACCTCATCCAAAAAGGGAGGAAGGGATGTGAGAGGGTTGGACATATAAATCAATATATCATCAGCATAGGCTGATAATTTAATTTCTACTGAGTTAAGTGAGAAACCAGAAACCTGAGCATTAACTTGAATACGCTCAAGGAAGGGTTCAAGGCAAAGAACAAATAACAAAGGGGAAAGAGGACAGCCCTGACGAGTCCCACGAGATAAAGGAAAAAACGTGGAAAAATGATTATTTACAAAAATACTAGCCCGGGGACAGGAGTATAATAATTTGATAAAAGAAATAAAAGTTGAACCAAAACCAAACCAACTAAGGGTACGAAACATAAATTGCCAATTAATACGGTCAAAGGCCTTTTCAGCATCAAGAGATAGCGCTGCAAGAGGGGATTTGAATTTCTTTGCGTGCGCAATAATATTTGCAAACATTCGTGCATTATCTGCTGCCAATCTACCCTTAATGAAACCAACCTGATCAGTCTTGACCAATAATGGGAGAAGACGCTCAAGACGAATAGCAAATATTTTACAATCATAATTAATCAATGAGATAGGGCGATAGTTTTTACATAATGAGTGATCCTTATCCGGTTTGGGAATGATGATTATTAAAGCATCCATAAAGGATCCAGTGGCCTTGGCATCCCTAATAAAGGAATTAAACAATTGCAGAAGTTTAGGGACAAAAATTGATGCAAATGTGGAGTAAAATTCGACCGAAAAGCCATCCGGTCCTGGGGCCTTTGATTTTTTTAGGGATTTTATAGCATTAAGAGTTTCTTGGGCGGTAATAGCACCTTCCAAGGCTTCAAATGCTTGTGGTAAAGATGGAGGGGAAGGAAGGCCAGAAAAGAAAATATCTAAGTTTTGACTAGACTGGTTCGTGTCATCAGAATAAAGGGCCTCATAGTAATTATGAAAGATATTTGCAATATCATCGTCAGAGGACACCATGCGTTTGGTGGATTCATTTAAAATGGGACCAATATTTTTACGTTCCGATTTAATTTTCAAATAATTAGCCAACATCTTACCAGCTTTGTTTTGGCCGCCATGGTATTTGGATTTAATTTTGAGAAGAATATTACAAGCTTCAACTGTCGCAAGTTTGTTAAGCTCAGATTTGGCCTTAATGAGGTCGTGTAAAGCCGAGGGCAATTTAGACGTGAAATAATTATGCTCTAGTAGTTTAAGCTGTTGTAATAAAGCTAAGTATTTATTTCGAGCATTCTTCTTTTTCCTAGAGACATAAGAAATAGCAAATGCCCGAAATGCGGCCTTAAAAGCCTCCCAATTATTGGGAACAGAGGTTGATGAGGGATTATTAAACATGAAAAATTCATTAACAAAGGAAGTAGTTTCTTGTATGAAAGTAGGATCCGATAATAAAACAGTATTTAGTTTCCAGCGACTAAATTTTTGGGAGGTTAACGAGAGATCCAAAACAGAAAGTACTGGTGCATGATCTGAAATGAAAATTGACCCAATCTCCGAAGATTGGATAGATGGAAGCAGGGATTTACTAACCAGAATATAATCAACCCTAGAACGAGTGTGGTGTACATTGGAAAATAACGTAAACTCAAGAGAATCTGGATTACATGTCTTCCAAACATCAAATAGAGGACGAGAGGTGATGGCCGATTGAAAAGCTTTATGGGATTTGTCAGGATAAAATTTGGACTGAGATTGTCTATCAGAAAATGGGTCTGGCCATTGGTTAAAATCACCTGCAATAATAACATTGGGACAATCAAGGGAGGAGAGTAGGACCTTTATGTCATGCCAGAACTTGGGGTCAGGCTTGACCGGGCCATATATATTCACTAAAACCAAATCCTTACCATGTATAACAACCCTGGCCATCACCCATCGTCCATCAGCATCATTTTGCGTAGAAACAATTTGCACAGATAAAGATTTATGGAACAGTATAGCTACACCCCCTTTTTTACTAGAAGCAGGGGAATACACAACTTGGCCTACCCATTGTCTTTTAAGCTTAAGTGATTCTGCTTCAGTACAATGTGTTTCTTGAATGAAAGACACCTGAGATTTTAATTTAGATATATGAGAAAGTACCTTTTGCCTTTTGACGGGGTGTCCCAAACCACGAACATTCCATGTAACAAAATTACACATAATGAGGGAACGGAGGGGAACAATACGGAAGAAGGTGAAACACTTCAAGGAAACATCTAAAAAAAAAGAGACACCAAGATTGATCAACATAGGAATAAAAACCCCAATATACAATGAAACAATGGACAATTCCAAAAGACAAATGTAATAAACAACACCGTATCAAATACATAATAGGACAAACTAACGGGAAAAATAACAGAACAAAGAGATGAAAAGAGAATAGAAAAAGAAATAAAAAAAGATAGACCAAGGAGAAATATCCAGATCTAAAGAGAAACAACAATACAAACAAATGATGGGGCGTAACAGTACCATCAAGAGATGACGTGACAGAGAAAAAGGTACAAATAGGAAATCAAGAAACTGCCGAATTAAAGGAGAAAACAAAAAGACACAAGAATATTAAGTAGAAGGAGAACAGCCAGCCGCAGCACGGGAAGACAGGTTATGGAGAAACGACTTCAATTTGAGAGGGTCATCAAAAGACCGAGTGGAGCCATCGTGAGTGACTTTACACAGACATGGATGAAGAATACCATATCGAACATTCAACTGTCTCATTTGTGGGCGAAGCGCCAGAAATTCCTTCCTTCGCAAGTTGGTAGCATTAGATACGTCTTGTGAAATAAAGATGGTATGACCAGACCAAATAAGATGACGCTTCAACTTTGCAGCTGATAGGACTCGCATTAAATCAGTAAATTCCAAAAACAACATGATAATGCCTCTAGGTTTAGAAGCATTAGGTTGAAGACGACCAAGTCTATGTGCACGCTGAATGTTCAAAGAAGGTTCCGGGGGAATGTTTAAAAGTTCAGTCAGAAATTTCCTCAGAAAAAGGAGTAAATCAGGACCCTCCAAATTTTCTGGTAGGCCATAAAGGCGTAAGTTGTTACGTCGATTACGATTTTCAAGATCCTCTGTGTGTAGTTTAAGACGTTGAATTTCCTGTTCCAAAATTGAAATTTTAGTAGATATATCCTGCACGTCGCTAATATGTTGCTCCATATCAAACACCTTAGCTTCCATAGTAATCCACCGATCCTCAATTAGCTGAAGCTTCTCATTGGTAGTGGCCATAAAAGATTTAAGACCCCTCACCTCATCCAAAATAGTATCCAGGACAGGATGTTGAGAAGAAAGAATGGGAGAGGGAGGGTCAATCTTGGCTCTCTTAGGCCTGGTACCAGAGGAAACTGCTCTAGCCGAAGTAGAGGCCTCACTAGCCATCGTGAAACGGAAAGGCGGTCGAGACGTGATCTTCAATAAAGATTTGCGTCTGCCCATCTGTCAAAAAGAGACACCTCACTCCATAAAAAGCCTTCAGTAGCCAGAGAGCAGAGAGACAAAAGAAGAAATTCACAAGAGAAAGACACCTTCCGTCAGCCCTCTAGTAAATAGTTGACACTTGTGGGCAACGCAGCGTCGTTGTTAAACAGGACAAGTCACCAAGAGGCTAGGAAGTATGCCAATAAATATCAAAAAAGAGAAAAAAAAAGTTAAGGTGAACACATAGTTGTTAGGAGCCATATTTAGAATAAAAGATTGCAGCTGGCGCCATCCCCCAAATAGCTCTCAAAAAAAAAAATCGATGCTAAAAATAACCTGCTGCGACTGAGGAGAACATAAATATACGTCGTGCCTTCATCTGGGCATGATAGCGTGCTGGTAGACAGTTCTTACGGCAATATACACTTGACTGTTGAGGAGGAAGATGCAAAAGGAAAAAAAAAACGAAAAAAAAAATGTTGCCGCACGCTAGTTAGTAAAGCGCCGTATTACCTCAGACTGAACTGAAACTTCGGAGGCAGCCATCGCAAAATGGCGGCCGTTATCGGCGTTGCACAGAGGGGAGATCACCGCCACATCCACCAGGCTCGTAGACGGAGATTCCAGGAGCGGAATTATGTCATTCCTCGCCCCGACCCTTCAACATCCGTATTCCATCCTCGAAGTGAGACGCACCTCGCTAGAACCTGCTGTAGCTTACAAAGTTTCTCCACGTACGAGCGGAGCTCAAATCACAGCTGCCATCTTGATGTGGTGCGAGACCACGCCCCCTGTTCAGGTAATCTTTGACTTGAAACCCTTTTGTGACTACATGGTAGGGAGATAGATAATTCCTTATCCCTGTGTAGCATGCAATAATTTGATTAAACACACGGAAACGGTGGTAAAGTGGAAGAACACGTGTGTGCCTCCCACGTTATTTCTTCAGTCGTATGTAGGACTCCAGATTTCACCATATGAGCGGTGGCCATATCCCCTGTTTTAGGTGTGGCTTCAGTGCACAGGCTTCTGTCCCAAGGTTACGGCAAACATACTTGACATGCGTCCAAAATAAATATGATAATGGTGGGATGTGGTGATACTAGGCCTGGCCGTAGTTCCGCGAGCGGAGTTTGTGATCAGATGGATCTGAAAAGTGCAGCCTCACACATATAAAGTGCAACACCACACATCATAGAAAGTTCAGCCTCACTCACACAAAGGGCAGCCCCAATCATGCTGACATCAGTGAGGGCTAGTACTTCAGAAGCAGAGTTTGAAGTGGTTGGGCCTATAAAACACCATACATAAACTGATTAATAAAAAAAACTAAGAGTACAGGCAGAGTGCAAACTCACGCATTCTTGCTGATCACAGCCTCGCACAGGCTATCGTCAGAGGGGTCTTGCTGCAATAGGTCAGCCCTTTAAACAGTACACATGTATTAATGCACACAGTGTGGAATAGCTGGAAGGCATCAGGCCTCTGTAAAACACCATAGATGGAGAAGTACACAGACATGCGGAGTGCAGCCACAGTGCCACATGCCCTTGCAGGAGGCGACTGCTCCCGGTGGGACACTGAAGCGCAACATGGGTGGCATGAAGGTAACAGTTTGCCAATGAGGTCTTTATGCCTCTGTGTTTACAAAGATAAGCAGGACACAGATACCCTACATGTGGGTCATATTTGAAGCAGTGCACATCGTCAGGTGGGGATATGTCGTGCTGACGCATGCAGGCGTCTGCACAGGACTCGAAACGAGGACCGGCCCCCGCCCCCCACCACCTGCGGGCACAGATGAGGCCCGTGTTCATTTATTCACCGAGTATATCAGACAAAGAAAAGGCGCTTCACTGAAAAGCAAACTTACCAACCCTTCTAAGGGCAGAGTAGTGCACTAAGGGTTGTGAAAGGCCTAGTGCGCGTGTGTATGAGATTGTGTCCAGGTGAAGTGTTTGCGTGTGGTGCATGAGATTGTGTCGAGGGAGGCAGAGGATGAGTGCATTTGTCAGTGCCGAGGGTGGTGAAGTGTGACTGAGTTTGCATCAATCAGATTGCATCCAGACGAAACGGAGTGTGCATGAGATTGTGTCCAGGCGGATTGTGAGTGAGCACGAGAGGGGAGTGCAGTGGTGCCTGGGAGTCTGTCATATGAACGTGCGTGGAGGAGCCAGCAGGAAAGAATGTAGCTGATTAAAAGTTAAAACTAGGCTGGCTAGCCTCCCGGTAGAGGTCTTATGGGGTGCTCTGAGTTGAGCGCCGCGAACGCTGCAGCCAACCAAGATGCACCCCTGCATCTGAAAGGGCCAGCGCATTCAGAACAATGTGCCAGCTTTGTTGTAATCTCACAAAAGACCTGCCAGGTTAGGTTAGGGCGGGGCGGGGCTGGGCTCCCGTCACCCAGAGGGAGCAGGAGTGGTTATTGCAGCTTAAGTGTGCAAGACAGTTTGGCCGCCCGTCTTAGACTGGCCAAACCGTCATACGCACTTTGTATGTTCTCCACCGGCTGGATTGCACAGACTGGGTGGAGAACATGCACAGCCTCCCAGTCCCTCTATGAGCACCGAACCACGACGCTCAGACCAATCACAATGTTGCTGTAATGCAGCGTTGGGGGGTCTGGGAGCCTGTATGCTTCCTGATTCATGTGTCGGAAGGAGAGGCGGCGGCTGGCAACCGGCAAGCAGCAGGCATGCTTTCTTTTTACTTTCTTTATGTTTTCTAACCCCTTTGCTCCCTAACAGCCGCCACTGTCTACTTTATTAATCTGTTCACACTCTCCACCATTCCATTACTCTGGGGACTGTAGAGTGCAACAGTCAAATGTTTGATAACAAGTAAAGAGAGAAAACTCTCCATCACTTGAGATTTAAATTGCACTCCGTATCAGTAACCAGATTTTTAGGAATAACCTCAGAGTTAAAGAGACATCGCAAAATATAAATGACCACTTTGGTGTCTGTGCTATCATGAATCCGCAAAACACCCATTTAGAGTGATAGTCTACTAACACTAAGGCATTCCCCGCGTTCTCATTGAGTGAATATATGTGCCTGATATAATCTATACCTAGTTATAAGGTCCCAAATGCGAGACCTATTGGCTATGCCAATGCTTGTTTTTCTTTTTGTACGACCATTTCTGACTGAGGAAAATGGGAAATACATTTTTATTGTTGCCTGAAAATTGCTGGAGGCCCAGAACGCAGCAGTAGGTGCTTTAAAACCCATAATATACTTGCTAACACGGCGCCCAGACAAGCTATGGGAACTTGTGTGTGAGGGGCAGAGAGTGTACTTGCACCATATTAGGGGGTATGAGAGCAGCAGTCCACAGCTGGGCACCTAGTTGACCAATTCCTGGGGGCAGAACAGTGGAATGGTGTGGGACAGTTAGGAAACGCTAAAGAAACGGAAATTGCAATCTGAGAAATGTTATTTAGAAATGCCAAGGAAAGGGTAGAAACGAAGAAAGTCTGTACAAAACAGGGAAAGGCAGTTGGGAAAATATGGAAACGTGTACGTTTCTCTTTGAAAAACAGCAGTGTTTCACCGTGATGCTGTGAAACAGTAAAGCAAGGCAGACCGCATAGCACAGTGCTTAATTTTCGCAGTCAAGTCAGATCCCAGTCTTCATTGGACGGACTGACGCTTCTTGGCCTGCTCTGCTCCGAAGAAAGTGATCGTCTTTTCACAGTGCTTGGTTTTAAAACGCAGCACTGACAACGAGTGGTTTAACACTCTAGCGTGATGCTGGAAGCGACGTGGCAGAAAAGTGCTGGCTTGACACTAGTGTCCAGCTTTAGAGCGTCTGTACGAGGTGAACAAAAAATCTTCAAATAGATTTAAGCAAGGGATTATATGTGCTCCAAGCATGGATAGAGTATAATATAGGGTCGTATCATTGGTGTGGAAATGAGCCACTGATGGAAGGGCGAAAAGAAACGGAGAGCCACAGAGCAGGGTACAGCAGCACAAAGAGAAGCCTTGCTCAGTAATAGAGTGTGGATGGAACAGGAGTTGTTTATTTCTGTTGAAGAACAACAAGCAGGAAGTGGGATAAGGGAGGGGGTGGCAAATGGTGATCACTTTCGCGGCCACTTTGATGTTCTCAGTGGCCACGCGGCTCACTGAGAACATCAAAGCGGCGCGAAAGTGATCAGGCAGGCTGCCAAATGGTGCGCGCGCCCGGCGCACATGCACTGCATTTGGAGGCCTGAAAAGCACTAGTTTGCACTTCCAAATCCCCCATTTACAAAACCTCTCGCCAGAGCAGTGCTAAAGCGCTGGCTCAGGCAAGACCTATAAATGACCAGTCGCCCAAACACACGCTAGCGCCTCATAATGTAATTTGTCTCATCAAGAGAAAAACAGCTTGATGCAAATGCCACTGTATTCTCCTTCATTTAAACTATTTGACAGCTTAGCACGCAGATCTACACCGCTCACATTACCCGTTACAATGGATTTTACATTTTCATTGAAGGCCTGCAAGGCGGAAAATGTACAATCGGATCTTTGTAAAAATCAAAAGTCATCACTTCCTTTTGACCACAAAAGTACTTAACAGGTCTTCTCAAAAGCTTCTTCAAGGGCCCAGTTTGATAGTTCTTCATGAGAGATGAGTAATATTCCCAAAGACCCATGAATGATCTCAAATGATCTTTGTCAGCGGGTGCAGGTGCATCCTTTATTGCCTTCAACAAGTCAGATTCGGGCCAAATCCCTTCAGAGGATATGCGGTGACCAAGTTATTGCACCTCTTTCAACCTAAACGGTCACTTTCCTTTTTAACTGTCGTGCCATAGTTCTTCAAAGTGCCTAAAACCTTATCCAGTGTGAGCATATGTTCCTCTTCATCGGTAGTGAAAAGCAAAATGTCTTTCTGATGTGCCAAGGCATTTGGTACCTAAAATCTGAACTATCAATGGAGCCGAAGCCAGGGTGAATGGCATGTGTAAGAATTGAAAAAAGCCTCAAAAGGAATGCTAAACGGAGTCAAAGAATGGAAACCCTTACTCAGGTCAATCTGATGATATGCTGCCCTTAAATCAAAAGTGGAAAATACATTGGCACTCCCAGTTTGGGCCAACATCACCTGAATCTTGGGTTGGGGGAAAAAATCACCCTGAATGTGTCTTTTCAAAGACCTGCAGCCAACAGAAAGCCTCAACTTCCTGGATTTCCTCTTGGCTACTACTATCAGTGAAATCCAAAGTGAGGAATCAATGGGCTCTATAACCTTTTCCTTGACCAGGTTATCTAAGTGAGTTTTTAACTCATCTCTGACACGTAGGGATACATTACGCATGTTGTGCACCAGAGGAACCATATCAGGTTTCAGTAGTATTCAGTTTTCTAAGCCCTTGATGGAACCCAACCGATCCTTGAAAATAGTCTTGTTTGTTCAACAACCCATATAAAGAATGTGTTCTGAGGTCAACAAGATCAGCTAGGGAAATGGGATGCTCTTACCTGGTCTTAATAACATCTCAAAAGCTCCTTGAACGCTTCACTTTAATTTATGGTATACCCTGTTCGCAATATAACTTTTGGTATGAATGAGCCTATCCCTAAATTTGATGTCTTCCCGAAAATAACCCAAAATATCTATTTCAAAAACTTCAATTGCCACTTAACTTATATCAGAAGGTATTAGGTCGAGGCAACCCTATTCTTAAAAACAAAGTATTGGAGATAAGGGAGATAGGAGAGCAAGAATCCACAGTGACTTCAATTTTCATCACAAATAGATTGTCCTTTATTGCTATGTGAGTTCAACATTTTGATGGAAAGAAAATCTCTGCTGACTGCTACATCCGTTTGCGAGGATATACTGTTGCAGCAATAGGGCAGGGTCTTGCACCCAAACCTGCTCATGCTCTGCCTTTATGTATGGAGATTGAGCGGGGGTAGTTAACAGTTTTTGATCTCCCACCAGAGGTCTGTGATGTCATTCTTGCAGCCAGGCATCCTTCAAACAAAATAGTGTGCGCCTGCTGTTGGGAAAAATGTGTGGCTTGATGTACCCCCAAAAGAACTGTTGCTATTTATTATAGTGTCAATGCAAAGTCATTGTGATATTACTTCAAACATTTAATAAATGAAGTAGTATGTATAATAGCGAGACAGGTTTCATCATTCTTCTAGAAAATATATTATATTTAATAAGGACAGGATTCATCGTTCGTATAGAAAATATGTCATATTTAATAAGGACAACAAAGGCACATACAAGCAGAGACACAGAAGAGTACAGTGGTACATACAACTAGCAACATTGAATAAGGACCACAATGCTAGGTTCGACCAGCATGAAGAAGGACCACAATGCCACATACAGTCTTTTTTGTGTGGCTCGCCGTCGATGGAAATAAAGCAGCAAATCCAACATTAGGAAGGAAGCAGAAGCCTGAGAAAAAGAAATGACACAAATCACCCAGAAAGGTATGTAGATGCTGGACAATATATATGTCAGGTAATCATTTTAAACTAAATAGTGCATTATGTATTAGTTTTTGCCACAAACAAAAAAAAAATCTTTGAAAATTGGACATGACATATAATAGAGTAGTTAGTGGCCTATTCACATACTGAATTTTGTAGTACGTTTAGTAGAACTACAGCAGTACTACAAAATGCCACTCACAAACCTGCAAGTGTAAATCTTTATGTCCATTTCTTCTACCTTTTCTATGGGGCTATCCTTTCACATTTAAATGTACTACTAAATGGGAGGAGTATAGGAACACGTAAGGAAAGGTTTATGGAGGGACCTGCACCCATCCACAAAAGAGTAAGCCCACTGCTATTTACAAACTGCACTTCAAAGGTTACTACAGCGAAAAAGAAACCCAAACCGTTTGTAACCAACTCCAGCTCAGAGTAAGTCCAGAACCACATATAGCCAACTATGGTACTGCAACAACCTCCCATTGAAAATAATGGAGATAGGGACTTTAAAAAAAAAAACTTATATGGAATCATGGTAAATTAAATTAAAATATTTAAAATAGTTAAAGATATATATAAATATTATTCAATGTTAATAAAATATCTAAAAAATAAATCAAATGTATTCTTCAAGTATAAAAAATGTTAACAATTTGTTAGTGTTTCTAAATTAATGTATTATTAATTTTTATTAAAACATAATGAAATTATTTTTAATTAAAACTATAGCGCACTTAATAAGTATTAATGCATAATAAAAAATACTTTAGATGGGAATTTATTTCTTACATTTAAACCTCAAAAAATGAAATTTTATTTAACACATTTAAATTATTTAAAGATTTAATAAAAATATTAAGTAATAGTGCTGTGGCATGTTTATATTTTGGTCTACATTTAAAATATATCTAATTAACTTACCTAAATATTTAACAAACATATTTTCATATTTTTTTTTGTTTCCGGATTTTTACTTTTCTCTTAACTCTACCGCAGGGAAACTCCACAGTTGGTATAGAGATCTCCTTATTGTAAAATATACGGAAAATTAAACAAAAGGTTATAACATTTTATTATAAAATTTAACAAATATTTTATGTCAAATATTAATGTAAATTAATTTGATATATTTATAAGTAAGTATGTTTGGCTCCACTACATTTTTTAAGGGGTGGAAAAGTGTCAGTCTACACTTCTGCGTGACTGTACTCTCGGATTTCAGGAATAGATTTTTTTAACTTTATTTTTATTTTGAGTAACAATCAGGCAAACCAGGATAAACATTTTCGCACAGACAAGGTACTTAGAACAGGTATAGACCAGTGGAGGTTTGTAGGAAACATGTCCCTCATACAAGGTGAATATGCTGTGCAGCAATCTACATTCAACGGCGAATAAGAACAGAACCATCACAATTAAATATACTTTTACCCATGGGTAACAACATACTCTATTCTACATGAGTTAGCACAAGAATAGTATTACAGGAGCCTTCATCTCTACACTCAGTACCACCCTAGGCAGAGGGTGAGTGTTCAAGCAATACTACTTCCATCCAAATCAGCAATCAGGGCTACCACTCAGCACCTACTGTACCGCGCCACTCCTCTCCCTCTCCTCATCCACATCATTTCTTGCACGCACTAAGTATTCCTTATATGGGCCCCATATATTCTTTGGTGGACTACAGGGCGGCAATAGATCATGGTAAGAGTCTGATTGAGTGTTGTAATACACCATGTCTGTATGCCACTATTTTATTGAGGGAAAGGAGCCTTTTAAGCAGCGCATCACTACTCTACCTCAGGCCAGTAATAGGCTCAGAGCCACTAGTCTCCAGTGAGCCATTGGGACGTCTGTGTCATATTTTAACAGAGCTACTAGAAGTGTGTGGGTCAAGCTTCCCTCTGTAATCTCCTCTAAAGTTTAAATACTGCATGCCAGAAGCGTTGCACACCAGGGCAGTACCACGATATGTGGGCAAAGCCCGCATTATTCACTCCACCGTGCTGGCAGTGGGAAGCCTCACAGAGACCATATCGGAACAATCAGGCCAGGGGTGTAGTATACGCTATTGAGGTATTTGAAGTGTGTTGGACTTGGCCCTTTTTGGCTAAAGTTCCCTAAACTGTTTGCTTTCCCCCTAGACCTTTTTACTGACATGGTGTTGCCAACTTAGGGGCATATTATCAAGAAACAGCGTTAAAATTATCGCCGCTTTAGCGGCAGAAAACTGCTGCTAAAGCGGCGATAATGGGCTTGATAATATGCCACAGAGAATTCCCATAGAAGCCCATGTTCTGGTGTCAACATGGGCTTCTATGGGAATTCTCTGCAGCATATTATCAAGCCCATTATCGCCGCTTTAGCGGCAGTTTTCTGCCGCTAAAGCAGCGATAATTTTAACGCCCTGCTTGATAATATGCCCCCTTAGATGCTTTGGACACTTTGCCACTGTTGATCAGTGTCAAAGTACAAGTGCTCCCTGTGTAAAGTGTAATGGTAATTGGTTGTCCATGATTGGTACGTTTGCCTTACTAGTAATGTCCCTAGTAAAGTGCACTATATGTGTCGGGGCTTGTAATGCAACTGCTACTAGTGGGCCTGCAGTACTAATTGTGCCACCCACACAAGTAGCCTTAAAAAGGGAGAGCTCAGGCCCGCCATTGCAGTGCCTGCGCAGTTTGTTAAACTGTCATGTTGTACTGACAAGTGCATCCACTTGCCAGACCTTACCCATCCCTTTCTATGCACATCAGACACCCCTATGGTAGGTCCAAGGTACCCCCTGGGCAGGGTGCAGTGCACGTGAAAGGTAGGACATGTACTAAGGTGTGTACCATGTCCGGACAGTGAAATAATCTCCATTTCATTTTCACTGTTGAAAGGATATCTTGCCCATAGGATAGACTGAGAAGGCTGTGAAATATGTTTTCCAGCCTATCTTCCCAAAGGCTTAATATGGAGAGGTGAAGTTTAGTGTGCCTGAACTCACAATGTAATAACACATCTTTTTACGAAGGTGGTTTTTGCATTGTGTGTTTAGAAGCCACTCTTTTTGAAGTGGCTGGATCTTTGTGTTCTAATATTTCTGTGTGACTCTGCCTGGTTGTAGATTGACTGTCTGGATTTGAAAGTGATAGGATCTGGGGAATGTCTTGACCCAGGGGAGGAGGTGAGACAGCAACAGGCTGACCTGCATCTGGATTGTAGGAGGAGGAGTAGCGCCTAGAGGTGAAGAGGCCTGGGTTGCTGCCATAAAACAATTGTCCCATCTCCTGCTGAGTGATTGAGAATCCAGACCCCCACTAATCAAAGGAAGAATGTGTCACTGGCTGGGAGGCACCCAGACCTGGTTTGAACAGGGGTCATTGCCCCCCTGAACACAAAGACTTCAATGGCATTGAGGGGTATAACTATGAGAGCTGAAGCCCCTGAACTTTGGAATGATGGCTTGATCAAGTGTGAACAAGACTGAAGCTACTTCGTTGTCAAGAGGAACCTTTGCCAAGGAAGAAACAACTGAAGAGCCTGAAGGAAAGGACTGACCCTTGCTGTGTGTTCTGGGGCTGTCCTGCAGTTTGCTGTTTTAACCAAGAAAAGGCCGAAGGGACTTTGCTGTGTGCTGTGTCCCCCTGCTTGAAAGGACTTTGCTGTGCTGTGTCCTGAAGTAACTTATCCCCAAGGGCCCGAGGTGAGCTGGCTCCCTGTTGCAGAAACTCAGGAACACAAAAGTTTCCAGGAGAGTCTCAGCGACGCTGTGTGCGTGTGATTTTTACAGCCTGAGACCCTCGTAAGAAGTGCCCTGTGATCGTGGCCACCTGGAGTCCAAGTGAGTCTCAACGACGCTGTGTGTGTGTGCATTGTGCAGCGTGAACAGTCATGAGGATTGCCTTGTTATCGTGCATCCGGAATCCAAGTGAGTCTCAACAACACTGTGTGCATGTGCTTTGTGCAGCGTGAGACCTTCGTGAGGATTGCCTTGTTATCGTGCACCCGGAATCCAAGTGAGTGTCAGCGACGCTGTGTGCGTGTGCTTCGTGCAGCCTGAGACCTTTGTGAGGAGTGCCCTGTGATCGTGCACCCGAAGTTAAAGAGAGTCTCAGCGACGCTGAGTGTGTGTGCCCTGTGGCAGCCTGAGATCTTCGTAGTGTCAGTGGCCCAAGCCGGCAGCTTCGGAGGAGCTGAGTCGCCGGCCCGAGCCCGCCGTTGTCAAAGAGGGACCGCGAGCCAACCTCGTCGAGGGAGGACCCGAGTTCCACTGCCCGGAATTCACGAAGATTCCATCGGAGGCCCAAGTTGCGGGAAGAGGAGAGGATAGCAAGGTCGTGCCTCCCAGGTAACGCGTGAACGCCTGGGGCAGGATGCGGGCTCGCAGGCAGACGCTCTCGGCCTCTCTCCTTCCTGCAGTGTGAGCCGCTGCTTCGGCTCGTATCACGGCCCGTACTTGTCAGAGGTGTGGCAGTACCGGGGCCGGAGTGCGGAGCTGTAATATTTGTCCACATTAGACCCGTGTGGGGGGCAACTGTTGACAGAGGCTGACGCAGAGTAGTACGAGTGGCGGAGAGACCGCCTGAGGCACCCTGATCCGTGCGAAAGCGTTTTACGCATTACATTGTTTCTGCATAACAAACTACCTGATTAGCGTATTACGCATTGCACTGTTTCTGCATAACGAACTACCTGATTAGCGTATTACGCATGCATTGTTTCTGCATAACGAACTACCTGATTAGCGTATTACGCATTGCATTATCTGAAAGAAACACATAGAGATAGATTCCTTACCTTAGAATTACCCCCAGGCGTCAGACTGGATCCGGAAAGTTTTTGTCAGCAGTACCCCTGCGCGTCGGAAGACTCCGCGTCCGTCGTTAGCGTCATGGTCGCCGAGATGATGTCGTGGGAGCTACTTAGACGCCGCCCTCGTGCACTGACGTCAGTTCTTTCTTTTTCTGCGCCAGCAAGCGCAGGTCTGGAAAGAGTGGTACCCCAAGTCATTTTTTGACTGTGTTTTTGAGACATTATGTCTCGATTTTTTTGAGTCGATTGACTCCTGGTGTCATAGGGATGCCCGGGTTTAAGTCTTGCGAGGAATGTCATCGGATGATGTCGGTGACAGATCCGCACCGCGTGTGTCTCTACTGCCAGGGGCACGACCACGAACCCAAGTCGTGCCCCGACTGCCGGGCCATGGCACTGAAGTCTTTGCGGGAGCGGTCCCAAAAGCTGCTGGAGGTCTGGCAGTCGGCTCCGTGACGCTCAAGGTCCCGGTCCCGTGGGAGGTCGAGGGACCGGTCGCGGAGCCATCACCAGTTGGGTGAGACGAAGCACAAGAAGTCGAAGAAGCGTCATTGCTCAACGACTTCCCCTCGCGCGTCGCGGCTGAGGGTGCGTGTGGTGCCTCCCCGCGGCTCCGGCGGAGCATACAGTGTCGCCCTTGGCCTACCCACCCTTCCTGGGTCCGTCGGCGACTCCAGCCCAGCTGCAGGAATTTCTGGTAGCCATGGCCCACTTCTTTGGGCCATTGGGCCCCCGCTGGCGCACTTTTGGGCCCCGCGGGCCCAACTGGGGATCCTCCCCCTTCACTGTCCGTGGCTCCGGCATTGCTGTCTGCTTCGGCCCGACGCCGCAGGGCCCCCAAGGATCCAGGCCTTGTTCCCGGTCAACGCTGGATGACCTCGTTACACCTCCAGTGACGTCGACCCCACCGGCACCACCTCCGACGTCACCTGTGGCACCAGACGACGCCGGCCCCGGTTTCAGCCCCGACGTGGACACAGAGCAGGACCGGCGTCGATCAACGCAGATTCCGACGCCGATGGGGCCTTTCTACCCCTATGTACGACCTTATTTTTGGCCTGTGCATCAGCCTGAGGAGGAAGGGGAGCACTGGGAGGGGTCTGTGGACCCTCTCACAGCTCAGTGTGAGTATGACCCGGACTGGTTTGAGGAACTGGGGGATGCCAGTGGTCTCGACACCTCCCCTGACCGTGGCATGCTCTTTCCTCCTACTGTGGCTATGGAGGAGGGTGCAAGTTATGCAGTGGTGTTGCGTAGGGCGGCGGAGGCCCTCAACCTCCAACTCCCTACCGTGTCCGTCAGGACTAACCTCCTGACAGAAGTGCTTCAGCCGGGGGCTACCTCTGCGGAGCCACTGCTGCCTTTTAATGATGCACGTTCTGACGTTCTTTTGGGCACCTGGTCCAGGCCCTACACAGGGGCTCCTGTGGACAAGAACAAGGCCCGACGCCATTGCATGGCCCCAGGCAACCCCCTTTTCCTCTCCCAACACCGCACCCCTGAGAGCTTGGTTGTCCAAGCATCAATGTCCCAGAGCGCATTCCATACCGTACCCCTGGATAGGGAATCCAAGATACTGGAACAATTTGGGACGAAGAGTTTTTTCTTCCGCCAGATCAGGGCTGCGGTCTGTGAACACCGCATGCCTCTTGGGCCATTATTCCCACTCTGTGTGGGCTACAGTACCTCAAGTGCTGCCTCAGTGTCCGGAGGAGGCGCAGACAGTGCTCTCGAAAGCTATTGCTGAGGGAAGAGATGCAGCCAAGTTCACGATACGATGTGGCCTTGACACCGCCGACTCGCTGGGCAGAGTGATTTCCATGACGGTGGCGCTACGCCGCCACGCCTGGCTGAGGACTACTGGCTTCTCGAGGGATGTGCAGAACACCCTGATGGACATGCCCTTTATGGCATTCGCCTTTTTATCAACAAGGCAGATAGCGCGTAGGAGCGTTTTAAGGACTCACGGGCTATGGCCAAGTCCTTGGGTCAGTCGCCCACTCGCTCTCCTCTGCCTTCTGCTTTTCGCTCCTTTCCTGGCAACGAAAGGGGTGCCCCAGCACGTTCGCTTCAGAGCCACAGGCTGCAACAGCAGCAGTCTCAGTGCGGATGTGGGAACCGCAGAGGCGGTTAAGGGGGCCAGCGTGTGGGTCAGTCCACCTCCACCCTAGCCACCACTGCCTCCAAACCTTCCTAGTCCAGTTTTTCAGGCCCATCAAACGCCAGTGGGTGGCAGGATTCGCCATCACCTCCCACACTGGCGCACCATCACTACGTACAGGTGGGTTTTATAAATAGTCTGAAGGGGCTACTCCCTACCCTTCAAGATTACCCCTCCAGCCATGGTACCTCAGTACCAATGTATGTCGGGGTATCACTTGGCACTTCTCCAACAGGAAGTTTTGTCCTTCTTGGCCAAGGGGGCCATCGAGCGCATTCCTGCGCCAGAAGTAGGTCGTGGTTGTTATTCCCACTACTTTCTGGTGCCAAAGAAGGACAAGGGTCTGCGTCCTATCTTAGACCTCCGGAACCTCAATCGCTTCCTCCGGAAGGAGAAGTTCAAGATGCTAACTCTGGCTCAGGTCTTGTCTGCCCTCGACCCTGGAGACTGGATGGTAGCGATGGATCTGCAGGACGCATATTTCCATATTCCCGTCCTGCCGGCCCACCGGCGTTACCTGCGGTTTACGGTAGGCCACAAGCACTTTCAGTTTACTGTGCTCCCCTTTGGCCTTACCAGCACCCCTCGGGTGTTCACGAAAGTGATGGCGGTGGTCGCAGCTCATCTGCGCAGATCAGGGGTTCCAGTCTTACCCTATCTCAACAACTGGCTGTTGAAGGCGGGATCGCCCCAGGCAGTCGTCTCCCACCTCCAGACTACGGCAGACCTCCTGCATTTGCTGGGGTTCTCCATCAATGTGCCGAAGTCGCACCTGATTCCCTCTCAGAAGCTCCTCTTCATCGGAGCGGTTCTGGATACGACGCTCTTTCGGGTCTATCCTCCCGAACGGCGAGTCCAGGATATTCAGGCTCTGATTCCGATCTTTCGGCCTCTATCCTGGGTTTCAGTCAGGCTGACCCTGAGGCTGCTGGGCCTCACGGCCTCCTGCATCCTGCTAGTCGATCATGCCAGATGGCATATATGGGCTCTGCAGTGGGACCTGAAGTTTCAGTGGGTGCAGCACCAGGGGAACCTGTCTGAGTCCGTCCAGATCTCAGAAGGCACTGCAAGACAGTCGCAGTGGTGGCTTACAAACCGGCGTTGGGTCAATGGCAGATCCCTCTCTTTTCCCAACCGGAGCACACAGTGGTGATGGATGCCTCCCTACTGGGATGGGGCGGTCACATGGGAGAGGCGGAGATCAGAGGCCTCTGGTCTCCGGCGGAGTCCGGCTCCATATCAGTCTTCTGGAGCTTCGGGCGATCCGACTTGCACTGAAGGCATTCCTTTCCTCTGTCAAGGGGAGGGTAGTGCAGGTGTTCACAGACAACACCACCTCAATGTAGTACTGCAACAAACGGGGCGGGGTGGGGTCGTGGACCCTATGTCAGGGGGCTCTGCACCTCTGGACATGGCTGGAACATCAGGGCATTTTCCTGGTGGTTCAGCACCTTGCAAGTTCACTGAATGCCAGGACGGACGAACTCAGCCGCAGGTGCATGATGGATCATGAATGGCGTCTTCACTCTGACGTGGCGCAAGGTCTCTTTCAACAACAGGGAGAGCCTTCGTTAGAGCTATTTGCCGCCGAAGAGAACGGGCAATGTCAGCAGTTCTGCTTGTTGGAATTTCCAAGGCGGCACTCGCTAGGCGACGCTTTACGCCATGAGTGGAGTTGCAGTCTGTTGTACGCCTTTCCGCCTATACCACTTCTACCCAGAGTGCTGAAGAAGATGAGGGGTGACCGGGCCCAAGTCATTTTTGTGGCTCCGGACTGGGCTCAAAGAGTATGGTATCCCGAGCTACTCAGTATGACAATCGATCTCCCGATCCGACTGCCTCTTCTGTCGCAGCAGCATGTGACGGTCCTCTACCTGAACCTGTCCAGTCTCCAACTCCTTGCGTGGAGATTGAGCGGTGGCAGTTGATTCCTTTTCACTTGCCTCCTGAAGTTTGTAATGTTATTCTGGCAGCCAGGCGGCCCCCCACTAAGTTGGTATACGCCTGCAGGTGGAACAAATTTGTGGCATGGTGCACAGCAAAGGCTGTGGATCCCCTTTCTGCCCCTCTTTCAGAAGTCCTTTTGTTCCTTCTTTCTTTGGCCCAGCAGGGCTCTGCTCTGGGCACTAGCAAGGGCTACCTATCTGCTATTTCAGCCTTTCTCAGGCTCCCTGATCACCCCTCTCTTTTCAAGTCCCCTGTTGTAAATAGCTTTCTCAAAGGCATTACTCACCTTTTCCTTCCTTTTGTGATGTCACAGTGGGACTTGAACCTGGTTCTAACATATTTAATGTGCGCTCCCTTTGAGCCAATTCACAACTGTCCTCTTCGTCTGCTAACCTTGAAGACTGCTTTTCTGGTAGCCATCACCTCTGCTAGGAGAGTGAGTGAGCTCCAGGCTCTTTCTTGTAAGCCTCCTTTTCTATCTGTCCATCGGACAAGGTTGTGCTCAGGACACGTCCATCCTTTCTGCCAAAGGTTGTCACAGCCTTTCACATCGGGCAGTCCATCACTTTGTCCACCTTCTTTCCGCCTCCTTCTAGAGAGGAAGAGAGGCTCCACCGTCTGGACTCAAAACGTGCGCTTTCATTTACCTGAACCGCACACAACAGTTCTGGGTGGATGACCAGCTTTTTGTTGGCTACTTAGGCGCCAAGAAAGGTCGAGCCATGCACAAGCGAACCATTTCCCAATGGGTCGTCTTGTGTATCGAAGCCTGTTATTCTTTGGCTAAAAAGGAGCCTCCGGTGGGGCTGCGCGCCCATTCCACCTGGGCGACGGCAGCCACTACAGCATTGGGACGTGGTGTCCCCCTGCAAGACATCTGTCAGGCAGCTACGTGGGCCTTGCTGCACACTTTTACTAAGCATTATTGCCTGGACTGCCAGGTCCGGAGAGACAGCTTCTTTGGCCGTTCTGTTTTCTGGGACTTCCTGGTGTGATCTTGGTTCGCAGACCCACCACCGGGGTTGGTATTGCTGCGGTATCTATTCTAAGGTAAGGAATCTATCACTATGTGTTTCTTTCAGATGAAGTTACTTACCTTCGGTAACGATATATCTGTAAGAAACATTAGTAGTGATGGATTCCTTACCACCCCACCCATCCTCTCCGTTCTGCGAACTGATTTCTAGCGTTAAGGTCATCCCTTTCAGGGCCCGACTTTCAAGGCACCAGTGGTCAGTATCTTGCATGGCTCTGCGTTTTCTGGCACGGAATGTCGGGTACAGAACTGACGTCAGCGCGCGAGGGCGGTGTCTAAGTAGCTGCCGCAACGTCATCTCGGCGACCACGACGCCAACGACGGACGCGGAGCCGCACAACGCCACCTTCCGACGCGCCGGGTTACTGCTGGCGAAAACTTTCCGATCCAGTCTGATGCCTGGGGGTAATTCTAAGGTAAGGAATCTATCACTACTAATGTTTCTTACAGATATATTGTTACCGAAGGTAAGTAACTTGTTTGTTTCTGCATAACGAACTACCTGATTAGCGGATACCGTATTGTATTATTTTTACCTTGCAAAGTGCCTGATTCTAGCATTACGAGTTGCATTATTGTTACATTGCAAAGTGCCTTATTCTAGCATTACGAACTGCATAGCATTGTATTAGGGCTCCGGTGGAACGTTTAGAAGTGCTCATTAATATCGCCAGAACTGACAAGGGCTGGCTGGCCTAATAACCGTCCAGGAGGAATATTACAAATACGCATATGTTGGATTTATATCGTGTGGTCTTATCGTATATCTTTTTATATACATTTATACTAGTTTTTTATTAAACTTGTGTGGAGTCTATTTGTGGTGTCATCATTGGGTTGCTGTGAGCGTGGTTGCAAATGCTTTACACATTTGCCTTGAAGATAAGCCTGGCTGCTCGTGGCAAGCTACCAAGTGGGTGAGCGGGAGCTATCTAAGAAGGTGTCCTTCCTTTCACTGACGTGAAATCGTGGGTCCCTATTTGGCCTAAGGTACCTACCTCAGCCAACCAGGGATCCTGGGTCTAAAAAAGTGCATAAGTCAGTGGTGGCCATCAGGGACATGGAGCGTACTGCGGAGCAACAGTACATCCACTGTTTGTCACTAACTTTTATCTCCAGGTCCTCTTGCCAGTCAGTCAACCAACCAACTTTATTTTGGTTCAATGATCCATAAAAATGCACAGTGCAAAAGCATTATAAATACGTATAAGCATTATAGATATGAATCACAGATCATAACAGTGTAAGTATATAAAACAATTACAGTCATAATACATTGATTTTCAGAATGCTGCCACAATACTAAGACGAAAACCGAAGGGACAAAAACCTCAGAAAAAAGTTCTTGGAAGTGGGCTCATTAAGGATCCGCTATGTCACCCCTATTATCTATATTATTACTTGGTATGGGTAGCTCAAGAATACTCACTGAAATAGGTAGGGGGGGGTAAAAATACGCACTGCAATGATAGAAAGAATAGAAATTTTCAAGCAATAAAACATAAATGGATGTCATTATACTGATACATTTTTCCCAGCTGTTCTTGTCCTAATATAATCATAAAAGAGTTATATTCAATTTTGCAGTAGGCCAGTCACTGCAAGTTGCCGGGCCCCCTGTGAGTAGGCATATAATTTCATGAGTATCCTAAACGCCGACTTCGCTTGTAGTAAGTATGAGAGAGCCGGCAACTCTGCTGGCTCTGCTCGTGCATCATCTAGCAAAGCTTGTAATGTTTGGCACGCTTGAAAATAATGGAATTGCGTGAGTATAGCTGGTGTGGTTCACTGTGTGCTAACCTGAGATGAGTCGCGAAGAACCCCCTTCTATAAAAAGTCAGCCATTTGTCATTTTCCTATCTCTTGTAGTGCGGTCACGGCCGCCTTCTCCTGCCCCAGGGAAAACCACATGCACCACTCCAAGGGGAAATGCACGGAATAGAATAGAATAGTTTGCAATTCCAACAACCTCTTCCGAAGATATTTCAATGGTGCCTAAGATGTCTAGTCTATGGAACCGGTGCTTCGGTTTGTGGGTTAAAACTTGGGGTAGAGACATAGGAAGTGCTGCATCCCGTTCCAGCTAAAGACGCAGCAAGTCCACTGGTCAATAAAGCCAGTAGTAAGCAAACATGTGTTGCTCCACTTTGTAATAATGAATGGGGCATTAAGCCCCCTCCATCACCAATGGTAAGGTAAGACTATCTCAGCACAGTTTACTGGTCCAAGCTAGACGCGCCAGCAATGCACGCAGAGTTTGTAAGACTGTGCTAGGCAGCAAGATGCAGATGTTCGCGAATAGGAACAGAAAGTGGGGTTATACCACCATTTTCATGATGGCTATCCTGCCACATAAGAACAGAGGCAAACAAATCCAGCAATCTATTTCCTCTGTGAGGCAGTGCACTACCTTTCCATAGTCTTCCCGCATCATGCTTCTGGATCAGTATGAATCCGAATGCCTACTTAGCGCACCGGATCTCTTGTCCGCCTAAGCTGGAACTTCGGTTGTATCAGTGTGGTGGTGGTAGTAAGAGGAAATATGATGGACTTGTTCCAATTAATTCATAATCTGTAATGACTATCAAAGCGGACAACCTCCCGGCAAAAGATTATTCTCAGGATTGTGGACATAGAGAAGTGAGTAATCCGCATAGGTGGATACTATATGGTTGTAATGTGGGAAGCGAATGCCATGGCGTGCATGGTTTTTCCACACTGCGAAAGCCAGAGGCTCCGCAACCAGCGCATAGAGTAGTGGGGACAAAGGGCATCCCTGGCACGTGCCTCTCATGATATTAATGGGATCTATCACACAACCTTTCATCCATAGCCGTGCTGTTGGTTCCGTTTAGAGAGCCTGTACTAGTTTCAGGAACACATTGCACACTCCCACTCGGCACAGTACACCAATCATAAACACCCTCTCGACGGAGTTGAGCGCTTTCTCCACATCTAGGAAGGTCGCTGTGGCTCGCACCTCAGGATTGATGCAGAAGATTGCGCCAAACAGGGTGCGAAGATTATATATGAAAGATCGACCAGGTATGAAAATCTTTGTATCTGTATTCAAGAGTGCCAGCAGTCAATCAATCAATCAAAAATCTTTATTCGGCATCTAGAAAACACCATAAAAGCACATAGCAATAAAAATAAAAGATTTCATTAAAATCCATGCTGCTATACATCAAATACAGTACTAATTTTTGCTTCAGCAAACCCCTCTTGTTTTCCTTATTCTTAAGGCCATCTTCAGGAAATTCACCACACAAAACAGAGTCCGAGAGTCATTTACCATTTGTAGGTGTAACAAGGCGACCCTGGCCTGCTTGAATTTAGCCTGTTTTAAAATACCAACTAAAAATCGACGTCTCGGCACTGAATAAAATGGGCATAACAGTACAAAATGAAGGGTATCCTGAGGAGATCGTAGATCGCAGCCACAGGGACCCTTCTGCTCAACCGAAACAGTAAAACCATGAGGTACAGATAAGAAGTGATGTAAAAGATTGAGCCTAAAACGGGTAATTAAAAACCTATCCTGAGCATTACACATAAGGGTCAAATACGGTTCCATCCCCACCACCGTTTTCAACATATTGTAAGCTATCACAGAGTTCTTTCCCCCTTCTTTTGTTTCTCTCTGCAATTGGACATAGTTAAAATATCTTTTCATCACCAATTTCCTGTCCAAACGGGTAATTACCATGGGGGTGCTAAAGAGGTTTTTTCATCCAATAGATTCAAGAGAGGACTTTACATGTCTCAACCAAGGAATGGACAACCCTTTATCCCTACTGATGCTGTCCATAATTATTTGCCTGTTTAGTTCAGCCTCTGGGTTCACCCATATCCTAATCCAGGCCATAATCGGCTTCAAATGAACCACATCCTCTATATAAGCCAATCCTAATTCCTCATGGGTGACATAAGACGAGGAACTTTGGGGAATGTTAAGTAGGGATCTCAGGTATTTATTCTCCTCTGTCTGAAGCTGATGGACTTCTCTACAGCCCCAAAGTTCAGCTCCATATAACACCTTAGCACAGCAAATTGAGGTGTACAATCTTGCTATCTGCTCCGGGGACCACCGTCCCAGCCTGCGTCCATAATTCATAATGGACTCTGTGGCCGAGACTAACTTTATGCATCGTTCCTCCAGTAAAATTTTAAAATTTAAACACCCATCAAATAAAATGCCTAGATATGAGAAATATTGTACTTTCCCTATACTATTGTCACCCATTTTATAAGAGAATTTCTTAATGGGTTTGCGTCCAACCTCCATAACAAAGGATTTAGAAAGATTGCCCGACAAATCCAGCGTGTCCATGAAATTAACAAAACCGTCTATTAGACGCTGCAAGCCCCTGGGTGTGCATGCTAGAAGTACCGCGTCGTCTGCGTAGAGCAGGACCGGGATTGGCCTAGATCCTACCCTGGGGGAATCCACCTTTAGATCAAGTAATGCTTGCTCCAATCCATTAATATATAGGGAGAACAGAAAGGGGGCCAAAATGCACCCTTGTCTAACCCCACTGGTGCATGAGAACGATGCTGATAGGTTCCCCTCGCGGTTATATCGGACTCTAGCAGATGTATTACAATGTAGGTCCCTAAGTATATTTATAAGTCCCCCATCCACCCCCAACCTACTTAAAAGGGCCCATAATCTTTCCCTGTTTACATGGTCAAATGCGGCCGTTAGGTCCATAAAGCCTAAATAGACCGACCCCTCACTTGCTAGAGTATATTTAGCCACTAGTACATATAGATTTATACACTGGTCGGATGTAGATTTCCCCGGTCTAAAACCATATTGAACATCAGTAATGACCCGATTCTCCTCCGACCAATCCATCAATCGTGCTAAAATCACACGTCCCATAACTTTCACTGTGACGTTGATCAGAGAGATCGGGCGATAACATTGAGGATTGTCCCTATTCCCTTTTTTGAAAATAGGGACAATTATCGCTGTGGACCACGAACTGGGACAGCCAAACATTACTGCAGCATTAATCACTCTTGTCAGAATGGGCGCCCACAACTCAATATTACTTAGAAAAAGATCCGGGGGAATGCCATCCGGTCCTGGCGCTTTATTAGGGGATAGACCCTGTATTCTCCCAATGATCTCCTCCAACGTAAACATAATTGAAGGTACCTCCCCTGCCTCCACCTCAGAGGGGATTGTGCTATCCGCTACATAATTATAAAGGCCTTTGAAATGAGCTACCCAATCTTCCGGCAAGATATTGGTGCCGAGTGCGGGAACACTAGCATCCTGGAAGCATGGATTATTAATTATTTTCCAGAAAGCGGATGTGTCCCTCCTTAAGGCAGCCTCCCTTAGGTCTTCCCAGGCCTGTGTTTGAATGGCTCTTTTCCTGCATTTAACGGCCTGATTATAAATCAGCCTTGACTCTATTACTTTCAACTTATCCCTTGGTGAGATTTTTAAACAACTTTTTAAATTTTTAAGGGCTAAAGTGCAGGATTTGTCGAACCATCTTGGATTATCCATAACTGGACCATGGTGGGTGGAGCACAACAACTTGTCCACTAGATGGGCAACTGCCTTAAAGCATTTAACTACTTCTGGACCCTCAACCACGGGGTCCAGGCACCTTTCTAGTTCTCTCTTGCCTTCTCTAATGAGTTTTTTATAAAAGGTACATCCATCCACTTTGGCCCATTTTAACCTTCTCCCTTGGTCTGTTATTTTCTCTAAGCTGCCACCTCTTCCCTTCTTTTTAGATTTTTTAGTGACCACACCCTCAACCACCAATGTTAGAGGGTTGTGGTCACTAAAAGCACTTAGGTCAATATCAGCCCCACTTACCCGGTCTTTTAAAAATTTAGAGACTACTATAAAATCAATGAAAGAGGAGCACCCCCTCCCCTTAAAAGTGGGATTAATCTCTCTCTCCCTCTCTTTGGTTATCAAATCCACAGTGTGCTCAAGAGTGACAGCAGTCTGTAGGCCAAGCAATGTTCAGCCGACTTATATGGCTTAAGTATAGGGACTAGCAAGGTCTCACGCATGGTTGGGGGCATGAGCCTGTCATGTGCAATCTCCTTGAATAGACTAAGCAGGTGAGACACTAGCTTGTCTTGGTAGGCCTTATAGAAGGCCACCATCAGACCGTCTGTACCTGACGCTTTTCCGCTCAGCTGATCTTTCAGCGCAGCCATAATTTCGGAGGGACAGAGATGCCAAGAGCTGCTCCCTATGCACATCAGTGAACCATTTCATTTTGAAATGCGTGAGATAATCTGATGTGGCCTGCTCATTGCACACAATTTTGGAGGCGTAGGGGGGCGCTAGAGTGCTGGCTGCAAAATGGCCACCACATAGTGAGGCTCGGCTAGCTGGTCAGACGATCCGGCATTAATCCGGTGGTACGGGCGGACACCCCTGACCCAATCTGCAAGGGTAGGATTCCTGAACTCCCCGGCAGCAAATAGATGTGACCTGGGGAGCGTGAACTGCTTGCTGATTGAATAAATTGATGATAAATGATGCTGCCCGGAATCAGCAAGATGGCGGCCCTCACGCTGTAAGCGGCTGTGTAACCTGACGTGGAGCACGGCGGGCCCTCGGCTTGGACACTGGAAGAGTGTCTGGTGCAGTCGTGCGACAAGGCAGCTGGCGCCACATCTTGAAGATGAACTGGGGTGTGCCGCATGAGCTGGGGCCCTGCCGCTGTGCCTGGTGCGGTTTGAGCTGAAGTTGCAGGTTGTAGGTGAGCCCGCCGGGTGCAGAGGAAAGCAGGACTTCACAGGCCGCGGTCGTGGCAGGGCAAACTGCTGAGTGCAACCGCTCCCTCTCATGAGTGGGGAACTACGAGATCTCACCTGTACAGGCGGCGGGCACTGCAATCGGCCTGATGGAACTGCCTGCCGATCGTGAACAGCGCTGCTGCGTGGTGCTGCCCGGAATGACCAAGATGGCCGCCCGCGCGCTGTAAACCGAGAGCGGCGGTGCGTCTGGAGGAGGTGCCCAGCAGATCCTTGGGCCTGAAACTCTGGAAGTGTCCAAGTGTGGACACACAACCGGGTAGCTGGCGCCTCAACGGACTGGTGACCTGGGATGCGCCGCACGAGTATGGGACCCGCTGCTTCTGGCACAGTAGAGGCAGGCACTAGGGCTGCAGACTGGGCCCGACGGGCGCAGGGTAAAGAAGGGCCGCATAGGCTGTGGCAGCAGCGAGACGAGTCGCAGGATGCAGTTGCCCACCCCCCGAGCACAGGGTACTACAAAGCACTGCCTATGACACCACCGGGCATTGTAAACAGGGAGCTGGCCATGAGCGTGGCAGAAGCAAGATGGACCGCTTCAGAGGGACAAACTCCATCTGGATTGACCCTCCCCTGGCCAACTGGACAACAGAAACATTCCAGAATCGCCCCAACGATACACACAGTGAGAGTGGCTGTGAGGGGGGGGGGAGTGACAGTTGCTGATTTTTACCCCTCCCTGCGCTGTGGGATACACGTTAGTAGACATCTCCCTACGCCCTAGTGAATGAGGAGGCTGTGGCTTTGCAAGGCAGAAAGACCCCCCCAGCCGAGGTGGTGAGTGTGTGGCCCCGCGTAGACCGTGCAGAAGTGGGAGACTGGTGCGTCTGGACCGATTAGACTGCGACGGGAGAGGCCCTGGCGGGTGACACGGCCTGCGTGGTGTAAGCGGGAGAGAGGCTCGCCCCGCATTTAGACTGTGAGTGGGGAACTGTGATCGTTGGGCGAACCCCAGCGTGCAGCGACACCAGTGCGCCATGGGCAAGCCAGACGTCAAGCAGCCCAAGATCTCATTCGAACAACGCAGGGCCCCGAGGGAGGGACCCCCCCAGTAGAAGAGATGCCGACAGCTACCCCAAACCCCACAGTGGTTCCGAATTCCAACATAAGCTGAATGTCTGCTGAACTGAAGCACTCCCTATCAGCTATAGACCTGAAAATAGATTCAATGTCAGATCGCCTTGACCAGCTCAGGGATAAAGTTTTGAACCACAACGAGCGCCTGGCGGAGGTCAAGCAACGCAGCTCCACGTTGGAGGACGAGGGTACCGCCACCAAGGAGAAGTTGCTCCGTATGGAAAAGGTGCTGGTGGTGATCTGCAGCAAGAATGGTGACCTCAAAGCGAGATCGCGTCGCAACAACTTGCACATCGTGGGAATCCCTGAGCCCACTGCCAAGACACGAGTTGAGGACAATGTCAAGGAAATGCTTAAGGCGCTGTTTGGGGATGCACTCTCGCCGGTCTGCATTGTGGAGCAAGCTCACAAATCGCTTTGCCCTAGACCGCCGCCTCGGTCTCCGTCCAGACCAATAATCGCATGTTTGTTGAATTACAGGGACAGGGATGCTGTCCTGCGCGAGGCCCGGGATCGGCAGGACACAAGATACCAGGGCAACGCGGTCTCCTTCTTCCCCGATTTTACCCTCACGGTGCTGGCTGCAAGAAGAGAATTTGTGCCGGTGAAGAGAATGTTGCAGCAGCAAGACATCAAGGGCCTCATGTAGGTCGCTAAATACCGGTCGGTAACGGCCGAAATTTGGTAAATATCCCGTTACCGACCGGTATTTAGCTATTAGAGATGTAGGAGGCATAATTTCAGGATTCAGTAAATTACCGAATTGGTAAAATACCGATTCGGTAAATACCAAATCCTGAAATCATATGTAGGGAGCACTCTAAAGAGTGAAAATTAGTATTAAGAATTCGTTATTTACCACCAAATACAGGTTGGTGATAAATAACGAATACCTTGCAAAACGTAATATTTTGCAGATTTAAGAGTGCCATGTGGCAGACATACATGCCATTAGGGCATGTATGTGCGCCACATGTGCACACATGCTAGATTCAGGGGTGCAACAGGGTGTCAATGTGACACCCTGCCACCCTTGAATATGCTCCCCCCATTACCGAATCGGTATTTACCGAATCGGTAATGGTGAATGGCTTCCCATTGATTCCTCCAGGCCCATAGGAATCAATGGGAAGGTATACCTCATTACCGAATCGGTAAATACCGATTCATAATTACCTAATTTTTCCGATTCGGTAAAATTTACCGAATTATTACCTACATCTTATTTACCGATTCATAAATACCGAATCGGTAAAATTCGGTATTTATGAATCGGTAAATTGGATGTTACCTACATGAGGCCCCAAGTATTCACTTCAATATCCGGCCAAATTACGCATTTTTCACTCCGGCAAAACTATGTTTTTTACTAAATGCATTGCCAAGCAGCTTGGTGTGCTCTGTTTACTCAGAGAGGACCTCCGGCACTTGTAGGGGGAGATTCGTGGACTCGAATCGGAGTACTTTGAGTTGAGCCAACCAGCAACCTGCGTATTAAACAGAAAATTGCGGAATTTGAGGAGGCTGCACACAGAGAGGCACACTATTTGGGCAAAGAGGCATGGGCCCGACATTACGGTGAAGGGGACCGGGCCGGAAAGACACTGGCAAGCCTCCTGCGAAAACCATAGGCTAGTGAATATATTAGTGAATTGCATAACAATGACGATGAGGTGAATGCCGGCCAGGAGGCAGTACAGGCAGAAATGCTGGCATTCTACACTTCATTGTACTCGGCGAGGCAGTCAGCGGCACACCAGGATTTGCTCCCCCTCCTTGAATCTATAGAGCTTGCTTGGCTTAGCGACGGGCAGAGCAGCTATCTCGACGAGCCGTTCTCCGAGGACGAGGTCATCGGGGTCATCCAGGCTATGCCCGAAGATAAAGCTCCCGGGCCGGAAGGCCTCACAGCTTAGTTTTACAAGGAATATGCACCGCTTCTGGTGCCCCATCTCCTCAACATGTATGAGGAATCATTAGAGCTGGGCAGGCTGCCCCCCACCCTTCAGGAGGCGTTAATTGTCTCTATTCTTAAACCGGATAAAGATCCACAATTGTGCGACTCATACAGGCCACTTAAAAAAATTGCCCTATTGTACTCTGCCCCTACGGCGAGATTGGGAATCAAAAGCTTGGTGTCTCCTCCTATCCCAGTAGCCCGTGGCACATGGCAGGGGTGCCCACTTTCCCCCCTCCTTTTCACAGTGGCGATGGAGCCACTCGCAGCTCAGCTTCGGCAGCATCATGCCCAGTGCGGTCTTGACTTTAACCCCCGAGTGATACTGGTATCTATGTACGCGGACGATGTGACCTTGTACGTCCAACATCCGGCCAAAAACCTGGATCCCCTAATTTGGGAAGTCATCCGATTTGGAGGCGTCTCAGGTGTGGCTATAAATTTGGGGAAATCCATTATTTTCCCACTTACCTCCACCACCGCTCCATTTAGGTCAGAGTTCCTGCTCAAATGGGCGGAATCCCCGGTGAAATATCTGGGGATATGGCTGAACCGGAGCACTGATAAACTATGGAACTATAACTATGGCAGGCTAATGGACTGCTTGGAGATCAGACTGAACAGGTGGAGGGCACTTATCCTGTCATTAGCAGGGTGGCTGACAATCGCCAAGATGGTGATCCTCCCGAAGTTCCTGTATGTGTTTGAAGTCGGCCGTGAGGGGAAGGGGGAGATTGACAAACAGCGTCTCCGCTCAAACCTAATATCTTTGGCATGGGCAGGTAAACAGCCCCGGATCGCTTGGGAGATCCTTACATTGCCGTTTGAACAGGGAGGTATGGGCTCCCCAGATATGGAGCTATATTACAACTGTGCACAGGCCCAATTTGGATACCATTGGGTATACCCAAACTCTTTCCATGGAGCACACCGTCCTTGAGAGTGATCGGGCCGCCCCCACACCACTACACATGGCACTATTTGGACCCCAGAACAGACGCTAAGTGGGGATTGATACTGTAGGATGCATGGTGTGGACGTGGCGGGAACTCAGATGCAGAGCGCAATTGGAGATACTTTTCGCCCCCTCGATATCTCTTATAGGACACCCAGGGACACACTTTACTGCAGAGAAGGTTGTGTGCTAAGGATTGAGGAAGCTACAGCTCCAGACGATGGGGAGAGCATTCCCAGGTGGTGTTTTTCTCACCATAGATGAGGCACTCTGGGACGACAACACTGGGATGTTGGACAAGCTGACATACTATCAGCTGTGCGCAGCACTACGTCCGCAGTTTGCCTCCTTCCCTGTGGTACCACCAACATGCCAAGTCTTAGAGGACTTTCTGGCAAACCCCTCACCTCGGAAACATTTTACTCGCTTATCCGGAATGCAGCACGCGTCGCCGATATGTGTCACCCCGCGCAGTGCGAATAGGAGCAGCTACTGAGGAGGTCGCTCTGAAGAGGGTAAGTGGGCCTACTGCTGCGCACAGATAAAGGATATGTTACCTAGCTACAGGCTGCGGCCTATCCATTTCCGGTTGGTTTTTTCATAGATTATATAGGACCCCTGTGTGGCTGAATAAAGTTGGTTTAAGTGAAGATGAGTGATGTCGATGCTGCTGAGCATCTAAGGCCTCCTTTTTGCACCTGGCCGGGGAATGGCTGGAGGTGGCGAACTTTTGGGACTGCATCTTTAACGTGCTTGAATCAATGATGGACTGCGGACTTGAACACTCCCCGCTGGTGGCCCTTTTGGGGTATGTGCGCAGAGTGCCTGAGGAGCACAGGAAATTGGTGACTATGTTACTGCTATTAGCCAAGCCAAGAGTAACAATATACTGGGGACGCAGGCCTAATGGCTTAGGGATGCGGCATTCTGTCATAAGCAACTGTCCGACTACTGGGACCTAATGCCCGCGCAGTCACGCCCGCAGAACATAAGGACACCACTGCAAAGCTACGTGGACTCTCACCCCCTAGTAGGGAGGCCACCATTGAGGAGACGGAGGCATTGCAGACTGATCAAGTAAATCGCTAACGGGGAAGCCGAGCACGCTGCATTGATTGGGGCAGATCACCCCACGTGACTCAGAGAACACCCCTTTTCACTCTCTTCTCTTCTTTCCCCCCCCCCCTTTTTTCTTCTTCTCTTACTTCTGTTTTTTACATTAAGATTAAATAGACAACTGGGGCTCTCCAGCTATTTGGATGTTATCAACCAGTGAGACATTAACACGGGAAGTGGACTTTTCGTTTGGCACAGTTCATGTGGATAACGATTATTACTCAATAATCTTGCTGGGAATCTTTGAGACACGCTGAATGTAAACAATATTCCTTGCTGTTTGTTTCTTCTCTCTGTGTATGATTCAATAAAAATAATTAATAAATACATTTGGGAGGAGTAAAGTTTAGAATAGTAGAGGTAGAACCGGTCCGCTACCTGGTTGGCCTCAGTGAGAGGCACGTCCTTTTCAACTATAATAATCAGTATTTCGCTCTCTTCGTAGCTGGGGGAGATCAGTGCTCGCCCTAACCAAAGATCCGAGCCGTTGAGTATCTTCCCAGGTGTGTGACTTCCCTCTGACTAGTTTGGCCCTGATCTCCCCAAGTAGTTTCTGCTCTGCTGTCTCCCTATGTGCACGCACTATCTCAGCACGATCCGCCTCTAACCGCATCAGTCAGGCCTGAATCGAGCAAAGAACGCCAGCATGTTTTGAAATTGTAACTTCGCGGCCTTGAAGGCGGCCTCCCATATAGTAGCAAATTTCTCAATCGAGCCTAGATTAATACGGAAGTATTCGTCAATCGCCTGGGCTAGTTCCTCGCGGAACACTGCATCCAACAGCGAATACTGCGGAAATCACCAGAACGCGCGGGCCCTCAAGTTAACCGTACAGGGGAATGGTTGGTCTGAGTATGTTTGAGGGAGATGAAAACCCCCTTGGACCCTGGATAGTAAGCTGCGCTACATAAGTCAGTAGCTGATTCACATGTGTATGTCATGGACCATAGAATAATGGGTGTATTCCCTGCCCTGTGGAGTGTGACAGTGCCATATGTCTAGCAGAACACATGGCTATGCGTTGGCTGAAGGGGCCGTTGCCTACACTAGCAGAGTGGTTCAATGATCTATCACATTGTAATACACTTTCTGAGAACTACAGAAAGCGAAGACGGGGCGAGGACTATGGTGGCATATTAACAAGGGCTGGCGATATAATTATCGCCGCTTTAGCGTCCGTTTTCGGGTGATAAGCGGCGATAATTATATCGCAATATCATCAAGGACACGCTAGCGCGTGTTTCTTTGATGTAGAGCCCGTGAAAACAACACATGAAAATATCGTGAAGGCAGCTTCGCGATATTAACTAGGAGGTGCAGCGCAAAACAAATCACGCTACCTCGGCCTTAAAGCTGGAATTTAACGTCTGTTAAATTCCAGACTAAGGCATACTAATAATGGTAGGTGGATTATGCTGATACGACCACAGGGTTATCGCTGTTTTCCATGGAACATCGCTGGAAAACCAGCGATGTTCCATGGTAAACACTGCTATTGCTGAAATATTATCGCCATAGCGCTATGTATTGTTAATATTTCTACCGCTATGTGGGGCCAGCGATAATTCGCTGGCCCTTGTTAATATGCTCCTAAATTGGTGGTGTACTGCTGGCCACACACATTCCCCATTTCAGTAGGGATGATAAGATAATTCGAATATATAATTTGGGTGTGCAATATATTAAAGCTTAGAAGGATTGCTACTAAGGTGGTCAAATTTAAAATGTACAGATTAATAACCATGTATACTTGCCCTACTGACGAGTGGCTGCAAAATGTTGCTTAATGGCTTAGAAACTGCTTCTCTGATTGTTCTTTTATTGTATACCTAAGCTGTCTTCTCAAGCTATATACGTCTGTAACACTACAAGTACTTTAACGAATATTAATGTTTAAAATCAAAATAAAGTTAAAAAAAAAGAAAATGTCTACCAGAACACCTTTCTTTGCTCCTGCTGCTATAGTGCACTGCTGGAGACAGCCGCCGAGGAGGGCCCTGGGAGCGATCCAAATCAGGTGACAAGACGCAATTAAGATCTCCACCCCATATCTGGGGCAGGTCATCATAGATAGACTGCTTAGCATGTAGAGTGTGGTAAAACTGTGGGTCATTGTGATTAGGCCTAAATACACCCACTAGCAAAGCAGTGAAATCCTCCTTGTGGTAGCGCACAACTAAAAAGCGATGTCCAGGATCCACATTTGGGGCCATATTATCAAGAAACGGCGTTATGCCGCTTTGGTGGCAGAAAACTGCCGCCAAAGCGGCGATAATGGGCTTGATAATATGCCCTTGAGAATTCTCATAGAAGCCCATGTTCTGGTGTCAACATGGGCTTCTATGGGAATTCTCTGCGGTATATTATCAAGCCCATTATCGCCGCTTTAGCAGCAGTTTTCAGCCGCTAAAGCGGCGATAATTTTAACGCTGTGCTTGATAATATGCCCCAAGCTTCCTGCAGGTTAACTCCAGATTCATGCCGGGGTCATATTAAGACGATGCATGTGTGCGCAGTGACGGTCGCAGCATGGCAAGTACACCTAAAATGCCTATTTGATGGGGTTGCAAGTACAATACAACTTTTCGGATTTCAGCCCTCTAACATTCCAAGTGAGAAAATTCTGCTAAAATGGGCACCTTTCAGAAGCCGTGATGGTACCCACATCTTCAGACATATCCACTCCCTGCTATGGATTTGCTGTGGTCGCAATGTGGAACTTGCCTGTGTCTTAGTGCCAATATCGGCAACACTTCTCAGTTCTCATACAGCAACATAGATAAATAAACCACTCGACACCTTGGTAGTGGAGAAAATTGCTGCAGGTTTATTTGCATAATAAATATGCTAACATGGGGGCATATTATCAAGAAAGGCGATAAAATTATCGCCGCTTTAAACTGCCGCTAAAGCGGCGATAATGGGCTTGATAATATGCCGCAGAGAATTCCAATAGAAGCCCATGTTGACACCAGAACATGGGCTTTTATGGGTATTCTCTGCGGCATATTATCAAGCCCATTATCGCCACTTTAGCGGCAGTTTTCTGCCGCTATAGCGGCGATAATTTTAACGCCGGACCTTGATCATATGCCCCATGGTTAGTTATCTTACGGGCGATCCAAGGGCAGGCCAGCCCCTATGCCGCCTGCCCGCCTGATGAACCAAATTACACCGTGGCCATCGCCAGTCGGTGGTTACCAATTTTGGGAGAGGCTGCCCTCCCATCAGTGGACCGCCAATCCACGCACTTACTCACGTCCCCCAAAAGGGGGCGGAGCGTTCCAGGCAGCCCCCGGTTGCTCAGGCCCACAACCGCCCGTAGGACTAAAGGGGCGCAGTCGAACTTCCAGGGGACAACGCTAAGACATCCCTGGGTATACTTGGCTTTGCACCCTTATTGGGCTGCTGCATGTAGTACCCTTCTGTACCTTGCAGACTCTGGATCGCCCTGTAACTCCTCCTGCAACACAAAACAATAAGTTAGAATCTTCCCCTCCCCCTACCACCCTTTGGCCGTCCACAGGGTAAGCGGTAGGGCGGGAAACAGCGAGAAGGGCAGCAGGCAAGAGGCTGCACCGTGGGCGGGGGAAGTTATTTGTACCCCTGTCCTCCCCCACCACGGCCGGAAGTGACGCAGCCGCTGACCCTCTGGTCCCTAGACCGGGGACCCTAATATGCTGACTCGCGTGCCTTCCTGTGGCAAAAAGGCGGCTGCCTTGTTAGGAGGGTCCTCTACGTGGACCCCGTGCAGCCTGACATTGTGCCAATATCGGCAACACTTCTCAGTTCTCATACAGCAACATACATAAATAAACCACCAGACACCTTCTCAGTTTTCGTACAGCAAAATACATAAATAAACCACACGACACCTTGTTAGTGGAGAAAATTGCTGCAGGTTTATTTGCATAACAAATATGCCAACATGGTGGGTTATCTTACGGGCGATCCAAGGGCAGGCCAGCCCCTATGCCGCCTGATGAGCCAAATTACACTGTGGCCGTCGCCAGTCAGTAGTTACCAATTTTGGGAGGGGCCACCCCTCCCATCAGCGGACCGCCAATCCACGCACTTACTCACGCCTCCCAAAAGGGGGGCGGAACGTTCCAGGCAGACCCCGGTTGCTCAGGCCCACAACCGCCCGTAGGACTAAAGGGGCGCAGTCGATCTTCCAGGGGACAGCGCTAAGACATGCCTGGGTATACTTGGCTTTGCACCCTTATTGGGCTGCTGCATGTAGTACCCTTCTGTACCTTGCAGACTCTGGATCGCCCTGTAACTCCTCCTGCAACACAAAACAATAAGTTAGAATCTTCCCCTCCCCCTACCACCCTTTGGCCGTCCACAGGGTAAGCGGTAGGGCGGGAAACAGCGAGAAGGGCAGCAGGCAAGAGGCTGCACCGTGGGCGGGGGAAGTTATTTGTACCCCTGTCCTCCCCCACCACGGCCGGAAGTGACGCAGCCGCTGACCCTCTGGTCCCTAGACCGGGGACCCTAATATGCTGACTCGCGTGCCTTCCTGTGGCAAAAAGGCGGCTGCCTTGTTAGGAGGGTCCTCTACGTGGACCCCGTGCAGCCTGACATTGTGCCAATATCGGCAACACTTCTCAGTTCTCATACAGCAACATACATAAATAAACCACCAGACACCTTCTCAGTTTTCGTACAGCAAAATACATAAATAAACCACACGACACCTTGTTAGTGGAGAAAATTGCTGCAGGTTTATTTGCATAACAAATATGCCAACATGGTGGGTTATCTTACGGGCGATCCAAGGGCAGGCCAGCCCCTATGCCGCCTGATGAGCCAAATTACACTGTGGCCGTCGCCAGTCAGTAGTTACCAATTTTGGGAGGGGCCACCCCTCCCATCAGCGGACCGCCAATCCACGCACTTACTCACGCCTCCCAAAAGGGGGGCGGAACGTTCCAGGCAGACCCCGGTTGCTCAGGCCCACAACCGCCCGTAGGACTAACGGGGCACCATCGATCTTCCAGGGGACAGCGCTAAGACATCCCTGGGTATACTTGGCTTTGCACCCTTATTGTGCTGCTGCATGTAGTTCCCTTCTGTACCTTGCAGACTCTGGATCGCCCTGTAACTCCTCCACAGCTCTAGGGGTGGCCACCGTCACAACCAGGGCCCCCCACCAAGGTAGTCATCTTTACCTACCTTCTGATTACCGGGCCTCTCCCAGGTCCAGCCAAAACAAGTCCAAGCCCATACAGGACCGGAGGCCAGCATGCCCCTTCTGGACAAGTGCCCCCGTCCTTTCTAAACTCCCTGTGGACTTTAGACTGATAAAACCAAAACCCCTCTGTTCAGGGATAGATGCATAACTTACACCAGGGGTAATTCAATTCTGGCAGCAGGTCCCTCCTACCCTGGAAAGTCAAATCATTGCCTCCCAGCTGTCAGACCCCAGTGGTGAGAAGGGAGACACCCCCCCCCCCCCTCCCACACGCCCGGGCCGCTGCTTCTACAGAAGCTGTTCCAGTGCCTGCACAATTACACCACCCCTCCCAGGGTGGCTTACGACCAGCTTTTCCCTTAAAGGCCTTGGGATTCCCATCGCCCCACCTGATACCATGTCCTGCTGAGTCTGCAACTCGGAGGGGACCCAGTATCCATGGTACCCGCCTCGCCCAGCCCTTCATGTATATGCGCCCACGATGACCTAAAACAATTAGGGGCACATCAGCAACAACCGGCGATAATTATCGCTAAGCGCACTTAGCGCTAGGATAATTATCGCCGGCTAGCGTGGATTTTTATCGCTGGGATAGCGTGCTATTAGCAACGCTTATCTCAAAAGCAATAAAAATCCTCACGCTAACTGCCTAACGTGAGATTATCGCTAGAAACCCAGCGATAATCTCACGCAATGTGGCGTTAGCTTGATGATAGGGACTCACAAACTTAGCCATGATATCCACCTTCCATAGGATATCATGGCTAAGTCAGTCCTGAAGCAGGTGTAAGGAAAGTAGCGATAACAGGGGTTATCGCTACTTTTCTTGCCACTATGCTTCATAGCGTGGGGCTTGATGATAGGAGAAATGTTGCTTAGAGACATTTCTCCTGTCATGTCAGGTCAGGAACGCTGGGCGTTAGGAATTCCTACACTAACGCACGTTTTCACACGTTAGCGTGAGCTTGCTAATTAGGCGATAAAATTATCGCCGCTTTTTGGCCGAAAACATCCGCAAAAGCGGCGATAATTCTATCACCTCATCTTGCTGATATGCCCCATAGTTTGGTGTTGGTTCAATGTTAACATTGCCTGGCTGAAGAGCAATACCTTTGACAAGCCACTACTGACAAGAAGTGCCAATGCGGGTGGAAGTAAGAGTTATCAAGCCCGCCTTACTTCCTCTCACCCAGTTATCTGTGTATAGCACTTGTCGGAGTATGTCCATCGCATTCAGCCAGTCACCACCCTAGGTGACGCCTTGCCCTCCCAAACTTCTGCTAGTATACCAGGGAGCAGACAGGACAGTGTGAACCAGAGGGGAACCATATGTATAAATACCTGCCCTATTTTGAATACTGGGAATGCCAAGTGTTCTTTAATACTTTGTAGCCCATTTGTGCTTAACCGAGGGGTTTCCCCAATCTTATGGACCATAGCACACTCGTTGGATGACAACTTCCACAACCTGCATGACTGCCAGCCCAGGCTATAGGGTGGGAGAATTTGAACATGTTATTGTTACTCAACTCAATGGTACTCATTTCATCGACCTCAGAAGGATGAACTACTAAGTGGACCTACCAGGATCTGAACCTGTGACCAGCGGTCGAACCCAAGCCCCTTTCAGTTCTGCCGCTCCACCTGCCTGTGAACTTGTATCCCAGGGCAGACTTCAGGCACTATAACCCACACTTGGACATGCCTGAGCTAGAAACACACATCTAAAAGGCCTGCCAACCGGCTAATCACCAACATTGCAGTCCGAATGTTCGCTGACAACTCCCAAGGAAAATTCGCTTAACTGAAGCAACTGGTAACATGCCATCAATTTAATCAATTTAACCTTAACTATGACTGCAAAATGTGCTCTTGTGGTTGTCCGTATTAGTGCTCCATCCCCTCCATATAAGCACTAACAAGGCAACCCGCACCCTCTTGGGACTGGCACACTCACGCCCCAGCTGACAGAAAGTGCCTAATCGTGTATAGCCCATGACCTTACGTTTATCACTGACGGTATACCAGGATTATGTTGAAACGTAGCTGGCTCTACTGCTGAGTGCACGTTGCGCCATCACAGGTATGTCTTTGCCTATTCAGTTTCTGGCTGCAAAGTTTGATGACCTTGCCAGCCCCAATCCCGGGCGAAATAAAAGGAAGCTTTACTGCTACCCCTGTGAGCCGCTGCTGGTGCTAATGATGGTACAAATAGCAGCGGTAAATTAGATGCTGTACTATCGCATTAGGGGGCCATTGCAGCACTTATTAAAGTCCATGGCTAACCTACTCAGTATGGCAGAGACAAGAGAGGCTGTAAATTGTAAAGCCCATTAAGATGACAGTTAGATAGGCCCAACAGAGAGTGATCCTGTGAAATGAGGTAGGGACCACCACCACCACACCCCGCATGTGAATCAGTCCAGGTTTACTTTGCCATGTGCAGTAGTGCAGCCACAATTCGCCGGCATCTAACCTGTGCAGTGTCCTGTTCTGTGCAGTCCCCCTCAAGCTTCCACTGGGCACCTCTGCCTGATGTGTGTGACCTACGTACATGGGGGCATATTAGCAATGCTTTGCGATAAATATCACAAACCGCGCTTAGCGTCAATTTATTTACCACCGGCTATCGCTGGTTTTAATCGCGGAGATAGCACGTTATTAGCAACGCGTATTTCCAAGGCGATAAAAAATCCAGCAATAGCATGAAATGACTGGTCATCGCTGGAAATCCAGCGATGTAATTACTGCGATAGTGAAATCCTTGGTAATAAGCCAAGGTGGCCTCAGCCTGACAATCCACTTCCCATTTAAAAGGTGGCTAAGTCAGGTTTCAATCAGACGTTAGGAACCAGCGATAATCGCGGTTAGCGTGACTTTTCTTATCGCAACGCGGGCATTGATGATAGGGAGAAGTTGTGTTTACGAGTGTTTCAATTTACTTTTAGTGAGGAATGCCTACTTTGCATGTCATTAGCGATAAATATCGCAGACATGCAAAGCGGCAAAAAAACAGGCGCTATTGCCAGTAAACTGTTGCTAACAGCTGTTAGCGACAGCTTGCTAATAGGGTGATAAAAATATTGCCGCTTTAGCGGCAAAAAGTGCCGCTAAAGTGGCGATATTGCCCTTGATAACATGCCCCATGGTCCCCTTGCATGGTGGCCTGCCAGTGAGATAATACATCACATACCCCATCAGTACCGCTATCTGCCTTTGCTAGAATCTTGCCTGGCATTCCTACATGCCCATATATACCAAGCGAAAATGGCAGTACTCGGTCAATTGATCCGACCACACATCAAACCCACAGAGACCAGATGCGGCCAGTTAACCTGCCCCAAAGTCTACAGAAACAACAAATAAGCAGGATCTGACATAAATGAGGGGATCCCCGGTTGTACTTGAAAATTTCGTACTGCCCAACCCGATGTGCCCCTTGGAAAGATACCACAACCGCTTTGGATTTGAGCCTCACCAAGCACAACCTTTTATCCTGGACCTACCTCCAACATGACGTGTATTTGAGCGCGCTGTCACCCTAAGGGTCTGCTGGCTCTGACAGAGAAGTGACAAGTTGTAGCATGTTAAACTGCCCCCAAACTCAGCAGAACAACCACGTTTGCGAGCTAGCCACCAACGTCTGAAAAAGCATGCCAACCCATATAGTGTTTTACTTCCCTTTACTCAAGGGGTGGGGGGGCAGTCCTGTCCAGAGGTGTGTGTATTGAACAACATGTGTCCTGGAAGTACCTATGATTTGAGTACAAATGTCACTAATTCATAGTACCTGGTGTGTTTAATAAAACTAATAACAGGTCTAACAAATCCATCAGGCATCCTCCGCTTACTTTAGGCGTGTTGAATTGAGGGGATCCAGTGAAATACAGAAGATATCTCCTGTGGCATGCCATCCCTTTAGCACCACATTTACAACTTTTATGCATGTCGCTTAAATAGTCTCCATCATGTGTTTAATGCTACTTAGTTTGAGTTCTGCTCTTGACAACATCCCTCCTAACCAACAGTGTTGAGAACAACTCAAGTTTGTTGCTTGTACAAGTCGTCCCCGTTAACCTGGCACTGTTAGACCAAATGAACCTTTCAACAAACTTCCTATACAAAAGTATATCATGTTGCGCAACTTGGGACACTATTACTTCATCCCTACGTACGTTCAGTCATGGAAATACTGCCAAAGGTATCCCCAACTTAGTCCTGTTTAACCACTAAATAAATACTGTATAAGGGAACAAAATGTTACCCGTGCACCTCGCCATGGGCCTGAGTATGGGGATGAGTCTGTTGTCAGATATAGCTGTAGCTCGCTCTACACGGTTCCTAATTTTAACAAAGTGCCGTTGCATGAAAAACTTCTCCTCTTATGCAAAGCTAAGTACTTGGGGCAAATTTTAGATTTCCTAGGCATAAACATAAAACCCCTATGTCTTCATTCTATAAGAGCGCCGCGTTTCATGTTTCAGGCTTGGGGAAGGGCAGCTTCATATCTGATAAACCCCCTGCAAGTCACCACAGAGCCTAGAACATGTCGACAAGTTGACCAACCCTTTATCAACTCTACCTGTTTGGTGTAAATAATCTAAAGAATTCTTTATTGTTGTCTGCCCAATAACGGGGCCCAGAGCGAGGAAAGGGTTACAGCTAGTTGCCGTCCACCCAGCACATGAGAGCAACACGTGCTTTGTATTTCCCCATCAGGCCGTAGACCACTATACTGAGGGGTCATCAACTGCCCAGTATAGGTCTACTAGGGCGTCACTCTAAGTTGTCTGGTTACCACCCAACACTTTAGGAACCAGACCTCTGGTAGTGCACCACTCATTCACTTAGGTCCTGATGAAGTGCCATACGACTCATTAGGAGCGATGAGGGCACAAAATATGTCGACCCATTACACAGCGATAGCCCTTTAGGAACATTGCATCCACATAGGGCATCCACACACCTATTAACTGAGCTGGAACTACCTGAACCATTAACATTGAGAGATTTCCCCCTTATCCCCGCACCCAATGCAGCCCTATCTTACAAAGAGGACCCCAACCCTAAGGAAGGGTACCGCTCATCTGGTGGTGCGGCACCCGGGGGAGGTAATGAAAGCGTGAGAAATGGGCTGCTAGGGGAGGTAATGAACGCGTGAGAAATGGTATACTGAAGGTAACTGGAGGATGTACGAATATTGCAGGTCTTGTGCTATGCCGTGCCTTCCCAAAACTCGCAATAGGTACACGATCTGCATCAACAAGGAGCTCTGCCCATGTGACTGCCCCCGTACTTCGAGACCCGGGCAGGAAGGACCGTGACCGCCCCAATCACCTTGCCCTAACATCGGCCCAGCTGTGCCCAAAAGACCTCACAATTCAGTACATAAAGTGCTTAACTTGTATAAAACTATCTGACAGGACTGACACCAGGTGGCCCCTTAGATTGCGCCATACATACTCCTGCCGTGCTGCCAAACCTGTTGACATCCTAACTACTGACCCTGACACTTGTGCAACTATGTTCCCGGACTGGCGTCAGGAGGCCATTTCAGTTTGCCCCACACATGGCTCCTGCTGTGCTGCCACTCCTAGTAACATCACAACTCCTAACCCTGACACCTGTCCAAGTGTGACAGTAAAGACTATTCCATACTCCCACCGCTAATAGAATGGCATGGGCAGCAGGCAATAGCAATCTCAATGAGATTGAATTACTCAATGCATGCTGTAGTGGTCCTCTCTAAAACTAGACCGGCAGTGCTAACTGGTGGACTGTCACAAGCGCCGGAGCTGAACAATAAGAGACGGTGCCGCGCACCAGGAACCACCCGCTCACACTTCGCTCTGGTAAACCTGATCCAGCGAATCAGCATTGGTAGGCCATTGCGGCACTTAGGAAGTCCAGGGTTGACTATCTCACCTTGCGGATATTGATGAAACAAGGCTGGAACTTAATGCAAGGTTCAAATCTGCAAAGGTATATCCCTGTGCTTGCATTGGCAGGGGTGAGAGTGTATGAGTCCCTCCCCCCCCCTGCCGTTTTAATAAAAACAATTGTATAACACATATACCGATCTGAGATACATGTATGAAAAGTCATCATTGTACCTCACAATGTCAAACCATTTCTGAGGTAGATGACCGAGGATGCGCATTAAACATTTCTATTCCTCTGAATTCCCCAGCCAGGCGCCGTCAGGGGTTTGAAACACATATTATAGACAAGGCTGTGTTAAACCCGCGGTTTTAAAGTGCTTCTTTCCCCTTTAGTCTGAGTTCCCCCTCATTCCTTTGTACACTGACTAGTGCCGATTTGTATAGCGCAAACCCGACCAGCAGGTATAGGAGCGCTTTACATGAGGACAATTCAAATCACACATGGACCCAGTCAAAGCTATTTGTTTATTGGAGACGGGGAGATGATGGGATTCTTCCAAATCACAAGTTGATGTGCACTCGTGCTGGAGCAGACCAGGTCTGGGACACGAGCGGGCTGCCACAATGGTGCTGCTACCCTGCCCTACTGGCACACCGTGTCGCAAGGAGCCTGAATACGGCGTTTCCGTTGTTGAGGGTGCTCCCCTGCAGCCAGAGGAACTCGGCCCGGAGTCGCGTGGCACTGATCGCCGCACACGGGGTAGCCACGCACTCGCCGCCCTACACCCCCCGCCCTCCACCTTACAACCAAAAACCCGGGTCGGGGAGGAATCGGAGGAGGGAGCCTCTCCCGGGCCCATACTACGCTGGCCCCCCTCACACAACTCACTTTGCTATTGGAGGTGCGCCGCACATGACATCCTCTCACACATGGGCAGAGGCCCTGCCGCTGCCCCCCCAGCAGGAGGGACACCGGTGACACCAGGCAAACGCGGGAGGAGCCTACCCGGCCCGCACCTCACAACTGGCCCCTGCCGGATGGAGCCCAAGCGACACCGGGCCGAAGCGGAAGGAGCCTGCACACGGCTCGCAGCAGACAAGGTCAGCTACGGGCCACCCAGAACTGGCCACCTGCAGGCCGGGGCACAGCGACCCAGACAAGAGTGGGAGTAGCCTGCATAACGCCCGCACCTCACTGCATGCCCACACAAGCTAACTTGAAGGGGCCGTGCAGCCAGCCCTCCTCCCGATGGGAGTGCCCCACCGCAAGTGAACCTGCACGACCCCCCGCATGATCGGCTCCCTCCCTAAGGATGCTGTGATTTCCCCGAGGCGCCGGATGCCGGGACGGGCCCCCTCAACCCATGCAGGCTGACCGGAAGAGGAAGGCGCCCAACTGGTACGGCTTGCTCTCCCTGCTCCACCGAGCGTAAGCAGCCCCCACGCCAAAGCAGGCGGGCCAGCAAGGCATCAGGCCTACCAGGACCACCACCAAGAAACCCCGCAAAACCCCCCAAGGGCCCAAGTCGGGCCGGGTCTCGGCCCACGCCACGGTAAGGGGTGCTCCGTCTGCCTCCACTCTGGGCCCCATCCCTGGTCAGTACAGTGCTGGCCTCGCCCAAGGGAGCGGTGTTGCAGCCATAGCCCCCTGGGAGATGTCCGCCCCGCCCCATTGGCAGACGGCCGCAGCCGGGCCCAGACACCAGCCTCGTGGGGCAGGGGGATCCGCACTCACCGCGACAAATAGCAGCTCCCGGGGACCCGTCCGCAACGGCGTCAAGAGAGCATCCAAATAGGGACCCGCGTCGATCCTGCTGGTAAGGCGCCTGCGCCCCCCAACGACTTGCGGGTCCCAATGAGGCTTACCAAGGACCTGACCCGCCTCACTTGCTCCTGCAGCCTCCGCAGTCCCACCTCTTGCGCCCAACCCCACATATCAGGGAAAGTGCCACCCTATCAACCTGATGGCTGGGGTGAAGGCGGCGTCTCCGTGCGACTGGGCTCGAGGCGCTGATTGGGGCATGAGGCAAGCTGGTGGCGGCACCTGGACCTCACTAAGCTCCCACAGTAAGGCTTTGAATCCCTCCATACTATAGAGGCCAGCTCCGTGGTAAGTGGCGGGAGTTGCTCTAGCCTGAGCACACTATCGCAAAGTGGTCTGCTGTCTTGAGAGGGCCTCCCCCAGCACGTCCTGAAGTGACGCGGCCGCTGACCCTCTGGTCCCTAGACCGGGGACCCTAATACGCTGACTCGTGTGGCTTCCTGTGGCACTAAGGCGGCCGCCCTGTTAGGAAGGGTCCCCTACGTGGACCCCGGGCAGCCTGACATTCAGCCTGGCAAACGTGCCTGAAACCTCCACCTTCCTACGCTATGCCCCCAACAGTCAGTACGGCAATACAGTTCCCACCGAGTCCCACCCAACCCCACAAACAAGGAGCCCCAAAGCAAGCAATGTGGTGTACACATGGAGACTGATTTCCCACCAAACACCCCTGCAACTTAATGCTGCAGGAGGGCCGCATCAGAGGTGTAAAGTACATTAGTCACACAACACACAAACAAAGTTTTGCTACTCTCACTCTCACAGATATCCCCGCATGCTCCACACATCAGTACCAGCTCTGTCACCTCTACGGAAGACCTGCCCGGCTCCAATAAAAGCAATCTTGCGGGGCATGGGGGAGCCCGCTTGCATCCACCGTACAAACAACATAGAAGTGACAGCAAATTAAAAGATAACATCAGAGAAAGTGACACTTATCCATCGGAGACATATGTGTGACAGGGAGTATCATAGCTTCAATCTAGTCCCTTTGAGTCCTGGGACGTTGACGGTTCATTGGCATCTGCTCTTGGTGACCGCCGCCCTTCATTGTTTAAAGAACTGTTGCAGGGCTTTAGGGTCATTGAAAATCCTAGTTTTCCCATTGATAGTGATCTATAGTCGTGCAGAGTATAGCACAGCATAGTCCAGTTTCAATTACCTGAAATTTGCGCTTGGCAGGTAGAAGCTGTCTCCGTGAATCCTGTACTTGAGGAGTGAAGTCCAGGAAAATAGAGAGTTCTGTGCCCTCATATTGACGAGTCTGTAATTCCCGGGAGCGGCGTAGCGCAGCATCTCGATCCCGGCACGGCTGGTAGTTGAGCATCCTTTCAATAATTGGGTGGGGCCTGGCCCCCGGCACTGGTCATGGGGCAAGCGAGCGGTGTACGTGCTCCACCACAAACATGTCGGAGAAAGTTTCATGCCCTAGCAGTTTTGTAAGGAGCCTTTCCACGAAGGTCTCCGTATTTCCAACATGTGTTGACTCTGCCAAGCGAACTATGCGTAGATTAGTCACTGGGAGCAGGCCTCCGGGTCCTGGGCTTTGGCCTGCAGCGCAGCGTCGATAAGGTCTTCTCACGCTGTTTTTGCATTCCCGCCGTCGATCCCTGCTCATCCTCAAATTCCAGCACTCAGCGTTCTACCATGTCCAGGTGCTCCCATGCTTGCCAAGACGCTCCAAAATTCTATCCATTTGATGTGTAGGAGCATTATTCTTACTGTCAATTTTGGTGAGCTTGAGCTGCAGCCTGCATGGCTGTAAACATTTGGCGTAAGTCACCTCCCATCTCAGCACCAGGAGTTTCAGATCCCTCTACAGGTGCTGCTGCTCCCTCTCTTCGCGCAGCCATGGAGATTTTTGCTGTTCGGACTGCAACTTGGGTTGCATTTTGTCCATTTTACCTATTGTGCTAAATACAGGTCAAACCACATTAATCGCAGTCAGAAGTTACCACATCTGGAGTTGCAGGTGGGCGTTCTGGGGCAACAGATATCATCGCAAGTCGCCCTGTTTGGCGATCTTTGGTGCAGAGCGTAATTCTCTGGCGCAGTCGTGGTTAGCAGCAGTCACTATGACATGGGGAGGGGGGGGCATGCTGCAATCCCTCCTCAACAGTCCCAGTGGGGGTCAACACCTGCATTGGTGGGTGGAACCAGCAGTCCAGCCCGCTAATGTAGAGTGGGAGGTCAATGGGAAGAAGGCATGCAGGGGACATTATGGATGCCAAATTAATGTTTGGTTGTTCTTAGGGCACAGTCTTAGTAAGTCAAAGTAACATGTACAGCATAGTGCGGCACACGCCATACCACCGTGGCCACTTCTGTCTAGAGTTGTGCTGCAGCTCTGCGCGGCCCGCAAGTGTCCACTGGGCCCTCAAAAGTCAGGACACCTCCTCACCGCTGAGTAGTGGGGTAGCCTCGTGCCAATGTCACTCCTCACAGTCATCCAATGGCCAGTCAAGTTAGTTTGGCGCCCCAGATCACAAGTGAACTAGCTGCACATGAGTGCATCTATGTCTCTAGGACACCGAGGGGCACAATGTTCGGGATCTCCAGCATGCTGGGCTTCGCACTGCAGCCTCGTCCCTGCTGGCACAGGCGTGGGCCGTTCCTCCGTGCACTCCAATGCTGGCACTGCAGGTAATATTCCCAGGGCCTCAGACAGCGTGATACAGGCTAAAGTCGGCACTGCGGGGGGGGGGGGGGGCAGTCTTCGGTTAGGTGAAGGGGGCCCCCTCAGCTCTTCGGTAAAGAGCTGGGAGAGAAATGCTTGCTCTAGAAAGCAGGTGCAGTCTGCAGCCGGCTCTGAGCTCGCGCTGACCCAGGGCAGGACTGAAGAGAAACAAAGTAACAAGTTACATTGTTTCTCTTCAGTCAGAGCCCGGCCGGAAAAAGGATGGGCCCTGCACTCTTCAGAAACACCGGGGCTTTCAGGGAGAGAGGTTAGTCTTGTAAAGAGCAGGACAGATAACATTCTGCAGCGTTGTCGGTAAGTCTAGCAGTTTTAATTGTGAGTTTTCATTGTGAGCTCCTTCAAAAAACATGCTATGTTGTGGGTTGATAACAAATGCCTGATATGTTTTAAAATGCAGCATTTACATTTCTACAGATAGGTTATCTGGGACTTTAATTAGTCCCAGCTGTAAATATCCTCCTGTCGCTGACCCTTTTCTTTGTCTCACACCACTAACAAGTGCAGGATATGTTACCTCCTGCCAGGCCCGGTTCTAGAGGGTGGGGTGGGCCGGGTGGGCCAGGCCCACCCAAACATGAGCCTGGCCCACCCAAACATGAGCCATGGCCCTCCCAGTGAATCTGCCACCGATGTACAACTACAATAAAAACTGTGCAGATAACTGGTGATTTACGATCCTGCTGCAGAGTAACCATTTGTCTGTTGGTAGTTTTTAAGTGCTGATAAACTGAATTTTATGGGAATAGCTCAGTGGGTTACTACCTCTGTCACAGATATTCTTGTGTTACTTGCAGTTCAGAAGTTACTATCCTAACATAGGACAGTGACCTATGAACTGTCTTTAAAGAGCTGCATACAAACTTCGCTTTTTTGTATTGTGATATAGTTAGAACTTCTCCATTCCTTCATTATTCTAATGTTGCCAAAAAGAGTTTGTTTGGGCAGTTATACATTTTAATCAGTAAAGCTGACCCCCAACCACTGGAGTACTCTTTAAATCCTAAGTTTGTGCTTCTCCAGTCCAAACCCCCGTAAAATATATTGCCCACCAGTATGGATGACGTGATTTCTACACCTTGTAATCCTCATTGGCTTATGTGACATTCCCCATAGACTGATTTATTGTCTCGGTATAATGCGTGCTGTTATGTAAAGTACTGTGACACCCTACACTCATATGAGTAGCGCTGTACAACAAATGGAATGGATATGAGAGAGGGGCAATGGAGAGATGAGGGGCACAAGTGGAGGGTGGCAGTGAGGGAATCCGAGGAAGAGGTCATGGGGTGGGGAGCTACGGAGAGATGAGGGGCGCTGGTGGAGGGTGGCAGTGAGGGAGTCAGAGGAGGAGGTCAACGGGGTGGGTGGAACTACAGAGAGATGAGGGGCACTAGTGGAGAGTGGCAGTGAGGGAAGCCGAGGAGGAGGTCCTGGAGTGGGGGTGGAGCTGCGGAAAGATGAGGGGCACTAGTGGAGGGTGGCATTGAGGGAAAACGAGGAAGAGGTAATGGGGTGGGGAGCTACAGTGAGATGAGGCGCACTGGTGGAGGGTGGAAGTGAGGGAGTCAGAGGAGGTGGTCACGGGGTGGGGGGAACAGCAGAGAGATGAGGGGCACTAGTGGAGGGTGGCAGTGAGGGAATCCGAGGAGGAGGTCACAGGGTGGAGGGGAACTACAGAGAGATGAGGGGTACTGGTGGAGGACGGCAGTGAAGAAATCTGAGGAGGAGGTCATGGGGTGGGGGGAACTACAGAGAGATGAGGGGCGCTGGTGGAGGGAGCAGTGAGGGAATCTGAGGAGGAGGTCATGGGGTGGGGGGGCTATGTAGAAATGAGGGGCACTAGTGGAGGTTGGCAGTGAGGGAAGCGGAGGAGGAGGTCATGAGGTGGGGGAACTACAGAGAGCTGAGGGGCACTAGTGGGGGGTGGCAGTGAGGGAATCCAAAGAGGTCACGGGTGGGGGGATCTACGGAGAGATGAGGGGTGCTGGTGGAGGGTGGCAGTGAAGGAATCTGAGGAGGAGGTTATGGGGGTGGGGGGAATTATGGAGAAATGAGGGGCACTGGTGGAGGGTGGCAGTGAGGGAATCTGAGAAGGAGGTAAGGGGTGGGGGGGAACTACAGAGAGATGAGGGGCACTGGTGGAGGGTGGCAGTGAGGTAATCCGAGGAGGAGGTCATGGGGCTCGGGGGGAATTACAGAGAGATGAGGGGCGCTGGTTGAGGGAGCAGTGAGGGAATCTGAGGAGGAGGTCATGGGGTGGGGGGGCTACAGAGAAATGAGAGGCACTAGTGAAGGATGGCAGTGAGGGAAGCCAAGGAGGAGGTCATGGGGTGGGGGAACTATAGAGAGATGAGGGGCACTAGTGGAGGGTGGCAGTGAAGGAATCTGATGAGGGGGTCATATGGGGGGGGAACTACAGAGAGATGAGGGGCACTGGTGGAGGGTGGCAGGGAATCCGAGGAGGAGGTCATGGAGTGGGGGAAATACGAAGCTATGAGGGGCGCTCGTGGAGGGTGGCAGTGAGGGAATCTGAGGAGGTGGTCATGGGGTGTGGGGGAGCTACAGAAAGATGGGGGAGACTGGTGGAGGGTGGTAGTTAGGGAGTCTGAGGAGGAGGCCATGAGGGGGAGTGGCTATGGCGAGATGAAGGGTACTGTTGGAGGGTGGTAGTTAAGCTATCTACAGAGAAAGAGGTCAAAAAAGAGGTCAAAAAGACGTTTGCACCAGCAATAAAGCCCCTGTCATGGCCTTTCTGTTTTCATTTATTTAATTAACAGTCAGGTGATTAGGACAACTGTGGAGCATACTTTATCATGCATGCTAATTATTTTTACTGCTATATTCAATGTTTCAAGTTTGAAGGTGATTTTACTATTGTTTTTTACTGGGAATAGTTAAAGTGGAACTGAATGGTGGCTGATATGGGGCTAGGGCCCAAGGTCAGGTGTGAGATAAGGTGTGATGGAGAAGGGTGGTAGAAAAGTGGATAATCAAGCCTGTAAGAGAGTGCGCTGCAGAGTCAGAGGTCAGGTGGAGGTAGTAATGAAGAGGGTTTCTCCCTGAAGGCTCGCACAGAGGAAGCCCGGGTAGTGTCACTTGCTTGATACTCCCACCTTAGAAACTTCCTCTTCCCATCAAAGGGACATTGCATGGAAGAAAAGCACTTTTTGAGAGTGATAACATTTAGAAAGAGACTTTGAAAAGAGTGCATTTTACTGTGCCTTGTAAGAGTAAGGAGAGATAAAGGAGGGCCCAGAAGCAGGCCTGGCTAGATATATAAGCGATAAATTGGGCCAGCAGTGGCCCACCCGAATGTACCCTTGGCCCACCCAAATAAAAATTCCTGGAGCCGGGCCTGCCTCCTGCCCCCAATTTTACCATTCCCCGTCCCACCCTTCGTGTTAGTTGGCACTAGCTTGGTTTTATTTTACCTTTGCCAATGCCTAATTACTTGCTTCACAAGCATTGGCTGCCGCTGCATGGCTCCCACGTGCTGGCCTCACACTTCGGAGCTGAGGAGACCCGTCCCCTGTTGCTGTAGACGCCTCGGTGCTGTTGCTCCACCCTGGTGTAGGCTGCCAGCTCCTCACCCTGCTCCTAAACCTCTTACTCATCAGCTCACAGCCTCACATCTACCGGGGCACATGAGCTGAGCTACCGGGAGCCGTTTGTGTTGGTCTTGGCGCTGTTCTGTGGTATTGCTTGCTGTGCTGGAAGGAGAGAGGGCTCCTTCCTGTCCACCTCTAAACAGGTGCCGGGGACTACAGAGAAAGGGGGCCGGGATTGACAACCCTTGTTGCATGTGACAATAAATGACCTAGTATTACATTCTCTCTATAATGGTGAGTTCAAATCAGAACATGCCAAATGTGGCCCTCGGGGTAAACGCACTGCTACTGGGCGCCAGAGACACACAAAAATCACTATTCGGCTCCCGGGCATCGGCTAAGCTTTATCCAAACAGTTCTGAAGTGCTGCTCACGTGGTATTAAGAAGTTTTTTCTTGCACTTTTTCGTCGAACAGCACGTCACAGAGACCGGTCTGTGTGCAACCCATTAATAAAACAAATTGCACCTCTGCCAGTGGCATAGTGTTAACTTTTGTTGAAATAGTGCCAAGAAACACGCTTATGCTGTTTGTGAGCGCTATAAAACACATAAATTGTACCTATTTCAGCTGCACGCAAGTTACCAACTGAAGCGTGTTACAATAGCGCTTAATGGAAGGTCCTTGCTCTTCATCTGATGTGTACATAAAATGAAAAGCATGTCATGCTTTGTTAGCACTGGAGTCGTAGAAGAATATGGAATGATTTGCTGTCTTCGTCTTTCTTTTCTCATCTTGGTCTCTTTCAATCTTACTTTCATTAATCTTGCACTTAATTTACTAACTTTTCCTACCTATGCCTACTGCTGATTTTTGTTTCTACTCATATGTTGCATACTTCCTCTTACTGTGCTACGTAACCTCTTAATTTTACCTTTCTCTTACACCTCATATTTGTTCCCACTCTTACGTTTTATTATTCCAACATACTCTTGCTTCCACTTACAATTTATTACGCCTATTTCCTCCTGCTCTTACTCATTTCTCCTCTTACTCCTATTACGTCTTCTAACTGCTATTCTTACTTTTGCTACCGTATTTACCAATGCCCTTATTACCATTAACTTAGTCCTACCTACTCCTACTTGCACTCTTACTCCTGCATACTCCTACTTGAACCTACCCTCCACTACTTTTACATCTAAATACTTCAGCTCTTCTGCTTAGCCCTTCTTATGCCTATTCTTACTCATACTTGGGGGAGGAGTTGGCCTAACGGCTAGGGCGGTCGACCTCGAATCTGGGGAACTGGGTTCGAGTTTCAACAATGACGCTGAACATCCTGTGATTCTGGGCAAAAAACTTAATCTACCTGTGCCTAACAAATATGAATGTGTCCTCATGTAACGCAACTGGTGCTCATGTAAAGCGCTATGATACCCGATACGGGTCAAGTTCGAGCTATATAAAACTCCATAAAATAAATAAAAATAAAAAAATGAACAGGATCTGCTCGGTCGCATTGGAAGGTAAACAAGCATTTGCAATGCAATTGGTCTCGCATTTGTGAGAGTTAGAGCTATTGACATTGTAAAGGACAGTGTATTTTACCTATGTGTTTTCTGCTTGGAGTGGAGTGAATGTGTGTGGTGTCAAGTGGACATATGTGGTTTGGATTGGAATTGTTAGTTGTGGAATTGTATTGTGTGGATTGGATCTGTGTAGCGAAATAATGTAATTATGTGGATAGTAATTGTGTGGTATTGAGTGTACTGGAATTATGTGGAGTGGGATTGTGTGTCATGGAGTGGGATTGTGTGTCTTGGAATGAGATTATCTGGAATGGTATTTTGCGTTGTAGAGTAGTATGTAGTGGAGTTTACTTATGTGGTGTGCTGTTAAATATTATAGCATGATGTGGAATTTTGTGGTGTAGATTGGATGTATGTGGTGTGTTATGTAATTCTGTTGTTGGTTTGAATTATGTAGTTTGTTGTTGAATTATGTGGTGTGGAATGGAAATGTGTAGAGTTGAAATGTGTGACGTGGAAGTGTTCGCTGCTGGGTGAAAATTATGTTGAGTGGTATTATGAGGCATGGTGTGAAGTGTAGTTATGTGGAATGTTGCTACGTGACAGACTGGATTTATGTGGAGTGTATTTATGCAATATGGATGAGAGCATAATTATGTGGAGGTTAATTATGTGGTGCTGAGTGGTATTATGTGGAGTAATTATGTGTGATGAATTGTGTGGGGATGAATTGTGGAATTGTGACGTGTGGAATTATGTGGCATGGTGTGGTGTATAATTGTGCGGAGTGGAATTATGTAGCATTTTGCAGAGTTGTATTTTGTGGAGGGTAATTCTGTGTTTTGGAGTTGCGTGTAAATATGTTGTGTGACGTATAATGATATAGGTTGAAGTGGAATTATGTGTACTTGAATTGTGTAGTGTGGAGTGTAATTATGTGGTTTGGAGTGCTATTAAGTTGTGTGGAATGTTATTATGTGATGTGGAATTATGAGGTATGGAGTGAAGTAGAAATATATGTTTTTTTCATATTTAGGATTGTAATTATGTGGTATGGAATGTAGGGTTACATTATTTATAGTTGAATAGTGTGGCATGGAATTATGAGAGGTTCAAATGTGCTGAGTTTGGTAGAATTAGGTAGCGTGGATTTGAGCAAGCTGTGCACGCTAAGGCTTCTATGTCATGGGGTATAAAGTTGACGATTGTCTATTTTTCTTTGTAAAAATAATTTGGGCTGTTTCTTTACCTTCCGGTACATTTCTGAACAATTTGTTAAGCTAAATTGTGATGTTTCTTTTTGTGCGTATGCAGGAAAGAACGAGTGTATGTGGAATGTTGCTACGTGGCATAGACTAGATTTATGTGGAGTGTATTTATGCAATATGGATGAGAGCATAATTATGTGGAGGTTAATTATGTGGTGCTGAGTGGTATTATGTGGAGTAATTATGTGTGATGAATTGTGTGGGGATGAATTGTGGAATTGTGAGACGTGTGGAATTATGTGGCATGGTGTGGTGTATAATTGTGCGGAGTGGAATTATGTAGCATGTTGCAGAGTTGTATTTTGTGGAGGGTAATTCTGTGTTTTAAAGTTGAGTGTAAATATGTTGTGTGACGTATAATTATATAGGTTGAAGTGGAATTATGTATACTTAAATTTTGTTGTGTGGAGTGTAATTATGTGGTTTGGAGTGCTATTAAGTTGTGTGGAATGTTATTATGTGATGTGGACTTATGTGGTATGGAGTGAAGTAGAAATATATGTTTTTTCATTTTTAGGATTGTAATTATGTGGTATGGAATGTAGGGTTAAATTATTTATAGTTGAATTATGTGGCATGGAATTATGAGATGTTCAAATGTGCTGAGTTTGGTAGAATTAGGTAGCATGGATTTGAGCAAGCTGTGCACGCTAAGGCTTTTATGTCATGGGGTATAAAGTTGACGATTGTCTATTTTTCTTTGTAAAAATTATTTGGGCTGTTTCTTTACCTTCCGGTACATTTCTGAACAATTTGTTTAGCTAAATTGTAATGTTGCTTTGTGTGCGCATGCAGGGAAGAACGAGTGTATACAAAAAATCATCCTATGTCTCAGTATTAACTTCCACACCTCTAAACAATAATCCCAATCCTAGAATGAGTTATCCGTTTGCTTTACAACAGTTAGTAAAACAAGGAAGTGCTTTGCGAGTCTGTAAGTAGCAAAGGTTTTAAAGGGACTTGTTTTTGTGCAAAGTATTGCTTTTCCCAGTTCAAGGAAGGGATAAAAAAATATCTTCAGATAATAATAGGGGTGACAGGATGGTGCGATAGCAGAATATTGATTTGGGTGGATCTGGCGAGGACTGCGGGCAGCAAGTGCTTGATACGCTATTTGCATAAGAAAATACTATATTTTTTTTTCGTTATCCTCCATTAGTTATTAGTAAGGAAGGGGGAAGAGAAGCGTTCACCGACAGCATTCGGTTAGTCTTAGGGAGACAAAGAATGCTGTGGTCTGTGGTAGATGGCGCCCAGAAGGCATAAGTATATGTATCAGGAGCTGCCATTGAAAGGAAGTGGAAATGCGCTTTAGACGTTGCTGGTATTGATGGCTACTGTGCGGTTTCAGACTTCGCTGGGCTGACAGTTGGTGGGGAAATGCTACGTTGTCATTGTAGGTTTCATTCATGAATCGCTCATTCTCTCTGGTGTTTGTCCTTGGGGTACTTGTTGACTGGTGCTACATATGGGATCTGGTTTGCCTTTGACAGCAGGTATGGTTTAGTGGGGTACATAGTGTAAATTAATGTTGGCGTGAGGAAACAAAAATAGGACCCTTTGTATATTTGATATTATTGTGTTCATCATGCAGAGGATGAAAAGTAGCAGGAACGGCTTTGATGCCGTATAGGCTAGCAGGAAGAAATGTTTTGAGGTGGTCAGTTGCAGAGATTGTTTAACATTTTTTAAACTTCCATAGTGGCATTGGGGAGGCCAGCAGCTGAAAGGCTCTGCCTTTACTAGTAGGCAGTGGTTAGATGGTGACCGGTCATCAGTCTTTCTGTGGGTGATGGACAGGGGAGCAGTAGGCGGCGGTCACAGGTTTGCAGTGACATCCGAGGGGTGGTTTTAAAGGCGGGCAGAAAAGCATAATTGCGGGATTCATAGGGGTGAGGGTAGAGTGTAATGGATGGGTTAGTAGCAGGCACGACGGAAGTGATCTGCGTTTGGAGGTGGTTAACTGAGCGGGCTTCGCTTGAAGGTGGCTCATCAAGTAGGAGGATGTGTTTGGTGGGCCGGCTGGAGGCAGTGTTATGTAACTTTGCTGGAGGGCGCAGCAGCATTTACTGATGTATGTAAATCGCTCGATGAGAGGGCGGATGTGACCAATAGAGGAACCAGAATCCTTTTTTTATGGCTGGGGTGAGCCCCTGCAGTATGGCGGGTCGCTGGCCTGAGGGCTCTTGACTGGCGAGGAGAATGGGGGGCCCCCTCCATGTACTTTGCAGGGGGGCCCCCTCAAGTTTTGTTACGCCACTGGAGCTAACATGCGGGCGAAGCCTTCCAATCAGCCAGGCCAGAGAGCAGGAACCCTTAACCGCAGGCAGCCGAACCGACGACCGAGTGTAGCAGTGAGGCAGGCAGTCAAGGAGCCCCAACCGGCCCGTCACACATTGAGGCGTGCGGCTTTGTTGCGGAGCCCCCTCGCTCCGAGGACGTGCACTGCTGGACAGATGCGGTGACTGATTAGTCCCCCACACCAGGCCGCGAAGCATGTGTGTCCCGATCCGATTGTGCGGGGGCCCTCCTCTGCAACAAATGTCCACAGCAGCGGGGTCCGAGTCCAAGGAGGGAGCAGGCAGTCCTTGGAAAGGTCAGTAGTTGCAGTGCGATGATGCAGGACTATGTTGGGTTTTGCTATACTGCCAGTGGAGCTTGCCTAACAGACCAGTCAAGCTCCACCCCCCTGGAGTTTGTGAATAGTTAACGTCCTTGGAGACTCCGTATTCTCCCCCCGAAAGGGTCCCAGTGCTCCCGGCGTGTCAGCAATAGCAGCCACTCTCAGTTATTCATGGGGCATACTCCACAATTCAGTATATCCATGTATACATCAAACAAAGCATCCTATTTGGACACACTTCCATAACGGCTTACTGGCAATGCTATTGATTTTCTTCATATGTCTGTATACAAATGTAATGTTTCCTTGTATGTCCATTTCAATGAATGCAGAAACGCCTCCGGTTCCCCGGATTACAAAGACAATAAAAACATTTATTTTTATTTTTTTATTCTATTAAGGACACGTAGGCGAGGGTTATGCTTCTCTATTCTTTACTGCAAAAAAACAGCAGCCAATGAAAACGTATCAACATTTCAGTGATTAATCAAAAACTACAAATCCCATGAACAGTCCCATGACATCACTCCTTTTCCTCCAATCATGTCCCATTACAGTCTATGAAACATGCGGCCCCTATTGTCCTTTCTCTTTGCGAGACTCCAACATTAGTGAACTCGAACATCCAACCAAACTGCCCAGAACCTAAGATCTTCCTGCAACGGAAGATCTCTCTGGGAAGGGACAGACGACCTTGCTTCTTTGATTGGTCAACTAATCCAGAGCATAGCAAACTTCAACAGGATCTGAGTCTGATAGATTAGGAATCAACCCTGTTTACCATCAGAAAGTACGAAAAAAGAAAAGACCACATAATAACACCCAATATATTGTACAGTATTCAAAATACAACAAGGGTGAGCTGTATCATTATACTGTCATAACTAACACCACAACTAAAGGACAAAGAAGGACAACATAGCAAATATACATAACCAAATATGTACAATAAGACATATATAATGATATACAAAGCAATATTCATAACAATATACAGATGGGTGGAGTAATCCTCACCGCTGTGTCCTTAATAGAATTGAAAATTCTTTGACGCGATAGCTAGAAATCATTTTATTCCATGTCATTGCCACAGGCTTTGGATTATGCTTGTTCATAGCCGCCCCACAACCACTGAAGCCACATCCACAATAGGTTTATGAAAAAACATCTTAATAGTGGAATCAGAAGGCCAGTCAGCTGTCACCATAATGTCTTCTAGACGGGAGCCTAACGCAAAAGATTTAGAGGCCATAGCTCTTCTCAAAGAATGTGCACCAAAAAAATTAGGGGGCATATCAGCAAAAACCGGCGATAATTATCGCTAAGCGCATTTAGCGCTAGGATAAATATTGCCGGCTAGCGTGGATTTTCATCGCTGAGATAGCGTGCTATTAGCAACGCTTATCTCAAAAGCGCTAAAAATCCTCACGCTAACTGCCTAACGTGAGATTATCGCTGGAAACCCAGCGATAATCTCACGCAATGTGGCGTTAGCTTGATGATAGGGACTCACAAATTTAGCCAGTCAGTCCTAAAGCTGGCGTAAGGAAAGTAGCGATAACACGGGTTATCACTACTTTTCTTGCCGCTATGCTTCATAGCGTGGGGCTTGATGATAGGAGAAATGTCGCTTAGCGACATTTCTCCTGTCATGTCAGGTCAGGAACGCCCACTTTGCATCTCATTAGAGATGCAAAGCTGGGCGTTAGGAATTCATACGCTAATGCAAGTTTTCACGCGTTAGCATGAGCTTGCTAATTAGGCAATAAAATTATCGCCGCTTTTCGGCCGAAAACGGCCGCAAAAGCGGCAATAGATCTATCGCCTCACCTTGCTGATATGCCCCTAGGTATCAATGCCTGCCTCTTAACCCACCTGGCTAAAGTAGCTGATGTCACTGGCCGGAAAGGTTTCTGTAACGAAATCAGCAGTTAGCCTCCCGGAGTTTGACAAAACTCCCCAGTGCAAACCTCACAGGCCTTTACACACCTTACCATACAAAGGTTGTGATTATCGGGAAAAGCAGGATAAGTGACACTTCGGGAATGTTTTAGTCCTATTGCACATACGAAACAACACTTCAGTAGGAGAAAACACTCTACCTGTCAAGTCCAACACACGCACATCTGAGACTCTCCTACGGGAAATAAGGCATAGAAGAACAGTAAGTTTTACTGATAACTATTTCCTAGATAGGTCTTCATTATCTGGCCATGATCGAATAAAAAGAAGCACCAGAGCAGCATCCCATAATTCTGTATACTTCGGCTTTGGCTTAACGTTTGTGTGTGCCAGGTGCCCAGAATTGTTTAAGGAAGACTGTTCCAAAAGGCCTGACATTTGCCAGCATCTCCCGAAACCCTCAAAGCCATCAGGACAGTGCTAAATTTGAGCCTGTAGTTTCCGGTCCTCGGCACCGGCACTTGATTGTCAACACCAGAGCTTGTGACAGTCTGCCACAAGGTGGTGCTGTCTGGCTAATTTAGAGATGACCACAACAACAGTTCATTATTAATTTAATATACTTTAAAAATGACTATTACCTGCCGCTCAAGCCATTCTTTTAGCTTTGGAGACCTGAAATATTTTTTTTTCTTTCCAGATTTATATAGCGCAAACTTGACCCGAAGGTATTGGAGCGCTTTACATGAGCACCAGTTACGTTACACAAGGACACATTAATTTTTTTGGTAGGCACTGGGAGATTAAGTGATTTGCCCAGAATCACAGGATGTTGAGTCAACCCGAGGCTCGAACCTTGGTTTCCCAGCTCCAAAGTCGGCAGTCTAGCCGTCAGACCACATCCTCTCCCCTTGGAATGGTCACACGTGGAGGAGTCCGATGGTTAGTAGTTGTGTTGTTACTTTCATTGGCAGCATGGCAGGGGCAATGGTTGGTGCAAGCTACTGTGGCCTCCTGACGAGAGCCCTGGCACTTATATTTTTACTAAGCACTGCATCAGGAACAGCTGGCCCGACAAGATCAGAGGATGCGGATAGCCTAATGGATCTGCCAGAAGGTCCTGGAAGGTTAGAATCTAAATCAGATTCCAACAAGGCATCTCCAGTAACAAAGGGAACCAGGGCTGAGCCTTCCATAATCATATCAAAAGAACCAGTTTCACCTTTTGTCATTGCATCTGCGATATGACCATTTGAAACATGAGAAAGGGAGGAAAAAAACAATGGAGTTTTCCTTGCCAGTTCTGTAAGAAAACATCCAAACTCATCGCTAGGGGAGCCATTCTCCAATTGACGAAAACTGGAAGTTGGGCATTCAGGTGATACGCAAAAAGATCTGTTGCACAAGGACCCCAAAAGGCAACAAGGTGACAAAAATCTTCGGAGTTGAGTCTCCATTCTCTGGAATCTTTCAAAAAGTGGAAATTCCAGTCCGCAATCACATTTGTTCTGCCAGGGATGTACTCCGCAATTAACAAAATCTTGTTCTGGAGGCAATAGTGTCATAAATTCTTGTCAATTTCTGCCAGTGGACGAGTTCTCGTGCCCCCTAATTTGTTGATGTATCTCACTGCGGAAATATTGTCCATAAGCAGGAGGATACAACACTGAGCTTTGTGAGGTGACAATGTCTTGATTGCAAAGGAGCCCGCAAGTAGCTCCAGACAATTGATATGTAACAAGTTCCACTGGGGACCAATGGCCCCCGATAGAGACAGGACTGCATCTCACTCCCCAGCTCCACCTGCAGGCGTCCAACTCCATCACCACATCTGGAATGCTGCCGACAATGGCTTTGCCATTCCAGGCCTCCATGTGGTCCAGCCACCATGAAATCTCTATCCTGGCTTCCGGAGATAAGACTATGTGTTCCGCATAGGACAATCGTTCCAGAGATGGAGGATCTTTAGACTCTGAAGTGCCTGATAAGGTAGGAGACCTAGGAAGATCATCTGAATAGAAGAAGCTAAGAGCCCCGCCAGGTAGGCTATGGATCTCAAAGAGACTTTCAAATAAGACAGAGCCCGCCTCAATTCTCTCTTGATCGAAATAATCTTCTGAGTCGGGAGGTATAGCTGTGCCTGAATTAAATCTACTTGGAACACCAAAAATTCTATCTTTTGGGTGGGGACTGAGCACAACTTGGAGGCATTGACTGTGAAGCCCAAATATTGTAGCAACTGGATCTCCCATTGTAAGTGTAGAAGAACCTCGTCCGGACTCTGAGCCGTGATTTTCATGTTGTCTAGGTATATAATAAGACAAACTCCTTGGAGTCTGAGGATTTTCACCACTGGTCTCACTAACTTGGTGAAGCCAGCCTGAAGGAAGGGCGTTAAATTCGTACCAGCTGGAAGGTTAGCGGTGGGTTCTTGCTCACGCTTGCCTATTTTTTCTAAAACACTGTTCGTTCTCTGTTTTAAGTGCCCTTGTGCGCTTTGCTTTTAATTCATTTGACCTTGTACTGAATAATTTTCACTGCCTAATGAATTTGAATATGTACCTGATCTTTTCTTGAAAACTATACTATTTTTACCTAGTTTGACACTGACCTGGGTTGTGGGTAGACATGCACCACTTCTGCTTGGGTGAAGGGAGCAGCTGGAGTTCCCTTCGTCGGCCGCCACCAGGAGCTGGTGTACAGTGGCCATTTTTCCTCCTGAGGGACAGCTAGGTCAGCCATTTTGTGAGTGTGCGCTCTAGCTTCCCGGGCATCCCATATGCACTTAACCAGGGTCATTGCGCGTACTCGGGTGCTGGATGGTTAGCGGTGGGTTCTTGCTCATGCTTGCTTATTTTTTCTAAACTACTGTTCGTTCTCTGTTTTAAGTGCGCTTGCGCGTTTTGCTTTTAATTCATTTAACCTTGTATTGAATCATTTTCACTGCCTTTTGAATTTGAATATGAATACGTACCTGATATTTTCTTGAATACTCTACTATTTTTACCTAATTTGACACTGACGTGGGATGTGGGTGGACACGCACCACTTCTGCTTGGGTGAAGGGAGCAGCTGGGGTTCCCTTAGTCGTCCGCCAAGAGGAGCTGGTGTACGGCAGCCATTTTTCCTCCTGAGGGACAGCTAGAGCGACCAGTTTGTGAGTGCGTGATCTAGCTTCCCGGGCCTCCCATATGCACTTAATTAGGATCGCTGCGCATATGCGCAGCGGATGTGCGCAGCAGGCACGCCAAAGGGGTGCAAAAGGCAGGCCCGTCTGCACCCGTCAGCGTCCCGGAAGCGTTCAGCGCCAGCCACTATGCCGGTATACACCATCTCTCCTATAGTTCTACTCAACTCCATGATCTGGCCCCTGCCCCCAGATGTATACCTTTTAGCTCCTACACTCTAGGCCTGGAAGAAAATAAGTGTATATCCTGTAACTTCAACACTAAGTATAGTGAGCAATTGTCCTTACATCATTCTGAGCTGCACCCCCTTTTAAGGTTGCCTTGATTAATTCCCGCTCCTTCCCAAAACATGCTAATAACATTCATGACTTACTATGCAACAAATGTTTTGATGCATTGTTTGTAACAGAGACGTGGCTTACTGATTCCTCTGGCCCTGACATCTGCTCGGCAGTTCTGAATGGGTTTAAAATCGTAAGGAAAAAAAGAAATAAGGGCAGAGGGGTGGGGTAGATGGCCACTATCTTTAAGGAATATTTTACCCTGAACCAGCTACCCCATATGGAATTGGAGGGTGCTGAGATATTAGGGTTTACCCTCTCCCTCTCTTCTAAATAATCTATATCCAGGGCTCCTATATACAGACCACCTAGCCCTTCTGGAGGGTTTGTATCCTCGCTATGCGAAGTCTTCTCTCCCCTGAACCTCAGATACGCACATAGTACCCTGTTGGGGGAGAAAACAACAGCACAAGTTGCACCACTCAAAAATGTCCAAGTATAGTGTAAATCAATCCATATCCATAAGGTTTCTTTTCAGAGCAATCTTCTTTATTTCAATTGTTATGTACACATTAAAACAGCCAAAGCAGCCGACGCGTTTCGTCCAACTCGGGACTTCTTCAGGGCTGCAACAAATTTTTACAAAAAATATATACAATAAATAAAATGCATGAGCAAACGGCACAGACATTAAAAACATTACAATCAGCTATTTTTTTGAGGTATCGAAAATCCTAAGGACCAAATTGTTTGTAAAGATAGAACTGTACATCATTTTATAAATATTGACCAACATCCAGACATTTAAGGTTGTCAACAAACCTTAATTAATCTCCCCATCAATATCAACATACAATAATTATCACAAAAACAACTTATCATGTGTTAAGTATAGGCTAGCATTTCGTTATTTTTTAAGGATATAATCTAACCTATACCTAACATGCATCCTGTCCTCACCAGAGAATGTGTATTCAATCGAAAAATATAAAAATATACAAAAGAGAGAAAAGGTCAAGTAAAGGGATGTAGAAGGTTATAGGGAATGGGGTAGATACCCACCAAGAGAATTGCTGTATTGGTATTTGGAATGGTTGCTAATATTCCTTTTTCTGTATCTCAATGGTCATGATCTCAAAAACGTCTATCTATGTCACTAGGAAAAAGTAAAAAACGGATAAGTATACAAAATACGCTAAGTCCATCCATCTGTTATTTAAGTGATCTGACACCAAAACATAAAAGGATGGTGTATGTACTCACTTCAGAAAGGTGTGTACCTCGATTCCAAAGTCAAAGGAAAAGAGTCGTAGTTAGGTAACTGAACCGGATCCTATCCTTCCATCATTAATCCTGTTTGAATTCTGTCCAAGAGTGCGAAAGATAATCTCACTCCCTCGAATAATGTCAATTGTTCAGATGCCTAAAGATAAATAATCCGTTGTAGTTGTTAAAATTTAAACACAATATGCACAAAGAGTTCACTAAAGAAATGTTTAAGCAAAAACCCCCAAGTAATTCTTTTTTTTGATTTTTGAAAGACATGAAAAAATAATATCTTGTATGGAATAGTGCATCAATGGGGGGCCCAAAAACATGCCTAAAAACCTCCATGTCTCATTCCAAAGTGATACAGAAAAGAGTGTATACAGGCAATAGATTCAAGTACCAGCCTCTTGGGAGTTAGACAAAAAACTAGAAAGGGCATTAAACTGCATCAATCTTGGGGGAGTAAAGGAGATCGAAGTTAGGGAAAGTCCCATCTATGAAAATCAGAATAAACCAGCAAGGTTTGCTAAAAATCCCCCCAGAAAAGCAAGTAGAGAAGAACCAGTCCGTCGACCTACCCGATTCCACATCCGCCTACGGAAGAGTCATCATTCACGTCAGGAACAGCAGAACCAGTCGAAAATGGCATGCTGTTTTTATAGGGCTATAGGTGCATCTTCATTTGATGCACCTGGGTTCAAGTCCTAAAGCGTTAGGTCAAATCCAGCCGGTGTTTCGGAAAAAACACCCGCCATCTTAGAAGGGTAAAAAAGCCCCGCATAATCCGCAAGTAACCGGTATCTATGTAATTCCCTAATAATCAAAAGATCCCCTAGTAAGTAATGTGAAGACTAAATTACGACGGAATTAAAATCAGATTCGTAACTAGATGAAGGTCGGGTAAATATTAACCCGAATTTCATATCGTATGTTCAAAATCGAAAAAGCGTCGCCATCTTGAAAGGGTAAACTCACCCCATATCGATATTGAGAAGAAAAGGCGCATAAATGAATCATCCGTTACCAGATGGAACTAGTCAAAAAAACGATGAGAATAACCTATATGGACGCAGATAATTAGGTGAAAGTCGGGTAAATACTAACCCGAATTTAATATCGTATGTTCGAAATGGAAAACGCGTCGCCATCTTGAAAGGGTAAACTCACCCCATATCGATATTAGGAGGAGACGGCGCATAAATGCATCATCCGTTACCAGATGGAACTAATCAAAAAACAATGAGTATAACCTCTATGGACGCAGATAGTTTTGCGGAATAATATAAAAAACGGATTTAAGTGAAGCGGCCGCCATCTTGGAACGGTAACTCGCCCTATTACACCATAGGAGAAGTAGTCACATTGACTGGTACTGATGAGGGAAAGTGCCCGACGTAACTGCCAGTATACAATAATACTGGCCATGGTAGGAAAGTTGAGGGGAGTATTAAGAAAAAAATTATGTGCAATCGCTAATTTAAACTGAAAAAGATCGTAGCTAATCATTCAACCCTACTGGAAAAAGTCAACAGACACACGGGTGCCCCCGTTAATTGTGTGGCTGGTATGGGACATATACATATTCGTAACAATTGACCACAGTAAATATTCAGGGTCAGAATAGAATAAGTTAATGTAAGTAACTATCTGGTGTGGGATATATACACGTCCACAACAAAAAACCACATCAGAAATTTAGGGTCAGACATGAATATGTCAATGTCCATATACAAACCAAAGCTGGTATTCGACGTCAAGAAAAAAAGGGGGGCAAATGACTATCCATAGGAGCAAGCACGTAAAAGAACACAATTGGACTATTTGAAAGGCAGGGAATCAAACATATCAAAAGAAGTTGGAAAGGAAATAATTGCAATCAGGATTGAGAGAAGGTGAATGATGTAAAAAAAGGTACCTGGGTTAGTTAGCTCTCACCCAAAGTGCCTAGGTATAAATCAGGCGTCATTTATAGGAAATAGTGTATTTCAGTTTCACTATTATGTCCCATTTCAACACTTCTAAGTCTGCATATCCAACTAGCCTCATTCCTTCGTAGTTCCTGCTCTCTGTTGCCTCCCCTCGGTGAAACCGGTATGTGGTCTATCCCAATGAACCATAATTCATCGGGTTTGTGTTGTTTAGTTTGCATATGGGTAATGAGGGGATATCTCAGGTCCCCATTTCTTACTGCTCTAAGGTGTTCTTGTATAACAATCTATATCCAGGGCTCCTATATACAGACCACCTAGCCCTTCTGGAGGGTTTGTATCCTCGCTATGCGAAGTCTTCTCTCCCCTGAACCTCAGATACGCACATTGTATCCTGTTGGGGGACTTTAACTTACACATGGATTGCGAATATGCAAAAGAAAGCCTACAACTCCTGGAGAACTTACCAGCTATGAGCCTTACTCAAACTACTCTTGTCCCTACTCACCTGGCCGATCATACGCTAGACCAAATCTTCACTTCTATACCTCTCAAAGTTGATTCTCCTATTCCTCTGGTTTGGACTGACCACTATATGCTCAGGTTTAGATTGGCAAAGCTTAGTAATGTCCCTCCTAAGAAAGGCCACTTATTCCGTACTGTAAGAGCTTTTCGCAAAGTTAAACCGGAATTATTTGGGAACAGTCTGGATGCGGGTAAGCCCTCTCTCACCAGCAATACCAATAAAGATGTAGGACAGATTGATAGTTGGATTGAGTCTGCCTGCCTAGCCTTGGCACCAGAAAGTAGCACCCAACAACGTCGCTCGAAAGTGCTCTGCCCTTGGTTCACCCCTTCTCTCAAAAAACACAAAGCTAGCTTGTAAACGCAAGGAGAGGCTATGGACGGTAAACTACTTCCAACAAGCAAAAGCAGATTATAAAGCAGAATTAGGCTAGCCCAAAAAAGGCCTACTTTTAGTCCAAAATTTTAAAGGCGGGAAACCATTTCAGAGAGATCTTTAAAATTGTTAAATCTTTTTCCTCTCCCGAAGTAGGCTCTAATGAGAAACTCCCGTCAGTGGAATGGTGTGAGACACTTGGGGGCTTATTTACAAGGCCCTTGCGCCACTTTTGCGTCATTTCTAACATGGGAAAAGTGGCGCAAAAGCGGCGCAAGGGGCTTGTAAATCTGCCCCTTGGTTTGTTCTTCCAAGAAAAAATGTATACTATTCAGGCAAGCCTCGCACCTCCCAGTGCAGGAGATGATATACTGAAACCTGGCACTGACGCTGTCGCCCTAAATGTGATAGGCTCAAGGCCAGGCTTTTCCCAATTTCCTATCATCAATGATGAGCCTGCTCTCTGAACTCTTTCTCTCCTATTCCCCTGGATGATTCCCTGCGTGCTTTAAAATGCCTCAAATGAGGTTCCCCATTGGACCCGGCCCTCTCTTTTATTCTTGCTCAGGAGGCAGAGGCTATTAACCCGCTGGTGAATCAGCTACTGAATACCTCTCTCTCGTCAGCCACTGTACCTACCAAATGGAAACAAGCAAAGGTTATAACGTTGCTTTAAAAAACCCAGGCAGACTCCTCTGACCCGTCCAACTATAGGCCAATTTCCCTCCTCCCTCTTTCTCTAAGGTACTAGAGAAACATGTGAACCATCAAATATCATCATACCTGGAAAGGAATTGCCTACTGCATGCCAGTCAATCGGGCTTTTGCCCTAATCACAGTACCAAAAAACAGCACTGTCGGAGGTTGTTGACTCCATCCGAGTGGGTGACAGGGCGCTGATGGTCCTGTTAGATCTATCGGCCACTTTCGATATGATCTCTCACCATATTCTCCTGGCCCGTCTCCACTCGATAGGCATTGGGGGGCAGGCCTGGAAATGGCTGGCATCCTTCCTGAGGGGAGTGGACATGAGGTATGGTGCCACCCCTACTCGGCCAATTCTTGCAAGCTGAATGTTGGCAAAATCCTTAGGGGCAAACATTGTGTCTTTTGCTGATGACACCCAGCTGCTGTTCTCGTGGAAGAAGAACAAGCCCTGCCCAGGCAAGGAAATTCGTATTTAGTCTTTCAGCAGTATTTGGGTGGTTGTCTGTGAACCAACTTAAATGTAATGCGGGAAAGACGGAGCGGCTTTTTTTTGGTTCTGATGCGGAGACACCCTTGCAGTCCTTCTGGCCATTGGAGGCTCCCTCCCTCTTATAAAAAATCAGGTGGTGAAAAACTTGGGCTTAAAATTTGACAGTCAATTGTTATTCCATACCCAAGTAAACTCGGTTGTGGGCATCTGTTTTGTCCTCCTGTGACTCCTTCGGAAGTTTTTGTTCCTATTGTCTGCGGTGGCCAGACAACAAGGGATTCAAGCCCTGATCATCTCACGTCTTGACTGTGGGAACGGTCTTTACTCAGGCATGCCTAAGTACCTAATGAAAAGGCTACAGTTGGTCTAGAATGCAGTGCCCAAACTATTTTCGGGCTCCCCCGTGATGCTCACGTGTCAAGACATCTTAGGAGTCTTCATTGGCTGCCAGTAAGGAAAAGGATTATCTTTAAGACCTGCTTGTGACCCAGAAAGCCTTATATAGCACGGGCCCTTGCTAATTAAAAAACAGGATTTTGTTCTATACCCCACAGAGGAATCTCCGCTCGGCGAATCACTTCCTGGCTGTACCCCACGTATTAAGAAGGCTGGATCAGGGGAAAAGGCCCTCTCTCTCTCTGGGCCCATATCTTTGGAACAAACTGCCGCTGACCCTTTGAAGCATCAAGTCAACGTGTGTCTTTCGAAAGACAGGCGTTAAAAACTTGGCTTTTTTCCAGCCCATAGGGGCATATTAGCAAGGGCCATTTCGCCGCTGTAGCGGCACTTTTTGCCGCTAAAGCGGCGATATTTCTATCGCCCTATCAGCAAGCTGTCGCTAACAACAGTTAGCGACAGCTTTTAGGCGATAGCGACCGGTTTGGGGCCCGCTTTGCATGTCAGCGATATTTATCGCTAATGATATGCAAAGTGGGCATACCCAAACTGTTAGCGACTGAAAGCAGTCACTAACACAGCTATTGCCTATTAGCAAGGCAGGAGAAGCGATAAAAAAAATCGCGCTAAGCGCGATTATCGCTATAACCTAACGCCTGCTAAAAACATGACTTACCTGTTTATCCAATGGGAGGTGGATCTTCAGGTTAAGTCCCCATTGGCGTTAATGCGTGAATATCGCTGGATTTCCAGCGATATTCACGCATTTCGCCGCTATCGCTGGATATTTTAGCACAATGGAGAAAAACGTTGCCAATATCATGTTTCCCCGCTAAAATATCCAGCGATAGGCAGAGATAAAAATGAACGCACTAAGCGCGTTTTGCGATAGATATCGCAACTTCTTACTAATCGGCCCCATAGTTCCTTCTTACCCTCGCTGACACTCTTCGGCAATCAGCGCCAGGACACTCCTTGGAGGAGCAGTTGCGCTTTATAAATATCCCTACATAGACATAGACATAGACATTGACCAGTGATTTCCCCAGTAAAATTGCAGAAAACACCTGTGAGGGTAAAAGATAGGAACACAGAGGTATGCGTTCTTTAAATCTAGCCGAACTAGCCAATCATTCACCTGTAGAAGATTCCTGAGAAGGTGGATACTTTCCATCTTGAAGCGGCGATAGCCCACCTAAGAACTGAAAAGCTTCCGATTGAGGACTAACCTGTATGTGCCTCCTTTCTTTTGCACTAGAAAGATCATGCTGCTGAATCCTTTGGGGTGAGGATGATTCCACACAATCACTTCCTTCTGCAAACGTTTGAAGATCTCTTTGTTAATTAAATTAATCTCTTGTTGGGAAAAATATAGGGGGCATGGTGGCTAGCTGTTGATTGGGGGTCCCATAGAACTTTAATTTGAACCCTTGAACAATCTGCAAAACCCAAGGGTCATTTGTGATCTGACACCAATCAGACAGAAAATGGCAAACACGCCCATCTAGAGTAACATGTAAAGGGTAAACCAGAGTTACCTGTGGAATCCGCAGGTCTTGATGAGCTGCCAACCGTCTATAACCTCCTCGATTTCCTTTGTTCCTGGTGGGGGTAGAAGGTATCTTGGTTGAAGGCGTTTTTCCAATCTCCTCGCCCTCTGGCTTGGTAACCTATCAATCAATCAATCAATCAGAGAGTTTTAAGCGTGCTACTCACCCGAGAGGGTCTCAAGGTGCTTGGGGGGGGGGGTGAGGGGGGGAATCAGTACTGTTCAGCCGAAGAGCCAGGTCCTGAAAGTCTTCCTGAAAGTGTTTAGGGAGGGAGAGTGTCTGATGTCTGTCGGGAGCTCGTTCCAGGTCTTGGCCGCGATGTGGGTGAAGGATCTTCCTCCTGCTCTGGCTCTGTGGATTCGGGGGGTTTCTGCGAGGATGAGGTTGGCTGATCAGAGGTTTATTTTGGGTACGCGGAGGGTGACGCTGTTGTTGAGGTATTTAGGTCCGGTGTTGTGTAGGCATTTGTAGGCGTGGGTGAGGATCTTGAAGGTGACTCTTTTCTCCACGCAGAGCCAGTGGAGCTTCCGTGTGTGTTGGCTGATGTGTTTGTGTCGAGGTAAGCCGAGGACAAGTCTGGCGGCAGTGTTCTGTATTGTTTGGAGTTTGTGGAGTAGGGACTTGTTTATTCCGGCGTAGAGTTTGTTTCCATAATCCAGCCTGATGTTGCTGACTGCGTGGGTGACTGTCTTCCTTGACTCAGGGGGGATCCATTTAACGGTCTGTGGATGCGGAGAGTGTGGAAACAGCTGGAAACAACGGCGTTGATCTGTCGGTTCATGGAGAGGGATGAGTCAAGTACGATGCCGAGGTTTCTGTCATGGTCCGTGCGGGTCGGTGGGCTGCCGAGGGCGGTGGGCCACCAGGTGTTGTCCCATGCTGAGGGGGTAGTTCCGAGGATGAAGACTTCTGTTTTCTCGGAGTTGAGCTTAAGCAGCTGTTGGTCATCCAGGCTGCGACGTCCTGCATTCCATTATGGAAGTTGAGTTTGGTGGTGGTGTCTTTGGTGAAGGAGAGGATTAGCTGTGTGTCGTCGGTGTAGGATACAATGCTGAGGCCGTGTTGACAGACGATAGTGGCGAGGAGGGCCATGTATATGTTGAAAAGGGTCGGGCTGAGAGATGACCCCTGTGGGACTCCGCAGGTGATTTTCTTGGGGTTGGAGAGAAAGGGTGGCAGTCTGATCCTTTGGCTTCTGCCGCTGAGGAATGACCGGATCCAGTCGAGGGTGGTTCCTTGTATGCCAGCATTTTGTAGTCTGGTTGTGAGTGTACAGTGGGAGACGGTGTCGAAGGCTGCTGATAGGTCGAGTAGAATCAGGGCTGTGGTGTGGCCTTGGTCGAGGAGGGTATGGAGTTTGTCTGTGGCGGCGAGTAAGGCAGTCTCGGTGCTGTGCTTGCTTCGGAATCCAGATTGAGACAGGTCGAGGATGGCATTGTCTTCAATGAGCCTCTGAGAGAAGCCTACTGATATTCACGGCCTGATGCTTGTCCCTTAAAGCGTCCAGCCCTGCCAAAAAGTGAGCTGTGAAAAGTTTTTTCAGTGAGGATTTGGCCTTGTCAAGTGTAGAAAAAGCAGACACATACTTGCCTAAATCTTTGACAAAATAACCGCCGAACAACTGCCCATTGGTAAATGGGCCAGCCTCTGCTGTCGCCCGTTCTGCCAGTTTGGGGTCTATTAGCATGAGAATAGAGCATTGAGCTCTGAAGAGATGGCACACTTTGCATTGTCCCGCAAACAAATAGCATGTTGGGACCCGGCAAGCAAGACATCTGAATCCACAGGAGAGTGTATTTCTTTAGTGTGGCTCTCCATTTCTAGTATCTTTGCCAAGGGACCTGATAAGTCTAAAACCTTGTCTTGGCACCCAAGCCGCGCCTGGTCAATGCCTTTCTTAGGGTCTTTGGCGTACTTCCACATGAAAACCGCCATTCTCTGAACAATCTCAGGAGTTTCAACCACCTTTCCTAGAAGTGAGGGATGAGGACATTCGTTGTCGAATTTCGCCCTTCCCTCTATTTTAAAACTCTTGCAGAGAAGCGATTAAACATATTCTGCCACCTCTATCGATAGACATAATTCCAAAGAGCTTGGGTGAATGATGGTGTGAGGGTCAAAACCCAAGAGACGCTCTGGGTGTGTTGGAGGTTCTGGAAAATGAGATTTGTGAGTCCTCTGTAAGGGACTCAGAAGAAGCAAGCGACTAGACATTAGCTTGCGTGTTCAGAGGGTGTTGGGGCCGTAGAATGGCCTGGGGACTCTGGAACTCAAAAACCATGGTCAACTAGGGCGTCTTTCGCCATTTTATTTAGTGTTGTGGTATGCGGCCAAGCCTGGTCCACGAAAGGTGGCTCTGTGAAATGAGGGTTTGGCTCTAAGTCTTGAACCCGTTGCCCCATCTCTCCAAGGGCTTAGCACTTCAATGGGCACTAAAAATGTCGCAGTGCGACTGCCAGGGCCCTGTTGAGAGAATCCTGACAGCATTATCAATGGCCTCCACCATGGCCTTCCTCTGTCTTTGCTGCTCAGCAGCCATGAGTGATTTTCCATTTCCATATATATTTTCCATAATAAATAGTACTTATATTATTAGCTTTTGATTCACGCTTAACCCACAAACATACCTGACTCGATTTGAGACTTAAATGAGCCGGGTTTTTGCTGCGGTGTGATCGAGTGACCCGCGCCCCATTTAAAATATGTTTTTTTAACTTTGAATTGTTTTTGATTATGGTCAAGTTGTTTTTCCCCTTTAACAGGGAATTACGGGTCTCGGCCTTTACACGCAGCTGCCTACAGTGGAGTGAGGAAGCCGTTAATCACGCAGTCCTCTTTCTATAGCGGGTGCCCGACTGCACAGACGCTAGACAAAGTGCAGGCAGACAGGCTTGGAGACTCGGCCCCCTCTGATATATCTATGCCTTCATGGGGCTGCTTAATAAACTAACAAGAGCTCTGCTCTAGGGCTTAGGACACACAATTAGTGGGACGGGTGTGCCCAGACGCGAGTCTCATGCTCTCCATGCCACTGGAGTCAAGCTGTTCTGGCTGATGAGGGGTGAAACCCCGAAACCGATCCTAGGATGCTTGATTCCAGTCCAAGGAGGACCTGGCCTGATAGTTTGGGCTGGACTGTTCCCATTGGGTGCAGGGTCAATACTGATTTGTACAAGGCTGGGTTCAAGCTGGAATGGCATGTGGAGCAAAAAAACAATGGGCCTAATTTATGAGGTTTTGCCGTAGGGCAGCACTGCAGGCCTTCCTGCTGCGCTTCCCTACAGCAAAAGAAAAGGGCAGGAATGCGCCGTATCTATAAGATACGGTGCATTTCTGTCCTTTTCCCCAGTGCCGGTGCTCAATGGGCTGCCATGCGCCAACACAGGCACCTTTGCACCAAGGTGCAAGGGTGTCTGCGTGGCGGGGATGATTATTTTTGTACAGGAAGGGAAACCTTTCTGTACAAAAATAATCACAAGAGTCTTTTCCTCTTTCTATGTGTGCTGCAGAATGCAGCACACATTGAAAAAGGAAAAACGAGGAGAAATAAAGATATTTCTCCTCTTGTGCCTCTTCACGCCTCCCCTGGGGAGGCGTAAGCTTTTGGCACTACCTCAGATTTACGATTTCTCTTAAATCTGGGGCAGTGTCAAAAGGCCATGGATGTTGTTGGGAATGTCCCCATCAACACCCATTGCACGCCCCTTTAATGCAGAACACTGTGTTAAAGGGACTGATATTTATCAGGCAGCATTAAGCCCAAAAAAGTGGCTTAGTGCTGCCTGATAAATATCACGCAGGCTTCTGCGCCACGGATTGTCACAAAAAGTGATGTTCCAGAGGCGCATGGGGCCTCATAAATGAGGCCCGATGGATTTAGGCCCAGATCTCTGTACTGGGGTTAATGTATGACATTGTTCTGCATTCTGTCCATCAATTGATCTTTTTGCATTTGTCACCCCAAGTGGCACAGGTATGCCCAGACGTGGGTCCCATGCTCTCCATGCCACTGGAGAGCACGGGTATGCCCAGATGTGGGCCCCGTGCTCTCCATGCCACTGGAGTCAAGCTATCCTGGCTGATGAGGGGTGAAACCGGTCCTAGGATGCTTGATTCCAGTCCAGGGAGGACCTGGCTTGGCCGTTCGGGATGGACTGTTCCCATTGGGTGCAGGGTCGAGACTGATTTGCATCTGGCTGGGTTCAAACTGGAATGGCGTGTGGAGCAAAAAATTATGGATTTAGGCCCAGATCTCTGTACTGGGGTGAATGTATGACATCGTTCTGCATTCTGTCCATCAAATTTTTTTTGCATTTGTCACCCCGAGTGGGACGGGTATGCCCAGACGTGGGTCCCCTGCTCTTCATGCCACTGGAGTCAAGCTATACTGGCTGATGAGGGGTGAACCCTGAAACCCGTCCTAGGATGCTTGATTCCAGTCCAGGGAGGACCTGGCCTGGCAGTTTTGTCTGGACTGTTCCCATTGGGTGCAGGGTCAAGACTGTTTTGCATATGGCTGGGTTCAAACTGGAATGGCGTGTAGAGCAAAAAAACAATGGATTTAGGCCCAGATCTCTGTACTGGGGTGAATGTATGAAATTGTTCTGCATTCTGTCCATCAATTGTTCTTTTTGCATTTGTCATCCCTAGGGCTAAGGCAGCTCCCTCCAGCACATTTGGTATGTTTTCAAGGCCCTTTTATTGTGTGTAGGCTTGTGCAACAAGCTCTCTGCTACATGCCTGTTTGATGACCCCTCTTCGCCCATTCTCCTCCATCTTCTGGAACCTGCCTGAAGTTTATTTATAAATATAAGAGTAATACAATGGCATGATAGTCACAAGAAGCGTTTGTGGGCTATTATGCATATGACGATCCGGTTGAGTATCAGCTGGAGGATCCCAGGAAAATGGTGGCAGCATGTTTTATAGATTGAAATGGGACATGATGGGAGAAAAGGGAGTGATGTCATGAGAATGTTCATGGGATTTTTAGTTTTTGATGAACTACTGAAATTTTGACACGTTTTCATAGGCTGCTGTATTTTTGCAGTAAAGAATAGAGAAGCATAATCTGAAGACTCCGGTCCTGACATAGAATCAAGGACTCTTTTGCCTTTCTAAAATAGTTATCACATAACACGACGCGCCATCCCCTTGAGTCACACGTCACTTCCGCTGGTCGAAATAGCCAGCACGGGGGAAAAGTTAAAAAATCGTTGCTCCACTATGCTTGCGCTCCCACTTTCAGAGACCATTGAAGTGGGCAGGTGAAACATGAAACTTCTCCAGGATGGAATTAAGGGCCTATTCCACAATCAATACTGAGATGTACTTGAAACACTACCATAGTGTTTCAGCACCTTCTGTACATCACTATTACTATACTATTGTGTTTTAAAGCTGCTGTAGCATAAGAAGTGGCTCCATGGCACTCTAAGGGGCACATTTAATTTGGAAAACAGTAAGAGAAAACCCATCTGATTTTTCTACTGTGCTCCACTTTGAAGTTTGCAGTGATCACGCCAGTTGCATGTTGGGGCAGCATTTTTCAAGATGTTTGTCCTTGTATATATTTACATGTTGTTTGTTGCATATTTTATTTCAACATGTCATATGGGCTTAAGAACTTCATTGTGAGAAATCTTTATTCACTATCATAATAGATGTGTGTATTGGCATTGTTAGGTTAAACCACAACACCACCTACTATAGCCAACCCATGGTAGATTATAGCACTAACGCTGGTCCTGAAGAATTGCTCCTGACTCTTTCGAGAACAATAGGCAATAGACATGTCAACCTTCACATAGAACTTAGGGTCCATTATTCCCCTTACTGGTTCACATGTCATCTTGGCATGGAGTTACCTCTGAAAAGCGTGGCATTTAGGCAACTCATAGACAATTTTAGCTGAAGCCCTTTTTTGTCCCTGTTGGACTTGGCTCTTATTGTCCAATTTTTTTTCGCTTTTCCCCCTAGCCTTTTACCATGTGTGAAGTAATACCTGCTGCGCAATGGCGTGCGCAGATTTATTTGAACTGTTGTGAAAAAATGCTACTTTTAAAAGGGACGCCATGGCTGTGTGTTTGTGCCGCCTGCCTGAGGTGAGTTGCCAGTCTAGTTTACCAGCACCCCTCAGCTTTTGGAAGGAAGCCTGGCACCCAGAGTGCTCTACACCTCCCCCTAAACCAGTTGGGACCGGTTCCCCAGGGAACCTTCCAGAAGCTTTCAGCCCTTTCTGGTAGGTGGGAGGAGGGGTGTATATATAGGGGGGCTGTGCCGCCATGTGCTCAGACGGAGTGTGGACTTGAATGTGAGGGGACATACTGCCAGGAGGTGCCGCCGCATGGGCCTGTATGCTGGCCCCTGTGCCAAACTGTAACCGCTCTGCTGTCCACCGGGCTAGTGAGAGCCCCGCTGCTGGAGTAAAGACTGCTGTACCAGGAGGAGTGCCACGTTACAGAAGATGACAGTTCCTAGGAATTGCGGCCCTGTTCTGATGAGTGCCCACTGACCGCTGATCTTACCCAGTAGTGCCTGCTGCTCTCCTGCCTAGCGCCTCGTGAGTGCTACAACTGTGCCCTGCTTGCTGGATAGCGCCTTGAAAGCGCTATATTTCACTGCCCCAGAAGGAGACTGGGAAGCGCTGTGGACCTGACACCTGAAACCCCCCAACTAGCGCTGTGATTCCTGAGTGCTGGGGAACCTGCGAGAGCTGCCGCTGCTGGGGATCATAAGGTAACGGGCGCTGTGTCTGCTAAGCGCTATGCCACAAGAATCCCGCTATCGTCCATGAGCGCGATGCCTGCTGAGCACTGACCAGCCCGACTCGCAGTGAAGGCTAAGCGCCTCTGCCCAAGATCACCGGCGCAGCACTGCGTGGCGAGAAGAAGAAGCGCTGCTGTGCCTAAACTTACCGCCGCTGCCCGGGGCCTGTATCGGGCCGGGAGCCCTGCTGAGCGTGACGCTGGGGCCGAAAATCACCGCCGCATGCAGCCAGGGAGAGCGGCAGATTTGAAAACACCACAGGAGCCTACCCCGCATCTTGCCGGAGAGAGCTGCTTATTGTACCAGCCAGCAGGAGCCCACCCCGCTGATTGCGGAAGAAACGGGGGCCCACCCCGCAATTGCCGGCTTCGATGCAGCGGGTGCCGACCCCACAATTGTCTTTGTTCTGAAGGAGCCGACCCCGCACTTAAGAATCTCCAAGATCACCACCGCCGGCCCGAGTCCCGGCGCACCAGAAGCGGATGCCGAAGATCACCGCCGCCGGCCCAGGAGCACCGCGCGGGCTTACCTGTGACGTCAGGGAAGCCGCGCTGGTATTGGCGCCGACGGGCGCGCGTCCAGACCCGCCTGAGGGAAGTCCCAGCCCCTGAACAGGAAGTGCGACGCACAGGAGGACTGGAGCCTACCCCGCCTCCCCAAGCGGCAAAACCCAAAGTCCTGGGCCCACGATGGGGCCCGGGTGAATTCGGGAGGCGCCAAAGGAAGTCTGGCGATTGCGACCTGATTTGGGCTGCCACTATCGTGAGGAGCCACCAGAGGAGATCGTGAGAATCCTGGCAGAGCACGGGACAGTCGAGGCACATATCGGTGGCTGTCCCCTGCTGGAAAGAGTCACGGTGAGTGGGGACCTTTGGTGTGCTGGTGGCGGGGGGGGCAACGGGGCACATTGTCAGTGCCTGCCCCCGTTGGTCCTTCTAAGGGGACCCGAGTGGTTGTGCTGGTTTTCCCGGGCTGCCCCGCTTGGCAGTGGGCAGCTGCAACGTTAGGCCAATTTTTGATTTAGTAGCCCCGGAGTGGGGCTCACGTCCAACACGCCAGTGCCCGCATTTGGTGCTAGTATTTTGTTGGGCTATACGGCGGCGCCGCAGTTGTGGGCCGCTGCACCGTGTTGGGCATTTTTCTGTCCCTGAGCTCCAAGTGGGGGGGGGGGGCTCCAACGCGTGCCAGTGACTTGGTGACTTTATTTGACACAACTGCCCCGTTGGACAGTGGGCGGTTACCACGCTTTGGCAGCTCTTAGAGGTAGAGTCCTTGAGTAGGGGCTCTCCTTTCCCTCCCCCCCCCCAGACGCAGTGGCGCCAAAGACTGAACTGCGACATTTGGGGCAAGTAGTGTTGGTATGCCAAGGTGTCCATGCTAACAGGAGTTATGCCTAATAATCCTGCATTGATCCCGAGGGAGACGCCTCATGATTTATGTTTAATGTTTCCATGCCAATAAGGTTGGTGCCTAATGTATTTCTCCTAATGCATTTATGCTAGTAAGGTTGTTGTTTATGCCAATGTGCCTATGCTAATGGGAGTGGTGCCTATGTTCACAGGTTTGGTGCCCAGGATTATGATTCATGCTGATATGATGTTGTCACCCTGATGACCCTGTGCAGAATATGACGCTCCCAGGAATGCCCTGATGCCTGCATTTATGCCTACTGTGCCTATCTAATGTGTCCTAGGCTTAATGAGAGGACCTAATATGTGTGTAGGCTAATGTTGATGCCAGATGCTCATCTGCTTCTGCCTACCCTGTTTCCGGCTTCATGATAATGTTTCTTACTATTGCCTACAAGGTCGGGTTATGTTTATGCCTCATGTTTGCGCTTTGACGCCTAATGGGGTTCATGCTAATGTGCTGAGCTGAGAACAGTTAGTTACCAGTAGCTATTGGTGATGATCACGTGGGGTTTTCCATTTATCCTTTGCAACCTGTGCTGATGATGATTCTGGCAGCGGCCCAATTGGCCCTGCCTTGTAAATAGTCCCCTCTGTACTTGACTACCTGGTGCCAGTTGGCGCCGTGTTCACCACTGTGATTACTTCTTGCTGTGTTTTGCATAATACATGTGCTGTTTTTTTCCACCTAAACTGGTGTGGTCTCTTTTTGTAGTGTTCCTTGTGTGTCGCCTGTGTGTGCTGCGTGGATGGTTTACACATTTCCTCCGGAGTTTGGCACACCCGCTCTGCACCACGCTACCCCGTGTCTAACAGTCCCACTCTACCACACCCACTCCAGATTTAGTGAGCAGTATCACTCTATTGTCTGGCTAACACAGGACATTGAGATTGGATGAACTTCAGCAAAGATTCCCCAAGAGGGGCCCGCTGGGTAGTGCAGTATCCACCCAGCGAGAAGCACGACCTTATAATAAAGTATGCGACTTCATTGAGTGAGGGTCAGTGCATCCTATAACGGATGCCCTCATTGACTGTCCAGAACTCCATCGACCTCAGTGTAATGTTAGTGGACCAGTGGAGCAGCACACCTTGGCTCTTTATTGCTAATAATTGTGGGGAGGATGTTTGCTGGATCGCCCAATTTCCTCTCAATCCCCTGTGTTTCTAGAAACTGTCAGTGCCTTCAGAGGACACCCCATGGGAGCTGATCCTGTGATGGCTCAGAGATATATACAAGGCCAACAGAGAGCTCTAAATATGGTGAGCAGAAGTCCACCAGGGCCCAACCTGGTGGGCGGCGTACCACCCGCTAAACTCTAAACAAAGCCCTTAATTTTCCCAAGAATTTAAACACCCATTGTGATTCATTTGACTTTACTTGAATTGAATCAATGTAAGAGAGGAAGATGCACTGAATGACATAGTGAGAAGCTCACCACTTGCGTGTCTGAATTCACTCATTAGAGATCTTTGTTCTCTCATTAAAAAAATGGACTTTTTGAATCCGAATGCATCATCAGGGGCGGCTTTAGTCTCGGTTGGTGCCCAATGCAACAATCTTTTTGGGCGCCCTCCAATGCCCACCTTCTCCACGGATTCTCTCTCTACCACCCTCCAACAGTGCCCCTCCTCTCTCCATTACCCCTCTCTCACATGCATTTCATTTGGTTTTATGCATTACTTATACCAGTCTAAGGTGTCAGAGCACTTTAAGTCACATAGACCTCATACAGAGACAGTGAATCATATATGTGTAAATCAGTCTATAGGAAATGTTATATAAGATCTTGAGGATTAAAATGTGTAAGAATCCTGTTTTATCCATACTATTAGGCAGTATACTTTAAGAGTGTTTGGTCTGGAGAAGCACAAACTCTGGATTTGAAATATACCACAGTGGTTTGGATTGTCTTTACTAATAAGAATGTATTTCTACCCAAATAAATCCTTTTGGCAACATTAGGATAATGAAAGACTGGGGAACAACATAATGTTCTAACCTATACCATGTAGTTTGCAAGCAGCTCTTTGAAGATAGTTCATAGGCCACTGTGCTATACTAGGATCGTAACTTATCAACTGCAAGTAACAAAGCGATCTCGATGACAAAAGCAGTAACCCATTGAGCTGTCCCCATAAAAAACAGTTCTGTGATATTCATGGTACTTTCTTGTTAAAATTGTTACTAGACAAAACTCTGATCTCTCTCCAGCAGGAACATTAATCACCAGAGTTATCTTGACATTTGTATTGTTGCTTGAAAATTGCTGAACACACAAGGAACTCTGCAGCAGATACTTTTGAGCCCATACGTTATTTAAAAACAGCACCATCAATGAGCTTAGTGCCAGGAGCAGCTGCACCAGTTGCACCTCCCTAAAGCCTGCCCTGGGCATCATTACACTTTGTAACCAGAAAATGCACACAATAAATCAGAATTTACTCGTATTTTTTTCGTGAAACATAATTTTGTGAGATTTCTCTCTGCTACTCAAAGTGGACAAACTTGAAATTTGCCAATATCCCATACCTCTACCTGTCTCCGTTCTGGTCTTATGCTGTATATGGTAAATGACAGCAGAACAAGCAAAGAACTGACAGTGATCAATTCTCTACTAAAACCAAAAACGAAAATGATTATCACAGGATATCCATTCTTTTGGAAGTTAGTCACTCGATAGTTAACTGTTACAATTCTTTGACATGTCTAAATTAGATGGAAGGGGCAGGAGGCCGCTGTGATTGCCTTGACAGCACTGTTTTCTTATACTACACAAGCAGCAAAAAACACCTATTGATTTTTAGAGCTCCTGATTGTGTGACTTCTTTGTGTGCTACAGCTGTTGCTAATGTTAATCTATAAAAGCAATCTGCAGACTCGGTCCGTGGCATTGATTTGCAGAACTTGCATTTTTTTCTGTTTTGGAAGGATGACTTTCAGACCAGAATTTCTCTTGGCATTTATTTGGCAAATGGGGGCTGAGTCACAAAAGCATGCAGGAGTATGGGGTGCAGTGTTACAGGAGTAAACGGTTCGAAATTCTTACTCGCTCTTATATATTGCATGGTACTTTACATCACTATTGCTGGTGTCTTGGAATGGTTCCATTTTATATCCACTTTTTTATTGCATGTTCGGCTTACTGGATGTGGAGGTCCAAGTGCTGGGAGTCTTTCCTTTTAGAAGTATTGAGTAAGAAGCAAAACCTTTATCCCATGCTTTAGACCAGCCAGGAGCACCTTTAACAATATCATGCCTAAAGCGAACCCAGTATTAAGAGAACGAACACTTCCCCACTCTTTGTCTGTTTTATCAATTTTATTGCCGTCATGGGCAAAAAGCAGCATGTTAGACTCTTGGGGCTTCCCCCACCAGTCCTGCAGTTTAAAACTACTCTGTCCATATACAGCAACAAACCATTTCTTCCCAAACTGTAAGACATACTCCTTACAGAGTGAGGGGGCAGAGGCTAAAGTTTGTGTGGGTGCTTTGTTGATGCTACTTTAGCATCCTCTCCAGAGGAACCCAACAGAAGCCAACCACAGAGCTCCCAAAGTAGGAGTGGTCAACATAGCTCCAGATGTGAGCAGATTTTCAGGATGATGATTGATTATGTAAAGAACTTCAAATTAGACGCAATGGGATCCTTTCACATGCAACCTCGGAATCATTCTAGACTTCGAGCTCAAAATGGATCACCAAATCAACCCCGTCACATCCTCCTGCTTCCACATCCTCCGTCTCCTACGTAAGACCTCCAAATGGATCCCCCTCGAGCACAGAAAAACCGTCACCCACGCCATTGTCACCAGCAGACTCGACTACGGCAACGCACTCTACGCCGGAAAAAACAAAAACCTCACCCGCAAGCTACAAAACATCCAGAATGCCGCCGCTAGACTGGTCCTTAATCTACCACGACACTGCCACATCTCCCAACACCTGCGCACACTCCACTGGCTCCCCATCGAGGCTAGAATCACCTTCAACCGGGAGAAAACCCAAATGGTTGTCAATGAACTCACCACTTTTAATGATAGCCGGGTGGTAAAGAAGGCAAACTATCTGGGAGTTAAGATTAACTTGGATCTGGGCCAGGTGGTCAAGTAAAACTTGGAGAGTTGCACGGAGGAAACCAGGAAAGCGCCCAAAAACTATATCACTTACACCTAACTCTCATTGGTAGAACTAATATAATTAAAATGATCTATTTACCTGAATTGTTATATTTTTTAGAGCAATACCGCTGTCCTTCACAAATTTTTGGTTTAAAAAATTTGAAAATATTTTTGAAGAATTTAAATGGTCTTACTCATGGCCAAGAAGAGATTTTAAATTATCACTACCCAGGGAGCATGGAGGCTTGGCCCTCCCTAACTTGAATCTATATTGGTGGGCAACCTCACTCACACACCTTACCACACTCCTGAGCATTGACAGTAGTACAATACAAGCTAAATTTCCTACCCCTTGGGAAATTGTGATTGGTCATGACGCCTGTGGATGCCTTTGGCACCAATTAAGCTACGGGAACTACAAAAGAGTCTGGTTCAAGATATTACTAACCGCTTTTAAAATCTGGGGAGCAATACGGCGTTTAAATGGATTAGGGAGGGTGAATTATCATACTCCAGTATGGCAGAACAGAAATCTACCAGATATTTTCAACTACATACTCTTTAAGTCCTGGTTTGAAGCCGGTATCAAACATATAGGTTGCTTTTATTCCCATGAGGGAACTAGATCATAGAGTGAATTGACATCTAAATTCGGTCTTACACATAGGGATTTCTTCAAGTACCTGCAGATTAGGGATTTTCTACCAAAAAATGGGCTTCTGCCTGGCTAGATCCGACCCTCCCTGTCAATGCAGCAATGGGTGGCACGGCTGCTGGCTACTTTTAACTTAGAAAAGGCCATACACAGGTGTAGGGGCCGCAAGGCAAAAAGAAAGGGAACTGAAATATGGAAGCCTGTAGCAGACTGGGCGGAACAGCTCTTCTTAACCAGCACTAAGTACTTTGAACAAAGTTCGGTATATATCTAACTCCACCAAATCCATCGATCGTTATGCAATTATATATGCAAACTGGGACCGTAAAGTGAGGATTGAATACAGCTAAATGTTTGGCGCCTGGCACGTTAAACCGTACTATTGTTTATAATTATATTGCCTCTTGTATTTAGCACTTTATTATTAGGATTTTTCTATTTTTTGGCGACATGTCCAGAACTGTTACTTTAATTAATTCTGCTGTTAAGCATTAGAATCTTGAAGAATCAATGTATAGTTTAATGCACTTTGGCACTTGCCACTTTGAACATGTTAACAGTACACTTGAAGGGGGAGGGTGGGGGGAGCTGGGGATGAAAAAGAGAGGGGGATGAGAAAATTGGTTTTGTTGTCTCAATCAAATAAAAAAAAAGTTAAATAAAAAAAAAGAAAACAAAATAGGAAGTATAAAGTTGCTTTGGACCTTTCGGTCTTTAATCATTCAACTCTATTTACCTATCCAACATAAATTAAGTTTATACAGACACAATGGTCTATATAATATAGCCTTATAGCCTGCTACTGAGGGCTATACTGGTTGTTAAAGGCCTTGAACTGAATTATAGGCCCGAACCGCAGGCAAATGCCTATAACGAGGGAGAGGGCCTTTAACAACTGGTATAGCCTGAGGCAGAAGAGCTATAAGGCTATTGGAACATTTCTCCCACTGAGGATAGGATGTTCTAAGTTAACAAGGTAGAAATAAAAAGACAAACTTGGAATGTTGAAGCAGAAAGCCTGTACCAGCCATTATAAGTCCAGAGCCACTCCATTGTCTGCAATGGAGCGCTCAACATTCCAATGTTCTAATAAAAAAATAACAACATTAATCACGACAACTAAAATACAAGTCAACTATTTGTCTGAATGAAGAGAGAATAGTCAAAAGCCAGCAGCAGTGTCCTAGGTTTTTATTTCCCCTGATGTCCAAAACTGCTGCACAAAACCCTGCGTAAAGCTGGACTTGCGATCCTAAGCAGGTAAAGCAACGCCCCAGTTGATCTGATTATTTAAAGAGTAAGTAAGAGCACTTCTTCCTAATCCAATGTCTTTCTGCATGGAAGGAAGGCTCAGCCGGGTTACCCTCCAGGTAATAATTCGATATTGCAATCCACCCCTTTGCCCTGCAGAAAAAGGTTCATACCTTAATTCGTACTCATTACAAAGATAGGATAGCCTCCGCACAGCCTGCTGAGTGGGACGTCATTTAATCGGGGTTAAACCTTTCCCACATTCAGCTGCAATAGAGTTTATCATTCCTAGTTAGTGAAACTGTATTACACGTCAGCCTGTAATCCTTGTCGTTTGTTTATAAAGTGCATAGTTTTTTTTTTTTTTTAATTCTTTTTATTTGCAGTTTTCAAAAACAAACTTAAAACAACATCACTCACTATTGTGTACATATGACAAGCAATGACGATACGCCTCCACATCGAGCAGCTCATCACAATTTGGGTACCATCACACGAACTCAGTGCTACACTATCAAGTGCGTGGCATACAGGAGCCGATCGTCCCATCCCGCCCGCATGCGGCATCGCAACCCAGTTCAGCACCCAAAATAGTCCCCCTGAGAAGTACGGCCATCCCCATCTTGCGTCCGCCTTAGGGAATAGTATCGGGTCACAGCGCCTGCAGTGTAGCTTGCTCCAACCATTGTGTGAAAGGCCCCCAAATGTCCTTAGGTCGGGAACGCAGCGGCTATAAAGTGCATAGTTAATTAAAACGATTACACTAACAATAAAATCAGAGAAATTCTTAAAAATAAAGAATTTTTCCAAGACAATGTTTGTCATAGCATAACGGTTTTTCATTAATTTGCATTAAAATAAGCTTTGAGTAAGGCATAAAATGCTACATGGGCTCATTAAAATGTAAACTTAGGGTTGTGGCCAAGGACGTCAAGATGGCGATCGCACTTTCGTAGTGCTCCGGACCCCTCCGTCATCCGTCCTGACTCCGCATACCATCGGGGACCCTGCACTCCCTACCTGCTCACCCGGAGGTCCGGAGACCCCCGCCGCGCTGCTGATTGCTGCTCCTCAGGGCCGCAGACGCTTCTCCTGCTCCAGCCCTCCTCGCGGCCTCCCACAAGATGGCGGCTCCCGCCGCTGCCGCTGACTCTCCGCCGGATCACCTCCTCTGCCTGTCCTGCTATGCAGCGCTCCGCCGCCGGCCTCCTGGCATTGGCCGGCGGGATTGAAGACCTGCTCCTTTTCTCCGGGTGCTGTGGCTGATTCAGCTGCGGGTGCCCCGGGGACGCCTGTTTGCTTGTTCGGGCCCCTCCTTGCACTTGGGAGGTCCGCCCCTGCCCACGGCTGCCTCGGATCCCGGCACTGCGCGGCTCCAGTGCACCTGCCCGCCCAGGCAGGGGTCAGAGCCCAGTGGCCCGTTATCGACCGGGTGCATGGTGCTGCATCCGTCCCGCAGTCTTGATCATGAAGTTCGAGTGGGGTACGTCCTTCCAGCTGGACCATATCTTCCTTGGATTTGCCCCCTCTCCCTGCTCATTCCTGCCTCGGCTGGCTACTCAAGCAGGGTCCCAGGGAATTGTTCCACTTACCAGGGTGCTGCGGTCCCTTTGTTTCCTCGCAGCGGCTTTGGCCGTGTCTCTCCGCTGGGGATCCCGATACCCGCAATGTGGGCCCTTCTGGACTGCCGTCTCCTTGGGTGCTGCCTTGCTGGCCTCCTGTGCCCGGCTGCTGTGACTGGTGGGGTGGCTGCGGCTGGCAGAGCCGGGGTGATGCCTGTTTGCCTTCTTGGGCTCCCCCCTGCATTACGGGAGCCCGGAGCTACTTGGAGCTGTCTCGGGCCCTGCCTGACTGGCCTACGGAGGGGCTGTGTGCATCCCACCTCCTGCTGTGGACAGCGTGAATTGCCTTCGCCAGGGGGCCATCGCCTTGCTCCGGTTGGCCCCTCCTGAGCCACTGTGAATGCCCGGGGCGGACTGGATGATGGCCAGGTCCGGCTTGGATTGCTGCTGCCTGTGACCCCTTCGGCGGCCTGGGGCGCTGCATTGCGGTCACGGCGACAATGGGGGGCGTTGCCTGAACCTCCTGGGGATCTGGACCCCGCGGCGCTGATATCTGTGAGCCGCTGAGGGACCTTCCTTTCCCCCCAAAGCGACAACTGAGGTGAGGAGGTGTTCACAGGGGTGCGGGCCTCTGGGAGGGGGATCGGCCTTCAATCGGGTGGCAGAGGGGGGTGAAGGTGTGTGCGGCCCGGGCCAGCTCGGTGCCCGTCTGGGCTTCTTGTACCCCCCTCCCATCCCCCCAGGAGCCCCGGAGGGTCGGTGGATCCTCGACTGCCACCTCTGGCAGTGGCGCTTGGGCTTCTGGGCTGGAGCCGTGGGTGCCCCAGTGGCTCTGCCGGCCTTTCTTTCTCCCTGGGAAGGGCTGGCATTGTTTCAACTGCCCGACCCGCTCATCTGACCCGGTGCACCCGTCTGGTGCGGGCCCTTGGACTGCGACCGCTGCCTGGGGTTTTGATCGGCCGCACGGATTGGGCAGCGGGGGGGGGGGGTCCTGGCTACGGGCCCCCAGTCCTCAGGCACCTGTCCTCTGAAGCCGTGATGTCCTGCTTCCACCTCCGTAGCAGGCCTCGGCCCCCCGCGCTGTGGACCCCGTGGCCGATGCCACCCCGGACACCCTTATCAGAGGTCCACTGAGGCCCTGCGGATTACGATTGGCTGACGCGGGCGGAAGGGACTGGTTGCATCCTGGGTCCTCTTCCCTACCTCACGACTGTCTGGATTGTCTTGAGGAAGCCGTCGTCTCGTCACTGTGTTGTCTGGAGAATACCATGGTCCGGGACAAGGTACCCAAGACCCCGGCTACCCAAACTCGGATAGACCGGTTCACCACCGCTGATGCTGGGGCTGCCGGTGGACTTGCTGGCGCGGGCGCTCCTGCCACACCGGATCTCTCCGTGATTCTTCAGGCGATCCAGACGTCGCAGTCCTCGGTCGAGGGTAAAATTGCTGAGGTCCGTGTAGACATAACACTAATCTGGCAGGACCTTCGCAACGCCAACACCAGGATTAAGGAAGCGGAGTCCCGAGTGTCTGCCGTAGAGGATGGCCTTCAGCAGCTCAAGGCTCAGGTGAATTGACTCCAATCCCACACTCAGGAGCTCCACCGGCGGGCGGAGGATGCGGAAAATCGTGCCCGCCTTAACAACCTTCGCCTGTTGGGATTTTTGGAGGGCGTTGAGCAGGGTCGGGCGGCGGCGGAGTTTGTGGAACGTTGGATACGCTCTTGGATGCCCGAGGGCGCGCTCTCCCCCTGGTTCACGATCGAGAGGGCGCATAGGTCGCTTGCTCCCCGGCCGAAGCCGGGCGCCCCTCCGTGACCTATCATCCTGCGAATCCTCAACTACCGGTACAGAGACACTATCCTGGCCGAATCCCGGAGGAAGCAGCTGCTCAATTACGAGAACCTGACGATAATGGTCTTTTCTGACTACACCCGGGAGGTCCAATCTCAACGTCGCTCCTTTGCTGAGGTCAAGCAGAAGCTGCGTTCGCTTAACATTCAATACAGGCTCCTCTTCCCGGCGCGGCTGCGTGTAATCTTCCAGGACAAATCCCTTTTCTTTGAGTCTCCAGAGGAGGCATGGACGTGGGCGACGGAGAGACGCCCACTGCGGCTGCCTGCCCAGGACCGTGTACGGCCTGCTGCTGCCAGAGAGGTGCGGCGGGACATGCGTGTGCTCCGCCCATGCCGCAGGCACTCGGGGAGGTGCAGGGGCCGGATGCGTACATGCTCTGTCTCCCCGGCGGGCCCCTCACGGGATCACACGCAGGGGCCTTCTGGGGGGACCTCTCCGGCCGGGGGGCGCTCTGGCTCCTTGGGCCGCCCGACCCCAGTTCAGCTTCGCCTCGACCTTCCCCGATTGATCTTCCGGATACTGATCTCTCCCGCAGTCTGACTCTTCTCACCGGACCGGCCTGACCACATCGCAGTGATGTTCGCCTCCCACGCGATGTCCAGGTTCCTGGTCGGGGTCGCCCGAGACCTGTGGCTGAGCTCAAGATTAACTCCCCATCTGGTCACTCATGTTCTCCGTTGGTATAGACATGAACATCCTACTAAGAGGAGGGGTCATCCACGTCTTGCCCCGTTTCCAAGTGTTTTAGCTTGGTGTTTCTGTGCTTTGTTGATGTTCGGGCGACAGATGCTTCCGTTCCTGAAGTGTGGGGTGGGGGGATGGGAGGGATTGGAGTCTTTGCTCCTGTTTGGTTTGTTCTTCAACGTTATTATCTTTTGCACCACCTTTGATCCACAGCACTTGGGGGGACACATCCCAAACACCACTACGCTACTCTATCTTCGGGCGCTGGGAACTTCCGCACTCCTCTTACCCCAGCTCAACTGCCTTGCAATCCGGCTTCTCCCATGGCCTCCTCCTCCTTGGCGATACCAGCGTGCTCTCATTGCTCCGGCTAATGGCCTGGAATGTTAACGGCCTGCTGGACAAAATCAAGCGCGCAGCCGTCCTGTGATACGCCCAACGCCAGGAGATAGACATACTCATGCTCCAGGAAACCCTAGGCCAACGCTGTCCTTTCCTTGCCCGCTATGGCTATGGCGCGATCTGGCATTCTGGGTTTTGTAGGGGATTCAGAGGGGTGGCAATTCTGGTGCATCGTGCGCTTCCCCAAGTGGCGCGTAAGGTTACACATGACCCTCAGGGCTGCTTTATTCTTTTAGAAGGGACCCTCGGGGATCGGCCGCTAAACTTGCTGTCTGTCTATTCCCCTCCTGCTCTGTTGGCCCCTACCCTCAGCGGACTTACCCCGCTGATCGCGGCTTTACCTCTGGGACTGACAGTGGTGGGGACGACTTTAATGCCATTATGGACCCTGTTCTTTACATTGCATCCCCTCCCTCTGCTTCCAGGACTGTCCAATCCGGTCTTCTCTCCTCATGGGCGGCCAGCCTGGGGCTCGGGGACGCCTGGAGACTGTGGCATCCGACGGTTAGGCAATACACCCACACTTCTGCCTCTCACCACACCCATGCACGCCTCGACTATGCTTTCCTGCCGGTTCAGGATTGCCGATCGCTTCAGGCCATATCTATCCTCCCGAGGGGCCTCTTGGATCATTCCCCAGTGCTACTTCATGTAGGGGCCCTTCCCCCAGCCTTCCGACCACTCTGGCGACTCAACGCCTGGTTTCTCCAGGACGAGGAGTTCAGGGACAGCATTGGTTCCGAACTTACCAGCTATTTTACCATTAATCAGGGCTCGGTGTCCTCCTCTCGCACTCTTTGGGAGGCCGGTAAGGCCACTATTAGGGGGTTTGCTAAGGGCCGGCTGAAACTTACTCGCGCGGCACGTGACTCCCAGCTCACACGCCTGGAGGCGCAGGCCGCCCTGATTGAGGTGCTGAACCCTGCCGAGAGATCTGCTGCCCAGGAGCGGAGGCTGGAGTTCCTACGAGACGAGATGCGTCAGACCTCTATGGAGGCTGCCAAGCTCCTTTGGTGTTCGTCCGTGGCTCAAGTGTACGGTTGGGGAGACAAAAACGGGAAGCTACTCCACCGCCTCGCCACCTACCCTATGGCAAACCGCATCATACCTGAGATGACAGACACAGATGGAACGATTCACCGTGCCCCGGCAGCGGTTGCCCAATGCTTTGCCTCCCACTATGCTACCCTCTATTCGGTGTGTCCGCCTGATCTTTCTCTCCTTGACCTCCTCTGACGGGAGGTGTTCTCTCTCCTTCATCTTAGCGACTCGGACACAGCCGCATTGGACCTTCCGCTTACACCTGCAGAAGTAGCAGACGCCATTTCGCGCCTGGCGGCTGGCAGAACTCCTGAGACGGACGGGCTCCCCCAGGAGTTTTTTTCATCCTATCGCGATACCCTGCCTCCGCCTCTCGTGGAGATGTACAGGGAAGCAATGGAGTGTGGCTCATTCCGGCCAGAGACGGATCTTGCTACCATCGTGGTGATTCCTAAGTCCCAGCCCCCCTCGCAGTGTTGTTTGGACTATCGGCCCATTTCACTCATCAAAACGGAACTTAAGATCTTCGCTTCCGTATTGGCCAATCGCATACGGCCGCATTTAACCCAGCTTGTCCACCCCGACCAATGCGGCTTTATGCCTCGCCGAGGGACCAGACACTGTCTCCGCCGCCTTCACCTCGCCCTCGAGAATCGGCACATGCTTCCTCCATATTTGTCCCTTCTCCTTATTGATTTTGAGAAGGCTTTTGACTCCGTTGACTGGAGCTACTTGGAAGCGGTGTTGGAGCAGATGGGCTTTGGTACTCCTTTCCGTAACCTGGTGAGACTACTCTACCACCGTCCCCGGGTACAGGTCCTCGTCAATGGCGCTTTATCCCGCCCTTTCCCGATTGGACGTGGCACGGGGCAGGGATGCCCCCTCTCCCCGATCCTCTTTGCTCTGGCAATGGAGCCGTTCGCTTGTCTTGTCCGCAGCGACTGGCTGGAGTTTGCCCGGTCTAGCGGAGGACAAAATCGCGCTATACGCGGATGACGTGTTGTTGTTCCTGGCGGACCCCACCCGGTCGGGACCTCGTTGCCTTCGGGCACTGGCTATTTTTGAACGAGCTTCCGGCTTGCGGCTCAATCCGGCCAAGTCTGTCCTTGTCCCCTTACACGCGTCTTCGATCCCTCTTCGCTGGTTGTCTTTCAAATACATGGGGATTTGGGTTTCCCTCCTCCCTGACCTTGCATGGGAACTCAATGTCACCCCACTGGTTAAGCAGGTCCGCGCAGATCTTCTTAAATGGCGCACACTGCCTCTAAACCCTCTGGGCAGGATTGCCCTGTACAAAATGATGATCCTGCCCGTTTTCTGTACATGCTCCAGAACACCCACCTCCCCTTCACCAGATCTTGGTTCCGGGATGTGGACGGTATGGCCACCAAATTCCTTTGGGGAGGACGGAGGTCCAGGCTGGCCCTGGCCCAGTGCCGAATCCCACCGTTTGACGGGGGCCTCGGAATGACGAACCTCTGCCTCTACTACCTAGCGACTCGTCTCACGATTCATGATTGGTTCAATGGCGGCTGGTCCGATCCAGCGTATCGCTTGGAACTTCATCTCTTGGGCTTCTCCTCTATCCAGGAGGTGCTTTATGGGACCGCAATCCCCCCTGAGCTCTTCCTGAGATCACGCGCGGCATATTCCTGGCTTGGCATGCCTCACTGCGTCATACTCGATGGACAGGCAGGCTGACCCGCTATACTCCCCTGTGGTGTGGCACGAGACTTCGTGAAGTCGCTTCCCTACCGGGGTTCTGGCAATGGGATCTCATCGGGGTAACCTTGCTGGGTGACGTCTGGAGCGGTACCTACATTCGGTCCTTTCAGGACCTACAGGCCAGGCACTCCCTCCATCCCTCTCAATTCTTTCGGTACGGCATGCCCCTGCCTGAATATAGCCAACCCGACGCACAGGTTCTGACTGGGGACTTGAGGAGGGGTGGAGTCTCTTGGATCTACCATTCACTTACCAACAACACTCCTAATTCCCTTTCCCTACTTTGCGAGAGGTGGGAGGGCTGGCTTGGGGTGCTGGAGGATGAAGACTGGAGGGACGCCCTGATGCCCCTAGGACGATAGGGGTATCGGCGAGGCTTCGCCTGGTCCAAATTTCCGCCTACCTCACACCTCTGCTTCTTCACCGTGCTGGGCTTCGTTCTCATGCTCACTGCCCCCGTTGTGCCCACCCCCACGCCGATTTCTACCATATCGTTTGGTCGTGCTCTGCGATCCAGAGATATTGGGAATTGTTAACCCAAGACCTGACGGGGGTCCTGGGGTGGGAGGTGCCTCTCGATCCTATACATGTCCTGTTGGGAGTCACTGACGGATTGGACGGCTCTAGGGCAGAGAAACTTTTCCTTAACACAGCACAGGTGGTCGCCAAGAGGGACATTGCTGCTCATTGGTTGGACACTGCTCCTCCCACTCCAGGGCGCTGGTGCTGGGGGGTGGATTGGTTGTGCTGCGCAGGAGCGGCCTCTATACGTGGCCAGAGGATGTCCTGAGAAATTTTGCCGTATGTGGGGCAAATGGGTCGGGGTACTCGATGATTGAGATGGTGTGGTCCTCTCTTCAGGCACACGTGGATATGCTTTTAGTGATTTCCTTCTGTAACCTTGATGTCACTGAGATGTGTTTTTCTCCCTATTCTGATGATGCATAGGTGGCTCTGAATGGTGCTGTTTGTTCTTACCTACAAAACTCAATAAAATTAGTTGTCAAAAAAAATAAATGTAAACTTAGCTGTGCAATTGTGCAAATTTATCAAAGTGGCAGTTTATTAAAATAACAAGGCTCGGCGAGGGCAGACTTGGCCAGACACAGTGCGGTTTCTAGACTCCTTCGTTGGGGGCCTGGCGAAGAGGGATGTGAGCAGACGAGGCACTCTTATGCGTAGTGTGCTGCCACTGCTCCGCTGTCAGTTGCCTCCGGAGGAGCCAGCCAGATAAGGGCAGAGGGGTATGTGCCCATTCAGTGCCGTATCTAGGCTGTGCAAAATGCAGTAAGAAGGCAATGATCGTCTGTCTGTACAAAGAGAGTTAAGTTCCTCACCCTTTTTATTACTCATTATGTCCTCAGTCTTAGTTCCAAGAGCAGTTCTCCCAAGTTTACGCTCGTCTCTCATGTATTTCACCAGCCTGCAGTTCAGCTATGTGTCCGTCAGTATGAAACAGGCTATGACGGCCTGTCTGCAGTGGCCTAACCCCCTGCTGTTAAACATTGCTTTTAGTATGAATTTTCGATCATCCGTGGTGGATTTACATAGGTAAATTACGAGCAACATAGTTTCAGGATCCTGCCTGCATAGCCAGTCCAGCTCCCTTTCCACAGTGCGTTGCCATTGACTGATGTAGAAGAGAGGATGGCCGCCTAGTCAATATTGCAGAAACCTCCCTTTGATGTAAGTGTTGAACCCAGAGTCAAGGTAGGGTTGGAGTTTCAGCGCTGTGTAGCTGGTTATTGTCATCCAGGTGTGGCATCCCTTGGAGAAAGCTTCTTTGTCAGTCAATAGTGAGACTCACTTCGGGGCATATTATCAAGAAACGGCGTTAAATCGGCTCTTGAGAATCACCATAGAAGCCCATGTTCTGGTGTCAACATGGGCTTCTATTGGAATTCTCTGCAACATATTATCAAGCCCATTATCGCCGCTTTAGCGGCAGTTTTCTGTTGCTAAAGCGGCGATAATTTTAGCGCCGTGCTTGATAATATGCCCCATGATTAGTTTATTCACTGTAGTTTTTAAACTGAAGGTAGCTGGTCTGAGTGTCCCAGAGGGAATTTAGACCAAGAGCTCCCAATGACGATGCGAGGTAGGCTCTTGCTGGGGAGTGGTCTCTTGTGTAAATTTCCTGCCATAGATGGTAGTTGAAGATGTGTGTGTTGGCAGTTTTTGCTAAACGCCCCTTGCCTAGCCAAGGTTTGTTTTGTTAGGCCTCTTCCCGCTTCAGCTGGGGAGCTGACGTGTGTTGAGGTAGATGGAATAGGGACCTGAAGATTTTGGTTGTGATCTTGACTACGAGGAGGCCGTTTCTTCCCCTTAGTGCAGTGGTTCTCAAACTTTTTCGACCTGTGGCTCCTTTGACCTCTGGGCTTTTTTTTGGTGGGTGGCGGAAGTAAGCCCGACCTCTGGACTACTTCTATTTTTGTCCCTGAAAATATTTGAAATGAAGCCGATTAAAGTATTATAATCATTGATGTGAAAAAATGTAAATATAGCAGTTGTTTAATAAAAAAACTTGAATTGGTTAAGTCAGAAACAATACAAGGGAAACTCTTCAGCACTGGGGTCTGCATATGGACTCATGGGTGTACAAACTACTAAACAATACTACAGGAATCTAAATGACAAGTCTCAGCCTTTAAGATTACTGTCCATAGAACTCTGTGAAACTGGGTAATCCATACATACAACTACAGCATTATTCCTGTCTGCATTAGCTCGATATAATTAGGTTAAAGTATCATTTATAGTGCCAAGATGCCACCACACATACCTCAGAGCACCAAGGAAGTTCTTGAAGTTAATAACCAGCAGATCTCAATAGAGTGATGGCCCTTCTGTGGAAAGGTGGCAGTTTTCCCATCCCTGGTGATTTGCTGAAGCACGAATAGTCAAGCAGAGAGAATTCCACAGTTTGGTACTGAAGATGTGAGTCAACATTGCACCGAGTAAGGCACAGCAACGAGTGGACCCCACCATGTGTTAAAATTTGCCATATTTCGAAGCTGCATTAAAAACTGAAAAAGGAACAGCACAGTACAGTATACCAAAGGAACAGCACTGCTGCGGGAATACTGCCAGAGTAACCATTCGATGCAAGCACAACATTATGCTTACCATTCTGGGGTTTTTCTATTGCAAATCGTTGTTATCTGGCGTGTTAATCCAATTGACTCCAGTGAAGTAAACAAAGGCTACAACCCTCAGAAGGCTTTAGGGTGTCAAATGAAAATCCAGGACTGGAAACGTGGTGACCGCCAACTGGGAGCAATCTGGCAATCGCCTAATATTGCACAGAAGTGCACCAGACACTGTATTACGATAAATTATCATAGGAGCGCACCAGCACATTGTGCCACATCCACAGTAGAGCACCACATCATTAAAAGGGAAACCCCCTACCAGACATTGGGTCTTCTTTTCCCAATAATCCCTTTCATATGTCAGGGACATTACTTTCCACTTTCTGTTTGCGCTTCTTTCACATGATGCTTGCTCAAAGCAATCTTTCCCTTGGCTCCCTTTCTGTCCCACTGTTCTTCTCTCTTTGCAAAGTTTTTTTTCTTACCCTCCTCTCCCTCCATTAGTCTCCCAATATCTTTACCTCCTTCTGAGCCCCACTTCTCTCTGTTACTTTCTCAGTTCTTCAGTGGTGCTTCCCCCATAGCTTTACTCCACCCAGATATCGCCTCTCCCTCAATCACAATATCAATATCTCTCCTTTCCCTCTTGCTCTTCATCTCTCCCTGCATCATAAACACACCATGCCTCCCTCTTACTGTCCCTCCTCTCTCCAAGTCCCTGTCTCGAAATAAAGCTGTACTTTCACTTTCTCGACCCTTTTTCTTTCTTCTCCTTCTTCTTGAAACACATGGGGCATATTCTCAAGGAACTATGGCCGAGTTATCTGCACTTTATCGCAGCCAAAGTCACGATAAAATTACTGTCCCCAAAGAGCCGATACCACCAGTTTTCCGGCGATAGCATCCTCAAAAAACATCGCCACGGATGACCCCGGCAACTATTGCTAATGAGATGCAGAGTAGGCGTTCCCAAGCAAAAAGCCGCGGGAACACCACTCCACAACATTCTCAACGACCAGCCTGATCTGCGATAAGAACACAAAACAGGCGATAAGGCGCGTTAGCAGCAGGAAACTAACACCTGCTCTGACCTGGTGCAAAGTCGGACGACAACCGGCAGCAGCCAAGGGAGCACAGCTCATAGCCAAACATGAAGAACAACAGATGCCCCTGAGCAACTGAACATGCAGCCCGGAGCACCAAGAGGGCAACAACACCTCCCCCCCGGACCCCACCACCCCCCCCTTCCTCCTGACAAGGAGAATGCACATCAACCCCATGAAACCGTGACCCAAACAAATCGCCTGAAGTCGCACAACCACAACACCGAACATACAGGTGTGGCCATAAAAATGGAAACACACATCCACATCATATAACCAAAACAAAACCTTTATTACAGATGAAACAAATAAAAACAATCATGAAGAGTCACTGTGGGTCTTCTCCGGGCATTCCGTAAGTCACAGCCTGCAAGACAGAAAGACAGATAAGAAGGTGTGTCATGCACCCATCAAAAAACATCTAGTTTTTAATGATATGACACAAATCTTGGTCACTATGGACATAGAGGCCCTGTATAGTAACATCCCACAGACAGCGGCACTAGAAGCCGTTGTATGGTTCATTGAGACATTCAATATAGACTGCCCCAAAAACTTTATTTTGTCTTGTTTGAACATTGTTTTACAGGAAAACACTTTTTCAGCAGACAAAAGGTGTCAGTATGGGGGCTTCTTGTGCCCCCACAGTAGCGAATATCTTTATGGCACATTACGAACACAAATATGTCCATAATGACATAGCACCATTCAGTGAGTCCGTTACGAGTTGGTCTAGATTTATAGACGATGTCTTTTTTGTTTGGAATGGAACCGAAGAAGGACTCTCAGAGTTTGTCTCGTGGTTAAATCTGTGTGATTCAAATATCTTTTTTACATCAACCAGCAATAAACACAGCGTAGAATTTCTGGACATTACAATCAAAGCAAATGAACAAAGATTGACAGTTGATCTCTTCACGAAACCAACTGCGCGTAACACTTTGTTACATTTTACGAGCTACCATCCTAAGATACAAAAAACCACCATTCCATTTGGCCAGTTCCTGCGCTTGCGCAGGAACTGCACAAGTTTGACTGACTATGACAAACAGGCTATCGTTATGAAGGCTAAATTCCTCACTAGGGGCTATCTAAAAAGATTGATACGTGACTCTTACAAAAGAGCACAGTACTACGACCGTCAGCATTTACTTGCACCAAAAAACCCAAAACAGTATAATCGTCTAGTATTCATCACTCGCCACTCTACCATGAATGATACAATACGTCATATTGTCAACTCCAACTGGCCCATTTTGAACGCAACAAGAGACAGATCAGAACACATAGCAAAACCTATGTTCGCATACCGCAAGAACAAGAACCTTAAGGATCTCATCACACGTTCTCGTATGACCAAAGCTCCCACAGAAATGGCCCAGACAACTCTGAGTGGATTGACTACTCTGAAAGGAAATTATAAATGCATGTCATGCGTAGCCTGCAAATTTGTCGTAGAAACCAAACAGTATTCAGTTAATGGCATAAGTGGAGATCTGAAAAGCTTTACCAACTGCAAAACAACCAACATAGTTTATGCTATTACGAGCCCATGCAATAAGACCTATGTGGGGGAGACTTTGCGTTCAATGGTAACCCGCCTCACAGAGCATAGGTCAGCCATTAGAACCCAAAAACTACAAGCCCCTTTGGTACAACACTACGTCGAAATGAATCACACTACAAACGACATACAATGGCTAATTCTGGAAAAAATCCATACCAATGGCCCCACAGGCACAGAAATTCGCAAACATAGGGAGGTATTTTGGATTTTTTCTTTGGATACCTACAAAAGAGGTCTGAATAACGAAATCCCCTGGAGTCAAGCAATACGATTCAACAACAATTAGCAATATCCATTGTACCACAATCCTTTGAACAAACACACTTTTCTACTTGAGTATCTTACAGGAGTTATCTAATGTTGAGGGCTTTACCGATTGCTATGAACATTATACTCCCGTCTACCAGCATAATGACTGTACCATGCTTGCAATATCAGACAAAGATATTCAGTATGTTTGATAGCATGGCAGTCACCTGTAACAAACCAGCTATTTATCAACAGTAAGATATATAATTGAGTTTTTTCGCCATGGACAAGTTTGTCGAGTCTAGAACTGAATTAATGGGATTGGGCGTCGTTCGAGATTTTCTTCTATATTCTGGGGAAGAAGGCGCCCATTATTACACATCACAGTGTGTCGTGTTCCCCTGCGACACCCCCACAATGACGACAGACATGGGACGTTCACGGAGGTTTCTCTATTCCTTCCTTACACCTCGCTGTCCCTACTCTAACTGCCTTTTCCTTTCCTGGCGCCTCCTCTTCCTCCCGCTCCTCCCATGCTCCGCCCTTCCCACTACTAGACCGCGCACCAGTACATCTCCCCCTTTGTTAACAGAACAAACTCACAGAGTATTTACATCTCCTCGATTAGCCGTCGTGGCTGGCGAATTGTTTGTCGCGGTCGGAGAGACCGGCCTTCTGCTGCCGCGATGGGGCTGCCTCCACTTTCCCCCTCCGGGTCAGTGGCAGTTGCACGTCGCTGCTCAGTCCGCTCAGTTCTTGGCGACTCTAGCCGCGACTCCAGTGCTTCCTGCAGAGCCGAGCTACATCTTTGAAAGTGAGAAACATTTCGAGTGATGCGCCTACTGTCCGATTCTGCCGTCAACATGGTTCCCTTCTGTCGAGTGACGGTCAGGGGCTCTGCTCGAAACTTACTATCCGTTTTCTTACATTGCTCCTGCTTAACTACTACACAGTCTCCCTCTCGGAACGAGAGCGACCGAGCTCGCCTCCGGCCGTCAGCATACGTTTTCATGCCTTCTTTGCAGGCCCTATCGGCAGCCACCACCTCTTGATGGATACGACCTGGGGACACTGGTCATAGAGCTCCTTCCCAGGTAGGTATCCGTGTCCGAACAGGGCGCCCCAGCATGAGTGTCGAGGGGCACTTGCCTGTGGTGGCATGCGGCGTTGTTCGGTATGAACAGAGCACGTCATTGAGGGCTGATTGCATATCTCTTCTGTCAAACACTGCCTGCTGGAATGTTTTCTTGGGAGTGGCCATGAATCTCTCGACAGTGCCATTGGCCTGTGGCCATAGCGGCGTTATCCGCCGGTGTCGAACATCCATCAATTTCATGAAGTCACTGAACTCCTGCCCGTTGAACGGGGGACCATTGTCCGTTTTCAACACTTTGGGTACTCCCCAGGCTGCGAACACTTCGTCTAGGACGGCAAGCGTGGCAGCTGCTCCGGTGGAAGGGAAAAATCGGGCAATGGGGAATCTCGAATATTCATCAACTATCACCAGCACATACTTGCCCTACTGCATGGGGCCATAGAAGTCCATGGCCAGTTCCTGCCACACTCCCGATGGTAGTGGTGTCATTTGAAGCGGGGCTGGAGGATCACCGCGCCCTACCACTTGGCATTGCGGGCAGTCTTTAAGAGTAAGTTCTACCATTTTGTCAAGAAACGGGAACCAGACACGCTCGCGAAGGGCTCTCTTGGTCGCAACCACGCCTCGATAGCTCTCATGAGCCAGATTAATGACTCCCTGACGTAGTTGCTGTGGGATGACTTTTCGGTGATCTCTCAGGAGCAGACCCTCCACTGTGATGGATAGCTCCTCGCTCACATTTCTGAACGCCTGCAGCTCTTGACGCTTCAGCGGATCGCTCTCTTCAAGTGCGTCGTCCTGTCGCCACCGATGTGATTGTACCCTGTGGATCCCCCTTTGCAACAGCTCGTCCTGCAAGGTGGCTTGTTGGATGACTTCTAGAGGAACAGCCGGCGGCCGCGCCTGGTCCACTACGAAGTGGATGTACTCCTCGGCCACAGATGGAGTGGGACGTTGGGAGGCTTCGGGGTGTCTTGACATGTAGTCGGCTGGATTGGCTGACTTCCCCGGTTTGTGGACAATGGTGAATGTGTATTCCTGCAGACGTAATCCCCAGCGTTCGATACGGGGTGGCATTTTGGAACGCGGGTTCCCAAAGATGGTGACAAGCGCTTGGTGGTCCGTCACCATGGTGAAATGTTTTCCGTATATGAACACGTGGAAGTGCTCACAGGCCCACACTACCGCGAGACTCTCCTTCTCGGGTTGGGAGTAGGCCTTCTCTGTCTCGGAAAGACTTCGGCTGGCATGGGCCACTATGTGGCGCTGGTCAGTGTCCTTATCGTACTGAGCCAGGATGGCACCTAGACCAACGGGGCTCGCGTCCACTGTGATTTCGGTCTTGCGGTCCGGGCTGAAGTACGCCAAACTGTCAGCTTTCCCTACGGCCTGTTTGATGTCCTGAAAGGCTCGCTCACACTCTGGAGTCCACTCAAATGCCTGGCCTTGTTTGGTCAGCCTCCGGAGGGGGTGACTGAGAGTGGCGTAGTCTTCAATGTACCGTGAGCAGTAGCTCGCCATTCCCAGGAAGGACCGCACATCGCTGACATCTCGTGGGCTCTTGGTGTCGTTCAGCGAGCTCACTTTGTCTGGGTCAGGCTTCATCCCCGCACCAAGATGTGCCTGAAGAATTTCAGCTTTGCTTGATGGAATTCACATTTCTCTTTGTTGAGTGTTAGATTTTCTTCCAAGAGGGCGTGGCAGACTCGGTCGAGGGCTGTGTCGTGAGCTTGAATGTTCGCCCCATACACTAAGATGTCATCACTGTAATTCAGTGTGTTGGGGATATGATGGATAGTCTGCCGGATGGCTTCTTGGAATATCTCGGCAGCTGATGATATGCAAAAATTCAGCCTTTTATTCCTGAATAACCCCAGGTGCGTTGCGAACGTTGTGATATACCGAGAGTCTTCGTGGAGTTCCAGTTGATGATACCCCTTGTTGAGGTCTAGTTTGGAAAACACTCACGCACCATTTAGTGCGGCTATCATGTCACTCAAGTGGGGTCCTGGGTGGCGTTCTCTCTTGATGGCTGTGTTGGGCATGCGCATGTCCACACAGAGTCGGACTTTCCCCGGAGTTCCTTTCTTTGGGACAATCACCACTGGCGACACCCACGGCGTGGGGCCTTCTGTACGCTCGATGATGTCGGCTGTCAAGAGGTCTTGTAGTTCATCTTCCACAGCCGGCTGAAGGTGAAAAGGAACCTTCCGAGGATGTTGGGCAACAGGTCGAACCTGTTCATCGATATGCAGGCGGATCTGGCCTCTATTCATTTTCCCAAGTCCTGTGAACAGTTTCGGGAATTTGTGGATGATGTCGCTGTCATTGGTGACGCGATAGAGAATTTCTACCAGTCTTAATCGTTCGGCCGTCGGCAGGCTGAGGAGACAGTCCGCTTCCGGCCCCTCTATGACATGTATCACCGCTGGGACTGATGTCGTTTGGTGCCTCAGTACAGTTGGAAACTTACCAAGACACGGAAGTGGTTTCCTGGACATCCAGGTGTAGACACGGACGTGCGCAGGGCTCAGTCGGGGGCGAGGGTTCATCTTCTTGTATTCTGTCACTGGGATGTAATTCAGCGACGCCCCGCTGTCCATCACAAACTTCGTGTTATGGTCACCGACACTGATGTCCAGTCGGGGATATTTTTTGAGTTGGTCTGGGTCAGCGATCATGTTCGCGTACTCCACCGAGTACTCTCGTTCGCCTGATGTTGACCCAGATTCTCGAGATGGAGATCTCCTTGACCACCTGGACGACCGCGACTCCCTGCTGGAATGGGAGGACCTTGATGATGACTTCTGGCGGTCATGCACTGCTCGCACATGGTGCCGGCGGGTGTCGCTTCGCGAGGACTCAGGTGCATTCTTGTCTTTCTCACGGCGATACTCCCCGCACATAGCTTCAAAGTGATGGCTTCGGCCACACTTGCGGCACTGTTGTCCCATAGCCGGGCATGCTCCGCTGTGTGGAAAGTCATACCCACATCTGTAGCATCGTCTCGCAGCCGCCTTCTTTGCGTGATCATGCCGCCTGCTCCTCCTCCCCGAGTCTGGTCGCCGATGTTCTGGGTAGCGACGGCGCGATGATGGTCGGGCGTGTCGCTCGCGCTCTTTCGACCCTCGGCGGGGACGACTGGTGCGCACTTGACATACAAGCTCCTTGCGCTCTGTGCACCCTGATTCCATGGACTTGGCCTGTTCCTCGGCCTGGTCATGCACTCTCGTTAGTTCTTCGATTTCGTCCAGGGTGTGACTCTTCTTTAGTAGTTTTCTTCGAAGGGTCTCTGACTGACAGCCGTCAATTACGCGCAAGCGTATGGCGTCATCCGTCGAAAACGATTCAAAGTTGCAGTGACGCGCTAACCGCCGAAGTCGCGTTATGTAGGCGCCCATTATTTCATCTTTCTCTTGACGCGCCCGCTGGAACACATACCTCTCATAGTCCACATTCTTCTTGTGTATGAACTTTTTATCCAGGGCTTCACGTACCTTGGCGTACGTTCCTGCCTCCGCAGCGGGAATTTCCTTGATCATCTTGCTGACATCTTTCCCCACAAGATTGCGGAGTGCAATTAGCCGATCCTCATCCCCGAGCACCTTGGAGCCTTTGATGTAGTCCTCAAAGTCCTCGATCCATTCTTCCCAGCGAGGACCCATGCTGCTACCGACGACGAGCGCCAGAGGCTCCGGAGGGCGCCCCATGACGATGGGTTTCGCTTCCTGTCGTGTCGGTGATCCGTGGTTTGACATTGTGTGTTCGGCTCAGCTCCCTTCTGTCGGCTCACGTGCTTTCACAAATTTGTCTTGACTTTGCTCGTGCTTGTTTGTGTTTCTCGCTTGCTTTTGTCCGTGTTTGTTGCGAAATTTTCTTGGCTTTTGCTCGTGCTTGTTTATTTCTTGTTTGCTTTTGCCTGTGCTTTTTGCGAACTTGTCTTGAGTTTGCTTGTGCTGGTTTGTTCCCTCGCCTTGGTTTCGCTCGTGCTTGTTTATTTCACATTTACTTTTGCTTGTGCTTGTTGAGAACTTGTCTTGAGTTTGCTTGTGCTTGTTTGTTCCCTTGTCTTTGTTTTGCTCGTGCTTGTTTACTTCACATTTACTTTTGCTTGTGCTTGTTTATTTTCACATTTACTTTTGCTTGTGCTTGTTGAGAACTTGTCTTGGCGCCTGACTTCAAGATGGCCGCCAATTCACTTTAGTAAGGGTGTCCCTCAGAGGTTGCCTGGTTTTAAGATGGCCTCCGGATCACCACACACACAGGGCCTCACACGAGGCTCGACCGTTGCTTCCTGCTTGCTGCAGCGCTGCTGTTGGAGCTTCACTCACCCACTCCGTGAGGCTGCAGCTGGCACCAGGTAGGTAGGCCTCACCGCTGCTGCTGCTGCTCAGGCCCACGCGCGCATCCTCCTTTTTATGCGCAGGGGGGGGGGGCTCTCATGCAGTGAGGTCGCTTTTGCGGAGCACTTGTCTCGCGGGGGGGGGACCCTTGAGCAGGATTTAGGTTTCCCCTTCTCACTCGCGTTCTCCTTTTCTGCCTGCAGGCCCTGGGTCAGGCTCCGGGTGCACCGCGCGTGCGTCAGCGCTCTGGCCGTCTCCTGCAGCCACTCGTTCTCCGGCGGGCTCTTTCACTCGTTGGGTTCGGGAGAGCCTGCCGCTCATCCCACCCTCGTCGCCAGCTGTCGTGTTCCCCTGCGACACCCCCACAATGATGACAGACACGGGACGTTCACGGAGGTTTCTTTATTCCTTCCTTACACCTCGCTGTCCCTACTCTAACTGCCTTTTCCTTTCCTGGCGCCTCCTCTTCCTCCCGCTCCTCCCATGCTCCGCCCTTCCCACTACTAGACCGCGCACCAGTACACAGTGCGGGTTAGTTACGGCAAATTTCAGCACTCTATGCCGATTTGTGTGTATATAGTAGGTCCTATCCACCTTAGTTTACCCTTTGGAGCAGTTTATATCTGTATGGTTTGAGTGTTTATAGTACACTACACTTTGATGAATTATACTCGGTATTTGACCGATTTCTATCATCTGGTTAAGACGGTGCGTATATTTACGTTGCATCTGACGCCCGTCGACTTTTGATTGATATGCGTCACACAAGTCTGGTTGTGACCGGGGGATATATATACACTCATGTAAACTTATTTTTGATTTCTAAACAACAGCGTAACATACTACATGGAGGCTCGGATAATTTTCAATCGTACCAGGATGGATGGTTTGAATTAAGTTGGTCTCACTTACAATACCTTAACATCTGGTGATAAGAGATATTCGCACGCTACCAATAATGTCCAGATCTCACATTCGGCCTTTTTACCGAAGAGAATGGAACTCGGCTAAGATGGCGCCCAAATTTGTGCTAGTTTCCAATACGTTTTATGCACATCCACCTCTCTTCACAGCACGTCACGCAAGCTGGGTTGGGACGTGCACATATATACAGCCAATAATACCTACCCTCCAAACTTTTCAAATAATGGCGACAGGACTTTATGCGATCACGATGCTCGGCGACTAGACGATGCAGCAATAGTGCGGTGCCCCTCCAGTACGGAATCACATTTGGAGGAGATTCTTATTGTATCAGTGAACGGAACGCTATGGACTAAACTTTTTTAAATATAAGACTCGCACGATATCAGGTACGTTTACTTCCGCATCGTTTAGTATTTAGCCCTGAGCAGACAGCATCATGGAGGGGTATTATGAGTGTAGGTTTTGAGATAGACTGCAGTATATGCAGTAAGTTATTGTCGTTGGATAAGTGTACCGATTATCATTACGGACATAGTCTGATCCACATTTCGGCCCCATTTATCCACCGTTATAATTCAAACTCGGGCCACACCAAGTCTCTGAACATAACCAGATTTTTGAGACACTATTTTAAATTGCCATGATTTGCGGGATGTAAGTTCCTTCAGCAAGTACATGATCGACATTGCATACTGAGATATTGATTTCACCTTCATTAGTGACATATAGTTATACATATTATATCATTTCAGAATTCTCTGCTACGTCAAGCAAGCACGCACCCCTATTCCTATTGACTGTTCCAAATACAGGGTAAGTGTCCCCGTTTCCTTATCCTAATTTCCTTACCCTTTTTGCATTGTCTACACCTCACATAAGGTCCCGAAGTAGGCCACTCTCTCTAATTTAGATCTCTTCGGGGTTTGCTTTATATTTAGATTTCACCTGCTACCTACCAAATGTGTGGCTTTCCACGATAAGGTAAATGGCTCTCTGTCAAATGTTTTGGTACTAGGGGTTATAAGATGTATTTTTAGAGTGGCACAATTTTTGATAAAGCAGCATGCGCCATAATGCGGATACATGCATTATTCCATCTCTTGTACGATTAATAGGCAGGAAGTACAGGGGGTTAATTACGTTTGAGATCAGCGATAATCATTTTTGATTTCAACGCGGATTTCTTACTACCTTTTCTTCCCCAAATTTCTGGTATCTCGGGGATGTAAGATCGCCGAGAGCTATTCTACCTTAGCATTCTGTGACATCACAACTTATGTATAAATGGAATATGTATATTTGTATATTTGTGAATATTTGATATTGAGTAGGTATATATACATGTGAAACTCAGTCAGTTGACCTTCTTATTGTTTATGTATATTGTAGGTCATTTTTGTTTTTTCATTATTTTTTAGGAATTATGAAAACATGGCTACCTGATGAAGGCACAACGCCGAAACGCGCGTAGATTATATCTAGCCATGCTAGAAAATTAGATTTGGTATCCGTTGTCTATTTCCCTATCGCTTTTTCTTGTGTCCATTATCAATTGGAGCACGCATACAAATTGTATGTAATTAATTACAGATGTACAAATGAATGTACAATTGAATGTACAAAGAATCGAATCAAAGGACATGTATCCTCATGAGAAGAAAGATAGATAATTTATAAATATTTGTATAACTTTGCAGATTTGTATAATAAATTGAAAAATTACAACTATATTCTTAAGTCGTTTTGGTCCTTTGACTGTCACATGTAATTTTAATTAATCAACCTACCATAGAGGGAGTTTCCTATATGTTTTTCGCAAAAAAAAAAAATGCACCCATCAAAGGACAGAGAGGGAGAGCGACAAAGAGAGAGAGAGAGAGAGAGAGAGAGAGAGAGAGAGAGAGAGAGAGAGAGAGAGAGAGAGAGAGAGAGAGAGAGAGAGAGAGAGAGAGAGAGAGAGAGAGAGAGAGAGAGAGAGAGAGAGAGAGAGAGAGAGAGAGAGAGAAAGAGAGAGGGAGAGAGAAAGAGAGAGGGAGAGAGAAAGAGAGAGTGAGAGCGGGAAAGAGAGGGGGAGAGAAAGGCAGAGGGCGAGAGAGTGCCGACACTGCAGACCCAGGCCCCACTGCTCACCTGCAGCCACCAGTGTGTCTCCAACCATGTGCCGGCAAACACTGCAGTCCCCCAGGTCACTCATCTGAAACAGTTGCCAGAGACATGAATGGCAGAGTCCATACAGTAGCACACGCCATCATCGCATGCCCACCCCTGCGCACACAGGCTGCTGCACCCCAGCCCTCCCACCGCCCAGCGGAGACTGCCTGCCCCTGCGTGACCAGGCCTTACTGCTCACCTTCCGCGACCGGCGTGTCTCCAGAAGGGCCCACCACATGCCGGTGGGAGCTCCAAGTCTGTGGCCCATGACCATGGCACCCTCCACATCATGCAGCCACGGTGATCACACACATGATTCTGGATCTTGATTTTGCAATGGCAGAAAACACATCAGTGCACAGGGTATCATCGCAGGCTGCACACCCGCTCAGCCCAATAGGTGCCACAAACTCTGCGAACTGCGAGGCGACGTCACGTGGCAGGAGGCACGCACTGCCTGCTGGCTCAGGCCTACACTGCGGTCCAGCAGGGCTGCACACCCGCTCAGCACTGAGGTGCCCCTATCTCAGTGCACCGAAAGACACCGTCCCGTGGTGGTGGCCTGTGTCTGCCGCAGTGCATCCGGTGCCACCAAGTCTGTGCACTGCTAGCCATGGACCCTTTATGATTGGGTCCTGTGGTGCGGACGCCATCATGTCACCACCGGCACTGGGCAATGTGACGTGGCAGGGCCCTAGGCCCTCATGCATAACAGATACCCACACGAACACACCCATTTGGAGAGTTGAAATGGCATCCAGGACATGCACCAGGCCCTTTTTATTGGCAGGGTCACATGTCCTGTGACGCCGGTGCCGAATGGGTGTGGTGTGGGTGGGAACCAGCCGTGAGGGAGTGGCTGTGGCATGCAGACAACTAGATCTGTGAGCAGCAGATCCCTACAGTGAAGACCTGGGACATGTAGCGTTGTCGTCGTCCCCTGTGAACGTGAGCGGAGTGGGCTGTCCAGCGTAAGGGTGTGAACAATGACCCCGGGGCTGTGTGCATGCTTCCGTTCTGGCCTGGACAAGGAAGTGACAAATGCGTGTTTCCCCATTCTAGTGTCGGCGCCACCCGGCACGAAATCGGCAATGTGTCACCCTGTGACCCAAGTCCCACAACATAGGCAACATGGACGTAAGGTGCAATCATTGAACCTACATGCATCCATACCTCCACACTTGCAAGAACATAGACATGACACTTCGTTGGGTAAATGAATGTTTAATGCACATTCAATGGAGTGTCGTAGCTGGAGCAGTACAGGGCCATGCAAAACCCACCTTGCAGCGTTGGGCAGTGGCGAGCCAGCCAGAGTCCTTCTGGGAATGACATGTTCATCAGTAGTTCAGTTCTCAGTCTGATATCTGTGTCATTGGCGCACAAACAGAATATGGCAGTCCATGTTGAGGTCCAAGGGGAGTGTCGCAGAGTGCATCGGGGGACAGTGGAAGGGGATGATGCTGAGGGCAGAACCAAGCAGTAACAGGCCATATGGCGGACATGGATGCTACCGCTTCCTTATAACCACGAGGCCAGATTCATCCGCATCTTTGTCCTCTGCTGTTTCAGGTGCCTCACATGTGGATGGTGGTGTTCTGTCTCCAGCACTGTGTGGCAGTCACATCTCAGGGGCCGGAGATGTGGATGGAGTGGTAGCAGCAGCATGCTTAAGCGCCAGGCCTTGTGGCAGCAATGCCATGAGGATGGTCTTTATGGCATTGAGGGACCCAGTTACCTCTCTCCGGTGTGCAGCCGTGTCAGCCGATGTTTCCGCACGCTTACGCTCCCTGTCCTCCATGAGCCTCCGCATGAGTCCCAACTCCCGGGTGAGCTCGCTGGAGCCACTATGACTGGACAGTCGTTCTTGCGTCTGAGTCAGGACTCTGGCGATGTCGGACATGGTTCGTTGGAGAGCATGGAGCGGACTGTCGCTGTCCGTTAGGGACTGTGATTGGTCCCTGATGGGACTTAGACACCCACGTATGGCGTCTAGTTTGGCTGCCATGCGGTTGAACACCACCTGCACCTGTTCGGCCAGCTTCTCCTGACACCTCGGTCACCAGATACTAATATTTTTGTATGTATCATTTTCTCAGGAACTACTGAACGGATTTACACCATTTGAAAAAACAGGGCGCTTTCTAAACCAAGACCTACCTTTTTGCCAAATTTGGTGCAATTCCGTTCAGCAGTTTGGGCTGTAGCCTTGTCTAAAGATTCCTATGTAAATTAACATGGAGAAAACGTGTTTTGGGACCCCCCTTTTTCTTTAGCCCCTGCTTGAAAAATCACTCCGAAACTTTCAAGACAGGAGCTGACTGGAGTGGGCCATTAGTTTTGAACATCTCGTGAAGATTCGTCAAACGGTGCCAAAGATATTGGCAAAAGAAAAAACGCTTTTTAAACAGAAACAAGGTCCTAACTATAACTACCTACTGGCGACGGCCAGTAGGTAATACATATATATATAGCCAGATAAAGAAATGATGAAAGAGTGGGCGGAGACGAACTTGGACTTCTCAAGAAGACTTCTATTTATATTGGTGAAATATGCAGAAAAAGATCGGGCAGCTTTAGCAGAACAGATTGAAGTATTTAAATAATGAACTTAACTCGATGGGCCAAACAGAGGAATTAAACGAAATGAAACAGGAAATGACAAAAAGTCTAAAAAAAGAGGAGGATAAAATCCGCGAACGGAAGGCATTCAAGTTCCACCGTGACCGAGTGGATTTCGAAAGTGGAAGGATTTTCACTTTCGCAAAAAAATACGATTCCCTTAAAGTCTCTAAATATGGGGGAGCTTAAATGGCAGGACAAACCCACTTGGAATTAAGAGCAGAAGCTGGCACATCGTCAAACTCCGAGCGCAGCTCAGCCCTTAAAAGCTCAATCAAAATTGAGTCACACAGACAAACAAATGACCAAAATACCGGCCAAAATCAGTCTAGCAGAGGAGGTTGATTTTTTAGTCATCGAGCACAAGCAAACTCTGCGCCCCAGAGGTCAACAACCAAAACCACCAAGAACAGAACAGCAAAACGCCGGGAAAAGAGAAATGGCAAACGCAGGTCAATCAAGCAATAAAGTACAACAACAGAAACGGCAGCCAAGACAGAACTGGAGGCGGTAGCACCAAAAGAACCAACCACAAATCTAACCGTAATCAATCTGACGGATGTTGTACTTAATAAGGTGGATAAATAACTTTTGTCCTTAGGTCTTTCCTACTGCCCACAAAGTTCTTTCAATTATGCAAAAACAAGAATTGACATATACAAAAGTATTAGAAAACTCAAATTGAAAAAGCATTTTTCACAACAAAACAAAGAAAGACCTGCAGGTGAAAATATTCGAGAAGAAATACCATCTAGCATACCTCCACAATTAAATTTAACAGTGTCAGATCTGCCATTACTACATGACATGCAAGACCTGCTGAGTGAAAATAGGAATACCAGCCAGGATGCAGATGGGGATACAAATATCTGTGAACTAACAATCACAAAAAAAACAATTGAGGTAACTCCATTCAAACCTTGCTCAACATTTAATCCAATGATGCTAAAAGACAATATTGACATATTTCATGAGCAAGTGGTAACTGGCCTAAAACAACTCAATATTAAGACTAACAATACAACCAAACGCATACCCAACAAAAACATTTTACAATTTCATGCCCTCATGTCCAAGCTTTCAGCTAAATCAAGACATTGGAATAAGAAATGCTGAGAAAGGGGGCAACTTGGTACTGTGGAATAAAAAGGACTATACAAAGGAAGCAATGAGACAGCTGAAAGATACTGAATGGCCAATATCATTAAGATCTGTGCATGATAATTTTAAAATTAAACTTTTAGCATGGAAAAATGCGGGCCTACTAACAATGGACGAATTCAAATATGTAAAAAATGACAATCCAGTCACCCCCATTTTATACTTCATCCCTAAGGTCCAAAAAAACCCAGACCAGCCTCCAGGACGGCCTATTATATCAGCTCGAAACAGCCTACTAGAGAATACATTGAGATATGTAAACTTTTACCTTTAAGAGCATGTACAACAGCTCGTATCAAACATCAAGGATACAGGGGACTTCCTCACTAAGATGTTAAATGTCACATGGCAACATGATTATTTTCTTATCACTCTCGATGTGACCTCTTTATATACATCTATAAATCACTTTGACGGTTTGAAAGCTATGAAGTATTACCTAACACGTAGGGGGGTAGACTGTACTCAACATAATACGATGCAAATAGATATGGTTGATTTCTGTCTGCACAATAACATTTTCCTGTTTCAGAACAGCCTATACCAACAACGCCGAGGCGTAGCTATGGGGGCCAGCTTCTCCCCCAGCTATGCCTGTCTACTTATAGGGTGGTGGGAGGAGCTGGTCCTTCTAAAAGAGCATACGGAAATCATGAGTAATAACATCATAGTCTGGTGGAGATTTATTGATGATCTCTTTTTGATTTGGCAGGGAACTAAAGAGGCAGCAGAACACTTTATTGCCAGTCTCAACATCAACCAACTTAACCTACAATTTACAGGGACAGTTAGCGCAGAGAGTGTAAACCTTTTAGATGTGAAGGTCTATATTAAAGAGGGAAAACTTGAAACTAGACTCCACAGAAAGTCAACAGCTGGCAATGCAATTCTTCATGCAGGGAGTGTGCACCCCGACATCTTATCTGAAGCATCCCATATGGCGAAATGCTTTGGCTAAAATGAATCTGCAGCAATGAGGAAGACCTCATACAAGCACAAAACAAAAGCAAAAACAGAATCTTAGATAGAGGGTACATAAACAAATGTATTGATGAAGCCATCAAGCAAAGCAGTAAGGTCCCTAGAGAATCCCTCCTTTGAAAAAATACAGAGATAAGAGAAGACCAGCAACATACAGCTAAAGGTAAACAAGATGCTGAAACTTTCAGGTTCATATTAGGGTACAGCAAACAAGAAAAAACTATTAGGAACATCATCAAAAGAAGATGGCCCTTAATTTTAGGAGATCCTATATTAGGTCACCTACTTCCAAAAATGCCGGCCATTACGTACAGCAGAGTACCCTCAATGAGGGATATTCTTGGCGGTCAAACCAGTGGAATATGGCTTTCTCAAAGAAAAGGGTTTTTTAAATGCAGGACATGCAAAGCATGTCAGTTTGGAATTAATAAAACAAACCACCTATAAAACCCCTTTTGAAAGTAATGAGAGACCCATCAAAAAAGCCCTCACATGCAAATCCAATTTTGTGGTTTATGTGCTGGAGTGCCCTTGTGGCTTGCGCTATATCGGCAGCACTATTTCACAAGGATACAAGAGGGTACTCCAGCACATAAGGGCAATAAAGAATAAGTGGCCAGACACTTCGGAGAGCTTCATAATGCAGACCCTAAGGACCTAAAATATTATCTAATTGACTCCATCCCTCCCAACAAAAGAGGAGGTAATAGGGAGAAAGCCCTCAGACAATTAGAGACATGGTATATCCTCAACCTTGATTCATAAAATCCGAACGGGTTGAACACGACCGAAGAACTATACACGTGCTTGTAAAAAGTAAATGGAGTTTTTATTAGAATGAAGTTAGCAAAATTATTTACTGTCAACAAACTCTTCCAGTTTATTTAACTGGAAGATTATTACACCATTTGGTTTTAAATTTACCGCCCCAATCAAATTCCCCTTTGATAGATAGGTTTTACACTTATTTAACATTACGAATCTTTTGCACTGAGCACTTTTTATATTTTGCACTAGCACTTTCTATTTTTTAGCCTAAAGATTCATGTGAAAGTTGTTTACATTATCCAGTACTGTACTTAGCATATTCATAGATTAGATTGCATAAATATTGATGAATTCAAAATGTTTACAGTCATGCAACGGTATTTAAACCTGGACGTTAGCATAAACTACATTTGTTATGCTTTATAATATTTTAAGAAACCCGATGTTTTTTTAAGATGCATGTCAAATTGCAATAGTATTGTTATAATTTTTTAAGCAATGCTATTAGAAAATGGTTTTTATTGATATTAAACATATCATTTGATGTTAAGGCAATTTTACAAACCTTAAATTATGCATTGCTAAAATCTAGAAACCCAATCAAATATACAACTGGTAAATTTTCTTCTATTTCCATTAATTGTAACCTTTAGGTACCTGGCACTTTAAGAATCTCACGTGTACTGAATGTATGAAAAAAAGAAAAAAATAAATGTTTCAAAAAGACCTACCTCCCGGCAAGCGTGTCATGTGATCAAGACCCTTCTGGGGTCGAAACGTGTCATGGCTGCCGAGACTTTTTACGAGCTGTAAATAAAGAATTGAACCCCGCACCGAATTGTGGTCCATGCTCCATTCTCTCCTTTGAGTGTTACTGAGAGGTAAATGGAATTCTGCCGACATATATATTTCTTCCAAAACTGTCCCACATTCGAAGGCACAGCCAATGGCAGGCAACTCAGCTTGTGCAGTAGGGTGTATAAATTTCATTAACAAGGGCACGACTCCATCAATGGGGCCGTTTCAACATCAATAACTATTGGACCTCTCTTTTCAACAGCTATAAACTCAAACCGGACTGTGCACGTGCTTAAGTCACCTGAAGTTATTGGGTCCATTTGCTTTAAAAGAAATTTGATAAGTAAGCAAATCTAATCAGCATAGTTCCATTAAAACTTCTCTGCTTCATAAGTGATCACTTAGTTGGTGATTTGGGTCTCTTTCCTACCCACATTTTGGGTTTGCCAGTGATTTCGGTGCCTTACGGAGCTCTCCCTAGTGAGGGTAACTGGGGCTGCGAGCTGCGTGTTACCTAAAGTGGTGACAATTTCCCTATCTGCTACGATCTTGATTGTATTTTAAAACGCTTTTACATTGTTATGTTTGCATCTTTGGGGGGCTTTTAATAGCGTTAAGGGGAATTTGTAAGCCAGGCACACTGACACTCTTACCATCTTTCCACCTTCTTCCACCTTGTATAGCCGCTTTTCAGCCGATACTCGGCGGCGGTGGGCGCCATCTTTGGTGAGGCTGGGGGAGCGCTCTAGTCGCGCTGTCCTCACGTCCTCCTTTCTCCCTATATAATGTGCAAACCGGCCAGACGGCGCAGCGGGCTGGCGCAGCGGGCGCGCCGGACGCGCGCCGAAGCCGTGCCTAAGCCAAGCCCGTCTGCGCCCGTCCGTGCCAGGACTGCGCCAGCTGCAGGATATGCCAGGCAACAGACACACACCATCAGGTATGACAATAAGGCCCTATTAGCATTACGCCCTAAGACGGGTGCCCTGTGTAAGAGTTGTCCACCTACTGACTATCTCCGGGGCCCTTTCTCATGTTCTCATTGTAAATGGACGCCTCCCGCGATGCCTTCAGAAATGCTAAAAATTCCCGTGCCCTCTATGCAAGGAGGCAACAACTTTAAGGGAGGTCTTATTAATGCCCGCTCGTTGTGTGGCCACAGCCAGGACATACACGATTTAATAATGTGTTATAGTCTTGACGCCCTTTTCATAACTGAAACATGGCTCAACGAATCATCCAATCCTGATTTGGCTATTGCCCTTCCCCCGGATTTTACCATCTTTAGGCGGGACAGACAAATCGGGCGAGGAGGGGGGGTTGCAATCATTGTCAAAAGGTCATTTTCGTGTCATACATTTGATCTGGGACACCTCAAAGGAGGTGAGAGTATTGGCTTTTCGATCAGACTTAATGCCTCTACCTCCTTTTCGGGAGGTCTAATCTATCGCCCCCCAGGCAATGCTACTCCCTTTCTAGACTCCCTAGATGAAGTGCTCGGGTCACTTATGTTACGCTACCCACACTTTACTCTACTAGGAGATATTAATTTGTACCTGGAATCAGGTACAGACCCTTATGCTATCTACTTCCACCATACCCTAAATATTTTTGGACTGGCCCAATTAGTGACTGCACCCACCCACCTAGCGGGCCACACTCTTGATGGTATTTGTTCCAACTTAAGTACCATGACTATGTCTCCCCCCATTCCGCAAATTTGGACCGACCACAGTTTCATTCCCTTTGACATCAAGAAACAAGTTCTAGCTCCATCAACAACAAAGCACCCTCAATCTTCCCTCTCGGTAAATTGGAGGAAAGTGATTGATCGTATCAAACTGGATACCCAGTTATTGGCTCACGCCCCTGAATTGAGAGGAGACGTCACGGCCGACTCTCGTAACTTTCACGTCTGGATGGATCAGATTATTTTAGAAAATTCTGACCCTAAAGGCGACCGCCGGAACTGTCCTAAAAGGAAGTTAAGTGCCCCATGGTACACCCAGGCCTTAACTGAGAGCCATTTACTTTGTAGAATAAGAGAAAGGAAGTGGAGGAAAACATATGATGAGGTCTCAAGAGCCCTTTATGTTCAACAGAGGAAATTATACCTCTCTAGCATAAAGACTGCCAAAAAGGTGTATTACACTAAAGCTATCAACGATGCACATCAGAAACAAAAAACTGTTTTTTCCATAGTTAAATCCTTTACTCACCCCAAAGCCCTCCAGCCCGAAATCCCGCCCTCAGAGTTTGTGCAACCAAATTGCAGATTTCTTTGAGGAAAAAATTGTAAACATCCAAAAGGATTTCCCGCCTCCCTTGATTTCTCTTGCTTTAGGCCCCCAAAAACATGTAGCCGAAAATAGCCATTCCCTTGGTAGTTTCCAACCGGTCTCCCTCCAACAGACCCGCAAGGCGATCTTGGCTTGCAAATCTGGATCACCTACTGACTCCTGTCCCCCCTGCATTCTACATCATCTAGTTGAGGTAGTGAATCCAACCATCAATGCCATCATAAACACATCCTTAAAATTAGGGATTGTGCCTAATGAATGGAAAAAGGCTATCGTAAAACCTCTTATGAAAAAGCAGAATAAATCGCCAACGGATCTGACCAATATGCGCCCCATTTCACTCCTGCCTGTTCTAGGAAAGATCACTGAACGGATGGTGCATTCGGAGCTAAAAGCATTTGTGGAGAACCACAACATCTTGCATCCCCAACAATCTGGGTTTCGCTCCGGCCACTCCACTGAAACGGCTCTGGTAGAACTCTCTGACTCCATCAAGTTCCTGCAGGATGAGGGAAAGCAGGCCGTCCTCATCCTGCTCGATCTAACAGCAGCTTTTGACACCATCTCTCATGAGAGATTGGTGTGACAGATACAGCTTTGGCATGGGTCAAATCTTTCCTGTCCAATAGGTCCCAGTCTGTATCTTTGGGTCACTACCTATCCAGCGAAAAAACTATTACATCCGGAGTACCGCAGGGATCCATATTAAGTCCACTTCTTTTTAACATCTATATGGCACCCCTCCTCGCTGTGATAGAGTCACACGGGATCCTTGTTACGTCATATGCCGACGACACTCAATTGGTCGTCTCCATTGACAAAAACCGCACGGATACAGAATTGCGTTTTCGGAATTGTCTCACTGAGGTATTTCAGTGGTTAAACAAAAACCACTTGAAGTGCAACAGTGGGAAAACCGAAATTATACCATTGGGTCAGGACCTACCTTTCTGCCCGAGGGATTGGTGGCCTAAAGACTCTGAGGCCCCGCCCAGTGCTGTGTCTTCTGCTCGCAACCTAGGCGTGCAATTTGATGCTACCTTATCATTTGATGATCATGTTAGGATCACGGCTGGCTGCTGCTTTGGCCTTATCAAATCTTTAAAGAAATTTTTTGACTTCCTCCCCATTGCCTCCAGGAAATCGGTCGTGGTTGCACTAATACTCTCCCGACTCGATTATTGCAATGGGTTGATGGCAGGGGTAAAAAAGTCCACTTTGAAGAAGTTGCAAAGTGTACAGCACGCGGCGGCACGGTTAGTGTTAAAACTCCCTAGGAAATCTTCAGCCTCAACTGCATTAAATTCTCTGCACTGGTTGCCACTGCATAAGAGAATTCTTTTCAAACTCTTGCTCACAGCTTTTAAATCTTTGAAAAATATAGGTCCCAAATATCTTGTTAAACGTTTTATTCGCTATGTTCCTGTACGATGTCTGCGATCCTCAGGGGCCAATCTTGCTAAGATCCCGAGGCATAAATACAAAACTAGGGGCGGAAAAACGTTCACAGTCCTAGCAGCAAGAGCTTGGAATAATCTACCTGTAAATCTCAGACTGATCGAGTCTGAATGCCCCTTTAGGAAACAACTGAAGACCTGGGTCTATCAGCAATCAGATACCTATGTGCTAGCAGCCATCTAGATCTTTTCACCGCTTATCCCCTATACGCATGCTCAGCGCCAAGATGCTCCTTCCGGAGCGAATGTTGCGCTTTATAAATATCCAAATAACAATAACAATAACATTTTGGGGTCAGGTTGGTTTTCTACACGGGTGCATCTTTTTCTTTCTAAATCAGTGAATTTAATTCTCTCTGCTGACAATGTTAAAATGTTATGTACATTGTGTATACAGGGATACTTTTCGGTTTCACTATCAAGCCTATGTCCTGAAGATGTTCTGAAAGCCTGCTTTGTAGGTTAATTTGTGATAACTCTAGCACTTTGTTTGGTTGATTTCTATTGTAGTTTCCTTGTTTATATTTATGTATATATATTAAATATATGTTTTTGAAGAAAAGTCCGCCCCGTGTTACCAAATTCATGGTTTTGAGAAAATTGTTCACACAATAATTACTACCCTTTCAATGTTTGATTAATCACCAGTTCACCACTAATCAGGGTTGAACAAAAAAGAATCTTTCAAGATATAACTGTTGAATCAAGTTCAGAAACAAAATCCCTTGTAGGCACTCTTCAACTCATTTCTAGCTTTATCTCCCAAGCCTCCAAGGGTATATTGGGTTCCTCCAGTGCTTAATTTGTAAAAAGTGAAGTACAGGTGTTTAAATGTTTGTCAGAGGTCACACCCACTTTCCTCGGCTCCACCCACTTCCTCCACTGGCTCCACCCACTTCCTCTCGGCCACTGGAATTTTGTGTCAAGGAAGGGGCAAATTATGCGTCAAGGTTGAGTAAATTATGCGGGAAGAAAAGGCAGATTATGCAGCATAATGAGGGACATTTCATGACACTTCATTATTTTGACAGTTTTACACGTTAACACTTCCTGGGCACTAACTGCACCTTATTAATACCAGTTTAACACAAAAAATATAGCAATAAGCAAAAGAAAGGTGTCCAGTGAACCTTTGTAAAGCACCTTCAACCGCTCAGCAACATGTGTTGCTCGCATGTTCAATAACTTTTGAACCAATTGCGCTAGGAATATTGTTTTGTGGAAATAGGCACATTATGAAGCAGATAATGCATTATATGGCAAAGGCGGCAAATCTATACTTATGTGAAAAACACTGCAGCCTCATAATTCCAGTAGCCCTGCCTGCAGGTAGGTTATTATGTACTGAACAGTGCTGTAATTGGAAGGCTTTCCAAAGTCAACATGGGAAACTGTTATTATATGTCAATTTAAACCACACCATAACCTTTTGAAAGGTGCCTAGTAGACGCTCTTGTCCATGATAAATACAGAAAATAAGATAAGGAGCAAAATATTAGCAAGATGTCTATATCCTTTGTTGCTGACACTTATTACACCAACATCAGAGCGGTTTTAATAACCCACTGAGCCTCAGACACCGCTTCTGGGTTAGTGAAGGAACTATACAAATGCATCTGGATCGGGAGGCCATGGCCGAGTCAGTAGACCAACAGAAAGAATTTGATGATCTGAATTTGCCATATATGCTTGCAATATTCTGGCACATGGGATTTGGTAAGGAGATGTGTCACAGTATCTCCCTATTTAATGCTGTACCATCAGCAAGAGTTAAGACAGGTATCAACTATGCTAATTGCACTCTTGTTTGGAACCCCCCCGTCAACATGCTGAGAAACAAAGGGGCAGTGAGAGGGTTACAATACTCAGAGGGTCACACAGATCACCTGCTTTATTTTAGCCTCATTGTTTGACTCTCTTCGTAGAACATTCATACCTCTTTGTCTATTCTCTATTGGAAGAAACAAGAAAACATGCATTTTCTAATACACCCAGCTGTTGATGATGATGAACCACTGAGGCACTAACTGTGAAACACGCACATTTAGATATGTGCGTGTATGTACGCATTTCCCTTAACATCGAGCGAAGAGTACTAACCGAGAATCTGGGAGCAACACTGCACTCGCTGAAAGACTGTTTAGAGTGCTGGAACAAAACAAAAGAGTGACTTGACATTCACACCTTCCGGAGTGCTATGCCAGAAATTTGAACTTATGACTTAGAGGACTAGCTGGTATATCTAAACTGGGGAGCAGGAAGACATTGAATCTCACTTAATAAACTGACATTTTTGGTCATGCAAGAGTGTAGGGGGATATAATGATCAAGATTTTGAACACTTAAGGCAGCAGCACTGTAACATTGGCCATCTGATTTTGTTACTGTGGGCCGATATTGGTTAAAAAAAAAGAAATAGGCCCAGTAACAAAACCAGCCCATTTCAAAACCAGCCCAGCTCCCGCCCTCCAAGCTCCCGGCGTTGGTTACTATATACTTGGTTTTGTAACGTTACTGCAGTAACAGACCAGTCACTGCCTTATTAGGAGGCCTGCTGCTCTGCTGCACACTGCATACTACAAGACGACACGCAGTGCATTCGCTCCGAACTGCAGTGTGATCATGATGATAAGGCAGGTGGGGGTGAGCGTGGATTCTAGAAAGGTTACGTTTGGTTACGGCTTTACGCATGCTGTCACGGCAGCCCAAAAGGCCCAAATCCACCCAAATCAGAGTCCCTCCCACCGGCATCACTGACTGAAGGCATGGATTTCATTTGATATTGGCGAAGCACACTTCACAGAGGAGACAGAGCGTGAGTAAACAACAGGTGATTTGATTTGTGTGCCACAGTGACGTGAGTTGGCAGTGGTAGGCCCTCAGGTCTAGACCCGGCCCTGAGAAATATGTGCGGGTGCTAAGCACCGGAAAGCACCGGCACAAATTAAGCACTGGGTTTCTCCCACTCCTTTTGCTACAGTATTTACTGTATGGCACTCCATGTCGCAAGGTTTGACAGATATGTCAGGAATCCTGACGTATCTGTCAGCGCAAAAATAGTATATTGTTGGAGTGCGTCTGGAAACAGACGCAACTCCAGTAATGTGTCATTTCACATGGAGCAAGCTCCCTGTGAAAAGGCCTGTGTCACCTCTTACGCCTGCTAAAAGCAGGCATAAGGATTTGATGCAGTGAGGCTGTAGAAGTGTCACAGTGAAATCTCATAGATTTCACTGCAACACTTCTACGAGCCTTTTCTGCACCGGAACGCCCACCCTGCATACATTATACCTGTCACAGGCATAATGTAGTGCAGGGGTTTACAAAGTGATGCATCTGTCTAGATGCTTCCCTTTGTAAATATGGCACAGTGTGGCACATTTTTTACACTGCCGAAGAGTCACAAAAAGTGACGCAATGACAACTTAAGGGCCTCATAAATAAGGGGCAATGTCGCTTGATCCTATGCCTTTTGTTTCTGGCATTTCTTGGAAGACGATTAGAACGTTCTCTCAGAACAATACGTAGCAGCTCTCTCTAGACTGATATTCTGGATCCACATGGGACATCCAAAAGCTCTGCAGAATTGCCTCAACTGATCAACTTTGTAGGTAAGCAATGCCTCAATGCCGAACTCTAATTCTGCAACCTCACTGCCTACTTGACTCCTCTGAGACATGATGTGTGGCTTAAAGGTCGGTCAAAAATAGAACCAAAAATCAAAACACAATATGTGGTTACGTCGTGGTCTGCGCTAACTAGTGATGTACACCAATCACTGTGAGTGAAATTGCAAATACACGTTCAAATTCCAAACCCGCTGACCATCAACGGGTGGTCCCAACCGCTGCCGCCAATATAGAACCGCGGTTCCCTGGTTGGCTGAGGTAGGTACCTTAGGCCAAGTAGGGACCCTCGCTTCTAAGTCAGGGAAAGAAAGGACACCTTCTCAGACAGCCCCTGCTCACCCCCTCCGTAGCTTGGCACAAGCAGCCAGGCTTATCTTCAAGGCAAATGTGTAAAGTATTTGCAACCACGCACCCAGTTACCCAATGATGACACCACAAAAGGACTCCACACGAGTTTCATAGAAAAACAAGTATATGTTTATATAAAAAGTTATACGATGCGACCACACAATAAAAGTCCAACATATGCGTGTTTGTAATATTCCTCCTGGACGGTTATTAGGCCAGCCAGCCCTTGTAGATTCTGGTGGTAATAATGAGCAATTCTAGATGATCTAATGCAGTCCTAATGCAATGCTATACAGTTCGTAATGCAAGAATCAGGCACTTTGCAAGGTAAAAATAATGCAGTTCGTTATGCAACAATCCAGCAGTTCGTAATGCCAAAATAATGCAATGCGTAATGCAACAATCAGGTAGTTCGTTATCCTCAAATAATGCAATTTGTAATGCAACAATCAGGCAGTTCGTTATGCAAACTAATGCAATGCATAATGCAACAATCAGCAGTTCGTTATGCAAACCCAATGCAATGTGCAAGGCAACAATCAGGCAGTTCGTAATGCAGAAACAATGCAATGCGCAAGGCACTTCGGCACCGATCACGGTGCTTTAGATGGCCTCTCTGCCTTTCGTACTGACTCACGGTCAGCTTCCGCCAACATATGCCTCCAACACGGGTATGGTGTAAACCAAAGTGCTTCTGCACACTCCAGCCCCGTTACTACCACTCCTTGGCACGTACGGGCCGTGATACGAGCTTGAGCAGAGGCTCGTGCTGCAAGAACGGAAGAGGCAGAGAGCATCTCTCTCTGAGCCCGCCCCCCGCCCCAGGTGGCGACACACTTTACCTGGGGATGGCACCTCGCTCTCCTCTCTCCTTCTCGTGACTTAGGCCTCTGATGCGACTTGGTTGATTCCGGGCAGTGGAACTTGGGCCCTCCCCCGACGTAGTTGGTTCGAGGTCCTGCTTCTGGCAACGGTGGACTTGGGCCGGTGGCACAGCTCCCCTGGGAATGCCGGTCCGGGCCAATGGCGATAATGAAGATTTCAGGCTGCAACAGGGCACACGCACACAGCGTCGCTGAGACTCATTTGAGCGTCAGATGTGCACGGTCTCAGGGCAATCCTCACAAAGGTCTCAGGCTGCACGAAGCACATGCACACAGTGTTGCGGAGACTCACTTGCCTTCCAGGTGCACACGATCACAGGGCAATCCTCACGAAGTTCTCAGGCTGCACAAAGCATATGCACACAGCGTCACTAAGACTCACTTGGACTCCTGGTGCCCACGATCACAGGGCAATTCTTACGAGGGTCTCAGGCTGCAAAAAGCACACGCACACAGCGTCGCTGAGACACACTTGAACTTCGGGTGTGCACGATCACAGGGCAATCCTCACAAAGGTTTCAGGCTGTACAAAGCACACGCACACAGCATCGCTGAGACTCATTTGGACATCCAGGTGCACACGATCACAGGACAATCCTCACCAAGGCCTCAGGCTGCAAAAAGCATACGCACACAGCATGGCTGAGACTCATTTGGACTCCTGGTGCCCACTATCACAGGGCAATTCTTACAAAGGTCTCGGGCTGCACAAAGCACACGCACACAGCGTCGCTGAGACACTTCTGGAAACTTTTGTGTTCCTGAGTTTCCACAACAGGGAGCCAGCTCTCCTCGGGCCCTTGGGGTTAAGTTACTTCAGGACACAGCACAGCACAGTCCTTTCAAGCAGGGGGACACAGCACGCAGCAAAGTCCCTTTAGCTTCTCCTTGGTTAAATCAGCAAACTGCAGGACAGCCCCAGAGCACACAGCAAGGGTCAGTCCTTTCCTTCAGTCTATTCAGCTGTTTCTTCCTTGGTAGAGGTTACTCTTGACCACAAAGTAGTTTCAATCCTTTATAGTCTTGAATAGTTCCATTCCAAAGTCCAGGGGTTTCAGCTCTCATAGTTATACCCCTAAATGTCTTTGAAATCTTTGTGTTCAGGGGGACACTGACCCCTGCCTAAACCAGTTCTGGGTGTCTCCATGCCAGTGACACCTTATTCCTTTTATAGTGGGGGTCTGGATCCTCAATCACTTAGCAGTAGATGGAGCCATTGTTTTATGGCAGCAACCCAGGTCTCTTCACCTCCAGGGTCTACTCCTCCCCCCTACACTCCAGATGCAGGGCAGCCTGTTTCTGTCTCACCTCCTCCCCTGGGTCAAGACATTCCCCAGAGCCTATCACATTCACATTCAAATCCAGACAGTCAATCCACAACTTGGCAGAGACGCACAGAAATGTTAAAATACAAAAAAACAGCCACTTCTAAAAGAGTGGTTTCTAAACACACAATGCAAAAACCACCTTCACAAAAAGATGTGTTATTAAATTGTGAGTTCAGGCACACTAAACTTCACCTCTCCATCCTAAACCTTTGGGAAGATAGGTTGGAAACATATCACACAGCGTTCCCCATTCTGTCCTATGGGCAAGTGGCCTTTCAACAGTGAAAAAGAAAATGGAGAGTATTTCACTGTCAGGACATGGTACACACCTTAGTACATGTCCTACCTTTCACATACACTGCACCCTGCCCAGGGGGTACCCTGGGCCTACCATAGGGGTGTCTGATGTGCAAAAAAGGGAAGGGTAAGGCCTGGCAAGTGGGTGCACTTGTCAGGACAACATGGCAGTTTAACAAACTGTGGCAGGCCTGAGTTCTCTCTTTATGGCTACTTGTGTGGGTGGCACAATTAGTGCTGCAGGCCCACTAGTAGCATTTGCATTACTAGCCCTGGCACACATAGTGCACTTTACTAGGGACTTTACTAGTAAGGCAAGCATACCAATCATGGACAACCAATTATCATTACACTTTATACAGGGAGCACTTGCACTTTGACACTGATTAGCAGTGGCAAATTGCCCAAAGCATCTAAGTTGGCAACACCATGTCAGAAAAAAGGTCTAGGGGGAAAGCAAAATGTTTAAGGAACTTTAGCCAAAAAGGGTCAAGTCCAACAGGGTCAATATTACTCTTCTCCATTACTAACATTAATGATTAAGCTACTAGTCTTACCATAGAAGGGCTAAGTCATTATGTTGCAGCTAAAGTCCTACAGAAGTGAGAACAAATACAAACTAAATCGCCAGCCCGTTAAAGCATTTATAAGCCTCCCGTGGGTGAACATCCTTTTGAATCATTGTTTTATGCCGGCAATTCACTCAAAATAGGGAAGAAAGATGAGGGGGCAAGTTTGATGCTTTGCGTCAACACGACAAGGGTTTCTAGTCGCTTTAATTTTGTCCCTCAAATAGATTTTAGAACAATCCCTGCCCTTTTATACGCAGACGACGCTGTGTTAATGGCTCGCACCCCTCTTGCCCTGCAACGTGTCATTTCCTCATTTGAGAAATTTATGACTAACCTGGGGCTTACTATTAATGTCTCTAAAACCTTTGCTATGACTAGTGGCAGTGGTGGTAGCAGGGGTTTAAAATCTATGTATGTGTACGATAAGCCAATAGAATATACCAATTCGTTTGCTTATTTGGGCATTTTATTTGACAATAAACTGAGTTGGCAACTCGCTGTGAAAACCAGAAGGGCCCTGTTCGCGAGAACTGTGACTGCCCTTCGCAATTTTAGCAGAAAACTGGGAAGGAGGCCCCCGTCTGAATTGCTGAAAATTTATAACGCAAAATGTGTCTCTGTTGCCACCTATGGTGCTGGGGTGTGGGGGATTGTCGATGTTTCTTCCTTACAGATGATAGAAAACTAATTTTTACGGTTCCTACTGTCAGTACCAGATTCTACATCTACCTATATATGCCATGCAGAATTGGGTACTGGTTATCTAGAAGATACAATTAAAATACAACCAATACTTGAATGGCATAGGATCTGGACTTCTGATAATCTGGACCTGAATCGCAATATTATTAAGGATGTTTTAAAGTTGGAAGGGGCGCATAGGATAAGATGGTTAAGTTATATTAAATTGTTTTTCTGTAAATTGAATCGCCCTGAATTTTACGATGATCCTACCTCTTTGACTCTGATTGCGAGAAAGGTTCTAAAAGAAATGTGCCTGGACTACTTAAATGATTCTAGACTGTGCACGGAAATGAAGAAAATTACTGTACAGGTACACCAGTTGATCTCCATTCATTTCTTAATACAACCATATATTACAATTGTTACTGGAGATTTTGACAGATTTCTGTTAGTCCGTTTCCGCCTCGGCATTATCCATAGGCTATTAAGTTTCCCTGCTTGTAATGATTGGTCTAAATCTCTTTGCCTCTGTCCGTGTGACGATGTATCAATCCAATCTACACTACATGTTGTCTTTTTGTGTAAATTTTATAGCATTCCCAGAAAAAGATGGATCCTCCCAGTCCTGAAATCCTTTGGGGTTAGGCAGTGTCGCCCCGCACTGCTAGCCCTTCAAATGTTAGATTCACCCTATGTTATAGCCTCTGTTACTGCATTTTTAAAATTTATTTTTAAATCAAGAAATCAGCTGCTAATGTAATTATATTTAATGTTTTTTTATGCATTGTGTCTCTGCTTTTATGATTAATGATTTTTAATCGAATAAAGCTGAATTGAATTGAATTGAATTGTCTCTCAGTGCCAGCTAAAACCTTGGTCCATGAATGCAAGGCCACTAAAATAGACATTAGGCATCCTGTAAGTCCTATTTTACAGTTAATTTAGAGATAATACTTGTCGATCAACTGAATGGAAAGAGGACTTAAAATCGAACAAAATAAACTGCAAGGTTGCCAGCCCAAGTAGTTTTATGTATAATGTAATTAAGAAATAAAATGTGATGCAAAGTTCTTTGCTCAGGGCAAAAGCCCATCTGCTCAACAGAATTAGGTCGTTCGCGGTGGCCTACTTCTCCAAAGCATGTAATATGATGTTAACAAATATTTTGGAGAGAAGGTTTCGATTTAACTAAAATATGTATGACATACTTACATAAAAGGGCCATTCACATTTTGCTTCTGCCTACTACAGCATATAGCATGTGCCAGTGGGGCAGTCTACTTAAGCCAATCATTAACTTCACTTTCAGTGACTGCATTTTGGTCTCTCACAAGGCGCACATCTACACTCAAGCTGGTTACCTTCAGTGGAGTTGTTTTTTGTTTTTACTTTATCATTACTTTTGTGTTGCCTGTGCGTGTAGAGTCTGATGTGATTACAAGACTCGTCTGATGCACATTCCGTATTTATTAGATGTCATCTTCTGCCAAGGCTGATGTAAATTCCTTTTGGAACGTTTTGATTTTCTGACTGCTACTATTACACAGCATACCAAATTGTGTCCATTTGAAGCCAGCCTGCCTTTTTGCCTTTTCTTTCATTCTCGTGGGCAATAGGCTTGCAGCCAATGCCAGACTGATTGACTTTTTAGGTCTGTGTTCGCCAAGACCTTTTCATTTTACTAAAATTATGTGTGTAACACAGTTACACATAGGACTATTAGCCAGACTTCATGTCTGTGGTTGGTGTCATTCACATTTTTTTCCACCCACTTCAGCATTCACTAAGGCGTAATGTATCAACCCACTTCTTCCATTGACTGACTTCACCACTATTTAAGGCATGCCACCCTTTCACAAGGAACACATCCACACACAAAGTAGTCCCCTTCAGTACCAGAGAGTACTATGGTTATGCGTGGTTTTTTTTTTTACCCAAAAAAACATTTTTACCTGTCGCAAGTGACTGTTTTTTAGACTGATGAGGGCCTAGCATAGTCACAAACAATAACGTTTTGCGAAAACCATTACAAACCAAAACAAGAATTGCAAGATTTATTGGCTTTGCCAATGCTTGATTGATAATGAGACTGCTAAACAAATCTTTCTAGCTTTTCTGGATTTGACCTGAGTTTACCGCAGAATTATACAAATGACAAAGGAATGCAGCCCATAGTCTTGGATTCAGTTTATATGCCATATTTGCAATTGGATGAATGGTCGACTGGGATTAAATTGTCTCATGGTATGTTCAATTAGAGTAAATATAATCTCAGCTTCATAAATTCCAAGCGAGCCATTATCCTTAGGAAAAAAGGAGCCAATATTAGATTTAGCATAACTTTGCACAGGTTATACGAAAACGGACTGGTGCTTGTTTGTCCAAAAAACAAGCTGCAATCAACTTCCAAAATGTCTTTGATCAATTGATGAAATGGATTATTCTATTTTATAATTATCTTTACAAATTTAGAAATGTGTGCTCCTTGAGAAGAATTAAAAGCAAATTCTTTCCTTTTCTTTTGACTTGTCCAGACTTCTCGCCTAATTTTTGACCATTCTTTTGGTGGACATCTTTGGCACCATTTCTACGCTTTTCTAACCTTACCATGATTGATCAACCCCAGGAAAAGTCAATTAGAGGCCAAGTGCCCAACGCGTTAAAGTCTTAAATCAATAAGTGATGCTAACCTAGCTCTATTTATTTTTCTTTATAAAAAAGACACGCTGCAGACAAAAAGAAATCAAGGGATTATCTGGCACACTGTCCCCCAGGTCCGTCACGCGTTGATGGTCGTCATCGTCACGCGTTGCTTTGTACTGATGGGAGGCGGGCTGAGAAGTGGTGATTCAGGACAATCACCGAATCAGGCTGTGGCAGCTGATGCCACATGATTTCTCGCTGGTCTGCAGTGCGGGCCTTTTTTCTTGTGTGTTTAGTCTCTGCAAAATGCCTGGCAAAGAGAAAATGCTTGTGCAGAAGTCAGTGGTTAGCGGCCACAGATCGGTTGATTTTTAGCTGTGCACGTCAGAGTGTTTTCCGGTGACTGTTAGATATGTGGACCTCCCTTTATTGTTTGTGGACACTTTGGGCCACATTTAGGAGGCCCTAACGGCACTTTTAAGGAGCCGCAACATCACTTTTTTGACGTTCTGGCTGCGCAATGTGCCACTGGCATATTTATAATGCCACGTATAGACACATTAGGGGGCTTTTCATGGCCTTATAAACATGTGACCCTTTCACGCAGAAAACTGTGTGAAAGGGGCATTCAATTTGTGTTGCTAGGGGCGTTCCCAGCATCATCCATGGCTTTTTAACACTGCCTCAGATTTATGAGCAATAGTAAATCTGACCCAGCGTCAAAACTTTGGGAGATAGGCACAACGAGGAGAAATATCTTTATTTCTCGACGTTTTGCTTTTTCCTGCAGATGCAGCACAGATAGGAAGATAAAAAAAGACTCATGTAATTGTTTTTGTGCAGGAAGGCTTGCCTTCCTGCACAAAAATAATCATCACCGCAACGCAGGCCCCCTTGCACCATGGTGCAAGTGTGCCTGCATTGGCCCATCTAATAGATGCGGCGCATTCCTGCCGTTGTCTTTTGCCGTAGAGCAGCCCAGCAGCAAGTCCTACTGCGCTGCCCTACAGCAAAAAAACATAGAAAAGAGGCCCTTTATTCTCAGGATAGTCGCATGGATTATTACCATCAGAGACTGAAACGTTGACAACAATCCCAAATCAGGCCAACGAACTGACAATTGATACTTCACATGCAGAAATAAAGAGACTTTCAAAAGCCCCTCCATTTATTGATTGATTTAGCTTTTTGTCGTGGCCTTTTTGCGGTTTGTTATCTGTTTGACCCTTCATGTATTAAAATAACTTTTATCACTGTGTGATTTATTGAAAAACGAACTGTGGTAAATAAATGTTTGGATGTTTATGTACACCTGACATAGAGTATGTTTTCATATAAGTAAAAGAAAAATGCCTCTTTAGGAATTATTTTTGCGTGGATTGGATTTAGCGGAGACCAATCATTTTAACTACAAATACAATCATTATAAAATTATTACTCCTCTGTATATGTTTTGCTTGTACGTATCCTATCTCATGGGGGATTATTGGGTTGCCCTATTGTGTGTCTAGTGAGTCAGACAACAGAATGATCTTCCAAAAGACCGATACGAGGGGCAAAGTGAGGACTCTGAAGGCCGTCAAAATGAAATATGGGGCCAAAAAATGCTGGGCCCGATTCACAGAAGTCATCTGAGACGAAAGTCTTTACGACTTTCGGTATTCACAAAGGGCATTTACGAGTAGTAAAGTCAGACTTTTGGTCTAAGTTAGACTTCTGGTCTAAACTTAGACCAAAAGTCTAACTTTACTCCATGCTCCATCATTTCCTTGTAAATATGCCTTTCAGTGTTCTTTGTGTGCATAGTTTCTTGTTAGTACTGTAGGTATGTGAAGGTATTTGTATTTAGGGTTTTTTAACTTCTTGTCAATCATGTTATTGCTTGTGTGTCTTTGTGCCATGGACAGTGTTTTGTGTAAAGCACTGATTTTCTTGAGCCTTTTACAAACTATATGAAATATTCAATGAATGAATATTAGGACACAGGCTTGAACACAAGGCTGTTTATTACGCACAATAGAGTGAAGGTGCGCGAGCACCAGGGATCTTGAAAGTTTATACTAGTTGGGCCTCCAAACGGTCCTAGGTGTTCATTCGACAAGGCTGGCAGCATTCAAGCCAATGGTCCTATGTAATATTTATATTGGGACACGGCTTAGTGCATACCCTTTGGATGAAGCTCAAATATAATATTGCCTTAAAAATACATGAATAGATGTGCACTCCCTCAGAAGTGCTGCAGGACTGCCAGTGGAAAAGACAGCATGTCTGTTGTGGAGAGACTGCGACACTGTAGTATATAAGAGTACATGCTGTCCTGCCCTCGGCACATCAGGTTAAAAAAGAAGTCTGGCTCCAACCCTTTTCAAGCTGGGCAAGCAGCCATGGCTGGCAGCAGCAGCAGGCACTGCAGAGGTTAAGGAGCATGGCATAGTATCTACTTGAAACATCCCCAGCTAGGAAAGGTCAGGTGACAGCCTCCCTGTGGCTTAAGAGTGATCCACAGAAACCTTTGGCGCGTGCAGGTCCCTGGCAGGAGCCTCGAGGGTAGCTCCCGGTCCCTGCACCGGGGGAGGGTCAGGGTGGAAGCAATCAATCACTTGCTGGTATTCAAGTCTAGCAGTTCAGATGCAAATTGAAATGCAATAGCACGCAATGAAGATATTTGATCAAGAAATGAAGTTGTCAGCTTAAGTAAACAGGCAATTCGCTGATGGATTCTGGGCTGCACTGTCTGGAAATAAAGCACTAATGGTGCAGATTGGGGTGTATAAATTCTCCCTAGAGAAGTGTTGGGTGAAATGAATTCACTGTTCGTCCTGCAGGCGAATAAAACAGGTGCTCCCTCCGTGCTGCACCAGAAGAGCCCATTATGAGATGGCCCCAGGATGGCACATTCCACATTCCTAACCCTTTAATTGAGAGGATGAGGAAGATGTGTTCCACGTCACGCACAACACTGCAACAGAAGCTTTCAAAGTGTGTCAGTGAATGCGGCCATGCCTTTTATTGTGGAACATGGCAGTTGTTCTTCCCTCTAAACTGTTTCAGGGAGGATCTAATGATGATGTGAAGCGGAGCTTTTATACGCCCAGCCAGAACATACCTGTCCACACCAAAGTTAAGAAATAAAGAAAAAAAACTTTAAAAGGAAAAGTGTTGAATGGCTTATCATCGACAGAACAGGAGCCTCTGCAGCACATCCGAAGGCAGGAACAAAGGTGCACGAGGCAGTCTTAGCACACTTGAGGGATCTCAAGTAGAGGGAACACCTAAGAAGGCAAAACCCAGTGGGCCCGCACAAGCATCAAGTCTGGTTGTGAAGACTGAGGGCATTCCTCGACTCAGGCAACAGTGGGAGGCCACAACAGGGGTCCCATCTGACTTCCCGGACTTGTATTACTAAACGAGGGACGGAGGAAGTGACGTGATGAGACGAGCGAGCGGAAAGCAGCTGAGCGCAGCTGCCGTGCCGGGTGCCAGGTGCTGCGCAGGCCTGCATAGTGACCACACCGTCATCCGCTTCAGTCAACACGCATACACAGACGTCACCCAAAGATTACACTGACACTTTATTTGTGGGTGAAGAACTGCTGCAGGTTTATTTCATACAACACAGTATGATAATAAATTTGGGTTATCTTACGGGCGATCCAGGGCAGGCAGCCCCTTGCTGCTCCGCCCGCCTGGTGAGCCAGCACACACGGTGGGTCGATGCCCGGCAGTGTGGCACATAATTATTTACAGATCATCCACTGGGTCACGTGATCTGTCTCCTACTCCCGCCCCTTCCGACAGGGGCGGAGCGTGTTGTGGCACACCCCCGGTTGGTCAGGCCCCCCAACCGCCCGAAGGACTAACGGGGCGCCGTCGCGGTCTTCCCAGAACCCCCTTCGGCTCCTGGACCTTGGCTCGGGCACCCTTACTGTGCCAGACAGGGGTACCCTTACTGTACCGCCTGTCGCAGAGGTACCCTTACTGTACCCGTCTGCATCCAGATCGCCCTGTAACTCCGCCTGCAACGCACAAAAAAAACATTAAAACATTCCAATGACGCGCTGCGCCTGACACGTGGGGTAAGCGGAAAGGGTGGGAAATCGCGTGTCCAGGCTGGAGTGCAGGAAACAGAGGAGGAACTGGGCGAGAGGGCCTCCTAAGTAGGGGGGCAAGCCGCGCCCCCCCCGCCCCCACTGGCCCGCCTCCAGCTCCAAACTATAGGGGGTCATACCTTAGTGGGCGTAGCCTCGCGCGCGAGGCAGCAAGGGGGGAAGGCTCCGACGGGCGGCCACTAACATGCTGCCCTGCTGATGTCCCACTGCTTGGGACGCGGGCAGCGGCATAGTGACCACACCGCCATCCGCTTCAGTCAACACGCATACACAGACGTCACCCAAAGATTACACTGACACTTTATTTGTGGGTGAAGAACTGCTGCAGGTTTATTTCATACAACACAGTATGATAATACATTTGGGTTATCTTACGGGCGATCCAGGGCAGGCAGCCCCTTGCTGCTCCGCCCGCCTGGTGAGCCAGCACACACGGTGGGTCGATGCCCGGCAGTGTGGCACATAATTATTTACAGATCATCCACTGGGTCACGTGATCTGTCTCCTACTCCCGCCCCTTCCGACAGGGGCGGAGCGTGTTGTGGCACACCCCCGGTTGGTCAGGCCCCCCAACCGCCCGAAGGACTAACGGGGCGCCGTCGCGGTCTTCCCAGAACCCCCTTCGGCTCCTGGACCTTGGCTCGGGCACCCTTACTGTGCCGGACAGGGGTACCCTTACTGTACCGCCTGTCGCAGAGGTACCCTTACTGTACCCGTCTGCATCCAGATCGCCCTGTAACTCCGCCACAGCTCTGGGGAGGCTACCGTCGCTGCCAGAGCCCCCCTTCCTCCCTTCGCTGTTATAGGTGCCCTGCCCCTGCGAGCCAGCTTTTAGTGGGCTAAATTATGGGTCCTGTTCTGCAACCCGTAAATGACGGCATTAATTTGCAACATTACTCAGGAGCCCGGGCAGACTAACAAAGGATGCCTTTTTGCCCCACTGCCGTTCAGCTTAGACGTTAATGGTGTTCCTAACTTTCTTTGCGATGCCCCTGCAGATCTTCTTAACGTAATATGGGAAGATCTAGCACCTGCATATGGAGCCAGAACTGAACCATAGCTGAATTCGTCAAACCATCGATTCTCTTCATATCCTAGCACGAAGAAGGTTTTAATTTCCACTTTGTCTACAAAGGTGATGTAGAGATAGCGACATGGTTCCTGAATTGCTGCTGCTGCTGCGAGGGGTGCATGATGTCTCGGCAGGACAAAACATTTTAACGTAACTGCTAAAAGGCGGCTTTGATCATGACTCCGGATAAAGCCAATATGACTGACTGAGCTGCCGAAGAATACATCTCTCAGCTCGAGGACCAAACTTGTGAACGTTCCCCACCTCCCTGCCTCCAAGGAGAGGATGAGCGAGAAGAGCAACACCTAACTGTGTCTCAGGCTGGAAAATATGGCATGGGTAACAAGGCATTGGCGAAATAGGCGCTTATGGACCTGTAATCCTATTAAGATTTTTCACTTGGCCAAATTAGGTGCCTACCTGGCTTGGAACTGTGTTCCCCCCAGCTACAGCACAATAAGCAGGGTGAAGGTAACGTGTGAGTTACCACTTTACCTACGTATATAAACACAAGCTGACATCACGGGTATCTCAATTTCCTGCCTTTCACATCTTATTCCCATTGTTTACAAACTGACCCCTATCTTAGCAACATCCCCTCATTTTAGCCTTTCTACTTGCAAATAAAGTTACATTAAATTTGACGATAGTCTTATACTAGTCCCGCTGTTATCCCAATCTTTTCGTACTCTCCACTGGGACAGCGTAACCAATTTCCTTGCTTGTTGAATAGAAGCTAGCTATTGGACTTTATTGCTGCTGAAGGAGCTAATAGGTTTGCCTACAGTCCTTGTTATACCGGTGTTGCTGTGCTATAGGTAATTCGTTGCACCGACATAGTGGCTTGAAAATGAAACTTCTTATTTTGTCTAATAATATGTTGGGAGCCCCAGTGATGATTTCGTTGACATCTTCATAGTTGGCAGTGTCTCTATCTTGCCAATACCTGGGTCACGTCCGCCTCAAATGACGACATTACATCTGGCTTTTCCGCTAGCCTTGCCCATTAACCTGTCAAATGTCTGTGGAGGTGTTAAGCCCTTTCCCTTACTAGAACGTTTAAAAGCAAATTCAAGAGGTATGGTCGCTCTCTCAATTATTACCATGTAGCTGAGGGCATGCCATTCACGGGTGTCAGGTTGAAGTATGCACAGGTCATTGGCACTCTCCCACGTGCAGTGCTGTGAACCGTTTGAAGTAGTTCATCAGATTCATTTCAGCCAGCCACCCCCTAGGTGGAGGCTTGCACTCCCAAACTTCTGCTCGTGTAAAACCCGGACACACCTCCAGTTCAGTGAAATTTAGTAATTCACGACACTGACAACCCCAGGGGCCAAATACTGGGCTGTGTAAATGCGGCCCACCACCATGAACAATTAGCTCGGAGTGGATGGGTGTTAACCTAGGCTGGCCGAAGGCAAAACCTTTGCCAATCACTCCTGGCAAGATGTGCCAACGCAGGTTGAATAAAGAGTTATCCAGCCCTCCTACTTCCTTTCCCAGTTCGACACAGGTCGAAGAAGAATGCCCCTTCCAGAAGGTCATGGCCTTATCCCTGGATCCTATCCACCAGCATTCTACCGGAAATCAACAGCATTGCTTTGTAAAGTTTTTTTTTTTTTTTTTTTTTTTTGGTTCCACAATTATTTGTGGTCGATATGCTATCCCTCAGTTTGAACAAATCTTAGCTAATCGTACGCCTGCCTAATTCCCAGGGCTGTCTGGCTTAATGCTTTACGCCTGTAATTGCCCCACTAAACGTGGCCTTGCACTGAAAGTGAACTTGGTTGTCTCAACTTTCCTTTTAGCTAGGAACGCCCCCCGAGCTCCTTGCCCTTACTAAATGGACCCGCTCCTTAGTTTCCAGCACACAATGCACTTAAATGTCATCTGGCCCTGACGCCTGTCAAACAGTGACAGCCTCTGTCACCTTCATACAATACATAAACAAACCTCACAAGGTCGCAGAAGCGGCAAGCCAGGCTAAGTTTCGGTAAACCATGTCACTCTGTGCTTTCCCTGGCCCTCTGTTGAACAGGGAGAATAACCTTAAAGATGTTATGTATGACACACAAACCCAGGCATACCGTTTGTCTCCAACCAGCTCAGGCTGATGACTTCCTGTATAAACTACCTTCCCTATGACTGAGTTGCAGAAAACATTACACCAGCTCTTTCAGAATCGCAAGGCTAAAGATGAAAGGCGGCAGCATCTCTTGACTTAAGCGTGGAACTCACAGTAATAAATACCTTCACGATGTTCTGAATGCCCCGCAAACCCAGGCCTTCAGCTTATCTCAAACAGCGCAGGCTGCTGACTTTCTGTATAGACTGAGCTGCCACTATGACTGATTTGAAAGAAACCCTACACCAGCTGTTTTCATACTGCAAGGCAAAGGAACGACTTACACAAGAGGCTGGTAAAGCAGTGGATACTGCTAGATGTTGCACTTGGCCACACAAGAACTCACACACTAGGTCAGCCTGCCTGTCCCAACGCAGGCAATAACCGAGAAATCACACCTCCTTCCCGGCCAAGAGCCATTGACGGATCTCTAATAGTGTGGGCGAGCTGAAGATTGTCCTAGGATAAGGGTGAAACCCATCAAATTTAACAATGTATATGTAGACTCTATGAGTCACACACTGTACAAAAGGTTAACAAATTGTGACACCTAGCAAACTTCACCGCACTTTAACACTAAGTAAACCATGGCCCCCAGAAGCGGCTTCCGTGAGATGGCCTTCTCAGTAGAGGGCGTGGAGCGAGCACCTCCACAGCAAAGTGCACCACCCTTCGCGCAAAAACAGGCCCGAGAATCTCGCAGAGCATATTCCAGATAGGCCAATCATGCTGCGTGAAAATGCAGGATTCTGCAGCATATTCAATTGCTCCTTTGTGCCCCCTGCCACAAACTTCCCTGTGCAAGAGTGACAGCACCATCAGAAACCAGCGAGATGAAAAGGGGGTGCGCCTGGGTGGAAGCATCTGCATGCTGAAAAGAAAGGCCAAAGGACTGAAACAACAGGCACCTTTGCCAGGTGTAAAACCCACTCTGCTCTACGCGCATTGCCGCCAAATAGACAAGAGCAGTATAATACCGATAAAATCTGTTTCCAAAATAGCATCATCCTGGTGTTCCCCTTTGGGCCTCCCATCCAAGTACTAACCAGGCCTAAACTGATTTTGCCCGTCAGAGATGATCTTGCCTCCACTTCTGGGGATTGAAACCCCTGCCTCTTAGCACTGAATGCTCGCCAGGCATATCAACCGGTTCGCCCAGAGCACCCACCGCGCTCCAAAACCTTGAACAGCTCATGCTACTACTTTATCGGCAATGCTAGCTCGGGAACAGTGAAGCAATGCCATCAAGTGACCTGAACAGGCCCCCTGGAGGCAGTGGTCTGTCCAGTTCTACTTCAAATTCTTCGCTATCGGAGGCTCCAGGTAAGCTCAGGTGTGACAGAAGTCAAGCAATAAGCATGCGGCCTAAGCAACGGGTGTCTTTGTGTAGTGAAAACATTAAATAGCCCCGCAAAGAACCATGGACATCCCCTTAAATGTGAGTAATCAGATCAATGCCATCGTCTTGGACGTAAAACATATGCGCCATCCAACTACAATTGCATCACAAACTCCGTTTTGAATCAAGCCGCAGTGGCGCTCAAGATCAAGCACAGCTGCACATCCCGTGGAAAATTGAGTACCGCCTTTACATAACAAATTCTGGTCCAGGGAAATTACGTGATTTGCCCAAGGAACACAGGACGCTCCACACTGTTCGCATTCATGTTACCTGCACCAAAGTGAGCAGCTGCACATTGAGCACCGTGATTGCATTACATACTCATAGCATGCCCATGATCCCAGGACGCGACCTCGCGGCTCGAAACCTGGTTTCCTGCCCCAGAGTCGGCGGCTGCCCATGAGGACAGCATCTACATTACACATTCAGGCACGGGGAGATTAAGGATTCCCCAATATCACAGGACGCGACATGCGGCTCAAACCCTGGTTTCCCGCACCATAATCGCGCTTGCTAGGCAAAGATGTGGCTTCTGCGCTAGATCTCCAAACTTCCCGCCGAGGATGACATAACCCCTGCTTAAGGCCCCCAGGCCCATTAGTCCCCGAGATTTGATTGACCGGGAGAGCAACGTAATACAAAACTGTCCTCACAAGAAAGCAGGCCCCCACAGCGCCGCTGAAGGCCCTCAGTTACTAAGTTACACGCAACTGTAGCAGGCGCCCGGCCCCTCGAGTTACCCAAGGAGCGGTGTGTTACAATAAAATGCACCGCCGCAGCAGCCAGATGCGTGAGCCAGTCCAAAGCCATTCAAACTATGAAGGATTAAACACTACATACAATAACAGCCTTCCTTCGCAGCCTGGGCAGGGAGCTGGGGGCAAACAACGTCGGCCATCACCCCCCACGCGAGCTGCTGAAAACTGATTCCCAATTGGAGCGCGTACGGCCATACCTCAGAGTGTCCCAGCACCGGGTTGTTCCAGTGCCGGGTTGCCCCATCTCGCACGAGGCGCCTGCTGCAATGCTCCATAAGAAAAGTGGGGGGGGGGGGGGGGGGTTGCTACGCGGGCCTCCCCACGCGGTGGAACGGGGCAGTGCCTGCAGATGATATCTTCCCCTAGGACAGCGTCGGGCACAGGAAAGCAGTGAAACGCTAGCACCGAGTCACAGACCTTAACTGTTAGGCCACAGTAACTCTAAGGAAATGCCATTGACAATAATGTTAAAATCGTACCCGACAGCGGTATTTTTTCTTTTTGCATATTTATATAGCGCGAACCCGACACAAAGGATTGGAGCGCCGTACGTGAGCACCGTATTTACATTGCATATTCAGGCACGGGGAGGTTAAGTGATTTACCCAGAGTCACATGACGCGACCTCGAGGCTCGAACCCTGGTTTCCTGCACCAAAGTCGGCAGCGCAGCCGACGGACCACATCCCCTCCCCGAACACATACCGTTGAAAGTAATTGAACACATCCATTTAGAAAGCTAGTCGGAGACCTTACCAACGATGCCACAGTGACACCTGAAAATACCGGGAGACCCCAGCTCGGCGCAGTCCACCCAGAAAATCGGAGACTGTAACCCAAGAGATCACCCGGTCACACGCTGCCAGCCACTGAAGACGTCCTCCCGCCCCATGACCGGGACAGGCCGCGACGACACGATGCTCCCAAGTGAAGCCCTCGGTCCACCCGCTCCGCCGCGCTGTTGGAGCACCTTAAGGACGTGAGCCCAGACCCCCCGTCACCTAACACGGAGAGGGGCAGCCAGCACCACCCGTACCCCCAGGCTCCAACCAGGAGATCGGAGCCACAGCATATAAAGGGGGAACAGCTTGGGGAGATGGTAATCGCCATTTCCCTCACCAAAGTATTCATTTTGTCGACCGCAGGGGCATGAACGGCTGAGTGAACCCTCCGTTTAAAGCTGTAACCACGAGGGCTGCCCCCCCCCCCACAGTGGACGCATTAGTCCTCTAAGCCACCAGACCCGGCTTAACACGACCGACGCGAGACCAGGGACACAAAAGCGAGTAGTGGGTCTTTACAACATATGGCCCAGTCTCCTCACCTCTAGCAATCCGATAACACCTGAGTGAGAAGCAGGGACGCCAAATCTCCGCCCTGACTCACCTCAAAACCGGACGAAAGAAACGATCGCCTCCGCGACGCCGACCAGACCTCCTGACCAACGGGGACAAAGACGGCGAGGCAGTGACCTAAAGTGATATGCCCGGAATCACAGGATGGTGAGCCGGTGCCGAGACTCGCACCCTGCTCCCCAAGCCCTTAGCTTGAGGCCTCCCCAGGGTCAACTCACCATATACGCATGGTAGAAAACTAGCGAAACTGCGACAACACCCGCGAAAATGTAAACATAACGTGGCGCGAACCACCTCTGGCAACGGCTCTCAAACCCTACACCGCTTGACTCTCTGTGCTGCAACACCCGCCCGTGCCCCACCCCCAGGCGTCCGGCAAGTTCTGCGACCCAGGTGGACCCCCACACTATAGCCACCGCGCCTCACACAGCAAGACCCTGTGGGGGAACCGGGGAGCGCCGGGGACAAGGGACTTTAGGCATCCAACGGCTCACGCCCCATTACAACTGGGGTGCCATGCCGCAGCTCACCAGCTAGCCGTCAATCCAGGGCCCGTGCCCCCAAGGGTAGCCCAGGGCACCAGCGCCCCCTGCCACTTGCGGAGGTATGGGAGTGGGGATGAACGACTTACCGACAACCTCCCTTAGCGCTCCAGCAGTCCGATGCCCCGCAATCTAAGCTGCACAAACCACCGCACGTGGTGTCGCCACAGCGATACTAAGATTACCTGCTCTTATGCTCCCACCGGCCGCCGGTCAAAAGAGTGCCGTGAGCCAAAGCTGCACTCCATCACGCAGACTCATTTTACCGAGACCGCAACCTTGAATAGCAGGGGGGGTGGACACCTCACCGATCGGTACAAATCAAAGGACCTCAAACAATAGTTACAGTAATCATGCCCACATTACTGGCCACCCCCGCTGCACCCACCCCAGGCCGACTACGATGTCGCTCCCATGCGGCCCTTGAGCCTGCATAGTTGTTAGCGGGCTGGGGTAAGGGTGTTGTGTCTGCGAGAGACAAGGAGACCCCAGATGTACAAGGCAGGGGGTGGCCTTGGGCTGACTCACCGCACTCTCCTGCTAGCCTGAAGATTCGTGCACGAAACGAACACGGCAGGTAACTGATGTTTCTTTGAGGGCACGACCGGGCCTGAACAGACGACGAACGACCCTTCTAGACGTCGTGTCCGGCGCAAAGAGGTCGAACCAAATTGCGTGTCCAGGCTGGAGCGCAGGAAACAGAGGAGGAACTGGGCGAGAGGGCCTCCTAAGCAGGGGGGCAAGCCGCGCCCCCCCGCCCCCACTGGCCCGCCTCCAGCTCCAAACTATAGGGGGTCATACCTTAGTGGGCGCGCGAGGCAGCAAGGGGGGAAGGCTCCGACGGGCGGCCACTAACATGCTGCCCTGCTGATGTCCCACTGCTTGGGACGCGGGCAGCGGCAGTTCCGCAGGTCCAGCCAGGTGAAAGAGTCAACGGAAGGCTGAGGGATTACACACTGAGGTTTGAAGCCTCCTCCGCCTCATGTCTACGAGCTAGGAGAGAATGGTGGGATTGGACGAGTGAGGATAGAGCTGCAGCACCTTCCGGCTGTGCGGAGGCGGCCGGCATTAGGCTGGTGCTGCTTGCACGCTGGTGAGGGCCGCCACAGTTCTGTTCCCGTTTCGCTCCTCTTCTCCAGCATCTGCCATACCCCCACTCGAGTCCAGTGTTCAAGGGGCAGAGCGGGGCCAAAAGGAGCTGTAACAAGTTGACCCAAGCTGGGAGCTAGCTCACCTAACCCCTCTGACCAGCCGTATCCCCCTGACCTGATCCATCCAGTTCATCGAAAGATCCTGAGGAAACACAGAAGGACGGTAGGCTTACCCCTTTCTTTACCTAGCCGGCCCAGCCAACCAAGGCGTACCCATAAGATTGCGGAGAGTACCCTGAGGTGTGAGTTCAGTCGCCGTAGCTGGGGGGGCCGCGAAGTGAAAGCCCCAGGCGGCCCGTCTAGAGCCGGGTGCGGCCTGCAAATCCACCTCCAGTGCCCCACTCACCAGCGGCCAAAGAAAGGAGCATACCTTGGATATCCAGGGCCGGTAGAGGAATTGCATCCCAGGAGTGTTGCTTTATTTATCTCACCTCCCACTGTACTCACTTGGCAGGCATAGAGGGGCAGGCTAGCAATAGCAGCCAAAGCAGTAGAACAGGGCAAGCCAGCCCCATCAATTGCGTTAACCAGCTATAAGGCACAAGGAAATACTGTTGGTCCGCAGGATAAATACTTTTTACGTTACTCATTTTAAGACTGAACCTAACCCGCAGAAGAACAGAGTTTTTCTGCAGCATTTCCCTTAGATTCAAAGCAGTAATCTCTTCTAAAATAGGAGGGCGATTGGGGGGCTAAGTACATAAGCCTTAGTGATCTGCAGCTGAGCCTGGTGAATCCCAGGTCCCTCTCCCTGTACATCATGGCCTATAAGAAATTAAGAACTCAAACAATTCATATGAAAAGACTGGGCACAGAACAATCCACTAGAAAGAGCATGTGCAAAGCAGCCCATATTAGATCATTGCCCAGAAATATAGAAATACATTTTTTTCCCCAACACTTCAAATATGGGCTATACAAACCAGATAGTTGAGCAGGAAAAATTACAGGAACGATACAATGACACAGAAACAGAACCTGAGAAATCAAAAGGCAATAATTTCATACAATCCATCAAAGGATATGAAAGAAAACAGGCAATTGAGTATACAAAAGCAGTTGAGCATTTGGAGCACCAGGAATTATCACTTCAAACTACAGAAGTAGTATCACTTCTAATACCAGAGACAGATTTTACTTTACCAGATATAAACTATAATCCTGGTTCCCCGCTACAGGTATCTAAAACAACAAAGGAGACACTTCAATTATTTAATAGCATTCCAAGCAACATCTCTGATATTGTGGAAAATCTTTTGCAGACTCCGGAATTCCCACTGTTCAACATTTTGCAATCACCCAATAGGCAAGATCCTGTATCCAGTACTCTATTTACATTACAGAGGATCCTGACATTAATACAGGCTCTTTTTAGAAAATTATATAGAAAATTCTGACCAGATCCTGGAAACACAAACGGGAATTCTTCAATACCTAGTGGACCAGAAGAGGAAAAAACAACTTAAGCAAAATCCTCAAACTCCAATAAGAAAAATAAAGATACATTAAAGGGAGGAAAAGAGCAAGGCCATAGGGTATCATCATCATCTGAAGATCATTTACCATCCAAGATACAAAAGGCGGCCCAAACAGGTAGAACCACCCCAAAAAAGAGAAAAGTAAGAATACTAAGGGTGATATTTACTCTCTTCGTAAATTATTTAAGGACCCTGTAAGTGCAAATAACAAACACACAACGTGATCTCATTTTTCCCAATCTTCCATCAGTGATGATCTCAAAGGTCACCAAACCAAGGAATAAATAAAGAAGGAACGACGACACCCGAAACTTCAGCTACAAAGAAGTTAGGGTCTACGCCCAAGAGAAAGGAAAATAGAAATAAAAGAACTAAGAGGAAAAGTAAAGAGAAAAAGAGCAAAATGAAGATTCCTGAAACAAAAGGCACGGAATTTAGAAATCTCTGCAGTCTCTGTCTCCCAAACGGAAAGTCTCAGCAAATGTACACATTTCTATATTTTCAGTGTCTATACAAAATAAAGATCATCATCAATTACAATTTCAAAGTAAAGAAGACCAGAAACAACTAAGTCCCTCGGCACAACATTTTTCCATAAATCCAATAAAAGATCAACAGTTTACAACCAATTCAGATGGAGAAATCCAATCAAACCCAGGGAATTTAAGAGAAAAGGGGCTGCAGATTCACTTTTGTATTCTGGAAATAATGGCCTTATTCCCTCTGGTAAATGATCCACTGAACCGTGGAAAAATAGTAAATGTACTCCACAAGATCCATCCACTTCACTCACTAACAACATCAGAAATAAAACTAGTGGCTTTCCCAAATGAATCTCAACCTACGGTGGCAACTGTTGAGTTCTGGTCCAACGTGATTCCCTCCATAATTCTAAAAGAGGGTGAAACTCTTCACAAAAATGGATTCGATTTAGTAGGAGTTAATCAAAAAGAAAATGCAATACAGCAAAATAAATCCAATGGAGAGGAAGGGGAGCAAGAATTATCATCATATTCGAATAACTTTTGGTCCCAAGGTCCCAATAAATGCTCCTGAAGGAAATTTAACAATCTTTATCAAAGATGGAGCGGCGTGAATCTGGAACAACAATCCAATAAAAGCAGAGACACCATCACAGAAAAATACTTGGTCTTGGATTGCCAGTAACCTGAATAGCAACAAATAGGGAAAGGCAAATAAACTCTCTTTTTAGCAGAAGTCGAAAAATCATGTCGTGGAGCATTGCCTGGAAACATTCTGAAAAGTTAGCACTAATCCTGGAAAACACCCCTGCGAGAGTGACTATTCAAGAAACATGGACTCTAAAAACTTTTGACCAAAAAGACTACTTTGTATATGATGTTCCGGCGGAGCTGTGAGAAGGGGCCACGCAAAATGTGGACTCGCAGTCCTCTTAAGGGAAGAAATACAGTGGGATTTCGAAGTAATTAACATGTTTCTCATGAATGCCCAATGCATCAAGATCAAGCACTGGAAAGAAAGTTTGGACGCGACTCAAGACCTCCAAACCCTTAACGTTTATATCCCCCAGGACCCACATTCGATTCTTAAATTATAAAAACATTTGAGAAAATAGAATCAGTAATAGAATCAAAAGGGTATCCTCCCGTAAATCTAGTAGGAGATTTCAATCGGAAAATCTCAAATGCACTTCAGGAAAAATGGGGGATTTATGACAAGAGGAAGCATGATCTATTCCACTACCCTTATTTCCAACAAAGATAAAAGCAGACAAACATGGAAAAATACTTCTCACTTCAGTGACCGCAATGAACGGACTCATTCTAAATGGAAGAGTAGAAGGAGACGTCCCTGCTGCTTTTAGGAGAAAAGGTATCTCTAGCTCCTCAATTCTAGACTACATAATTTGTAGTCAGGACTTATTCAGAAAAGCCCAATCATTAAATATTAAATTTACACAGGAAAGTGATCATGCAATTCTGTATTTGAAAATTGAAGTTTTAATGCAGTCTATTTCCTCATGGTTCTTAACGCAGGTGAACGGCACCACCGAAGTAGAACAGAAAAAGGCCAGTTAATATGAAATTCAAACACTATTAACAAAATGAATTATGCAATTATCTCCTCGCAATTAGACAGTATAAAAACCCATCTGATCCCATAACAAGACATAAAGACACTGTTTCTACTGTTGTGGCTACCCTTCAGTGAATATCAAATGGCCAGGAAAAGAGCACTAGGCATCCAAAAAGAAAGAGTCCAGACTTCGAAATAACTAAAATTAACAGACTGATCGATTGCAATTTCAGCACTTTGTGGATCAGACAGAAAGAAATTATAAAGGCAAAAAAAGTCTGTAAACATAAAAAAGAGGAAAAAACGTCAAGATCAAAAGGATAAAAACTGGGTTGACATCCAAACAGCAGTAAAAAGGAAAAATATCAAGACATTTTGGAGTAGAGTTGCTAAAGAAACGGGAACAAGAAAACCCCTAAAAGCTTCTCCAGTTTCATCATTTGACTGGGAAAAATATATTTATGAGTTGTACAAACCAAATATGAGCTCTGAAAAACGGAGTAAATATATTCACAGGAAGATAAAAAAGAATCAAGATACTTTAGCCCCAACATTTTGGCAAATAGCCCATCACATGAAGGCCGCTATATCTTCTGCATCAATGGGACCGATAAAATTCCGATTAAAGTTCTTTAAAGCAACCCAGAAGAGTGGAATACATTTTTAGCCCGGCTATACTCCTTTTGTTATGCCTTCGGAAAATTCCAAAATCATGGCTGAGGAGCTTCGTGATTCCTCTCTTTAAGAAAGGCTCTAGTACAATTCTCAACAACTATCATCAAATTGCCTTGCTGGATGCCACCAGGAGGATCTTCATGGCCAGTGTCCTGGACCACTTGAAGGATTGGGCCTTTTCTAGAGGAGTGATTCCTATGACTCAAATTGGTTTACGGCCAAAACACTCTGCAACAGATAACATTGCGGCTCTACAGACGATTATAGACAAATAAGTAGTGTAAAAATCACCGGTTGTCTACTGCGTATTTGTTGGCTGTACAACTGCTTTAGACAGCGTAGATAGGCGTACACTCTAGAAGAAGCTATAGAAGTTAGGAATACCTGATAACCTTCTTATGATAATTATATCACTACATACAGCAACATAGTGCAGAGTACAAATGGGGGGAGAAAAGGGATTAACCCGATTAATGGCTATGCCAAAAGAATGAAAGCAATGCTATCTTTATCCCCTCTTTTATTTTCCCTTTATATAAGCAAGCTCCTGAAATGTCATTTAAAAATGAAACCTTTCCCTCCAAAAATAGCATCCAGTAATATCTATTTTTTCATGTATGCCGATGACTTTGTTATATTAGATCTTTTTAATGTGTGCTATGTGAATTAAATTTAGAAATGCTTTTATGTATATGCATATTTGGGGGGAATTATGATATTTTATAAATAACTTTGGAATTGATGTAATTCCCTCTTATCTTGGATTGGTATGAACTATGTCGTTTATATGTGCAGTAAAATATATTTTTATAATAAATACTTTTTGACTATACACAGAGGAAACAACACTCTGTTTGTCTATTAGACCCGAATGTATACAACTTTTCGGTACAGTGCACTCTGTTTGATCATAGGTGACCTGGTAACATACAGCACAAAAGAGATCCTCTTCTTTTGTATTAGATCTTACACCATCGGCCTACAACCAAAATTAAATGCCCGAACATGCTACTCAGAAGAAAACTTCTTAGTGGCAAATATTCTCAAAACAAAAGTTGTACCTTTTAGAGGAAAAAAACAATCTTCTCATTTTAATTGGACACTTGGGGGTAAACCCAGAGAGGTAGTCAAAGAATATACCTATTTGGGGTGAATTTGTTTGCAAACTTTACAAAATTTCCATTTCCAGCATATAGGCCTAAAAGCAGACGCCCATGTTGGCGCACTGCAGCGGTTATATTCTTCCTCTGGGAATAGACATTTTCACTCTTTATTAGATGATTACCGTATGAAAAAACCTCCTATTTTATCTTATGCGCTAGAATATATACCAATCAATAACTGGCAAGAAGCAAAATTAAGAGAAGGGACTTCCTACGCAAATTGGTAAAAGTCAAACAAGCAGTCAAACCCCAAGTATTACGTCTTGAGCTATCTTTAGTCAGCTCTTATGCTAGAGATATCTCTAACATAATAAAATTGGCTTATAATCTCTTACATGCCGATCCAGGATCTTAAAGGAGCATGCTAAAACTGGAAACCTTTCAAAATGAGTCATTGTAATATACTTTTAATAAGAACCTTAGTATAAATCTTTCGCTCTGCACGATATCACTTTTTAATTCCTGGACTCCTGCACACTTGATATTCTTAAAAAATCTGACTCCACGAATAAGCCACGACCTCAATGTCAAACATTGTTCCCAATTAAAACATTACGCACAATATGCAGAAACTGTAGAATATAAATCTCAGAAAGGATATTTACGTTTTACGGTAGTACACAGGGTCCGATGTTGTATTATCTTATTGCGGCTAGGGATCTTACTGTTAAAGGTTTTTACATCTAAATGGAATAACTGTGATAATACTACAGGTCTGTGTAATGGAGGAGTGCCAGATTTATTACATGTACATTTTGTATGTCAAAATTCAACCCTGGTAGAGGCTAGACATCGGTATTTAAACCCCATCGGCTTTATATATAATATAACCACAGTACAAGATCTTATAATGTTCTGCAAATCGCCACCTGATGAATATGTCTGTCATAATTTGTTTACATTTTTTAAGTTTCTTATTTTTTTTAAAGTATATATTATAACTGTTTTTTAGCTAATTGTATTTTAAACTATTTGTTGACCTCAGTAGAGGTCTAAATCAAATTAAATAAAAATACTTGAATATAAGAGGGTACTGTCCCTGTTTGCACCATGGTGCACCTTTAAGTAGGGGCACCAGGTAAAAACAGGGAAAGTGACCCCTATTATGACCAATGCAATGACCTCCGGGCAGTCGCAAACTGGAAGTGTGCTGGTGGCAGGCCATAAAGTGAGATATGGAACAGCTGTGTACACGTTTCTCTGTGCAGGGAGCAATCTGCCTGCACATTCACGAGGGATTAGAGATCCCCTTGCAGGTGGGTGCTATGAGTGACTGCACCTGCCTACATGGAGATGTCTGGGGGATCCATGAGATCCCATTTCACTAAGAATCAGCTTAAGGACTTCGAAGCTCTGGTGGCACTCGGCGGAAGAAAAAAAAAAAGGATGGCACCACACTGTTTTGCAGTCAGCTCCCCTGCGTTGAAGAAATATTATAGCCCTGAACGTGCGGCATTTGGGGCTTGCAGCAGACGCAGTATTTTCCAGCCACAGAATTGATCACGACACACTGTTAAGGTTTTGGGGCGATTGTGCCCCCTGAAGGTATGGTTGTGCAGTCTTGTAATTATGGCAAAGACTCTTCAGCGCTAAGAGAGTGCTGCTTGTTGGGTGGGGCGGGTAACGTGTCAGGGAAACAATTCACCTTATTTGGGGTGTCATGGACATTGTCCACGTAGTGGCCGATGCGATTTATGGCCTCCCAGGTGAAACTCCTGTAGTGCCCCCTTACGCGACTGTGCACTAATCCTCTTTCCTCATATACCACTGCAACTCTCTCCTTCTACAAATGAAGCCTCTCATGAATGAAGGCTCGCTCAATGCACGTCCCCCCGATAAGTCTCTAAGGAGTGTGAGCCACAGCAACTCTACAACAACTGGCTTGTCCAATGCTCTTCGCGCCACTATGGCCCTAGAAATGGCACTGTAAGCTTCTCCACCCGCGCAATCGTATGACCCGCCTCAGGAGATGACTGCCTTACAGGTGCAAGTGCATTTAGCTGCTGGACTACACTTTCTGGAAACAACAAATAGTGCTTATTCAGCTTAATCAGTTCTCTCTGTCATTATTGCTTAAGTCAAGAGGAGCCATTAGCACAGGACAGCGGGCATAAATGAACTTTGGACGTCTTTTTATAATAATAATGTGATTTATAGAGCGCGAACAGCTACCTCACAGGGAGGTGTCCCGGCGCTAGAAGAGGGGAACGTACCACAGAGGTCCAGGGGCAGGAGAGGGAGACCTAGCGAGGCTGAGAGAAGAGCCAAGTCTTTAGCAACTTCTTAAAGCAGGGTTCAGATGGAGCCTGCTGGATTGCTTGAGGTAGGGAGTTCCATAGCACAGAGACATTTGCTGAAAAGGTGCGACCACCAAGGCGTGCCTTTTTTGCTCGTGGGACAGCCAGCAGGATACGGACATTAGACCGTAATGCACGGTGTTGGGTATACCTAGGAAGGCGTTTTTTTAGGTAGAATGGGCAGGAGCCATGCAGAGATCTGAACGCGAGTGTCAGGGCTTTGAATTTTATCCGGTTGGCGACAGGCAGCCAATGCAGGGTTCGAAGATGCGGAGAGACTGACTGTTTGAATGGAATTCGCAGTAGCAGCCTCGCAGCCGCATTTTGAACTACCTGCAGTCTATGGATTAAGAATTTAGGGAGGCCCAGGTAAAGACCATTGGCGTAGTCCAGCCGTGAAGTGACAGTTGCGTGGACTACCATTTTCCTGCAACTCTCGGGAAGGAGTTTAAGAAATTTACGGAGGTTTCTTAATTTACTTAGGCAGCCGCCGGCCACTTGTTGGACATGGGAAGAGAAAGACATCTTATCATCCCATCTCACTCCAAGATTTTTTGCCGAATGACTGGGCAAGGGTGAGGGACCCATTTCCACCGGCCACCATAGCTCTGGGGCTGGGACAGGGCCTTTACCGAAGAAGATGACTTCGGTTTTATTGGCGTTTAATTTTAGTTTGTTGGTATTCATCCAGTGTGCAATGTCCTGGAGACAGCCTTTGAAATTTGCAAAAGATTCCTGTGTCATTTCTGTGTAGGGGAATACCAGCTGGGTGTCATCGGCATAAGAAATTGCCTTAACACCCCAGTTGGCAATGAGCGTGAAGAGGGGGGCCAGGTAGATGTTGAACAAAAGAGGACTGAGGGCTGAGCCCTGCGGGACTCCACAGTTGAGGGTTTTAGGTGTGGAAGAGATCGTCCCGAGTGCCACCTTCTGTGTTCTCTGAGATAGATAGGAGTTAATCCAGCTCAGCGCGTGGTCTTGAATGCCTATCTCTGCCAGTCGACAAAGTAATCTGGCGTGGTCCACCGTGTCGAAGGCGGCCGATAGATCCAGGAGTACCAGCATAGCTGAACTTCCTGCATCCATCGACCACCTCACTGACTCGGCCACCTCTAAGAGCGCCGTTTCAGTACTGAAACCGGGCCGGAAACCAGACTGAGTTTCATGGAGAATGTTGCTGATTTCCACAAATTTACTCAGTTGGCGTTGTATCACTTTTTCCAGCATTTTTCCTGGTGCGGCTAAAAGGGATATTGGGCGGAGGTTCGTCAGATCATCTGGATCCCCATTTGGTTTTTTCTTTAGGGGAAGGAGCGTAGCATGCTTCCAAGCGTCCGGAAAGATTCCTGACGTAATGGAAGAGTTCCAGATGCTTTGGAGTGTGGGCGCTACAGGGCCCGCTAAGGTGCTCCAAAGTTTAGCCGGACAAGGGTCATCGGGTGAGCCGGATTTACAACGGTTAAGCTCTTGCCTCACCTCGTTCAGAGAGACATGCGCGAACTGGGTGAGGGTTTCTTTTTTTTCGCTGTTGTACGCTATGTCTTGTTTCTCAGTATTTATCGCTGGACCAAAGGAATCATAAACTCTCTTGATTTTATGGTCAAAGTATTCTGAAATTTGCTCACAGAGTAAAGGTGTGGGGGTGACTTCTCTCTCAATACATTGAGGTTTGAGGAAGGACTGTACAACTTTGAACACTTGTTTGCTGGATTGTTCTGCCTGCCTAATCGAGTCCGCATAGAAGTGTTTTTTATTATTCCTAATAGCTTTCCGGAATTTTTTTAATGCATCCTTATATATAGCTTTTCCTACTGGATCGTACTTTTCTCTCCAAAGTCTTTCCAGTTTTTTACAGGCCGCTTTCTCCTCTCTAAGTTCCTGCGTAAACCAGGGAGCTGAGGGGGCTTGTCTTTTAGATAGGGCACGAGAGGCCGGGGCGATAGAGGATACCATTCCTCCTATCCATTCATTAAGGAGCACTGCGTCCCTATTGGGATTATTTGTCAGGAGGGGAGTGGTACTCGCCAGTGCCGGGAGCATAACCTCGGGGGTCAGTTTGTTCCATTGTCTTTTCATAAAGTAGCGCTTACTGGGCACCTTAGTATCACTACGGAAGTCCAAGGTGATTGTGATAAGTGAATGATCTGACCATATCAGAGGGAGAGGTTTTTCAGGTCGCACGTCCTTAATGTTGGTAAAGATAAGATCAATCGTATGGCCCCCAGTATGTGTGGGGCCCTCATTGATCAGTCTAAGGCCGGCCGCATCTAACGTTGTTCGGAGTGTCTCTGCCAAGACACAATCTACTTTATCCATATGGATATTAAAATCACCCACCACAAGAAAAAGGGGATGAAGAAGTGAACTCTGTACTATTGTATCTAATAGGGAAGTGAGGATGAAGTCTGCGCTGGCCGGGGGACGATAAATCACTAGCCCTGCTAGTGAGAGCTGAGGGCTCACTTGAAAGCAAAAGTGGAGACCTTCCATACCTTGAATCGTCGTGGCAGCCGAGGATGTCAGTACTATGTGCTCTTTAAAAATGATTGCTACGCCTCCGCCTCTTTTTGTCCCAGGCCGGTTGGCGAGGCATATTTTGAATCCCAGAGGGATAGCCAAAGCGGTAGAGGACAGGCTGTCCTCTTTGATCCATGTTTCAGTTAGGAACAGGATATCCCAGATCTGTTCTTCTAGTAAGATCCAGATCTCATCAGTGTGTTTGACAAGGGATCTACAGTTGAGTAGACCCGCTTTGATGTGGGTTTGAGGGGGGGTTTTAAGGATGGGCTGTATTGCGGGGGCGGCGTTGTCGAATGTTATCCCACAGTTGTTGCAGGTTAGGGCGGGGTCAGGAGTTGCTGGATCTATAGAGTGGGGGCAGCAGTTGGATGGTGGGTTGAATACCTTTAGGTCCTCACCGGACCATACTGTCCGTCCGCCGGATGTACCGTTTTTGGCAGCATGTCTGGCCCCGGCCGCGGTCTGGTCGCGGACGGGCGCAGACGGGCTTGCCTTAGGCGCGCCTTCGGCGCGCAAACGGCGCTCCCGCTGCGCTCGTCCGCTGCGCTTCCTAGCGAGACACATAATTTATGACTGAAGTGGAGGGCGTCACGGGGGCGTGGCCAGCTGAGGTGGGCGTGTCCGATGACGCGCCTCGCCCTCGGAGTGGCGGTTGTCAGGGGAAACGTTGCAGCGTTACAACACGCTGTTCAGGCGAGATCGAGCAAGTTTTTAAAAAGGTATTTCTACAGGGTATCACACACAAAAGTTAAAACAATAGTTAAAACAGTGGCAGCACACTCCCGGCTTCCGCCTCAGGAGACTCTAGGATACGTGGGAGTCGCGCTTTTGAGCTGCGCGCTCTTTTGTAGTCAGGGAGGGGGCGTGGCCAGCTGAGGTGGGCGTGTCCGATGACGCGCCTCGCCCTCGGAGTGGCGGTTGTCAGGGGAAACGTTGCAGCGTTACAACACGCTGTTCAGGCGAGATCGAGCAAGTTTTTAAAAAGGTATTTCTACAGGGTATCACACACAAAAGTTAAAACAATAGTTAAAACAGTGGCAGCACACTCCCGGCTTCCGCCTCAGGAGACTCTAGGATACGTGGGAGTCGCGCTTTTGAGCTGCGCGCTCTTTTGTAGTCAGGGAGGGGGCGTGGCCAGCTGAGGTGGGCGTGTCCGATGACGCGCCTCGCCCTCGGAGTGGCGGTTGTCAGGGGAAACGTTGCAGCGTTACAACACGCTGTTCAGGCGAGATCGAGCAAGTTTTTAAAAAGGTATTTCTACAGGGTATCACACACAAAAGTTAAAACAATAGTTAAAACAGTGGCAGCACACTCCCGGCTTCCGCCTCAGGAGACTCTAGGATACGTGGGAGTCGCGCTTTTGAGCTGCGCGCTCTTTTGTAGTCAGGGAGGGGGCGTGGCCAGCTGAGGTGGGCGTGTCCGATGACGCGCCTCGCCCTCGGAGTGGCGGTTGTCAGGGGAAACGTTGCAGCGTTACAACACGCTGTTCAGGCGAGATCGAGCAAGTTTTTAAAAAGGTATTTCTACAGGGTATCACACACAAAAGTTAAAACAATAGTTAAAACAGTGGCAGCACACTCCCGGCTTCCGCCTCAGGAGACTCTAGGATACGTGGGAGTCGCGCTTTTGAGCTGCGCGCTCTTTTGTAGTCAGGGAGGGGGCGTGGCCAGCTGAGGTGGGCGTGTCCGATGACGCGCCTCGCCCTCGGAGTGGCGGTTGTCAGGGGAAACGTTGCAGCGTTACAACACGCTGTTCAGGCGAGATCGAGCAAGTTTTTAAAAAGGTATTTCTACAGGGTATCACACACAAAAGTTAAAACAATAGTTAAAACAGTGGCAGCACACTCCCGGCTTCCGCCTCAGGAGACTCTAGGATACGTGGGAGTCGCGCTTTTGAGCTGCGCGCTCTTTTGTAGTCAGGGAGGGGGCGTGGCCAGCTGAGGTGGGCGTGTCCGATGACGCGCCTCGCCCTCGGAGTGGCGGTTGTCAGGGGAAACGTTGCAGCGTTACAACACGCTGTTCAGGCGAGATCGAGCAAGTTTTTAAAAAGGTATTTCTACAGGGTATCACACACAAAAGTTAAAACAATAGTTAAAACAGTGGCAGCACACTCCCGGCTTCCGCCTCAGGAGACTCTAGGATACGTGGGAGTCGCGCTTTTGAGCTGCGCGCTCTTTTGTAGTCAGGGAGGGGGCGTGGCCAGCTGAGGTGGGCGTGTCCGATGACGCGCCTCGCCCTCGGAGTGGCGGTTGTCAGGGGAAACGTTGCAGCGTTACAACACGCTGTTCAGGCGAGATCGAGCAAGTTTTTAAAAAGGTATTTCTACAGGGTATCACACACAAAAGTTAAAACAATAGTTAAAACAGTGGCAGCACACTCCCGGCTTCCGCCTCAGGAGACTCTAGGATACGTGGGAGTCGCGCTTTTGAGCTGCGCGCTCTTTTGTAGTCAGGGAGGGGGCGTGGCCAGCTGAGGTGGGCGTGTCCGATGACGCGCCTCGCCCTCGGAGTGGCGGTTGTCAGGGGAAACGTTGCAGCGTTACAACACGCTGTTCAGGCGAGATCGAGCAAGTTTTTAAAAAGGTATTTCTACAGGGTATCACACACAAAAGTTAAAACAATAGTTAAAACAGTGGCAGCACACTCCCGGCTTCCGCCTCAGGAGACTCTAGGATACGTGGGAGTCGCGCTTTTGAGCTGCGCGCTCTTTTGTAGTCAGGGAGGGGGCGTGGCCAGCTGAGGTGGGCGTGTCCGATGACGCGCCTCGCCCTCGGAGTGGCGGTTGTCAGGGGAAACGTTGCAGCGTTACAACACGCTGTTCAGGCGAGATCGAGCAAGTTTTTAAAAAGGTATTTCTACAGGGTATCACACACAAAAGTTAAAACAATAGTTAAAACAATGGCAGCACACTCCCGGCTTCCGCCTCAGGAGACTCTAGGATCTCCATGTATTGAGTCCCCAAATACTCCCAAGGTTTACATAAGGTTAAAGTGCCTAGAAACCGGTACATCTACCCCTTGTTAGCTGTTGTTAGTGGGAAATCACTCAAGAAGGTGGTCAATGACTCAATGCACATGCAAACACAAGCACAAAATAAGGATAGCTCTGATCGTGTCAGCGGAGCCGCCGAACTATAGAAAGTGACAGGGCGACTGAACCGTTTGCCCGTGATGCAAGGACGTGCAGGGGAAGACGGACTGCAAGGTAAGGTAGTGGCAATATTCCATCCACCTCAGAGAACCCCAAGCAGCTCCGATGCTCTCAATAGAACCAATGTTACAACAAATACTAGATGAACTAAAAGTGATGAAAATCTCTCAAAAACAGGCCCATAAAGAGACCAATGCTCAACTGAGTATGATCAATACCAACATTCCACGCTTGACATCAAGAGTAGCTGCAGTGGAGCTGAGAGTGTCAGAACTTGAAGACTCTATTCAGGGTCAGGTGTGCATAACTTCTAAACTCCAAACCGCATTAGCTGAGCTACAAATTTAATTGGACAATGTGGAAAACAGGTCACACGATCTAATCTACACTTCACTGGAATACCGGAAGGTCAAGAGAACGGAAAGACAGTAGTTGGGTTTATCTCTGAATTGATTCACAAATATGTCTACACTGACATGGCACCGGGAAGTACAGATCTTACCATTACTCGGGCGCATTGGATCCCAGCTATACCTTCTTTAAGGCTACCCAAAATATCCTCGAACCATTCTGGTTAACTTTGGAGATTTCCGTGTCAAAGAGCGTATTCTCTCCAGTGCCATCCGGGCTAGAACTTACCACACTATCGACAATGTCAGTGATTGCAGCTCAACGCTGCAAAGGATTTAAAGACTTTGATAGACTGTTTTCAGCAGTGTAAAGCCCCGTGGGCATCATACAACAGTCTAAACTGAAAGTACTACACAAGGGGCAATCACACATTGTGAGAAAGTGCCCTCTTTCTGCATGGTTGCCCCCACTTTTTGCTGAATTGCTGATGTGCTTTGACTGAGTGTGCCCTGGGCTCCTGCTAATCAGGTACCCAAGACCTATGTTCCTTCCCTAAAACTGCAGTGAAGCCTAAAATCCAATTGGCATCTCTGGCCACAGGTCACCCCCTGGTAAATGGTACCACAGGTACCCAGGGCACTGTGACCAGAAAAGGCCTCTAAGGACTGAAGCACTTATTGTGCCAGAGGTCATGTACCCTTACACACACACACTGCCTTTGCAGGCTGCCTGTTTTGATGCAGAACAAAGTGAAAAGTCGACATGGCACATATCTCTGTGTGCCATGCCTTCAACCCACTGCCCTGGCATAGATCAGTCACCCCTCTAGCTGGGTGCACTATGCCAGTGGTGAGGGTAAACGTGCATGAGCCCTGTACCCCTTGTCGCAGTCCAACGTCCTCAGGGTCGCACGATGCTGTAAGGGGTCCACCTCCCGATAGCCCCTTGGTCTGGTATGTATATGACAGACACAAAAAGGTGATCAGGCGAGGGAAGGAAAGGAAGGGGACTGCGGGGAGGGAGATCTGAAAGAAAAAGCACAAGGCAATATGGTTAGGACAACCCCTAGACTCCCGTACTCAATGTTTCCCCTATTTCCCCTGCTGTACCTGTAAAGGAAAGAAAGCACTCCTGACTGGGAGACCTGGAGAGCCGAGGAACAAAGCAGTTCGTGACCTATAGAAAGGACATGGTTTAGCCACAAGATACCCCTACTTGCTTTTCCCCTCCTTCTCCTTTACCCCCAGAACAAACGGACCTACCACAATTCCTGAACCTCGGGTATAACAGGGGGAGGGGAAGGACGTATGTCAGAAGTCCTCTCCGCCCCTGTTGGAATACAAATAAACAATTGAGGTGCAGCGAAGCTTAAGCCCTGTTCGGTGCCTGCAGCTCCGTCACCGGTTTCTGTACAACTTAGAGCGCTACTCCCATGCTCCTGGGATAGCGTGAACTAAAGAGAACCCCAGCGGGGGGGCCTACTATCGTTCTCCGGGAAGGTTTCCCTCTGACAGGAGGAAAATAGGAAAGGCTCCAATCCTTGGAGTCGCTGGTATGCAATTTATCATAAACACAGTGCAATGTCTCACCGCTCGGGCGATCCCGCAATGCCTTGGAAAGGCGTCCAACGGAACCGCAGCAGTTCTGTTTCACCCTCGGATTATTAGCACGGACCGGGGAAAACCACACACACAATAGTGCGCGACAAAGGCAGCGGGAAGTCAAGGCTGGTGCGAAGCACCCCTACCAGAACGCCACTATCGTCCGCACTCGATCTCGTCCGCACTCGAACCTGGAAATCCAAAATTACCGGCACCCGCTTGATGCCGGAAGTTCCTTTTCATCGTCTTCGCGCCGTGCGCGATGACGTCGGAGCGTCATCTCGCAAAGCGCGCTGGGATATGTAGTTCCTTACGCCCGTCTCCTACGGGCATGTCGCCCTCGGGCTGTCAGTGCTCTACGGTGAGCCACAACAGTACATCCCTCCCCCGAAGAGCACTGACATGAGCACGCTTTCGTGGGATGTTTCTTGTGGAACAGGGCAACGAGTTTAGGAGCGTGGACCTGGGAGGCAGGTTCCCAAGAATTTTCCTCCTCCCCGTATCCCTCCCACGCCAGGAGGTACCACAACCTGTTGCGGTAAATCTTGGAGTCCAACACACCCCTCACCTCGTACTCTGCCTCGCTCTGTACCACCACTGGTGCAGGCTTTCGATTGGGCCCTACCCGTGCGGGCTTCACTAGGGATACATGAAATGCAGGATGGATGCGTAACGTTGAAGGCAGGGATAGCTTCACTACCACAGGGTTTACCAATTTAAGCACCCGATAAGGACCGATGAATTTGGGATTAAAAACGCTGAAGCGTTTAAAACGTATGTGTCTTGTGGACAACCACACGTAGTCACCTACTTTATAGACAGGCCCCGACCTTCTGTGCTTGTCCGCGGATGCCTTGTAGTTGCGCTTCGCAGCCCTTAGATTGCTCTTTGCTACGAGTAAGTTTGCCTGTATGCGTTCTATCCTACTCTGCGCCTCGGGGATCTTGGTAACCTGCGCAGGATTCAGGAAAGGGGAAAACCAAGGATGGAACCCATAAGAGCAAAAAAAAGGAGTAAGTTTGGTGGACGTGTGCGTAGCGCTGTTATATGCTACCTCCGCCAACCATAGGAAATCCACCCACTCGTTATCAGAAGCGTTGGAGTAACACCGAAGGTATTGCTTAAGGGTTTGGTTAACCCGCTCTGTCTGCCCATCCGTCTGGGGGTGGAAGCTGGTGGATATGTTGGATTCAATTCCCAAGGCTGAACACCAGGCCTTCCAGAAATGGGCAGTGAACTGGCCGCCTCTATCGGAAATAATCTTTCTGGGCAATCCGTGTAGGCGTACCACGTTCTCCAAGAGCAAATGCGCCAACTGGCCTGACGAGGGCAGCGCTTTACAGGCGACGAAGTGCGCCATCTTCGTTAAATAATCCACCACCACCGTGATCACTGTGCATCCTTTATCACGCGGCATACCCACAATAAAGTCTACCGAGATGTTCTCCCAAGGGAGGTCGGGTGTGGGAAGAGGTTGCAATAAACCTGCTTGTTTGGTATGGGACGCCTTCATTTGATTGCAAACCCCGCAGTCCTGGACCCATGTGATCACATCCTTCCGAACCGACGGCCACCAGAACTGTCTCAGGATTCTGTCAAGTGTTTTTTCCCTGCCGTTGTGACCTGCACAGGGCAGTTGATGGCACCATTTGAACGCTTGTAGCCTTAATGTTCTGATGGGCAGGAGCAGTTGTTTTCCTCGTATCGGTAGCCCCTGTACTAGTTTCCAATCAGGATTGTCTTTCAGCCAGTTCTTCCACTTTGGTGTCCGCACGTTCTGTGATACGCTCTTTAAGAATGGATCCGTGCAAGTCGCCCCAATTACGTGTTCTGGGCTGATTATGGCTCCTGTAGTATCAGCTGAGGTGATGTCTTGGGATGCTTGCCGGGATAAAGCGTCTGCTTTCTTGTTATCCTTTCCGGGTCTGTAAGTGACAAGAAAGTTGTACCCTGCGAAAAAGAGTGTCCACCTCATTTGACAGGGTGTGAGGTGTCTGGCTGCAGTCATAAACTGTAAATTTCTATGGTCCGTGTAGACCGTAACTACATGTCTGGCGCCCATCAAGTGATGCCTCCATTCACTGAAGGCATTCTTGATGGCTAGCAGCTCCTTTTCTGCAATATTGTAGTTGCATTCAGCGGGGTTCAGTTTTCTGGACATGTAGGCCACCGGATGTAAACGTCCTGTCTCGCAATGTCTTTGTGACAAGACTGCTCCCACCGCGGTGTCGGAAGCGTCTGCCTCCACAATGAAGGGGTATTCCGGGTGAGCATGGGCCAACACCGGGGCTGTCGAAAAGGCTTCCTTTAGCTCTTCGAATCCTTTTTGGGCTTTTTCAGTCCACTGAAACGTCGACTGTTTACGCAGCAGTTGCGTGAGAGGGCTGGCCACTTCCGAAAAGCGGTCGATGAAACGACGATAAAAATTTGCAAACCCCAGGAAACACTGCACATCCCTAAGGTTACGAGGGGTTGGCCATTCCTTTACGGCCAGTACCTTTCTTTCCGACATTTCCTGACCCCAAGGGGTGAGGTTTACTCCTAGGAATTCTACCGATGTTACCCCAAATTCACACTTACTGATCTTGCAGAATAAGTGATGTCGTCGCAGGGTTTGCAGAATGGTCTTGACATGTTGTGGATGATCTTTGGTGTCCTTAGAGTAGATCAGGATGTCGTCTATATAGACGACGACGAAGCGGTCAAGGTGTTCACGAAGGACATCATTTAAGAAGAACTGAAACGCCGCTGGGGCGTTACACAGCCCAAACGGCATAACCAAATATTCGTAGAGACCGAAGCGCGTTTTAAACGCGGTCTTCCACTCGTCTCCTCTCCTCATACGGACCAGATGGTATGCCCCCTTTAGGTCAAGACGTGTGTATATCACTGCCTCTTTGACCTGCTCCAGCAAGACATTGATTAATGGAAGGGGATACCGGTTCTTCACCGTAACGGCGTTCAAGGCCCTGAAATCCACACACGCGCGCAGCTCGCCGTTCGCCTTAGGGATAAAAAAAAGAGGCGATGCAGCGGGAGATTTCGACACTCGTATAAAGCCCAAGCTCAAGTATTTATCCAAATACTCCCTGAGGTGTTTATTTTCGGGCTCCGTTAGGGCATATACGCGTCCAGCTGGAACGACCGCTCCGGGGATCAGGTCGATTTGACAATCGTACGACCGATGCGGTGGTAAGACTTCTGCCATGTCCTCATTAAAGACGTCCTCGTATTCCTTGTATGCGTCTGGTAAGTTGACTGCGTGTTCTACTGCAGTCGCTACTTGATAGCAGATAGCCAACGATGAAGCTGGGTTCTTGGGTGAGCCATTGCAATTAACCAAGCAGTAGCCTGAGGTATAAAATATGGTCTTCTCCTGCCAATTGATGAGCGGGTTGTGGAGACGTAGCCACGGCAACCCCAGGATTAATCCATAATGGGGTGCCGGTATGACATTGAAGGAAAGAAGTTCCTGATGCTCAGTCCCCTGTCTCATCGTTAAGGGCTCGGTATGATATCTCACCGGACCGGACTCCAACATCTTCCCATCTACGGCGAACACCATCTCAGGCTTGTCTTTCTCTTGCAAGGTGATCCCTAGCCTTACCACCTGGGCTTGATCCATAAAACACCCCGTGGCCCCCGAATCCACCAATGCACTGACCGGAATCCACTCCTCGTCCACCAGGATGTGTACTTCGACATAGAAGTGGTTTTTGTTGTGTAGGTGTGAGTCCTCCAAAGAAGGGATGTACATTGCGCTCAAAGGACTCCCTTCCTCCTCCTTTAAGCAGAGTCGTTTCCCGCAGTGGAGCCGTTTGTGCGAGTTACCGCGGCCTTTTGTTCTGGACGGGGGACCTTCGGCCTTAGGCTGCATTCTCGTATGAAATGACCCTTTCGACCACAGTACAGGCACAGCCCTCGCTTCCTCCGGTAGTCTCTTTCTTCCACCGATAGCGGGGAATGAACAGCGCCTATTTCCATGGGCTCTGTCTTGTTCTGTACCCCGGAGTTCGTAGAACGAGAGTATTCCACGCTTGGCACGGGTTTCTCCCTCTTTCGGTGCTCCCCTTTACGTTCGCTCATGCGATGGTCCAGCCTTAGGACCAAACTAATGAGAGCTTCACAGGAGGAGGGTTGCGGGTCGATCTGAGCCAACACATCTTTCATGTCTTCACTCAGACCCTGGTGGAAGATTGCCGCATGTTTCCCCTCAGGCCACTCAGTTTCCGTAATCAGTCTCCTAAAATCGTTGAGATAGGAGATGACGTCCCGATTGCCCTGACGCAACTCCAGGAGATCTCTGTCGGCTGAGAGCGTGGCCGCTCGTCGATTAAAGATTTTCTCAAATTCAATCAGAAAGGCGTTCCAATCATACAAGATATGATCGTCTCTTCTCACCAATGGAACGGCCCATTGTGCAGCGTCCCCGGATAAATAGGAGAGCAAGAAGGCGACTTTCGAATGGTTGGTGTTAAATGCCCTGGCCTTACAGGTGAAATGTAACATTACCTGTGTGAGAAAGACCTGTAATTTCCCGCTATCCCCATTATATCTTTCGGGAGTGGCTAACGGAACAGGCGTGGGGATTTCTACCACCACAGGAGCAGCTGGGATAGCGCGGGGGGTGCCAGCGTCAAAGGGGTTACGCTCCAAGCGGTCTACCTGCGCCTGTAGTGTGGCAGTTTCTGTTCTAGAGGTGACTACCTCGGCCTGTAACAGGGCCAAAGCAGCCAACACGTCCTCTAAGGTGGCCATCCCACCGTGCGACTGGGAGGACTGCTATTCGTGGGCCGGTAATTTTGTCGCAGTCCAACGTCCTCAGGGTCGCACGATGCTGTAAGGGGTCCACCTCCCGATAGCCCCTTGGTCTGGTATGTATATGACAGACACAAAAAGGTGATCAGGCGAGGGAAGGAAAGGAAGGGGACTGCGGGGAGGGAGATCTGAAAGAAAAAGCACAAGGCAATATGGTTAGGACAACCCCTAGACTCCCGTACTCAATGTTTCCCCTATTTCCCCTGCTGTACCTGTAAAGGAAAGAAAGCACTCCTGACTGGGAGACCTGGAGAGCCGAGGAACAAAGCAGTTCGTGACCTATAGAAAGGACATGGTTTAGCCACAAGATACCCCTACTTGCTTTTCCCCTCCTTCTCCTTTACCCCCAGAACAAACGGACCTACCACAATTCCTGAACCTCGGGTATAACAGGGGGAGGGGAAGGACGTATGTCAGAAGTCCTCTCCGCCCCTGTTGGAATACAAATAAACAATTGAGGTGCAGCGAAGCTTAAGCCCTGTTCGGTGCCTGCAGCTCCGTCACCGGTTTCTGTACAACTTAGAGCGCTACTCCCATGCTCCTGGGATAGCGTGAACTAAAGAGAACCCCAGCGGGGGGGCCTACTATCGTTCTCCGGGAAGGTTTCCCTCTGACAGGAGGAAAATAGGAAAGGCTCCAATCCTTGGAGTCGCTGGTATGCAATTTATCATAAACACAGTGCAATGTCTCACCGCTCGGGCGATCCCGCAATGCCTTGGAAAGGCGTCCAACGGAACCGCAGCGGTTCTGTTTCACCCTCGGATTATTAGCACGGACCGGGGAAAACCACACACACAATAGTGCGCGACAAAGGCAGCGGGAAGTCAAGGCTGGTGCGAAGCACCCCTACCAGAACGCCACTATCGTCCGCACTCGATCTCGTCCGCACTCGAACCTGGAAATCCAAAATTACCGGCACCCGCTTGATGCCGGAAGTTCCTTTTCATCGTCTTCGCGCCGTGCGCGATGACGTCAGAGCGTCATCTCGCAAAGCGCGCTGGGATATGTAGTTCCTTACGCCCGTCTCCTACGGGCATGTCGCCCTCGGGCTGTCAGTGCTCTACGGTGAGCCACAACACCCCTACAGTGTCTAAGTCCATTCTTAGACATGGTAAGTGTAGTGCTGTCATTAAGAGTATATGGTGCAGGGAGTTTGTCATTACGAACTCCACAGCACCATAATGGCTACACTGAAAACTGAGAAGTTTGGAATCAAACTTCTCAGCACATTAAACCCACACTTATGCCAGTGTGGGATTTAATGAAAAATGCACACAGATGGCATCTTAAAGATGCCCCCTGAAAACGAACCCACCTCTAGTGTCCAGGCTGAGTGGCTGCTTTCAGCTGCCACCACCAGACATGTTTCTGGACCCCTGGATCGAGAGCCTGCTGCTCTCTGAGGCCTGAAACAATGTACATCCTGGGATGAGATGCCAAGCCTCCACCCCCAGGATGGGCAGGGTTCACGAAGGGGAAGCTTCAAAGGCATGCCGCCTTTGTGAGCTTCCCTAGGCCACTTGCAGCTCTCAGCAACTAGTGGGAGATCCGGCGGGAAAAACAAGTGAGGAAGAGAGGTGTGCCCACCTCTGCTAACTCCAGCCCTCAGGTGGGGGAGGCGAGGTGAAGCACAACTCTCGGTCCACGCCATCTTGAAAATGGGGGGGGGTCTCAGCCGACCAGGGACAGGCTTATGCCCCCCTCCCACTGGATGGAGACATACTAGGGAGTGTACCCACCCCAGGGAAGGTAGCCATACCTACATGTAACACCCCTAAATCTAGTATTTAGGGGCACCCCTGAACCTTGCTTCCTCAGACAAGAGCCTGCAACAAGAAAAGAAGAAGGACCGAACAGCAGTGCCGAAGCTAACAAGAGGAAGACGCCCACTGACTTGGCCCCAGCCCTACCGGCCTGTCTCCACCTCGAACTTGCGAAATCCCGGTGTGTCCTGCAGCCAGCAACCTCGAAAACCCCGGAGGACCTGCCTGCCTTCAAGCACAAAGACTTTGTTTCCTGTGAACACCAGATTTGTTCACCTGCAACCTCAGGCTCCGTCTGGACACCACAAATCTGCCCCACTCTGCACCCACCGTCCACGGCCTGAGCTCGAGTGGGCAAACACCACGAGAAGGTCACCCCAGCGATCCTGAATGGAGATCCGGCAACCACTGACCTGCCTCAAGCCTCCAGCCGACACCTGCAGCCTAAATCCAGAAGACCCCCCAAACCGCGACTAGGAGCTGGTAAGAAGATCCGACCCCAAAAGGCACCACTGCACCCGACACCCCATGGCCTTGTGTGACCAAACCAACGGTGCCTAACCAACCCCTAACTTCCCAACTTACCTTTCGAAGTGGTGGTCGCACCCAGAAGACCTTCGCCCCCGAGCCTGCAGTGTCTTTGCCAACTGGAGGTTCTCTATTAAAACCAACAGGGCGCCCGACGTCAAAACAGCATCCTGCACCCGGCCGCCCTAGTGCCGCTAAGGGTGCATCTTTGGTGCTAATTTGTTTCCCCATTTGCCGGAGCTAAAGTCCAGGAGCTTTGCTCCCACAACCCAGTGGCCTGCTTGCCAGCAGCCACCAACCGGAGGCCCCCTATCCCCCATTGGATAACATTGGGCCTCAGCACTCTGCACCCGGCCGCCCTAGTGCCGCTGAGGGTGTAACAAGAGTGCATCCTTGACCCTGGGGAAACCCTTGTTCTAACCCCAGAAGCTCAACTCCAAAGACAGATTACTTACCTGGTAACCGTAAACTTCATTTTTCTCCATAGGAATCTATTGACTGTTTTTTCTCTGAAAAATGTTGTGTGGAGTTGATTTGTATGGAAACCAGAAAAATAACAATTGTGCAAAACTGATTTTACTTACCTTTTCTCTAAGAAATGTCCCAGTGTGATATCTAGGCATATCACACTGAGTAGAAAAAGTAATCTAAAAAGTAATCTCAAAAGTTTCGTAAAAGTAACTTACCAGTCATTTTCATTACAAAGTCGATACAAAGTACATGTATAGCATTTCACAGTATTGCATTACCAGTAATTTAAACGGTATCCATTTCAAAGTACATTTACAATTGCATTTCCAACTGTATATTTACAGCAAAGTATTTATCAACGTACCTGTGCCAGGCTTGCTTGGTTCTAGAAAATAAAATAACTAAAAGAATATTTTTATACAAAACCAATTGGTCTGAAGTTCAGTCAGTGTGTGAAATCATTTGCTGATTGAGTGGATACAACAAATGCTTAACATTGTCCTCTGATACTGCCTTACTGCTTGACCACAATACCACTAATAGAGAGTAAGGTTCTAACTTTGACTGTGCCTTACTTTGGGGTTCCACTGGACTCTGTGCACACTATACCTCACTTTGGTATAGTATATACAGAGCCAGCTTCCTACACACATCTTTCATATAGTTGCGCAAGCTCAGGAGTTTTTTGCTTCCTTGCAAAAGGCATAAAGGAGGGGCATAGTGAGGAGCGATTTTTATGTTCTTTTTGATATAATGTGTGTTCTATAGTATATATAACATTTACCTTTTCACGCCACTGATACAATTGTTGAGTGGAATGCCTTCGCCACAACAACTGTAGTCTATGAGTGCCATGTTAAGGCACTCAATCAATCAGGGAATTGTAAGCGTGCTACTCACCCATGAGGGTCTCAAGGCATTGAGGGGTGGATGGGTCCGCAGATCTATTTAGCCGAAGAGCCAGATCTCGAGGGTCTTCCTGAAGGTGTTCAGGGAGGGGGCGCGTCTGATGTCTGCCGCTAGCTCGTTCCAGGTCTTGGCTGCAATGTGAGAGAAGGATCTTCTTTCTGCTCTGGCTCTGAGAATGCGCGGGGTTTCGAACGGTGTGAGGTTGGAAGATCAGAGGTTTCTTTTGGGTACATGGAAGTTGATTCTGTCGTTGAGGTATTTGGGTCCGTTGTTGTGTAGGCATTTGTAGGCGTGAGTGAGGATTTTTCAAGTGAATCTTTTCTCCACGGGGAGCCAGTGGAGACTTCGTAGGTGTTGGCTGAAGCGTTAGTATCAGGGGATGCCGAGGACGAGTCTGGCGGCGGTGTTCTGTATTTTCTGGAGTATGCGGAGTAGGGACTTGTTGATGCCGGCGTAGAGTGTGTTTCCATAGTCCAGTCTGCTGGTGATTAGTGCGTGGGTGACTGTCTTCCTTGACTCAGTGGGGAGACACTTGAAGGTCTTGCGGAGGATGCAGAGGGTGTTGAAGCAGCTGGAGGTGACGGCGTTGACCTGTCGGTTCATGGTGAGTGATGAGTCAAGTACGATGCCGAGGTTCTTGGCATGGTCTGAGGGGGTAGGTGGGCTTCCAGAGCGGTTGGTCACCAGGTGCTGTCCCATGCAGAAGGGGTGGTACTGAGGACGAGGACTTCTGTCTTCTCGGTGTTGGGCTTCAGGCAGCTGTTGGTCATCCAGACTGCGACGTTTTGCATTCCTTTCTGGAAGTTGAGTTTGGCAGTGGAGGGGTCTTTGGTGAGGGAGAGGATGAGCTGGGTGTTGTCAGCATAGGATACAATGTTGAGGCAGTGTTGTCGGACAATGGCTGCGAGGGGGGCCATGTAGATGTTGAAGAGGGTGGGGCTCAGGGATGAACCCTGTGGGACTCCGCAGGTGATTTTCATGGGGTCGGAGAGGAAGGGTGCGAGTCTGATCCTTTGGCTTCTTCCGGTGAGGAATGTTTTGATCCAGTTCAGGGCTGTTCCTTGTATGCCTGCGTCGTGTAGTCTGGCGACTAGTGTGCGGTGGGAGACGGTGTCGAAGGCTGGCGATAGGTTGAGTAGGATGAGGGCTGCAGAGTGGCCTTGGTCCAGGAGGGTGCGGATGTCATCTGTGGCGGCGAGTAGGGCACTCATTTAGGTGGCTTGGGTGGGGAGGCTGTGGGAGAAGGGGAGGTTGCAGTACAGTGGGGAATGTGACTGGGATGGTGGGCAGGTGTTCCCCCGTCAAGCCTAAGACAGAAGGGGCTCTAGGAGGTAGGGAGAGTAGAAGGGTGGGTGGGTGCACATTGTGGGGTCATGTGGGGGGGCAGCACTGCTAATAGACTTAGCTATGATAATAGATCAGGTTGGAGGATAAAAGGTGGGCGGGGCAAAATCCAAGGTACATCATGGCTAGTAGACAGTTAAGAATACTTTCATACAAAGTAAATGGATTTAATAGCGGAGTTAAAACACGGGCAATGTTCTCCTGGTTCAAATTACTGCAAGCGAATATAATTTGTCTTCAAGAGACACGTTTGAAGAGTGGGGCTCCCTCGCTCAAAGTGCCAGGTTTAATTCAAGATGCCTTTCTACCGCCTCTAGTGCAGCAATGGGGGGGGGGTGGGCTGTACTTATCGGTAAAGAAATACAGTGCAAGGATCTCAAAGCTCATAGAGATCAGAGTGGTAGATGGATGTGGGTACAAATGATGATTATGAATCAGATGTTTAACCTTGTGAGTTTTGGCGGCCCTGTGAAGAGCCTGGATTCTTTATTTAGCTTCGGGAAAGAGGAGTCGGGCGTTTAAGGCTCCGTGGCCTGAGTCCAGCACCCGCACTGCTGCCCCTTTCTCTCACTCTTGCAGGCTCCATCTTCATGCATGTGTGACGGGTTTCCCTTATTTCCCTTCCTCCTTCTTTCAACTTTGTGTGTTTTTCTCTCTTTTGCGCTCTGGTTAAATGTCAGATCAGGAGAAATGAGTGCCGGTGGCCCCCGCTGGCCCTAATTAAGCACCGACATAACCCTTTATCCATCAGATAGGCACGCCATATTCTTGCCTTCTTAACATAACGATGATGGCTTGATGGGCCATTACTCACCCACCTTTCCCATCCCTATCCAAAGGAAGTTAATCTTACCTTCACACTAACTTGTTAATACTCTGTTTGTGCTACCATGGACCTCTTCATGTCATTCAGTATGAGAATTCCAGTCTTTTAACACTGCCCTGCCATCTTCAGTCTGTATGTATGTACACCTTAATGTTTCAGCTATAGGCCAGGGTAGCATACCTCCAGCCCCAATTAACAAATAGCTTCCAAATAGCGTCAGTGCATCATATTACGAACCCCGCCCCCCTCCCAATAATGCATCATTTTCTCACACCCAGGATGATCACATTAGACCCACACATGTGCATCAGTGTGCAGTGGAGCACTATTGCAGGGCGCACAAGTTTCGCACCATGAACACGATTGCTTTGCAATTCCTTTTATGATTATTAACCAGTCTGCAAATAAACATATATTTTCTACCAACATGTAATTAAGCGTTCATTTTTCTTTCGCTTCCCTTTTGATACTAAACTTTCTGTTGTGCTTGTCCTTTTCCAAACTTTTGTCAGTCTCGAAACAGCATTAGGCTTTTCCGCCACTTCGGTGCAACACACCTATGTCCAAGCACCTCTAACCTGTATAAATTAACACTGGACGCTAATTACAATGTCAAGATCAGAGGCTGTACTGACATGTTTGAGAAGAAAGATTCACCTTCACCTCCAGCCATCTCGATGTCCTTCATTTTGAATGTTCTGCAAAAAGGTTAACAAACTTTGGCTGATTTTGAGTTATTCAACATTTATCTATTCGGTTGTGTCCACACCTGACCTGATGACTCTAATTTTACTGTACTTTAGAAATACAGTAGTAGGGCCCAGAAATACATTAGTAGGGCCCTACCTGTACGAAAGGCAGTGGACACACCTTGAATAATTACATTGAACTGCTTGAGGTCCACGAGGAAGAAGCAGGTCAGAGGGCCTCAACAGTACCGCATGACCCAGGTAGTGGTAGCGGTCCTCCAGTACTATAGGCGTCCAGCACTAAGAACTTCTTGCAGAAAATTGTCAGAGCACTCAGATCTGCTAGAGTATCCTGCTGCCACTTATGTGATCTCAACTTATACATTTAATTGAACTTATTCTTTACAGCATAGGTGGAATCCATCAATAAACAGATGAAATATTAAATTAAACCATAAATGCTGTAGGATCCATAAAGTGTGTTTCCTCCTAAACAGCGTTATTGGCGCCATGAGACAAACCTGCAAACTTTCACTATTTTACACAGTTTGTACTCTTATTCACAACTTTATTTCCAAACCTAATGATTTTTCACACGTATTAATGTTGAGGACTTGCTTCTAGGGACATGCTGGTGTTGGTACTAAAGCCCCCAGCAATTTGGGATTGGTTGGGACTTACGTGTTAAAACATCCCTGGCCCCTATAATGTTAGTGTTCCCTACGCCCTTGGAAAGAGTAGTGCTGCAACTACCACCTCTGATCAGGCCCAGACTGGAGCTACTAAGCAGGAGGCGTTTTCCCAGTAGGCTTGCAGGGTGAAGAACCAGTTTTTCTTTTGGTGGGGGCTGGGTTTATTGCTGGGGACGAGCAGGCTGTGTTTCCTGCCTGCAGAGCTTGTGCGCTTTCAAAAACGAAAACAATGACAAGCAAAAGCTAAACAACGATGATGGTTTCAACCCAGATCTGTGACTGGAGGTGAGTGAAAAGTTTCAGTCGTCCATCATTTCCTTGTGTTTGCTTTTTCGCCCTAAGTTGGCAGGGTATGCACAGACGTGGGTCCCTTGCTCACTTAGCCACTGGACTCAAGTTAGCCTGGCTGATAAGGGGTGTTCCTCCGAAACCGGTCCCAGGCTGCTTGTTTCCGGTCCAGATAAGACCTGGCTTGGCAGTTCGGGCTGGACTGCTCCCACGAGGAACAGGGTCAAGACTGATTTCATATGACTGGGTCTGAACTGGGGAGGCAAAGTGAGCTAAAGAACGATGATGGATTCAACACAGACCCCAGACTGGGGGTGAGTGTCTGGAAAGTGCCAGCATCTGCTTGTGTTTTCCATGTTTGCTATCAAACATGTTTTAATCATACCCCAAAACTGTTGCCGATGTTGGAGGTATAATTCCATGCACTGGGGGCACCTCCGGAAAGCCTCCAGTACTCCCGGTAACAGCCTTCCAGGGTCTGCCAGCAAGCTAGTGCTGCTGCCGACCCCAAACACAATTCTGTCCTCCTGCTGCTGAGCTGGGGAAGATAGAACAATAGGTTTCCTGTCACAGGGAGGTGTGACCACCACCCAGACAGGACTTAGTGTATTGGATTGGGGTGGGGGCGCTTGTCAGTGTCACCAGACTGCTTTGAAGGGCACATTTGGTGCCCTCCTTGCATACTCTAGTTAGAACCAGTTCAAGGAGCCATTGGCTCCCACTCTGGTGTGAAACTGGACAAAGAACATGAGAGTATCCTCCCCTCTTTTTAGCCCCTCCGCTAATTGGGACCCATGAGTCATCCTAACCCCTTTCTTAGGGTATAAAATGGCTTACCTGTTAGTGGGTCCTCAGATTCGTTGTGGGACAAGACTCAAGCCTGAAACCACATCACCCTTTGACCGTCATGACACTTGGACTTTGCCTGGAACCGAGACTGTATCAAGGAAGACTCCTGCTGCTCCTGGTCTCACTGTTATGAGTCTTCTTCATCGTCTGTATCTGTGCTTCTTCCAGGATCTTCAACAGACCTGCGGGCATCAAGGACACCCAAAGTAATATCCCTTGGAGTGAAGGAGTCACTGTCCTACATCTGCAGGCACCGCAATGAAGCTGATCAGTCTGCTTCTTCTGATGTCCCACAGACTACGAAGGGCTCAGCAACCCAAGTGTCGGTTCTACATCTCCCTCGAGGACGGACCTGTCCTCTCTGCAATTTTGAGGCCAGTATCCTTCGTTGGAACCACTGGGTCCGAACCCTTGTGCACTGGGTCAACTTGCCATTGCCAAGGACTTGTTGGTTGTGCACTCTAGAGATCTTCAGGCTACAAGAAGCTCCAGCATCTCTTCCGGCCAAGACCAGCATCCTCACTGCATCCTCTGCACCGTGGGCCTTCATCTTTGGCGAGCTGCTCGAGATCCTCTTGCGACTCCTGTGACTTCGACCTGTGGGTCCTCTTGAAGGTCTTCTCCTGCTTCAGTGGGCTTCCCTGCTTGCTCTGGACCTGCTCTGACTTTCCTGCATTTGGTGAGTGCCTTGGACCTTGCTGGTCCCAACGTTGCTCCTTCATCATTTTCCAAGTCTGTTGCTGCTGCCAAGGCTTGTTGGTGCTCCCGCCAGACACCGACCCCCTGGTTCTCAACTTCCGACGTGGGACAGCTCATGAACGACTCCTGGTGTTTCTCAGTGTTGCCTGGTCCTCACAGCTGCAGTGACAAGGTCACCGTAATTTCACCTGCATCTTCCGTCATCGGTGGGCATTGCTTTTTCGTGCCTCCTGGCCACCTGTGAGTGGCATAAACTATTCTTCGTCTGCTTGCAGGTTCTTCCCACCAAGAATACACCCTTTGATTCCACCGGACTCTTCCACAGTTTGTGCCAGCAGCATTGTTTCTGAAGTCCTCCATTGTGGTCCACGGCGGTTTTCGATGCCACTTCGAACCTATGCACCCGGCTTCCCTAGTGTAGGTATGCTGGTTCCTGGTGAATCCACGGGTGGGGTGACTCGCCAACCTTCTGTATTCCACAGAGTTTCTTCAGGGTCCTTCTTCAAAACTGCAACCACGCCTATCCAGTTGACTTCCAGTGAGTATGCATCTGTGTTTCCAATTTGCACACAGACTCCGTGGGGGTCCTGGGTACTTTCCTTGGGTGGTTCCTTGGGTCCCCAGCTCTTCTCAGTCTCCTGATCCAAGTCCCGATTTCAATAGCAATTGGCATTCTACTTTTTTAGCATATGGTTTGGTCTCCCCTTGGAGACCACTATGTATTGTGCTTACTTACCTCTTGCAATTGATGTATTTTTGTGTATTTGTGTTGATATCTCCGGGTAGGAGATATACCAATGTGTTAGGGAGTGTTTTGTATTAAATAGACATTTTTATAACTACATTGTGTGGTTCTTTTTTGTTTAACCTACACTACATGATTAGATCTGGCAAAACAAGCAGCTTAACACTCCTCCTGGACTAAGCATGAAGGCTGCTCTCCAGAGCTACCACTTAGAGAGCTTTCTATGGCTGTCTAAGATCCCTAAAATCACTATAAGGGTTGTCTGGATTACTGCAAGATGCTTCACTTAAATAGGTTTGCACCATATACTAAGCCAGCCTCCTACAGTAACTATGTTGTTCCTGTTTACATTTCACTTGCTTTACTTAATCTTGCATTCCCTATGAGTGTTTGCTTTCAAGATGTTATTATACTCTTTTTTTTCAGGCAGCATATTACTCTCAGCAAGTGCATAATTTGAATTGAGTCGCAGTTGCGGCTCCTACCTAGAAGCAGCAGTGAAGTGGGGTGGGAGGGATCGGATTAAAAAATAAATAATCACTTATCTCCTGGCAGGCTGGCTGGACGGCTGTCGATGCCTCTCCTGTGTCCTCTTCCTGGCTTCTTGGAGGAAGTAGGAAGCACCAGGGCTCCCCGCAGCCAATCACAACATTGCAATGCAGTGTTGTCATTGGTCTGAGCGCAGTGATACGGCGTTCAGCCATGGGCTGGAGGGTTGGGCCTGTTCTTCTCTCAGGCTGCATTACTGCCTGAGTAAGGAACATGCTATTTGAGCATCACTGTTTGACCGGCTCGAGAGGGCTGGCCAATCACTCATTCTCACATAGGGAGTGCAAACCACTCCTCCCCCTGCTCTGAGAGCAGTCCCGACCCACAAAGATGCCGCAACGGGAAAAAATAAAACGATAATAACCTTGAATTATTTTATTTTCCTTTTTGTACACTGCATAGAGCAGTGGGGCGACACTTCTCCGCCTTAGTGGAGTAGCCGCCACTGTTGAGTCGCATCCAGGTGTTATAGCGGGTCGTAATTGGGTTGTAGCTGAAGGCAGTGCGAGTTTCTCTCAGTGGGGCAGTATGGTGTTCAATGGGGGGAGAAGATGTGGCATTATGACCAGAGCTGCTGAATTTGGAAAAGGGAAACCAGGTTCAGCCTTCATGATCAGTCCAACAGACCACTCTCCTGAGGGATCACATTAGACCTTAGAAGGCCCCGCTAGACCTTAGAAGCCCTGATGTCTTACCACCAGCATGTGAACCATAGCGGTGGCAAGTGTGGGTTAACCATGAAGGCCTGTCTATAATCTATACTGAAGTTCACCTCCAGTCTTGACGGCAGACTTACGAAGCAGCACACCCTAGAGCGACAGTGACTGTTACTGAAGTCCCAGGACCCTTGAGGCCAGTCGGACTCACCCATCGGTACCTCCATTCCCTGATTTCAGCAGTAGTCGTGCAACTCACCACGGATTGGCAATGCAGGCTATGCACGCATACAAAATTCAGGGGCATATTTACAAGAACGTAAAGCTAGTAGCAATTTTCCAGTGTAAATGTGAATTTTCAAGATCGCCACTTCTGTTAGTGGGACTTAACGAAAATGAGACGCAAGGTAGGCGTTCTTGTGAAGAAAAAAAAACTGCTGCTAAACACACAACGCAACATTTACAGGGAAATCCCAGTACGTCGATAAACCCAAAAAACTGCTGCTAAGTTAGAGGCAGTTTTTTAAAGCCAAAAAATAACTGGTCTGAAAATTGGTGCAAACACTTAGGCCCACATATAAGATGTCTGGGTGCTGGACTGCGCTGCAAGGAATATTGCTGCGCTGCCCTGCGCCAAAACAAAAAGTTAAGATAGGGCGCATTCCTGGGCTCCATTTATGAAAAGTGTCACATCACTGCGACAAAAGAGCGATTGGACACTTTCATTGCGCCCTCCTTGCGACACCATGGCTGCGCCATATTTTCTGTTTACGTATGGAATCCTGATGTATCTGTCACCCCTAAAATCATACATAGCTGCAGTTGTGGTGCAAGCATGACGCAACTCCAGCAATTCATGGGGGCATGCCTTTTCCTATGGCACTGCGTCACCCTTACACCTGCCGCAAGGCAGGCGTAAGGTTTTGATGCAGTGGCGTCCTAGAATTGTCACAGTGAAATCTGATAGATTTCACTGTGCCACTTCTATGAGGCTTTGTTGCGAGGGAACGCCCACCCAGAATACATCATACCTGACGCAGGTATAATGTGGCACAGGGCTTTACAATGTCACACACATGCCTACGTGCATCACTTTGTAAATATGGCGCAACGTGGTGCAAAATTCACGCTGCAAGTAAGTCAAGAAAATTATGCACCGGCGGCGTTAAACTGTCGGAAGTTGCTCATGAATAAGCCCCCTTGTATTTTTTCCTACGTTGAAGCACAATGGCTGCCATGCGCCAATGCAGGCACCCTTGCGCCATGGTGGAAGGGTGACTGTGTTGCGGAGTTGATTGATTGTTGTGCAGGAAGGAGACACCTACATGCACAAAACCTATCAATCCAGGGTTTTTCCTCTTTCTCAGTGTGCTGCAAAATGCTGTACACATTGAAAAAGTGAAAAAAGAGGAGCAATGAAAACATTTCTCCTCGTAGCGCCTCCCAAACGTCACCCTTGAGGTCGCATTAGATTCTGATGCTTTCCGAAGTTTACGGTTTGTCGTAAAGCTGGGAATGCTTCAGATTTCATTAGTTTGGAAAGGGGTACATATTAGTCCATGAAAAGTCACATAAAGTGGCTTTGCTTGGCCTTGTAAACATGCTGTGGCACACTGCACAACTGGAACGTCAAACATGTGAAGTCACATGCTGCTAGGACAATGGTAGAACTCCCACGATTCATCCTTGGCAAGGTCAACAATGCCATGGACCTTCTGCCATTGCACCTCAGAGCATCAAGGAGACCACGACCCTTGACATGTATTGCTCACCTGAACAGCTGCTCTGTTCCCTTTGGGTGAAAACTGGACCTGATCCCATCTAAGTGCTGACCTCTGTACACCGGAACTTCAGCAACAGGAAGCTGGAGACCAGGAATTGCAGAAAACTAGAGACTCTCTGGAGATGTCTGTAACCGTGGAAGAAGAAGAGACGCACAACCAGTCAACATTAAATTAGGTTATCTGCCGTCAAAGGAGTTACGTCCGGGAGCTGAACGGACTCCACACTGAATTACCATGTCTCAGTTGAGCCCACATCGCTGGGGGAGAGTTCAGGAGAAATGTCGGGATCCTGTCTCCGAGTGCAATTGCACAACGTTGCTGCCGCGGGCAGCGTCTTTCGCCTCTCTTGTATAAGCTGCTGCAAATTGGGGGTGGCTTGTAGCTGTGGCAGGGACACCTGCTCCTCCTTTGCCTCCCAGTACGACTGGTTCCATGAATAACAGCTTGTTGCGCAGACCCTTTACTCCCGGTCCGCAGCACCTGTTGACCAGTAGATTGCAGCCAGGTCCAGATCTGTTCAACTTCGTCAATGATTTGCATGTCAACATCTGAGATCACTCTAAGCCTTTATGGATAGAGGGGGGGAGTATTTGATGCCCAACTCTCTGAGGCATCGCTTAACCACTAGAGACAAGCCCCTCTGCACCCCAGTGGCGTAGTCAGGGAAGAAAATAACTGTGGTGTTAGCCACTTTCACCTCCCACAGCTTGAGTAGTTCCCTCAGGAGACTGAAGAGAAAGTGTCTAGGACCTGTTCCCTGCAGCGGGCAACTCACCGGCACCCAATGGACCTGCCCCACAACAAAGAATGGGGATAGTGAACCTGTTGGCAGTAAGTCACCAACCATGTCTCAGTATATGCTACTGCATCAGCCGCTTCTGCTCCCTCAGGCAGACCCAACACCCTCACGTTGTTACACTGGGAGCAGCCCTCCACATCCTCCGCTGTTCTTGCCACTGACTTCATGTGTGCCATTAGCTGCTAGACCTCCAACGTTGCACCAGGGTACTCGGGGGGACTTAGGCCATTTCTTGCTCAGTGTTGTGTACCTTGTAAGTCAGCTTGTTATGATCTGCATGCTCCTGGATGAAGTCAACTGTGATTTTGTCTATGCGGCCCCAAAAGTAAGTGCCTGTTTGTTCCAGGCTGTCCACGGTCACCCGCCCCAGTGGCCAGTGAGCACCAGCCTTTCGGTTCACCGACAAGGAGGAGCGGCCAACTGTCTACGACGCCCCCGTCTGCAGCATCAGCTTGTATGGTCCCTCTAATAAACCGAATGAAGCAGAGCAATTCTTAACAGATATATGTCCACTGCACCATCTTCAGTTTCCATAGCAATCAAAATCTCACACATTTAACTCGACTTCAAATGATATGGTCATAACTGTGGTCATCTGAATGGCCATACAATTATCGCCCTGAGATAGCTTTAATTTTTAGATCGAAGCTTAACAGACAGCACAGCTTCCCTATGAATGCATCCTGCCCGATGCATACCACTGACTTTGTGGTTTGTGACTCACATTTGCTTACTTTCTATTTGTTTGTTCCATTTGTTTTAGGCTGTCCAGTTTGTTGGTCCCTTGCCCAAATCCTATTTACTGTATTCTTCCACCTGTGCTCTGTTTCTGTGAACAGGCCTTTAAATCTTGTTCTTATGTTGCCACATTTGATGTGCATTCAAAGACAGAGGTCCAATGTCAGGCTCTATCTTCAAGGGAGCTTGGTGTAAAGTTTTCTTTCTCTCACTTCAAAGTGAGAGGATTTATATGACAATCATGCTGGCTACTGGGGGTGCGCTTGAGGAAGGCTGTAGGATGTTATCTTTTTCTACCACATAACAAAATGTTAATGCCAGTAAATGAACAGTGTAGATATTTTAGAATAAATGCACAAGTTACTTACTTGTGTAACGATATATCTGTAAGAGACATTAGTTAGTGATAGATTCCTTACCTTAGAATATCCCCAGGCGTCACACTGGATCCAGAAAGTTTTCGTCAGCAGTACCCCTGAGCATCGGCAGGCGTCGTCGTACAGCTCCGCGTACGTCGCTGGCGTCGTATCTGCCGAGATGACGTCATCGGAGCTACTTAGATACGCCCACGCGCGCTGTCGGTTCTGTACACAACTTTTCCATGCCAGGAGCGCAGAGCCATACCAGAGACCGACTACTGGTGCAATAGAACTAGGGCCCTAAAAGGGATGACCTGAACCCTAGAGAACAGTTCGCAGAACGGGGAGGATGGGCGGGCGGTAAGGAATCTATCACTAACTAATGCCTCTTACATATATATCGTTACATGAGTAAGTAACTTGTGCATCTGAAAGAGACCCGTTAGTGATAGATTCCTTACCTTAGAATACATACCTAAGCAATACCAACCCCGGTGGTGGGTCTGCGAAGTGAGATTACACCAGAAAGTCACGGAGAACTGAACAGTCAAAGAAGCCTTCTCTCCGGACCGGACTGTCAAGGCAATAGTGCTTAGTGAAAGTATGCAATGAGGCCCAAGTGGCCGCCTGACAGATGTCTTGCAGGGGGACACCGCATCCCAATGATGTAGTAGCTGCTGTCGCCATGGTACAATGGGCGCACAGCCCAACCGGAGGTTCCTTTTTAGCTAGAGAGTAACAGGCTTTAATGCACAAGACAACCCATCGGGAGATAGTGTGCTTGTGCACAGCCCGGCCTTTCTTGGCTCCCATGTAGCCAATAAAGAGCTGGTCATCCACCCGGAACTGTTGTGTGCGGTTGAGATAGAACAAACGCGCACGTTTTGGGTCCAGGCGGTGGAGCCTCTCCTCTTGTCTTAAAGGGTGCGGAGGCGGAAAGAAAGTGGGCAAAGTGACATGTTGGCCCGAGATGAAAGGCAGAGACTACTTTTGGTAGAAAGGAGGGACGCGGTCGAAGCACAACCTTGTCCGGATGAATCGCCAGGAAAGGAGGTTTGCAAGAAAGAGCCTGGAGCTCACTCACCCGCCGAGCGGAGGTGGTGGCCACCAGAAGACAGTTTTCAAAGTTAATAACTGCAAAGGACAGTTATGAAGAGGCTCAAAAGGAGCGCACATCAAGTATGTGAGAACCAGGTTCCAGTCCCATTGAGGTATCATAAAAGGAATAGGAGGGGAAAAGGGGAGTAATGCCTTTGAGAAATCTATTGACAACTGGGACTTGAAAAGAGAGGGCTGATCAGGCAGCCTAAGAAAGGTTGAAAGAGCAGAAAGGTAGCCCTTGATAGTGCCCAGACCACAGCCCTGCTGGGCCAAAGAAAGAAGGAACAATAGGACCTCAGAAAGAGGGGCAGCAAGAGGATCAACAGAATTCGCTGTGCACCATGCCACAAATTTTTTCCACCGACAGGCGTATACCATTTTAGTGGAAGGACGCCTGGCTGCCAGAATCACATTACAGACTTCGGGAGGCAAGTCAAATGGAATCAGCTGTCGCCGCTCAATCTCCATGCAAGGAGGCGGAGGCTGGACAGGTTCGGGTGGAGGACCGTCCCCTGTTGCTGTGACAGGAGATCCTTCCGAAGAGGCAGTCGGATCAGGGGATCCACACTCATACTGAGTAGCTCGGGATACCAAACTCTTCGAGCCCAGTCCAGTGGCACAAGAATAACTTGGGCCCGGTCACGCCTGATCTTCTTCAGCACTCTGGGCAGAAGTGGTATAGGCAGAAAGGCGTACAACAGACCGCAACTCCACTCGCGACAAAAAGCGTCACCTAGCGAGTGCCGCCTTGGAAACCCCAATGGGCAGAACTGCCGTCATTGCGCGTTCTCTTTGGTGGCAAATAGATCTAACCAAGGTTCTCCCCACTCCTGAAAGAGACCTTGCACCACCTCCGAGTGAAGACGCCATTCGTGATCCAACATGCATCTGCGGCTGAGTTCGCCCGCCCTGGCGATCAGAGTACCTGCCAGGTGTTGAACCACCAAGGAAATGCCTTGACGTTCCAGCTACGTCCAGAGACGTAGAGCCTCCTGACGTAGGGTCCACGACCCCACCCCGCCTTGTTTGTTGCAGTACCACATGGCGGTGGTGTTGTCTGTGAACACCTGCACTACTCTCCCCTTGACAGAGGGAAGGAATGCTTTGAGTGCAAGTAGGATCACTCTGAGCTCCAAAATATTGATGTGGAGCTTGGACTCCGCCGGAGACCAGAGGCCTCTGATCTCCGCCTTTCCCATGTGGCTGCCCCATCCCAGGAGGGACGCCTCCGTCACTACTGTGTGTTCCGGTTGGGGAAGGGAGAGGGATCTGATGCTGACCCAACGCTAGTTCATGAGCCACCACTGCAAGTCTTGTGCAGTGCCCTCCGAGATCTGGACGTAGTCGGACAGGTTCCCCCGATGCTGCGTCCACTGGAACTTCAGGTCCCACTGCAGAGCCCGCATATGCCATCTGGCATGATCAATTACCAGGATGCAGGAGGCCATGAGGCCCAGCAGCCTCAGGGTCTTCCTGATCGAGACCCAAGACCAGGGCTGAAAGATCGGAATCATAGTCCGAATGTCCCGCACTCGCTGTTCGGGAGGATAAACCCGAAACTGCGCCGTATCCAGAACCGCTCCGATTAAGAGGACCTGCTGAGAGGGAATCTGGTGCGACTTCGGCACATTGATGGAAAACCCCAGCAAATGCAGGAGGTCGGACGTAGTCTGGAGGTGGGAGACGACTGCCTGTGGCGAGCCCGCCTTTAACAGCCAGTCGTCGAGATAGGGGAAGACTGAAACCCCTGATCTGCGCAGATGAGCTACAACCACTGCCATCACTTTCGTGAACATCCGAGGGGCACTGGTAAGGCCGAAAGGGAGCACGATGAACTGAAAGTGATCGTGGCCTACCGTGAACCGAAGGTAACGCCGGTGGGCCGGCAGGATGGGGATATGAAAATAAGCATCCTGCAAGTCCAACGCTACCATCCAGTCTTGCGGGTCTAGGGCAGACAAGACCAGAGCAAGCGTGAGCATCTTGAACTTCTCCTTCCGGAGGAAGTGGTTGATGATCCGGAGGTCTAAGATAGGCCGCAGGCCCTTGCCCTTCTTTGGAACCACGAAGTAGTGGGAATAACAACCATGACCTACTTCTGGCATCGGAACGCACTCGATGGCCCCCTTGGCCAAGAGGGCCGCAACTTCCTGCTGAAGAAGTGACAAGTGATCCCCGACGTGGTGGTACTGAGGTGGCATGGCTGGAGGAGTAGACTCGAAGGGGAGGGAGTAGCCCCTTCGGACTATTTGCAGAACCCACCTGTCCGAGGTTATTAAGCGCCAGTGGGGAAGGTGATGGTGAATCCTGACACCCACTGGCGTCAGGTGGGCCTGAAACACCGGACTAGGAAGGTTTAGAGGCGGCGGTGGCAGGGGAGGTGGTGGATTGACCCACCCGCTGTCCTCGGGGCCCACCACGGCAGGTCCCACATCCGCAGCTGCACTGAGACTGTGCAGGCTTGCGGGTCTGAAAGGAACACGCCTGGGCGCCCTGACCCTGACCTCGAAAGGACCGAAAAGGGGATCCCGAGGGAGTACGCGTGGTGGCGAGACCCAAGGACTGGGCTGTAGCCCGAGAGTCCTTGAAGCGTTCCAGGGCGCTATACGCCTTATCACCAAAGAGGCGTGTGCCATCAAAGGGCATGTCCAACAAGGTGTTCTGGACATCCCCAGAGAAGCCAGTAGTTTGGAGCCAAACATAACAATGGAGCGCCACTGTTGTGGAAAGTGCCCTACCGAGATAATCGGCCGTGTCAAGCCCACAACGAATAGTACATTTTGCAGCATCTCTCCCTTCGATAATGGCTTGGGAGAGAACCACCCGTGCTTCCACAGGGCACTGAGGCAGCACCTGTGCCACGGTGTCCCACACAGAATGGGAATAGCAGCCTAGCAGGCATGCTGTATTCACCGCCCGCAACCCAGAGCTGGCAGATGTGAAAATCTTTTTCCCAAATTGCTCCAGTTTCCTAGATTCCTTGTCTGGAGGAGCAGAAGGGAACGCACTCAGCAAAGCAGAAGCCTGGACAACCAGACTCTCAGGCGTCGGGTGTCTTTGAAAAAGCTGGGATCACCCGGCGCCAGGCGATGGCGGCGTGCCACACCCTTGTCTACATTAACTCCTCTGTTAGGTTTGATCCAGGTGCTCAACAGGATATCAATAAGCGCTTCATTGAAGGGCAGTAACGGCTCCGCAGAGGAGGACTGCGGCTGCGGCACCTCAGTCAGGAGATTGGTCCTGATGGGTATAGAAGGGAGCTCGAGGTTAGGAGCCTCAGCCACCTTACGCAACACCACTGAAAAGGTCCCAACCTTCTCCGTGGCCACAGAAGAAGGGGATAGAGTACCAGGGTGTGGAGAGAAATCCAGATCTACTGGACCCTCCACATCGCCTTCCCATTCAGGCTCATCCTCGCATTGAGCTGCAAGAGGGTCCTCAGAGCCCTCCCAGTACTCCCCTTCGTCCACCGGTTGTTGAAGAGGCCGGTAAGGACGAGGTGCCCTGGGAAATGGGATAAACTCCCCTCCAAGCAATGGAATGGGAGGGTAAGATACCAGACCCGGCACCAGCGCTGGATCCAGGGCCGGCGCCAGCGGCGCCGCAGGGTATGGTGCCGGCGTAGCCGAGGCCAAAGGCGGCAGCACGGAGGCAAACAAATGTCGCAATGCCAACACGAAGGCTTTCACTCCATCTGAAGTCGCGTACGGTCCCGGAAAGAGTGGGTAGGCCGCAGACAACAACTGAGGTTCCAACAGAGCTGCGGGGGAGTGACCAACCGCCCGCCCCTCCACCGCGTCCCGTGACCGGTGAGGGGTAGAGGAAGAGCGATGTCGCTTCTTTGACTTTTGTATGGCGCCTAGACTTACCTGTCCCCGATTCCGACGAGCGATACTGATGGCTCCGCGACCGGTCCCTCGACCTCCCACGGGATTGGGACCTCGATCGGCACGGAACCGATTGCCGGACCTCCAACAACTTGCGGGAACGCTCCCGCAAAGCTTTCGGCGCCATGGCCCGACAATCTGGGCACGCCTCGGGGTCATGGGCGTGCCCCAAGCAGAAGAGACATACGTCATGCGGGTTCGCTACCATCATGTTTCATCGGCAGGCCCTACAGGACTTAAACCCGGGCATCCCTACTGCACCAGGAGTCAAGTACTTGACAAAACAAGTTGTCAGAAGGGGGTACCAATCTCTCTCGGATCTGCGCTGCTGCGCAGAAAAAGAAAGAACTGATGTCAGCGCGCGTGGGCGCGTCTAAGTAGCTCTGATGACGTCATCTCGGGGGATACGACGGCAGCGACGTACGCGGAAACGTATGCAGACGCCTGCCGACGCGCAGGTGTACTGCTGACGAAAACTTTCCAGATCCAGTCTGACACCTGGGGATATTCTAAGGTAAATAAGATAAGGAATCTATCACTAATGTGTCTCTTTCAAATCAGAATATTAAAGGCACAAATTAAGCCCATTTTTTGGTAATTCTGAAGTGTGGTGGAAAAATATATTTTAATACAATCGAAACAAATCAATACACTAGATGATGACATTTCCACACATTATCATTTGTGTACTGTATACTTTTATCAGTAAACCTGTAGGTCTGTGGAAATGTAATGGTCATTTCAATTCAAGAGGTGTTGTCTGTAGCAGCAGTACGCTACCACAGCGTGCTTACTTCCCTTTACCCCACCCCGCTCTACAATGCACAACTCCACACCACTGTAGTCTACTCCACATTGTGTCACGGCACTCTACTTTTCACCACTCCTCTCCAGGCCACGCCACTTCACTCTATGCCTCTCCACTATGTGCCGCTCTCTCTGCCAATGCACTCTACCCCACACTCCTCTACTATGCATCACTGCACTATGTGCCACTCCATTCTGCAACACTACACTCTATATCACTGCACTCTACACCAGTGCACTCTACTCTGTACCGCTCTCTCTGCCAATGCACTCTACCCCACACTCCTCTACTATGCATCACTGCACTCTGTGCCACTCCATTCTGCAACACTGCACTCTATGCCAGTACACTCTACACCACTCTAATGTACTTTGCATTCTATGCCACGCTACTCTACGCCACAGTACTCTACCGTGCAACACTCCACTCTGAAACTATCTACTCTAGCCCACCTCACTCAGCGCCACTGCCTCGGTTCCACTCCACTGTCTACTGCACGCCATGCTACTCTACTCTACTCGGCACCACTTCACTCTACTTTCCAATACTTTACACCACTGCACGCTACACCATTATACTCTATGCCACTCTAGTCTATCCTGCACCACTGTACTCTATGCCACTGCTCTCTATGCCACTCTACTCTGCATTCCACACTAATGCCCTCTATGCCCTTCTCAATACACCACTGCACTCTAAACTTGTCTACTCTGCACTGTCTGCCACTGTACACTACACCACTGCCCTCTACTCTGCACCATTCTACTCAGATGCACTCTACGCAACTACAATCTGAATCACTCGACTCTATGGCACTCCAATCTACTCTGCACCTCTCCACTTTACACCACTCTGCTTTGCAACATTGCACTCTCCGCCACTGAACTTTCTGCCACCCTACTCTGCACTACTCTACGCCAATGCACTGTAAGCCACTGCACTCTATGCCACTGCATTTTACTCTGAAAAAATCTGCTCTACGCCATTGCACTCTACACCACTCTATTCCACTCTGCATATTCTTCTTTACAACACTCCACTTAATGCCACTGCAATCTGCCCTGCGCCACTCCACTCCATACTATACCGCTGCACTCAACACCACTTTATTCAAAACCAATACACTCTATGCCACTGCACTCTTTGTCAAACTACTCTGCACAACTGCACTCTACGGCACTTTACTATGCAGCTCTGTGCTTTACACCAATGCACTCTACTCTGCAATCTCCACCACTGAACTCTACGCCACTCTATTCTGCACCACTGCACTCTATGGCACTACACTCTACTCTGCACCACTCTACACTAACGCACTCTACTCCAATTCACTCTGCCACTACACTCTACGCCACTCTAATCTACTGTGCACCACTACAATCTATGAAACTGTACTCTATACAACTTCACTCTACGCCTCCCTACTCTGTGCTAGCGCACTCCATCCCGCTCTACTATGCACCACTGCACTCTACACCACTCCAATATATGCCAGTCTACTCTCCAACATGGTACTATATGCCACTGCACTCTACACTGCACCACTCCACTTCACTCTACTCTACTCTACTCTGAAACAATCTATGCTACTGCACTCTACACCATTCTTCTCCACTCTGCACCACTCCACTCTACGCCACTCCACTCTACGCTCTGCCACTCTTCTCTGCACCACTCTACTCTGCTCCACTGCACTCTATACCACTCTATTGTAAACCACTGCTCTCTACGCCAGTGCCCTCAACACCACTTCACTCAAAACCAATGCTCTCTATGCCAACTACTCTGCACCACTGTACTCTATGCCACTATACTCTGCAACACTCTACGCCACTGCACTATGTCACTGCACTCTACACCACTGTTTTACTTTGCACCACTCTACTCTGCGTGACTGCATTACTCCACACCACTCTAATCTATTCTGCACCACTGCACTCTACACCACTCTACTGTATGCCACTGCAGTCTACGCCTCTGCACTCTACTCTGCACCACTCCGCTCTACACCACTTCCCTGTGCTCTGAAACAATCTACTCTACGCCACTGCATGCTACACCACTTCACTCTATGCCAATGCAGTCTACCCCACTTTACTCAAAACCAATGCACTCTATGCCACTGCACTCTTTGCCAATCTACTCTGCACCACTCTCCTTTTCTGCTTTACTCTAGGCCACACAACTGCATTCTACGACACTACACTCTACTCCATTAAACTCTACTACACTTCACATCACTCTATGCCACTACCACTCCTCTGTACGACACTCTACACAACTCCCTCTATGCCACTTCACTCTACTCTACGACATACTAGTTCACTCTACTCCACTACCAGCCACTCCACTCTACAAAAATCTACTCCGCTCTACGCAACACCCTCTATGCTAGTCCACTCTGCTCTACACCACTCAACACTCTATGCCACTCCACTTCACTGTACTTCACGCTGACACTCTACTGCACTCAAGTCCATCCATGACACTCCACAATACTCTATACCACTCCATGACACCCCTCTCCACACCACTCCACTCTACGACACCCCATTCCATGCCACTCTCCTTTACCCTACTAACTTTTAGCCATGCTGAACAGCAGCTGCACTGGTGTGCAGCACGTCTAAAACATATTGGCAAAGCCAATAGCTCTTGCATAGGCAAGACCCACTGGATTTGCCAATGCTTGTTAAGCTCATGTCATGTAAAAAAAAACTAGAGAGAGGCTTTATGTCAGACGCTGTCCCCCAGTGGTTCCCTTGGGTCTGCTCTCGTTAGACGTTGCCTGGTAAATGTATCATGCATATTGTGGCTTCACCCACTAGACAATTTTCCAGCCTCAAGCCATTTCATTGGTGGGTTAGGCCTTCAAGTTCACCCTCGGAGCACTTCTATTGTAAAGCATGGTCTGTCAAGTGTCATTGCACTGCCTATCATTATTGATATTTACTCATAGGATATGAGCAGTGCCAGTTATTTTTCAGCCACATGCATGTAATACAGTGACCATTGTCGGCTGCTGGAGAACTTGGCACAACTTGCAGATGCCAAGTCCTTAAACACTAGATTGAGGCGGTGGGCGGTACGTCATTTGGGCACCGGTGAGTGAGCCCACAGTCTCTCCCAAGTAACAAACATTGCTCGCATTCTGGAATGCACAGGGAGATGTGAGGCTTAAGATGTTTTGATAGCTGTATTGTTTCAGGAGGTTATTTTTGTTTTCCAGTTCTCCGTATTTGTTATGCTAAGGCTAAAGTTTCATAATATTTTCTGAGTGGTCTGAGCCAGAGCGAGCACTGTAATGTTGGTTCAGTATATTTAGATATTGTATTTAACTTAAAGGAACCTTTCCACCCAGAGAAGGCAACTAATTATGTGGGAAATCAATGCACTGCTAAATTGCTTTACCCAATGTTTCCTACACACAATCCCACCTTCCAACAAGTCTCCATAGGTCCAATGCTTCAAGCCTCTAGCCAAGACACCCAAAGAACAAGTAATTTACCTTTGGTTACCCACTTTCTAGAGGATACTCTACTTGACCACAGATTAAACCCAAGCATCACACTGGATTCTAGATATTTTTATAAACATTGCTCCCATGTGCCAGCAGGTGGTGTGATGTGACTCCGAGTGGGCTGCGCCTCCCCCAGAGGTGACATCTGAGGTGCATATCAGCACCACCCATGCGCGCTGATGTCAATTTTTTTTGTGACTCTGCACACACTCTCAGACACGGAACACAGTAAACTGATCGGATTCAACAGCAAGAAGATATCTAAGATGGGACATTTTTATGCATGGAAAAATTCCATAGAATGGGGAGGTAGCAGGTCAATGAGGAATATGAAATGAAATGAATAAAAAAACTTATACAGAACTCTAAATCTGTAGGTATCAAGGCGCTGTGTTCCAGGATTCCTAAACCCCCTCGGGGAAGTCAAACCGAAGATGGAAAAAGCCACGTATTTAGGTGTTTTCATAAAGGCGCAAAATACATTTTTTTGCACTATGGCTTGGTAAATTATTACATAATTTGTCAGCTGCAACTGAGAAGGAATGTGCGCCCCATCTGGCCATTCGGAATGTATGCACAGTAAATTTTCAGCTTAAAGCTGATCGTAAAAGCCTGGTGGGCTTATACAGACAAAAGGCAGACCTGATAGCTAGTGGGCCCTTGCCGTGCAAAGCTAGGTGGACTGTGCAGAGCTCTCTGAAAATCACCCGCTTCCTGACTGGAAGCCAATAGCGATCTCGGAGACCATCTCTCAGAAATATTTCGGGGTGCAGCTGCATTTTGACCCAAATAAACTTTATTTAGACAGTAGCTGTTTATATCCAGATAGATCGCATTACCATAGTCTAATTTCGAGGTGATTAACACCATAGCCACTGTTTTGCGAAGCTCCTCAGGAATGAAAGTGAACATCAGTGGCTTGCGGTATGGTTTACCTGCAGATTGAAGTTGAGGGCGGTATCGAACAGAACCTCCAACTTCTTTACTGACTCAGCAGGCATTGGAAGGGACCCACAAGAATCCGGCCAACAAAGCTTTGACCAGATAGAGTGCTCGGCTTCAAAGACCATAAATTCAGTCTTATCGCGGTTGGAGTATACACTAGAAAGAGCGTTAACAAAAGTGAGTAACATGTATTTCTGATGGTTACTTCTAACCGCAAATTTCTCATCTTGTGAATAGATACCAAAGCAGTACTTCCCAAGGTGGTGAGTCTGTAGAAGGGCTCAGGCCAAAAAGTCCTGCAGGACTGAACAGGTGATATGCCCATCGTGTAGGCAAAAGTGCTTCATGAACATGTGACTAATGCCTACTTAGCAACCAGGCAGATATCCAGGACACATATCTGCAGGTCAACCCAGTGGTAACAGCGTTGGCTCTGGTGGACCTTCTGGAGAGTGCTTCTTAACCAATGTGTAGCAGATGCTAATATAAAGGACTATTTATTGTGAGATGGTCCGCTTCTGCACTGCCTTCCTTTCTTTGCTCCAGTGAACCCCACAAAGAGCTGGTCGTCCACCCGATGGTCCTTGGTACGATCATTGTAAAAGTTCTATGCTCTTTGGGGGTCCAAACGATGGAGTTGGTCTTCCTCTTTAAAATACAAATATCTTTATTGTTTCAGTTATTAGCCTTAAAAATGTACACATAAAAATATTTACTTAATATAAATTCAGTTATAAACACATGTAGCAACAATCCGAGGCCTGAAAACACAGTTCACCTAATAGAATCTAAGAATAGGGTGATTACAATTACGACATCTAATTGTTGTGCATATGACTACTGTCTTAAAGTGCAAGTGTATATATAGATTATAAAAAAATCATAATTTAAGTTACATATAAAATAGTTCCTATAAAATAATTTGTTTATTGTTTTTATTATCTTTCTGTTTACTACATATTTTCACCATCAAAACATATGCCTCAAGCATATCACAAGACAGATACAATTTTCTAGGCACAGTAGTATCAGCAGCATGGCTTAGTTAAATTATGCACAATTTGAGTAATGTTTCTCACACAAATCCATTTAAAAATAAAAAACATGTGCAAATCAGCCACCTCTAACCTAAAGCAATTTCATTGGTAGCATTTTAACATCCAGTGTACCGTTGGGTATTCTCAGTTTAGGTCAATGATTGACAGTGACCAACAACTCTTTCACACGTGGTTAGACTGCCCATAGGCAAGAATCTATAGAATTGAGATTCTCCTATTACCATGACTAGAGAATCTAGATTTCATTAAAGACACGGAGGCTATCATTATGCATATCCCTTTTAATGCGTCCCCAAGCAACCGCATACATCATAAAGCAGAAAGGTTCCAGAACATTAAGAAACCTACAAAAGGCATGAGGACATAACAATCAGCCTCTTTTAAAATGTGGTATAGAATAAGATTAGTCCAATAAACTTTAGAGTCCAGAGAAGTCCTTTAGATCGTCATGAAGCGATGGATGAAATGAAGAAAGAACTTTTCCACAGATCAAGATAATGAAGTTTATGAAAAAGAAGAAAAAGATATAAGAAGAACAAGAATGGTAAAAATTCAAAAGTGGAAGTAAAAGGGTGATTAAGCACATGTACAAGAGAGAACAAGTAAGCATTTATAATAAACATCCCCAATCATTACATTTGCATAAAGAACAAAATATCAATATAATAATGTTACAATGAAATGGCAATATAAGTACTGTATACAAAAAAATCAACCACGCAGGTGAAGGGGTGGGAGGGATAATGTTAGCCTCAGTGTCTTTAATGAAATCTAGATTCTCCAGTCATGGTAATAGGAGAATCGCAATTTCATTACAAGACCAGAGGCTACCATTATGCATGTTGGTAGCCTCGTAGGACAACATCTGACATATGAGAGATTGGTTTACAGTAGTGTTTTGCGAATGTAGTAGAATTAGACCAATCAGCAGCTTTAAGAATATCATCCAACTTACCACCTGAACAGAAGGATTTACTGGCCATAGCGCCTCTGATGGAGTGAGGTTTAAATATATTCAGATCGATACCTGCTAGATTCATTCGATTTTAACCCATCTAGCGATAGAAGCCGAGCTAATAGCTTGGTGTGGTTTAACAAAGGAAATAAGTAACTGATTCACACCAGAAGGGCAAAGAGAGGTCATTCTATGGTCATATTCTTTCATACAGTCTACAACACAAAGTTTTTTGCAAAGGTCAAAGCGTGGGTAGAAAATAGAGTCAGACATAGTCTTGGTTCTTCTATACAACTCGAAATTGACTCCAAACATGTTATAGGATCTATATGAAATATCAAGAGCTTTAACATCAGAGACTCTACGGCAAGAAACTAAGCAAAGTAGTGTAGCGAGTTTGATGGAGAGATTCTTTCTATTCAAAAGGTTATTTTCAGGCCAACTACAAAAGAGGTCAAGAATAACATTGACATCCCATAGAGATTGGTATCTTGGTTTAGGAGGTCTCCTAAGTCTGATACTTTTGAGGACTCTACAAATAATGTTGTTTTTACCTATTGTTTTACCATTTATCAGAGCATGTCCTGCGGAGATAGCTGACCTATAGCAATTGATAGATCTATAACTAAGTCCCCTTTCGAATTGTTCGACAAGGAAATTAACTAGGTCAACGATAGGTGCCTCCACGGGATCCAGGTTCCTTTCCAAGCACCAACGTAACCAAACCTTCCAGATGTTGTTATACTGGTAGTGTGTAGCGGGGGCCCAAGACTCACTGAGGAGAGTTGAAGCTGTCGATGAAAGTCCTATGAGATGGTTGGGTTTCCTGACACTCTTCAGGCAAGAAGGCTCAAATTCCTTGTTTGGACTAGAAGGTGAATATGACCGTCTACCTCTCAGAGTAGATCCGCGAGGGGAGGAATTAGGAAGGGAAGGTCGTAGGAAAGTTCCAGAGTGGTTGGAAACCATGCTTGGGATGGCCAGAAGGGAGTCACTAGGACAATTGAAGAGTGTTGATGTCTGATCTTCTGGAGGACTCTCTGTATCATAAGCGTAAGCGTTGATCCCTTTCCAAGATTGGAGAAATGCGTTCACCGCTAGAGCACCCGGGTCGGGCATCCAGCTGTAGTAATTCTCCAGTTGGAATGTTAATCTGCTCGCAAAGAGATCTATTTGGAAAGGACCCCAAAAATTGTTGAGAGAATTGAAAACAGAGGTGTTGAGCTTCCAATCGCTATGATCTAAGAGGAACCTTGAGTTCCAATCTGCATATAGGTTTGATTTTCCTGGGAGATATTCTGCTCTTAGGGAGATCTGTTCTAGACAGAACATCCAAAGTTTCTTGGCTAGATTCGATAGATCTGTGGATTTTGTCCCTCCCAGACGGTTTATGTAGGCAACAGCGGACATGTTGTCCATCTTAGTATAACTGATCTGCCTTGAAGAGAGTGTTTGAAACTCATTAGAGCATAAAGACCGGCAGTGAGCACTAGAAAGTTTATATGGAGAGAAGATTCTTCTTGAGACCAAACTCCTCCTGTGTTCTGATCCAGAAAACAGGCACCCCAGCCATGGAGGCTGGCATCTGATTCTAAGACAAAGTCTGGGGTTGAACCAAAAATTGCTCTGCCATTCCAAGCGTCTAAGTTCTCTAACCACCAGTTCAGTTCCAGCTTGGCTTCTTGTTTTAGAGAAACACGATCTCCGTACCAGAGACCTGATCTCAGAGCCTTCGCTTTTATCCTTTGGAGGGCTTGATAGTTTAATGGGCCTGGAAAGATAGCTTGGATAGAAGAGAAAAGGCGGCCCAGAAGTCTGCCTAGTTCTCTCAAGGATAGATTTTCTTGTTTGAGAACATGTCTTATCTCTTTCCTGATTTTGGATATTTTCTTTGAATGGAGGAGGAGGAGACAATTTGTGGTGTCCACAGTGAAACCCAGGAATTCCAAAGTTTTGGAGGGGGATAGTATTGACTTTTATTTGTTTATGATAAATCCCAGTTTTTCTAAGAGATTTATTACAGAGTTCAGGTCTTGGATGATTTGAGAGTGATCCTGAGACAGGATCAGGATATCGTCCAGGTATATGATAAGGCGAATACCCTCTTCTCGTAGGCAAGAGGCAACTGCCCTCATCACCTTGGTGAAACACCAAGGGGCTGAGGAGAGGCCGAAAGGAAGAGCTTGGAACTGAAAAAGATGATTTTTCCAGATAAATTGGAGAAAGGGTTGATGAGTCTTGGCCATGGGAATTGTAAAATAAGCATCTTTTAGATCTAATTTGACTAGCCAATCTCCTTCTAATAACAAGTCTCTCAGAAGATGGATTCCCTCCATCTTGAAGTGTCTGTAAACAAGGTATTTGTTGAGTTCCCTTAAGTTTATGACGGGTCTCCAACCTTTGTCCTTTTTCTCTCCTAGGAATAGTGTGCTCACAAATCTTAAAGTATGCATAGGGACTTCCACGATTGCTTCTTTCAGAAGCATTGAGGAAATCTCTTCTTCTATTATTTTTTCTTGATCTAAGGTGAGTGGAATGATTTTGGGAAGGCAAATTTGTGTCGGAATGTCTATAAAGTCTATCATACACCCATTCACAGTATTCAGGACCCAAGGGTCTTGGGTGATTAGTTTCCAGTTGTGAGAAAATAATTTTAGTCTGCCTCCTACCTTTGGAGAGAGGGAAGGGAAACTGGGAAGGATCATAGTACTCACTTTGAGGGTTGATGTCACTGGATGCTTCTCTTCCTCTGAAATTTCTTGAGCGAAATCCTCTCCCTCTTGGGGGATAAAATTGAGGTATGTTTGGGGGTTGGTAACCTCTTCCGCCGTAGCCTCTAGATCTGGAGTATGGCCTGCGGTTGAAGCGGCCGGAAGATTGTCCCCTTCTTCTGGCCCTGGCAAAAAGGTTGTTATTGTTGAAGATTCTCTTCATATTTTGAGGGGCCTTGTCTAATGCCGTAAAGGTAGATACGTATTTACCTAAGGTCTTGATCATGTCTTCACCAAAAAGTAAACCTCTGGGATTGAGAGAGGGTTCCTTTTCCGCTTGGTCACTCAGTTTGGGACTGATTTTGGTGAGAACAACTCTTTTCCTCTCAGAGTTGATGCTGGCATTGGCGTTGCCCAATAAAACTAATGCCCTTTGGCTCCAGCCTCGGATTGCTTCGGTGTTAAGTGGAGAGCCATTGATATGGCTATCTTCTGCAGCATCGATGATTTTAGCTAGAGGACCGACGATATCTAGGAGACTATCTTGGCAAATTTTAAAAGATCGTTCCATTCCTTTCCTGGGGTCTCGCCCGAGTTTAAAAAGATATTTGATCAATTCTGGGTCAAGATTTGGGGTTTGGCAGACCTTACCCTCAATGAAGGGTCTAGAGCATTCGTATCTTAAAAGATTTCGTGTGTCTCTTTTCAGAGGGTTTCTCAACCATTTTGCGATAAATTTGCAAACATGATCTTGTGGAACCCATTCTGTACTCCTTGGGTGTTTAATATTAAGGGGAGAAAACATCTCTTCCCCCAATGGATCTAAAATGATGTCCTTGGAAGAGGAAGGCAGAACATCGTCAAAGGGTTGAGAGTTAAATTCCTGATCGTCCTCATCTAAGTCGAGGATATATTCATCAGGGAACTCAGAGGCATCATCGTCAATAAAATCATCATCATCATCATTATGATCAAAATGTTTATCAATGAAATGAGCACTTCGATAGTTTGTGCCGCTAGGGACACCCGTATATTTAGTGCCGCTAGGGACACCTTTAAAAGTCGTGCCGCTATGGACACCTGAAGTATTTGAGGTGCGAAGACCTCCCTTCAAATTTGAGGTGCTGTGACCTCCCATAGTGCTCTTGGGGATAAAATCGATGTTTTGAATTTTTTTAGACCTTTTTCTCCTTATTTCAATGAGATCATCATCATGAAGGGTATGTTGTAGTTCGGTAGTGTCATGCTCCTCAGGAGGGAGTGATCTTTTAGACGTAATAACTTTAGATAAAGTTGACAACATACAGGATGTCATTTCATCATGAATCATGCTTTTGATTGCCTCGTTCTCCATATTAGGGATGGGGCGCTAGCCTCAACTTAGTCTATGTCAGACATGGAGAATAAGGGGAAAGATGTTAAGTAATGAAAAATATAAATGTATCTATTCCCGTATATATATATATATATATATATATATATATATATATATATATGTATATATATATTTTTTTATTTATTTTTTTATATTAATTTATATATATTATTATATATTTTTTGTTTGTTGAGAAGATTGATTAGAAACTAGGTAAGCTCTTTTTAAAAAAAAGAAATTATGGGGGAAAAATATAATGAAAAAGTATGTCTGCCTTCTTCTTCTCTTATTAATAATATTATTTTATAAGATTTTATGGGGTAGAGGTGGGAGCAATAAAGCAAGGCTGAAATAAAATATTTAGCCCTTAAAAAACGATCTTTTGTGAGTCTTTTTCCGATGCTCACGCAGGAAAAAAACGAGTAACAGTTACTGTGCTCGAGCGTTGCCAAGGGACTCACAGTGGTTAGAGGAAAGTTCCCTGGCAACGCGCAAACGTTGCGCGCGCGTTGCCCAGGGACTTTCCTTCAATTTGGTGCAGTGACGTTTTAAGAGGGACCGAAAGGAAGTCGATGAAGCGCGGATCCCCACGGGAGATCGAGGGGGTTCTCCATGAAGGAATGGTGCTAAACGAACTTGCCCAAGGAGCGTCTGTGAATATTGAATAGAGCACTGAGCTCGAGGTATGTGTAGCAAGCTCGGCAAAAACGGGGTGTGATGAAGGGAAAGACCGGGTCGAGACCGATCTCCATAAATTGGAGATCGGTAGAGTGAGGGGAGGGAGGGGGGTGGGGAAGGGAAAACCCAAAGCACAAAAGTCAACCCATAAGAGGCACAATAAATAGATAGTTGGAACAATAAATCACGTAGAGAAGAACAAAAGAGATATGGTATATAATCAACAAGTCAATCAATCAATTAAATAATCAATAATAAAGGTAGTAAGAGAGGAATAAAAAGGTGACTTATCTTCTTGGAGTCGCATTTAAAAGAGGCTGATTGTTATATCCTCATGCCTTTTGTAGGTTTCCTATTGTTCTGTTCTGGAACCTTTCTGCTTTATGATGTATGCTGTTAAGTAAAAAAATGTTCACCAGGAACTTATTCAAAATAGAACATTTGTAATATGGAGTAGAAATTATACTCACAACTGATTTAATCAAAAGACAAACAAGTATACCAAAAATTATTTCACTTTGCCAAGGAAAACAATGACTTAATTAGCCTGGAGAGCTTATTTACTTCAGCCGAAGTAAATATAGTTTATTATATCAATCACAATTATATCACAAACATTTTATATTTATCAGGCACATAAGAAAAACAGTGAAAAAGTGAGAGAAGATATAGTAGAGCCCAGTGAAGTGATCATAGCCTACAAAGTGAACATAATATATAGAAGGTCTTAAAAAACAATGAGAGGCATGTGATAGTGTAACGAATCTTTTTTGCTCTCTCTTTGTTGGTGTCGACGATGTTTCAACCCACTCTGGGTAAGGGGTCTCTTCAGGACAAGTATCTGGGGACTAATAGTATTCACAACACGAATTAGAGGTGAGTAGTTGATGACGTTTAGTCGTATCTGATGCAGCTTGGGGCATCTAATGTCTCCGCTGTGTCTCGGATCACACATAAGACATGTCGGTAGAAGCAACGGGTACACAGTCCGTTTAGAGGATATGACAGCCGCAATGGACCGTTGTATCTGTAGGCTTGAGGAATCACTGTACAAGTCCACAGTCGATAGATTTCTATATAGTGTTCCCGCTGTAGTTATATTATTTTTCAGGGGACGAACGAATGAAGCATCCAATCCAGCCGCGAAAGTCGGTAAATTGCAACCAGCATGTATGCGGCTGCTTGGGGACGCATTAAAAGTAATATGCATAATGGTAGCCTCCGACGTTGTAATGAAATTGAAAACAAGTTCATCATCTGTCCTAGAACACAAAGGTGGTACAGACCTGATAGAACTGATCCCATAAACTCTTAAAAAAGGCAGAAGTCTTCTTTTACGTACAAAAAATAATTTTGTGCAAAAGAGCAAGAGGTGCAAATTATTATTCATTCCCCAAACATACAATCACAGAATTTACTTCCCATAGAAGCCTTGCACACCTGACAAGATATTCCCTTTTAGGCTAGGTTCGCAATCTGAGCTTGATATAGGATGTATGTTTCAACTGGGGATAGATCAGGTCCATATACAACTTACTACTGGGCCTTGCCTGGTCTCGAAATACTCACCAAATATCGTATTGATTAAAGCTTCATCTCCCACAATGCCATATATGGATAGTCGTACCCTGCTTAGAGCGGTCCGTAGAAACCCTAGTTGTAAATCACTTAAAATATTTTTCACATAAGCCGACCAATTAGAGAGTAGTTGGGGGGGGGGCATAGAACTGATTTGGAATATGTGACACTGGTGGCATACGTGCCTAACGATTATAGTATAGGGCAGGATTTTGGGAAGTGGGTGGGGGAGGGCAATTCTATGTACGGATTAGTTATTATATTTGTATAGCCCACAGTAGCGTCATTGCTCATCCCATTTTATGCATCTTAATATGAACCTTTTTGTATATTATGTCTGTACAGGTCTGCAAAACTCAATAAAATGTGTTAATTTGTTAAAAAATAAATAAAAAAAGCAGACAAATTACTTCTGCTCAAACGGTCTACAATTTCAGCGTTTTTAAGTAGATTGTTGCTTTCGAGTTTCTCACCAACCAAATTTAGTAAACCACTGGGTTTAATACTGCTTACTCAGTGACTGGTGTAAGGCCAAATTCCACAGAGTGCTAACTGGGGAGTGCCAGGATCCAACCTTAGCAAAGCCCTTAGGTAATTATTACAGCTACTTGCAGTGGATGTAAATTTCCGCACCCCCCCCCCCCCCCCCAAAGCTCAGCCCCATAATGCATGGCCGCTTTCTGCTTGTAAATTTGGAGAATGATATTAATGCATTATGCACCTGCTTTTTGTCTAAATTATAATGCAACCCGAAGTCTGTGATAGGACTGTGCTTGCCTTCAATATCTGGTCCTTCCAACTAAGTTGTTCATTAAATCGTATACCCCAGGTAGTCATAATGTTCGACATACTGAACATAGGCATCATTTATCACTAATCTTCTCTTTGGTCTAGGGGACAGTTTTAATGCTACACTCTGTCTTATTACAATTATTAGTCAGAGCCTTCTTGTGTTAATAATGTGTAAATCTAGGCATTGCATTTTCTGTTTGGGCCAGCAAAACTGCATAGTCAGCGAAGAGCAGGATCGGGACCTTTCGTCCAGCAATTATCGGATCATCAACATGTTTTCCAAGTAAGTCGCCTACAACATCATTTAAAAAGAGACTAAAAAGTAGGGGGCCTAGCACACATCCCTGCTGTACATCCCGTTCAATAGGGAGTTTTGCACTGCATTAACCTGCCGGTCCCTACCCAGCTCTAGCTGTACTATTGATGTGAAGAGCCATTAATGCTCACACAACTGAGCCCTCTTATCCTTGCTTCACCAAAGATCTCCATAGCCTTGTTCAATGCACGAGGTCAAATGCTGACTTCAGATCAACAAAAGTTAAATACAGTGATGACTTTCATTTTATTGCATAACAAATCATATACAGGCAAACAGATTGATCTACAGTTCCTACCCTTGATCTGAAACAAGCTTGTGCCTCAGTTAAAATGTTCTCCCTATTCATCCAGCCTTGTAGTCGATTTATTACAACTTTACCGCAAAAAATTCCAGCCCCATCCAAGAGAGAAATTAGCCAGTGGTTGAAGGAGCAGCCACAAACGCCCTTTTTCTATAGGCGTACTAAAATAGTTGCACGCCGAGAGTTATTATTGGCTAGGGATGAGTTGAATACATTTGTGAGTACTCTGGCCCACATCTGTGGATCTTCCTGGAAGAGATCGATAGGCATAAAGTCCAGAACTGGAGGTTTGTGTTTTTTCATATCGGTCTGTGCCCTTTCTACTTCGGGTACTAGAACATTCCGTGTGGCGTGGTTTTCATATTGTTCCTTACTGAGCCACAGTAGATGGCATGCATCATTAATAATGTCCTTATATGGGTTGCCAAAGTATTTCACCCATACCTTTGGGGCTAAATGGCACTCTTGCATGTTTAACGCCCCCCCCCCACCTCTATGCGGTTGTTAACTGCCCAGGAACGTTTGGTGTTCTTTTTGCATTTGTGCTCTGTGTGTTCTGTGCTGTGCCAGTCTGTTTTTAGCAAGTGTTTGTACTCTCGCCTGTAGGCTCAGAAAGCTTTGTTATGTATGTCATGATGTCGGTGCCTTGAAGCCTGCGAGACTTTGCGCTTCATGTTGCAGCATTCGGTGTCATACCAGCTACAATGGTTGCAACTGACTGGCTAGACCTCTTTTTTTTTCTTTTTTTTAAATAATTATTTTTATTGACACTCAAGGCAGGGTATATTTGCAGTACGTTCGTTATGACTGGACATCGTATGAAAAGATCATGAATTCAACATTACAATAATCTGTATTATGTTCATAAACCCCCACTGTCAATCTGGCTTGACCTGTTTTGATACAATCCGCTGCAAACACATCAGTTTCAGTTCCTTTATCATTAAACCACATATGGCCAGGAAATCAGGGTTGCTATCCTTTGGAGTATTCAGAATAGCAGTACCATATTTTGACATAATAGTTTCGAACAATGGAATTATACATCGATATTCCTTTTTGTGCCACCTTATGCTCCTTCTGTTATTGATCGGGAAAATCTCAGGTCCACACCCTGCCCTGCTACTCATACTAACATAAAGCGGTCTCTTGGTGCGTGTTTGGATGCTTACTACGAGAGGGTCATAGTTGCTTTTGACTCTTAACAACTGCTTTGTGAGCAACATTTCCCAGCATTTCAAGTTGACTATGGTATAGGCTATTACGGATTACCTTCTACCATTATCATAGGGCATTTTTTCGCAGCCGTCAGAAGCGGTACGACCATTAATAAAACGTAACTGTTGATTTATTAGAAATGGTGAGAAGAAGCATTCACCTTTCTTGTTCGCTTGGGGTAGACTCATGACCGGCTTGGGGATACCTAGACAATGATTGAACTGCAGTACCTCTTTGCTAACAACAATATCAGAAGGATGTGTATTAAAATCTCCACATACCAGTATCAGGTGCTTGACTCCTCTGCCCCTCCCACCTTTAGTGCAACTACCATATTCCTCCCGAATAACATCAAAATAGTCAACAAAAGTTCCCCAAACCATCTGAACCTCAGATGATCACCCAGGTGGTATATACATTCAGAACACCAACAGTACCAACTTCCTTACTGACATTGGTGAGCCTCACATGCAGCACATTAGAAGAAAAATATTTTTCACCCAGTTGCTTCATCTCACAATTCATCTTACAGGAATCCCAAATTGAAAGACCCCCGCGCCAGATGCCCCTTTTTGGAGCATTTGGCAGGTTCACCAATCTCCATACATCCATTTACACTGTTTTCGGACAGGGCCCATGTTTCCTGGAAGCAGCATATCACATAGCTATTAATTAACTTTAACCAATCCCCTTCTTCTATTCACTGTCAATCTAGCAATGTTCCATGATTGAATTTCTAAACAACCTTCTTTGACGCAACTTCTCTATCCTGGGGTGTTCCATATGTAACCTTTGTGCTGTCTGGTAATTATTGGTTCCTTAATGATCAGTAGAGCTGCTCTTTCATTGTGCCTCTACCACTGCTTGCCAGGGCTGTAGCTAGCCATGGCCAGTTTTGGCCTCATGTCTTGTCTGCAGCTTTTCCGGTGCCAGGTAATTTGATTATTCTTGAGTGGTCGTTGGCAATGATTCAAGATTGTCAAAGTTAGTCCCTTTGGGACCCAAACAGTTGCTTATTCCGACGCGTCACGAAGGGCAAGGCTCACTTGAATTAGACAACTTGAAAATATCCCTCAATGGCCGATTGCACAAGGGTGGGTTTTTGGCCTTGGTTATTTGCTGATGGTGTGGGAGGACATCTACTCCCATCACATGGAATTCGTCCTGGTGGTTTAGGACTAACCTACTTATACTTAACATTGCAACTCCACTTTCGTTGTTTGAACGCTACTCAACTAGTTGATTGACCAGTGTTACTCTTTTTTTGTCCTGTAATGTCGCTACCCTTAGCTCTGAGACTGCATAAAAAAGCCTAGATCTATTAAGGAGATTTGTGGAACGGCATTGGAAAAAAGATTAATGAAGTCCAGGTGACAGGTAATTGCATTTATATCACTTATATCAACCTTTACCGTACTAGGATCACATTATTGGTCTCAGCTTCTATTTGTACCATAGAAAAGGGGAGGCGGGCCTAGTATTAGTATTTGCACTGCCTCGGCCTTTGTCATTAGTGTGTAGTCTAGTACCACTTCTTTCTGGTGTAGTTTCTGTTGATGGCATCTCGATTCTCTTCCTTTTAACGAATTGCTCCTTTCTATGCACTTCTTTTTATACAACCTTTTTAGTGGTTCTTTATTCTCATCATTACCCACATCACCATCTTGCTCTATATATTTACTTTGTTCTCAGTTGCCCGCCTCAACTTGGATTGACAGATAAGTAGTCTGGTACAACTGCCTGATCGTCACCACATTCAATTGCTTTGGTTCTCATATTACTTTTGAGTTTGGTCCCAGCTTTGCCCTTGTTAGATTCAGAGAATAACTATTTTAACGAATAAACAGGGAGATTTGTCTCCTTTTTTCCTCCTCTCTCCATTATTTTTCTTTGTTTGGCCCCTACAAGCAGGGGATCCCTCGTCTACATAACCCTCCGAGTTTACCAAGGTCAATTTATTACCTCTACTTTTGCAGCCCCAAGATGGTTCACAATCTTCTTTTCACCTCCCTCTCCCTCAGACTTTTGCTGATGTTTGACTACTGCTTGTGTTGTCTTCATCAGTTGACAGTGCTTTAGCATCATTAACTATGCCTAGAATCAACTATTAGCTTCCCGAATTTTACCGATGGAGATCAGATCCTATGCAGTAGCTATGGATGCATTTCTTAGTCTGTGGAATCTGGGTCTCCCTTACATGTTCCCTCCTTTTCGGATGTCTCAGTGTCTCTCCAAAATCAAAAGAGTCTTTTTAATTGGTAATAACACTGCTTTGCCAATCCTATATCCTTCACTGTTCTTCTTCAAATGTTGGTATACATTCCAATTCTGTCGTCTGTTACCCCATCGTCTTAGAAAAACCCATCAGAACAGTACTGTCACCTTGCACTTTCAAGAAACCTCAATCTAATAGTTTGGAAGGTGTGAGAGCTACCTGGGGCTGTATTACACATTGTGGTGCATTTTAGTTGTTTGCGCCAGATGCACATTTCAAAAGTTGCGCCCTGCGCTTAGAAGCAGTGTGCGCCGTATTAGACTGAATGCACTGCCCCCAGGCAACCGCAAACTCGCGCTGCCCTAGGGCCAGCGTAATCAAGCGAAATACGGAATGGTTTGAAGCAGCCGCTTCGTGTTTCACTGTAGAGGCAGCAACCCGGCTGCACTTTTAAGTGGGGCTAGAGATCCCCTTGCACGCACCTGTCTGCAAGGGGATGTCTAGGGGATCTTATGCAGACAACACCCAAATTATCCTCTCCCTCACCAACGAACCCACAGTCGCCAAGAACAACTTCAACAAAGGGATGAAAGCCGTCAATCTGGATAAGATGCAGCTGCCTCAAGTTCAACTGCGACAAGACAGAAGTAATCTTCCTGGGATCCACCCCCTCCGCTTGGAACGACTTCTGGTGGCCTGCTGCGCTGGGAACAGCGCCCATGGACCACACCACCCCTCCCCTCCCCTCCAGCACCATGAGACCCTCATGGGTGAGTAGTCACACTTTACAAACCCATGATTGTTAGAACCCCTCCAGAGGGCTGCCTGCCAGCACACCTCCTGAAAGCTTCTTTACCTTTGCGCCCGCGTTTATAGTACGGTATGGCTACAGAGGCAAAGAGATTTTCTCATTTGCATGGGGCCACACCCCCCCATGTAAATCAGGAAACACCCTCTGATGAAAGCGCTTGCGCTACACGTGCACAAGCACTAGCTGTATTACAGATGGGGCCACAAAAGCATCTGTGGCAAATCTTTCCATTTTATCAATAAAGCATGGGCTCCAGGAACAGGCAAAGCTTACAAATCAACTTGGTCTTTTTGGTCTTGCTGGTGCTTGGAGACCGACACAAATCCTGCTTTGTTAAGCATCACTCCCTAGCAAGTTATTTAGGTCATCTGGCCTCTTCATGTAAGTGATAGAGAGCAATCAACACCCACAGGCCAGCCATTTAATTACATCATTAGGTTGTTGATGAAATACCTATTGACATGCATCTGTTCATTTGAAAAGCCCTTTGTGGCATTATGATTACTATACCCCCAGTTCTAAATGCTTTTGGGACGTTAATTTAATTCTGCATATTAGTTGTCTTGACAATCCTAATCACTGAAAATATCATCAGATAAACTGACACTGTTATTGTGTTTAATCTCATTCGATGGCAGATTCCAATGTTAAAAGCCTTGGATTTTTCAGGCCGGCATTTCTTCTCATCAGTAGTCATCATCTCCATATTTAGAACAAAATCCCTGACTTCTTCAGTAGGGTATATCCTGCTTTTCTGAAGCACCTGAAACTTGGTGTGGTGAAATGTTGGGAAGAATTGAATTGAATAGCATTTGTATAGCGCATGGCTATCCGGAGGCATCCCAGCGCTAGCAGTAGCAGCAGTGAGGTGTTCAGCCAGTTAGGGAAAAAGTAATGTTTTTAGGGATCTGCGAAAGGAAAGGTGATTGGGTTCTACTCGCAAGTGGAGGGGAAGAGAATTCCAGAGTCTGGCAGCATCAAACGACAATTGCCGGCCCCCACTTCTGGCCTTCCTGATCCTAGGGACGATGGCCAGGTTCATCTTTTTGGAGCGAAGGCTTCTGTTAGGCTCATCAGGCTGGATGATAGTATGAAGAATGGAGGGACCTGTTTTGAATAGAGATTTGTGGACAATACACAGGGACTTGAACTTAACTCTCTCCTGGACTGGTAGCCAATGGAGTGATTTCAGGGCAGGTTTGGCCGAATGATGTTTAGGGATGCCCAGTAAGAGTCTTGCGGCCCAGTTTTGGATATTCTGTAGTTTGGAAAGGGTGGCAGCAGGGGCACCCAGGTAGAGAGCATTCACATAGTCCAGCCAGGATAAGACGAGGGCCTAGACCATAATTTTCCTTGCCTGAAAAGGCAGGCGAGGAAGAACCTTCCGAATCATTTTAAGGACACCATAGCATGAGGCGGGGGTCTTCCGTGCCTGAGTTTTAAATGTAAGTTCTTGGTTGATCCATACACCCAGACTCTTTAGCGGGGTCTTGGGAATGGGGGCTGAGCCAAGGGAGGTAGGCCATATTTCCTTTAGGTCAAGGGGAGAGCGATTGCCCAAGATCATTATTTCACTCTTTTCCCCATTCAATTTAAGAAAGGAGTCGCTCATCCAACTCGCGATTTCTTCCCAAGCAAGAGCGCAGGCAGGGAGGGGAGCTATACGCTCTATTAAAACCAATCACCAATTGCATGTCATGGGCGTAGGTGACTGTGTATTCCAAGGGGTAGAAGTGCCTCTGCAAGGGTGCAGGTGTAGACATTAAATAAGGTGGGGCTCAGGGAGGATCCCTGAGGCACTCCACAGCAGAGGGGTGTCTGTTTGGAGGTCACCTCATTGTCAAAGACTTGGAAGGATCTGTTGTTCAGGAAGGAATATAGCCATGCTAGGGCAGTTCGGGTGATACCTAACTTACTGAGCCTATGGATCAGAATACGATGGTTTACGGTATCAAATGCCACACTGAGGTCAAGAAGAAGTACAACCGCGGTGCCACCGGAGTCCACTATCTTTCTTGACTCTTCCACCACTGAGAGCAGGGCCGTTTCTGTTCCCTGTAGTGGACAGAAGCCTGTCTGGGTCTGATGGAGGAGTTTATGGGTCTCTAAGAATGAAGATAATATTGAATTGAAATATTTCATCTCAGACAGCGCCTCTTAGTACATCTTCTGCTCAGTTGTTAATATAGCCTTACAGCACGCCGTAGTGGGCTCTATCGGCTATACCGGGACTTTAATAGCCGGTATAGCCCTGCTACGAAGAGCTAGAAGGCTATTAGAACATTCTGCCACTAGAGGGCAGAATGTTCTATCGCACAAGTTACTACTTGTGTAACAATATATCTGTAAGAGACATTAGTTAGTGATAGATGCCTTACCTTAGAATATCCCCAGGTGTCAGACAGGATCTGGAAAGTTTTATGTAGCAGTACCCCTACGCGTCAGTAGGTGGCATCGTGCGGCTCCGCATCCGTCACTGGCGTCATAAGCGTCGAGATGACGTCACGGAGACTACTTAGGCACCACCCATGCGTGGTGACGTCAGTTTTGTACACGACTTTTCATGCCAGGAACGCAGAGCCATGCAAGAAACTGACCACTGGTGCTAAGAAACTTGGGCCCTGAAAGGGATGACCTTAACCCTAGAAGAACATGTTACTTACCTTCGGAAACGCTTTTTCTGGTGGATACAGTATCTGCCTGTGGATTCCTCACCTTATGAATATCCCCTCTGCGCCAGCATTCCGTAATATTTTTGTAGCTCTCTGCGCCGACTAGGTCGTCAGCACCATGGCTCCGCATGACGTCACCGGAGCCATAAGAAGACCACGTCCGCGTGATGACGTCGGTTCCATCCATTTTTTTCCGTGCCAGGCAAAACGGGCGGACCGACAGAGACAACGTATACATAGTATACAGAATTCACAGAAATACACTCAGTGTATACAGAATGAAGAAAGCTTGCACTTCAAACAAGACAATAGTAAATAAACAGAGGTAACAAAGGCTTGAGTACACACAATAAGTCCAAAAAACTAAAAACCTCAGCTTGTATAGTATAAAAAGGGTGGACAACGGGGAGGTGGGTGGGTCTGTGAGGAATCCACAGGCAGATACTGTATCCACCAGAAAAAGCGTTACCGAAGGTAAGTAACTTGTTTTTCTGATGGATACATCTGCCTGTGGATTCCTCACCTTATGAATAGAATCCCACAGCAGTACCTCTCGAGGAGGAGGGTGTCCACCCTTCTATACCAAAAAGTCCTGCAAAACAGAACGCGCAAAATGGCCATCCCTCCTCACTTCGGAATCTAAGCATTAATGCTTCGCGAAAGTGTCGAGGGAGGCCCAAGTTGCGGCCTTACAGATGTCCAAAACAGGAACACCTCTAGACAATTCAGAAATAGACGATTTAGACCTCGTGGAATGAGCTCGAATGCGTACAGGAGGCTCCTTACCAGCCAGGGAGTAGCATATCTTGATGCACAATATTCTAATAAAGCATTTTGTGAAGCGCACAGCTACCCCCAACGGGGTGTCCCGGCACTGAAGCAGACCGGGGCAGGACAAGAGGTCAGAAAAGCTAGCCGGAGCGACTAAATAACCAGGTTTTTAAGGACCTACGGAACTCCAACTCAGACTGAATCAGGCGGAGCTCAAGAGGTGAGTTATTCCAGTATTGGGTAGCACCCACCTCAAAGGATTTACCTCCCATTCTGGATTTTGAGAATCGAGGGATGACAAGAAAATGCTTATTATTTGATCGAAGAGATGAACAAGTTACTTCCCTTCGGTAACGATGTATCTGTAAGAAACATTAGTTAGATTCCTCACCTTAGAATATCCCCAGGCGTCAGACTGGATCCGGAAGATTTTTCGTCAGCAATACCCCTTGCGCGTCGCTAGGCGTCGTCTGCGGCTCCGCGTCCGTCGTCGGCGTCGTGCGCCGGAATGACGTCGTCGGAGTACTTAGACGCCGCCCTCGCGCGCTGACATCAGTTCTTGTACATAGCTTTCCGCGCCAGGAACGCAGAGCCATGCAAAGACCGACACTGGTGCCAAAAAGAAAATCTAGGGGCCTGAAAAGGATATCCTTAACCCTAGATGTCGGTTCGCAGAACGGGGAGGATGGGTGGGTCGGTGAGGAATCTAACTAACTAATGTTTCTTACAGATACATCGTTACCGAAGGTAAGTAACTTGTTCATCTGAAAGAAACACGTTAGTTAGATTCCTCACCTTAGAATAGATACCCAAGCAATACCATCCCCGGTGGTGGGTCTGCGAACCAAGATCACACCAGAAAGTCCTGGAGGACAGAACGGCCAAAGAAGCCATCCCTCCGGACTTGGCTGTCAAGGCAATAATGCCTGGCAAACGTGTGTAGCGAAGCCCACGTCGCCGCCTGACAGATGTCATGCAAAGGGACACCCCGTCCCAAAGCAGTAGTAGCCGCTGTGGCCCGAGTGGAGTGGGCGCGCAGCCCAACAGGAGGGTCCTTTTTTGCCAAGGAGTAGCAAATTTTGATGCACAAAACGACCCACCGAGAGATGGTCCGTTTGTGCACCGCTTTCCCCTTCTTAGCACCCACGTATCCAACAAAAAGTTGGTCGTCCACCCGGAACTGCTTTGTGCGGTCCAAATAAAAGGAGAGCGCACGTTTTGGGTCCAGACGGTGGAGCCTCTCTTCCTCTTTGGAAGGATGCGGAAAGAAGGTGGGCAAGGTGACAGACTGCCCAAGATGAAATGGAGTCACCACTTTCGGAAGAAAGGAGGGACGAGGCCGAAGGACAACCTTGTCCGGATGAACAGACAGAAAAGGAGGCTTTGAAGATAAAGCCAGGAGCTCACTCACCCGTCTAGCCGAGGTGATGGCTACCAGAAAAGCAGTCTTAAGCGTCAGCAGCCGAAGAGGACAATTATGAAGAGGCTCAAAGGAAGCGCACATTAGAAATGTGAGAACAAGATTCAAGTCCCACTGAGGCATTACAAAAGGGACAGGAGGGAACGTGTGAGTAATGCCTTTTAGAAAGCGTGTAACCACAGGGGACTTGAAAAGAGAAGGCTGATCAGGAAGCCGCAAGAAGGCAGAGATGGCAGCAAGATAACCTTTCAGGCTGCCCAGGGCAGAGCCCTGCCGGGCCAAAGAAAGAAGAAAGAGGAGAACCTCAGAAAGAGGGGCGGAAAGGGGATCCACAGCCTTTGCTGTGCACCATGCCACAAATTTGTTCCACCGGCAGGCGTATACCGACTTTGTGGAGGGACGCCTGGCTGCCAGAATGATATCACAGACTTCAGGAGGCAAGTCAAATGGCATCAACTGTCGCCGCTCAATCTCCACGCATGGAGGTGGAGGCTGGACAGGTTCGGGTGGAGGACCGTCCCCTGCTGCTGCGACAGAAGATCCTCCCGAAGGGGCAGACGTATCAGAGGATCGGTCAACATACTGAGTAGCTCGGGATACCAGTACCTTCGTGCCCAATCCGGAGCCACCAAGATGACTTGGGCCCGGTCGTGCCTGATCCTCTTCAGCACTCTGGGCAGAAGTGGTATAGGCGGAAAGGCGTACAACAGACCGCAACTCCACTCGTGACGAAAAGCGTCGCCGAGCGAGTGCCGCCTTGGAAATTCCAACGCGCAGAACTGCTGACATTGCGCGTTCTCTTCGGTGGCGAATAGATCTAACCAAGGCTCTCCCCACTGCTGAAAGAGACCTTGCGCCACTTCGGAGTTCAGACGCCATTCGTGATCCATCATGCACCAGCGGCTGAGTTCGTCTGCTCTGGCGTTCAGAGAGCCCGCCAGATGTTGAACCACCAGGGTGACGCCCTGGTGTTCCAGCCACGTCCAGAGGCGCAGGGCCTCCTGACAAAGGGTCCACGACCCCACCCCGCCCTGTTTGTTGCAATACCACATGGCGGTGGTGTTGTCCGTGAACACCTGCACGACACTTCCCCGGACAGAGGGAAGGAAGGCTTTCAGTGCAAGTCGGATCGCTCTCAACTCCAACAGGTTGATGTGGAGACGAGACTCCGCCGGAGACCAGAGGCCTCTGATCTCCGCCTCTCCCATATGGCCACCCCATCCCAGGAGGGACGCATCCGTCACTACGACATGCTCCGGTTGGGGAAGGGAGAGGCTTCTGCCCATGACCCAATCGCGGTCCGTGAGCCACCACTGCAACTGCTGTGCAGTGCCCTCCGAGATCAAGACATGGTCGGACAGGTTGCCGTGATGCTGGGCCCACTGAAACTTCAGGTCCCACTGCAGAGCCCGCATGCGCCGCCTGGCGTGATGCACTAGTAGGATGCAGGAGGCCATCAGCCCCAGAAGCCGCAACACTAGCCTGACCGAAACCCAGGATAGAGGCCGAAAGATGGGAATCAGGGCCTGTATATCCCGGACCCGCTGTTCCGGTGGATAGACCCAGAACTGCGCCGAATCGAGAACCGCTCCGATGAAGAGGAGCTTCTGAGAGGGACTCAGGTGTGACTTCGGCACGTTGATGGAAAACCCCAGCAAATGCAGGAGATCCGCCGTAGTCTGGAGGTGGGAGACGACTGCCTGGGGCGAGCCCGCCTTCAACAACCAGTCGTCGAGATAGGGGAAGACTGGAACCCCCTGATCTGCGCAGATGAGCTGCGACCACCGCCATCACTTTCGTGAACACCCGAGGGGCACTGGTGAGGCCAAAGGGGAGCACGGTAAACTGAAAGTGCTCTTGGCCCACCGTGAACCGCAGGTAACGCCGGTGGGCCGGCAGGACGGGGATGTGGAAATATGCGTCCTGCAAGTCCAACGCTACCATCCAGTCTCCGGGGTCTAGGGCAGCTAGAACCTGAGCCAAAGTCAACATCTTGAACCTTTCCTTCCGGAGGTAGGCATTGACGTTCCGGAGGTCCAAGATAGGGCGTAGGCCCCCTTTGCCGTTCTTGGGAACCAGAAAGTAGTGGGAATAACAACCACGACCTACTTCTGGACTCGGAACGCGCTCGACGGCCCCCTTGGCCAAGAGGGCCGAAACTTCCTCGTGGAGAAGATTCAAATGATCCCCCGAGATACGGTGGTGCTGCGGTGGCATGGCTGGAGGGGTCGTCTCGAAGGGGAGGGAGTAGCCCCTTCGGACGATTTGCAGCACCCACCTGTCCGATGTGATGGACCGCCAGTGGAGCAGGTGATGGCGAACTCTGCCGCCCACTGGCGTGGAATGGGCCTGAAAGCTCGGACTAGGAAGGTTTTGAGGCGGATGCTGCCGGGGTGGATGTCGACTGACCTAGTCGTCCTCCAGAACCGCCTCGGCGGAAACCACGTCCGCGCGCAGGTTGGTTCTGCGGCTGGTGGCTAGGCGTACGTGAGGAGGCACCCCTTCCTTGGCCACGAAAGGGGCGAAAGGCGGAAGTTTGCGACCGCGGGGCCGAGAGGCCCAAGGACTTGGCCGTAGCCCGGGAGTCCTTAAAGCGATTCAGCGCACTGTCCGCTTTCTCGCCAAAAAGGCGAGTGCCATCAATCAATCAATCAATCAATCAGTGACATTTATAGAGCGCACTACATACCCGTAGGGTCTCAAGGCGCTGGGGGTGGGGGGGTGCCGCTACTGCTCGAACAGCCAGGTCTTCAGCTTCTTCCTGAAGGAGAGGTGGTCTTGGGTCAGGCGCAGGTCGGTCGGGAGGGAGTTCCAGGTCTTGGCGGCCAGGTAGGAGAAGGACCTTCCTCCTGTAGTCGCTCTTCGGATGCGGGGGACGGCGGCGAGGGCGTGGTTGGCTGATCGGAGGTGGCGTTTGGGAGCGTAGAAGTTGATTCGGCTGTTGAGGTAGCTCGGGCCTTGGTCGTGTAGGGCTTTGTGTGCGTGGGTGAGGAGGCGGAAGGTGATTCTTTTGTTGACGGGGAGCCAGTGCAGGTTTCTCAGATGTCCGGAGATGTGGCTGGTTCGTGGGATGTCGAGGATGAGTCTGGCTGAGGCGTTCTGGATCCGCTGGAGTCTCTTCTGGAGCTTGGCGGTGGTGCCGGCGTAGAGGGCGTTGCCGTAGTCCAGTCGGCTGGTGACGAGGGCCTGGGTGACGGTCTTCCTGGTCTCGGTGGGGATCCACCAGAAGATCTTCCGTAGCATGCGAAGGATGTTGAAGCACGCCGAGGAGACGTTGTTGACTTGCCTAGTCATGGAGAGGGAGGAGTCCAGGATGAAGCCCAGGTTGCGTGCATGGTCTGTCGGTTTGGGTGCGGTGCCCAGGGCGGGAGGCCACCAGGAGTCGTCCCAGGCGGAGGGTGAGGATCCCAGGATGAGGACCTCCGTCTTGTCCGAGTTCAGTTTCAGGCGGCTGGTCGACATCCACTCGGCTACCTCTTTCATCCCTTCGTGCAGGTTGGCTCTGGCGGCGGCGGGGTCGTTGGTCAGGGAGAGGATCAGCTGGATGTCGTCGGCGTAGGAGATTATGTTGAGGTTGTGTTGGCGTGCGATGGCCGCGAGGGGGCTCATGTAGACGTTGAAGAGGGTGGGGCTCAGTGAGGATCCTTGAGGGACGCCGCAGATGACTTCGGTGGCCTCTGACTTGTACGGTGGTAGACGGACTCTCTGTGTTCTTCCGTCGAGGAAGGAGATGATCCATTCCAGCGCCTTGTCCTGGATTCCGACGTTGCTGAGGCGCTGTACTAGGGTGCGGTGGCAGACAGTGTCGAATGCTGCGGAGAGGTCTAGGAGGATGAGGGCCGCTGTTTCTCCGTTGTCCATCAGGGCTCGAATGTCATCGGTGGCGGCGATGAGGGCGGTCTCGGTGCTGTGATTGGCTCGGAAGCCGGACTGTGAGGGGTCGAGGGATCCATTCGTCTCGAGGAAGGCGGCCATCTGCTTGTTGACGGTCTTCTCGATGACTTTGGCTGGAAACGGGAGGAGCGAGATGGGGCGGTAGTTCTTGAGTTCGGTGGGGTCCGCTGTGGGTTTCTTGAGTAGAGCGCTGAGTTCGGCGTGCTTCCAGCTCTCAGGGAAGGTGGCGGTGTCGAAGGATGTGTTGACGATGTCTCGCAGGTGGGGTGCGATGACAGCGTCAGCCTTGTTGAAGACGTGATGAGGACAGGGGTCGGTCGGTGATCCGGAGTGGATGGAGTTCATCGTGCGGATGGTGTCTTCGGTGCTGATCGGGGTCCAGGCGTGGAGGGTGGTGGGGAGGGGTGGTTGTTCGGTCTTGGTGTGCGTTGGTTGGTTGTTGAAGCTGTTGTGTATGTCCGCGATCTTGTTGTGGAAGTGTGAAGCGAGGGAGTTGCAGAGGTCTTGCGATGGGGTGATGTCGTTGTTTCCTGCGCTGGGGTTGGATAGCTCTTTCACGATGTTGAAGAGTTCCTTGTAGTTGTGTGCGTTGTTGTCCAGCCGGTCCTTGAAAGCAGTTTTCTTGGCGGCGCGGATCAGCTGGTGGTGCTTCCGGGTGGCCAGCTTGAAGGTGGTCCTGTTGTCCGGTGTGGGATCCCTTCTCCAGACTTTCTCGAGGGCTCGGCAGTTCTTCTTGGAGCTCTTGAGTTCGTCGGTGAACCACGGGGCTTTCTTGCTGCCGGGTCTGCTGGGCGGGGTCCTCAGCGGGGCGAGTTCGTCCGCGCAGTTGCTGATCCACTTCGTGAGGTTGTCGGCGGCCTGGCTGGGGTTCGCTGAGCTGGCAGGTGGGTGCTGGTTCAGGGAGGTGGCGAGCTGGTCTGCTGTGATCTTGTTCCAGCTTCTGCGGGCGGCCTGTTGCTGGTGGTGGTGGGACGTCTTTCTCTTGAAGGTGAAGTGGACACAGCTGTGGTCTGTCCATTGTAGCTCTGTGGCGTGGCTGAAGTCGATGTCTGTGCAGGACGAGAAGACTGCGTCGAGTGTGTGTCCGGCGAGGTGGGTGGGGGTGGGTGGACACCAGCTGCTTGAGTCCAAGATTGGTGAGGTTGTCGAGCAGGGTGCTGGTGTTGCGGTCGTTGTTGTTCTCCAGGTGGAAGTTGAGGTCCCCCAGGAGGATGTAGTCGGCGGAGGGGAGGGCATGCGGGCTGACGAAGTCGGCGATGTCCTCGCTGAATTGTGTGCGTGGTCCCGGGGGTCGGTAGATCAGGGTGCCTCTGAGGGTGGTGTTCGGGTCGGTGTGGATCTGGAGGGCATGTCCATGAGAGAGCTCTGGACATCACCCGAAAATGACGTGGACCGCAGCCAGGCGTGACGTCGAAGCGCCACTGAGGTAGAAATGGCCCTACCCAGCGAGTCCGTGGTGTCAAGCCCACATCTTATAGCATGTCGCGCGGCATCCCTCCCATCGGCCAGAGCCTGGGTGAGTCGTCTCCGGACACAGGGGCAGCGCGTCCTCCACCGCATCCCACAGAGAGTGGGAATAACGGTCCAAGAGACAAGCGGTGTTCAAAGACCGCAGGCCCAAACTAAGGGAAGAGAACAGCTTCTTGCCAAACTGCTCTAGTCTCTTGGAATCCCGGTCCGGCAGGGCGGTCGGGAAAGAGGATTGGGAGGTGGAGGCCTGGATAACCAGGCTCTCAGGGGTAGGGTGTTGGGACAGAAAACTGGGGTCGCCCGGAGCAGGGCGGTGGCGCCTGGCGACGTTCCTGTCCACAGGAGGAACTGCGGAGGGCTTGGACCAGCTGCCCTGTAGAACGTCAGTGAGGGCCTCATTGAATGGCAGCAGAGGCTCAGTAGAGCTTGCTGCAGACTGAAGCACCTCAGTGAGGACGTTCGTCCTCACAGCCACGGCAGGTAGCTCGAGCCCAAGGGCTGCGGCCGCCTTGCGTAGCACCACGGAGAAAGCAGCACCCTCCTCCGAAGCCACAGTCGGAGGAGAGATGAATCCAGTGTCTGGCGAGGTATCCAGACCACTGGCCTCCCCCAGTTCATCTGCCCAGTCCTGGGACAGTTGGGCCTGAGCGGCCATAGGATCCTCGGATCCCTCCCAGTAGTCCCCATCATCCGACTCCTGGTGTAGAGGAGAAAGTAACGGAGCCGGGCGGTAGACAAAATGTGTCTCTAGCGGCGTCGATCTCGGCGTCCATCGACGCCGGACCGGCACCGGGCCCGGAGCGGGACTGAACTGGGGCACGACGTCGAGCGGAGTCGACGTCGGCGGTGGTACCGGTGTCGACGCCGGCGGAGGAGGCGTGACGAGGTCGACCGGCGTCGACGGGGACTCGAGAACGGGTCCCTCGGGCGCTTACGGCATCGAGGCCGGAGCCGTCAACGGCGCCGGGGCCGGAGCCACCGGCAGGCAAGCCAGCCCAGTCGGGTCCGCGGGGCCCGAAGGCGCACCAGCGGGCGCCGACGGCGGAGCCAGGTTCCTCATGGCCGAGAGGAAGGCACTGACTTCCGCCGGCGTCGCGTTAGTCCCAGGGACCGGAGGGTATGGGGACGTGCGCGGCGCCTGCGGCTCCGCCGGAGCCGCGGGGGTGGAACCACCCTGACCCTCGGCCGAGTCGCGCGACCGGCGAGGGGAGTCCGAAGAGCGATGTCGCCTCTTGGACTTCTTGGAATGCTTCGACTTACCTGAAGACTTGGATCCCGACGACCGATGGTGACGTCGGCTGCGGCTCCGCAACCGATCCTTGGACCTCCTCCTGGACCGGGATCGAGAGGCGCGCGGAGCCGCGTGGCGAATCTCGAGAAGCTTACGGGACCGCTCCCGTCTAGCCTTCGAGGTCAGGGTCTTACAGTCCGAGCACGACTCCGCGTCGTGGTCGAGGCCCAAGCAGTACAGGCACCGGCGGTGATGGTCCGTAACCGACATCAGGCGGTTACAGTCAGCACAGGCTTTAAAACCAGGCATCCTACCGGCACCGGAGTCGATTGACAGGATCAAAAAGTTAGTCAAAAATTGACTAAAGGGGTAGCTCTCCCGGATCTGCGCTTACTGGCGCGGAAAAAAGAAGAACTGACGTCAGCGCGCGAGGGCGGCGTTTAAGTACTCCGACGACGTCATTCCGGCGCACGACGCCGACGACGGACGCGGAGCCGCAGACGACGCCTAGCGATGCGCAAGGGGTATTGCTGACGAAAAATCTTCCGGATCCAGTCTGACGCCTGGGGATATTCTAAGGTGAGGAATCTAACTAACGTGTTTCTTTCAGATCTGGGTTGATGGTAGGGACGGAGTCTCTTCCTTAGGTAAAGCGGACCTTTACTAGCTCGAAAGACTAAGGTCAGAGCCTTAAATTCTATTCGTTTGACGATGGGTAGCCAGTGAAGTTTTCGCAAGTACGGGGTAAGATGATGACGTAGTGGTGCCCCGCCAATCAACCGTGCTGCCGCATTTTGTACTGTCTGCAGTCTGCGGATCAGGCCAAGTGAAAGACCCAGATATAGCCCATTGGCATAATCCAGATGGGAGATTATCAGTGCATGAACCACTGTTTTACGAGTAGCGTTGGGCAGATAATTGATGAATTTTTAAATAATTTTGATTTTGCTAAAACAGGCGGCTGACACCGTTTGAACCTGTGTAGACAAGGACAAATGTTTGTCCCATCTAACGAACAAGTTACTTACCTTCAGTAACGCTTTTTCTGGTGGATACAGTATCTGCCTGTGGATTCCTCACCTTGTGAATATCCCCTGCACCAGCATTCCACAGAACTTTTTTCCCCAGCTCTCTGCGCCGATGTGGACGTCGTAATACCTCGGCTCCGCTCGCGACTCCGTATGACGTCACCGGAGCCATAAGAGAGCCACGTCGGCGTGATGACGTCAGTTCCACCCATTTTGTCCGTGGCTCCGAGGCGAACATGTGGACCAACGACAGATTCAAAGTATACACAGTATACAATATACAATCAAATATACATAGTACATATACAAAAGGAAAGCTAAAGAAAACAAGCATTTCCTACCAATGTACCAGAAAGAAAGAAGCTACAAAGCATAACATCTCAAGCAAGATATCTTTTAAGGTATACAAAGGTGGACAACGAGGAGGCGGGTGGGCCAGTGAGGAATCCACAGGCAGATACTGTATCCACCAGAAAAAGCATTACCGAAGGTAAGTAACTTGTTCTTCTGATGGATACATCTGCCAGTGGATTCCTCACCTTGTGAATAGATTCCCACAGCAGTCCCACTCTCGGAGGAGGGTGTCCACCTTCCTAGACCAAAAAGTCTTGCAAGACAGAGCACGCAAAGTGGCCCTCCCCCCTCATCTCAGAGTCTAAGCAATAATGCTTTGCCAAAGTATGGAGGGAGGCCCAAGTCGCGGCTTTACAAATGTCTGCCACAGGAACACCCCTGGCCAAAGCAGAAGTAGAAGATTTAGCTCCAGTTGAATGAGCTCTAATACCCTCAGGGGGGACCTTACCAGCCAGGGCGTAGCAGATCTTGATGGCCAGGATGATCCATCTGGACAGAGTGCGCTTGTGCACAGCATTTCCTTTAGAATGTCCAACATAGCCCACAAAGAGCTGATCGTCTAAACGAAAGCCTTTCGTTCTGTCCAAGTAAAAGCTCACAGCTCTTTTTGGGTCCAGACAATTAAGTCTTTCTACCGCCTTGGAGGGATGAGGAGGTGGATTATAGACTGCCCCAAATGAAACGGAGTAACTACTTTAGGTAGGAAAGCAGCCCTGGTCCTGAGTACCATCCTTTCAGCATGTAATGTTAAAAACGGGGGTTTAGAACTAAGAGCTTGAAGCTCACTCAGCCTCCTTGCCTAGGTTATGGCTACAAGAAAAACCGTCTTAAAGGACAACAGCCTCAAAGGACAACTATGAAGAGGCTCAAACGGAGACCCCATCAGAAAAGTTAAGACCAGATTAAGGTCCCACAAAAGGAGTAGGTGGAAACCTGTTTGTAAGGCCTTTGATAAACCTTACTACAATAGGAGATTTAAATACAGACGGTTGATCAGGAAGACATAGAAAAGCCGATAAGGCCGATACATAGCCCTTGACCGTGGCCACAGCACAGCCCTGCTGAGCCAAGGAAAGAGCAAACTGAAGCACATCAGAAAGATGGGCTTTTAAAGGGTCAATGGATCTCTCTCCACACCATTTAACAAACTTAGACCACCTATATGAGTAAATGGACTTGGTGGAGTGTCGCCTGGCCGATAAAATAACATCCACCACATCAGGCGGGAGAGAGAAGGAATTCAGGTTGCCCCGTTCAGTCTCCAGGCATGAAGGTGTAAGCTCTGGAGGTGGGGGTGTAGAACCTGCCCCTCCGACTGCGAGAGGAGGTCTGCCCTCAGAGGGAGACGGAGCGGAGGGCACGAGGAGAGGTGGAGAAGATCTGTATACCACACCCTTCTTGGCCAATCCGGGGCGACCAAAATAACTTGGGCCCGGTCTTGGCGAATCTTCCTCAGAACCTGAGGAATCAAGGGTATGGGAGGAAACGCGTAAAGGAGATGTGAGCTCCAACTCAACTGAAACGCGTCCCCCAACGCCCCCTGCATCGGAAACTGGAGAATAACGGGCAATGTGCGTTCTCGCGAGTAGCATACAGGTCTATCCGAGGAGTCCCCCACGTCTGGAAGACACGACGAACCACCTCTGGATGAAGCCTCCACTCTTGGTCAGCGGAAAACTGTCGACTGAGACTGTCCGCATATACGTTCAGCACCCCGGCCAGATGATTCACCATCAAGCAAATCCAATGGTCCTGAGCCCAGGACCAGAGTCGCAAAGCCTCTCTGCAGAGACGGTACGACCCTACTCCTCCCTGCTTGTTGACATACCACATCGCGGTAGTGTTGTCCGTCAGGACTTGAACAGACTGACCGCGAGGGGATGGGAGGAAGGCCTTGAGCGCCAAACGAATCGCCTGCAATTCCAGAAGGTTGATATGAAGCAACCTTTCCTCTGGAGACCAAAGACCTTTGATCTCCAGATCCCCCAGATGAGCACCCCACCCTAGGGTGGAGGCATCCGTTATCACTGTAGCCACCGATGGAGGCAGATGGAAGGGCTTTCCTTGAGACAGATTGTCCCCCACGCTCTACCAAGACATATCCGCCGCAGCTTCTCTGGAGATCTTGATCGACTTCCTGAGATCTCTGTAGTGCTGATACCACTGCCTGCGAAGGCACAACTGGAGCGCCCTCATGTGCCAGCGTGCATGGTTGACCAACAGAATGCAGGAAGCGAACAGACCGAGCAGACGAAGGACCTTCAGAACTGGAACAACCGCTCCATTGTGGAATAAAGGGATCATCTCCTGAATGTCGAGAATTCTTTGAGGAGGAAGAAATGCTCGACACACAGTAGTGTCCAGTACCGCCCCTATGAACAGGTTGCGTTGAGAGGGCACCAGGTAAGATTTGGGCACATTGATCGAAAAACCCAAGTCGAATAACAGCTGAGATGTTACCCACAGATGTTGCACCATCTCTGGGAATTCTGCCTTCAGAAGCCAGTCGTCCAGGTAGGGGAAAACCGGAATCCCCGACCTCCTGAGATGAGCAGCCACCACTGCCATCAGCTTCGTGAAGACTCGAGGTGCGGTAGTAAGACCAAACGGGAGGACCGCAAACTGGTAGTGTTGCGACCCAACCGTAAAACGGAGATACTTCCTGTGCGACTTCAGGATTGGGACATGGAAGTACGCGTCCTGCAAGTCGATCGACACCATCCAGTCTCCTTGCTGCAACGCTTGAAGAACCTGCGCAAGGGTCAGCATCTTGAATTTCTCCTGTTTCAGGTAAAAATTCAAGACTCTGAGGTCCAGAATTGGACGCAATCTGCCGTCCTTCTTGGGAATCAGGAAATACTGGGAGTAGCATCTCTGACCCCTTTCCTGCTCCGGACCCATCTCTATCGCACCTTTTTGAAGCAAAGCCAGTACCTCCTTCTGCAGAAGAAGCAGATGGTCTTCTGAGCAGTAACCCTGGCAAGGAGGGTAAGGGGGAGGAAACTCCCGAAAGGGAAGGGCGTACCCATTCTCCACGAGGTTTAAAACCCAAAGGTCGGTCGTGACAGATTTCAACCTCGCAGAAAGTGGGACACCCGACCCCCCACAGGTCTCGCATGATCTAGGATGGGGGATCTAGGGCTGCTTCCCTGAAGCATCATTGGGAGCAGAGGAGGCAGAAGATGAAGATGGGTTGCGGCTATAACCTCTCCGTCCCCTTTGCCTTCCTCTATACTGTGAGAAGTTGGCCTGATGTATGATGTCACTAGTTCTAGTGTACACCTTATATCAGTCCAAACAACCCTTATGGTGGTTGGTTGTAAAGTCAACCTTATAGACCAGCTATCCTAGTGGTAGCATGGACAAGAGCAGTCTTAGGCTAAACTCTGAATGGCATGTGAAGCCAGCTGTGATACCATATATAATCCCTTGAATACCAAATGAAAGGACACCACAACAGATATATATATAAAATAAAGTGTATTTATTCTAGTCAAACCCTCAGCACTCATTATGAGATTAGAGGTAAGTACAACACAGTCTTATTCAAGCATACATTAAGTCACACAGGTAAGAAATACAGTTAGGCCCTAGGGGCCACGCAAACCATATACTAAAGAAGTGGTATAAGGACCACTGTCACGGAAATAGGATAGGCCTAGGCATAGGGAATCGCTGGGGCTACACTACACTAGCAACAGTTAGGAAGTGGGAGGCCCACGGGATTCAGGTGCAGAGTGGAAACACTCACGCGTAATGCGTATAATCGATAGAAATAGTACAGTTCTGAAATAAGCAGTTTAAGGACCATTCTGAAGCAGCTAGAGAGTCGAGACTCGGAAACTAGACCCTAGGATAGTCACTACCCTTGTGAGCACCGAAGTACCCAAGTTACCTAGCCCACAGGCTGCGGGTGCATAGGTGTGAACTTGCGTCGGGTTTCGTCGTGGACTTCTATGGATGCCTGAAGGTAAGTTGCTGACAGGCAGTCAGTGAAGAGTGTCCGGTGGATCCCAAGGCTGGGATCAAGAAGAGAGGATACCTGCAAGCAGAAGGGACAGAGTCAAGGTCACTAGCCAGTGACAACGTGGAACCAGGCGATGTCGTGAAGATTGCAGGTGAAAGGTGAAGCTTGTCGCTGCAGCCACGGGTACCAGGAGACGTCGAGGACGACCAGGACCAGGAGGCGAGCTGTCCCACGAAGGCTCTTGCTGTTGGCGGCTCCTTCGTAGGACTCACCAAGCCTTGGCAAGCGGAACCCACGAAGAACGGAGGACTTGCTTCTGGTGCAGACCAGGAAGGTCTGGGGTGCTTCTCTTTTGAAAAGAAGCGGAAGCCAGTCTGGAGGTGCCAAACCAGCAGTGAAGATTTCAAGGTGTGTCGTCACAAAGGCCGCTAGCCAACGGGCAAGCAACCGGACAGACGCGGCAAGCAGGAAAATGCAGAAGGGCCCCACGCAGGACTCGTGGAATGTGGGGGGCTGATCTTCGGTGCAGATGGTGCTTGGGGCTTCTCAATCCCCGGTGCACAACTCCGAGGGTGCCTCAGAAGCTGCGCTGGAAGATACTCACCACTTTTCCCAGGTAGCCGGTCCCACGTCTCTCGTCGCCTCCACGGATCTCAGCTCGGCTGTGGATGTGGATCAGGGTCGGAGAAGTCTGGAAGTCAAGGCTCTGGTTGGGCTCTGCAGTCAGTCCCTCGTAGAACTTCAGCAAAGCAAAGGGTAGTCTCTTGATGGTGCCTGTTTGCACAGGGTAGCCACTCCTTGGCCACAAGGGAGATTCTTCAGTCTTCTTCTTTCGTCGAATGTCGAAGGTCCAGAGTTTCTGTTCAAGTTGCAGGTTCAGGATAATCTAATCTCCTGGGGCCCAGCTACCACTCTTATACTAATCTGGGGGGCTGGGTTGCCTGCTAGGTCACGCCTTATGGGTGCGACCTGGGAGGGGGGTGGTTACACCCCCTTCCCTTTGTCCAGTTTCGCACCAGGACTGGGGCTGGAGTGCCCCAGCACCGGTTTGAACTGGACTATGCATGGAGCACCTTGTGTGCCCCAGGCAGTGTCTCGTTTCATTCATCCCTCCCTGCCCCAATACACTAAGGCCTGTCTGGGGTGGTGCTCGCACCTCCCAAGGCAGGAAACCTATTGTCCAAGCCTCCCTTGCCGGGATCACTCCCAGCAGCAGGAGGTCAGACTTGTGTCGAGGCAGCAGCATCCATTTTGTGATGCTGGGGCTCTGGTTAACTTTAACCGGGTAAGTAGGTTACAAAATGTCTTCTCCCTCTAGAAGGGAGGGATAATATCCTCATCCCCAGAAATGGAATGGGGGTATTATTCCAAAGTGTTAGACATCTTACACAACATGTTTTGATAAAGCCAAACCATAGTTACATAACCGTTTAAGATTATAAGTTACTTTAAGAGTATATGGTAGGCTATATCATAGAACAGCTATAAGGACATGGTTCCAAAAGCTGCAGACAGGCTCAGCTCATGCTAGAGCACCATCTCACATGTTACCAAGCACTCTGCCTCCAGGATTGTTAAGGCCTGCCATAGGAGTGGCTGATAGGTACACATGTGTCTATATGTAAGTTAGGTATAGGAATACTACACCTAAGCAAGGAGTGATTACACGACCTTGCCCCAGCTGAGTGATCAGCCAGTTGTGTCATAATGGAAGGCCAGGCCAGGGGTGGCATAATACATGCTGCAGCCCCTGGTAGGCCTAGGGTACACCTATGCCCTGGGTACCTAAGGTACACTGTGCAGGGGCCAATAAGGTGATCCTATCCAAATGGGTTATGCACCTAAAGTACATAGTATCAATTTAGAAAGATAACAGCAGGGTTGTGGGTCTAAGTCGAAAACCAGTAAAGCAAAAGCAAAAAGTGGGGGTGAACATAGAAAGCAGACCCTACTCTCCTACATATACGACCTATAGAGGGGATTCTGCTGCTGCTGTTACTGCTGCTGCTGAGGTTGCCGGAAGGGTCGAAATGAGGATCTCCCAAAGCCTCTGAACTTCCTATGACCAAATCCCTTAGCAGGAGTCTGTAATCCTTAAGATTTCGCAGTTACCCTGCTATCTTTAAATCTTTGCAAGGTGGAAACAGCCTTCTCGCCAAAAAGTTTCTCTCCATCAAAAGGCAAGTCTACCAAAGTGGCTTGAACATCAGAAGAGAAGCCGGAAGAACGAAGCCACGCTTGCCTCCTAGTGGCTATCGAAGATCCCATTATCCTTGCCACAGAATCAGCCGTGTCAAGCCCCGACTGAATTACCTGCCTTGCAGCAGCCTGAGTGTCAGTGACAACCTCCATAAAAGAAGTTCTCTCTCCTTCCGGCAGCTTAGGGGCTAACAATTTCATAGAGTCCATCAAAGAGTGAACGTAGCGCCCCAGCAAACAAGTGGCATTGGTCGATTTAAGCACCATGCTTCCTGAAGAAAAGACCTTTCTGGCCGCTTGATCAGTCTTTTTAGAATCCCTATCCGGTGGAGTCTGAGGCATGCTTTGAGCATGAAGCCTGCACCACAAGGCTTTCTGGAGAGGGATGGGAAGAAAGAAAACTTGGATCCCCAGGGGCCACCCTATATCTCCTTCCCACCTGTCTGGAGACTGCCGACGAAGAGAGTGGCTGACGCCAAATGTCCATAACAGGCTCCAAGATAGCCTCATTAAAAGGCAACAAGGGTTCAACATTTGAAGTAGGCGAATGTAGGACTTCAGTAAGGAGGTTCAGCTTATACTCAGCAGAGGGTAACTGCAAGTCCAGCAACTCTGCGGCCTTCTTAATAACTAAATGATAGGCGGCCAGTTCTTGTGGCGGTGAAGATCTAGTAGATGAATGCTCCCACTCCGGAGTAGTATCAAGACCACTAGCATCTTGAATGCCTTCAATGTCGTCAGAAGATGCATCCACCTCACCTTCTTCCACTTCCTCCCTATAACGCTCCTCTTCCAAGACTCTCTGGGCCTCTCTCCTTGAACGGATCCGAGGAACCGGCGTTGGCGGTGCCGTACGCAGAGTCGGTGGAACCGAACATGGAGTCGACAGCTTCGGAGTCGGCGGCGCCGGACGTGGAGCCGAGGGAGTCGGCAACGGCGTCGAGGAGGGCTCCGAAGAAGGCCGATCCAAACGAAGCCGAGATGGATCACCAGACGGCGCCGGAAACTGCCACGAAGGAGCCATCGGCAGAAAGGGCATAAATGGGGCCTGAGCATAATGCTGCGGCACTCTCAAGGTGTATGCCATAGGACCCACGGGACCAGATGGTGCGCCGGATGGGAAGGCAGCCCGTTGAAAAATCCCGTACATCGCATTAAAGAAATGCTTCGAATCCGCACCCGGAGTCGGGAACTGCGGAAAAGGGATTGATCCTGAATCTAGTCGAGGAGTACCTGGAACCGGAGCCGAAGTGTCCTCAACAGGCGCCACAGGATCAGCCGGCTCCGGAGAAAGCTCTTTCTCTTGTTCCTGTTCGACGTCAGAAGCTGAAGACTCCACCGGCGCCGGAGACTGCGCCGGAGTCCGCTTCGGCGAAGGTGACCTCTCTGGAGACTTCCTAGGAGAAGGAGATACAACATCCTTACTTCGACGTCGAGGCGACAGCGATCTCGAAGTCCTACTTTTCGAAGACTGGCGCCGAGAGCTATGCTTTCTTTTCTTGTGATGATTCTTCGACTTCGAAGAGTGTGAAGTCGACGACTCCGGCCTCGATTTCTCCTTCTTTCTACCTCTCCTTTCCTTCTTCGCCTTGGCCATGAAGAGTTTCGCCTCTCTCTCCTTCAAGGTTCATTCTTCTGCAACTGGAACAGTCCTCCACGTCGTGGTCTGAAGAAAGGCCCCACAAAAAATCCTCTTGGGGGTCAGTCATTGACATGTGGCCCCCACATTCCCTACAAGGTTTGAAAGCAGACTTCCTCGTCGAAGACGTATTGGTTATTGTTTCTGGATTCACCATAAGACTACAAAGTAGCAGGAGAGTGCTGGAAAACCGCTACGCGTCGATGGCGCGGAAAAAAGGGAACTGACGTCATCACGCCGACGTGGCTCTCTTATGGCTCCTGTGACGTCATACGGAGTCGCGAGCGGAGCCGAGGTATTATGACGTCCACGTCGGCACAGAGAGCTGGGGAAAAAAGTTCCGTGGAATGCTGGCGCAGGGGATATTCACAAGGTGAGGAATCCACTGGCAGATGTATCCATCAGAAACCTAGGTTCTTAATTGAATCCTTGGGTAGGGGAGCAGAGCCGAATTCATCCGGCCACCACAAGCTCGAAGAAAGGGGACAAGGTTGATTAAAAAACAAGATCTCAGTCTTGTCCTCATTAAGTTTACAAAAATTCTGATCCATCCAGGTCGCAATATTCTTCAGGCATGGATCGAAAGTGGAGGTGAATACATCCCGAAAGGTGAACAGTAGCTGGGTATCATCCCCATAGGATATAATTTTGATCCCAGTTTTTGCAATCAGTTCAGCCAGAGGGGTCAAATATACATTAGAAAAGGAGTGGGCTCAGGTCAGAGCCCTGAGGCACACCCCACTTGAGAGGTTTAATAGGGGGAAGTGAAAGGGTGCGTCCGGACTTGTTGTTTGCGATCAGATAAAAAAGATGATATCCACTTCAACACTGTGCCCTGGATGCCGATATCCCTAAGACGATTCAGGAGGATAGGATGGGAGACGGTGTCAAACGCTGCAGATAAATCTAGCAGCACCAGCACAGCCCTAGAACCTCCATCAACCGCTCAGTGTATAGCATCAGCCATTTCAATCAGTGCTGTTTCCGTGCTATAGCCGACATTGACATTGACATGGTTCTGCATTCTGTCCATCAATTGTTGTTTTTGCATTTGTCACCCCGAGTGGGAAGGGTATGCTCAGACGTGAGTCCCTTGCTCTCCATACCACTGGAATCAAGCTATCCTGGCTGACGAGGGCTGAAAGCCCAAAACCGGTCCTAGGATGCTTGTTTCCAGTCCAGGGAGGACCTGGCTTGGCAGTTCAAGCTGGACTGTTCCCATGGGGCACACGGTCAAGACTGATTTGCATATGGCTGGGTTCAAACTGGAATGGCATGGTGAGCAAAATAACGACGGATTTAGGCCCAGATCTCTGTACTGGGGTGAATGTATGACATTGTTCTGCATTCTGTCCATCAATTGTTGTTTTTGCATTTGTCACCCCGAGTGGGAAGGGTATGCTCAGACGTGAGTCCCTTGCTCTCCATGCCACTTGAATCAAGCTATCCTGGCTGACGAGGGCTGAAAGCCCGAAACCGGTCCTAGGATGCTTGTTTCCAGTCCAGGGAGGACCTGGCTTGGCAGTTCGGGCTGGACTGTTCCCATGGGGCACAGGGTCAAGACTGATTTGCATATGGCTGGGTTCAAACTGGAATGGCATGGTGAGCAAAAAAACGATGGATTTAGGCCCAGATCTCTGTACTGGGGTGAATGTATGACATTGTTCTGCATTCTGTCCATCAATTGTTGTTTTTGCATTTGTCAAGCCGGGACGGAAGCCAGATTGAGAGTCATGAAGGAGATCATTAGTCTCAATAAAGCCAGCCAGTTGCTGATAGACCAATTTCTCCAAGACCTTTGCAGGGGCAGGAAGTAACAAGATAGGTCTATAGTTACTGGTGATTTCAGGATCCGCATTCACTTTTTTTAGAATGGGTAGGAGAAAAGCATGTTTCCAGACTGCAGGGTAAATACCCTGTCTAAGTGAAGAATTCCAGATATCATTCAAATAGGGATTAAGGAGTTCTGCCAAAGCACTATATTGTTTAGCTGGCCAGGGATCACTTGGCGAGCCAGATTTGCACTTCTGCAGTTCAAGAAGAAGACATCAGTGGAAACATCAGCAAATTCTGAAAACACAATGTTGGGAGTCGACCTCGGATAGTCATCCCCAGGGGGCTGGGGCGTCTCCCGAGGTTCAGGAAAGAAGGCATAGATCAGAGCTATTTTTTCCTCGAAAAACTCAGAGAGGCTATTGCAAAGCTTCTGTGATGGGGGATGAGTAAGGGAGAGAGCGGACGGATCAGTGAATGTTTTCACTATTTTAAAAATTTCTCTCTTAGAGTTTTTAGCACTGTTAATTCGATTGACACGAAAATCTCTTTTATGTCCGATGAGGAGTTTATGATAATCTTTGAGCGCCGCACGATAGTCTGCTTTACTAGCCGTCGAATAATTAAGTCTCCAGCTGCGCTCTAATTTTTTACATTCAGATTTCTTAGTTCTGAGCTCCTCCGAAAACCAGGGAGCAGAAGGAAGAGATCTATGTGACTTTATAGTTTTCAAATGGGCAAGGAAGTCGAGCACATCAACTACCCACTTATTCAAGTTTAGAATGCTGTTCTCAAGGTCCGTGGAAGGGCTGGGCTTGGAGTCCATAAGATGTTGAGTTAGATGATCCGGAGAAGCTCTCCTCCAGTTTCTACTATACTCTTTATGAATAGAGGTGATTCTTCCAATGCCAGTCATCTGAAATGAAAATGGGATCAGGAAATGATGTGACCATGGTACAGGCAACGGAGAGTAAACAACAGTCTCGGGAAAGTTTGTAAAAATCAAATCTAAAGTATGGCCTGCCTTGTGGGTTGGGTGGGAAACGTATTGTGATAGATTACAACCAGCTCGTGTGGAGATACAGTTGGAGCTATGAGGGCAGAGGAGATCATCCACGTGCAGATTCAAATCCCCAAGCACCATAAAGTTGGAGTAGCGTATACTGGCCTGAGATATGTAATCAGCCAGAATAGGAATTTGATTAAGACTAGCGTTAAGAGGTCTATAGAGTAGCAACCCAGAACAAGATGAGAATGCTGAGAGTTTAATGCAAAAAGATAGGCCTTCAATGGGGTCTAGCTGATCAAGGTTAATAACTGCCAACTCCCATTTAGTTTTATAGATGATAGCTACTCCACCACCCTGTTCCCTTTTTGTCTATTGGCACAAACAATGCCATAGTTATCAGGAATAGCTAAGGTCAACGTAGGATTGGTGTCCTCCCGCAGCCATGTCTCTGTCAGAAATAACAAGTCCCAATTATTATCATTTATGGACTGAAAAATATCCAGTGCATGCTTTGTCATGGATCTACAGTTGATCAGCCCGGCATTTAATTTCACCGTCACAGGAGCTGAAGAAGAGTCACAAGAGCTAGTGGTATTAGTACCACATGACGAAAATCCACAGCCCGAGCATGATGATCCATCGTGACAAAGTGCGCTTGTGCATCGCCTTGCCCTTCATACGACCAGCATATCCAAAAAAGAGCTGGTCATCCTGACGGAAGTCTTTTGTTCTGTACAAATAGAAGCTAATCGCCCTCTTTGGATCCAAATGATGAAGTCTCTCCTCCTCCTTGGAAGGATGAGGGGGAGGATAGAAAGTAGGAAGGGTAATGGACTGACCTAGGTGGAAGGGAGTCACCACCTTAGGCAGAAAAGCAGCCCTGCTCCTAAGTACCATCCTTTCAGCATAAATGGTCAGAAAAGGCGGCTTTGAACTCAAAGCCTGGAGTTCCCTCACCCTCCTGGCCGAGGTGTTAGCTACCAGGAAGACAGTTTTAAAGGTTAAAAGTCTTAAAGGACAACTATGCATCGGTTCGAATGACGAACCCATTAAAAAAGTTAACACCAAATTCAAGTCCCACTGGGGCATAATGAAAGGAGTGGGAGGAAACATGTTTGTCAGCCCCTTAATAAATCTTAAGACTATAGGAGACTTAAATAAAGAAGGCTGATCAGGTAAACACAAAAATGCCGACAAATACCCTTTAACAGTGGCCACAGCAAAACCCTGTTGGGCCAAATGAAGAGACAAACAAAGAATTTTACATTCAATATTCATAAACAATAGTACTGGTGGTCTGTACAACCTAAACATTTCATTCAAGTATATCATAACCCATCATGAAACCTGCCTATTGAACAATCTAATTATACCTGTGTATATTACTAAATTCATAAAACATGGCCAAAAGGACAATGCTATGTATATCTTATACAACAGCAGAGTAAATCATCATATGTTCATTAAACTATTCGTAGTCCCACCTGACCCTATCTTATAACAGGAACCAACCTAAAAGGAAAAAGTTCTATCACATAATGGTTGATGTTCTTCAAACTTATTCAAATTCTACCTCTAATCACTCTAATCTGTGCCGACATGTCTTATAAATAATGTTCGAATTATAAGAATTCCTAGCTCACCTTGATATCAGTAACCTTATCTAAATTCTGATCAATGGGAAGTATCTTCATATAAATATCGCCTTTCCTTTCATCCAACGTGCGAAATCTAGATGAATCATAATGTAACAGGAAAAAAAAACCTTATAATGTGCATGATTCTAAGCATATCCACCCTAAACTTTTTCAAGGTCAACTCAAATTAAAAATATCAAGTCAAAATCCTCACCTATTTCAATGCGTTACCTTCCGCATCACAAAGATGTATTTAACGATTCACGAGTGCTCATGTCAGCCTCAGCAATATACGTATCTAATCAAATAAAAAAATACGACAAAAGTGTCTCATTTTAGAAACTCCATACTTTATCACCCCAAAGTCTGCATCTGAAAAATCTAAATCGACAGCTAACATCTCCCTCCTTACCGTTCTCATCAAAAGTTCTGGTCAACTTCTTACTTCAAGTACGGTGATTTCGCTATAAATTCCCGCCATCCTACCTCACCAATTTAAATCGTCTTTCCACCAATCACATTGCAACTTCCAAACGTCTTCCAACTCACCAATCAGAATCATTCTAAAATCTCAACTAGCGAATGCTTCCTATCAGGTCCGCTCCCACAAGCAACTAATGCGCATGTCCAACTGCATCTGTCAACTTCTTTCCACCAATCATATTCCAAACAAATTCCAACTCTCCAATCAGAATCATTCTGAAATCTAAAACGGGGAATGCTTCCTCTCAGGTCCGCTACCGCGCGCAGTTACTGCGCATGTCCATTCTGTAAAAAACTCTTCCCAACCAATCACGTAGAGGTAGTTGAAATTGCCCCTTCATCTCTGAACCAATCATACGTAACACCATTCAGTTCTCCTATGACCAATCACAAATCCATTTAGCGAAATTACTATGTATGTCCAATTACACCTAAAACCTTTTGAGTCTGCCACGATAAAGTTAATCCAATCAAGCCGTCCTACTATTCAGGTACGCTGTCATGCGCGAATATTGCGCATGTCCATCCCATATGAAACCCTTACAAACCAATCGATAAGAAGGTTAAATTTGCCCCATCATCTCCGAACCATTCGTATAGAATACCCATCAGTCCTCCTATCATGTCCGATGACTGGCGAGACTACTGCACATGTCTAATTATAATTGAATTTTTCAGGTCTCTCACGGTCCATTTATTCTAATCACCACGTTTAACAATATCCAACGGAAAATACTTTCATTCATATCCGCTGCCATGCGCAACTACTGCGCATGACCATTCCAAATGCTGCCCTTTCAAACCAATCACGGTGAGGTGATGAAAATTGTCCCTTGTTTTTAAAACCGTTCGTCCATAATACCATAAAGGCCTCCTATTGTCAATACCAGATCGACTTACATATAAAAGCATGCTTAACCATCAAAACCATTCCAAAGTCACCAAGACGAAAAGTTTCATGTCAAGTACGCTACCTAGCGATACTGCTGTGCATGTGATTACTTATAGGTAGGATGGCGGGAATTTATCGCGAAATCACCGTACTTGAAGTAAGAAGTTGACCAGAACTTTTGATGAGAACGTTAAGGAGGGTGATGTTGGCTGTCGATTTAGATTTTTCAGATGTAGACTTTGGGGTGATAAAGTATGGAGTTTCTAAAATGAGACTTTTGTCGTATTTTTTTATTTGATTAGATACGTATATTGCTGAGGCTGACATGAGCACTCGTGAATCGTTAAATACATCTTTGTGATGCGGAAGGTACCGCATTGAAATAGGTGAGGATTTTGACTTGATATTTTTAATTTGAGTTGCCCTTGAAAAAGTTTAGGGTGGATATGCTTAGAATCATGCGCATTATAAGGTTTTTTTCTTGTTATATTATGATTCATCTAGATTTCGCACGTTGGATGAAAGGAAAGGCGAGATTTATATGAAGATACTTCCCATTGATCAGAATTTAGATAAGGTTACTGATATCAAGGTGAGCTAGAAATTCTTATAATTCGAACATTGTTTATAAGACATGTCGGCACAGATTGGAGTGATTAGAGGTAGAATTTGAATAAGTTTGAAGAACATCAACCATTATGTGATAGAACTTTTTCCTTTTAGGTTGGTTCCTGTTATAAGATAGGGTCAGGTGGGACTACGAATAGTTTAATGAACACATGATGATTTCCTCTGCTGTTGTATAATATATACATAGCATTGTTCTTTTGGCCATGTTTTATGATTTAGTAATATACACAGGTATAATTAGATTGTTCAATAGGCAGGTTTCATGATGGGTTATGATATACTTGAATGAAATGTTTAGGTTGTACCGACCACCAGTACTATTGTTTATGAATATTGAATGTAAAATTCTTTGTTTGTCTCTTCATTTGGCCCAGCAGGGTTTTGCTGTGGCCACTGTTAAAGGGAATATTTAGTATCGTATTGATTGGGTTTGGATTAGCCTGCCTGTGCACTTATTGCTTCAACCCACATCGTCTTGATCAGACAAACAAAGAACATCAGATAGATGAGCTTTTAAGGGATCAATAGATTTCTCTCCACACCACTTAACAAATTTAGACCGCCTGTATGAATAGACAGACTTATTGGAGTGTCGCCTGGCCGATAATATAATGTCCATCACGTCAGGCGGGAGAGAAAAAGAATTCTAGTTGCTCCGTTCAATCTCCAGGTATGAAGGTGCAGGCTCTGGAGTTGGGGGTGTAGAACTTGCCCCTCCATCTGAGAGAGGAGGTCTGCCTTGAGAGGGAGCGGAGGGTGCAACGAGAGGTGAAGAAGGTCCGTGTACCACACCCTTCTTGGCCAATCCGGGGCGATCAATATAACTTGGGCCCGGTCTTGGCGAATCTTCCTCAGAACCCGAGGAATCAAGGGTATGGGAGAAAGTACATAAAGGAGTTGCGAGCCCCAACTCAACTGAAACACGTCTCCCAACGCTCCCTGCCCCGGAAACTGGAGACTGCAGAATGACTGGCAGTGCGCGTTCACATGAGTGGCAAACCGGTCCACCTGAGGAGTCTCCCACGTCCAGAAGACGTGTCGGACTACCTCTGGATGAAGCCTCCACTCGTCGTCGGCAGAGAAATGCCGACAGACTGTCTGCACGCACGTTCAGGACCCCAGTCAGATGATTTGCCATCAAGCAAATCCAATGGTCCTGAGCCCAGGCCTAGAGTCGCAACGCCTCTCTGCAAAGACGGTACGACCCTACTCCTCCCTGCTTGTTGACATACCACATCGCAGCAGTGTTGTCCGTCAGGACTTGAACCGACTGACCGCGAAGGGAAGGGAGAAAGGCCTTGAGCGCCAAACGTATCGCCCGCAATTCCAAAAGGTTGATGTGAAACAACCTTTCTTCTGGAGACCAAAGACCCTTGATCTCCAGATCCCCCAGATGTGCTCCCCACCCTAGGGTAGAGGCATCCGTTATCACCATGGCCACCGATGGAGGAAGATAGAAAGGCTTTCCTAAAGACAGATTGCCCTCCACGCTCCACCGAGACAGATCCGCTGCAGCTTCTCTGGAGATCCTCACAGACTCCCTGAGATCTCCGTTGTGCTGATACCACTGCCTGCGGAGACACCACTGGAGCGCCCCCATGTGCCAGCGTGCATGGTTGACCAACAGGATGCAGGAAGCGAACAGACCGAGCAGGCAAAGGACCTTCAGAACTGGAACAACCGCTCCATTGTAAAACAAGGGAATCATTTCCTGTATGTCGAGAATCCTTTGAGGTGGAGGGAATGCTCTACACAGTGGTATCCAGTACTGCCCCTATGAACAGGTTGCACTGTGAGGGCACCAGGTGAGACTTGGGTACATTTATTGAAAAAATGTACAACAGCTGGGTTGTTACCTGCAGATGACGACAAACCATCTCTGGAGACTCTGCCTTCAGAAGCCAGTCGTCCAGGTATGGGAAAACCGGAATCCCCAACCTTCTGAGATAGGCTGCCACCACTGCCATCACCTTGGTGAAGACTCGAGGTGCAGTAGTAAGATCAAATGGAAGAACCGCAAACTGGTAATGATGCGACCCAACCATGAAACCGAGATACTTCCTGTGCGACTTCAGGATCGGGATGTGGAAATACGCATCCTGCAAGTTGGACACTATCCAGTCCTCTTTAGCAGCGCCTGAAGAACCTGCGCTAGAGTAAGCATCTTGAACCTCTCCTGCTTGAGAAATAGATTCAAGATTCTGAGGTCCAGGATAGGACGTAGCCTGCCAACCTTTTTGGGAATCAGGAAATAACGGGAGTAGCATCCCTGACCCCTTTCCTGCTCCGGAACCACCTCTATCGCATCTTTTTGTAATAGGGCCATAACTTCAATGCAAATGATCCTCCGTGCAAAACCCTTGGCAAGGAGGGTAAGGAGGAGGGAATTCCTTGAAGGGAAGGGCATACCCATTTCCCACAATATCTAGAACCCAAAGGTCCGAAGTTATTAATTTCCAGTCTTGAAGAAAATGGGTAAGCCGACCTCCCACAGGACCCACATGATCCAGGATGGCGGTTCTAGGGCTGCTTTCCTGCATTACTGGGAAGGGGAGGGGAGGTAGAGGAGGAGGAAAAAGAGGGATGTCGTCCAGCTCCACGAAGACGACCTCTGCCTTTACCTCTATAGGATTTATACAGAGGGTTTTACTGCTATTGTTGTTGCTGAGGCTGACAGGAACAAAAGGAAGACTTCCCAAAACCACGGTACCTTCTGTAACCATACCCTCTTGACAGACTGCAAACCCAGAGATTTTGCCGTGGCTTTACTGTCTTTAAATCTCTGCAAGGCCAAGTCCGCTTTCTCCCTGAAGAGCTTAGAACCATCAAAAGGAAGGTCCAAAAGGGAAGCTTGCACATCAGGTGAGAATCCTGATGATCTTAACCAAGCATGCCTCCTAGTGGCAACAGACAAACCCATCACCCTTGCCACTGAATCTGCAGTGTCCAGACCCGACTGGATTACTTGTCGAGCAGCAGCCTGGGAGTCCATCAAGACCTCACTCAAGATGTTCTGATCCTCTTCAGACAGAGCTTAGGGAGAATCTGCTTAGAAGAGTCCATGAGGGCGTGGATATATCTGCCCAATAGACAAGTTGCATTTGTGGACTTTAATGCCATACTGGTCTAAGAAAATACTTTCTTTGCCGATTGCTCAAGCTTTTTTGAATCTCTATCAGCCGGTGCTTGAGGGAAATAGCCAACCGACTGCTTCGAACAAGAAGCTTGAACTACCAAACTTTGAGGAGACGGGTGTGAAGACAGGAAATCAGGGTCCCCTGGTGCCGGCCTATATCCCCTAGAAACAGATCTAGAAACCGCAGGAGCAGAAAGGGGATTACTCCAGACATCCAATATCGGCTCCGTCAGAGCATCATTGAATGGTAAAAGAGGTTACACCACAGCAGAAGGAGAATGAAGCACCTGTTAAAAGATTAGGCTAATATTCAGCCATAGGAAGCTGTAGGTCCAACAGTTCAGCTGCCTTCTTGATAACAACATGATAAGGAGTTACATGCTTCGAAGGAGAAGCCTTCTGTAAAGCAAAGTCCCCGAAGAGATGTCCAAACCACTTGCTTCACACAAATCTTCCAATGAGTCCTCAGACTCATAAATCTCTCCTTCCTCTATGTCACCAGCCCGATATTGCTCCTCTTCATTAAGCCTTTGAGCTTCCCTTCTCGAACGCATCCTCGGCTGCGGCGTCGGCGGCACCATCTGCGGCGTCAGCGGCGCCATACGCGGCGTCGACGGATCCGGCAACGGCGTCTAAGTAGGTTCCGTGACAGGGACCCGTGTCGAACGAACCCTGGAAGAGGGGACGCCGGACGGAGCCGGAGACTGCTCAAGCGGAGTCGACACCCTCGGCGCCGGATACTGCCATGACAGCGCCATCAGCATATAAGGCATAAATGGGGCCGGAGGATAATGCTGAGGTACGCCCAAATTAAATGCCAAAGGGCCCATGGGACCCGAAGGTGCTCCAGAGGGGCATGTGGCTCTGGTAAAAATACCATACATCGCATTCATATAGTGCGACGGATCCGATCCAGGCGCCGGGAACCAAGGAAACTGCGCCGGTTCGACTTCCTTACGGGGAGTCTCCGGAGTCGGATCCACTGGAGTAACAGATGGAGCCACAGGAGCCGCAGGAAACTCTTCCTCTACCGGATTCGAATCCCCATCCGAAGCCGGAGAATCAACCGGTGCCGGAGACTGCACCGGAGAACCCAAAACAGGAGACCGGCCTGGAGAAGCCTGTGGAGACTCAGAAGGTGAAGGAGAAATAACATCCTTGGTACGACGTCGAGGAGCAGGAGAAGGCAACTTCAAAGTTCGAGACTTGGACGATCGACGTCGAGACCCATGTCTTTTCTTCTTCTTGTGCCTTCTCTTGGATTCATGTGAAGTTGACGACCTCGACTTGGATCTCTTACGACCTCTTTTCTCCTTTCTCACCTTGGACATGTAGAGTTTGGCCTCTCTCTCCTTTAGCGCCTTAGGGTTAAATTTTCTACAGGATGAACAACCTTCAACGTCCTGATCACTGGAGAGGCACCAGAGACAGTCATCATGCGGGTCAGTAATGGACATGTGAACTCTGCATTGCTTGCAGGGCTTGAAACCCGACTTCCTAGGAACAGACATAGTCGAAACAATAACAAATCAAGTCTCGAAACAAAATAGCAGTTGAAAGACAGGAGAGTCCCAGAAAATCTGTTAGCTTGTAGCGCGGAAAAAAAGGAACTGACCTCATCACGCCGACGCGGTCTTCTTATGGCTGCGGTGACGTCATGCGGAGCCGCGTGGGGAGCCATGACGCTGAGATGACCTCGTCGGCGCAGACAGCTACGAAAAAGGGGATATTCATAAGGTGAGGAATCCACAGGCAGATGTATCCATCAGAAAACATTTAGCAGAACGGGGAGGATGGGTGGGGCGGTAAGGTATCTATCACTTACTAATATCTCTTACAGATATATCGTTACACAAGTAGTAACTTGTGCATCTGAAAGAGACATGTTAGTGATAGATTCCTTACCTTAGAATAGATACCCCAGCAATACCAATCCCGGTGGTGGGTCTGGGAAAAGATTACACCAGAAAGTCACGGAGAACAGAACGGCCAAAGAAGCAGTCTCTCCGGAATTGACTGTCAAGGCAGTAAAGCTTGGTAAACATGTGCAGTGAAGCCCACGTAGCTACCTGACAAATGTCCTGCAAGGGGACGCCGCGTCCCAAGGCAGTAGTGGCTGCAGTTGCCCTGGTCGAATGGGCACGCAGCCCCACAGGAGGCTCCTTCTTAGCCAAGGAGTCACATGCTCTGATGCACAGAACGACCCACCGCGAGATGATCCGTTTGTGCACAGCCCGACCTTTTTTGGTGCCCACGTAGCCAACAAAGAGCTGGTCATCCACCCGGAACTGCTGCGTATGCTTCAGATAGAATGCGAGCGCACGTTTTGGGTCTAGTTGGTGGAGCCTCTCCTCCTCCCTTGAAGGATGCGGAGCCAGAAAGAAGGTGGGCAAAGTGATGGTCTGCCTGATGTGGGAGGGCGTGACAACCTTTGACAAGAAAGAAGGACATGTCCTTAATACCACCTTGTCCGGATGAACAGAAAGGGAAGGAGGCTCGGAAGAAAGAGCCTGGAGCTCACTCACTTGTCTGGCAGAGGTGATAGCTACCAGGAAAGCCGTCTTGAGAGTGAGAAGAAGCAAAGGACAGTTGTGAAGGGGCCCAAAGGGAGCGCCCATCAGATATGTCAAGGCAAGGTTTAAGTCCCATTGAGGCATTATGAACGGCACTGGAGGAAACGTGTGCATAATGCCTTTCAGGAAACGGTTAACAACCAGGGACTTAAAAAGAGAAGGCTGATCTGAAAGCCGTAAAAAGGCGGAGATAGCCGAACGATAACCTTTGATAGTGCCCACAGCAGAGCCCTGCTGGGCCAAAGAAAGAAGGAACAGAAGGACCTCAGAAAGAGGGGCAGAAAGGGGATCTACAGCTTTCTCTGGGCACCATGCCACAAATTTGTTTCACCAGCAGGCGTATACAGTTTTAGTTGAGAGACGCCTGGCTGCCAGAATCACATTACAGACTTCAGGGGGCAAGTCGAAAGGAATCAACTGTCTCTGCTCAATCTCCACGCAAGGAGGTGGAGGCTGGACAGGTTCGGGTGGAGAACCGCCCCCTGCTGCTGCGACAGCAGATCCTCCCGAAGAGGCATTCGGATTGGGGGATCCACGCTCATACTGAGTAGCTCGGGATACCAAACTCTGAGCCCAGTCCGGCGCCACAAGAATGACTTGGGCCCGGTCGAGTCTGATCTTCTTCAGCACTCTGGGTAGAAGTGGTATAGGCGGAAAGGTGTACAACAGACCACAACTCCACTCGCGACGAAAAGCGTCTCCGAGCGAGTGCCGCCTTGGAAACTACAACGCGCAGAACTGCTGACATTGCGCGTTCTCTTCGGTGGCGAATAGATATAACCAAGGTTTTCCTCACTTGTGAAAGAGACCTTGCACCTCCTCTGAGTGAAGACGCCATTCGTGATCCAGCATGCACCGGCGGCTGAGTTTGTCTGCCCTGGCGTTCAAAGAATCTGGCAAGTGTTGAACCACCAGGAGAATGCCCTGGCGTTCCAGCCATGTCCAGAGGCGCAGAGCCTCCTGACATAGGGTCCACGACCCCACCCGCCTTGCTTGTTGCAGTACCACATGGTGGTGGCGTTGTCCGTGAACACCTGCACTCGGATCGCCCTGAGCTCCAAAAGATGGATATGGAGCTTGGACTCCGCCGGAGACCAAAGGCCTCTGATCTCCGCCTCTCCCATGTGGCAGCCCAAACCAAGGAGGGACGCATCCGTCACCACTGTGTGCTCCGGTTGGGGAAGTGAGAGGGATCTGCAGCTGACCCAACACTGGTCCGTGAGCCACCACTGCAAGTTTTGTGCAGTGCCCTCCGAGATCTGGACATAGTCGGACAGGTTTCCCTGATGCTGCGTCCACTGGAACTTCAGGTCCCACTGCAGAGCCCGCAAATGCCATCTGGCATGATTGATGTTATGTTATGTTATTTTTATTTGTAGAGCGCGCTGTTACCCAAGGGTGTCCTGGCGCTATGTGAAGTCATGAGGAGGCCATGAAGGAAACGAATATAAAGATCAGACAGAGAAAAGCCAGGTTTTCAAGGCCTTCCTAAAGGAGAGAAGATTAGTTGTGGATCTGAGGTGCAGCGGCATACCATTCCAGGTCTTAGCTGCGCATACAACAAAACTTTTTCCTCCCCAGCTAGCCTTGTGGACTCTGGGTACCAAAATAAGCTTAGTCTCTGACGAGCGTAATGCTCTTTTTGGCAGGTACCAGGAGAATTGTTCCTTAAGAAACTCGGGGCCTACTCCATGTAATGCCTTGTGGACCAGGCATAGAGCCTTAAATTGAGTCCTTTTCCTAATAGGCAGCCAATGAAGCTTTGTCAGCTCAGCTGAGATAGATGCATATTTAGGAACATTATTAATCAGCCGGGCTGCTGCATTCTGGAGGATCTGCAGTTTATGCACGAGTCCTTCTTTCAGCGTGAGGTAGAGCCCATTACAGTAGTCCAATTTTGACAGGGCTAAGGTGGTGATGACTGTTTGAATACTATCTTTAGGGAGGTAAGGCATTATTTTTCTGCATGCTCTGAGCGTAAAGGAGGTGGAGGAGACAACCGCATTAATCTGGTCTTTAAAACTGAGTTTGCAGTCCACCCAGATTTTTAGCTTTTTTCTTGGGGGTGGGCAGGAGGCCAAGAGAGTCCGGCCACCATGCCGGGGTCCAGAAGATGGGGTCGTTACCGAAAAGCACCACCTCCGTTTTGCCGGAGTTTAATCTGAGGCAATTCTGGTCCATCCAACTTCCCACTGCAGACATACACTCTTGGAGACGTGATGCTGTTCGCCCCAAGGACCCCGGCATTAATAACACCACGATTTGGGTGTCATCCGCGTAAGATGTAAGTGAGAAGCTCTATGATTCAATAAGTGGAGCCAGAGATGATACGTAAATATTGAAAAGAGTGGGGCTCAGGGAGGAGCCCTGAGGGACTCCACAAGGCAGGGAAAATGGTTCGGAAGAAAAATCCCCTAGAGCAACTGTTTGGGTCCTATTGGAGAGAAAGGATTCAAGGAGATCCCAGGCGGTACCATGAATTCCAATCTCCCGCAGACGGTCCATCAAAAGAATATGATGGACCGTGTCGAAGGCCGCCGAGAGATCCAGCATGATCATCACAGCTGTCCCAGGACACCCCCGCGCCGCACGGCCACCAGCTGCTGCGTGTGCTCCTCGCCCCACTGCTGCTCGCAGAGCCTGCCTCGCTGATACCGGCCCTCGCCGTATCTGCGTGTGCCATCTCTGTTTTTTGCCAATTTACTCTGTTTGTCTAAACAACCGCAATGGAGCGCACACCGCTAGCTCCTCCTCCGGGTCTGTTTGTCTGTACTTCTCCCCATCTGTGCCTCTAACACCAGTTTTTCTCCCATCCGTGCTGCCTTAATCTTTGTTATCTAGTCCTGTGTTTGACGCTGCATTTTTGTATCCCCAGTGCTGTTTAGTATTTCTCTGCCCGCCCCGCTTCCCGCCGCCGTGCTCGCGGCCACGCCCCCTTTTTCTTCTGTGCCCTCCCCGCTCCCGCCTCCCAGCTGCTCCTCCCTCCCTCACACTTGGCCATAAATGGCGACCGCCCGGCGCAGGTGAGCGTGACCTGTCCCAGGACACCCCCGCGCCGCACGGCCACCAGCTGCTGCGTGTGCTCCCCGCCCCACTGCTGCTCGCAGAGCCTGCCTCGCTGATACCGGCCCTCGCCGTATCTGCGTGTGCTATCTCTGTTTTTTGCCTATTTACTCTGTTTGTCTGTACTTCTCCCCATCTGTGCCTCTAACACCAGCTTTTCTCCCATCCGTGCTGCCTTAATCTTTGTTATCTAGTCCTGTGTTTGACGCTGCTTTTTTGTATCCCCAGTGCTGTTTAGTATTTCTCTGCCCGCCCCGCTTCCCGCCGCCGTGCTCGCGGCCGTGCTCGCGGCCACGCCCCCTTTTTCTTCTGTGCCCTCCCCGCTCCCGCCTCCCAGCTGCTCCTCCCTCCCTCACACTTGGCCATAAATGGCGACCGCCCGGCGCAGGTGAGCGTGACCTGTCCCAGGACACCCCCGCGCCGCACGGCCACCAGCTGCTGCGTGTGCTCCCCGCCCCACTGCTGCTCGCAGAGCCTGCCTCGCTGATACCGGCCCTCGCCGTATCTGCGTGTGCTATCTGTTTTTTGCCTATTTACTCTGTTTGTCTGTACTTCTCCCCATCTGTGCCTCTAACACCAGCTTTTCTCCCATCCGTGCTGCCTTAATCTTTGTTATCTAGTCCTGTGTTTGACGCTGCTTTTTTGTATCCCCAGTGCTGTTTAGTATTTCTCTGCCCGCCCCGCTTCCCGCCGCCGTGCTCGCGGCCACGCCCCCTTTTTCTTCTGTGCCCTCCCCGCTCCCGCCTCCCAGCTGCTCCTCCCTCCCTCACACTTCGCCATAAATGGCGACCACACGTACGCGCAGCGGCCACGCGCAGCGGGCGCGCCGATTGTGTGCCAAAGGCGCGCCAAAGGCAAGCCCGTCTGCGCCCGTCCGCGCCTGGACCGCGCCCAGCGCCAGGACCCCTGGCCCCCACCGACGCAAGACGACCCGACAGACCTACGATGCCGCCGCCCTCAACGCACTCAATACCGGCCGGAACCCCACCTGCTGCCGGGCCGCCCCGAAACGCTTCCACGGACCCTTCACCTGCACTACCTGCAAGTTCACCTGCCTCCGAACATGCACCATGCCCGCCAAACCTAACCCCAGCAGTGACCCCAAATGCATCCTGCTCAACACCCGCTCCGTCCACAGACACGCCGTCGAACTCTGGAACCTGCTTGACACAACATCACCAGACGTCGCCTTCCTCACTGAAACATGGATGAACGCCTCCTCAGGCCCCGACATCGACATCGCCATCCCGGATGGATACAAGATCATCAGGAGGGACCGCGTCAACCAGACCGGAGGAGGTATCGCCATCGTCCACAAGAACACCATCCACATCACGACCGACTCCAACGACACCTTCAACGCCGCCGAGCACCTCCACTTCCAGATCCACACCGACCCAAAGACGACCCTCAGAGGCACCCTCATCTACAGACCCCCGGGGCCACGCACACAATTCAGCGAAGACATCACGGACTTCATCAGCCCACACGCCCTCCCCTCCGCGACTACATCCTCCTAGGGGACCTCAAATTCCACCTGGAGAACAACAAAGACCGCAACACCGCCGCCCTTGCTGGACAACCTCGCCAACCTCGGACTCAAGCAACTGGTCAACACCCCCACCCACTACGCTGGCCACACGCTTGACCCCATCTTCTCATCCAGCAAGCACATCCCCTTCAGCCACTCCACCGGACTTCACTGGACCGACCACAGCTGCGTCCACTTCAGCTTCAGAAAAACCACTACTCACCACCACCTGCAACAGGTTCCTCACAGAAGCTGGAGCAAGATCACCGCCGACCAGCTCACCACCTCCCTCAGCCAGAACCCACCCGCCAGCACACCGGACCCCAACGAAGCAGCCCGTAACTTCACGCAGTGGCTGACAGCCTGCGCCGACGACCTCGCACCACTGAAGAACCCTCCCAGCAAACCCAGAAGCAAGAAAGCCCCCTGGTTCACCGACGAACTCAAGGACTCCAAAAAGACCTGCCGCACCCTCGAGAAAGCCTGGCTCCTCGACCGGATCACTGACAACATGGCCGCCCTCAAACACGCGACCCGCAAGCACCACCAGCTCATCCGCACCACCAAGAAGAAGTAACTGAAGGATCGTCTGGACAACAACGCCCACGACAGCAAGGAACTCTTCTGCATCGTCAAGGAGTTCTCCAACCCCAGCACCAACGACATCACCCCTTCGCAAGATCTCTGCGACTCCCTCGCCTCGTTCTTCCACCGCAAGATCGCCGACATCCACAACAGCTTCGGCACACCATCCCCGCACCCAACCGCCGAACCAGCGCACCCCACCACGACCCTCCGCACCTGGACCGCAGTGACCACCGAAGACACAGCCCGCACGATGAACACCATCCACTCCGGATCTCCGACTGACCCCTGCCCCCACCACGTCTTCAACAAGGCCGACACTACCATCGCACCCCAGCTCCGAGACGTCGTCAACACATCCTTCGACACCGCCACCTTCCCAGAGAGTTGGAAGCATGCCGAGCTCAGCGCCCTACTAAAAAACCAACAGCGGACCCCACAGACCTCAAAAACTTCCGCCCCATCTCGCTCCTCCCGTTTCCTGCCAAAGTCATCGAGAAGATCGCCAACAGACAGCTGGCCGCCTTCCTCGAGACTAATGGATCCCTCGATCCCTCAGAGCCAACCACAGCACCGAGACCGCTCTGATCGCAGCCACCGACGACATCCGAGCCCTTCTCCACAACAGGGAAACAGCGGCCCTCATCCTCCTGGACCTCTCCGCAGCGTTCGACACCGTCTGCCACCGCACCCTAATCCAACGCCTCAGCAACACCGGCATCCAAGAGAAGGCATTGAAGTGGATCATCTCGTTCCTCGCGGGAAGAACACAGAGTCCGCCTCCCCCCGTTTCGCTCCGAGGCCACCGAAGTCATCTGCGGCGTCCCGCAAGGATCATCACTCAGCTCCACCCTCTTCAACGTCTACATGAGACCTCTCGCAGCCATCGCACGCCAACACAACCTCAACATCATCTTACGCCGACACCCAGCTGATCCTCTCCCTCACCAGAGACCCCGACACCGCCAGAACCAGCCTCCACGAAGGGATGAAAGACGTCGCCGAGTGGATGAAGAACAGCCGCTTGAAACTGAACTCAGACAAGACGGAAGTCCTCATCCTTGGACCATCACCCTCCGCCTGGGACGACTCCTGGTGGCCCCCAGCCCTGGGCACCGCCCCCAAGTCGACAGACCACGCACGCAACCTGGGCTTCATCCTGGACTCCTCCCTCTCGATGACCAGACAGGTCAACGCCGTCTCCTCTTCATGCTTTCACACCCTCCGCATGCTCCGCAAGATCTTCCGATGGATCCCGATCGAAACCAGGAAGACGGTCACCCAGGCCCTCGTCACCAGCCGGCTGGACTACGGAAACACCCTCTACGCCGGAACCACAGCCAAGCTACAGAAAAGACTACAGCGCATCCAGAACGCCTCCGCCCGACTCATCCTGGACATCCCTCGACGCAGCCACATCTCCGGCCACCTGAGGAACCTGCACTGGCTCCCCGTCAACAAGAGGATCACGTTCAGGCTCCTAACCCACGCACACAAATCTCTCCACAACTTGGGCCCCAAGTACCTCAACGACCGCCTGACCTTCCACACGCCCACCCGCCAGCTACGGTCCGCCAGCCTCACCCTCGCCGGAGGCAGATCCTTCTCCTACCTGGCGGCCAAGACATGGAACTCCCTCCCCATCCACCTTCGGCGGACCCAAGACCACCTCGCCTTCAGGAGACAACTCAAGACCTGGCTGTTCGAGCAGTAGCGGCCCCCTTCCCCCAAGCGCCTTGAGACCCTTCCGGGTGAGTAGCGCGCTATACAAGTGTTGTGATTGATTGACCTCCTAGATCAAATGAGGACCTAATCTCTTCCGTTGACTTGATTAGGGCTGACTCAGTACTATGCCCGGCTCTGAATCCAAATTGAGAGGGGTCCAGTGCCTGTGTATCTAGCAGGAACCTACTGAGTTGTAAGTGCATACGTTTTTCTGCTATTTTCGCCGAGAGAGGAAGTCTAGAGATCGGCCTGAAGTGGTTTGGATCTTTAGGGTCCAGAGTGGGTTTTTTCAATAGCGGCAGGATAAATGCACTTTTCCAGATTTTGGGAATGTAGCCAACTAAGAGCATAGAGTTTACGAGAGAGGAAAGGATCTGAGCTACTGGTTCCAAAGCTAATTTAATAATGATGATTGGACAGGGGTCATAGGGAGAGCCAGATTTAGTTACCATTATATGCTTTGATATTTCTATGGGTGTAGTAGCGGCAAACCTATAAAGATGTATCTTTGGGTCCTGTCCTGACTGCTTAGCATCAGAATGAAGGATGGTAGATTTAGCTGTTGCATTGTTGAAGTTAGAGAAAATTGATTCCACTTTAAGCTGGAAGAATTGAGCAATGTTGTCGCATAGCTCTTGATTTGCTAGAACAGCGGGGGTAGAAGGATAGGCTCGTGAGGTGACTGTTCTAAATAATTCTTTGCTTGAGTTTTTAGAAAGGTTAATTCGCTTAGTAAAAAAACTCGTTTGGCTTTAAGAAGAAGCTGTTTATAGTGTGCTAAGCTGAGTTTATATTCGTTCTTATCGCTGTTCGTATAATTCTTTCTCCAATTCCTCTCCAGATGTTTGTAGACCAATTTTTAGTCTCTTAGTTCCTGCGAATACCAGGGGGACGATGGACGGGCCCTATTAGGGCGGAAATGTTTTTTTAGTGCAAGTTTATTGCCGGCTGCCTCCAGCCATGAAGTGTATGACTGGGCAGCCTCTTCCACATCTGTGGAGAAAGAGGGAGTAGTTGCTGTTAACAGCTCCCGCAGTTCTTTATCATTAATCTTATTCCAGGCTCTGTTGGTAATGAGCATTTTTTCTCCTTGGCTATGAGAGCGACTGTTGGGAGTGGAAAGTACAAAGCCTACCGCCATGTGATCTGACCAAACTACAGGGCGCGTGTCCGTAAAGTGCAATTGTGATACGTTAGTAAAAATGCCGTCAAGTGTGTGTCCGGCTGTGTGTGTGGCGCCGATTACCAGTTGTTCAAGACCAACATTTCTCAGAAAGTCTTGCAGGTTGGAAGTCTTGTGATCTGAGAGATTTTCTAAATTAAAATTAAAATCTCCAAGGATTGTATAGGTTTCTGAACTAAGGGCTTTAGACAGTAAGTGGTCTGCCTGCTTGATGAATTGGCATTGAGGGCCCGGTGCTCTATAGAGGAGGGTACCTTTGAAGGTAAAATGATGAGAGAGATAGAAGTAAAACTCTAATGCTTCGCATTCTGAGTTAGCCAGAGGGTTGAAGGACGCCCTGATGGAGTTGTGGTATATAACAGCAAGGCCTGCCCCCTTCCTGTTTGGTCTATTTAGTGTATAGCACAAATAGTCAGGAGGGGTAGCATTAACCATGTCAGGACCTGAAGAGTCATCTGTCCAGGATTCTGTGAGGAAAGCAAGATTTATTTCTTCGTCTACAATAAATGTGTGGCACTCAAGGCTGTGTAAAGACCGTGCGTTTAACAGGATGCATTTCCATGTTTGAGCGGAGTTTTTTTTCTTTTATAACTGCTGGGGTTGGTAGTAGTCTTAATAGGAAAAAGGGTAAGTACAGGCAAAATGATACCGCAACCTGGACATGTCAGCGAGGAGTGTGGGGACCAATGAGTGGGCTGCAAACATAGGCAGTTCGGAAGAAAGTGGGGCCTGAGGTTGTGCAGGGTCTTGCTGGAGTAAGAAATCTTGCTATGAGTTTCTATATCATAATGGGCAGGAGCCTTGGCGCTGGCCGCGACCTTGGCGCGGACGGGCGCAGACTGGCTTGCCTTAGGCGGGCCTTTGGCGTGCCCGCTGCACACGTCCGCTGCACGCTTGCGCCAGCCTCCTAATTATAGAGTCTGGGGAACCTAAAAAAGACTGGTCTGCTGACCTATCTCCTCCTAAGATGGCGCCCGCGTTAAGCAGCTGTCCCAGGGAAGGAACTAGTGTGCAAATTAGCAAAAGGAGGTAAGCGCTCCAATCGCCGATTACAGTTCTTTGATTTGATCAAATTAAAAGCAGTAAAAACAATTCCAAACCAAGGCAATATCCAGCGTTACCTTTAACAACGTCCATCCCGGCTCACGCCTCAGGACGACTTCCTGATCAGCAGGATTCAGGAGGTCATGAGGCCTAGCAGCCTCAGTGTCTTCCTGACCGAAACCCAGAAAAAGGGCTGAAAGATCGTAATCATAGCCCGAATGTCCTGGACTCGCTGTTAGGGAGGATAAACCTGAAATTGCCCCGTGTCCAGAACAGCACCGATGAAGCAGAGCTTCTAAGAGGGAATCAGATGCGACTTTGGCACGTTGATGGAGAACCCCAGCAAATGCAAGAGGTCGGCCGTAGTCTGGAGGTGGGAGACTACTGCCTGGGGTGAGCCCGCCTTCAACAGTCAGTCGTCGAGATAGGGGAAGACTGAAACCCCTCATCTGCGCAGATGAGCTGCGAACACCCACCCGAGGGGCGCTGGTAAGGCCGAAAGGGAGCACGTGAACAGAAAGCGCTCGTGGCCTACCTTGAACCGTAGGTAACGCCAATGGGCCGGCAGGATGGGGATATGAAAATACGCATCCTGCAAGTCCAACGCTAACATTCAGTCTTGCGGGTCTAGGGCAGACAAGACCTGAGCAAGCGTGAGCATCTTGAACTTGACGTTCCAGAGGTCTAAGATAGGACGCAGGCCCTTGTCCTTCGGAATCAAAAGGTAGTGGGAATAACAACCACAACCTACTTTTGGCGTTGGAACGTGCTTGATGGCCCCTCCGGCCAAGAGGGCCACAACTTTCTGCTGGAGTAGTGCCAAGTGATCACCCAACATGCAGTGGTATTGAGGTGGCATGGCTGGAGGTGCAAAAGTGAAGGGGAGGGAGTAGCCCTTCTGGACTATTTGCAGAACCCATCTGTCCGAAGTTATGGTGCGCCAGTGAGTGAGGTGATGGCGAATCCTGCCGCCCACTGGCATGTGGTGGGCCTGAAACACCGGACTAGGAAGGTTTTGAGGCAGCGGTGGCAGGGGCAGTGGCGGACTGACCCGCCCGCTGGCCCCGTGACCCACCGCGGCGGGCCCCCCGTCTGCGGCTGCACGGAGACTTGCTGCACAGGCCGGCAGCTCTGAAAGGAATGCGTCTGGACGCCTCTACCATGACCCCGAAAGGAGCGAAAAGCAGACCCCAAAGAAGTGCGTGACAAGGCCCAAGGATTGGGCCATAGCCCAGGAGTCCTTAAAGCGTTCCAATGTGCTATCCGCTTTGTCACCAAAGAGGCGCGTGCCATCAAAGGGCATATCTAACAAAGTGTTCTGGACATCCCCCCGAGAAGCCAGTTGTCCTGAGCCAGGTGAACGGCGGAGCGCCACCGTAGTGGAAATTGCCCTGCTGAGGGAGTCGGCGGTGTCAAGACCACAACGGATAGTGAATTTCGCAGCATCTCTCCCCTCGGTAATGGCTTGGGAGAGCACCGCCCGGGCGTCTGCCGGACACTGAGGCAGCACCTGTGCCACTGTGTCCCACACAGAGTGTGAATAGCGGCCCAAAAGGCATGCAGTATTGACCGCCCCCAACCCTTAACTGGCAGAGGTGAAAATCTTTTGTGCTGTGTGAGAAAACTGGGGTCACCCGGGGCTGGGCGATGGTGTCGCGCCACACCCCTATCCACAGGAACCCCTGTATTAGGTTTGTTCCAGGTGCTTAACAGAAAGTAAGTGCGTTGTTAAAGGGCAGTAGCGCCTCCGCCAAGGAGGTTGCTGTCTGCAGCACTTCAGTCAGGAGATTGGTCCTGATAGGCTCCGATGGGTACTCGAGGTTAAGAGCCTCAGCCGCCCTACGCAACACCACAGAAAAGGACCACCCACCCCCTCCACCGTGTCCTGCGACCAGTGAGGGGTAGACAAAGAGCGACACCGCTTCGACTTTTTATGGCGCCTCGTCTTACCAGTCCCCGATTCCGATGAACGATGGTGTAGGCTTCGCACCCAGTCCCTCGGCCTCCCACGGGAGCGGGCCCTTGAGTGGCACTGAACCGATTGCCGGGCCTCAACTTACGGGAACGCTCCCGCAGGGCCTTCGGCGGCATGGCCCGACAATCGGGGCACGTCTCGGGGTTATGGGAATGCCCCAAGCAGAGGAGACACATGTCATGCGGGTACGCCACCGACATGAACCCGGGTATCCCTACTGCACCACAAGTCGATTTCTCAACAAAACAAGACTTAGCAACCAAGTCAAATATTAACTAGGAGTACCGCTCTCTCTCGGATCTGCCCTTGCTGGCGCGGAAAAAGAAAGAACTGAAGTCAGCGCGCGTGGGCGCGTCTAAGTAGCTCCGACAATGTCATCTCAGCGACTACGACGTCAGTGACGTATGCGGAGCCGCACGACGCCTACCGACGCGCAGGGGTACTGCTGACAAAAACTTTCTGGATCCAGTCTGACACCTGGGGATATTCTAGGGTAAGGAATCTATCACTAACGTGTCTCTGTCAGAAAATGTCAACCACATGCTGTTGGAGATGATTTTATAGCATCATGTCACTCCAGATTGGCAGCAAGTCTTATTTCTGCCCCTGCACCAAAAATAAAATAAGCAGCTTTTGGGTTTTGCCACTGCTTATTTTGTTTCATCATTTCTTTTGCAAAATGCTACTGTTGGAGCTGCTGGGCCCTCGAAATATGAAAAAACTGCCTAAAAGCAAAAATATGTTTTGGTCTGCAACAGCAAATATTTCCACAGTCCCTCTAGCATGAAGGAAACTACTTTTTGTGCGGATGTGCCCCTGAAAGAGCAGAAAGCCATCACTTAAAGCGAATGGCAAGTGGCTGACCAATCGACCCATACTGCATGCAAACGAGGATGTAAGAAAAATATGAACAGCAGCTCATGAAGAGGGTTGGCTGGAAGCCTGCGAGTAAATAAATAAATAAATATACATACATACATACATATATATATATATATATATATACACATATACATATATATATATACACACACATTATATATACATTATATATATATATATATATATATATATATATATATATATATATATATATATATATATATATATATATATATATATATATATATATATATATATATAAAAAACATTTTAGTAAAATCAAAAAATCTTGGCTAATGCCAGACGCAAACCACATTTGGAAATGCCAATAGGTTTGGCATTGGCTGCCTGCCTTCTGCTTTGTGAATGCTATTTTGTCAAGACTTCCGTAAATTCGGGGACTTCCCTTACCCTGACTAGTATCGCACAAAAAGAACACATTAGCTAAAAGCAAAACCTTTTTTTTCGGGGTCTAAAAAAGCACACTTGTCATAGTAGTCTCTGGCACTTGAACTACTTTATGTGAGTCTGTTCTCCATGTGAAAGAGCAGAATGAACAAGTTACTTACCTCAGTAATGCTGTTCCTGGTAGTGACTATCTAGGCACAGATTCCTCACCTTTTGAATACTCCACAGACGTCAGACTAGATTCAGAAACCTTTCAGCAGTACCTCTGCACGTAGGAAGCGGATGCCTTGCGCTTCAGGGCCTTTATTGGTGCCACTCCCACACGTTGTCAGTTGCCTTTAAGACTTAACACGCCCCCAGACACTGAGCCCCAAAAGCAAATCCTTAGACAGGGTGCAGATTCTAAGACTTGGGATCTTATTAAAGGACAGAGTCCAACCACAGAACGGGAGGCATGGTGAGGAATCAGCAGCTAGATATAGTCTCCACTAGAAAGAGAATTACCGAAGGTAAGTAACTTATTCTTCTGATAGAGAATTCTACCTGCAGATTCCTCACCTTTTAAATAGATACCAAAGCAATACATACTCGAGGGTGGGTCTGTGGATAGACTCAAACCAGAAACACCCAACAGGCAACCTGACTGATCTGGGAAAGGTGAAGCTCAAAGGCATCTGGTCCTTGGCGAAGGCATGCCTCCACATCAACCTTCTGGAGCCAGGACAGTGTGATGCCTGGAACTCCTGGGCATGACCACCCGTCCTCCGATTAGGCTGCTGCTTCAGGAGGATTGTCTGCTGCAACAGCAAGGCATGATCCTGCACCCAGGCTTGTACAATCACCTCCATGCTTGGTGATTAAGCCATGGCAATTAACTGCATTCAACCTCCCTCCCAAGGTTCTGGATGTTTTCTTGGCAGCCAGGGGACCCTGCTACTTAATCTGTAGTCCCCTACTATAGAAATAAATTTGGGGCTTTTTTGGGGTACTCAGTAAATCGAGCCACTTCAATCCAAACTTTCTAAAGTGTTGCTTTTTGTGTTGTCCTTAGCCAAGCAAGGACTTTCATTTGGCACAGTGAAAGGTTACTGTTCAGCGCTTTCGTCTTTGTGGTTGCTGGATCAGATGGCTCTCCTCAGCTTCATAACATCCGTGTGAACAAGCTACAAGCCTGGTCAGTTAGACATATACAACCTTCTTTCCAGTCAAGTTGGCCACAAGGACCAGAGCCTGTTTTCTCCAGAAAATGGTGGCTCCTTTTCATGTCAGTCAAAACGCCATCCTACTGGTGTTTTCACTCTGCCTCACCCCTCTTAAGAGTAGGAAAGCCTCCATAACTTCGATCATAAACGCACTGTCAGTTTTGACATCGACTGTAACATCCATTGGGTGGAAAATCAGGTGTTTGTTGGATTCACAGGAGCAAAGAATGCCAAGGCAGTGCAGAAGAAAACCATCTCGTTTGCTCGTGCTCTGTATCAAAATCAGTACTGCACTGTTTGATCGTGTTCTGTATCACAATCAGTACCGCACTGGTCAAAAAGCACCCTCCATAAAATTGTCAAACTCATTCCACCAGAGCCGAGGTTGCTACCGCTTGATTGTAATGCAGAGGGACTGTCCTGGATATTTTCCAGTCTGCTATGTAGACATTCACTAAGTACTACTGCCTAGACTGTCAGGTCTGTAGGGAAGAGTACTTGAAGGGTCTTTTGGTCCAAGCCAGTTAAAAGTACCACCAGCGGGAGGGTACTGCTTAGATTTTCTTCAAAAGGTGAAGAATCTGCAGATACAAGTATCCATCAGAAGAATAAGGTACTTAACCTTTAGTAACACTCTTTCTGGTGGATACTCTTAACTACAGATTTAATACCAACCCTCCTTACCGAGTCAACTGCCGCCTTGTTTTGTGACCTGGACTTCTTTTCTCCATCTAAAAATGGTCTCAAGTCTAGGGATCTGCACATAGGTCACAGCCAATCTGCTAACGGTCTCTGCTTCTGGGGGCATGGACATCCTAGAAATCAAGTGACATTGGCGTGCATGGATGGCACTTACATGCAGATTTGCATGTCACCACCAGAGCAGAACGAGGTTGGCGCAGAGCCACATGACCCAACCTACCAGCATGCTGGGGTGCAGCTGAAGAATTTCAGGATCCAGTCTAACACCTGGGATATATATGGTTTGACAGAGTATCCACCAGAAAGAGCATTACTAAAGGTAAGTAACTTGTTCGGCACTCTAATGAAAGTGAACTGGGCAAAATCATTCAGGCTGATTTGCTAAATTGATATGGCCTCTACATCTATTGTAAAATCCTATTGACATTAGTAGAAGATTGGGTAGATAAACTTACTGGTACTGCAGCATCGGCCACGAAAAGGCTCTAGGGTCTGCTGGGATGGTTGCATGAGCTTGCAGTACTGAAAAAACACTATCAGACACAGAGGGGCTTTCTTGTGTCGGATTCTGCTTTAGAAAAGCCGGGTCAACAGAGGCAGGGCGGTGTTGCCTCGCTATTTGCCTATTTACCAGGGATCTAGAACATGGCTTGGCCCATGTCCCAAGAAAGGTATACGCAAGCTTCACTAAAATGCAGCAGGGCTCAGTAGTAGTTTGTCAGCGTTGGAAGACTTCAAAGAGAACACTGGTTCAAACCTCCATAGTAGGCAATTGGAGGTCAAGAACTTCAGCTGTCCTTCGCATCACTACTGCAAAGGAGGCAATTTCTTCAGTAGCCAACCCAGGTGAAAAGACTAAACCCGTTTCTGGAGAAGTATCCCAGCCAGTGGCATCTTGTAGCTCATCACACCAGTTGTCCTCAGTATATGGATGAGCAAATGCATCCCCTTCATCATAACGGTCATAATTACAGTCAGTAACTGTCATTATGAGCCAAAAAGATTAAGGATGATCCGGGCTGTTCTTTTAGGTAATAGCAATGAGCCAGAGTCCGATGGATTGCCAAAAGGTTGCGGCACAGTGGCATCAAAGTGCAGCCTCGGTTGAAGTCGAAGCAGCGTCAGTTTAGAGTCAAAGAACACTATCTGTTGCACTTCATTGTCTGATGTCTATGGCATTGTGGTCTGGCATGGGTTGTGGCGCCAAGACCAATGTCAGCAACAAAGTTGGTGTGGGGCCTATAATGGGACCAGAGGTTCCAGATGGTACCGAGTGTTTAACTGCCAGCGGAGTACCACCTGGAGATCCTCGTGGTTCCTTAAAGCCCGGAGGCACGCCATAGGGAGTCAGCAGAAAGCAAAAGATGCAGTATAGCTTCACAGTACTCTGTGAGGGACCCAGAAACGGATGAGAGTCAGACTCTGCTCCGAAGGAGACAGAGTTCGGAAGCGAGACCGAAAGGCATGTTTACACCTTCGTACCTACTTAGGAGTTGAAGAATAGCGGGAAGGGGTTGAGTTCCACATGGACTTCTTATGCATCTGTTTTTACTTACCCGAGAATTTCAACCGTGATAAAGATCTGCTGCAGGAATGACTTGGGGATTGAGACACTTCCTTAGACCTCTAATGGTCATATGTGGCCTTTATATTTATCAAGGCACAGTTGCTAGAGGCCATGAAGTCGTGGCCACACCCCAAGCAACAAAGAAGGCAAATGCTACTTACCAGTATGCATCTGTTCTTGGCATGTAGAGCTGCAGATCTACACACTGTGCATAGATCGCCATTTGGTGTTGGGCCCGGATGTTGCAGTTGGCTTTCTCTTGGAAAGTCTTTGGAAGTCACGAGGTATGCGACTCCTCCTTTGGATCGTATTGCGCATGGGCTTCGGCTCCATACTCAGATTGTTTTTCACCAGCAGGGAAATGATGGAGCGTAGTAATAAACAGTAAAGATGCCCATGTATGTTGTATCTAAATAAGATGTACTGGAACAGATAAAGGTAGCCGGGGAGGCGGGTGGGCGTGTGTAGATCTGCAGCTCTACATGCCAAGAACAGATGCATACTGGTAAGTAGCATTTGCCGTTCAAGGCATATGAGCTGCAGATTACACACTGTGCATAGATTGTATAGCAGTACCCATCCCTAGCGGCGACCACCAGTATCTGTTGCAGTGGTTTGAAACAATGTTTTGAGTACAGCCTGGCCCACACTAGCTTGTTGCTTAGCCTGTACATCTACACAATAGTGTTTAGTGAAAATGTGCGGTGTTGCCATGTAGCTGCTTTGCAGATATCATCTAAGTGGATGTTCCCTAAGAATGCCATGGAAGCCCCTATCTTACGTGTAGAGTGGGCTTTAGGGGGAACAGATAGCATTTGTTTTGCTTTGTGGTAGCAAATCTGAATGCATTTGACAATCCACCTAGCTATCCCAGATTTGGAGATGGGGTTGCCTTTCTGTGGTGGTGAGAAGGAAACGAACAGTTGTTTGGTCTTACGAAAGGGTTGTGTTCTCTCGATGTAGTAGAGTAAGGCTCGTTTTACATCTAATGTGTGGAGAGCTCTTTCTGCAACGGTTTGTGGTTGCAAGAAGAATACAGTCAGTTCCACAGATTGGTTTAAGTGAAAAGCAGAAATGACTTTAGGGAGGAATTTTGGATTAGTACGGAGAACAACCTTGTTATGGTGTATTTGCAGAAACGTTCTTGAATGGTGAGTGCTTGTATTTCACTGACCCTTCTGAGGGAAGTGATGGCTACAAGAAAGGCAGTTTTCCATGTTAGGAATTGAAGTTCACATTTGTGTAGAGGTTCAAAGGGTGGCCCCATTAGTCTAGTGAGAACGATATTTAGGTTCCACACAGGTGAGGGTGGCACTCTGGGGGGAATTATTCTTTTGAGGCCTTCCATGAAGGCTTTTATGGCAGGTACTCGAAAGAGTGATAGATGCTGCCTGTTTTACAGGTAAGCTGCTATGGCTGCAAGGTGCAGTCTAATAGACGTGTAGGCTAGTTTACACCTTTGGAGGTGTAGTAAATAGCCTATGATGTGTTGAATGGACACATCTAGGGAATCGAAGTTATTGGTGTGGCAATAGACCACAAATTGTTTCCACTTGGCTGCGTAGCAAGCTCTAGTGGTAGGGCGCCTAGCTTCTCTAATGACATTCATACAGTCAAGAGGAAGATTCAGATAACCAAATTCTAGGATTTCAGGAGCCAGATCGCAAGGTTGAGCTGAGCTGGGTCCGGGTGTCTGATCTCTCCATGGTTCTGGGTTAAGATGCTTGGAGAGAGGTGTAACTTTTGGTGAGGTACTACAGATAGTTCCAGCAGTGTGGTGTACCACGGTTGTCGGGCCCACGTTGGAGATACAAGGATGAGAGTGAGGGAGTGTTGTTGTAGTTTGCGCACCACTAAGGGAATGAGTGGGAGAGGCGGAAAAGCGTACGCAAATCTGCCTGACCAGTTCATCCATATCGCATTGCCTCTGGACAATGGGTGTGGATATCTGGCGGCGAAGCTTGGGCATTTGGCGTTTTCGTGGGTGGCGAAGAGGTCTATTTGTGGATGCCCCCACATTTGAAAGTACGGGTGAAGAACTTGTGGATGGAGTTCCCACTCGTGGATTTGTTGTGTTTGCTCAGCAGATCTGCTATAGTGTTCTGGACTCCTGGGACATGTTGGGCTAGGAGGAAGATTTTTTGGGGTATAGCCCATCTCCATATGCTCTGTGCTAGCTGAGAGAGCTGCAGAGAGTGTGTGCCGCCTTGTTTTTGTAAATAGTACATGGCTGTCATGTTGTCTGTGCAGACTAGGACGGCCTTGCCTGATGTGTGTCTGAAATGCCTTTAGTGTTAAGAATATTGCCAGTAGCTCCAGATAGTTGATGTGGAGCAACTTTTGCTGAGGTGTCCACCTGCCCTGCATGGTGTGATGTAGTAGGTGAGCTCCCCAGCCGGAGAGCGATGCGTCCGCTGTCAGTACTATCTGAGGAACAGGGTCCAGGAATGGTCGCCCTTTGGAAAGGTTTTTGGTGGTCCACCACTGCAGAGAGCGATGGGCACGACTGTCTACCAACACCAGATCTGTCAGTTGACCCTGGGCCTGGTTCCATTGGCGCGCTAAGCATTCTTGGAGAGGACGCAGCTAGAGTCTTGCATGAGGTACTATGAATATGCAAGAGGCCATCATTCCTATGAGTTGCATGATCACTCGAGCTGTAAGAGTGTGTTCTGGCTGAAATATGGCACGTAGGGCCTGAATGTTTGCTATCCTGGCAGGACTGGGGTAGGCTAGCGCTCTTGAGGTGTCTATCGTGGCACCTAGGTATTGCTTTATGTGGGACGGTTGCAGATGGGACTTCGTGTGGTTTACTGTGAAGCCCAGTTGGTGAAGTAGGTGTATAGTTGCGTGAGTGTGTTGTACACACTGGTGGTATGAGCTGGCTTTTATTAGCCAGTCGTCCAGGTATGGGAAGACGTGTATGTGTTGTCTTCGCAGATGTGCTGCCAAGACCGCTAGGCACTTGGTAAACACTCGCGGTGCTGTGGTGACTTCAAATGGGAGCACTTTGAATTGAGATATTTTCTGTGAGCTGTGTGAACGGGAATGTGGAAATAGGCGTCCTTGAGGTCTAGGGTGGCAAGGAAGTCGTTTTGGAAGAGCAGGGCAAGTACCTGCTGAAGTATGACCATGTGGAAATGGTCTGAATGTATATAGTGATTTAGGGGTCTGAGGTCCAGGATGGGCCATAGAGTATCGTCCCTTTTTGGTATGAGGAAATACAGGGAGTAAACTCTCATATTTTGTTGTTGGGTAGGAACTGGCTCTATCGCACTCTTTTGTAGGAGGGAGATTAACTCCTGCTTGAGAAGTGACGAATGTTCCTGTGACATTGGGCGGTGTTTTGGTGGAATGTTTGGGGGGATTAATTTTAGTTTGAGGCACCCATTTGTCTGAGGTGATAGTAGCCCAGACATGAAGGACATTTTGTAGTCTGCCCCCGACTGGAGTGGGATGGTCTGGGGGGAGTGAAGGGAAGTCATTGGGTAGGTGTGGAGGCAGAGCGGGAGGTAATAGTTTTGCCTCTGCCTTTATTGTTGTTACCCCTGTAGCCACCTCTCTGGTAACCCCTAGTGAAGGTGGATTGTGTAGGGGCTTTATATGACGTAGAAGCCCTGTCGGAGGAGTAGCCTCTAGATGTGCTTCGAAAGGAAGAACGGCAAAAGGAGCGCCTAGGAGGGTGTAACTGTAAGGCTCCCATAGATTTTGCCGTATCGGTGTCTTTCTTCATCTTCTCAAGGGCTACGTCTACGTTTGGGCCAAAGAGATGTTCTTGGTCAAAGGGGTGGTTAAGGATGAAAGCCTGTACCTCTGGTTTAAAACCGGAAATGCGCAGCCAGGCATGCCTACGGAGGAGGACGCTGGTGTTAATTGCCCTAGAGGCGGTGTCGGCAACATCGAGGGCACAGCGTAAGAGGTGTTGGTGATGGTTTTTCCCTCCTGGATTAGCTCGTTGGCTCTATTCTTGTACTTGTCAGGGAGGTGCTGCATGATTGCTTCTAGCTCATCATAATGCGCCTTGTCGTATCGTGCTAAAAGCGCTTGTGTGTTCGCAATGCGCCATATGTTGGCCGCCTGAGATGCTGTTCGCTTGCCAGAGGCATCTAGGAGTTTGGACTCTTTATCAGGTGGTGGTGCCTCTCCTGATGCCTGGGAGTTTGCACGTTTCCTTGCAGTGTTGACTACGAGGAAGTCTAGTGGTGCGGAACCTCTGATGTAGGTGGGGTCTGTAGGGGCGGCCTTCTATTTCTTTTCGATACGGGGGTTGATGACCCTGGCTCTGACCGGGTCTTTAAAGACCTCTGGCGTGTGTTTGAGAACACCTTTAAGCATGGGCAGAATGGAAGTGGCCCTGTGGGTGGTATCGAAAGTGTCTAGGAGGAAGTCCTCCTCCACGGGGTCTGTATGGAGATCAACTCCGTGGTAGTGTGCAGCCCTATGTAGCAGCTGGTTAAACCGCACACTGTCTTCTGGGGGAGGGACGGTCTTGAAGGGTAAATGTCGTCCTGCGGGATGTTGGGGACGTCTGGGATGTTGTAGTCGTCCCATGGGTCTGGGGAGCCTGTAGGAGTGGGGTCTCTCATGGGGCCCCTCCCCTATGTCTTCATAGAGATCGTCATCATCCTCATCTGGAGAGGGTGTGGGGGAATGATGAGGTAGGGGAGGCGGAGGAGATGGAGGAGGAGGTGGAGGAGGAGGTGGAGGAGGAGTGAGGGTAGTCTCAATGGGGAGGTACCACAGTCGCTTTTCTTCTGAGGTGGAGCCGGGGAAGGCTTGTCCAGCGGCCTCTTTTTGATGCTGATCATCAAATGTCCAGTTTTAGGGTCTTTAGTAAGAGTTTTTTGAAGTGGATCGGGCCGAAACAGTTCCTTCTGTGAGCGGTCGATCAGTTGGCGCCAAAGGGGTCGGAGCCAGTGGTTTTTTAGTATTGGAATCATCAGTTTGTTGTTTCGAACTGTGTGGTTTAGACATGTCCGGGTGTTTCCTCGGTTCCGAGATGGCTTTCGGCTTCGAGGTGTGGGTGTCGATGGGTTTGGCTTTCCTGCTCGGTTCCGAAGATGGCGTCGATACCGAGGAGCTAGTGGGTGTCTTCGGCGCCGAGTGTTTCAGTGAGGAAATTGGCGCGGAGGAAGCCATTTTCTTTTTCGGTGCGGAGTGTTTTTCGGCACAGACGGCAGGCTGGCTCGAGCCCGAGCTGCCAGAAGGCTTGATGGGTTTCTTAACCGGGCCCTAAAGCGAGGTATGGGAAGCAGTGTCTTTGGTCGTGCCTAGGACCGAGAGCGAAGGCGTGACCGAAGCCTTTTTCGATGCCGTCGAGGGTAGGGGGTGGGGATCGACAGTAATACTCACGCCCCTCTGTGCCTGAGTGATGTCCTTGACATCTGAGTCGTCGGCTTCGGAGGCGCTGACGAGGCCCTCTTCGGTGTGCTGTTCTTCGGGAACATCGACGCTTTCTCCGAAGATGTCGGGGATTGCAGTCGACGCGTGTGCCATGGTTCTCCTGGCTCTTCGGTCTCAAATAGTCTTTTTGGACCAGAAGGATTTGCACGCAGGACAGTCTCGAGCCTCGTGTTCTGGATAGAGGCAGAGGTTGCACACCTCATGGAGATCGGTGTGGGGACATTTGGACCCACATCGAGGACACTTCTTAAATGGCGTCCTTTCCCTGAGCCAGGACCGGAGCGGAGGTAGGCCCGAAGGCCTGCGTCGACGCCTGGAATCGAAGTTTCTTGATGAGTCGCGTAGAGTGGGGAGATCGCGATCGAGAACAATACCGCGGAATGGAAGGATTGCGTGCCGATGAGAAGAACTGGAACTGGAACTGTTCGGAACCGGAGCGCGAAGAACACATCCGAGCCCGATGGCGGAAAAAAACAATCTGAGGAAGGAGCCGAAGCCCATGCGCAATACGATCCAAAGGAGGAGTCACATACCTCGTGACTTCCAAAGACTTTCCAAGAGAAAAACAACTGCAACATCCTGCCCCAACACCAGATGGCGATCTATGCACAGTGTGTAATCTGCAGCTCATATGCCTCAAACAATCTTATGTGGATCTGTCCCACATTTGCTTGCGACAGTCACTACAAGTTTTACATCCTGTCGTTTTAGGGGGTGACATTTCCCCTTCCACACTGTATTAAAGTTACATTTTGAGAAAAAACGTGGAGACTATGGGAAGCTAGGATCCGTGTCTAGTGGAGCAGAAAGAAAGTAACTGACATCGGCAGGTAAGGAAGAAGCTTATATGTGGCTCCCCATGTCACTTCCAGAGCAAAATAATGTTGGCTCAGTGCTGCACAATGCCACCTACCAGCGCACAGGTGTACTGCAGAAGATTTTCCTGATCAAGTCTGACGCTAGGGAAATATTCAAAATGTGAGGAATCTGCACTTCGAAGTATCCATCAGAAAACATTATTATGCCATGAATTAGAAAATGTCACAGAGAAAATATCTTGAAATTCAGCGTTTGGCTGACCCCCGACCGGCAAAACATTTAATGATTTCAAGGGAAATCAAGCCTGCATCTGGTGACTCTTTCTCCCCTAACATTAGTAAAATTTTCTTGACTTGCTCATCGGAGAAAAGGAATTTCTAAATCATTTAATGTCCCACAGACATCTACAGGAGAAGTCTTGACTTGAATAATGTCCCCATTTTGTCCCCTTGAAAACTGTGCATTCCTTGCCATTGAAGATTGTACTGAAATATTCCAGCCATTCCTGTTTGGAAATATTTGCCTCCATACTGCAGGTAGCGCGATCAAAGTACCCCAGATATTCATTTGCAAAAATATTTTAGGCCCTTATTTTGCAAATTAAAAGCTTTGATGATCACTGGATTGCTTTACTTACTTAATTGTAATGTAACCTCAAGCTTTTAGGGAACACGAGTTAGCAAATCAGCACGTCTGATTTGTGGGGTTCATTTTAATATGTGAATAAACAACGAAAGAGTGAATTAGGACTAAGAAAAGGCTAATGTAAAACAACAGCGTGGGAAAAACCAAAAGGATTTTATAGAAGAACCCTCACTCACCAACCTAGTTGGTGACATGCTTCATCATCGGGTTCCCACCAAGGAGGCCGAGTGCCTCCCTGGTGTGCTGCGACGCCGGAGTTACAGCAGAGCTGGTTTTTGATGGATAGGTGGTGATGGACGTGAATTTAAAAGGTAGTTGGTTTTAACCAATAACAATTTTTATTCAAGGTAAACCAAAGACCGTTAAAAATCAAGTGAGACGGACAAGAATTGGTTGGTTAGGATAACCACAGGTTGTCCGGTTAAGGTCAGTGCAAAGAAATGGTCGACATGTTTCTGCTTGTAATGCCAATTTAGCTAAGCATTCTTCAGGACCAGATGAAAATCCACGGCGGTATGCGCACGCTAAGGCGCACCCTGACCTATGGAATTTTGGTAATGGTAAAACTTACGCTTCTACCGCTTTGCCTCCTCGTTATTCCTGGGCTACTAAATTTCGTATGCATTGTACGACAAACATCATGGGTCCGAGAGGGGGGTAGTGAGCTATAGTATTTCCATGCTCGCACACTCCCGCGTTGGACCGGTCTTAGTCCTGCTCGGCCCGAATGGTTCATTTTAATATCCCATTAAGTTTTTAGGTCTCGCCTGACCCAGCGCATGCACTGGTCTGGCGAGACTTATTGAGAGGGCTCCAAAAAGTGCTACCAGGCCAGCCTAGAGCTACAGGGCATGTGCGTGCGCGCACGCCACGCTTTACCGCTTTTACTTTCATTTTCGCGGACGCACAGCCGCTTTGATGTTTGATCGTGATCGCGATCACTGTCACTTTCGCGGCCGCTTTGCATATTTAGTTATGCAAGTGTTGCATGGCTAAACATTTATAAGGTCCCAAAGGCGAGACCTATTGGCTATGCCAATGCTTGTTTATCTTTGTTACACAAGGCCTAAAAAAAATACATCGTCCGTCGTAAGAATGTATCAAATAGTCTTTCTTTAACATACTTATTCTGTCATACTTTCCTTCATTAAATGGAATTTCCATCCTCCCACTGCTTTTATCTGGAGATTATAGCAGATCAAATGACTAACTACTCTTAACTGAACTTTCCCAATTACAATCAGTTAAAGAGAACAGCTAAAAGGCTGAATGCAGCTTGCCTTTTATGTTGATTTGGAGACAATAATGACCACTCTTTACCTTTCACAGCACCCGATTTTATTGCTCAAATCTAATCAATGAGCCTTCTGTTATAAGATATGATCATTTACTGTGCTTCACTGAGTGCATTGAAGTAGAAACACTGTGGTCACAAGCATTCAATGAATTGTAAGTTGAGGCCAGTAATGGTGCACATCAGAATTTTTTTGCGTTTTTTTTCTATTATCTTCCTTGGGAAAGAGAGGCTCAGGATGAGGATTTGGAGTGTTCCTCTGAACTCTTCAAGATATGGTCACTCATTTCCCCATTAGCTATATCTACACTGAAGTACCCACTGATGAAGGAAGAGGACAGTCACCAATTGAGTCTCAGAAGGATACTCACTGTACTGTTATATAATTCAACATCATCATGAGCTGTGAAAGGAGGACTAAGACTGGGCTTTTACAGTAGTAGAGAAGGGCAGTGAAGACCCACTATCAAATCAATAAAATCTGACAAAGCATTTGGCTACAAAAACCATAGTCCTCTGCATCATCTGAACCAAAAGTATAAACATTTTACGTGCAGGTCTTGGTAGACATTGCTCTTTCCATAACCCACGTAACCTTTTTTGGGTGAACTACTGTACTTTAAAGACATAGAATTAGAAATAATGCAAAACAGAAATGGCAAATAAAAGTTTACTAGCTTATGTATCAGGTCATAAAGTTTACACATTGTCGCACCTACACTATCACAATGTTCACACTTTGAGTATTGGATAAATGTACAATATTTTTGGTATTAAACAATAAGGACAGTCATAGCATAAATTAAAAAAAGCATTGGCATTACATGAAATGTTTGTAGTAACTTATTACAAGAGACAATTTAGTAAAGGAATCAAGAAAAGTAGAAATACAAAATAAATCAATTATATTTTATGTACAAACCAGTGCTTCATAGTTTTAATTACCCGCTCACACTGCACATAACATGTACTCACTGATGCATTAGATATGCCAGCATAATACAATCCATTATAAATAGTAAACACATACAAGGTGTGAAAACCTCCATTTTACAGTTTTTCGGTAAGAACTTAACACCACAATTTAAAACATGAGGAGTCCAAGACCATTTCATTTTAATCATCTAATAGTGCAGCCTTATGCTATCTAAATCACCCACAATCCTCATTCATTGAAGTCCATAAAATGCACCCATCAATGTACATACAGAGACAAATTCTGGTCTACACTAGAACAGTTTTCCCCAATATATTTCAGGTTTTAGTTTCCATTCACACATGTGCAAAATGAGTGTTATAACTCAGAAGTTATCTCAGAACATTAAAGACAAGACTGTGTGAAGAAAGCGTGCTACTAACACCGAAAAAGTTAACAGACACAGTTCTTATACAGTGCATTTTTCTTCAAGAGATTACTACCCTTAGTGTCCGTATTAGCATAAAGTGAGAATCTGGGAATTATTTCACAGACTCAAGTAGTAGAACAAAGACCAATTTAGCACAAAATATAACATGAAATCAAACCAAGCATAAGCAATCCTATTCTGTGGTTTATGTCATTATATTACAGGACAAACATAAAGGAAGTCTCAAAGGTTTGGAAGGGAAAGGAATGCATTTGTATTAAAGATTCAACTTAATCCAGAGAAGTGTTACTGTTAACTGCAACACAATTTTAGTGGCTTTTTTTTGAATATTTGAAAAGGTACCATGAACACCAGATTCAAACTTACCTCTGGTAAAACAGGTCAAAACATACATGTCCCACTTTGTTTGCTTTCTATAAACCGACCTGTACTGTTAGGTCCTTAGATTAATTCTCAGACCATTCCGCCTTAAAAACAAATCCCACACAAGAGGTCGCGCTTTTTCTATAATCACTGACTCCACCTTCAACAGTCTCCCCCCTCAAATTACTTCCTCGACCAAATCTGTCTCAAGTTTTTAGATTACCGAATAGCAATCTCTTTTCTTTGTAACTACTACTCTTACGCCTGGTTTTGTTGCTACTTCTCTGAGCCCCAGGACACCCTCTGGTATTTACGCGCTTTATAAATAAATCATATTCATTGATTAAAGTTCTGAAACACAGTAAAATGCCAAAGATAATCCATAAAATCTAAACACATTAAAAACCTTTGCTATTTTTGCCACTTTATTAGATGCAAGACCCTTTCCTCCTTTAACTACAGCTTGCAAGAAAAAGTAATACTGGCCTCTATCGAATCAATATCACTTACCACTTATAAATGTCAAGATACAAGGGGGGCTGTAGCTAATGCGGCACTAGGATTCTTTACCAAATGGGAGATAAAAACATGAAGTGAAGCAAAGCTGCAACTTTAATTAGATTAATCTGATTTACTCTACACAATGGTGACTTTGACATTAATTTTAGTTATCTGGCTCAAACTTCAGAACTAGCTTTCCACCAGGAGACAGTGAATGCATTGCATAGGCGGTTTTCCATACAAAGACAGAAAAAGTGAACGTTGACATTGTACGCAAGCAGTGAAACATTTGGGGTTTCAGTAGTATACAAATCACATTTCTCAATATATTGTACTGCCTTATTAAGCTTTATTTAGTAGGAGTAATGGTACAGCATGAACGAAGTACACTTCTGTCATGTGCCATATGTTGATAAGATGTACTGCAGGATCAGGGAACCACATGCACACATGGGTCTGTGTACATTCAGAACAAAGTTTCACGTCATAACGGCAAACTGATAGAACATTTTTCAAAAATACCTCTCGGAAGGCAGCTGATCATTCTTGGAACCAATAATTTATGTAAACTATTGCTTAAAGATTACTGACTAGCCTATGTAGAGTTTAGAACCAAAACCTCAGACATGCACGGACTGAGAAAGATCATAGTTGCAGGAAGAGCTGCCATAGGTACTTAATACATAAAAGAGTAAGATCTGAGAAAGATATTATTCAAAAAGATGTATTGAAAATATTCAGATTCAGACATGACCACAGAATAGCAACTTTAACGAAAAACACCGGTAATTTATCAGAAATAGTCTTCAGCCAATCAAAAGTGGAACCCTACCTTTCCCCAACAAACCACAAAACCACAGCATCAACAAATCTCTGATAGTCTAAAGTGATATTTCCAAATTGAAATATTTAGCTTCACCTCAAACTCAATTTATAATGCTGAACAACAACCTCAGGGGATATGCTCAGGACTGCCTAGGTAGAAGTTCGAAGAGTCAACTTGTGTGGGCAAGTGCATCTGGCTTATGGCAATTTATCTAGCAAAACAAAATAAAGAGACCGGATTTAAAGCAACAGGCAATTCTAAAGATGCTCAAAGTACTCAGACTTTTCAATTTACTGATCTGCAGTGCCAAAATTAATACACAGGGTCACGTTTCTGTGCCTATATAGTCAACCTTACAATCTCATGTTTGGGCAAATATTTTGGTGGCCAATCCCTCAACACTAAACACAAGTGTCTAATGAGAGGCGGGAAGCTAGATATATTGAGTTACCAAATGATATTGAAAAGATTGTAAGAGACAAAATGGAAGATTCCTTTGATGCGACTTAAGAAAACCTTATATTTCTACAGAACCCATATCAGACTCACAAAAGGAAACAGGGGCTCAGGGAAATGCCAAGAGTCATGACAAACTAGACAGAAATGTAAATAATAAGTATGTTTTAAACTCCTTTTCTAGGAGCAGAAATTAATATGCAGGGGATAAAGTTTAGGCAAACAAGTGCACCACACAGCAAATGATGATATGAATAGAAAACAATGGGGACTTACTGGTAAATAAAGTACATTCAGGGTCTTCCAAGATTGAAAGAAAAACCACATGGCGGTGTTATAGAGTACAATACAATAGAGCTGGAAATGAAAATTGGTACATGGATTGCTGTTATCTGAAGCCCTATAAAATGCGTTCTTACTATAGTTACTCTGGGCCACATTGTATTCGGTGCAATAATAACTTCTCCCACTTCCTCCACAATGACAGGATACAAACTAGGCTAGGATTCATAATCTGTGATTGTATGAAAGAGCATTCTCTATTAAATTATTAATAGATGTTAAATAGTACATCCCTTTGAAAAACACTTTAATTTATATGCACATTTCCAAACTCCTACCAGTGTCTTTCTGCAATTGTATATACTCGGGCCTTGAAAATAATTAAGTTCCATGGTACAAAAGAGTTTTTCAGGGCCAATGACATAAAATCCCCATATAAATTTGGAGCTTTCAGAAAACTAGTCTTTCCCACAGACCACCAAAGAAAGGTATTATCTCAACATAGGTGCCTCAAAAAATGAGCCATTGTCTTTATTTTGCTACATTTGTTCACTTTCTAGAAACTATAAGAAGAATATAATTATACAAAGAAAGAATATTACTACCTTGAAATAAGATGTAGAGGACTTTTGAGCACAACGCGTGTCAGACTGAACTTAAAGATTGCAATTCCTGGTTTAGAGCCTGGGAGGCGAAAATATATCCAAAGGTTCTGACCAGTAGTCGAACAGAAATGCCAACAGACAACCCTTAACAAAGAACTCTTCCTTAGTTGAAATTTTCGTGTTACATAATTAAAAACTCAATTTTAAGAAGGTGGTTCCCTAAAACAATTACATCTTTTCAAAATAGAATGGCAATTTTGTTTGTATTGGTGGATCTTTGAGCTTCTTAAAAGCCTATGCGGTGTTAGGGTTTTCAAGGGAGAGTTTCACCTTCTCTAGCTTTCAAACGTCACAGTTGGACATGTACAGACACTCTCGTCACCCAAAGACAGTGAGAGAGACTGGCCCTTTTCAGTGTCTAACTTACTTTGTACAGTCCCCTCATCAATTTGGTAGCAGTATCTTTGCCAAAGGGAATTCTGTGATATTCATGTATCAAAGAAACACCAGATTGCTAATTCTCGCAGGAACACATACAAGAATTCCTTACAACAAAAAATGATGTGTGTTGAGGTGATGGAATTCATGCTAGCTGACTTCAAAGGGCCACTGGAGTAGCACCAATAACTAAACTATGTGAAAACAGACAGGTTCCTCACTAGATATTGATGGAGAATTAAATGTAGGTCTCTCCCAGATAAGTATCTCATACACAACTTCGGTCAAAACACAGAAAGAACAATTGAAGTTAAACAAATAATATTAAAGAGGACTGAAAAACAATGGTGCAGCATGTGGACTAAATTGATTGATCTCCAGATTAATAGAAAGCGTACAAAGAGAGAATTGCATAGAATATGAACAAGTAAAGAAATGCAAATTATACAATTGTGAACAAACAAATATACCCTTAACTGTAACAGTTGTTTTGAAAATACAATTCCAAAACATTTGAACTTCATCAAACACATAAAAACTGAATACATATGAAAAACTAACCTGCAATCCTTAAAACAAATCATCAAAAAAGGCTGTTTTGAGAGTTTTTTTCTTTTTTAATTGGATCTTCTCACAAAACCAGTAACTTAACCTCCACCGATTCTTAGCAAATACATACCTACATGTACTGATACCTGGCACCGATATTCTTCTTAAAAATGTGCACTGTTTTCGTTAATGATCGCATTAAAATCAAATATTTTTACAAAAGTTAATATCATTAAAAAAAACGGTTACAATTCATATGTAAATGCAAGATTATGGTTTGTAAGTACCTACAGTCAGCTTGTTTTCATTAGCAAATTCTGGAAAAGTACTGCAGAAAGGAGTGATTAGCTACAGTGCTACATTAAACTTTCCCCAGAGTTTATTTGATAAAATGGTTTCCAATTTTATCGATAACCATACTCTACAAATATTAAAATTATTTTTGACTGCATTGTAGGGAAATATAAATGCGGTCAGCATTGTATTAACTTCAGTCTCACTATATAACATATTAAATATCAGTAGTATGACAATCCAAGGGCTAGCACTAAAGAATCTTTGTAAGCATAAGTGAATGTTTCCATTCTCTTTATTAATGACCTAATAAAATTTTGACATGCTTTATTTACATTCTGATCCCTGGAGTAAAACATCCAGCCAAGGAAGGCAACAAAAGGTATGTTTAAGAAGAGGGTGCATTTGATGGACATTTATTTTAAGAAGTCTCCTTTCCCTGGACTCCAGTTGCTGTTTTTATGGAACTGATTGTCCTGTTGAACCAAGTCTTCTTGGTGGCTTGGACTTCATTCAGTGCAAGACCCAGATGATGCTCCAAATCCTGAAAAAAAGTTGGATAACACTGTGATCTAGTGACTGTAGGCACTCCAAGACCAACAGAGCAGGCAAAAATGCATACAATAGTCATGCTCCGTTTATGCAAAAAAGAGAAAACATTCAAATGTAAACCAGGCCATAAGAGAATCAAATAATTATGTTGCTCAAGTGAAAAGTCAGTATTTCTTTAAGTTACCACATGGAAATATCTACTTTGGCATATTTCTTACTTAAACACACCTTCCCAAGCGCTGGACTGGAGCTGGATTCGTTCCATTTCAAGCCCCTAGCCCCAGGTGGCACGGATCAATATTTGCAGTACCACGTCACCATAAGTCGTAGCCCATAAATTGGCCCAAACATACCTGTGATTTCAGCTTCGTGTTTTCTCAATTGTGAAACATTCAAAACCGAGTAATCATCACCTCTGAATAATCACAATATGTGACTAACAGCCTTCCCTAGTCTCAATAAGGTTTTGTCTCTTTCGCTCGATAAAGGAAGAGAAAACTAAGATTGTTAGACTATATCTTGAGAATCTGGTAGTCTGTAGCCAATTTCAGCAAAAAGGGTTTCAGCTTAACCACTGATGTTTTGGCACCAAAAAAACAAGTTACTTACTTTTGGTAATACTCTTTCAGAAACTTTATCTGGCAGCAGATTCTTCAACTTTAGAATATAAACAGACAAAAGACTGCATCAGGAGAATTCTCAAGCAATTTCTGTACTACCCTGGAAGTGACCGAACATATGTGCATTAAAGTACCACCCCTATCCGCTGATGACAGCTTAATCTTTCTCCTTCCGACCTTCAGACACAAATTGTTGGTGACAGAGTGTGAAAATCTAACCTGGAATCTTGTGATGGTCTGAATTCCACTGCACAGAACGAGGAGGTGGGAGGGAAGTGAAAAATCTGGGTTAGATTGAGTATCTACGAGAAAACGGTAAGGAAGGTAAGTAACTCGCCCTTTTAAGGGATACTTCCAACTGAAGATTCTTCACTTTTAGAATAGTTATCTGTTCGACCTGGTCCTCTCACCGTAAAACTTCGAAACCGCATATCTGCTTCTACGGATTGGATTTTTGTTTTGGCATTATATAATTGATTAAACTGTACTCTATTTTCCTAAATTGGAGTGGGATTTTTCTTGTGCTGGGTTTACACTTTATTACTGTTTAAGAGCAGTATAAATACTTTATACAGTCCCTCTAAGTTAGAAGTTAAGTCTGGGTGATTTTTGTGCTAAGTACCTAGAGGGTTAAGCCCGGTTAATTTAGTGACTTTTTGCAGTTCACCTGGACCAGTATTGTGGCTGTTGCTCAAGTAGGGTTTAACCTCCCCATCAAACAACCCAATTTCTCACAATATCACAGGAGTACCACTCGAAAGGTCCAATGGACTTAGATCAAATGGTCTTGCATGACCAAATCAGAAAAGCAGCTTTCCCGCCTGACTTTATTGTCAAGGCAGTAATGCTTCATGAACGTGCATAGTAACACCCAGTTTGTGGTCTGGCAAATGTGTAGCACCGGCACCCCTCTCACTAATGCTATTGTAGCGACCTGGGCCCTGGTGGAATGAGCCTGAAGGCCTTCTAGGGGCTGCTTCTTGTTCAGCAGACAAAAGACACACAATTGATGGACGGAATGCAGAACAAATCTAAACATTCAAGAGATCTAGGTTCAATACATCATTCTTTTGCTCACCATGCCACCCCAGTTTAGACCTCGCCATATGCAAATCAGTCTTGAACTGCTTTTTTGCAGCTGCCAGTGGGACCCAGACCTGCTTTTAACTCTCCTGGTATGTGCGGCCTACAAGCCCTTACACAATTGCCCTCTACACTAACTGGCCAGCAAAACGGCTTGTCGAGTGGCCAGTACATTAGCCAATAGGGTTAGTGGCCTGCAAACAATTTCTGTGACCCTCTTTATACAACATTCTACCCAGACAAACTGGTGTTGCGTACTCATGCCACCTTACTTGTGACACACTTTTTCATGTAGGCCAGACCATCACCTTGCCTACCTTGTTTGCTTCTCCTCATCCTTCCAAAGAAGAGGTGAGATTCCACAACCTAGACCCAAAAAAAAAACGTTTTTGCTCTACATTGATTGTACCAGAGAGTTCTAGGTAGACTATTAACTTTTTCTTGGGTATGTTGGAGTGAAGAAAGGAAAGTCAATGCAGAAATGGACCATCTTACCACAGCCAAGAAGCAGTCTCCTGAGGACTTGCAAGATCATTCCACCATAGCCAAGGCTGCAACATGTTAGCTCGCGGAACCCCTGTCCTGGATGTCTGTGAGGCTGCGGCATGGGCATCTTTGCGCACATTTTCTAAGTACTGCTGCCTGGACAATCAGTCATATGTTTGCAGACCCACCTCTGAAAGAGATATTGCTTGGGTATCTATTCTACGGTAAGCAATCTGCGGCTAGAAGTCTCTATCAGATGAACAGCTTTCTTACCTTCGGTAACGCCTTATCTGGTAGAGATTATCTAGCCGCAGTTTACTTACGATCCTCCCCACTCTGCGAAGAGATTTCTCCTTATAGGGTAACCCTTATGATGGCCTTAGTGTCGGCACACTAGTACTACAGGAAACTTTGTTGCTTCTGGCATAGAAAGTTGAACTAAAAGTAAATGTCAGCGCTGGGATGGCACCTATATAGGCACTGTGCACATCACTTCCGACACAGATGCGAAGCTGAATGACGCCACTTACAAGCGTGCAGAGGTACTTCTTGAAAAGTTACCGGATCTATTCTGATGCCTGGGTAATATCTAAGGTAAGGAATCTGCAATTAGATCACCTCTACCCGATAGTGTTACTGAAGTAAACCGGTCCTATGATGTTTGTTTACGGTCCAGGGCGAACCTGGCTGGGCAGTTCAGGCTGGACTGTTCCCATGATACACAGGATATAGCTGAAAGGTATCCCTTAACAGTGCCCAGATTTATCCTTGCTAGGCCAATGATAGAACAAACAATAGAACCTCGTACAAGCATGCAGAAAGGGGGTCAACATCTTTGGAAGCACACCAAGCGATAAATGTATACGTAAGGCAGGTGTATATTGTCTTGGTTGAGCGACACTTGGCTGTCAGAATGACATTACAGACTTCAGGGGGAAGGTCAAAAACTGTCAACTGTGGCCGCTCAATCTCCAAGCATGATTGGAGGACACATGCTCAGTATTTCGGGGTACCAAACTCTCCGTGCCCAATCGGGGGCCACTAGAATGACTAGGGACCGCTCACTCCTCATCTTCTGGACTACTCTGGGCAGGAGTAGTTGCAGCAGAAAGGCTTACAGGAGGCTGATATCCACTTGAGACGAAGAGAGTTGTCTTGGAAACTCTAGTCATGTAGATGACCACAGTTGCACTCAGGCAGTCCAGTTTCTGGGAACTTTGGATGGCTTCAATCTAAGAAAATCTGTCTTGACACCCGCTCATAGAGCCGGACACATGTTGGACAAACCTCAGGGTGGACGACCCCCTTAGCCTGACCTGGTCAAACCATTCGCTTGTACCTTTCACAGTCAAACTCGAGGCCAGTATTGCAGAATGCAGGCCTCCGGCCAAAATAATACGGGACTGGTGTAAGGTCACGGCAGTATCTCTGGGACTAGCACTGTCAAAATCATTGCCAGGGCTGACAGCCAACCCTAATAAAGACTCTGCGGGCTTCAACAAATTTGTTGCAGATTCCGTACAGATGTTAGCACCCTTGAAGCAAGCATCCTGGAAAAGAGCTAAACCCTCCGACCCTTGGTTCTCCGAATAACTAAGGACGGAGAAGAGTGGATGTAAGAAGCTAGAACGGACTTGGAGAAGGCCGTACAACCAGACGGACATGGTACTCTATAAAGAAGGCCTGAAAAAAGTTCACAGGCTCAAGCGCCCAGCAAGATGAGAGAATATTTTGTCAACTGCATAGACTACGCCGTTAATTCCACGGAGGAAGTTTTTAACATCACAAAATCTTTTCTCAATCCCACTACCTTGGACTGCTCCTTTTGTCCTTCCCCAACACTTTGCACTAACCTATCAGACTTTGAGTCCAAAATTTTCGTTTCTACTCCACATTTTCTCTAACAAAGGAACCACCCTCCTTTTTGCCATCCTCAAGTTTGCATGCCCTGCTGTCCGTTTTTACACCCCTTCCCCAAACTTTAGCTGAATTACGGAGATGCAAATCAGTCTCCCCTGGAGACCTTTGTCCCACTCGCATGTTTAGCTCACTGGCACACTGGTTAAATCCGACACTCAACCAGATTTGGAACACCTCCCTGATGACAGGCATCTTTCCTACGATTTGGATACACGCCTACTTACTCCCGCTCCTTCAAAAAACCAACAGCGGATCCTGAAGTTCTTGGTAATTTCAGGCCTCTTTCCCTGCTACCACCCCCTGCTAAGATCTTGCAGAGGCTGGTGCATAAGTAGCTAGCAACTTACATAGAGTCCCATGGCCTCCTCCAAGCATCACAGTTGGGCTTCAGAGCAGGTCACAGAACCGAGACTCTACTGGAAGTCTTTTAATCAATCTGAGAGTCCATGGATCAAAGTGCCTCGGCTATGCTGGTGCTGCTAGACCTGTCGGGAGCCTATGATATGGTGTCTCACTCCATACTACTTGGCAGGCTCCACCAGGCTGAAGTGGGAGGCAATGCACTATCCTGGCTTCGATTGTTTCTGGAGAAGCGAACCCAGCAGGTGTTTTAGTCTTTTTGTTTCATCTGCGAAACCACTACAGTGAGGGGTGCTGCAGGGTTCGGCACTTAGCTGCTGCTTTTTAAAATCTACCTAGCTCCTCTGGCCACACAGATTGAAGACTAGGGTGTGAAAGTGGTGTCCTATGCTGATGACACGCATTTGGTGTTTGCCTTTAAAGACCATTCAGTTGAGGCTTTTCACAGTTTTAAGGCATGCCTAAAAAACATCTCAGGCTGGATGCATAAGAACGGTCTGAAATTGAACACTGAGAAAACAGAGGTCTTGTTTTTCAGCCGGGTGCCCCCTCCACAGCCCAGTCTGTGGTGGCCAGCAGAACTGAATCCTCCTCCTTCCCCCTCAGAGGCTTCCAGGAATCTGGGAATTAAGCTGCACAAAGTTCTCCTTCTCCGCCCAGATACAATTATCTTTCCTACCTGTTTTTGGAAGTTGAGGGCCATTTAGAAATTATGTGTTTCCTGCCGGAGGCTCACAGGAAAACGGTAGTCCATGCGTTAGTCGCGTCCTCACTGACTACGCAAACAGCCTTTACCTGGGGCTACCTTCTTATCTACTGCGCAGGCTCCAACTTATCCAAAATGGGTGCAAGGGTAATCAGGCTGGTGCCTATGCGTCACCATATTTTGCCGCATTTGAGGCAACTTCACAGGCTTCTTATTACTAGAAGGATTGAATTTAAAGCTCTGACCCTGGTCTTTAGAGCCACAAGAAACCTGGGACCTGTGTACCTCCAGGAATGGCTGCAGCTGTACCAACCAAATCGGGCCTTGAGATCCAACAACCAGCGACTCTTGACAATCCTGCGTCATCGCAAAGAGAAATTGGGTGGCAGATCTTTTATGGTGCAGTCAGCTAAACTTTGGAACTCCCTCCTTCTCCATCTGAGCCTACTCGAATCAGAAACATAATTTCGTAAAGCCTAAAAAACCTGCCCTTTTATGCTGTAACCTCTGCCCGTCCCGCCTCACACATGATTGTCCGTTAGCGCTGGAAACCTTCGTTGAAGGTAGCTGTGCGCTTTAGAAACTCCACATTCATTCTAGTGTGCATTAAGTGGTGACATATTGCTTTTCATCGGGAGATCTAACTAAGGTTCTCCCCAATCTCTGAAGAGGCTTGCTGAGTTTTTCTGCTCTAGAGTTCAGAGAGACCTCCAGATGTTGAACAACCAAGAAAACGCCCTGACGTTGCAGCCATGTCCATAAACGCAGGACCTTCTGACGCAGGGTCTGCCCACACCGCACGCTGTTTTCTTACAATACAACATAGCAGTGATGTCTGTGAACACCTGCACAAGCCTTCGATTGACTGAAAGAAGAAAGACTTTGAATGGCAACTTGACCGCTCTCAGCGCCAGCAAGTGCAGCTGAGATTCTGCCGGAGACCAAAGTCCTCGGATCTCTGCCTATCCCAGATGGCTGCCCCAGCCTAGGAGAGATACATCTGTCACTATAGTCTGCCCTGGTTGGGAAAGGGGTCTGCCGCTGACCCAGTCACGGTTCAACAGCCACCAATGCAGGTCTTCGAAAACCTCAAGGTACAATTTTATCGCCAGTGGTGATTGATAGCTTAATTAGAGAATACATGTGACTGATATAACATCTCTCGATTTTTCCTTTTAGCTTACAACTAAAAATTGTCCGAAAGCTATCTTCAATCATTTAATTTCTTTCCTTATAATCAGGTATGTTTAAGAAATGTGCATAGAAAGGGTGAAAGGTGAAGGGTTAACTCCCTGTTTTTAATTTCTTATGTTTGTCACTAAAACAGATAATGTAAATACCCGAAATTGAAAACTGTGACTGCCAATACCAGTCTTGTTCAAAAGTGCATGCCTCCAAGGAAGATCTCATCAAATTAAGTACCCAAGGGAGATCAAAAAGCGTAGGCATGGCGCTAGAGTGTTAGGGTCTAATTATAAAAAGGGATAGAGTCCTTAATATTGGACTGATGGACACCCAACACCCACGCAAGGGAGACCTATCTTAAGACTTCGTGCAGGTTGATCACAGCCGTGTTAGGTTCTTTGAAAATCATGTTGTTTATACAGAGTATTCTGCACTATTTCTTTGTTTATTATTGATTAGGTTCTTTTCTTAAAGCTTTTATTGATTAGGCACAGTTTGTATTTAAGATAGATGTGTTGTTTTATGTAATGATTCTGTTTTTGAACTGGTTGCCAAACGATATGATCAATTTATTTATGTTGTAGAAGCATTATGAAACTAATTTATGAATGAATGTATATTAAATTAATACAGACGCAATGATAAATGTCAGCATGTCTAAGGTTGCATTACATTGATAAAAAGGATGGTGAATGAAGGTATTGTTCTGTGTGTGTTATATTTAGTACCCCAACCCCTATTGCTCTTAACTGGGACAATACCCATTTGCTCTGTATCAGGGCCAGTGTAATGATGGGGGCCGGCGCAGTCGTGAGGCGCCAGGAACAGCGTTGGGAAGAAAACAAGTTACTTACCTGTAACTTTGCTTATCCAGTATTGGTAACTTTCATAGATTTCCATAGCTTGTATCATTTCCCATCGTCGGCATGGGAGTCTCGGTAAATAGAAAAATAACATAGCAGTATATACAAAAGAGAAAGAAAGGCCTAGGCCTCATCTCATTTTGTAGTATATCCACCTCTTTTTGTAAAAGAGACCAAACTAAAGCAACAACCAATCAGATTAGCCTCACCCCATAGAACCTCACTGTTATGTTATGTTATTGTATTTTATAATGCGCACAGCTACTCCTAGGAGTGTCCCGGCGCGAGCCTGGAGGTCAGCAGAGCAGAGAAGGAAATTAGAACAAGAACGTTTTGAGCCGTTTCTTGAAATGATTAGACTCTTGAATAGCATGCATAGAAAAAGGCAGCGAATTCCACAATGTAGCTGCCCTAAAGGCAAGAGATCTACCCCCCATACGTTGAAAACGCACGCGTGGAATAAACGCAAGCAGCTGAGACGACGATCTCAGATGCCTGGTAGGCAGATGGAAAGCAAAACACTTTCTAAGATAGGGAGGACCTCCATCATACTATGCGCGATGCGCAAGGACCAAAGCCTTAAATTCAACACGTTTCCTGACTGGAAGCCAATGCAGCATGCGCAGAAAATGTCCAATACAATTCCTAATAGGAATGTTCAACACCAGCCGGGCTGCCGCGTTCGGAACCACCTGCAATTTTTTGAACAAATAGTCCGGAAGACCAAGATATAGTCCATTAGCATAATCAAGACGAGAGAGCATCAATGCCCGGACCACTGTTTCCTTCGCTGGTCTCAGTAACAATGGCAGGAACTTCCTGAGAGACCTTAGTATACCGAAGCAGCACCCTGTAAGTTTTTTAATCTGGGTTGAAAAAGACAGCTGCTCATCAAACCAAACCCCCAAGTTTTTAACTGGGAGACCCGTACAGGAAGGTAAGGGATAAACAGAAAACTGAGAGAGCCTTAGATTTTCGCAGCCGTTGTGTAACAGAGTAACCAAATTTGCTGAAGGCTGAGCTTTCCCAGGGGAGGTGGGTGGGCGCATGGGAATTTATGAAAGTTACCAATACTGGAGAACCAAAGTTACAGGTAAGTAACTTGTTTTCTTACTCCAGTATTGGAACTTTCATAGATCCCATAGCTTGTATCAGAGTAGTTAGCAGTTAGCAACAATGCACATTTAGTGAAATAAATATTTGCATAACCCTGTATGTATAGTCACGTAAGCAATAAACAGACATGCAAAACATTAGTCAGAAAACATCAAAATGTGCAATAGCAATAACCGGAAGGAGGGTTGGAAGGGAAAGCTCACCGCTCACTGGAAGAGGTTCCTGAGGACTGCTTGTCCCACTGCTGTCTTGCTCTGCGTGGAAGAGTCCAAGCAGTAATGCTCCATGTAGCCGCCCTGCAAATGTCCTTGATCGGCACTCCAGCGAAAAGAGCAGCAGATTATGAAACTGATCTTGTGGAGTGAGCCCGCACCGCCCTTCTAGGGGCTTACCAGCCGCCTGATGGCAGTAATGGATCGCACTGGCAATCCAACGTGCAACTCCTTGCTTTGAAAGGGGAAGACCTTTGCGAGGTGCACTAAAAGCGTGAAATCCTTGGTGCGTTGGAGATAGAATTTTAAACATCTTTGGACATCCAAGGAATGAAGAGACCTTTCCGCTGGAGTCATAGGTAGAGGGGAAAAAAGATTTTAGAATGACCGGCTCATTGAAATGAAAATCAGAAGGCACTTTGGGAACGAATTTCGGAATTGTTCTCAGAATAAGAGTGTCCTTCTTAAACTGTAAAAATGGATCCTTTATAGTGAGAGACTGAAGTTCCCCAACCCTCCTGGCAGATGTTAAAGAGAAGGAGGGCCACTTACCATGAAAGGAATTTAAGATTCGCTCTATGAACAGGTTCAAAAGGAGGTCTCATTCGTTGGGCAAAAACCAAATTGAGTTGCCAAATGGGAGGCGGAGGTCTGACCGGAGGGAAAACTCTAAATAGTCCTTTTAAAAATTGTTTGACAATTCTTGCCGACCAGAGAGAAGGACCAAAAGCCGTCCGTCTGAATCTAGAGATTGCAGCCAGGTGCACTTTGGTAGAAGAATGAGCAAGACCTGACTTGGCCAGAGACAAAATGTAAGGTAAGATTTGATGAGGAGCAGAAGAAAAAGGATGGATGTTCTCTCGGTGGCACCACACGCAGAAACGTTTCCATTTGGAACGATAAGTTTTATTCGTACGTGCACGGGCCTGAGCTAGCACTTCCTTACATTCCTGAGGAATATCTAAGTTCTGAAATTCTCGGTGTTCAGGAGCCACGCAGTCAACTGAAGTGAGCTCGGATCTGGATGCACCACTTGGCCCTGGGACATCGTCAATAGAGAGGGAATTGGCCGCAGATGAATTGGATGATCCTGAGAGAGCCAGAGGAGCTCTGTGAACCAAAACTGGCGGGGTCACGCTGGTGCTACTAGAATCATTGTGCATGGTTCTGCTTTGATCTTCCTGAGCAATCTTGGAATTAGGGGAATTGGCGGAAAGGCGTAGACAAATGCGCCTGATCAGGCCATCAAAAGCACATTCCCCAACGACCCTGGATGGCGTTCCCTGCTTGCGTAAAAGTGGCATTTTTTGTTCTCTGGAGTGGCGAACAGGTCTATGGACGGAGTACCCCAACGATTGAAAACCTTCGAGAGTGTTTTGATCCAACTCCCACTTGTGACAGACCGACTTCAGACGACTCAACGTATCTGCTGTCGTGTTGAGGGTACCCGGAAGATGTTCTGCTGAAAGAGCGATATGGTGATGAATCGCCCGCTCCCAAATCACTGGGCCTCTTTGGAGAGCAGCTGAGGTCGTGTTCCACCCAGTTTGTTCACATCGTGCATAGCCGTTGTGTCTGTACGGACTAGGACGGTTGAATTCCGTATTCGTGGAATGAAAGCCTGTAACGCTAGCCGAATTGCCTTGAGCTCCAGAAGGTTGATGTGGAGAATGCGTTGTACGGGCGTCCAGTGGCTGCTCACTTGAAGGTCTTGCAAGACCGCTCCCCAGCCTTCTAGAGAGGCGTCTTTTGTAAGTATCAAAGGAGCTGAAACTGTGAAAGTGAGACCCTTCGAGATAATGTCCTTGATTATCCACCAGCTGACCGCCTCTTTCATAAGAGGAGTGACTTATCTTGTCATTGAACGATCCCTCTGCTTGGCGCCACTGCATGTCTAGTTGCTCTTGGAGCAGACGCATACGAAGTCTGCAATGGGGAATTAATGGAATGCAAGATGAGATCGATCCTAGAAGAGATTTGTATAAGCGAACGGACAGAGACCGTCTTGTTTGTAAACAACGGGCGGAGGAAATTAATCTCTCTGATGGGCATGCCTTGCAAGAAGTTGTGTCCAGATTGGTCCCCAGAAACTTGGCTGACCTGGAAGGATAGAGGACTGATTTGTCTTTGTTCAGCTGAAGTCCCAGATGTTGGAAAAGTTGTATGCAACTTTCGAGTGCCTTCATAGTTGCCCAAGACTATGGTGCCTTCACCAACCAGTCGTCCAGGCAAGGGAAAACTTGTAGCGAGAAACGCTGCAACTGGTGCCAACACCTTCGTGAATATTCGCGGCGCGGATCTGAGTCCAAAAGGCAGGACCTTGAATTGAAAGTGGCTCTTGGCTACTGTAAAGCATAGAAACCTCCTGTGGGCTGGGTGGATCGGAACATGGAAGTATGCGTCCTCGAGATCCAGAGTGGCCATGTAATCGCCTGGGTTGAGAAGCTTCAAAATGTCCTATAGGGATACCATCCGAAACGATAATTTTATGAGATAGGTGTTGAGCTACCTCAGGTCTAAAATTGGACGCCACTTTTCTACTGTCTTGCGAATGAGAAAGAACCGGGAATAGAATCCTTCGCCTCGTTGGGACAGAGGCACCGGTTCTATTGCTCCTTTGAGAAGCAATTGGTGAGCTTCTAGACGTAGAAGGTGTAGATGTTTGGATTCGGTGGCGCGAGGGGCTCTTGATGGTGGAAGGTGTTGAAACTCCATGGTGTGGCCATACCGGATGATATTGAGGACCCACCGATCCGATGTGATGATCTCCCAGTTGTGGAGGCATTGTGATATCCTGCCCCCACTGGTGTTACAGGGGGCGAAGGAACAGTAGACAGAGCCTTAACGCCGCTATTGATGTTTAGAAGAATCTCTTCCCTGACGTCCCTGTCGTCCTCTTGAAGGCTGGCGAGAGAAAGACGACGATTGGCCCTGGCGCTGAGAATACTGGGGTCTGTAAGATTGCGCTTGTTGTGAATAGGAAGAATAGCGCTGCTGTTGATAACCACCTTTGTACGAAGAAAAACCTCTCCCTCTTGCACCACGGAAAGGTCCTTTGCGATAATGCAAGGTCCCAAGGGACCATGCCGTATCTGTATCCTTCCTGCAGTGCATCGTCCACATGCTTACCAAAAAGCATTTCATCATCAAACGGTAGGTCTAGGATTTTATTTTGAACCTTCGGGCGAAACCAGGTGGCCCGAAGCCAACCTTGCCGTCTAAGGACTGCAGCACCAGCCAAAGAGCGAAAAGCAGGTGTAGCAATGTCCATAGCGCAATCTATGATCTCTGAAGAAGAACGCTCTCCTTCCTCCAGAATCTTCTTTGCGTCAGCCTTAGATTCATCTGGTAGCTGGCCAATGTATGGAGATAAATCGCACCACATTTGGTGATCATATTGTCCCAGAATTGCTAAGGCGTTTGCTGCCCTGACAAGAAGGCTGGACATAGAAGAGAATCTTTTTCCCACATTGTCTAGTCGCCTACCCTCCTTATCCGGTGGTGTGGTAAGGGGCGCCAACGGATTCTTCGACTTTCTTTGGACCGCTTAAGATATGATAGAATCCGGCTTCGGTTGGCCAACCAGACAAGCGGGACCATCAGCAGGAGCCTTATATTTCTTCTCCAGCCACAGAAGAATAGGGATGATTGTAGCTAGAGACTGCATCACCATAATCCCCTCACCCGATACATGTTCCACAATCGGGATAGAACTGACAGCCTTTTTAAAGGGTTCTTTAAAATCATAAAGAAAGCATTCCGATTGTTCATAAGGTATGGGAAGGTCAAAGCGTTTGGAAGCCCTTTCCATGAGGTTATGGAAACCTCGAATGTCCGCTGGAGGAGAATCCACAGGATCTAGCGACGGTGAAGCGGGATCGGGAATGATGTAGTTGTCCCATTCCCTATCTGGATCTGGGGCTTGTCCTACGCTGTGGTCATCGTCTGATGAACCGTCATGCCCCGTGAAGACATTCTGATGACGTTCTGATGGCTCCTGGTCCAAAGGATGAGGAAGGTGAGGCACTACCTTAGTCGGCGGTGGCAGTGATGGCACATGCACCGATTGTTGGTCAGAGATGTGATGGAAACCTCCTCTTATAATCCAACAACATGAGCTGTAAATCAGTAATGAGCGAAGACGGCATGGCTATCCTGCCCTGCTGCAACTGTTCCTGTGGTCTTGTTTGTGGCATGTATTGTTGCTGTTCCATAACATAGTCTTCCGAGTCCGAGTCCTGGTATTTTACTCATAATTGGGATGGACTGTATGCATCCCCATAAGAACCATCCTACTCATCTGAAAATTCCTCCTCTTCTAAAAGGAGTGCTGGAGGTAATGGTGCCACCCTCCGAGGAGATGTCATCTCTGGTGTAAACTTTCTTTTAATTGAAATTTCCACTTTTTGAATCGTCGACGAGGTAGTCGTCGGAGGGATCGTCGATGAAATTTGGACCGTCAACGACGATGGAATGATCGTTGACGGAACCGTCGACGAGCTCATCGTCAGTACCACTGTAGATGACTAAGTCGACATAGTCGTCGTAGTTTGTCGTCGACACCATCGTTGACGTCAACCTCGTCGATTTAGTCATCATCGTCGTCATTGTAACTGGCATCACCTGTAGCGTCGACGATGTTGCTGTCAATGAAGTCGTCGTCGACGCCGCTCTTGTCGACGGGCCAGTCGACGGAGCTGGAACTAACGTCAGGTGAATCTTTGATGTCGTCGACGTACCTGAAGCGGTCGTCGTCGACGGACGGATTTTCTTCTCTGGAGGTACTGAAGCTGGCTTTTTTAACAGCTTTTGTTTCCCAGATGGTGGAGGGGAAATAGAAGGCCCCTGGCTCGCTTTTTGAGTAGAAAGTACCTCAGAAACCAGTCCTTCCCTCTCCTTTGCACCTCTGTGAGGAGATTTTAAGGAACTGCGCCTGTCAGACCTATCAGAGGTCTTTTGTAAGGCCTTAGCGGGGGTCAGCTGAAGTTGAAGGAGACCTACCACTCTTTTGGGATCTCCTCGAAGATGTTGCAGAGGAGGTCTCACTGTCACTGGATACAGCCTCTTTTTGCGACTTTAGCTTTTGTAGCCAGGTTAGTAAACGTCCCTCGCGGTCTCGAAGGGTCTTTGATGAGAAGGTCCGGCAGATTTTACAGTCTGTGCCCTTGTGGTCGGGTTACAAGCAATAAATACAATCTTTATGCCTGTCCTCCACAAAAGCCTTTTCTTTGAACAAGTGGCACAAGTTTTAACTAAAGCCTTTTTCTCCTTGTCTGACATCCGGAAGAGAAATAGCAGTGAAAGATGAAAAAATCCAGAAGTGGAAGAGAAATCTGAGCAGAGCTCAGTGGAGACTCCCTTAGCACAACGTGCGGTAGAAAATCTAAGGCTCTCTCAGTGAGATTCTATGGGGTGAGGCTAATCTGATTGGTTGTTGCTTTAGTTTGGTCTCTTTTACAAAAAGAGGTGGATATGCTACAAAATGAGATGAGGCCTAGGCCTTTCTTTCTCTTTTGTATATACTGCTATGTTATTTTTCTATTTACCGAGACTCCCATTCCGATGACAGGAATGATACAAGCTATGGTAATCTACGAAAGTTCCAATACTGGAGTAAACTACCAAACGTACACATTTCTGAAAACTAGACACCTGGGGGAGTCCAGTGAGGTATGGCTTGCGTGGACCCCCTGATGTTTTCCTACCCGGAATCCCCTGCAAACCTCAAATTTAGCTGAAAATAATCACTTTTTTCTCAAATTTCTGTGTGGGAAAGTTGTAGGATCACTGGGCTTCTAAACTCTATATTTTGCTCCAATTTCAGAAATACATAAGTGTCTTTCAAACCAATTTTTCACTGTTTATATTTTCCCAAATGAATGGCTATATACCGGGTACACAATAAAAAAGCATTGCAAGACGCTGCTCAGTTACTGGCTCTTGGTGAACCTAAAAGTCCTATATATCCCCACAACCAGAAGAATCCAGCGGATGTAACGGTATATTGCTTTAATAAATCTGTCATACTTCGAATAAGTTCCAGGTGAAAACGTTGGCACAAATTGCAGTTTTTTCCTATTTTCAACTGTTAGTTTCTATTAAAAAAACAAAACTTGAAGGATCTACACAAATGACCCCTTGCTGAATTCAGATTTGTGTCTACTTTTCTGAAATGTATAGCTTTCCCGGATCTATTATTGCTTCCATACCCATTAACTGGAAGAGGGTTGAAAGCACAAAAAATTTAAAAAATAGGCTATGTCCCAGATAAAATTCCAAAACTGTGTAAATAATGTTGGTTTTCTGACAAACGTCTGTCAGTCCTTGAATATGGTGAATTCAGCACCACAAACCATTTGTTGATACCATTTGCAGGGAAAAAAACCAGACACTTTTACTTGCAGCACTTTTTTTCCCATTTCTCACCCACCTCCCCAAAAATATACATTTACCTATATTTTGGCTAATTTCTGGGTCCCCTCCAGGGGAATTAACAAACCCTGTGTACCTTTAAAATCCCCATGATGTTAGAAGAAAAGGATGCAAATTTGGCGTGGATACCTTATGTGGTCAAAATAAAGTTACAGGGGCCTAAGTGCGAACTACCTTAAATTGACCAAAAATGACTGAGCAAGGGGAAGGAAAGTCCTAGCAGCAAAGGGGTTAAGAAAGCCCCCTCTAGGCAGTGGGTCGCTCATTGCATTGCATAAATATTCGGGCCGTTCTTTCTCTGTGATCTATCCAGACTCCCAGGTATCTATATGCTGCCACTACCTCTATAGGTTTTCCTTCTATGTATCAGAAGCATTTTCTTGCTTGTTGTCTTGATCCCATCACCACCTTAGTTTTTGCGATGTTGTTCTTTAAAGCGTTTATCCTGCAGTACGAGGCCAGTGAGACAAAGCGCCTCTGGAGGCCCACCGGGGTTTGGTCAAGGTGAATCGTGTTGTCTGCGTATTTCATAGATTGGATTTTGGTGGATGCGAGTTTGGCCGGAAATGCCAGAGTGGCTGCCAGCCACTCCGGCAGGTCTGCTTGGTATCAATTTAAAAGTTGTGGGACAAATATGCACCCTCACTTTAAGCCTCTGTAGGTCATGATGAACAAGTTACTTACCTTCGGTAACAATATATCTGTAAGAAACGTAAGTTAGTTATAGATTCCTTACCTTAGAATTACCCCCAGGCGTCAGACTGTATCCGGCAAGTTTTTCGTCAGCAGTACCCCTGCGTGTCGGTCGGCTCCGAGTCAGTCGTCAGCGTCATGATCGCTGGGATGACGTCGCGGTAGCTACATAGAGGCCGCCCTCCCGCGGTCAGTTCTGTACATGACTTTCCACGCCTGAAGCGCAGAGCCATCCAAGACACTGACCACTGGGGCACAGAACTAGGGCCCTGAAAGTATGTCCTTAACCCTAGAAGTCAGTTCGTAGAACGGGGAGGATGGGTGGGGCGGTAAGGAATCTATAACTAACCTATGTTTCTTACAGATATATCGTTACCGAAGGTAAGTAACTTGTTCATCTGAAAGAAACAGTTTGTTATAGATTCCTTACCTTAGAATAGATACCCCAGCAATACCAACCCCGGAGGTGGGTCAGCGAACCAAGTTCACACCGGAAGGCCTGGAGAACAGAACGACCAAAGAAGCAGTCTCTCCGGACCTGGCTGTCCAAGCAGTAGTGTCTTGTAAACCTGTGCAGCGATGCCCATGTTGCTGCCTGACCAATGTCATTTAGGGGGACTCCTCATACCAAAGCAGTAGTAGCTGCAGTTGCCCTGGTGGAATGGGCGCACAGCACCACTGGAGGCTCCTTCTTAGTCCAAGAATAGCAGGCTTTGATGCACAAAACGACCCACCTGGAAATGGTCCATTTGTGCACAGCCCAACCTTTCTTAGTGCCCATGTAACCAACAAAGAGGTTGTCATCCACCCGAAATGGTTTTGTGCGATCCAAGTAGAAAGAAAGTGCACGTTTTGGATCCATATGGTGGAGCCTCTCTTCCTCTTTCAAAGGATGCGGAAAGAAGGTAGGCAAAGTGATGGTTTGGCCAATGTGGAAAGAAGTAACCATGTTGGGAAGAAAGGAAGGTTGAGGTCTAATTACGACCTTGTCCGGATGGACAGACAGAAAAGGAGGCTTGGAAGACAAAAAAGGAGACTTGGAAGACAGAACTTGTAGCTCACTCACCCCGCGCGCAAAGGTGATGGCCACCAGAAGACCCGTTTTCAAAGTGAGAAATCTTAGAGGACAGTTTTGTAAAGGCTCAAAGGGAGCGCACATAAGATATGTCAGAATCAAGTTCAAGTCCCAATGGAGCATTACGAAGGGAACAGGAGGAAAGAGAGGAGTAATGCCCTTAAGAAATCTATTTACAACAGGTTACTTGAAAAGAGACGGCTGATCAGGGAGCCTGAGGATGGCTGAAATGTCTGAGACGTAGCCCTTAAGAGTGCCCAGAGCAGAGCCCTGCTGGCCCAAAGATAAGAGGAAAAAGAGGACCTCAGAAAGGGGATCCATAGCCTTTGCTGTGCACCATGCCAACAATGTATTCCATCTGCAGGCATATACAGTCTTAGTGGATTACATCACAAACTTCAGGAGGCAGGTCAAACAAAGTCAACTGCCGCCGCTCAATATACACGCAAGAAGGTGGAGGCTGGACAGGTTCGGGTGGAGGACCGTCCCCTGCTGCTGAGACAGAAGATCCTCCCGAAGGGGCAGTCGGATCAGAAGATCGATGGCCATGTTGAGCAGCTCGGGATACCAGACTTTTGGTGCCCAATCTGGAGCCACAAGGATGACTTGGGCCCGGTCACACTTGATCATCTTCAGCACTCTGGGCAGAAGCGGTATAGGCGGAAAGGCGTATAGAAGACCGCAATTCCACTCACGACAAAAAGCGTTGCCTAGCGAGTGCCGCCTTGGGAATGCCAACGCTCAGAATTGCTGACATTGCGCGTTCACTTCGGTGGCGAATAGATCTAACCAAGGCTCTCCCCACTGCTGAAAAAGACATTGCACCTCCGCCGAGTGAAGACGCCATTCATGATCCATCATGCACCTGCGACTGAGTTCGTATGCCCTGGCATTCAGTGAATGCATTCACACACTGGGTAGGTATGCAGCTAGCTATTGCAGCAAGATGTAAGCATATGGAAGAGTACGCTAATGAACTGAAGTGTATAGCGGACTGATTTGATTGTTATTGAAGTATATTACAAATAGCTTGCCCTTTTCTGCATAGCATGCTCTTGTGGTAGGACGCCTAGCCTCTTTGATACTGTTCATGCAGTCTGGTGGAAGATTAAGGTAGGCAAACTCTAAGATTTCAGGTGCCAGATCGCAAGGTTGAGATGACTGGGATCTGGATGTCTTATCTCTCCATGGCTCTGAGTGAGAAGATTGGAAGTGAGGTGTAGTTTTTGATGAGGAACTACTGAGAGCTCTAAAAGGGTTGTGAACCGGGGTTGTCAGGCCCATGTGGGAGCAACTAGGATCAGTGTCAGGGATGCCTGTCTGAGCTTCCGAACCACTAATGGAATGAGTGGAAGAGGTGGAAAAGCATAAGCAAATATCCCTGACCAATTCATCCATATTGCATTGCCCTTGAACAATGGGTGTGGATGTCTGGATGAGAAGCTTGGGCATTTTGCGTTTAGGTTTGTGGCAAATAGATCTATGTCCAGAAAACCCCACATTTGGAAGAATGGGAGAAGAACTTGAGGGTAGAGTTCCCTTTTGGGGAACTGTTGTCTTTGACGACTGAGCAGATTGGTATACTGATTGTTAACTCCTGGAAGGTGTTCTGCAAGGAGATGCATTTTGTGACGTATGGCCCATTTCCAGATCTGTGCTAGTTGTGACAGCTGGCGAGAGTGTGCCCCCCACCCCTGTTTTTGTATGTAGTACACTGCTGTCATGTTGGCTGTATGGATCAGGACAGCTTTGCCTACTAGATGAACTTGAAACGCTTTGAGGGCTAGAAAAATCGCTGGCAGCTAAAGATGATTTATGTGAAACTGCTTTTGCTGCAGGGTAAACATGTCCTGAATTGTATGCGTCTGGAGATGAGCTCCCCAACCAGTGAGCGATGTTGTCTGCTGTTAGCACTATTGTGGAACCGGGTTGATGAAGGGCCTCCCTTTTGAAAAAGTGATGGGTGCGGCATCCACCAACACTATATCTGATAACAGACCCTGAGCCTGGTTCCACTGATAGGCTAAGCACTCCTGAAGGGGACACATGTGAAGTCTTGCGTAAGGGACTATTAGGATGCAAGACACCATCATCCCTGTAACTGCATGTACACTTGAGCTGGCAATTAGTGTTGAGGCCGAAACTGACCGAGTAGAGTCTGCATATTGCGGATTCTGGTCGGATTGGGGTAGGCCAAAGCCTTTTGTGTATTTATTGTGGCTCCCATGTACACCTGTGTGTTGGATGGCTGTAGACGGGACTTGGACTGGTTTACTGTGAATCAAAGATTGTGAAGCAACTTCACTGTTTTGTGAGTGTGACGTAGATAGCTTTCTTGCGAGCTGGCTTTTATGAGCCAGTCGTCCAAATATGGGAAGACGTGAATGTGTTGTCTTTGAGGATGAGCTGCGACTACTGCTAGGCACTTGGTGAAAACTCTAGGTGTGTTAGTTACTCTGAATGGGAGCACTTTGAACTGATAGTGCTGTCCTGCTACTATGAACCTGAGGTAACTATGGTGAGCAGGATATATTGGGATATGGAAATAGGCGTCCTTTAAGTCCAGAGTGGACAGAAAGTCGACTTGTTAAAGGAGCGGGAGCACTTGCTGGAGTGTGACCATGTGAAAGTGGTCCGACTGAATGTATAGATTTAGTTCTCTGAGATCTAGTATAGGCCTGAGAGAGTCGTCCTTCTTGGGAATCAAGAAGTACAGGGAGTATACCCCAGCCCCTTGGTATTTTAATGGAACTGGTTCTATAGCCCCTTTCTCTAACAGAGAGAGAACTTCTTGCTTTAGAAGGGTAAAGATGTTCCTGTGACATTTTGCGTGATCTTGGAGGAATGTTTGGGGGAGAATCTGTAAATTCCAGGCAGTAACCATATTGGATAATTTGTAAAACCCATTTGTCTGAGGTGATTTTGTTCCAGACAGGGAGAAATTGGGAGAGTCATCCACCGACAGAAGTGGAATGATCGGAGGGTAGCGGAAGGAAGTCACTGTTTGTCGTTTGCGGGGGAAGTGCGTGTTGTGTTGCCTCTGGCTCTTCCCTTACCATTGTTTCCTCTAAAACCTCCTCTGAAATAACCTCTTGATGAGGGTGATTGGTTGTTGCCCTTGTAAGAGGATTTTCTGTGGAAATATTTTTGGAGCCACCCCTCTAAAAGGAGCGCCAAAAGGTAACTGAAAAACCCCCATGTACTTTGCGACATCAGTGTCTTTCTTCATTTTTTCCAGCGAGGTGTCGACTGCTGGACTGAAGAGGTGTTCCCTGTCAAATGGCTGGTTGAGAATGGAGGTCTGTACCTCAGGTTTTAACCCTACAACTCTCAACCATGCATGTCTGCGTAGCAGTACACTGGTGTTTATTGCGCGCACTGATGTGTTTGCTGCGTCTAGGGCGCACTTGATGGAGGTATTGGTGATAAGTTTGCCCTCCTGTATAAGATCATTTGCCTTAGATTTATGCTCATCAGGCAGACATTGCATACTTTTTTTAAAACTCATTGTATTGATCCCTATCATATCCTGCCAACAAAGCCTGAGCATTGGCAATGTGCCAGTGATTAGCTGCTTGTGATGCTACCCTCTTGCCAGAGGCATCAATTAACAGACTCCTTGTCAGGAGGAGGGACCCCACCTGTGCTCTGCGAGTTAGCTCTCTTGCAAGCATTAGAAACCACAAAAGAGTCTAATATATAATGGTTTATATTTCTTTTCAACCCTGGGCGTGATGATTCTGCCCTTAAAGGATCTTTGAAAACCTCATCTGCGTGTTTAAGCATCCCCATAAGTATTGGCAGTGTATGTGTAGTTTTTTGAGGAACTAAGGGTCTCAAACAATGAGTCCTCCTCTAAAACCCCCATATGTAGTTCTACCCCATGGTAATGAGCAGCCCTATTAAGAAGCTCAATGTAGCCTATATTGTCATCAGGTGGTGATGGCCTGGACGGGTATTAGTCAGCATCAGTATCTGTGTGTGGGTCAGTGTGATAATCCTCCCATGGGTCAACATCTTGTGGCCTATCCTCATCCCCATCATCCTGTGGGTCGAGTGATAGTGGTGGTGGTGAATTAGTGGGTTGATAAGTGATTGCGGATTAGTAGGTGAAGCAAGTGGAACATAAGGTGGTGAAGTGTTAGTACCCACATTCCTTTACTTTAGAGGCATGTGGTGCTCATCGTGTTGGCTAAGCTTCCTTTTTCAGGCCGATTGGCATGAATATGTCCAGTATCGGGGTTAAAAAACAGTTCCTTCTGTTTTGGATCTGAAGGTGGAATTTGAGACCGAGGCTCTTTTGGCGGATTCTTTTTATGTTTGCTTGTCGTTTTCGGTGCGAAAGTTTCGGCTCTGAACTCTTCGGTACCGAAGATTTAGTCTTCGACAAAGATGGAATGTGGACCAGGACATGCTTGGATTTCGGCCCCGAGGATTTCGGCTCGGCACCGGTATGGGGCCAATTCGGTCCCGAGCCGGAAGGCTTCTCTTTGTGCTTCTGCGCCGGGCCCGCAGGTGGGGTGCTCGAAACTTTTTCCTCGGTGCCGACCTTGGCCTGCTGGCAGAGGAAGGACCGGAGCCTTTTTTTGTGTTGTTGGGGCAAGTGGGCTTCTGTACTCACGGTACGCTGACCCGGTGTAACTTGCTCCTCTTCTTCCATGTCGGAGTCGGCTTCGGACACGGAGATGTGTTCTTCTTCCTCGGCTCCTTGAGCTTGTGTTTCTTCTCGGTTGGAATCTTCACCGAAGATGTCCGGTACGGAGCCGCCTTGGTGTTGCATCTCGTGCCCAACAGTCACGAAGCGTCTTCTATGCTCGAAACGATCAGCACGCGTCGCAGTTTTTTTCGTCATGTTCCGGGGACAAACAGAGGTTGCACACTTCGCAAAGGTGGGTGCGCGGAAACTTAGTGCGACACCCGGGACAGAGTCTGATCCTTTCGACTGCTAGCGAGCTTGACGCGGGTAGGCCCAACAGAACTTCACGAATTTTCCCATCGAAGATCTTGGGAGTCGAAACGATACGCGGAGAATGGGAAACGCGATCGAGAGAAAATAGCGTTGAGGGCAGTGGAGTGCGCATCAAAGGGAACCCGAGAAACGGTACCGAACAGGAGAGCATCAATTCACATCCGAACCCAATGGCGGAAAAAACAATCTAACAATGGAGCCCATGCGCACTATCACTGAAAGGTGAGTCACCTACCTCGAGACTGGAAAAGACTTCTTCGTAGAAAAACAAAGTGCAAACATCCGGAACCAACACTAGATGGCAGGCTATGCAAAGCATGTGATCTACAGCTCACATGCCTCGAACATTGTAGTTTTGCGCGTTTACTGCCAGGACATGTAAATCACATGTCCAACCGGAGTCAAATTTGGCACCCCGCCTTAGGACTTGGTAGGCCTGCCAGAGGGTTGATTTACAAAGAAGTACAGGGTAAGTGGTGGTCTTGCCATTGCTTTCAATGGCAAAGTCAGGCTAGCAGCTCAGGACTGCTCTACAAGTCTGCAGTGGTTAACTGTGGGACTCGTTTAATTTAGTGAACCACCAGGGTGGCGCAACCAGTGATGCAAGCCCTAGGATACCCCTCTAACTTACCTGCCCTGGGTACCAGGGCACCATATACTACGGACTTACCGGTAAGTTAGCCATTTCCAAATGGGGTACAGCCAATTCGACATACACTTTAGGGTCAGGGCACTGGCACAGAGGTCTGATTAGCAGCCTCAGTGCACACTCTAGGAGTCGAAAAACCAGCAGCATCAGTCGAAAAACTTGGGGGTGACCATAAAAGATGAGGTATTACCTTACACCACAGAAAACTCAATACTACACAAGAAAGGCAAAAGATATAGATCCTTCACTGGCGCAGGACAACTGCGCTCAGGGATTTTTTTCACTCTCCTCCATCTCAACGCATCCCTTTTTCTACTGAGCTCGAGTCTGGGCTGGTGTCAAGCACAAGTACAGATTACCCCTTGTTACTTGTTCATGAACTCTGTTTAACAGTACTGGAGTGGAGAGGTGTGGCTCACTGGTTAGAGGCGGCAGACCTGTAAGCAGAGAATCGGCCAGGGTTCAATTCCCGACGCGGCAGGGTCGTGGACCAGGGTCAAAACGGACTCGATAATTCTCGCCTCGGTACCTACTCTAACCAGGAACACACTCGGCAACTCTGGGCATTAAGCTCGCCTCATTTCTACAACGGCCCCCCACAGACGCCGGGGATGCCTGGTTTCACCTTGGAGATACCCAGAAAGGGACCATCTCACAGGGAAAACCAGGACGGGTTCCCCAGCGGTCTTCAGCGCCAGGATACTCCATGGAGTCACAGTGCGCTTTACAAGTACACCTACATTTACATTTACTCACATTTTTTCACAAAAGACTCTATAAACAGAGACCGGCAGCTGGTCACTCCCTCTTCTGGGAGATGCGCAGGATAAAGATTTTCTCCTGATCGGGCTGCCACTGCAGCAGGAAGCAGTGGAGGCAGTTACTAGGAGTCTGTGAAGGGCTCGGGCATCACTGCAGTTCTCCAGATGGCGACAAGCCTACTTCTGGGATTTGGTTGAGATGGGGCACTGAGCTGTGGAGTCGAGAGTCATGGACCAGCTGGAAAAAGCCTTCTTGAGGTGGTAGAACTCTAGGTTGATGCTAGGTTGATGCTGTGACACGGTCTTCTCACACACAATCTGGTGTCACATCAGCATAGTCCGTTCAGGCACAGTTTAACAGTGCAGAAGCATAAGACACTGGGGCGCAGTTTGTCGATGCCATGTTTCCCAAGTGGAACCACTTGCCTAGACCGACTGGACTCGCATTCCTAGAGCATGTAGATCACTCTCAGAGAGCGGGTAGACCTTCAATCTTTCAGGGTCAAGCTGCTTCTGGCACTCCATGGACAATCGCAACTCCTGCAGGTTAGCCAAGCTCCCTCCCTCTCTTAGCAGGAAGGTTGGCTTCAAAGCACTTCGAGATAGGGGGACAGCTTATTTTTTCCATGTAAGACTCAATATGATATCCTCTCACCTTTGGGAAGCTGGCTGTCAAGCAGAACCCAGCTCTAGCTCTGGTTTCACAGCAGACCCCCGAATACTGTGGAGCACGCTCTTCCTTTGTCAAACAAACAAATAGTGGGGTCTGTGTTACCCACTTTGTCTGCACTTTAACTGGATTGGGGTGGTGGTTCTCTCTAAAGTGCTCTCCAGGCTTTTCTCCAGACAAAAGTCTTTGTGTAGAGTGATGTTCCTCACAGCAGGTTAGTCTCCAGCCTAAAGTACCCATAAGAGATGTACAAAGAGGTGTGATATTTCTGCTCCCGGCTATTAACTACACTGAACACTTATCAAGAAAAAGACAAAAGTCTGGACTCACCTGAAAGGCCCTTTCCCCCTTAACAACAGACTGCAATCCCATCCTTCACTCCCACCATCTGTGTGTGGTCAGGAAGACTAATCAGCAGTCTCTCTTAGGAAAAGGATGCAACTGAATTTCTAAAGGAGACTAGTCTCCTTTTCCCAACACCTGTCTCTAGGTCTCCTCCCTCCAACTTCTACAAAGCCAGCAATGCCCTTCCACTATCTGGCAAAACATCACCACCTCCAACTAGTGCATAGGAAAATGGACCACGCATACCTCCATTGCTCTGGTTCACTCATACTTTGCATATAACACACAGGCCACATACACGCATAGGTAACTGTAGGAAGGTGGATATCTGACTATGGTTACCCCCAAATTTTTGCCTAGTGTCTAGCTGGTTTTTCGACTTAGTTGGCCTGAGATCCTGCCATTCAGGACCTCAGCCCATCTGCTCTCTCTTTAAAATGGACTCCATGTACCCTAGGTACATACCCAATTGGTTGGATCACCCTGTCAGCCCCTGTACCAGTGTACACTAGGTACCCAGGGCATTGGTGTACCCAAGGCCTGCCAAGGGCTGCAGCATGTATTATGCCACCCCAGGCTTGGCCTAACAATCTGACACAACTGGCTGATCACTCAGCTGGGGTAAGTTGGTGTAATCACCTCTTACTTAGGTGTAGTATACCTATACCTAACCTTAAATGGGACACCTGGTAACCTCTAAGTCACTCCTATGGCAGGCCTTAACAATCCTGAAGGCAGAGTGCTTGGTTCCATGTGAGATGGTGCTCTGGCATGAGCTGAGCCTGTCTGCAGTGGTCGGAACAACTTCCTTCTACTGTTTCCAGATATCGTCATACCATATACTCTTAAGTGCATTATGAACCTCGCGGTTAAATGCTATCTTTGGTTTGGCTTTATCAAAACATGTCGAGTAAGGTGTCATACGAATTGGAATACTAACCCCTCGCCAATTCTGGCGACGGGGTTAGCATTCCACCCTTCTAGAGGGACACGACATGTACAGTACCTGAAACCCGGGTAAAATCAGACATAGCCTCAGCTCCACAAAATGGATGCTGCCACCACAGACACAAGTCTGCCCTCCTGCTGCTGGGAGTCCTTCCAGCTTGGGAGGTGTGGACAAAGGGTTTCCTGCCAGGGGAGGTGCATGCACCACCCCAGACAGGATTTTGTGTATTGGTCAGGTAGGGCTTGAAAGAAACCAGACATGCCTGTGGCTCACAAGGAGCCTCGGTGCATATGCCAGTTCAAACCGGTCCTGGGACACACCAGTCCCGGGCCTGGGGCGAGCTGGACAAAGGATTGGGGGTGTAACCACCCCCCTTCCTGGTCCCACCCATAGGGAGGGACCTAGCAGGTAGTCCGGCCCCTAGAATCCGAATAAAGGTAGGAGCTGTGTCCTAAGACTTCAGACATCCTGGAATCAACTTGAAACTAAGAAGAAGACGGGAACTTCGACATTCTGCTGCACAGAAGACTGAAGAAAATCTCCCCTGTGGTCAGGGAGTGACCACCTTGCTAACGCAAGCACCATCCAGCGAATCACCGTCTGCTTTGCCGCCGCCTCCCGCCGGAGCCCGAGCCCAGAGACTGACGAGACCTGGACCTCCAGACCTCTCACCGCCCGATCCACAGTCCCTGCAAAGAGGAGACCCGTGGAGGCACCGAGACACGTGGAGCCAGCCATCTTGGAACGACTACGACAAGCTGACCAGTGCAACAACCGAGGCTCCCTCCAAGTTGTGCTTTGGGTCCTGAGAAGCCCAACCCTCGAGCAGCATCTGCACCAAAGGTGAGCCCTCCAGCATCTCCACGATCTGCGTGGGGCCCTTCTGCAGTTTGCCACTCGACGCGCCTAACCGGTTGCTGGCCCGCTGGCTAGTGGCCATCTTGGCGACGAAATCTACGACAAACACCGCTGGTCTGGTTGCTCCAGACTGGCCCTTGCTCCCCTCCAAAGGAGCAATCCCTCTGACCTTGCTGGTCAGAACCAACAGCTGATTTCCGAATCCTCTTGCAATTGCTTTTGCCAAGGCTTGTTTGCTTCGATCAAGTCGCCGACACCGCCGACAGCGAGAGCCTGCGTGGGACAGCTCGTGAGCCGACTCCTGGACGTCGTCGACCTCCAGGGACCACGTGGCTGCGGAGACAAGCTACCCCTCATCACCTGTTTGCACCCGACATCGCCTGGTACCCACCTGGTGCCACGCTGGTCACTGGCTAGTGACTGTGAACACTGTCCCCTCTGCTTACAGGTCTTCAACATCTCCGATCCACTCTTGGATCCACTGCATCTCTTCCCGACCGACCGCCTGCAGCATCTTTGTCCCAGGCTCAACGGAACAGATAGAAGAAACCCGACGCACTTTGAGGCCTATGCACCCGCTTCCTGTGGGTGAGGTAAAGCTGGTACTCCGGTGCCCATGTGTAGTAATACATCTCTAGTGCCTGTGTTCCAAATCTTAAGTTCCTAGGTCATCCGGAAGATTCCTTTTGCAGTAACTTTGTACTTTTTACGCACCCATTGAAACCTATGGGAGCACGCGTGTGACTATTTGCTCTGCACACGCCACCCGTGGACCTCCTGGTCACTAACTGACGTTAGCTCCTTGTAGGCCCAGCGATTCTAGAGGCCCTAGGCCTTTTCCCTTTTCTGTTCGTGGTACTTATACCACTATTTTAGTATATGGTTTGAGTGGCCACCAGGGCCTATCCATATAAAGTGCAACTTCTGTGTATTCTACTGTAATCTTGTTTGACGATTTGTGCTCCTGTGCTCATAAAGAGACTAGGGGTTACTTTGAGAAATAAATACATATATATTTTGAATATATATCTGTGTGGTGTCCTTTCATTGGTATAAAAGGGGGTTACTACTGGTAAAACAGCTTGCTTAACACGCTTCACGAGTTTAGCCTCAAAGACTGCTTAGCCTACGCTACCACTAGGGCAGCTAGTCCAAAAAGGTTGACTTACAACCACCCCATAAGGGTTGCTTGGCATGGTACAAGGTGGTCACTAGAACTAGTGAACAGCATATACCAGGCCAACTTCTCACATTGGTGAGCAGCGGTTGGATTTGAGCTTGCTGTGTTTTACCATTGTAATCTCTTGGTTACCAATTGAAAGATCACATAGGTACCTGTAGGTACATATAAAACAAGATTAGATATACATAAGTTCTACTGAACTTAGTTGTTGTAGAGCAAAGGGAGTAGCACACCCTGACTACAACTACTAGATAGGTTTAGTAGGTAAACCCAAGTGTAGGTAGATTGCAACACATCCACCCACACTTAAGAGCAATGGCCGGGGCAGAGGGGTCCACTGTACCCATCTCTGTTGAGAGTGACCCCCAGAGGGCACCAACCAGCTTTGCTACCCTTAATCAGAATGAGCTCAGGCATTTGGCAACTCTTAGAGGCCTTAAACAGCCCAAGAACCCAAACTCTGCTGAGCTCAGAGAGCTCTTACAGAATGATGAGAATCAGAGAGCACTCAAGAAAGCTTCCCAGTTAGCCCCCTTAGGGACAGGAACAGGAGGCCCCCCTTCTGAAGATGCCACTGAAGTACCCCTTCCCAATAGTCACCCCTTAGATGGGATGCCTACCACAGAGGATGAGAGTGAAAAGGATACTGACAGTAGTGAGGATGAAGGGAGAACTAGCCCAGTGCCAAGTGTTATACTTGGCCCAGCTAAACCAAGGCTATTGGGGACTGACAGTGGGTTCAACCCACTGGATCTCCCCAGTGGACTTAACACAGGGCTGGGAAGGCAAAGGAATCGCTCAGGTGACTCCAATGCTTCCCATGGCTCTAGAGGCTCTCAAGGTCACTCCAGGAGAAGGATGACCACCCCTCAGAGGAGGGAACATGAGGCCAAGATGCAAGAGGCCCAGCTGAGGATCAGGAAGCAGGAGCTAGAAGTAGCCCTGATGGAAGAAAAACTGAGCAAGGCTAGGCAGCATAGAGAGAGTGGGTCTATACCCACTGGTGGCAGCAATGTCCCTAGGGACAAAGATAGGGTCTTTGACAATAGGAACCTGTCCAAGATTGTGCCCCCCTACAAAAGTGGGGATGACATCCACAAATGGATGACTGCTCTTGAGAGAGCCTGCAAAGTGCAGCAGGTTCCTGAAGACCAGTGGGCAGCAATCTTATGGCTCTCCTTTGAGGGGAGAGGCAGAGATAGACTCCTCACTGTTAGAGAAGAGGATGTCAGAAATTACAGAGTCCTGAAGAGTGTCCTAGTTGATGGGTTAGGCTTAACCACTGAACAGTACAGGTTAATGTTCAGAGACACCCAGAAGACACAGACTCAGGACTGGTCTGAATATGTGGAATGTGCCACTAAGGCTTTGGAGGGTTGGTTGCTGGGAAGTAAGGTGTCTGATTATACAGGATTGTACAATTTGATGATGAGAGAGCAGATTTTAAGTAATTGTCAAAACCAGCTTCTCCATCAACACCTGGTAGACTCAGATTTGACCTCTCCCCAAGAATTGGGAAAGAGGGCAGATAAATGGGTCAGGACCAGGATCAGGCCTAAAAACCAGGGTGGCGACCAAAAGAAAGATACCACCAAGCCTCAAGAGAAGGGTGGGGATAAAGAAAAAGAGAAACCTTCCTCAGGGCCCCAAAACTCCACACAGGGTGGTGGGTCCCAAGCTCCCTCCTCTACCACAGCTAAAAAGCCCTACTGCCATGAGTGTAAAACTCCTGGGCATTGGAAAACTGACAGCGGTTGCCCAAGGGCTAAAAACAAAACTGTTCCTCCAATTACTCCTGTCACACCACCTATTACTGTCAGCAGTAATCCCCCAGGTGGTGGGAGTGCCCCCAGAAATCTGGGTGGGTTTACTTGGGGAACACAGGGGGACCCTGGCTTAGCCAATTCCCCTACAGCAACCACTCTTGTCTGTGATGGTGGCATGGGGTTTGCCAACTTCACTGCCTGTCCCAACACTTTGGGTAGGTACAGACAGGAGCCCTACATCAATGGTACAAAAGCTGAGGCCTACAGAGACACTGGGGCTAGCATCACAATGGTGGCCCATTGGCTAGTTCCCTCTGAGCAGCTTTTGCCCGGTTTCTCCTACCAGGTGACTAACATTGATGGCAAACAGAACAGTCATCCCATGGCAGAGGTATGTCTCAGCTGGGGAGGGGTCACTGGCCCTAAAAGGGTAGCAGTGTCCCCAACCTTGCCTGTAGACTGCTTACTGGGGAATGACTTAGAACTCTCAGCTTGGGCTGGAGTTGAACAAGACACCCATTCTAAAATGGTAGGCCTTTCACAAAAGGGTAGGGGGGTTGTGCCATTCACAACCCCTGTCCAAATAGATTTCCTCCCTGAAAAGGTTGGAAGGGCAGTGGTAGCCACAGCCCAGGCACAGACAGACTTCCCTGTAGGGACTGGCAGAGCTGTGACAGTCACAGCTCAAACACAAACTGAGTGCCCCCCTGAAAAGGTTGGCAAGGCTGTAATGGTCTCAGCCTATACTCAGACTGACATAGGTGTAGTGAAGCCTGAAACAATGGATCACTCCACACAAACTGAGAGTAGTGGGGAGGAAGAAAAGTCTCCCTCTCCCCAGACATTAGGAAAAGGTCAGCCTCCTCAGGGATCTGACCTCACCCCTTGTGAAGGAACTGCCCCAGAGGTAGCCAGGCCTGGCCTGGCAGAGCCTCTGATGTCAGTGGCCCCTTCCAAGGTGGGATCCAGTCTGGTGCAGGTAGCCTGCCTCTCTCTACCCTGCCTCAGTCAGCCCAGGGCTGCAGAGGTCAGGGAGGCCAGTGGACCCCCAGAGGGCCCCTGTCCACAAGAACCCCCCCATCAAAAGAATGAGGATTGCCTGGCTAGTAGCCCTAGTCAGGTGATGGGTAAAAACATTCCTGAGGGATCTCCTTTACAGGTAGTTAGGGACCTCCCCCAGGGGGATTCTGTTGGGCACAGGCAAACATGGGACCTTAGGGCCCCAAACCTGACCTGTCCCTCCAGTAAGCCCACAAAAGGGACCCAGCCTCCAGCTTTAGGTAGCCAGAGGCTGACCCTGAGAGCACAGTGCAACTCAGTTAAAGAAAGAAAGGCATCCATGGTGGAGGATGATTGGAGGAAGCTGAGGCCTCACTTTGAGGACACTCACTTCAGTACTCCATCTCAACACCAGCCTTTTACTTTGCCAAGACACACCACAGGTAGAGATTCCCTATGGTGGAGACCCTCTGATACCCTTAGGGTGAGGGATTGCTTAGTGGACCATGAGACAGGGGGTAACCATGCCAGTGCTGGTTCCTCCTTATATGGCCACTTGGGCAATATAGGCTTACCTGGTCAAGGTCAGCCTTATCTCCCTTCGTTTGGGGGGGGGTTGTGTAGGAAGGTGGATATCTGACTATGGTTACCCCCAAATTTTTGCCTAGTGTCTAGCTGGTTTTTCGACTTAGTTGGCCTGAGATCCTGCCATTCAGGACCTCAGCCCATCTGCTCTCTCTTTAAAATGGACTCCATGTACCCTAGGTACATACCCAATTGGTTGGATCACCCTGTCAGCCCCTGTACCAGTGTACACTAGGTACCCAGGGCATTGGTGTACCCAAGGCCTGCCAAGGGCTGCAGCATGTATTATGCCACCCCAGGCTTGGCCTAACAATCTGACACAACTGGCTGATCACTCAGCTGGGGTAAGTTGGTGTAATCACCTCTTACTTAGGTGTAGTATACCTATACCTAACCTTAAATGGGACACCTGGTAACCTCTAAGTCACTCCTATGGCAGGCCTTAACAATCCTGAAGGCAGAGTGCTTGGTTCCATGTGAGATGGTGCTCTGGCATGAGCTGAGCCTGTCTGCAGTGGTCGGAACAACTTCCTTCTACTGTTTCCAGATATCGTCATACCATATACTCTTAAGTGCATTATGAACCTCGCGGTTAAATGCTATCTTTGGTTTGGCTTTATCAAAACATGTCGAGTAAGGTGTCATACGAATTGGAATACTAACCCCTCGCCAATTCTGGCGACGGGGTTAGCATTCCACCCTTCTAGAGGGACACGACATGTACAGTACCTGAAACCCGGGTAAAATCAGACATAGCCTCAGCTCCACAAAATGGATGCTGCCACCACAGACACAAGTCTGCCCTCCTGCTGCTGGGAGTCCTTCCAGCTTGGGAGGTGTGGACAAAGGGTTTCCTGCCAGGGGAGGTGCATGCACCACCCCAGACAGGATTTTGTGTATTGGTCAGGTAGGGCTTGAAAGAAACCAGACATGCCTGTGGCTCACAAGGAGCCTCGGTGCATATGCCAGTTCAAACCGGTCCTGGGACACACCAGTCCCGGGCCTGGGGCGAGCTGGACAAAGGATTGGGGGTGTAACCACCCCCCTTCCTGGTCCCACCCATAGGGAGGGACCTAGCAGGTAGTCCGGCCCCTAGAATCCGAATAAAGGTAGGAGCTGTGTCCTAAGACTTCAGACATCCTGGAATCAACTTGAAACTAAGAAGAAGACGGGAACTTCGACATTCTGCTGCACAGAAGACTGAAGAAAATCTCCCCTGTGGTCAGGGAGTGACCACCTTGCTAACGCAAGCACCATCCAGCGAATCACCGTCTGCTTTGCCGCCGCCTCCCGCCGGAGCCCGAGCCCAGAGACTGACGAGACCTGGACCTCCAGACCTCTCACCGCCCGATCCACAGTCCCTGCAAAGAGGAGACCCGTGGAGGCACCGAGACACGTGGAGCCAGCCATCTTGGAACGACTACGACAAGCTGACCAGTGCAACAACCGAGGCTCCCTCCAAGTTGTGCTTTGGGTCCTGAGAAGCCCAACCCTCGAGCAGCATCTGCACCAAAGGTGAGCCCTCCAGCATCTCCACGATCTGCGTGGGGCCCTTCTGCAGTTTGCCACTCGACGCGCCTAACCGGTTGCTGGCCCGCTGGCTAGTGGCCATCTTGGCGACGAAATCTACGACAAACACCGCTGGTCTGGTTGCTCCAGACTGGCCCTTGCTCCCCTCCAAAGGAGCAATCCCTCTGACCTTGCTGGTCAGAACCAACAGCTGATTTCCGAATCCTCTTGCAATTGCTTTTGCCAAGGCTTGTTTGCTTCGATCAAGTCGCCGACACCGCCGACAGCGAGAGCCTGCGTGGGACAGCTCGTGAGCCGACTCCTGGACGTCGTCGACCTCCAGGGACCACGTGGCTGCGGAGACAAGCTACCCCTCATCACCTGTTTGCACCCGACATCGCCTGGTACCCACCTGGTGCCACGCTGGTCACTGGCTAGTGACTGTGAACACTGTCCCCTCTGCTTACAGGTCTTCAACATCTCCGATCCACTCTTGGATCCACTGCATCTCTTCCCGACCGACCGCCTGCAGCATCTTTGTCCCAGGCTCAACGGAACAGATAGAAGAAACCCGACGCACTTTGAGGCCTATGCACCCGCTTCCTGTGGGTGAGGTAAAGCTGGTACTCCGGTGCCCATGTGTAGTAATACATCTCTAGTGCCTGTGTTCCAAATCTTAAGTTCCTAGGTCATCCGGAAGATTCCTTTTGCAGTAACTTTGTACTTTTTACGCACCCATTGAAACCTATGGGAGCACGCGTGTGACTATTTGCTCTGCACACGCCACCCGTGGACCTCCTGGTCACTAACTGACGTTAGCTCCTTGTAGGCCCAGCGATTCTAGAGGCCCTAGGCCTTTTCCCTTTTCTGTTCGTGGTACTTATACCACTATTTTAGTATATGGTTTGAGTGGCCACCAGGGCCTATCCATATAAAGTGCAACTTCTGTGTATTCTACTGTAATCTTGTTTGACGATTTGTGCTCCTGTGCTCATAAAGAGACTAGGGGTTACTTTGAGAAATAAATACATATATATTTTGAATATATATCTGTGTGGTGTCCTTTCATTGGTATAAAAGGGGGTTACTACTGGTAAAACAGCTTGCTTAACACGCTTCACGAGTTTAGCCTCAAAGACTGCTTAGCCTACGCTACCACTAGGGCAGCTAGTCCAAAAAGGTTGACTTACAACCACCCCATAAGGGTTGCTTGGCATGGTACAAGGTGGTCACTAGAACTAGTGAACAGCATATACCAGGCCAACTTCTCACAGTAACACATATTTGGGATGTTAGAACTAGGATCTGGGTTAGCGCACAGAAGCAGAAGTTTACAGGAGTATGCTTGTAGGGGAAAAAAAAGTTATGGTTACTGCTACCGATTCACAAAACAGTACCCTGCCACCAAATGCTAAACCAATGATAGGGACAGCAGCCAATGGCAGATAAATGAAGGCATGCTTGGTGAGCGCCTTTAGATCAAGTCCATCACTCATGTCAAGGGATAGGCCTAGCCCTTCACACACACACTCTGGATTAGCATGAGTATGGAGCCAAAAAATAAACCCAGGATGACAGATACTCGCAGTGGGTACTCTGGATAGGGGAAAATTCCCGTTCCAACAAAAAAACATTTTATCCCCTTAAAATGTCATAAAAACATTATTTAAAATAAAGGCAAAGTACTAACCCAAGCAAGCAGAAAAACACTGAAAACAAACAAATCAAAAATGTAAATAGTGACCCCCGTTACCACCATCCATGAAAAAATGTAAAACCAGTTTCTTGGGTGCCTCCTAAACCTAAATGACTCAGTATGACACATGAGGCTTTTTAGGTGGTTGGTGGCTGAAAGGGAAGACGTTTAATTTGTTACATTAGTTTGCTGCTTCAGTGAACCACCTATGTGATGGACATTTTCTGATAGGATAATCATTGTATTATTGGAGAGAGAGGCGGGACAGGAGTGTGAGCTCAAACTGTAAAAACAGTGATAAATAGATGCTGGTAAAACAGTAGTGTAATCAGCACTGATTATTTAGTAATCAGTCATGGGTGGGCTATCTTCCAAAACGTAGGCCTACCTGGATTTTACATTCAGCTTCAACTAACTGCAACTTTGTTTGGGCCAATTCAAGCTCCATTTCACGCAGCTGATTCTTCAGAGCCTCCTTTTCCTCATCTGCGTCCTCATCAGAACCTTCTTTGGCAGAAATAACAATCTTCACATGTCCCTCTTTACTGAAAAATTCACTGCACCGCTCACAGCCGTCGACCTTTTGCTACAACCAAGAACATTGGTTAGAAGTGATCAATCAATTAATCAGTCTTTAGTTTTATACTTTAGCGTTCACCTCCATTCAAAGGAGCACTGCCATACTTCTGAAACAATAAAAATCATATTTTTGTCTCTGATAAACAAAACTAAGGGAATCATTAAAGAAATTAGAAAAAGCATGTACTGGAGTATTGCACAACAATCCAAAGAAAACAGCCAAACCACATCTGAATGCAGCACTGCCAAGAATCAGCATCCAATGCAGATTCCCAGTCATGGAAGACTGCTCTGAGGATCTAGGGTTATTAAGGGCATTTTTTTTTTAAACAAGTCTGATACGTACATATTTAAGATTCAAGACCCTACTTATGCGATTTTTTAGTCATAAAGGCTGACTTGACAACAAGGTCTAGTGAAGTGCTCACACCTAAAGCAAGTTGGCTTTGCTTCTGAAGATAACCATTTGCTTAATCTAGTAAGAAGCGGGGGCTTTCACAAAGTATGTGAACGAACAATTTTAAAGTTAAATAAATAATTCATGATAAAAAGCTGAAGAAACCGTGTGCCAAATGGATTTAAGAAAATACAAAGGATTTCCAAAATAGCATTTCGTTTAATGCAAACAACATAACTGACAACAAGCAAACATGTTTAAGCATAACTGAACAAGTTACTTACCTTCGGTAACGATGTATCTGGTAGAGACACAGTCTAGCCGTAGATTCCTTAACTTAACTTAGAATATCCCCCAGGCTCCAGTCTGGATCCGAATATTTTTTTTTAGAAGTACCTCCACGCGCCGGGGAATAGCGTTGCATGGCTCGGCACTGACGTCGTCCACAAATATGACATCAGTGGAGCCATACAAGTCCCTTCCGGCATGCATACATCAGTTTTCTACTGTGACACCTTTCCGCGCCATAATGCGGAGCCACCATGAAAACCGTGAGAGTGTGGGAACAGTGTGCCAAAAAAAGATGAAAAATCTTTGAAACAACAATGACAAAATTATGAGAAACATCACAATGCATGGGAGAGAAAAACACTTCATACTGCAAGGAACTGAAGGGAGCGAGCAGAGATCCCGCCCCTAGCAGCAGTCTTGCAGAAGCGAAGAACCATACCCCCCAATGAGGCAAAACAGCAATGGAAACGAATGCTATGGTAAACGACAAGCAGTCTGCAACCACATGAATGTTATGGTAATGGACAACAAGACTGTAACCACAGGAAGTGATGGCAATTTACAACATTTCTGCAACAGGGAATGTGCAACCGTACACACTAAATATTACCAATTGACTCTAGCATAGTCAAATAGACCCTAAACTGATGGAAAAAAAAGTATCAGGGGGGCGGGAGGGATGAAGGACATAACCAAGCTCCACACTGGAAGAGAACCAGGGTGCAAGGTAGGAAGGGCATATAAGCCCCCCAACAAATTGCGAGAATGGATGGAGAAGCAACATGTAAAACAGAAACCGACATCCTTACCTGGGAAGGATGTGAAGAGATTAACCCGCATGGGATAGAGACCACAGGTAGAAAGACCAGTGGGCATAGTTCCCTCTAACCCGCGCGGCTGCGCGCCCGCGCACCTTTAAGGTACCGAGCGCGCAGTGACCCTTGTGAAGTGCGCACACGTTCTCGCCGCCGCCCGCTTTTTAAATGCGAGCGGCGAAAAACGGCAATTTCCCGGTTGCCTGAGGCACTCCCTTTTCTCACAGTGATATGAGTTTGTATTCCGAAGGGCAGCAGCTGGTACCCTGGGCTGGCACTGCCCATTTTGCATTACCCTTACTCAAAGGTCATGAGGCAGCAGAAGGAACAGAAAAGAGTACACCACGTTTACTGTTTCTCCTTCTCCATGTCCCTACGCAGTACAGGGAAGGCTGGAATAAAGGGTCAATCAGGTGAAGTCATCGGGGGGGCTGTTAAAGGGCGCGATGTCACTTCCGTCTCCACTGGGATTTTGGTGAACTGGCATCGCTGCTGCACGGTTGAGTGGAAGAGGGTGGACGAGTGTGGGTTTGTGTCGCACATGCATTGTCCGGCAGGGAACCTTGTACTGCTACTTACCACAGTTTACTTGTGTGTTTGTGAATCTTGATGCGATCGTCGGTCTCTAATCACGTGTTTGATTAGCTAGGGAGCCAACCCTCTGCAAATGCAGAACTCCCAAAGACATGGTCTCAGCACAGTCCCAGGTCTCCAATCTAGAGCGGTTGTTGCACGGTCACATCAGTAATGTATGCGACAGAAGATCCGTGTATTAGAAACCTACGGAGGGGCCACAAAGCGCGGTCATGCTTGCTCTAGAAGCCACCATCACAGCCGCAGCTCGGTGTGACACCTTGCCACGGGCACTTGGACTGCTAGGACGCAGTGTGCGCAATATACATTTAATAATACAAAGTTTGCTTCCTAACAGCTTGCTTTTGCCTGCAGAGGCTCTGTCTCTGATGATAATACACACTGCACACCACAACAGCAGGATGTCAGAGAAGCAGCACGAGGGGGAAAAAAGTGCATCTCCCTGCCTCCGTGCACTGGCCACGGGCCGAGCAAACATAGGCACTGTGGCCGCTGCAGCTTCGCACAGGCCCTTCTCTCGGGCAGAAATAGGATACAATGTGCTAACAGTGCACTTTAAAAAAAAAAGTTACATTCCTCCTCCAAGCGCCCTCCCTGTTGTCTCCTTTCTGGAACAGAAGCGTCCCAAGCGTTCAAACATGGCGCAGAACTAGCCCAGTACTCGCACCAGTCACGGGTACAAAGTTCTTACATGGTTGTTGAACCCATGCACCAGAAAAAAATCGGTGTTCAAACAGAAACAGTTTGTTTGCTGCTATTATTTTGCAGTTACCTTAGCTATCGCCCAAACAAATGTAACCCTGACTCAGATAAACTGAAGTGTAATTCTTTTTGTGCAGGATTTTATAAAACGCATCGATTACATGTTCAGAATTATTTCTTCCCTTACACTGACATGAAAAGAAGCAGCAGATTTGTGATTAGTCATGCAGCAATTAAAAAAGAAAAACACAGAATGAGTCAGCCCACTTCGGCCGTGGTCTCTCTTCAGTGCACACCTGCCTACAAAGTAGCTCACTTCAGGGCCATAACTAGTAGGAAAAGCTAGTCTGCTTTTATTTCTTTTCCCCCCCTGATATTTGGGATGGGTTATTTTAGTAAATTTGTGTATGCCAACCTTAGACTGATCCAGTTTTATGGTTAGAAACAAACAAAACATTAATTGGTAAAGCCAATAGTTCTCACCTATGCATGGTAATATGTTCTAACCGTGACGTACACAAGTGTGGCTGCTGTTCAGCATGGCTAAAAGTTAGTGTGTCGCAGAGTGAGGTTGAGCGCCATAGATTGAAGTACATAGAGTGGAGTGGCAAGGAGAAGAGAAGAGTGGAATGGATTTGAGTGGTCTAGAGTCGAGTGAATTTAAGTAGATTGGGGTGTTGTGAAGTTTATTCGAGTGGAGTGGCATAGACTAGAGTGGATCACACCAAGCAGGGAAAACCGGACCTCAGCTTTTGCTAGTGTGAGTCTGCACGCCAGAGGAAAGTAAGAGGAAGACAGATAGTGCTTTTCATCTGTGCTGGGCCACAGAGTGTGGTCACCAGTGTTCCCTCTAACGTACGCGCCTGCGCACCTTTAAGGCACCGAGCACGCAGAGTCCCGTGTGAATCGCGCACGCGTTCTCGCCGCCGCCCGCTTTTAAAATGCCAGGTCTTGCCTATAGACAGCCTTTAGCTGTTGTCGAAGACGTGTTGTGGACACAGGGGTAGGCAAAAAGCAAACTAAAATACCCCCCCCCCCCCCCCAATTTGATCGGTACCTCAAATGCCATCAGGAGAGTGAAGCTAGTAAGGTCTGTCCTCCCTAGAAGAGGTCCTTTCATCCCTCCTATCTATTAATCTCTCCACCCTTTAAGCCGTTCATCCAGAGTCCATTTGACCTGTCTATTCATGCTCCCATCCGTCTGACTTTACCATTCCATCCATTCATCCATCCATCCATCATTTCAACCACCTTTTATCAATCACCCATCCTTTCACCCTTTCATCCAGGTTTCCATCCATCTACCCAAACATTCCTCCTTCAATCCATTCCTACGTGCACCCACCCATGCAAATATAACTTTACTCTTCAATCTCTCAAACCTTTCACCTTTGTATCCATCCTTTTATTGACCTCTCCTTCTTGTCACAGTTTCTTCCTTCTTTTCATATTTCCTATATTTCATTCTTCCTTTCTGCTCTCCCTTTCTCTTTCCCACTATTTTCCTAATTCTTTCTCCATCTGTTATGGTTTCTACCCCACATTTAGAAAAGAAATGCAGCAAGTTTTTATATAGTGCGAACTCAACCCAAAAGTATGGGAGTGCTTTACATGATTTATTATTATATATTTTTTTGTATGCATGGGGAAATTAATTGATTTGCCCATAATCACAGGATGTTAGGCTGACCCGAGACTAAAAACCCATCTCCTAAATCGACAGCTCGAGTATTAAGCCACAACCCCAACCACAAGAGCGGAATCACTTTCAATATTATATACAACTTGATGAAAAAAACAACCATTGACAAAGCCAATAGTCTTGGCTTCTTGTAGGTGCTTTTAAGCCACACCCTTAATTGCATTGGTTACGCCCCTTTGAAAGATCCCCCAGTATTTTGATCCCACTCAAAGCCCTGGTCTACACGCGTGGTCAGGTTCTTGGCGCACATAGCCTTGGCTGCAGCGCACAGAGACATTACTCTGCCGCACACAGAGGAATATAATTAGAGGGAACATTGCCAGTGGGTAAGAAACCAACCTGAAAAGGAACTCGCAGAACGGGGAGGATGGGTGGGCGTTAAGGAATCTGCAGCTAGACTGTGTCTCTACCAGATACATTGTTACCTAAGGTAAGTAACTTGTTCATCTGATAGACATCTAGCCGCAGATTCCTTAACTTAGAATAGATACCAAAGCTATACCTCATTGGAGGAGGGTCTGCGGATGGACCCCACCAAGTTCAGAGAAAACGAATCTGTCAATAAATATGGACTAAAACAAGTGGAGGCAGCAAGTGCAAGCGTAGCCGACACCAGACCCCAAAGCTCTGAAAAGGAGCATGCAGAAGGAAAGGCAATAGCACCACAGTCCGTCAGAACAGTACGAGACCTTCACCGTCCAGGAAAGGACGAAGGGTAAGTACAGAAACCAGAACGGCCAGTACACAATGGAAGAAAATCCAAATGCTTCTGTAAGAAGAGTTAGCAGCAGAACTGTGTGCAGGATCCCATGGATCTGCAAAAAAGAAAAGTCCCAGAGAAAGCACAAAACACATGACAGAGTCAGAGCGTACAAAATGAGCATGCACAACAGTGTATGTCAAGAGTGATAAGTATAGAGACCGATATCACCCATGTAGAGATATACAAAATCATGAAGACAAGGAGATACATGTATGTGGATAATAGGGATACACATATGTAGACAGTGTTGACCGTTGGAGCCACAACACACACATGCAAAAACCCATTAAATGGAGCATCGACAGCACACATGCATCACTAGAATGACACAGAACGTATCACCAGGTAGTCATACTGACTAGCCATACACAGAAGTACATTGGTCAAAGGATACAAGCATCAGCCCAACACAAACCTAGGGCTCTCTCTCAGAGAAAGAGTGAAAGAGAGAGAGAGTCTGGGTTTAAGAAACCCAAGATACTGCAACAAGGAAAAACCCTGTATTTATGCTCTGTCGCAGCTAATATACATATATGATATGTACACATATACATACAAAGATATGCACATATATATATATTCACTGAAAAAACCATAGGTTTCAGGGGTGTTATAGTTAGCTGGACTTTTCACTTGTACAAAACCATTGAAATTCCCCCGTTATAGTTAGTTCAGCTAACTATAACTCGCGCGCCCGCAATGCACTGCTGATGATGTCACATATTACATCACTCATGACATGGTCAGTGACATCACTGATGACATCACTGATGACATCATCCTTGTGATAGAGTGGCAGACCTCCTCTCACCCTAATATAACCTTTGATACACACATTAAAAAATAGACTAAAATGTTCAAAACAATGGACATACCAATACCAGTTACAACAACCTCTTCAGTAATTCTAAGATCCACATACACATCCACTCATTCACCAACAGTCCTATTCAGTCACTCATACATGTACTCACTCATCATATGTACTCATACACCTATACATCCTGTTACACAATGCCACTCATCCATAGAGTTACTCACACACATAGTCACTCATGCTAATAAAGAATCAAACATACATTTACTTGCATATACAGTTATACACACACCACCACACTTGCTTCTACGGAAACTTACACATACTTAGTCTTTTAAACAATCACTTATAGAAACACATACTTATTCATACAGGAACTCTTTCAATCTCTCACTCTCACATATACTCACTTATATACACCAATAGTCACATATACTAGTTTAAAACATATGTAGTTACTCATAAAGACACTATTGAGACAGTCATTCACTCACTAACACACCCATACACACTCATCCACCCATACAGTCCTGCACACATGCTGTCTTCAACACATACAGTGAGTCACTCATTCATGCACCTATGCACTACGTAATACCCCCCACCGAACCATGCAGACACTCAGACTGATACTCAAAAAACCAACTAATAACCTAGGTGTAAAAAGTGGCACAGCCTGGACCACCTCTCTGCAATGCAGCTCAGTGGCGCTTACTGGAAGCACTTGGTGGGCTAGTTAGCCCCCAGGGGCCCTCAGTATTGAAGGGAAATTATATCCCCAATTTAAAACGTGCCATAGTGCGTGTTTGCACACGTCACCTCAGGCCCCGTCCCCTCCCTTCACCACTGTGTAAATGCGCCCTGTGGCTGTTCTAAGTTGAGAGATTAAGTCCCCTTGAATCCTAAGGGTCCCTAGGGTCAAACTAGACCACTAGGTACCTCCAGTAAGCGCCACAGAGCTGCGTTGCAGAGAGGTGTATAAAGGGGCTTGGCCTCAGAACACCTGTCTGCAGCGCAGCTCCCTGGCGCATACTGGAGTTGCCTGTTGGGCTAGTTGGCCCTCAGGGACCCTCAGTATTGAAGAGGAATTAATTCCCCAACTTACAACTCGGCAGGGGCGCGTTTGCAGAGTGCTGCAAGGAGGGGGCGTGGCCTCCGGCACGATGCCAGTCTTTTATTTATTTTAATTTTTTAAGAAGGGGGGGCTGTGTGGTTCCCCTTCTTATTCTAATTTATTGGCCCTGATGACCCCATCCCCCAGGGCCTGTCTCCTAATTATATTTTTTTGACCCCAATCCCCAGGGCCGGCCACTGTTTTTTATTATTTTTAAAAAATATATATTTATAGACACACCTAGGACATGCTGGACAAACCGTACGTACCTATCACCATGACGATTTGAGTGATATTCATTAAAAGGCGACTATGCATACAATGAATCCACGTGGAATGCATTTACACCACTAGTGAAGCTCTGACATGTCTGATGCCCTACCGTGCCTAATCCCGGTAGACACCCTTGTCGTTTATTTATACAAACATGGGTAGCTATTGACGGGCACATTTAATACACATGCACACCAAGCCATTCAAAGGGGATTCGACAAAAATTCGACCAAAACTATGTAAGAAACCCCCCTCACGGTTAATAAAACACACATCCACTGCCGGATGTGTAATACTTTGTATTTTACTTTCTGGAAAGGGGACGAACATCACTTGAGAGTCACAGCGCGCTCCTGGCAGAGCCCAATACTGTGTTACACCCACCATTGCCTGCCGAGTGCCACACACCTCTGTGTTGTATTCCACCAGCTAGTGCATATGCTATGACACTCTCTTGCCCATGTGCACTGTAACACCACCCCGTGAATATGTCATGCCACACTTGTCTTCGCACGGGTTATATTGCCCCATCTAACGTGCCTTCCTCGATGCCTATGTTATAACGCACAGTGCTATGCCATACATTTTACAATCTGGGATCCATATCTTTGTCACAGTGCATATGCAACGTTACACTCCCCAGCACATATTTTATATTACAACTTTAGAGACTAGTTAGGTTACACAACACTGCCCTGTGCATATTACACTCCAAGGCGCATATCACATAGCAAGCGCTAGTGCCTGTGATATCTCGCGCTCTCCAATGAATCTGTCATTGCGCACAATGTATTGCATATTATATTTCACGCCCGGTTCATCTTATATCACACTTTTTGGTGCATAGTTTATACCATATACTATATCTAGTTTTCATTTTCAATCGTGCTCTCAGGACTATGTTCTATATAACACTGTGTTCACCTACCCTTTTCACGGGCATTACATTTTGCGATAGGGGGTGGAGGGTCAGGGGGTGTTTCTGCCAAGTGAGCCCAGAGTCACAGTCACAAACGTCCTCTTCTTCCTGAATAAAAGTGAGATTATGCTGCATACTTGTTCATATTTTAAGTAGTTCGCACAGACACACGTTTTAAAAACAATAAAGTTCCTAATACCCGCCTTCTCTGAACAGTTAGCTTGCTGCCCCAACCCCCTCCTCCCTATCCTCTGTTGTGTGAATCCATGGACTAGCCTCCTCCCTCCTGCCATGCATGGTCTGATGTGCTGCCACTGCCCTCAATTTAAGTATGATGTACCAGTCCCCTCCTCCTGCCCTCCATTGCCCAATTCTATGCTCCATCATTGACCTCCTGCTTAAACTCTGTGCCTAGCTTGCTGCCCCTATTCTCCTTCCCCCTGCCCTCCGATGTCTTTGTGCATGCCCCTGCTCCATCCTTTTTGCCCACCATGTTCCATGGACCTGCCACTCCTATCTACTCTGAGTGTTCTGTTGACCTGCCACTCCCCTCCCACCTGCCTAGCATTGTCAGATGACTGTAACCTGTCCCTGCCACCTCCACCCTGCCTGTCCACATGCCATGCCCTTATCCTCTTCCTCCTGTCCTACATGGTCCATTGTACTGCCACACCCTTCTGCCCTCCCTGGTCTGTTGTGCTGCAACTGCTCCTCCTGCCTGCCCCGTGCGGTCTGTTGTGAGGCCCCTTCCCCTGAACTTTCTTGTCTGTGCACAGGTCCTGACCCTCCCTTCTATCCTCCATCGTCCTTTGTGCATGCCCCTGCACCCTCCTTCTTGCCCATCATAGCCATTGTGCTGCCACTAACCCTCCCACTTGCCATGCATGGTCTTCTGTGCTGCCATGGCCCCTCCCACCTTCCCTGTGTGGTCAGTTAGCTGCCCCTGACCCTCTCCCACCTTCCCTCCATGGTCTGTGTGTATGCCATCACAGTCTCACTGTTGCTCTTCATGGTGTGTCTTGCTTCTAGTGCCCATCCTGCCTGACCTCCATGGCTATCTTGCTGCTCCTGCCCTGCCCCCTTGCCCCCAGCCCTCTGTTTACATGTGCAGACCCCCACTCCCTCCCTCCTGGCTTGTCTGTTCCATTGTAATGCCCCTGATCCGTCCCTCCTGCCCTTTATGGTCTGTTATGCTGCAGCTTTCTCTCCTGTCTGTCCATTATGGTCAGCTATCTACCATTGCCTCTTGCCCCTCTGTTCTCGGTTGTCCATGTGCATGGTCCTGTCCCCTCCCTCTTGCTTTCTATGGATTGTTGTGCTGCACTCCCGTCCCGCATGCCCTGTGTGGTGTATTGTGCTGCTGCAAACCCTGATGCCTACCCTGCAGGGTCAGTTTGGTGCACCTCTCCATGTCCCTCCTGTCCTCTGTTATCCAAGTCCATGTCCCTACCCCATTTCCTTCCATGATCCAATGTACCATACTTGCGAACATTTTGAACTTGGTAAGAGGGAGATTTTGAAAAAAAACTGGGGTATTGATTTTCCCCTTTGAGTTACATTGAAAAAGAGGAGATTGGAGACAGGAGACAGATCAAATAAAGCCCATTTGAGCTTAAAAACATTGGACGTTTCCTGGCTGAATCGGGTCTGTTGGCATGTATGGTTGTACTACCATTGCCTCTTCCTTCTGCCCACAATGGTCTATTACATTGCCACAGCCTCTCTTGCAAGTCCTGTATTGTTGGTTTGTTGCCCCTGCCCCCCTTACCACTGCCCTCCATAGTCTGTTGTGCTGCCACGGCCCTTCCTGCCTGCTCAGTGTGGTTAAATTGTTGCCTTTGCACCCTCCTACCTGCCTTCAATTTTCAGAGTCCGTGCCCCTGGCCTCTGCCTCTCAACAGTATCCTAATGAACAACTAGATTGCTAACATTCTATATTTATTACAAAAGTTGTGGAACGCCTGACGTCATCTTGATGTAATCAAAACTGTAATACTTAGAGCATTTCCTTTAGAAATTACATATATGAGAGGGTCTTATTGGCATCAAAATTATGGTTAGTGCTCTAAAAGACTAAAATAAGGACATATTTTCTGAGTTTTCAAATAGCGAGAAAGCACTTTTAAATTATTTGTTACCTTTATGTTTTTTTATCCAGTTGACCACTTGATTAAATGTTGCACTTAGGGGAGAGGATGTGGTGTTACTTCCAGAACTGCAGACTTTGCAACTGGGGAACCAGGTTGGAGTTTCTGCTTCAGCTCGACATTCTGTGATTCTGGTCAAATCACTTAGTCTCCCCATGTCTACAACCAAAATGAATTTGGTCTTGTGTGATGTAACCAATGCTCATGTAAAGCACTCCAATACCTGACAAGTCTGCACTATATAACACTGCAAAAACACAAAATAATAAGTGTTTTGCACACTTCTGTCATTGGGCTATATTTGGGCTACATCTGGGTGATTTTGGGCTACATTTGGGCTCTTTTGTCTCCAGTGGCCATCTTGGGAGATTTATTTGTTATGAAGTTTCCTAATTTCCTCATGTACTGTAGTCTCCTCAGTAGGAAATGCTTTCAGTTTTTTACTTTGATTCCATCATGAAGGTATTCAGATATGTCACACATTTGCCATAAATTCTGAATGTTAGCACTCTAGTTGCTCATTAGATCACTGTAGTAAAACTACTGTTCACCATGGAAGTCTGCTCCTGGTATTAAAAGTGCATGTTTCAGTCTGCATGTCAGAATTTTTTAATGAAATAGAAGTGGATTTGAGAAGTCACTCAAAATGTGCCCTCATTTTCTTTCTTCAGCATTAATCATAATTTCTATGGCAAAATGAACCCCCTCATTGTGTTCCTTTTTAAATTAAATGTTTTAAGTGTTACCAGTTTATTCCAATCAAGATGGCTTCAGGTGTGCCATAGTTTTGTCATAATGAAGACAGTAAGCGCTCTAGTTGTTCTTAAGAACACTCTGGGACATTCTGTCATTGGGCTATACTTGGGCTACATCTGGGTGATATTTGGGCTATATTTGGGCTCTTTTGTCTCTGGTGGCCATCTTGGCAGACTTATTTGTTATGAAGTTTCCTAATTTCCTCATTTACTGCAGTCTCCTCAGTAGGAGAAACTTTCAGTTTTTTACTTTGATTCCAAAGGCATTCAGATGTGTCACACATTTGCCATAAATTCAGAATGTTAGCACTCTTTTTGCTCATTAGATCACTGTAGTAAAGCTACTGCTCACCAGGGAAAACTGCTGCTGGTATTGAAAGTGCATGTTTCAGTCTGCATGTCAGAATTTTTTTATGAAATAGAAGAGGATTTGAGAAGTCACTCAAAATGTGCCCTAGTTTTTCTTTCTGCAGCACTAATCATACTTGTTATGGAAAAAATGAACCCCCTCATTTTGTTCCTTTTTAAATTAAATGTTTTAAGAGTTACCACTTTAATCCAAGCAAGATGGCTTCAGGTGTGCCATACGTTTATCATAAGTAGGACTGTTAGCGCTCTAGTTGTTCTTTGGAACACTCTGGGAAGCTGCAGTAGAACACAAAGGAATCAACTGACAGTCTCTGCCCTTGTTGGATGTACATGTTTTACTGAGAATGTCAGACTTCATTCTCACATGACTGAGAAAGATAATGTGAATTTACAGAAAATAAGCTCTCAGTTTAGCTTATAGATCACCTTCCAAACCTCTGTGGGAAAAGCATGAGAAAATATATTTCTCTCAATCATGATATCCCAGCAGAAGGCTTTTTCACATGGTGAAATCACCTTAGAACATACCACAGTTCCTAAAATGAGTATGGTACCATCAACAAATGATTTATAATGTAACTAAAGTCTTAAAACCTTCTATTAACTGCAATGCTTTTTAATGAGGTGCTATCATGTATATTGGTCCCAAGATGGCTGCCAACTCTTCTTGGATGAAGTGCTGACAGCCAATCAGATCTCAGGATGAGATGTGTGGTTAGACTCCGCCCACATATATATATGATTTTACTTTTGATTTTCTCAGGAACTACTGAACAGATTGACACCAGACCTGCAAAAGGCACATCCCTGACCTGAGGACTACCTCTCTGCCAAATTTCAAGTAATTCTGTTCAGCCGTTCGGGCTGTACCTTGGACTAAAGGTCCCTATGGAAAATTGCAAGGGGAAAACGCGTTTTGGGACCCCCCTTTTTTCTCAGCCCCCGCTTGACGAATCCCCCCGAGACTTTCAGGGTAGGAGCGGAGCGCCCCACCTATTTTGAAAATTTCGCGAGGATTCGTCAACCGGCGCCAATGTTATTCCAAATAGAATGTTGCGTATTTCCTATGGAAATACGGTCCTAACTATAACTATCTACTGGCGATCACCAGTAGAATATGAATATGAATATGAATATATATATATATATATATATATATATATATATATATATATATATATATATATATCCTCCAGTGCCTGTTCTGTTTCTTGTGTCCGATGTGACTGACATAATAAACGGGAGCAAACCCATGATGACGAGTACCGGCTCCTTTACTATAGAAGGTTTTGGAGATATATATATATATATATATATAGACACACACACACACATATATACATCTACATTCTATTTTTTTTTTAAAGACAAGGGAAACTCGAAGAGCATGCCCAAGACAGATACAGCAGCCTGCACAAGGGGTACCTACGGCACCTATGTGAACCATAGCAGGACATATATGACAAAACACAGTAAAACAATTACATATATATTCAGAAATATGTATATATAGCCATATACAGACACTGTATAAATCACAATGAGCATCCCTGACAAAGACGTCCAAGGATAACATCGGCAGAGGCCATGAGCAGAGGGACCAGAGCTCCTACATGGCAAAGAGCAGCGGGAAGACCAAGGACAAAGCACTTCCCAACACTAGGGATTGAAGAGTAGACAATACTACAAAGTTTAGAATGCAGCCAATGCTGTGGCGCAAGTTGGACCAGCAGGCACCCAGTGCCTGTGAACGTACACAGTATGTACCCACATACTGGTGGTAGAACTGAAAGTGGAATAGAAACTGTTCCGTATGTGAAACAGGAAAACATGCTCACAAGAGCCACTGCTGACGACTAAGAAAGCTAACATAGGCAACAGAGGACGGAAAAACAGCAAAATACGAGAGACAGCCAAAGGCAAGAAAATGAAGAGGTAAACACGCCGGGACGAGCCTGTCGCGGCGTAAATCCAACAATACTCTGGACAAGTCTGCATTTTCAGAGGCAGGAGAGAACTACAGACCAACCGTAAAATACAAACATGTAAGCTCCAAAGAGCTACGCTACTAGGGTGGGTCGTACCAGAGGAGAAGTCCCACAACAGTAGGGAGAGCGTGGAGAAGCGAAAACCATATTGCAATAAAACTATAGGAAATCTCCCCAGAGGGAAAGAAGATAATCTTAACAGGACCTCGCTGGATCCTCAGGAAGGACCTAAACCATCCAGGAAGAACAGCTCCTGGAGCACTATACACACAACCCAGGAAGAACACTGACCATGGTAAGGTAACCAACGAATACCCCACATAGGGTAATGTCACATCCCTATAAAAGCAAGGGAACACCTCTTGAGACTAGCTCGTAGGCAGAGGGGTCGAAAATAAGGGCAGAAACAGCTGTATTGTCCGTCTGGGAAATAGCTTGAACTCCGAGACTGAACCAGAGAAAAACCAGTGCAAACAATACCGCAATAATGACCTTAAAACAATGTCAATCATGGGAAGCTAGACATGAGACGCTGGACAGCTGAGTCGAAAAGATGGGCCCCATCGAAAGGCAAATCCCGGAGACGCTCCTGAACCTTTTCAATAAAACTGCCATCACACAGCTAAGCATGGCGACGCAGAGCAACTGACTTGGCCATAGCCCGACCCACCGAGGCAGTGGTGTCCATGGCTGATCAAATCAAACAAATTACCAGTTCACGACCATCTTGGAGTAGCCGAGTCAGGTCAGCCTGAGGGCCTTCCGGAAGAGAGGGAAGGAGGCACTCAACTGAGTCCCAGAGGGCGAAAGTAGCCCATGCAAACACAAAGGACGTGTTTAAGGACTGAAGGTCCGGGTTCGCTGACGCAAACAGTGGTCTACCCCAACTCCAACCAGCGAGGCTCCCTAGTAGGTGGAAGTAGCGGAGGAGAGGACGACGGCAGTGAAGCTGAGGCTGCCTAGAAGACAAGCCCTTGAGACCTAGGGTGTAGGGACAGACAGGGTCATCTGTAGCTGGGCAATGACGATGTGTGATAGCATGCTCCACAGAGTCCGAGGAGGAGGTCCTCGCACAGGTCCCCAGAAGAATGTCATACAACAATGCCCAAAATGGCAGCAAGGGCTCGACATCCGCGTTGCCCCGGTTGTGCAGATCCAACAAGGGATCAGAAGGTAGAGAGACAGAGGGAGGTTGGAACTGTAAAATGTCAGCAGCTTTGCAAACAACTCGTGTAAACACTGCACTAGCCTCTGTGGCCATTCTAGGTGGCGACAGAGGATAATAAGTAGGGAACGGTTGCAGGCTAACGCGTCCACCAAAAGCCAAAGGCTCTTCAGCCCCAGGACGTCAAAGGGCCTGCAGATGCACCACATCAAAATTTAACAAAGAGAGGGAGTGAAGAGGATTTTTGGTAGAACCTTCCTCCTATGTCAGACTTCAAATAAACAAGGTGGTTCTACTCAATGTGATATAAAAATATTTTTTTGTGTATTTTATTATTTTAAATAGTGAATAAATAAATAAAGCAGTGCCCACACGTAATGTCAGATAAAGGCACTTGATGTTTTTTTAAAATACCCCTCACACACTATGAATTCCCATAGTGTCATGCTTCATCATGGGGGTCTTCCCGTCCCTCTACGGGGCGGGGCGTGCTTCGACCAATAAATATATGGGAGCACTGTTGTTAAGTGAAGGAAGAAAACTATGTGTAAAGTGATGGTGAGTGAGATAGGGTTAGTGAGTGAAATATACAAAAAATTAAAAATCCTCTAGCTAGTGGAAAAAACAGACTTTATTAAATTCCCTAGCTGAGAATGTAAAAAATTGGGGTTGCGTAGGGGGTGTATGCCAATTAGATACTCCCTACTGGGTCAACATGTTTCGTAAGCAGGCCCCACTGCTTTACTCATCAGGACCAAAAAATATATATGTCCCTACTACACTCAAAATATGGATAGGGTTGTATGCCTATTCATTAGTTTTAAGTCCTCCCAAATTGGGGAATTTTTAAAGGTACAATGACCTTTCTTGATTGAAATAGCGTTTCTTCGTTATCTGTAAATATAAAAAAATGAATGGAAAACAACCCTTGAGTTGTTCATATAAACACATCTTCATACTCTGCATTTTTCTGCTAGCTGAAAAAGAAAATCGTGATATATTTTTCTTTTGCTGTATTTCAATGGTTCTTAGTACACCGGTTATTCTGGCTTTTTATTTGGCCAGCACACGTGTTTACACATTTGCAGTCATTCCAATTTCTTTGCCATGAAACGTGATATATTTTTCTGTGGATAAATGCTGGGTATTATTCCACCAACAGATTATCAGAGACCAATTTGCAATGTGCAGAATATACTCGTTCTTTCATTCTCAGAAGATAACACACACACAATCATACACCCACTTTCATTAAAAAACCTCGTTATAATGATAGCCATCTGACTCTGTTCTAGTAAAAAGAAGTTACTTTGCAAACTATTAGCTTATGCGAGCTTGCAACTAAATACATGATGTCATCCATGCTGTATTTCATAAACTCGTCATAGCCTGTTTTACATAACGAAAATATATACATACTTCATTGGGGATGATTATCCGATCTCATGAGCTGGCATCGGAGAAAGGGGGGAACTTCTACCAAGCACTGTAGATAAGGTAAACTGTGTTTAGAAGAGTGATTGCCGACAAAATGAGGTAGTTGTTACTTTCGCCGGAGCGTGAGAGGGAGTTAATTCAGCAGTGCCTTCTTTAAAGACTTAGGCTAGTCGTACTTACATTTTGGAGAATCTCTCCTCACCTCAGCTTTCTACCGTGCTGCTCCGTTCAGCGCCTTCTTAGTACTGAGGTGTATTTGAACCCAAGCTATTCCCGGAAGCGGCGCGTGAAACGGAAGAATAAGCTAGTGCGCGACCCGCTTTCAAAATGGCCACCCGTTTTGGAATGTTTGTTGTCTGAATATATACTCACTTCCTGTTAAGTCTCTGTCACTCGTGCCAGATTCAAAAGCCGGTTTTACCATAGTGAATATTCACATGATTGTTATAATATCATACGAGAATGTTATTTAATGAACAGGTGGCGAAATTGCTGAGGGCAGTTGTCTTTAAAAATGACTATAAATCTTTTAATAGTTCGTTTTCAAAAAGAAACCGGGTGGTATTGTTGTCTCTTGAAATGGGGAGTCGATCGGTGTGCAAGGATGAGAGATTTAAATTTTTTCATTAGTATTCATAGTTACGCAAGGTAATTACATAGAAGTGGCATTCTCGAGGTCATTTCTTAAATCATAATGTTCATGTAAAACAAATTATTATGGCTGGACTGGAGAAAAAGACTGACAGAGTTATTTAGTAATTAGGATCTTCTTACAATTGGCCCCAGGGGATGTCATCGTTCAGTCCTATGACATTAGTTTTAAGGCGGAACACCCATCGTTGCTCTTTTTCCAACAGGTATTTCTCATTTGATATCTGTTCAATGACAGTCCAAGTTATATTTTCTGGTTTATGGCCAAATTCAAGAAAATGTGATGACATTTTCGTTGTTCCTCTCTTGCATTTTATATTGCTCTTATGTTCGCCAATCCTGACTTTTACTTGTCTGGTCGTCATGCCTATGTATTCAAGCATGCATGGACAGGAAATGAGGTATACTACATTGTTACTGTTGCAGGAAGTGAATTTTCTCTGTTCCCATTTTGTTCCATTTTGGAAAATGATTTCCTTACTTTTTTTGGTAAGCGGGCATACTTTGCACTTGCCACATGGGTGGTGCCCGTGTATATTTGCCATTGCAGTTGATTGTTGTGTATTTTCAATTTTGCGTGGTCTTGTGTGTACGATCATATCTCGAATGCTCTTTCCTCTTCTATGTGAGAAGACTGGCTTCGGTAGACTCAGATCTGCACTGTTCAAGATACGCCAATGTTTGTTGATGATCTTGGTGACCTGATTGGAATTGGTATTGTATGTCGTAATGCAGAATGGTCTTCTTTCTTCTTCAGGTTTAGGATTGGTGGATTCAAGAAGACTTTCCCTGCAGTTATTACGAGCTCTTTCATAGGCTTTTTCTATAATTCTTTTTGGATACTGCCTTTTTTCAAGTTTGTCGGTGAGAGCTTTTGATTGAATTTTGAAATCACTGACTTCTGTACAATTCCGTCGGAGTCTCAAAAATTGTCCATATGGAAGATTATCACGCAGATGCCTAGGGTGAAAGCTTTTGTACAGAAGGAGACAATTCTTAGATGTGGTTTTGAAATGTGTGGTGGTCATGAGTCTGCCATCCTTTGGTGATATGTTGAGATCAAGGAATACCAATTCTTTGTTAGAAATGGTGCTGGTGAATTTCAGGAAATCGTTTTGGAGATTCAACCACGTGATAAAACTTTTAGCGGTGCTTTCGTCACCTTCCCAAATGATCAAGATGTCGTCTATATACCGCTTCCAGGTGTTGATTTGTTTGAAAAAAGGATTGCTTTGATGTAAGATCTTGGTGGTCTCAAGATGGTGCACATAGAGACCAGCTATGCTGGGAGCAAAAACGCTCCCCATGCTGGTCCCGTGCTTCTGGAGGTAGAGAGTACCCTTATACTCGAAAAAGTTCTCTCTTAGAGCTAGACTGCAGCACTCCATGACGACATTTCTAGGAGTTTGATATTCCCAATCAACATCAAAGAGAACTTCTGCGATAATGTCCAAAGTCTCGGTGTGGGGGAGACTCGTGTATAAGCTTTCAACATCACAACTGATTAGTAGTTGTTGTTGTGGGTTAAAAATGAGATCTTCTAATAATACCAGTACATCTTTAGTGTCTCTCAAGTAGGTGGATGTTTTTTGCACCATAGGTCTTAGGTATGCATCTGCAAATTTTGAGACAGGTTCCAAAATCGATCCGATTCCTGAAACAATTGGACGACCTGGGGGATTCTCCAATTTCTTATGTATCTTTGGGATGGTATAAAAGTATGGTGTTATTGGGGATTCTTGCACTAAAAAATCCCCTTCTGTTCTCGTTATCCATCCGTGAGCAAGAGCTTCTTCTACCAAGTTCTTTATTTTGGTTTTGATTTTTTCTGTAGGGTCTTGGTTTAAGACCTCGTAATTTCTCCTGTCTTGAAGCAGTCGTCTGCATTCCTTGTCATATTGTTCCGTTGTTTGTAAGACAATAGCTCCTCCCTTATCCGCAGGTTTTATCACCAAATCGTCGTTGTTACTTAGTTCTTGTATTGCATGTCTTTCTTCTTTTGTTATGTTTTGAAAGGTTTTGTTGTTGTGGTGTCAAGATTTTCCAGATCTTTCATAACTGCCTTTTCGAAGGCAAGTAATTCAATTGGAAGAGTGCAGTTTAATGGTGTGAAGCTGGATTTCAGTTTCAAGCCTGTATCTCCTTCTTGTGTGGAGGAAGGCTCTTTGTCTTTGAAGAAGACTTGTAATTTCAATCTCCTCATGAACTCTTGTATTTCTTTGCATAGAAGAAATTTATCCATGTTTGATGTTGGCACAAAACCCAAACCTTTTTCCAAAACGGAGATTTGTTCCGGGGTTAGCTGCATGTCGGTTAGATTCATGACAAGGTTCATTTCTTGCTCGTTGTTGCTCTTGTCATGCTCCTGGTTGACACTCTTATTTGATCCTCTTCTCTCGGGGTCGAGATCCAAAAAAATGAGGCTGTTCAAAATAAGAAAAATCTTGAGGTGGGTAACCCCATGGGGGATATGCTCCCTGTGGAGGTGGAAAAGGAGGTTGTCCAAAAAACTGTGGTGGATACATTTGTGGCCCTTGGAAATGTCCCCATCCTCTAGCTCTTTGTTGGTTGGGATATCTGTAGTTGTTTCTTGGTCCTTGGAATCTTGGATTTTTTACTCTACTTGACCCCGAACTATTAGAACCAGTATCAGATGAATCTTCATCCGTTGTATCCAGTTGATTTATCCTGTAATCTTCTTTTATGTAGGGATACATTTTCTCATGGCTGAACCGACTGGTGTCTTTTTTAAGTTTGTTGTATTTACTTTGCTTCAATGTTGCTTCAAAATCATTCAAGGTTTTGTTTAATTCATCTAGATGTTTTTTCATGCTGCTTGGGGATTCATAGCTTTTTAATCTCACCTCTATGGCCTGAATTTCTATTTTGAGTTCTTGAGCCAGCCTGCTTGCTGTTTTTATTATCAGTACGATCCAGTCTCTCGTACAATGCCATGATATTAATTACCAATATTTTTTGAATCTCATGTCCTGTTGGAAGATGTATGGTTCATTTCGAACGATTAGGCCTTGTGGTGCTGCATTTGCCTTAAGATACTCTGACATTAGTAGGCCATGTAAGGCAGTCTTTATCTGAGTACGTCTCAGTTCTTCCATTTCGTCCCAGTCATTATTACTGGTAGAGGGTTCAGTAGTGTTCAATCCCTCAAAACTTCCTAGTGATGATAGAATATTTTCGATGTCTTCGTCAGTAAAGGTCAGTCCAGCACTGTCTGCCATGTTGTTTGATGTTAATAGGTGTAAGGGGTGTGACTACTTCTTAGATCAAAAAAACGATGATATAAAGGGAGTATCAATTGAAAGTCTCCTCCAAAATGGTCTTTCTGAGTTTGAAAAATAAACTCCCACAGCTGTACGCTGATGTTGATTGGGAATATCAAACTCCTAGAAATGTCGTCATGGAGTGCTGCAGTCTAGCTCTAAGAGAAAACTTTTTCGAGTATAAGGGTACTCTCTACCTCCAGAAGCACGGGACCAGCATGGGGAGCGTTTTTGCTCCCAGCATAGCTGGTCTCTATGTGCACCATCTTGAGACCACCAAGATCTTACATCAAAGTAATCCTTTTTTCAAACAAATCAACACCTGGAAGCGGTATATAGACGACATCTTGATCATTTGGGAAGGTGACGAAAGCACCGCTAAAAGTTTTATTACGTGGTTGAATCTCCAAAACGATTTCCTGAAATTCACCAGCACCATTTCTAACAAAGAATTGGTATTCCTTGATCTCAACATATCACCAAAGGATGGCAGACTCATGACCACCACACATTTCAAAACCACATCTAAGAATTGTCTCCTTCTGTACAAAAGCTTTCACCCTAGACATCTGCGTGATAATCTTCCATATGGACAATTTTTGAGACTCCGACGGAATTGTACAGAAGTCAGTGATTTCAAAATTCAATCAAAAGCTCTCACCGACAAACTTGAAAAAACGCAGTATCCAAAAAGAATTATAGAAAAAGCCTATAAAAGAGCTCGTAATAACTGCAGGGAAAGTCTTCTTGAATCCACCAATCCTAAACCTGAAGAAGAAAGAAGACCATTCTGCATTACGACATACAATACCAATTCCAATCAGGTCACCAAGATCATCAACAAACATTGGCGTATCTTGAACAGTGCAGATCTGAGTCTACCGAAGCCAGTCTTCTCACATAGAAGAGGAAAGAGCATTCGAGATATGATCGTACACACAAGACCACGCAAAATTGAAAATACACAACAATCAACTGCAATGGCAAATATACACGGGCACCACCCATGTGGCAAATGCAAAGTATGCCCGCTTACCAAAAAAAGTAAGGAAATCATTTTCCAAAATGGAACAAAATGGGAACAGAGAAAATTCACTTCCTGCAACAGTAACAATGTAGTATACCTCATTTCCTGTCCATGCATGCTTGAATACATAGGCATGACGACCAGACCAGTAAAAGTCAGGATTGGCGAACATAAGAGCAATATAAAATGCAAGAGAGGAACAACAAAAATGTCATCACATTTTCTTGAATTTGGCCATAAACCAGAAGATATAACTTGGACTGTTATTGAACAGATATCAAATGAGAAATACCTGTTGGAAAAAGAGCAACGATGGGTGTTCCGCCTTAAAACTAATGTCAAAGGACTGAACGATGACATCCCCTGGGGCCAATTGTAAGAAGATCCTAATTACTAAATAACTCTATGTCAGTCTTTTTCTCCAGTCCAGCCATAATAATTTGTTTTACATGAACATTATGATTTAAGAAATGACCTCGAGAATGCCACTTCTATGTAATTACCTTGCGTAACTATGAATACTAATGAAAAAATTTAAATCTCTCATCCTTGCACACCGATCGACTCCCCATTTCAAGAGACAACAATACCACCCGGTTTCTTTTTGAAAATGAACTATTAAAAGATTTATAGTCATTTTTAAAGAAAACTGCCCTCAGCAATTTCGCCACCTGTTCATTAAATAACATTCTCGTATGATATTATAACAATCATGTGAATATTCACTATGGTAAAACCGGCTTTTGAATCTGGCACGAGTGACAGAGACTTAACAGGAAGTGAGTATATATTCAGACAACAAACATTCCAAAACGGGTGGCCATTTTGAAAGCGGGTCGCGCACTAGCTTATTCTTCCGTTTCACGCGCCGCTTCCGGGAATAGCTTGGGTTCAAATACACCTCAGTACTAAGAAGGCGCTGAACGGAGCAGCAAGGTAGGAAGCTGAGGTGAGGAGAGATTCTCCAAAATGTAAGTACGACTAGCCTAAGTCTTTAAAGAAGGCAATGCTGAATTAACTCCCTCTCACGCTCCGGCGAAAGTAACAACTACCTCATTTTGTCGGCAATCACTCTTCTAAACACAGTTTACCTTATCTACAGTGCTTGGTAGAAGTTCCCCCCTTTCTCCGATGCCAGCTCATGAGATCGGATAATCATCCCCAATGAAGTATGTATATATTTTCGTTATGTAAAACAGGCTATGACGAGTTTATGAAATACAGCATGGATGACATCATGTATTTAGTTGCAAGCTCGCATAAGCTAATAGTTTGCAAAGTAACTTCTTTTTACTAGAACAGAGTCAGATGGCTATCATTATAACGAGGTTTTTTAATGAAAGTGGGTGTATGATTGTGTGTGTGTTATCTTCTGAGAATGAAAGAACGAGTATATTCTGCACATTGCAAATTGGTCTCTGATAATCTGTTGGTGGAATAATACCCAGCATTTATCCACAGAAAAAAATATCACGTTTCATGGCAAAGAAATTGGAATGACTGCAAATGTGTAAACACGTGTGCTAGCCAAATAAAAAGCCAGAATAACCGGTGTACTAAGAACCATTGAAATACAGCAAAAGAAAAATATATCACGATTTTCTTTTTCAGCTAGCAGAAAAATGCAGAGTATGAAGATGTGTTTATATGAACAACTCAAGGGTTGTTTTCATTCATTTTTTTATATTTACAGATAACAAAGAAAAGCTATTTCAATCAAGAAAGGTCATTGTACCTTTAAAAATTCCCCAATTTGGGAGGACTTAAAACTAATGAATAGGCATACAACCCTATCCATATTTTGAGTGTAGTAGGGACATATATATTTTTTGGTCCTGATGAGTAAAGCAGTGGGGCCTGCTTACGAAACATGTTGACCCAGTAGGGAGTATCTAATTGGCATACACCCCCTACGCAACCCCAATTTTTAACATTCTCAGCTAGGGAATTTAATAAAGTCTGTTTTTTCCACTAGCTAGAGGATTTTTAATTTTTTGTATATTTCACTCACTAACCCTATCTCACTCACCATCACTTTACACATAGTTTTCTTCCTTCACTTAACAACAGTGCTCCCATATATTTATTGGTCGAAGCACGCCCCGCCCCGTAGAGGGAAGGGAAGACCCCCATGATGAAGCATGACACTATGGGAATTCATAGTGTGTGAGGGGTATTTTAAAAAAACATCAAGTGCCTTTATCTGACATTACGTGTGGGCACTGCTTCATTTATTTATTCACTATTTAAAATAATAAAATACACAAAAAAATATTTTTATATCACATTGAGTAGAACCACCTTGTTTATTTGATGCACCACATCAACATGTTCCGAAGAACGAGTCAGCAACACTGGGGAGGGTGAATCCCCAGAGGCCTCATCCACCATTAGCAAAGGAGGAGGAAAGGAAGTCTAACAGCATTGAGATGGCACCGCATCAACGTCGACAAATGCCGAAGGAGGCTCTGGTGACTGGCGTCGGGTCGGCGTTGACCAGACATCCACTGTGATGGGAGACTGCGGCGTGGGACAACGTCGACTTAGGTACAAGTCCCCTGCTACGGCCGCATCAGGCGTCATCGCAGGGTGCCCCACAGGGCTGTGTCAGGATGTCAAAGGTGGACTGCGGTTCGATGTTTGAACGGGAAACCCCACTGGGCCGACTAGTGGCGTTGCAGCGACTCAGAGACTGGAGTCAGGTACTTGAATGACGTCAAGGGCGAACCTGCCACTGAGCTCCCAATCGGAGTCCCAACCCGAAATGTGGGGCCTGAAGGCACTCCAGGGAGAAGAGTCGACCCAAAGATGGCCTGCAAAGCCTGGTAATAGGCTTCTATCTGGGTCCTAGTCGCCCCAACACCGGGAAATGGGGGGTAGGCAGGGGTTGACTTTTGCGGGGCCGTGTCTGGTAATGACCGGGAGCAGCAGACACAGACGACACAACCACGTGAGGCAGACGTGACTTCTTTTTGTGCTTACGTGAAGAAGGCGAGTGACAGCCTCAGGAACGACGGAGATCCGCCCCAGACAGGAGCCCCAGCTCGAGACGGAGACCGGCGACGCTTGGACTCCGAACGGGACATCCGGGCAGACAAAAATCTTATCCTACGTTCCTGCATGGACTTCGGCTTCAGACAGGCGTCGCACTCCTCGGAGTCATGGTGCTCACTCAAGCACCACATTCAAATCGCGTGCGGATCCGTCGCCGACATCTGCCACGTTTAGGTCTCACACGATTTAAAGCCCGAAGGCATCGCACACTGATCCCGGACACAAAAAGGCATCAGTAAGGCCTAAATCCAAACAGGTCAGAGAAACCGCTTCTACTGGATCCGCGTTGCAGGCGTGGAAAAGAAGAAAACTGACGTCAGCGCGTGGGTAGGGACTTATATGGCTACATTGACGACATATCTGTGGACGATGTCAGGGCGGAGCCATGCGAAGCTGTCCCCCGGTGCGCGGAGGTACTGCTCAAAAATATCTGGATTCAGACTGGCGCCTGGGGGATATTCTAAGTTAAGGAATCTGCTACTAGATGTCTCTATCAGATTGCCAAAACACATCATAGAGGCAAAAACAACCTTTATGAGCAAGGCCACTGGAATTACACAGCATTGGAGAACTAAAGTATGTGGCCAGGTTGACTGAATTATATGGCAAAGAAAGGCAACATATGTACCACCTCAACTAAAAACACAGCTCTTTAGAACAAAATAGTACATAAAAAGACAAAAGCAATATGGCACAATGTGTAAATGAGTAATACAATATGAATGGATGGGCCTGCACTCCTATGTACGATTTCTTTTGTACTGTTAGTGCAATATCACTAAAATGTGTAACTACCTATTGGCGTGCCATAGCGTTGTGGGGTTTTAGCCCTAACCCCAATATAATAATGAAAAAAACTCAAGGTTTGGGATGCCCCAAACCTACGTGATGCACAGCTGAGGACACTAAGGTCTCAATAACTTTACAATGTTTTTTGGAATCAATATAAAAATGCTATGAAGACTAAAGGCAATAAACTTGTATTATTCATTAATACAAATTACATTACACAAACTTAATTGCATCCTCATAGGTTTGTGATGTAATGCCGTACGAAACTCCTTGTTTCAATGATACAAAAGAATGAGATACACATTTCAAAATAAGTCCCAATGCATTTTGGGTTATGATAAACCCTTCTTCTGGGGTAATATAACATAATTGAAAAAAAGCTGTATCTGAGGAAGCCCTCCGTTCAGAACTACAACAAAAACGAGAATATCCAATGAGAATTCCTGTATTATACAGTTCAAAATGTCTAAGATAGGATTTGCACTTGAAGTGAAGGAAATACTCCCACTTAGCCCCGTACACCAACATGCAATCTGATAAGCATCAAACGGAGGCGGGGCGTGGCTTCGGCGCGAGGCGGAATGGCTGCCTCTTGAGGGAGCTCCGCAAGCCAGATCACCAATTCGGCAATTACCATCCGAAATTATCCCCTGTGCGAAGCCAGGATGATATGGGGTTGTGACGGAAAGTGGAGAGGTGCTGCGGGCATCCTTTTGTCCCTTAACCGCTGTTTAAGCTGCTGTACAGGGACGGCGTGGTGACTGCGCGCCCATGAGGAAAATGGCGCCTGACCGGGATCCGATGGTAGAGCTGTGCTGCTGAGGCCGAGGAGGACGGGGGCTGGGCAACCGCAGCGCAGCGATCGAAGCGGAGACAAAGATTGCATGGCACAGGACTTGATCCCCAGTCCTGAGGTGCTAAAACACCGATCTACACCCGGCGCGGCAGCGGCAGTGATTGTGTGCACAGAGGACCGGTGTACCTGGGGCCGCGTCGGAGTGAGGCACGCGCCCGACCTGGAGGATCCGGCCAGGTCCGCTCGAAGCACTAAATGGCGCTAGCAGGGGTGATCGCACCTAGGCGGTGAGGGCGTCGGGCCAACGGACCAGTCGTGCCATCAACGATCGTGGAGCTGCGGGGCGTGGACAATGATGCGGCCCGGCCGCCTACGGTGCCATACGAGTGGTGGTAGGGAGCGGGAGCTCCTTCAGGCACCGATACTGCAGTGGTCTACGGAGTGAAGCTGCTCTAAAGTTGCAGGTTGGAGCGGCGAGTGCCTGGGTGCTGCTGGTGACGGAGCAAAGGTGCAGTAAATGGGGTGTGGGTGCGGGCTGGGCCTGGTGTTGGGTGGGCGGTGCGGCACTGTCTGGTTGCCCCAGGATTTGGTAGTGGTGGTGCCTGGCCGGGACGGTATTGCCCGGCCCTCTCAGGTGTGGGCAAGCAGCACTCCGGTTGCGGGTGCTGAGGGTGTGCCGGCCTCTCTGTTGTGGGGGGGGTGCTTGCCAGGGCAGTCTAGCGCACCAACAGCCCTGTCTCTCGGGCTGGTGGGTGCTGGGCTTCGCGGGGGACCCTGTGCTGCTAGGGGGAAGGGCGCGGCGTTGCTCTGGGATGTGCAGAGTACGACCAAGCGCACTATAGGCATATCGCTGCTCCGTGTACTGGGCCCAACATAGGCAATACATGACAGAACCACTGGGCTGCAGGAGTGTCAGATGTCTGATCCCTCTGAAGTGACCGCTGCATCTGGACTTGGGAGGTGACTACAGAGCTGCTTGAGGCCACAGCAGAACATTTGGGTGTGGGGCAAGAGCGCTCTGAGTGGCGGAATCACCTTGGATCTACTACAGCGCAACAAACTGTGGACATCAGCTGGTGGCTTTTGGTGCTTGTGGTCGTCTTCGGACCTCGATAGCTGTGGGGCTGCTGAGTGGGTGTGCAGCTGATGTGCTTTCCGACGGAAAGGTCCATTGTGGCTAGGTGGGAATCAAGTGGTAAGGCTGGATACCGCACAACCTCCCGCTGACATCCTCATCAATATAGGAAAATCTGACCCCAAGCTGCAATTCGAAAACAAACGTAATACACGTGCCACTGACGCAGGGGGCAATCAGGTTGGATCACAGGGCGCCAAAGGATGGCGGAGGACACAGAGGACGACACCAGAACTATCCTGCTGGAGCTGCGTGCTGGCATGAAATCGATTGATAGTAAAATATATGCGCTAGCGACCGGATTGGATGTTGTAAAGAAGGTGGATAAGCACGAGCACAGATAAGACGTTTTGGAAAATAGACTTTGACATGCAGGATTCGCAAGCTGAATCACGGACTCAAATATTGCAGATGGAGAAAGTATTGGCAATCATACGGGCAAAGAATAAGGACTTGGAAGCGCGCTCCAGACGCAATAATCTTCGCATTATTGGTTTGCCGGAGTCAACTGCCATATCCAAAATGGAGACATTTATAGATGGAATGCTACGTGACCTGTTTGGCTCGGTGCTGTCCCCTGTGATGGTAGTGGAGAGGGCGCATCACTCCTTGGGTCCCAGGCCACAGCCGGGTGCGCCACCCCGCCCTATCATTGCGCGCCTCCTGAACTATGCTGACAGAGACGCTATCCTCAGGGAGGCCAGGGTTAAGACACCTGTTACTTATAAGCGAGACACGTTATCTTTCTTCCCGGACTACACCCCTGGTGTGCAGGCACCCAGAAGGGAGTTTGTACCAGCAAAAAAGTGACTGCAAGCTGCATCGGTGTCATATGCTATGCTCTACCCGGCCAAACTGAAAATAACGCACGAAGGGCAGGCGCATTTTTTCACGAACTTAAAGTCGGCTCTAAAATTCACAAAGCACATTTGCAAATCAAAACCTCGGCGGGATGGAATGGAGACCGCAGCAGTGACGTCGGGCCTGGAGGAAACGGACTGAACTTGGTGACATTGTATTCAATCTGATGGTGGCGATGGGGCCTTTCCTTTTCTAAATGGTGGCAGCATTCACGCACAAATTTTTTTTTTTTGTTTTTTTTAAACTGTTTTTATTATTTTCATATTCAAGGCACATATCTTTCTGACATATCGATACCTATGCATATAAACCATTTCCTGACAGTAATGAAAATGATAACACTTGGTTTTATAAAGTCGTACATCCGTCCTTTGACTGACACCTGTCCCCACACTACAGCTCCAGCTCTTCTCCACTTTCATCATCTAAGTCCTCTTCTGCTTCGGGTTCTGGGGGTTCACAAATGTATCCCCTGTATTTATTCCATGCTCCCCATATCGTGGTCCACTTCCCCGGACAGCCCCGATTTATAAACACCGCTTTCTCTGCCACCATAGCCAAATCGAGATCTCCACACCATGCGGCCAGTGATGGTGTTTCCTGCCCTCCCCACTTTTGTGCAATGTTGCGCTTTGTCACCATTATTCCCATTGTTGCCCATTCCTGTGCTGGGCGCGTGAGGTCATTTGGCTCCCATATGTTTAAAATGCATCTTCGAGGCTCGGGCGTCAATGATACTTCCACCACTTGCGATATGGTCCTCATCACTTTTACCCAATACTCCATTATCTTGGGGCAGTCCCATAAGGTATGGAGGAAGGTGCCCTCCTACCCGCAGCGTCTCAGGCAGTACGGATGTGACGCCGACCCTATTGTGCATAAGATGCGTCTAGTATAGTAAGTTCTATGTAAGATTTATAGTTACACCAGTTTTAGCCTTCTATGGTATCCCCACCTCCGCGGTGATGCCAACGCCTCCCGCCATTCATGGTCCTCGAAAGCGCCAACCTCTCGCTCCCATTTTCCCCTGAGCACCTCATGAGGGTCGGGGAGGTTGTTTACTAGCTTTTTATATGTGAAAGAAATGGCGCGCTTATACATACAATCTGTCAGAAGCCTGTCTTCCAAGGGGGTGGCCTCCGTGACCTTTGTGCCGGGTGGTATGGCCGCCTGCAGCGCAGGCCGAATCTGAAGGTATCTAAAGTGCTCAGTGGGCGCCAGGTCAAATTGCGCCCTGAGATGCTCGAACGTGGCGATCCCTCCCTTGTGCCACAAATCACCCACTGTTGATATTCCAATTGCATCCCACTTGTCAAAGCCCTTGCAATTCCCCAAGTTACCCAGCTGTCGGGTCACCCACAGAGGGGTGAGCTGTGTTATTTGTCCTGCCCATCCCAGCTTTCTGTGCGCTTCATGCCAGATGTTTACCGTCTGTTGAGTGGGTCCGAGTAGCCGTGGTGTATGCTTTTTGTTATAAAGTGCTAACAGCATGCCTTCAGCCCTGAACCCATATCTATATGCCTTATAAGCGGGATTCGTCTGCGGAGCCTGCACCCATTGATTAATGACTTTCAAATGCACCGCCCAGTAATAGAGCTGGATGTTTGGTAGCGCAATGCCCCCATCAAACCACCCATTAATTAGCTTGCATTGCGTGCCTGTTTGTTCCCCCACAGTAGCCCCGTGACCTGAGCCGCAATGCGTTTAAAGTATGTGGGCGGCACCGGGTACGGTGCGTTTGAGGGCATATAGGAATCGGGGCAGTGCCATCATCTTAAAAAGAGCTGCCTTCCCCAGCAGCGTTAGGGGGAGAGTCCCCCAGTGGGCGGCGTCTCTTTTGAGGCGTTCCAGGGGTGGCATGAGATTGTGCTTAAGAAATTCATCGGGATCTGCAGTAATATAGATTCCCAAATATCGAAATCCCGCCGCCGAGAGCTGCAGTGGACAATCTCCCGGGAGTTGCGGCGGCAGACCCCGTAGCACATTTGGACCAATTAATAGTGTACCCTGATGCGCGACCAAATTGTTCACATAAATTGAGAAGTACCAGGATGGAGCGTTTGGGTGAGGCCAGGTAAAGCAGAACATCATCCGCATAGAGCGATATGCGATCTTCCCAGTCCGCTGTCCATCGCAGTCTGCGTATCTGCGGTTCCCACCTGATCCATGCTGCCAGTGGCTCAAGCACTAGCGCAAACAGCAATGGTGACAGCGGACAAACCTGACGCGTGCCTCGAGACAGGGGGAAGTCCTTGGATATATGGCAGTTAGCTGCTACGTGGGCCAGCGGCTTTGTGTAGAGTAGGCGCACCCACGCACAAAACCGTGGGCCAAATCCCAAATGCGCGAGCACCGCAAATAGGAAGGGCCACTCCACCATATCGAACGCCATACGGGCGTCCACTGAGAGGATAACTGCCGGCTCCTGAAGATAAGGCACACGGCCCATCACTCCATGCAATCGCCTCAGATTCAGCGCCGTGTTCCTATTAGGCATAAACCCCGATTGATCCGGGTGAACCAGGGTCGTGAGATGCGGAGTAAGCCGTAGCGCCAGGACCTTCGCTAATATTTTAGCCTCCGCATTAATGAGGGAAATGGGGCGGTAGGATGTGCACTCCTCTGGGGGCTTCCCTGGCTTCGGGATCGCCACTATCGTGGCCACACGCTGATCCCGTGGGAGTTCTCCCTTCGTCAAACTATCACAGTACATGGTAAGTAAGTGTGGGGCCAGTGCCCCCTCCAGCTTCTTGTGAAGCTCTACGGGGATTCCATTCGGTCCCAACGCCTTTCCCGTCTGCAAGGAGCCGATCGCTACCTGGAGCTCTTCCGCCGTCAGATCTGCCTCCAGTGTGAGGGCTGCCTCAGGGGCGAGCTTGGGCATCGCTATATCCTTGATATAGGTCAGCGCTTCATCCAGTGTCATCGCTGATTGTGACGTGTACACCTGCTGACAGTGTTGTGCCAGCCTGTGGACGATGGCTCGTGGTTCAGCGCTCAGCGTGCTATCCGTTCGTCTAATCTGTGCTACCCATTTCCTATCTCTCTCCTTTTTATCGAGCCACGCTAACAACTTCCCTGCCTTATCACCGGCCTCGTATATTTTATGTTGTGTGGCTGACAGGCCAAGCGTAGTCACCCCCTTCAGATGTTCCCTATACAATTATTGTTGGTGGCGCAGGGCGCGGGCCGCATCGGGAGTCGGGTCCCGAGAATACCTTGTGTCTGCCTCTTGGAGGTCTGATTCCATTCCAAGGCATCGAGTTCCCTCCGCTGTTCACGCTTATGGCCCGATATCGCGGAGATTGCATGCCCTCAGAGTACAGTTTTTATAGGCCTCCCATAGGGTGGACGGGGAGCCAACCGACCCGGCATTTTCCCTGAAGTAGTGCTCTGTGGATTTGCTTATGGATTTCATAATCCCGGGAACTTTCAGGTAGTCCGGAAATATGGGGAATATTCGCTGCCGTCCCCCCTGACGATACGTGTACGTTAATACCACTGGTGAGTGATCTGATATACCTCTGGGCTTAATGTCCACTAAGTCTACGTGTCTGAGGCTTTCCGGGGAGGCCACAAAGTGGCCTATCCTTGACAGACTTATGTGCCGCAGAGTGGAAAGTGAACTGACGCTCCGAGGGGTGTCGATGACGCCAGGCGTCCACCAGCCCCATTGCCTCCAGAAACCCCCCCGAGCCGTGTCCCCCCCCCGCCCGCTCCCTCACCGGGTGCCGATCCATATCTCCGTCCACCACGTCGTTAAAGTCCCCTCCAATCAACAGCTCTCCCTCCGGGAGATCAAGGAGGAACTCACTCAGGGCCGGAAGCGTAACCGTCTGTAGCGCAGGGGGGACATAGACCGACACAATGTTGACGGGATGCCCCTCCCACTGTCCCACCAGCGCCGCAAAGCGGCCATTTGTGTCCGTCTTTGTCTTGTGTATTATTAGCGGCGATTGTTTACGTATTAAGATACCCACTCCCCTAGATCCTGACGTAAACTCTGAGTGTACCACCATCCTGAACCCCCATCTATCCATCGCCTTGCGTGTATTTCCCGTGAGATGAGTTTCCTGCAGCAGGACTATAGCCGGGGAGCTACGTTTAATACACTGCAGCACCAGCCCCCTCTTGATTTTATCCCCCAGGCCCCGTACATTCCACGTCATCAGTGTAAGGGTGCGAACCTTGTTACCCGCCCCTTGCCCTTGCGCAATCAACTGCGAGTGTGACATTGCCATACCGATCCCAACGTACTCTCCAGGGGCCGGCTAGTTTTGCCAGGAGTCTTTACTATTCTCATGTGAGGACATATCAGTACCAAGTGCCTACATACACAGCTTGAAAACATAAAAAGAAACCTCAACATTAACACCCCACCTTCCACCCCCACCCTGCCTCCCTGCTAGATGGACTTACAACTACCCGCCACCCCAACTTTGCAGAGCGCTTTATACCCATTCCCAGTAACAGTACTTGCGTGTCGGGGTGGGAAGTCCGGTGGTCACCACAGTCTATCCCCTTCCTTAGAGCCAGTGTTCATCGCGACCGGTCTAAGGCCGCCATTTGTACCCTTCATCTGCAGATCCTCGTCCGCCCGCTTATCACATGTGGAAGATCACGGATGACCCCCCCCCTACCATCAACTCGGGCAGCAGCACACTACCACCATATTCTATCTCTGCGCGCGCCAGTATGTTCAAACCCTGGTGTCTCCTCTCAGTGCTCCGTCTCTGCCGCCCGCGCCGCGCCTCCCTCTCGCGTCTGTTCATGATCTTCGGGGATCTCCTCCACTCATTGTCGCTGCTGCTGCTTGCCTGATCGCTGACGTTCTTCCACCTGTCGCCACCCCTCAAGCCATTCTCGGGCCTCCTCCGGACGATCAAAGAACCACGTTTTTCCATCAGCTACTATCTGTAATTTTGCAGGAAATAGCATTGAGCACACCAGGCCGTTACTTCGGAGATCCCTTTTTATCTCAATGAAGCCTCTGCGGTGCTTAGTGACCGCATCCGTGAAGTCCGGAAAAAAGGAGATGAGCGAATTGTGCACCCGTATTGGTGGGGCCACTCTCGCAGTTTGTAAAATGGCATCCCAGTCACGGAAGTTGAAGATGCGGGCTAACACCGGCCTTGGGGGCGCCCCGGGTTTAGGCCGACCACCCGGTACCCTATGCGCCCGTTCGACAGAGAAGAAGGTGGACAAGCCTCTTGGCTGGAGTTGTGTCTTGACGAGGTCTTCAACGTAGAGGTCCATGGCCTGACCCCCTTCACTCTCAGGAAGGCCCGTAATTCGAACGTTATTGCGGCGGGAGCGCCCTTCCTGATCGCCGAGCTTCGCCGCCATAGTTTTGTTCTCAGCCTCAAGGTGTGTCACCCTCTTAAGCAGCGCTGTGGTATCCCCGATCAGGGATTTCGTCGTCTGCTCCACCTCCGTGACTCTGGCCGCCATCTTTTGAAAGTCGGCCCTCAGAAAAGACACATCGGTTGAAGCGCGGCCATAATGTCTTCAAGCGTTACCTTACTCGTCTCCCCCTGGTTCGCTGCGTGCACCTGCGGCTCGTTGGTAGGCCCGGCAGTTGTTGTTTCTGGGCGTTCGTGCGTGGGCCCTTGCCGCAAATTGTACCAGGATGTGCTCTGCCGCAGTCGGTAATCTCCGCTGCCTGCCACAAGGCTGTCGCCCAACGTGCGGCCTGTCGGGTTTCCCGCTGCGCCAGCACTCAGAAGGCGTCCCGGACGGAAGAGTCTGCCGCGCTCCCTACGTGGGACTGACCTTGTTATTGAAGTAGGCAGTGGCCCGCCCTCGTGGTCTTGTTGCCGAGTCCACCACCAGCAGAACCCACTTTCTTTCCGGGAATGCGGCTTAGTCCCACTGTATCGTGCTGGCCTTCGTGTGCGGCCCTCAGGTTCTTCCAGCTGCGCATGACGCAGAGTTTTGAGGGGGGCTGGCGTTGCCGGGGCGCCCTCTCCGCACCGCCACCCTTCTGTTTCGGTTATGGCCGCCCCACCGATCCTGCCAAAGGGTGCTTCGGCGCTCTTGCAGCCGATGGGGGTCCTCGCGCTCCACCCGTGCCGATTTGTCAAGGGCAGCGCACCCACCACAGCACTCTTGTCAGTCCTCAGCCCCAGCGCCAATTCTTTCCCAAGTGCAGCTCAAGTTCATATCCAGCAGCCACCCCCTGTCACTGCGGCGCTCCGCGGCGTCCGCTCCAGTCTCCCAGCCGCTCTGGACTTCAATCACGCTGTACCGCAGTGTCGGCGTTATTTCGGGCCGTTCCGCTCTCAGGTCACTGTCTTCACGTCGCACGTCTCCGATCCCTTCAGGGTCTGCGCGCGCATCGCGGATCTCGCCTCCCTCATAGGCGGGTGCCAGGCCACTCGAGGCCCCGGCTCAGGCCTCCGATCCAGGCCCCGGATCCGCCCCCACGTCTCCGGTTGTGATTTTCAGGCCGAAACTTCAGCTGCGGCCTCTCAAGGTCTCACTGTGCTCCCGTCGTCGTTCCTTAACGACGGTGATGCCGGATAAGTGGCCGGATTAACGAGGAATATCTGGCGGTCGCCGGAGCTCCCTTAGGCTGCGGCCATCTTTGCCGGTCGCAAGCCACGCTCCCCCACAAATGTTGTTTTGATAATAACGGTTGAGTGTGTGAGGGGCGGAGGATGCTTTCCTGCAAGTTCTTGCTAACAGTCTCATAAGGTTACAGTCATTCACTGTTGATCAGGGTGTTAGACACTGGTCACATATATTGTTCAAGCGCACAGGTGGACCGTTTTGTCTCAATCTGGTGACCTCACTTCGGTGGGAGTACTCGTTGCCGATCCGCTCCCCCTAGCGGGTATTCCCCAAATGTTTTGTTGGATGGTTACAAGGGGGGGGGGGGGGGGGGGTGGGGTGTCTGGGTGGGGGGTAGGTGCCAGTCTCTACCTAATTGGGATGTTAGAGTGGGTGGAGGGCAGTGGGATGGATGGGTGTGGAATGGGTTGTACTTTTGTTTTTTTATTGTCATTTTGAAATTGATTGGAACAAGGGGTATGCAGCATGTTGGTTTACTTAGACTCGATGTTGGTAGCATCCCCCTATGGCCGCTCGAGATAAGGCTGGGTTCAATAGTCACTGATCTGAGTGGTAATGGGTGAGAGATTTCGGATGCTGACCTGGAATGTCAGAGGCCTCACTTCACCTAAAAAAGTAAGGCATGTGCTGGCCTATTTGAATCGACACTATCCACATAGCCCTGCTGCAAGAGACGCATCTGACATAACACACTGAACGGGGCATAGCGGGGAGATGGGCGGGTTTTAAGTTGGCGGCTTCCTTCTCGTCATATGCACGGGGCACCATGATCTTGGTAAAAAGAGGGATAGCATTTCAGCCAGCCCGTACATATACAGATGGTGAGGGCAGATGTGCAATGGTGCAGGGCAAGCTTGGGGGAGTGTTGGTTACCATAATCAATGTGTACGGACCTGTTGTGGATGACCCAGAATGTTTTGCTAGAATGTATGGTATATTGAGAAATTGGCCGGAGGCCACTGTTCTGTGGGGAGGGGACTTGAATACATATTTAAACCCTGATTTAGATAAGTCCAATCCAATGTCTCATCGAACTCCCAAAGTAGCCAGGAGCATTCTCTGTGCCATGGAGGAATTTGGGCTGTGTGATGTATGGAGAGTAAAGAATCCTTTAGCAAAAGAAGGGACACATGCGATGCCATCGCACAATAGCTGGTCGAGATTAGACAACAGGTTGGTGGGAGGGGAGGCCATGGACTGGGTGCGGTGAATTTGCCGCGTACACTGTCTGACCATAATCCCGTGCAGATGGAAGTGGAGATTCCGACGTCCTTGCGTCTCCCTTTCACATGGCAATTGCGTTCTGAGGCATTACTAGACCCAATATATGAGAACACAGTGAGGGAGGCCATTGTACATTATTTTTCAATCAATAAGGGTACAGTGGATGAGGCCTCGACGCTCTGGGAGGCATTTAAGGCAACAATTAGGGGATTGTGCATTGGGGCTGCGGTAGGTATCCTTAGAGACATCAGGACGCAGCTACAAAATACTGAGAGCGCTCTGCGAGAGTTAGAGCATAGTTATACCAAGACTCCTGCGGCAGAGACATTGGTCCGCATCAATGAGTTGATCAAGGAATATGATAAGTTGGCTGATACGGGAATAAAGTACCTATCGTGTAGACACACAGCCCGCAGGTATGGGGAGGGAGGAAGACCTGGGCGCACACTAGCGACTAAGATCAAAGAGCGCACGGAACAGACACATATCGATATGATCACAGAAGTACATGGGATGGAACACTATCACCCGCAGGCCATCACAGAACAATTCCGGAGCTTTTATGCGGATCTGTACACTTCCAAGGGGGGTGCGACGGAGGCCGAGATGGAGGACTATTTGGAAAATGTAGCGTGTGCATGGTTATCGAACGCACACAGGGAATACTTATGTATGCCCATCGATGAACAAGATATCAGGGTAGCGATCGCGGCACTTTCTAATGGCAAAGCACCCGGGCCAGATGGCCTTACGGTGGAATTTTATAAGCAGTATGTAGACTTACTCTCCCCACACCTATTAGAGATGTACGCCGAGGCGCATGAGACCAGGAAGCTACCACCGTCTTTGTGACAAGCATTGATAATAACTCTGTTCAAAAAAGATAAGCCACCGGACAGGTGTGACTCCTATCGCCCACTGTCCCTGATCAATATAGATGTGAAGATATTGGCTAAAATCTTAGCGACTAGACTACAGCCCCTGATGCCGCGTCTGGTGTTACCTGACCAGTCGGGCTTTATTCCCGAGAGATCTACATCGCATAACCTCCGGACGGTCTTTTCAATGTTCCACATACTGGAGCCGAGCATGTCAGCGGCGGCTGTACTGCTGGACGCTGTGAAACAGTTTGATTCGGTGGAATGAAGAATAGGGTGTTTGTTATGCGGCGGATGGGATTCCCACCATTATTTTTGCAGTGGATAGCGGTGCTATACGCAGCTCCGACAGCCAGGGTGCGAGTGGGCAGGTTGACTTCAGACCCTATTACCATAGAGAGGGGTATGCACCAGGGATGTCCGCTACCTCCACTACTGTTTGCTATAATATTAGAGCCGCTGGCATGCACTATTCGGCAGAGGCACAGGGAAACGGCACTAAATTTTACGTATCGTCCAGTAGCTATCTCACTATACGCGGATGACATGGTGCTTTTTGTGCGAGATCCATCTCGATTCCTGGCGCAGCTGCTACGGGAATATGTTCGCTTTGGCCACCTGTCGGGTCGCCTTGTTAATTGCGACAAATCCATCATTATTCCGCTGACGGAGTCCACTAAGCAGCCAGATATGGAGATCCAGCTGGTGTGGTCCACGGACCCGGTTAAATACCTTGGAGTGTGGATCCACCGAGAGCCAAACATAGTGATACATGAAAATTATGGGAAAGCATACTCTAGGCTGGAGCAGCAGGTGGACGTATGGGTTTCACTGCAGAGGTCACTCACAGATCGCATCGCCTTAATTAAAATTGTGGTGTTACCGCGGTTTCTGTACCTATTTATTAACATCCCGGTAGTGCTAGCAATGTTTTTTTCCCCAGAATATTCGAAGGGCTCTGATACGGTTAGTGTGGGGCAGCAAAAATGCTCGTGTGAGCTGGTTGACGCTCACCAATGGGTACGACTGGAGAGGCTTTGGAGCACCAGACTTTTATGCTTACTATCCAAGTGCGCAGGCGCAACACATATACTATTGAATGAGACCGCATGCGTACACTCCACATGTGGTGGAAGAGGGGGATGCTTCTCCGGTTCCGTTACATAGTATAATCACGCATCGGGCGTGCGGAACTCCAAGAACCAAGATCAATGCTGTGGATGCAACTATAGCTGCATGGCAGGCGATAGGGCGGCTGGCGCAGAAGCTACCGATATACGCATCAGCCATGTACATTGAGCATCATGCGGCGCTGTAGGTAACTCACGAGGCATCCTCGATGCGTCTGCTCAGGGAGGCAGGCTTCCAACGGATGCAGGGCATATACCAAGATGGGTCATTTGCCACAACAGATTCTCTGCAATACATTAGCAATCAGTCACTGCTATTCAGGTTTGCAATGCACAGGTTGCGGCAGGCGATCAGGGGTCACTCACTATACCACTTACCCTTTGGAACCTCCCAAGCTGTTAACTCTGCAACTTGCTCTTACCACACCGACTAACAAGAAACTGATCTCCAGGTAATACAAGTCAATCAAAGGTGAAGCACGTATAAACCGGACAGAAGTTGGGAACGATGGAATGCCTGTCTATCTGAACCAATTCTGGAGAAAGATTGGAAATATTTGTGTGAGTCGACAGGCACACTTCGCATGAATGGAAATTTGCGCATCATACACTTTAAATATATAATAATAATAAATAATAATCCACATTTGTAAAGCGCGAACAATCACCCGTAAGGGTCTCTGGGTGCTGGGGGCCGTCAGGAAGATTAAGCAAGCTATGGCCCAGAGTCACATGGTGCTGGGCTAATCTGCCGCCGGCACCGGGGATCAAACCGTGATTCCCAGATTCCAGAGTCAGTCGCCCTGGCCGCGGCGCCACACCTCTTCCTGACATACATCAGGTATATTATACTCCAGCACGGCTGCATGGCTTTGGCATACGCGATACTGACTGTTGCGTGCGATGCGGGCAAGGGAATGTAGATTTTCTGCATTTGGCGTGGGGATGCAGCAAGGTGTATGAGTTTTGGGAAGTGGTGGTGAGAAATGTAAAGACCATGGTGGCTGTGGAGCTCCGTTGCACACAGTGTCTGCTTGCTCTGCTGCGTGCCGCATGTCAAGGGAGTGAAGGGAAGATTTGTGAGATTAGCATTGTTGCTGGCTGCGTGAAGGGTAGCGGTTACGTGGGGAGGGAGGCACAGCCGGAAGGAAGAGCACTGGTTGCGGGACTTGGTGTATTGTAAGGACAACTTGGAAACATATGCGGAGGAACTACCAGCGATTTCAAGACCAAGAGACATTTGGGAACCTTTACGTTTGTTTTTATTGAGTAGAGTGGCTGATGCTGAGTAATGGGACGCACATTAAAGGTTACAAAGGTGGTGGCGGGAGGGCGGATGACGGGTAGATTGCGAAACGCTGCATTTCTCCAACTCGATATATTTTAATCAATAATTACCCTATGTACCCTTTGTATATGTTGATAAGAATATACAGGGAAGATGATGTTTGGGAGTATTTGTTGGGTTTATTTATAGTTTTGTTATGTATCCTTTTTTGTGGATTGAGTTGTGGGGGTCGTTTTGTAATGTCCTTTATTTGCTTTTTGAATAAAATAAAAATATATATTTTTTTTTATAAAAGCATCAAACGGAAAATAACTGCTCGTGAAAACAAAGCGGAGAGAAGATAATAATGCTAGGACTACAAAATCCTTATCCGTCTATCGTGCTTACCCAATGGAAACAAAATAACGAAAATAGGTTCGTCTGAAATCTGAGCTAGGTTACTTAACAGTGTAGGCACAAAGCGCCGAGCCAGAGTCAGTGCAAGTGAAAGTCCACCATGCATCTAATATACAGAAAACGGAAAAAATCCTGCTCGTGAAAACAAACCAGTGAAAGAATAATCAAGCTGAGATTGAAAAATCATCATTTGTCTCTCGTGCTTACCCGACAAACAGATTACTGGTAGCTGGGTTTCTCTGAACGAACAGAGTGATAAGTGCGGGTGAGATTTAACCAGGGGTATCTAGCAGTCTAAACGAAAAGGTTGTGTTCTCTCGATGTAGTAGAGTAAAGCTCTTTTGACATCTAGGGTGAGTAGAGCTCGTTCTGCAATGGTTTGTGGCTGCGAGAAGAATACGGGCAGTTCCACAGATTGATTGAGGTGAAAGGGAGAAATGACTTTAGGAAGTAATTTTGGATTAGTGCGGAGAACAACCTTATTATGATGCATTTGCAGAAAGGGTTCTTGAATGGTGAGTGCTTGTATCTCACTGCAGTTTTCCATGTTAAAAACTGAATCTCACATTTATGTAGAGGTTCAAATGAAGGCCCCATTAGTCTTGTGAGAACGATGTTTAGGTTCCACACAGGTGAGGGTGGCACTCTGGGGGGAATTATTCTCTTAAGGCCTTCCATGAAGGCTTTTATGGCAGGTACTCTGAAGAGTGATAGATGCTGTCTATTTTGTAGATATGCTGCTATGGCAGCAAGGTGTAATCTAATAGACGTGTAGGCTAGGTTGCATCTTTGTAGGTGTAGTAAGTAGCCTATGATGTGTTGGATAGACACATCTAAGGGATTGACGTTATTGTCGTGACAATAGGTCACGAAACGTTTCCACTTGGCTACTTAGCAAGCTCTAGTGGTAGGTCGTCTAGCTTCTTTAATGAGGTTCATACAGTCAGTGGGAAGATTAAGGTAACCAAATTCTAGGATTTCAGGAGCCAGAACGCAAGGTTGAGCTGAGCTGGGTTTGGGTGTCTGATCTCTCCATGGTTCTGTGTTAAGAGGCGTGGAGAGAGGTGTAACTTTTGGTGCAGAACTACGGAGAGTTCCAGCAATGTGGTGTACCACGGTTGTCTGGCCCAAGTCGGAGCAACTAGGATGAGAGTTAGGGAATGTTGCTGTAGTTTGCGCACCACTAATGGAATGAGTGGGAGAGGCGGAAAAGCGTACGCAAATGTGCCTGACCAGTTCATCCATATCGCATTGCCTTTGGACAATGGGTGTGGATATCTGGCGGCGAAGCTTGGGCATTTGGCGTTTGTGGGTGGCGAAGAAGTCTATCTATGGTTGCCCCCACATTTGAAAGAATGGTTGAAGAACTTGTGGATGAAGTTCCCACTCGTGGATCTGTTGTGTTTGATGGCTCAACAGATCTGCAATGGTGTTTTGGACTCCTGGGACATGTTGGGCTAGGAGAAAAATGTTTTGAGGTATGGCCCACCTCCATATGCTCTGTGCTAGCTGAGAGAGCTGCAGAGTGTGTGCCGCCCCGTTTTTGGATGTAGTACATGGCTGTCATGTTGTCTGTGCGGACTAAGACACGTGTTTGAAAGGCTTTTAGGGCTAGGAATGTGGCCAGTAACTCCAGATGGTTGATGTGGAGTAACTTTTGTTGAGGTGTCCACCTGCCCTGCATGGTGTGATGTAGTAGGTGAGCTCCCCAGACGGACAGCGATGCGTCCGCAGTTAGAACTATTTCAGGAACCGGCTCTAGGAACGGTCGCCCTTTGGCAAGGTTTTTGGTGGTCCACCACTGCAGAGAGCGATGGGCACGACCGTCTACCAACACCAGATCTGATAATTGACCCTGAGCCTGGTTCCATTGGCGTGCTAAGCACTCTTGGAGAGGACGCATCTGGAGTCTTGCATCTGGTACTATGAATATGCAAGAGGCCATCATCCCTATAAGTTGCATAAACACTCGGGCTGGAAGAGAGTTTTGGCGCGAAGAGCGTGTATGCTTGCTATGCTGGCGGGACTGGGGTAGGCTAGCGCTCTTGAGGTGTCTATGGTGGCACCGAGGTATTGTTGTACGTGGGACGGATGCAGATGGGACTTGACATAGTTTACTGTGAAGCCCAGGTCGTGAAGTAGTTGGATAGTGAAGTGAGTGTGTTGTACACACTGGTTGTACGAGCTGGCTTATATGAGCCAGTTGTCTAGGTATGGGAAGACGTGGATGTGTTGTCTTCTGAGGTGTGCTGCCACTACCGCTAGGCACTTGGTAAACACTTGTGGTGCTGTGGTGACTCCGAATGAGAGTACTTTGAATTGGTAGTGCTGACCGTCTACTACGAATCTGAGAAACTTCCTGTGAGCATTGTGAACGGAAATGTGGAAATAGGCGTCCTTGAGGTCTATGGTGGCAAGGAAGTCGTTCTGGGAGAGCAGAGGAAGTACCTGCTGGAGTGTGACCATGTGAAAGTGGTCCGAGTGTATCTATTGGTTTAAGGGTCTGAGGTCCAGAATGGGTCTTAGAGAGCCGTCCTTTTTTGGTATGAGAAAATACAGGGAGTAAACTCCCTTGTTTTGTTGGTGGGTAGGAACTGGTTCTATTGCACTTTTTTGAAGGAGGGAGATCACCTCCTGCTTTAAAAGTGCCAAATGTTCCTGTGACATTGGGCGTTATTTGGGTGGAATGGTTGGGGGGGGGGGGGGGGGTAGATGTTAGTTCTAGACAGTAGCCTGATTGAATTATCTGTTGCACCCATCTGTCTGAGGTAATGGTAGCCCAGACAGGAAGGAAATTGTGGAGTCTGCCCCGACTGGAGTGGAATAGTCTGGGGGGAGTGGAGGGAAGTCATTGGGTGGGGGTGGAGGCAGAGCGGGAGGTGTTAGTATTGCCTCTGCCTTTGATGTTGTTACCCCTGTAACCGCCTCTTTGGTAACCCCTAGTGAAGGTGGATTGGGTAGGGGCCTTGTAGGAAGTGGAGGCGCTGTCGGAGGAGTAGCCTCTGGTGGTGCTTCTAAAGGAGGAACGGCGAAAGGAGCGCTTGGGAGCTTGCGACAGCAAGGCTCCCATAGATTTTGCCGTGTCTGTGTCCTTTTTCATTTTTTCGAGGGCTAAGTCGACATTAGGGCCAGGGTGTTTCTCATCAAAGGGGTGGTTGAGGATGGAACTCTGAACCTCAGGTTTGAACCCTGAAATGCGTAGCTAGGCATGCCTACGCAAAAGGATGCTGGTATTTATTGCCCTGGAGGCGGTGTCAGCTGCATCGAGTGTACAATGTATTAGTGATTGTTTTACTCTCCTGAATTAATTAGTTGGCCCTATTTTTGTATTTGTCAGGGAGGTGTTGCATTATGGACTCCAGCTCGTCATAATGTGCCCGGTCATATCTGGCTAGGAGCGCTTGGGTGTTAGCCACGCGCCATATGTTGGCCGCTTGGGACGCCGTCCGCTTGCCAGTGGCGTCCAGGAGTTTAGACTCCTTATCTGGCGGTGGAGCCTCACCTGATGCTTGGGAATTGGCACGTTTCCTGGCATTGGAGACTACCAGGGATTCTAGTGGTGTGGGGCTTCTAATGTAGGTTGATCTGTTGGGGCAGCCTTATATTTCTTCTCAATGCGAGGGTTGATGACCTCTGGTGCATGCTTAATAACCTCCTTAAGCATGGGCAGAATTGAGGTGGACCTCTGTGCAGTGTCAAATGTGTCTAAGAGGAAATCCTCCTCCACGGGGTCTGTGTGGAGATCAACCCCGTGGTAGTGGGCAGCCCTATGGAGTAGCTGGTTAAAGCACATTGTGTACTCGGGGGGTGGGGGGGGGGAGGGGGGGGAAGAGAGGAGGGGTCTGGAAGGGTTAAGATTGTCCTGCGGGACGTCTGGGATGTTGTAGTCGTCCCATGGGTCTGGGGAGCCCGTAGGAGTAGGGTCCCCTGTTGGTTGGTTATCCGCTCCGTCCCTTGTGTCGTAGCTAATGTCATCAGCATCCTCATCTGGAGATGGTGTGGGAGAATGATGGGGTGGGGGAGGCGGAGGAGGAGGTGGTGAAGGAATCCTTAAAGGGGAGTTGGCAATGTCTCTTCTTTGTGGTGGTGGAGCTGGTGCAGGCTTGTCCAGTGGTCTTTTTCTGGTGCTAAGCGTCAAATGCCCAGTCTTTGGATCCTTTACAAGGGTTTTTTGATAAGGATCGGGTCGAAACTGTTCATCTGTAGGGGGCAGATCCTTCGGTGCCAATGGTGTCGGAGCCGTGGGTTTTTTAGGCGTCGATTCGGCACTGGTTCTTTGTTTGGAACCGTGGGGTTTAGAAATGTCTTTTGGCTTCCTCGGTTCCGAGGTGGCTTCGAGGCTTGGGAGTCGAGGCTCTTCGGTTTCTTACTCGGCTCCGAGGATTTTATCGGTGCCAAGGAGCCGGTGCCAGTCTTCGGCGCTGAGTGCTTCGGTGTCTAGCTCGAAGCGGACAAGGAAAGGGGCGTTTTCTTTTTCGGTGCCGATGAGAGTTTTTCGGTACCGAGGGTAGGCTGGCTCAAGCCTGAGCCGCCTGAAGGCTTGGTGGGTTTCTTAACCGGGCCCGGAAGTGAGATATGGGAAGCAGTCTCTCTGTGCATACCTAGGCGCGAAGGCGTGACCGAAGCCTTTTTCAATGGCGTGGAGGGGGGTTTGGGGTCGGGGTCGACGTCTGTACTCGCGCCCCTCTGTGCCGGAGTGATGTCCTCGACGTCGGAGTCGTCCGCTTCGGAGGCGCTGACGAGGCCTTCTTCGGTGTGCTGTTGTTCCGGAACATCGACGCCTTCTTCGAAGATATCGGGGATCGAAGTCGACGAGTGAGCCATAGTTCTCCTTGCTCATCAGTCCCGAATCATCATCTTCGATCAGAAGGAGGCGCAAGCTGGACAGTCCCTTGCCTCGTGTTCTTGAGAGAGGCAGAGGTTGCACACCTCATGTAGATCGGTGTGGGGAAACTTCGACCCACATCGAGGACACTTTTTAAATGGCGTCCTTTCCATCAGCCAGGACAGGAGGCCCAGGTAGGCCCGAAGGCCTTCGTCGACTAACGGATTCGAAGACTTCGATCGTTGAGTCGCGTCGAGTGTGGAGAACGCGATCGAGACAATACCGTCGAAAGGGGAAGGATTGCGCACCGAACGGGAAAACTGGAACGGTTCCGAACTGGAGTGCGAAGAACACATCCGAGCCCGATGGCGGAAAAAAACATTGAGGATGGAGCCGAAGCCCATGCGGAATATGATCCAAAGGAGGAGTCACATACCTCGCGACTTCCAAAGACTTTCTAAGAGAAAAACTACTGCAAACATCCGGGCCCAACACCAGATGGCGATCTATGCACAGTGTGTAATCTGCAGCTCACATGCCTCGAACAAGTAGTTTCCTAAATGTGACTAGTGGAAGGATACAAGACAGCCAATCAAGAGGATGATAAATAAGCTAGGCTCTAGGAGAAGGAAAAACACAAGTGAAGGAAGAAAAGCCATCAAATAAGATGGAAGCAAAGGAGAGTGACAAGAAAGCTAATCAATGGTAAGCAATGGGCAGTCTCTAAGCCTAGCCTAATTTTTGGTATGGTCCATAAAACGTCTTTAGCAAACAGACTGTGAAAAATTGTCTGTATGTGAAACTTAAAAATAAAGTGCACTAAAGTGCATTTTTTTCGTTCGAAGGGGGTGGCCCAGTAGCAAATAGCAACCGCTTGCCACTCCAAAAGAAAAAAAACCAAGAGGGGTGGAGCGAGCAATAGTGGAGCAGGAAGGGAGATGGAGGGGAAGTAAACATATGAGTGGCAGCAGCAGCGGGGGGGAGTGTATACATTAGAAGAAGATAAAAAAGAGAAAGCCCAGCTGGGTGGGAATGCAATGAGGAGCTTGGAGAAGGGAGCAACACAGGGAAGGTGAGGATGTGAGAAGTAAAGTAGCATACGAGGCAGAGAGCTTGAAAGCAGATACACCCATGAAGTGCTGGAAAAAAAAGAAAAAAGCAGTTTCCTGATGTAAAAGGAAACTATTAATTCAATCAAAAGATAATAAAGAAGATATGTTCATGGGGGTGGAGGGGAACACAAGAAGAGGAAGTAATACCACAGCATAAAATGCAAGCAAATAAGATTAGGTGAATGTGTGACTTGAAGTGAATACAAACTTCCAAGACGCACCCATTTTCCAGCAGTGGTTTGTTTGGTGTTGATAACACAACAATTAGTTTTGATACGCTTGCTGCATTGTGCAATGGCTCATACATGTGGGAAAGAGAAGCACGCTTCGTCCCATAAACGCGTCTATCTAACTGCTACGAGTGTGTGAGTATTACGTTTGAAAGCAGCAGTACTCTAGCATATAGTGGTCATAAAGCAAGACTTAACAGTCAGCCAGAGGATTTGGGGGGAGGATGGAGTTTGTACATGTGTTTCTCCGGGTAGGTGGTTGGAGGGAGGTAAAAATAATTCTGAAAGTCACAGTAACACATATCATGTTACATAATCAGTTTAAACTGCGTAAATCCTTTCAGAAAAAGAAAACAGAGCGAGGACACATTGGGTGCTTATTTAATATTACCAATATTGCACCACATATCCTTTTCAGCAGGTCTAACAGGTGAGTTACAAGTGCAGAGAAAATGAAATATTGTATTGACATATTTGTTATCTTCTTAGTACATCTACTGATGTATATTATGATGATGATGTCAAGACATTCCCCATGAGAGATGATAGGTCAACAATACTATAAAAACCTGTGAAATCTCTATCAAATTGGAGAAACGTTACCCAGATTGCAGATCCAGATGAGCACAGCACCAGATTCCATCTTGACTGAAGAAGCCTCCTGCAAGACTATGAGGATCTGCGAAGCATTACAATCTGTCTTCACTAACAGGTGCAATGATTGTGTACCCATGTAGATGCAATCTGATGCATTTGTGCTCGAAACAGCTGGAAAGCTATTCCAAACAGACAACAAATCATGTTGTCCTGGTGTGCGCACCACCTCTGAAACTCAGGTTTATTATTTATTCAAATGCTAGGACTAGCATAGTGCTTGAAGATTGTACAGTTAGGGTGTTAAGGGCTTCAAATTGGGATGTTATGGTTTTTCACTGTAAATGTAAAGCTTTGCCTTTTTTTAATTCTTATCTTTTGTGTTGTTACCAATTTTGTGGGCACTAGATTCTGGAGTTTTATGATAATTTTGAAATAAATATGGTGAATTGCATATTCCATTTCTATTGATCTTGAGTGTGTACATCATTAGTGAACAATCGGTTAGATTACCATTGCTCCTGGTTAGAAACCTAAAAGCACTGACGCCACTTCCACTATGTACTGGGTGGGGTTCTGCAGGGCTATAAAAACCTTTCACATTCAAACATTGGGACATTGAACTAAGTTCACTCGTCATCTGTGGGCGTAAAAACAAACCTTGTAGCGCTGAGCCAGTGACTCACTTTATGCAACATGAGAACCGGTTCTCAAAGCTGGGAGGATACAAGGGTCGGTAAGGAATATGCGGCTAGATAGTCTCTACCAGATTACGCATTACAGAAGGTTAGTGACTTGAAAATCTGATGCTTTCACCCACAATTTCCTTACCTTAGAATAAATACCAAAGCAATACCTCCACAGAGGTGAATCTGCAAACAGGCTCAGACTGAAAAGTCCTGAAGGACTGGATGAGCAAAGTGCCTGGTACGCCGGACCAGACTATTAAGGCAGTAGTGTTTTGTAAACGTGTACAGGGATGTCCATGTAGTAGCCTGACAGATGTCCAGGATGTGGAATCTACAACCTAATTCAGTGCTCGCAGTTTTGGTTCTGCTAGAATGAGCACTCATGGGTTTGCTTCTTGGCCAATACGCAGCAGATCTTAATGCAGAGTACAATCCATCTGGAGATAGACAGTTTCTGCACTGCTTTCCTCTTCATCGTTCCTGTGAACCCAACAAAGAGCTAATAGTCCACCCAGTGTTCTCTGGTGCGGCCAATGTAGAACAACAAGGGTGAACACATTAATAAGGTTACAACCAAATTATGGTCCAATTGGAGAATAACAAAAGGTTTGTGGAAGACCTTTTAGAAAACGTATCACTACAGGTGACTTGTACAGAGAGGAGGGCTTGTCTGGCCCGTGCAAAAAACTGAGATGGCGACAGATACCCCCTAACTGTGCCCAGGGAAAAGCCTTGCTGGGCCAATGATAAAACTCTGGATAAATTCATCGGAATCTTCATGCAAGGCGGAACATCTTGGTTCATTTAGCAAGTTTATTTTTAAGGGTGTCAGATGAACACGATAAATAACTATACGAGACATTGGACAGATTATTAATATCATGGACATTTTTTGATTAATGTTTTCGGTAGATTATACAATTTTTAAAGGCATATGTTATTTACAGCTACGGAACAACTAACGATGTTTTAGGATGTAAGATAAGGGGATTATGGGAGTTGTATTTCAAGGAAGGTTTGGGTGGCTCAGGTGGAAGTTAAGATGCAGGATCAAGGGGAGGGTACAAGAAATGAGGGCGGAAGGTTGTATTTAAAGTAGAGCGTTATCGGAGAAGGTTGCGCTTCCGTTTCACAAGATGGGAAGATGATTCCGTTTTAGCAGGTACGTGAGGGACAGTGTCATTGCGTGTGAAAAGTCGAGGGTAATGAAGGAGGCGAGGTAGTGGGAAGGAGTGATTCGTGGTAAGAGGGAATGCAGCTGGGAGGATTTACAAGGGAAGGAGAGGAACGAGTTAAGAGGAGGGTGGGATTAAGTATAACAAAGATGTAGAAACGGAATCATAGTAGGAAGGATGGTTAGGTATGTGAAGGGGGGTTTGACAGGGGAGGTTGAAGAGGTTATGGTTGGGAATTAATGATTGAGGACACAGAATGTGGGGAGAGAGTCTAGTCATCAAAAGGTAGAGGGAAATTGAGCAAAACATATGTGATAAGTTGTTGGTAGCTAAGATAGATGAGTAGTGTAATCTACAAATAAGGTACATTAGAATGAGCTGATGTTTACATATTTGGAGGAATGATTTTTAAAGTATGTCCTATTGTTATTTACAGTTTTCCCTGACGAAGGACCCGTCGGGTCCGAAATGCATTGGGTTACAATAAACTGCTTTAAATAAATCTTGCTTTTGTATTTGTTTTTAGGAAGAGAGGTTCGGATGACCCACCAGAACATGAGAAACTTGGGAAATTCGCAGTTCCTTGCATGTCGATATGTTTAAAAAGAAAGTGAAAGGATGAAATATCGTGCATTATGGATTAAAAAGGATGCAAAGAAAACTAAGGATTAAGTGATAGATGCAAATGCTGAATACTGAATAAAAAATGGCTATCGCCACTGGATTGGGGCTAAAATGAGCCCCATAATTTCGGCCAATGATAAAACAAACCACAACACTTCAGACAAGGATGCAGCAAGGAAGTTAATGTGTTTTGCAGTGCACCAAGCCACAGACTTGTCACAAAGGCAGGTGCACATAGTCTTAGATGATAGACGTCTGGCTGCCATAGTGACCTCAAAGACTTTAGGAGGGAGATCAAAGACTCAATTGCTGCGCTCAATATCCATGCATGGGCCAGCCTGACTGATGCTCATTATCAGCAGGTTAAGATATCATACTCTCCATGTCCAGTCGGGAGCCTTCAAGAATGACTTGGGCCTGGTCAGTCTTCATGATCTTCAGAACTCAGGACAGAAGTGGTATCAGCGGGATGGTGTACCAGAGTCCTGAGCCCTATTTGAGACGAAATGAGTCTCTGAGCAAGAGCAACCTTGGAAACGCCAACCTGCAGAAGTGTAAACATTACTCTGAGGTGGCAAACAGATCTAACCAAGGTTCTCCCCAGTTGCAGAAGAGGCCTTTCACCACCTCAGGGTAAAGATGCTGTTTGAGATCCACAGGGCATTGATGGCCGAGTTTGTCCCACCAGGTGTTGCACAAGCAGGTAAATGTCCTGACTCTCCACCCATGTCTGAAGACAAAGTGCATCCTGGCACAGGGTCCAGGACAACACCCCACCCCACACTGTTTGTTACAGTAGCACATGGCAGTGTTGAACGTGTACACCTGAACCAGGCTCCCCTTGATGGATAGAAGGAAGGCTTTCAATGTCAAGTGGATTGCTCTCAACTCTAACAGGTTGATGTGGAGCTGAAAGCCCGTCTGACACCACAGTCCACCGTTCTTCACCTCTCACAGATGGCTGCACCAACCCAGAAGTGATGCACCCAGAAGTGATGCACCTGTCACTTCATTGGGATCTAGCTGGGGGAAGGGAAAGGCGGTCCTCCACTGGCCCAATCACAGCCGTTTAGCCACCAGTGAAAGTCTTCTGTTTTCTCCAATATCTGGACCAGATCAGAGAGGTTTCCCTGATGCTGCACCCACTGGGCCTTCAGTTCCCACACCAGAGCCAACATAAACTAGCGGGCATGCTTTATCAACAGGATGCAGGAGGACAAAAGACCCAGAAGTCTCAGTCAGTCTTATCAAAATCCAGGATAGAGGCGGAAACATCAGAATCATAGCCTGAACATCCTGGACTTGCCGATCCAGAGGATAGGCTAATTACTGCGCTTATCCAGAACGGCTCAGATGGAACGGAGCGTCTTAGAGGGAGTCAGGCATGACTTTGGCACATTTACAGGTAATCCCAGTGAATGCAGTTGGTCCCCCATAGACTGGAGTTCGGTGATGACTGCCTAGGGCAAGCCCTCCCCCAAGAGCCAGTTGTCAAGGTAGGGGAAGACTGGAATACCCGACAGTCACAGGTAACCTCCAACTAACTTCAAGGACTGAAAATACTTGTGGTCTGCCATGAACCGCAGGTAACATCTATGGGCCAGTAGAACAGGGATGTGGAAGTACACGTCCTGAAAGTCCAATGTTACCATCCAGTCCCAAGGATCCAGGGCAGATAGGACTTGAGCCAATGTGAGCATCTTGAATTTCTCCTTTTTTAGGAAGTAGTTGAAAGGGCACAGGTCCAATTTAGGATGGAAGAAAGTACCAGGAATAGCAACCACAACCTACTTCTGATGTCAGCACCCTCTTGATGGCTCCTTCGGTCAAAAAAGCCTGCACTTCTGGACACAGCAGGGAGAGATGGTCCTCCATCAGCTGATCTGGGGACAGTGGCATGGATGATGGGGTTTTCGTGAATGGAAGGGCGTTACCCCACTGGACTATTTGGAGCACCCACTTTTTCGAGGTTAGGGCTTGCCAGTGGAGCAGGTGGTGCCTAATCCTCCTGCCAATTGGTTGCCTGTCCGTGATATTGAGAGGGCATATTAAAGGTGTCTGGCGGTTGCTGCTGCCCGTGGGTGAGGTTCGAGTGGGTTGGTTTAATTTCTTGCCTTGGGTCTCATGAAGCTTGTGGGAACCACGTCAGCTGTTGAGAGGATTGGGGAGCTTGTTGGCCGTGGTGACTGAGTAGTAATGGACAAGGCTTTTAAACCTACCGTAACCACGGAAGGAGTGTATGGCAGAATGAGGATTGCAGGGGGCCATGGTAAGTCCTGGTGGTAGCCCTACTGTCTTTGAAGTGCTAAATATGCCTTATCGCTATACAGGCGAGTGCAGTAAAAGGGCATGTCTATAAGGGATGCCTGGACATCATCCAAGAAGCCGTTTGACATCAGCCAGGCATGGCGGCAAAGTGCCACCGATGAATAGATCCCTCTATCTAGTGAGTCCATCGTGTCTAGTCCACAACGTATAATGAATGTTGCTGAATACTTGATGTTGGATATATCGTAGGTCAGATTGGCTTGGGCCTACTCAGAGACAAGCACTTGCACAACAGAGTCTCATTCTTTGTGGGTATATTGCCCCAAGAAGCATGTGGAGTTCACAGACCACAGTGCAAGGCTGGTGGAAGAGAACATCTTCTTGCCAAAGGTGACCAGCCTCTTTGATTACCTTTCCGTGGTGTGGTAGGGAATGCACCAGGGTTAACTTTGGACATGGAGGCCGGGATGACCCACCATTCCAGGTTAGTGTGCTAGGTGAGGAAAGCTGAATCTCCAGGAATGTGGTGGCAGCAGGAAATTGTCCTATGCACAGGAGTGACTGTGCAGGGCTTTGCCCAGGCCCCAGGCATGACATCAGTGAGGGCTTCATTAAAGGGGAGGAGAGGTTTTGAATGGGCCGCCGAGGGTTGAAGCACCTCTGTCATGATACTGGTCTTGACCTCTACCAAGGGCAGTGTAAGATATAGGACCTCAGCCACTCGCTGCACCACTAGGTTAAAGGAAGCTCCTCCCTCCATAGCCACACTAGGAGGCGAAACTAAACCAGTATAGCAGGGAAGGTGTCTAGACAACTGGCATCAGCCAGTTCCTCATACCAGCTATCTTCGGGCCAGGGATTCCACAAGGGGGTCAGGATAAACATACGTATCCTCAGATCCACCCCAAGCATATTCCTCTCAGGAGATATCAGAAAATGGAGGCACTCTCAACCGTCGAGTAGTGGTTCGGTTGACGTCAGAGGACACCGTCCTGGCTTTGTATCCGATTCGGGAATAACTATGGGGTCTGCCCTGCCACTGGGCGTCCATGGCACTGGGAACAGACGCCACTAGACCGAACCCTGTTGAAGGTTGTGAATTCACGACTGGGCTTGATCCGGATCAAGAGACTGATCCAATGGGCTTGACTGGCGTGGAGGGCAAATCAGCTGGCTGCAATCCAGTCAGGTTACTGTTCGGACCTGTAGGGCCCTAAGGCGCTCTAGGTGGGTTGGCTTGTCCAATGATGAGGTGCATAGTCTAGGAGCATTCTTTCATGTGGGTGGGTGGGTCACTCCGGCTTTGGAAAATTTAGGGAAGTGGGAGTAGACCCAGATTCAGGCTCTGAGGGGTAGTGTGAGAGCGGGGCCTAGACTTTTAGTCTTATTCCAACACCTGGTCTGATGAATTGGACAAGAGTGGTGAAGCTAAAGAATGCCTTGACTTCTTGGTTCCTTTTTCTTGTAAGACTCGCCTAACTAAGATTTTGACTGTGACGATCAACTAGACCGAATCCATGAGCGGGCCAGGGACTATCCATGCGACTGGAACGGTCCAGAGTTGACCGATGTTGAGCAAACAGGAGCTTTAAGGCACACTCTTGAACCGCCTTGGCGTTCATTGCATGGTAGTCTTGAATGGCCTTGGGAGTCGTGGCCCAGCTCCAGGCACCATAAGCAAACCAGGTGGTGGTCCGTCACAGACATTTGCCAGTGGCAGACTCCACAGGGTTTAAAAACCACAGGTTTCTTAGGGGACATACCTAAGACACACTGGGAGCTAAAGCTTAAACAATTGTAGACAAAGCCGAAAAAAGTAGTCAGTAGATGACTGAGGTAGCCTTTCTGTAAGTGCGCCAACGGCGCAAAAAGAACTCAAGACAGCATGCTGGGGTGGCGTCTATATAGGCACTGCACACGGCACGGATGAGACAGAGTTGTTAGGCGCAATCTACCAGCAAGTAGGGGTACTGCTCAAGGTGTTTCAGATGCAGTCTGATGCCTGAGGAATATTCTAAAGTAAGGATTACAGAGGCTAGAAGTCTCTATCAGATGAAATGCTTCTGGAAAGGTGCAAATACATGAAGAGGAAGGAAAGCCATCAAATGAGAAAATGCAAATGACAGTGACAAGAAAACCAACCATTTGTGTGCAGTAGGCGTACTCTAAATCCACTGAAAGTGTATTGTATAGCCCACAAGAGATCTTGCGCTCTAAATTTTGAGTGGCATTAGCCTTTGAACAGCAGAGCTTGACCGCTCTCAGAACCAGACCGATGCCTGGGGAAATTTCTATAAATAAGGAATCTGCAGAAAATATAATCTATTACATGTTTGAAAGACAACTTTAGTGGTAGCTGAGATTAAACCTGCAGGCATTTATGAACTAAACAAGAAAATACGACTTTATTAGGTTTATTACATAAACAAAATTATGTGGTCAAGAAATGTAATGGCTTACCCGAATTTTCTCAATTTCAGTTTTATTTGAAGACTGCTGTTTTTCAAGTCTTTCGCTCAACTGGGAGCAAATCTAAAAGAAAACATTTTTGAATTCAATGGTAAATTCTGCTCTACTATTACACAATTCTTTGAAATTCTGAACGCTAAACAAATAGAGTCAACACACAAAAACACATAATAGGCTGGTTTCCTAGTACAGTAACTGCTTCTTTCAAAGCCGGTGTGCACATTTCCAACTATTTGCTGACAAAACATAATTATTTAGTTTCCATGGTAATCTATCAATAAAAATTAAACCTGCCATATAGACCACTTTTAAAATTAATTGACCACTAAATATAGAGGTTTGATTTACAAGCAGATGTTTAGGGCACTGTCTTAAAACGGATCTCTTCCAATGAGTTGTCCTGCTCATTGTCCCACTAGCTGCTCTGCCAGCAACTCGCCAACACGTGTCATATTTCCAAGTTGGACTTTGGAAAAGTGGTGTTCATAATCCAGATCAACTCCTGGCCACATTATTGGCCTAGTGCCAATGTACTTGCCAAATCTTCACCTCTCTCCCGTATAGACAAGGCCAAACAAATTCAAGAAGCCATGCCATACACTTAGAGAGGGAGAGTCTTCTTTCTGGAGCAGATCAGACTATCATGCATTGCTGATGGATAGTAAATGTCTAACAGCATATCTCCTTGCGCAGACAACTAGGTAAGGAGCTGATCTTTGGAAGACTCAGCACTGAGATGCTAGGCTGAGAAAGGAAATGGCATCAAAAATAATGGGATTGCCCTGTGTCCATTAGAACCTGGGTACAAAATATTATAGATTACAATGTGTTCTAGCGGGTGTGACAATTCTATTGCGTTAGAAATGGTGCTGGGAAGTCACACCTATGCATAAAAATCAATATATGGTCTTCAAAATACTAATAAGGGGGCGTGGGCCCAAGTTGAATATTAGTAAACCCACCCCAAAGTTCATTACTGGAATAAACACAACCAAAATTATTGTATAGTACATTTAACATCATATCTAAATAGTAGCAAAACGTATTTACTTTTTTTTTTTTTTTTTTACTTTTTCATATGAGGTGGCCATAAACCCAAAAGGATGTGACTTTTGTGATGAAGTGACATGGAGTGAGAAAATAAAATTGACTTTACAATACAGGCAAATACTGATCAACGTAATGGACATAAAGACACATAACCTAAAACATTATTGGCACTTCTAGGTTGGCTGATAAATAACAAAGCAATGTGATTGCAGTCGACGCTTCAACCCTGTGTTTATGTGCAACTGGTTGGACATCACGGCGGGTCTTCCTCAGGATTAACGAAAAAGGTAACCGCCTTGGTGGCAAATGATATTCTAGGATAACGGGAGTTCTTCCACGCCTCAATGGAGTCAAAAAGGTTGTTCACCTAGGTTCCAAAATCAGCTAATCAGAATCCTGCAAGGGGAGACCCTCAATGGGGTTGTTGTTTAAAATATTTGACGCAGGAGGGGGGGATGAGCACAGTATCCCAGCATCGCGGATGTGCTCTCTGAGCGAGCTCCGTCGGCCCTGCACAAATCCTTAATAATCCTACCTTACACCACTCTTTCTGCGGCGACAGCCTTATCCCGGTAAACACCAAGGGAGTCGAGCGGTCCGGTTCCTGAGGTCCTGGTTGTGGATCGGATCACCTACCATTTGGGCTGCGGCGGCCGGGCAGGAACGGAGAGCCAGCGGCCGATGGATTTTGGGCATGCTGTCGCCTGGAGAGGTGTGCGGCTGTCTTGGATGCCCCGGAGGCCTGTGACTAACGAGGTGGGGCCGGAGGTGACGCCGCGGTGCGGACGGGTCCCACTGCAGGGGTCACGACAGCCGTCCCATCGGACCGCACGGCAGAGAGGGGCATGCGAATGGAGTGCAGCCGAGCCCGGAGTCACTGAGGGGTGCATCCTAGAAGACACTGTTGCGGCCCGGCCCGGCTGCCGAACCGGCCCATTGTGTGGTTCGTTTGCCACATACTGCCCGGAACAGGATCGTGCCTGTGTCTCCCCAGGGGCCCGTGTGGATTTGGCAACCTACTCCTGAAGCAGTGTGGGGCTTACAACTATAAATCGCCAGGAGGTACAGAGCCCAGCCTTGTCCCCGCTGCATAAGAGCTTGTCTGCAGTTGGACTGGACAGCGCTGCAGACGGGGGCCTGCAGGTGGAGCGTCACCAAGGCCTGTGGTGACACTGAGGGGTGCATCCTGGAGGGCGCTGTTGCAGCCCGGCGCGGCTGCCTTGAATTGATTGTGGCCTGGACGTCCTGATCGGCCGATTGTGTGGTGCAGCAGCCGTGACTTGCCCAGCACGAGGCTGCGCCTGTGTCCCCCTGGTGCCAAGGTGGATTCGGCAGCCGGAGCCTGAAGTGGTGTGAGGCCTACAGTCGGAATTGTCTGGAGCTGTGGAGCACTGCTGTGGCCCCCGCCGACGACGAATGGTGCTCCCGGTTGCGGAGGCGGCCGGACTAGGTGTTTTTTGCGGCTTGCGGCCGGTGGGGCCCTCCCCTGGTGTGAGGTATCGGTATGCGGGGAACAACTGGGCTGCCTGGAGTGTGCAGTGGCCTTACTGGGAGGAAACTCGGGTGAGCCACGTGTGGAGGGAGTCACACAGCGAGAATTTCCCGAGGGGCAGTCGGCCTCTTGGGTCGACACTTTGCTGATCGTCCGGCGGCTGTAGCCTTGCGGTGGTCCGCACGGTACACGGCGGATTCAACCTTTAGTGTGTGAGAGGCAGATCCTGCGGGAGTGGCCGACCAAGTGTGGGGAGGCATTGGCTGTGTAGCGGGTGGCTGCTATCCAGATCATCCAGACGTCGTTGGTCCATCACGTCTAAGGATAAAACATTTGGCTCCGGCCTGCAGCTTGGTACCCTGGACCAGTTCGCAGCCACAACAGCGCTGCACGCAGATGGTCCTGATGCCGCACCTAACCTGCCAGATAATGCTGCTCTCTTGGAGGCAATGGACTCAGTCTAGGCAGATCCTTGAAACACAGATTGGAGCAGTGGGCTCTGAGGTCACTCGCCTGCGTAAGGACCTTCATAACGCAGCTGACCACATTACTGAAGTGGAGACCAGGGTTTCTGGAGTTGAAGATGCAGTGTCTACATTGCAAAATACAGGTAATTTCCTGGAACAATTGACCAAAGGGCTGGCCCTGCTTGTGGAAGATGCCGATGGACGTTCACGAAGAAATAATCTGCGCTTCATGGGTTTTCCCGAAAATTGCAAGGGTAACAATGCAGGGAAGTTTCTCGCGAACTGGCTTACTACATGTATCCCAGGCGATCTCCTCTCCTCATGTTTTGTAATTGAACGTGCCCATAGGGCTCTACAGTCAAAACCCTCACCAGGTGCCAGACCGCGGTGCCTGATTGCATGACTAACATTTTCATGATCGTGATGTGATCCTGCAGCAGGCACAGCTCAAAGCAGATCTCACATATGACTCGCGCCCGAATCATGATCTTTCCGGAATACACTAAAATGGACCAGCAACAGCGTCAGTCGTTCATTGCCTCCAAGGCACGGCTGCGGGATCTCAAAATTCCATACATGCTGTTATACCTGGCCCACCTGAGAGTGGTCTTCAACTCTCGCACTATCTTTTTCGAAACCCCGGAGGAAGCTTTTGCCTGGATGCAGGAACGACGATCCGTCAAACCACACTCTCCACCACCTAGAGACCCTGATTCATCGACGGGTGATCAGAGCCACACGCAGACAAAACCCAAAGATAGACGCCACAGATCCAGATGGAGGTCCAAAAATAAGGAACATGATGCAGAGCTTGTGCCGCCCTCCAAGAAATTATCTTGTGACTTTTATTGTTCATACTCATGGGGTCGAATGGTGGGCTAATCTTTCCTGTACATTGGTTTTCAGGTTTAGGTTGGGCCAGAGTCATGGGTCTGCTCCACCTCCATCTCCCCCCCCCCACGAGTACAACTTGGGACATGTTAGGGACCATGGGATCCATTGGAAAGTCTGCACCCGCTACCCTGTTGGAGGTGGAATGTATTACTTACTGATGTTACTTCTACTGTTGAGGTATTGGGGTGGGATGGGGGTGGGGTTGACATTCTGGGATTGCCTTGTTATTTTAGATAATTGCTGCGTGGCGAACAAACTTTCAGAGTGCTCCTGTCCAGGTATGTTCAATATAATAATTCACCTTGTCATGGCACAATGGCAGCAGAACCTATAGTGCACTCCTCGGGGCAGCTTCATACACTAGAGGTATGCTTGATAGCGGTCCTTAGACAGGCCAAGCACATCAGTGTTGACGTTCTTCTGCTGCAAGAGACCCATATGTTGGGCACTAAAGCCCCGATATGGCTTCATTCATGCCTTTCATGCAGGGTTTGCCAGGGGCTCCAGAGGTATTGCCATCCGGATCCATCGGAGAGTACCCTTCACATTAGTACAGAAATGGACCAATTTAAATGGTTGATATATCTTTGTACATGGGTCGGTGGCTAGGGAGGACGTGGTGCTTGGCAGTGTTTACGCCCCCTCGCCCAGAGCTTTGTGGATCACCTAGTGGGAATACGGAGTTACTCACGGAGAAGCCTCTCGATAATTGGTGGAGATTGGAACAATGTCATGTCCCCAACCACAGATATATGGCCTCAGGCAGGGGAAGTTGTAGGGACCTCCGATACTAAACTACAGACTCTGGTGAACATGCTAGGATGGGTGAATACCTTGGGGTCCATTACCTCGCAGTGGCTAGCTATACTTACTTCTCCCATACCCACACTTCGTACTCAAGGCTAAATTATATATTTACCCCAGGCACGTTTGTCCATAGGGTCCCTGCGGCGGTGATCCTACCTCTAGGCTTTTCGGACCATTTGCCTGGTTCCATTTAGCTTCTGACAGGTCCTGATCGGCCTCCTTTCAGGTGGCTGCTCTCAACATGGAATTTACGATCGCATGGGTACGACTGGTGTCAACCCGGAATCGGATCCATGAAATCCCACTGCCGCCGAGGCCTGAGGCGTCGCGCGGTGCCTGATGGGGCCCTCTTCCAACCCAGCAGGGCCCGAAGGTGCACCAGAGGTGTCAGCCCGCTCAAATACTTGGCACACCGCCGTGTAAAATTCTGTCATTTGAGTGGGGGTTGCTCCAGCCCTCGGAAACGGGGAGGTCAAACCTGACTCTGGCTCCACAGAACAGTGCCTGAAGCACAAGTTACGTACCTTCGGTAACGATATATCTGCAAGAAACATTAGTTAGTTAAAGATTCCTTACCTTAGAATTACCCCCAGGCATCAGACTGGATCCGGAAAGATTTTGTCAGCAGTACCCCTTTGCTTTGGAAGGTGGCGTTGGTCAGCTCCGTGTCCGTCGTAGTGGTCGCCGGGATGACGTCGCGGCAGCTACTTAGACGCCGCCCTCGCGAGCTGACATCAGTTCTGTACATGACTTTCCGCACCAGAAACACAGAGCCATGCAAGACACTGACCATTGGTGCACAAAACTAGGGCCCTGAAAGGATGTCCTTAACCCTAGAAATCAGTTCCCAGAACGGGGAGGATGAGTGAGGCGGTAAGGAATCTATATCTAACTACTGTTTCTTACAGATAAATCGTTACCGAAGCTAAGTAACTTGTGCATCTGAAAGAAAAACATTAGTTATAGATTCCTTATCTTAGAATAGATACCCCAGAAATACCAACCCCGGTGGTGGGTCTGCGAACTAAGATCACACCAAAAAATCCTGGAGAACAGAACGGCCAAAAAAGCCATATCTCCGGACTTGGCTGTCCAGGCAGAAGTGTTTGGTGAACGTGTGCAGCGATGCCCACATGGCTGCCTGACAGATATCATTCAGAGGCAGTAGTGGCTGCTGTCGCCCTGGTGGAGTGAGCGCGTAGCCCGACTGGAGGTTCCTTTTTAGCTAGAGAGTAACAAGCCTTAATACACTACACGACCCATCGAGAAATGGTGCGTTTGTGTACAGCCCGACCCTTTTTTGCACCCACGAAACCAACAAAAAGTTGATCATCCACCCGGAACGGCTTTGTGCGATCCAGATAGAGGGAGAGCGCACGTTTTGGGTCCAGACGGTGGAGCCTCTTCTTCCTTTGAAGGAGGCAGAAAGAAGGTGGGCAAAGTAATGGTCTGCCCAATGTGGAAGGCAATGACCACCTTAGGAAGAAAGGATGGACGGGTCCTGAGAACCACCTTGTCTGGATGAACAGACGAGAATGGAGGTTTTGAAGAAAGAGCCTGGAGCTCACTCACCCTTCTAGCAGAAGTGATGGCTACCAGGAAAGCAGCCTTTAGAGTCAAGAGACGCAATGGAGAGTTATGAAGCGGCTCAAAGGGCGCGCACATTAAATAAGTTAGCACAAGATTCAAGTCCCACTGAGGCATAACTAAAGGGATTGGAGGTAAAAGATGTATTAAGACTTTTAAGAAACGGTTAACTACCGGGGACTTGAAAAGAGAAGGCTGATTTGGCAGCCGAAGGAAGGCAGAGATGGCTAAAGCTTGATAGTGCTCAGAGCAGAGCCCTGCTGTGCTAAAAAGTGAAGAAACAAGAGTACTTCAGAAAGAGGGGAAGAAAGGGGATCCACAGCCTTTGCTGTGCACCATGCCACAAATTCTTTCCACTGACAGGCGTATACCGTCTGAGTGGAGGGACGCCTGGCTGCCAAGATTACGTCACAAGTTTCGGGAGGCAGGTCGAAAGACGTCAACTGCCGCCGCTCAATCTCCATGCAAGAAGGTGGAGAATGGACAGGTTCAGGTGGAGGACCGTCCCCTGCTGCTGCGACAGAAGATCCTCCCGAAGAGGCAGTCTGATCGGAGGATCGATGGCTATGTTGAGCAGCTTGGGATACCAGACTCTTCGTTCCTAAACTGGAGCCACAAGAATAACTTGGGCCCGGTCGCGCCTGATCTTCAGCTCTCTGAGCAGAAGTGGTATAGGCGGAAAGGCGTACAACAGACCGCAACTCCACTCGCAATGAAAAGCGTCGCCGAGCGAGTGCCGCCTTGGAAAATCCAACACGCAGAATTGCTGACATTGCGCATTCTCTTTGGTGGCGAATAGATCTAAGAAAGACTCTCCCCACTGTTGAAAGAGACCTTGCACCACCTCAGAGTGAAGACGCCATTCGTGATCCATCATGCACCTGTGGCTGAGTTTGTCCGCCTTGGCGTTCAGAGAACCTGCCAGGTGTTGAACCACCAAGGAAATGCCTTGATGTTCCAGCTATGTCCAGAGGCGGAGGGCCTCCTGACATAGGGTCCACGACCCCACCCCACCCCACCCCACCCTGTTTGTTGCAATAACACATGGCGGTGGTGTTGTTCGTGAACACCTGCACTACTCTTCCCAGGACAAAGGGAAGGAATGCCTTCAGTGCAAGACGAATCGCCCAGAGCTCCAGAAGCTTGATGTGAAGCCCGGACTCTGCCAGAGACCAGAGGCCTCTGATCTCCGCCTCTATCATGTGGCCGATCCATCTCAGAAGGGAGGCACTGACCGTTACCGTAGGAAGCTTGAGGTTGAGAGCCTCGGCCACCCTACACAACACCACAGCGTATGACGGTCCCTCCTCCGTAGCCACGGTAGGAGGAGACAACATGCTAAGGTCGGGTGAAGCGTCAAGACCACTGCCATCCACCAGTTCCTCTCTCCAGTCCTACTCAGTATCTAGCTGGTCAGTTAAAGGGTCACCTGACCCCTCCCAGTCCTCCTCATCATCATCCTCTGGGTGCCACTGTTGTTGGAAAGGGACCCCAGGAGTGAACAGGAGCATAAAAACCCCACCCGGCGCCGGGTCTGGCTCTGTGTCCACGTTGAGATGGAAGCCGGGGTCGAACGCCGTAGTGGTGCCGTAGGAAGCGGTGCCGGTGGAGATGTAATGAGGTCAACCGGCGCCGATCCGGATCCAGGCCTGGATCCAAGGGGGGCCAGCGGTGGCGGGGCTGCTGGCAGCGAAGACCTAGGCCTCCCAACTGAGACAGCGGGGCCCGAAGTCGTGCCAGCGCGGTCGGTCTGCCCAAAGATGGCATGCATCGCCTCTTAGAACGTACGAAGCTGGGCGGGGGTCGCTCGGAGTCGAACCTTTGGGCTCCGCATGCCTCGTCGGATCAGCCAACCGACGAGGAGAAGTCGAAGAGCGACTATGCTTCTTTGACTTCTTATGCTTTCACTTACCCGACCCAGAGTGTGAAGACTTTGATGATTTCGAACCGGACTGGTGGTGGCTCCGCGACTGGTCCTTCGACCTCCCTCTCGACCAGGACCTTGAACGGCGCGGAGCCGACTGTGTTCAAGCAGCTTTCGGGACCACTCCCGCAAAGCCTTCGGGGCCATCGACCAACAGTCGGAGCAAGACTGGAGGTCGTGGTCTCGCTCCAGGCAAAAGAGGCACACGCGGTGCGGATCCGTCACCGACATAAGTCGGTTACACAAACCGCAGGCCTTGAAATTGGGCAACCTTCGTGCACCTGTTCTGAGTCAGAGACTTGAAACAAGAAGTCGACAAAAGTCGAGAAACACGTAGTCAAAAAATTACTGAGGTACCGCTCTTCCCGGATCAGCGCTGGCTGGCACGGCGAAAGAAAGAACTGACGTCAGCGCGCGAGGGCGGCATCTATGTAGCTGCTGCGACGTCAGCCTGGCAACCACGATGCAGAATGACGTGGAGCCGACCGTCGCCACCTTCTGACGCGCAGAGGTACTTGTGACGAAAAAACTTTCCGGCATCAGTCGGACGCCTGGGGGTAATTCTAAGGTAAGGAATCTATAACTAACGTGTTTCTTTCAGATACATCAATGTTCCTCACTTGTCTCGTCAATCCTCAATGGACGAGGTGAAGTCAAAGTCTGCTTAAACTTCTTGTGCCTCTCTACTGAGTGTCTAGAGGACCTAGAGTGCGACAAAGAGGACTTGGGGCTCCTGGAGTGGTCCGTGACCTTCTCATCCTCAATCAGGACCAGGTCCTCTACGAAGTCAGGCTTGATGGCGACCAAGTTTTTGTTGCGCTCGAAACACCATAGGCACACAATGTGTGGGTCGGTAAAATCTTCAACTAAGCATTGAAAAAAGAGACCGGGGGGAAGATCTTCTCCAGATCAGTGCTAACTGGCGCAGAAAGAAAAGAACGGTCATCCCCGAGCCTGGGTGGCATCTATATAGGTGACTGTGATGTCACATCTGGTACCAACAACACAGACGTCGCCACGCGGAGCTGAACAGAGCCACCCAATGGCGTGCAAGGGTACTGCTCACGCAAACGTTTTCAGATCCAGTTTGACACCTGGGAACTTCAAACATAAGGAATCTGCAGCTTAAAGTCTATCAGATCAGGATGTTACTATTTACAATAATAGGTTAACGTCAATAGGTTGTGTGCTGACTATTCTTAGTGTCTGATGGGACGTAGCACACCATCTAGGATGGTAGACATGCCCACTGCTGAGTAGAAGTATATAGATTTGTAGGGCAACGGTGGTAGAAAGGTGCTGTTAGCAATGGTAAACAGCAAATTAATGAATTTTAGGATCTTGGACATATTTTTGCTATGTTGGACGTATATGTTAGTAGTATATCCTTACTGTGTTTCGCTATATGATAGTGCATGGTATGTACTGGTGGACAGTGCTGTCATGAGAACTGTTATAATGAACAATATAGCATATATGAGCTGTGCAATGTTCTTTAACAGTGTATTGTTGGAGGAGGTGTATGTGTTATGTGATTAGAGATGTGGGCTGCGAAACACCCATTCATTACATATCTGTGCTATGCTGGAGAAGTAGACCGTGTTCTAGCTAATGTGTCTGGTTGAGGGTTTGTGTGAGGGTCCATGTCTAGAATAGCTTTGTTGAGTGAGAATAAATTAGAAGACCTAGTCGGCGTGCTGTTGTCAGTTCCATCAATAATTCACCTTGTCATGGCACAATGGCAGCAGAACCTATAGTGCACTCCTCGGGGCAGCTTCATACACTAGAGGTATGCTTGATAGCGGTCCTTAGACAGGCCAAGCACATCAGTGTTGACGTTCTTCTGCTGCAAGAGACCCATATGTTGGGCACTAAAGCCCCGATATGGCTTCATTCCTGCCTTTCATGCAGGGTTTGCCAGGGGCTCCAGAGGTATTGCCATCCGGATCCATCGGAGAGTACCCTTCACATTAGTACAGAAATGGACCAATTTAAATGGTTGATATATCTTTGTACATGGGTCGGTGGCTAGGGAGGACGTGGTGCTTGGCAGTGTTTACGCCCCCTCGCCCAGAGCTTTGTGGATCACCTAGTGGGAATACGGAGTTACTCACGGAGAAGCCTCTCGATAATTGGTGGAGATTGGAACAATGTCATGTCCCCAACCACAGATATATGGCCTCAGGCAGGGGAAGTTGTAGGGACCTCCGATACTAAACTACAGACTCTGGTGAACATGCTAGGATGGGTGAATACCTTGGGGTCCATTACCTCGCAGTGGCTAGCTATACTTACTTCTCCCATACCCACACTTCGTACTCAAGGCTAAATTATATATTTACCCCAGGCACGTTTGTCCATAGGGTCCCTGCGGCGGTGATCCTACCTCTAGGCTTTTCGGACCATTTGCCTGTTTCCATTTAGCTTCTGACAGGTCCTGATCGGCCTCCTTTCAGGTGGCTGCTCTCAACATGGAATTTACGATCGCATGGGTACGACTGGTGTCAACCCGGAATCGGATCCATGAAATCCCACTGCCGCCGAGGCCTGAGGCGTCGCGCGGTGCCTGATGGGGCCCTCTTCCAACCCAGCAGGGCCCGAAGGTGCACCAGAGGTGTCAGCCCGCTCAAATACTTGGCACACCGCCGTGTAAAATTCTGTCATTTGAGTGGGGGTTGCTCCAGCCCTCGGAAACGGGGAGGTCAAACCTGACTCTGGCTCCACAGAACAGTGCCTGAAGCACAAGTTACGTACCTTCGGTAACGATATATCTGCAAGAAACATTAGTTAGTTAAAGATTCCTTACCTTAGAATTACCCCCAGGCATCAGACTGGATCCGGAAAGATTTTGTCAGCAGTACCCCTTTGCTTTGGAAGGTGGCGTTGGTCAGCTCCGTATCCGTCGTAGTGGTCGCCGGGATGACGTCGCGGCAGCTACTTAGACGCCGCCCTCGCGAGCTGACATCAGTTCTGTACATGACTTTCCGCACCAGAAACACAGAGCCATGCAAGACACTGACCATTGGTGCACAAAACTAGGGCCCTGAAAGGATGTCCTTAACCCTAGAAATCAGTTCCCAGAACGGGGAGGATGAGTGAGGCGGTAAGGAATCTATATCTAACTACTGTTTCTTACAGATAAATCGTTACCGAAGCTAAGTAACTTGTGCATCTGAAAGAAAAACGTTAGTTATAGATTCCTTATCTTAGAATAGATACCCCAGAAATACCAACCCCGGTGGTGGGTCTGCGAACTAAGATCACACCAAAAAATCCTGGAGAACAGAACGGCCAAAGAAGCCATATCTCCGGACTTGGCTGTCCAGGCAGAAGTGTTTGGTGAACGTGTGCAGCGATGCCCACATGGCTGCCTGACAGATATCATTCAGAGGCAGTAGTGGCTGCTGTCGCCCTGGTGGAGTGAACGCGTAGCCCGACTGGAGGTTCCTTTTTAGCTAGAGAGTAACAAGCCTTAATACACTACACGACCCATCGAGAAATGGTGCGTTTGTGTACAGCCCGACCCTTTTTTGCACCCACGAAACCAACAAAAAGTTGATCATCCACCCGGAACGGCTTTGTGCGATCCAGATAGAGGGAGAGCGCACGTTTTGGGTCCAGACGGTGGAGCCTCTTCTTCCTTTGAAGGAGGCAGAAAGAAGGTGGGCAAAGTAATGGTCTGCCCAATGTGGAAGGCAATGACCACCTTAGGAAGAAAGGATGGACGGGTCCTGAGAACCACCTTGTCTGGATGAACAGACGAGAATGGAGGTTTTGAAGAAAGAGCCTGGAGCTCACTCACCCGTCTAGCAGAAGTGATGGCTACCAGGAAAGCAGTCTTTAGAGTCAAGAGACGCAATGGAGAGTTATGAAGCGGCTCAAAGGGCGCGCACATTAAATAAGTTAGCACAAGATTCAAGTCCCACTGAGGGATAACTAAAGGGATTGGAGGTAAAAGATGTATTAAGACTTTTAAGAAACGGTTAACTACCGGGGACTTGAAAAGAGAATGCTGATTTGGCAGCCGAAGGAAGGCAGAGATGGCTAAAGCTTGATAGTGCTCAGAGCAGAGCCCTGCTGTGCTAAAAAGTGAAGAAACAAGAGTACTTCAGAAAGAGGGGAAGAAAGGGGATCCACAGCCTTTGCTGTGCACCATGCCGCAAATTCTTTCCACTGGCAGGCGTATACCGTCTGAGTGGAGGGACGCCTGGCTGCCAAGATTACGTCACAAGTTTCGGGAGGCAGGTCGAAAGACGTCAACTGCCGCCGCTCAATCTCCATGCAAGAAGGTGGAGAATGGACAGGTTCAGGTGGAGGACCGTCCCCTGCTGCTGCGACAGAAGATCCTCCCGAAGAGGCAGTCTGATCGGAGGATCGATGGCTATGTTGAGCAGCTTGGGATACCAGACTCTTCGTTCCTAAACTGGAGCCACAAGAATAACTTGGGCCCGGTCGCGCCTGATCTTCAGCTCTCTGAGCAGAAGTGGTATAGGCGGAAAGGCGTACAACAGACCGCAACTCCACTCGCAATGAAAAGCGTCGCCGAGCGAGTGCCGCCTTGGAAAATCCAACACGCAGAATTGCTGACATTGCGCATTCTCTTTGGTGGCGAATAGATCTAAGAAAGACTCTCCCCACTGTTGAAAGAGACCTTGCACCACCTCAGAGTGAAGACGCCATTCGTGATCCATCATGCACCTGTGGCTGAGTTTGTCCGCCTTGGCGTTCAGAGAACCTGCCAGGTGTTGAACCACCAAGGAAATGCCTTGATGTTCCAGCTATGTCCAGAGGCGGAGGGCCTCCTGACATAGGGTCCACGACCCCACCCCACCCCACTTGTTGCAATAACACATGGCGGTGGTGTTGTTCGTGAACACCTGCACTACTCTTCCCAGGACAAAGGGAAGGAATGCCTTCAGTGCAAGACGAATCGCCCAGAGCTCCAGAAGCTTGATGTGAAGCCCGGACTCTGCCAGAGACCAGAGGCCTCTGATCTCCGCCTCTATCATGTGGCCGATCCATCTCAGAAGGGAGGCACTGACCGTTACGGTAGGAAGCTTGAGGTTGAGAGCCTCGGCCACCCTACACAACACCACAGCGTATGACGGTCCCTCCTCCGTAGCCACGGTAGGAGGAGACAACATGCTAAGGTCGGGTGAAGCGTCAAGACCACTGCCATCCACCAGTTCCTCTCTCCAGTCCTACTCAGTATCTAGCTGGTCAGTTAAAGGGTCACCTGACCCCTCCCAGTCCTCCTCATCATCATCCTCTGGGTGCCACTGTTGTTGAAAAGGGACCCCAGGAGTGAACAGGAGCATAAAAACCCCACCCGGCGCCGGGTCTGGCTCTGTCCACGTTGAGATGGAAGCCGGGGTCGAACGCCGTAGTGGTGCCGTAGGAAGCGGTGCCGGTGGAGATGTAATGAGGTCAACCGGCGCCGATCCGGATCCAGGCCTGGATCCAAGGGGGGCCAGCGGTGGCGGGGCTGCTGGCAGCGAAGACCTAGGCCTCCCAACTGAGACAGCGGGGCCCGAAGTTGTGCCAGCGCGGTCGGTCTGCCCAAAGATGGCATGCATCGCCTCTTAGAACGTACGAAGCTGGGCGGGGGTCGCTCGGAGTCGAACCTTTGGGCTCCGCGCGCAGAGCCGCAGGAGTGGCACCACCCGCATGCCTCGTCGGATCAGCCAACCGACGAGGAGAAGTCGAAGAGCGACTATGCTTCTTTGACTTCTTATGCTTTCACTTACCCGACCCAGAGTGTGAAGACTTTGATGATTTCGAACCGGACTGGTGGTGGCTCCGCGACTGGTCCTTCGACCTCCCTCTCGACCAGGACCTTGAACGGCGCGGAGCCGACTGTGTTCAAGCAGCTTTCGGGACCACTCCCGCAAAGCCTTCGGTGCCATCGACCAACAGTCGGAGCAAGACTTGAGGTCGTGGTCTCGCTCCAGGCAAAAGAGGCACACGCGGTGCGGATCCGTCAATGTATTTGTAAGAATGGCTCTTGAATGGTTAAAGCCTGGATCTCACTTACTCTCCTGAGAGAGGTGATTGCGACAAGGAAAGCTACTTTCCATGTTAGGAATGGTAATTCGCATTTGTGTAATGGCTCAAATGGGGGACCCACGAGTCTAGTAAGAACAATGTTTAGGTTCCACACTGGAGAGGGTACTCTAAACAATGACAAATGTTGTCTGTTTTGTAGGTAGGCAGCAAGGGCTGCCAGATGTAGTCTTATAGATGAGTATGCCAGATTGCATCTTTGTAGATGCAGTAAATAGCAAATGATCTGCATAGCAAGCTCTTGTAGTGGGGCATGTAGTGATAGAATTCCAGACAGGTAGGAACTGTGAGAGTCTCCATCCGACCGGAGTGGAATGGTCTGGAGGGAGTGGAGGGAAGTCACTCTTTATTAGTGGGAGAGGCACGGGTGTTGTTGTTACCTCGGCCTCTACCTTTGTTATTTCCCCTGTACCCACCTCTAAAATATCCCTTGTTGGGGGATGTTTGTGTGGGGTTTTTATAGGAGAAAGAAGCAGTGTCTGTACTGATTTTTTTGGATGCTCCTCTATAAAAGGAGCGCCGAAAGGAGCCTCGTGTAGATGGAGACTGTAATGCTCCCATGGATTTAGCAGTATCTGTGTCCTTTTTCATTTTTCTAAAGCTGTATCCACAGCTGGGCAATAAAGTTGTTTGTGATTGAATGGCTCATTGAGGATAGTAGTCTACACTTCTTGTTCGAACCCAGAAATGCTCAGCCAGGCATGTCTTCTTAGTAACACACTAGTGTTGATGGATCTAGATGCGGTGTCTGCTACATCGAGGGCACACTTAATTGATGCATTTGTTATTAATTTGCCCTCCTGGATCAAATCATTAGCTTTGGCTTTATATTGGTCAGGCAAATGCTGCATTAGGGTTTCAAGCTCGTCGTAATGAGCCCTATCGTACCTGGCAAGTAATGCCTGCGCATTAGCTATCCTCCATTGATTAGCTGCCTGGGTGGCAACTCGTTTGCCCGAAGCGTCTAGTAATTTAAACTCTTTGTCTGGTGGTGGATCATCACCGGAGGTCTGAGAGTTGACACGCTTTCTAGCATTGGTCAATACCAGGGAGTCTAAGGGAAGCTAACCCTTAATGTAGGTAGGATCATTAGGGGCAGGTTTATATTTTTTATCAATGCGAGGATTGAGAATTCTAGCCCTTACAGGTTCTTTAAATATCTCAGGGGCATGTTTAAATACGCCTTTTTACATGGGTAAAGTTTGTACTGTCTTTTGCGACTGTGCAAAAGTGTCTATTAGGAAGTCTTCCTCTGAGGGGTCCGAATGCATTTGAACACCATGGTACTGGGCAGCCCTATCGATGAGCTGACTAAAGCCAATATTGTCATCTGGAGAGATGGCTTTGTTGGGTATGCATCAGGAAGGTCTGGAGGATCAACTGGGTCATTATAGTCATCCCATGTGTCAGGGTCAGTAAAAGGGTCATTGTTGCCTCCCCCACCCCCTAAATCATCATCATCCTGTGGTGGTGGTGAATATGGGGGAAGTATGGTAGATTTTGGAAGAGAGGAAGATTTAGTAGGAAGAACAGGAGAAGAGGGTCGGAAGGATGAAGTTGCGCAGTCTCTTTTCTTTACAGGCACCTCAGGGATGTGTGGGGTGTCCAATTTCCTCTTCTTGTGTGGAACGCTGACAATATGGCCTGTCTTAGGGTCCACTTGGAGAGTTTTTTATTTTGTATCGATGGGATCCGGCAGAAAAGGTTCTTCCTCTTCGATAGTCGCTTTCAGTGCCGATTTTTTCGGTTCCGATCGGGATTTAGATTTCTGCTCTGGAGCCTTTGAAGGGGCTTTTGGATCCTTCGGCTGCAAGTCAGAAATCTTTTTTGGTTCCGAGTGTTTCGGTTTCGGATCCGAGGCCTTTTGGTCTTTCAGTGCCGAGGCCTTTTTGGAGACTGCGGGAGAATGATGTGCTCCCGACTTCGGTGCCGATGGTGTTTGTGGGACACTGACATGCGGCTTGCTCGGTCCCGAGCCGCCAAAAGGCTTTTCCTTTGTCTTCAGAGCCGGGCCCTGTGGCGGGGCTTCTGAAGTTTTGTTTCCGTCGCGACTGGGGCCTGCAGGCGAAGTCTTGACCAGAGCCTTCTTTTTTTCGGGTGGGGTCGGGGCAGGGGCAGTTGTTCTCACTCGTTGACCTGGAGTGATGTGGTCATCTGAGTCGGAGTCGTCTGCCTCGGAAACGATGTCCAGATCCTCCGAATCCTCTGCCTCCGGAATATCGGGCCTTCATCGAAGATGTCTTCTGGCACCGGTGCAGCCTGTTACGCCATAATGTGTCTTTGGGCCCGGTGATCACTGATAGTCTTCTTGGACCGGAAGGAAGCGCAGGCTTGGCAAGTTTCTCCTCGTGCTCGGGCGAGAGAGGTTGCAGACCTTGTGTTGGTCGCTGTGTGGGAATTTAGCTCCACACTGGGGGCATTTTTTAAATGGAGTCCTTTCCATTATTCGTAGACCCGAAAGGCGTCTATAGGCCCAGCGGCCCGCGTCGATGACCGGAATAGAGTATTTGAGCTAGCGTGTCGAAATGCACGCAAACTAAAACAATACTGTCTAGTTTGCGATGGTTTGCACGTCGAAAAGGTTTGGATAACACGGTACCAAACCGAAGCGCTGAAGTTACATCCAAACCCGATGGCGGAAAAAAACAATCTGAGGATGGAGTCGATGCCCATGCGCACTCTCGTCCAGGGGAGGAGTTACCTATCTCTTGACTACAAAAGACTTCTTACAAGACAACAACAAGGTGCAAGCATCCGAGCCCAACACCAGGTGATGATCTATGCACAAAGTGTGAATTCTGCAGCTCATACGCGTCAAACCTTGTTTTTCTGATGGATACATCTGCCTGTGAATTCCTCACCATTTGAATTGAGTCCTCAAGCAGTCCCGCTCCCAGAGGAGGGTGCTTGCGCCAAAGAATTTGCAGCACAGAACAAGCAAAATGGCCATCCCTCCTCAGTTCTAAATCCAAACAATAGTGCTTTGCAAAAGTGTGGAGGGAGGCCTAATTTGCCACTTTGCAGATGTCTACCAAAGCGACACCTCTAGCCTAAGCCAAAGACGACAACTTAGCTCTGGTAGAACGAGCACAAATGCCTTTAGGAAGCTCCTTCTTGGCCAGGGCGTAGCAGATCTTGATATACAGGATGATCCACCTGGACAGCGTTCTATTGTTAACAGCCTTGCCCTTCATCTTGCCCACATAACCAATGAAGAGTTGATCGTCCAACCTGAAGTCCTTGGTTCTGTCCAAATAGAAGCTGATTGCCCTCTTGGGGTCTAGGCGATTAAGTCTCTCCTCCTCCTTAGAAGGTTGAGGGAAGGATTGAAAGTGGGTGAGGTGATGGACTGCCCCAAGTGGAAAGGAGTGACCACCTCAGGCAGGAAAGCAGCTCTGGTTCTAAGAACCATCTTATCCACATGGAAAGAGGTAAAGGGAGGCTTGGAATTACCTCACCCTCCTAACAGAAGTGACTGCCACTAAAAATATAGTTTTAAACGCTAGAAACCTTAAAGGGCAACTATGCAAAGGGTGAACCCATCAAGAAAGTGAGAACCAAATTCAAATCCTAAAGAAGCATGCTAAAAACCTACCAGAATAGACAGATTTGGTGGAGTGTCATCTGGCTGATAATATACTGTCCACCTCATCTGGTGGGAGAGAGAAAGAACTCAGGCTGTCCTGTTCAATCTCCAGGCATGAAGGTGCAGGCTCTGGAGGTGGGGGTGTAGAACCTCCCTCTGCGACTGCGAGAGGACTTCTGCCCTGTGAGGGAGACGGAGTGGAGGGTGCAATTAGAAATAAAGGAGGTCTGTGTACCAAACCCTTCACGGCCAATCTGGGGTGATCAATGACTTGGGCATGGTCTTGGCGAATCTTACTCAGAACTCAAGGAATCAAGGGTAAGGGGGAGACGCGTAAAGATGCTGTGACCCCCAATCTAACAAATGCATCCCCCAATGCTCCCCACGTCGGATACTGGAGACTGCAGAATGACAGGCAGTGTGCGTTCGTGAGTGGCAAACGGGTCCAACCGAAGAAACCCCCACATACGGAAAATGAGAAAAACCACCTCCGGATGGAGATGCCACTTGCGATTGGCAGAATGCTGCAGACTGTCTGCACGCACATTCAGTTCTCCAGCATGATAATTTGGGATTATGCAAATCTGGTGGTATTAAGCCCAGGACCAGAGTCACAGAGCCTCTCGGCAGAGAAGATACGACCCTACTCCTCCCGGTTTGTTGATGTACTACATCGCAGTAGTGTTGTTTGTTAGGATCTGAACCGACTGACCGCGAAGGGAAGGAAGGCCTTGAGAGCCAAACTTATCGCCTGCAATTCCAGAAGATTGATCTGAAACAATCTTTCCTCTGGAGAACAACGACCTTTTACCTCCAGATCCCCCAGATGGGCTCCCCACCCTAGAGTGAAGGCATCCGTTATCACTGTGGCCATAGGAGAAGGAGATTGAAACGGCTTCACTTTAGACAGGTTGCCTGGAACACTCCACTATAGCAGATACGCTGCAGTGTCTCTAGAGATCTACGTTGTGTTGAAACCACTGCTTGCGGAGGCATCACTGGAAGGGCCTCATATGCCAGCGTGCATGGGTGACCAACAGTATGCAAGAGGCAAACAGACCGAGCAGGCACAAGACCTTCAGGACTGGAACAGCTGCTCCATTCTGAAAATGTAGAAATCAGCCTGGATGTCATGAATTCTCTGTAGAGGCGGGAAGGCACGACTCACAGTAGTGTCCAGTACTGCCCATATGAACAGGTTGTGCTGAGAGAGCACCAGGTGAGATTTGGGTACATTTGTCGAAAACCCCAACTGGAACAACAGTAGTGTTGTTAACTGCAAATGATGCAGCACCATCTCTGGCAACCTTTATTTGAGCAGCCAGTGGTCCAGATAGGGAAAAACAGGAATCCCTGGCCTTCTGAGATGAGCTGCCACCACCGCCCTCACCTTTGTGAAGGCCCGAGGTGCGGAAGTAAGACAGAACGGAAGGACCACAAACTGGTAATGCTGAGACCCCACCATAAAACGGAGATACTTCCAATGCCACTTCAGAATGGGAATGTGAAAATACGCATCCTCTAAATCTATCAACACCATTCAGTCTTCTTTCTTCAGCTCAAGAAGAACCTGAGTCAGGGTCAACATTTTGAATTTTTCCTGTTTGAGGTAAAAATTAAAAACCCTGAATTTGAGGATCAGCCGTAAATGACCGTCCTTTTTGGGTATCTCGAAATACTGAGAGATGCACCCCTGACCCCTTTCTTGCTCCAGAACCACCACGATTACACCATTTTGCAGGAATGACAGAACCTCCTGCTGGAAAAACAGAAGCCCTGACAAGGGGGGGGGGGGGGTGTCAGGGAGGGAGGGAGGGAGGGAGGGGGGGGGGGGACTCCCAGAAGGGTAGGGCATACCCATTCTCTACGATGTTCAAAATGTTCAAAACACGGAGATCTATAGTAAAAGACCTCCAATGCTGTAGAAAATGGGACACCCATCCTACCTGCATGTTCTATGATGGTGGAGCTGCTTCCCTACCACAACAGCTGAAGAGGCAGAAGAGGAGGCTTGTAGTCATGCAGCACTTCACCGACGACCTCTGCCCTTTACCCTGTAGGACCTGTGCACAGGATTTGCCTGCTGCTGCTGTGGTTGTTGCCTGGAACGAAACTGCAAGTTTCTCTCAAACCACGAAACTTGCGGAACTGCCCAAAGCTCCTGGGTTGAGTTTGAAGCCCCAAAGACATTGCTGTAGCTTTGCAGTCCTTAAAACGCTGCAGCGGCGAATCCGCTTTAACCCCAAATAGGCGAGACCCATCAAAGGGCAAATCCGGACCGACGAAGCGGCTGCCCGTCTCATGCAGGATCGACCGACTGATGCAGTCTCATAATTAAATTCCAATCAGCAACACCAGCTACGTGGTAATTGCTCATTCTCTCCAGGCTCCCATCTTGGAGGTCAAGCCTCTGACATTCATGCCACCTTAATTAAAAGCGTGCACGAGCAAGTGCACACCGAGGGACTAATGCCCTGATCTTCCAGGCCCCTTGCTGCGGCCTTCCTTTAATTCAGACGCCACTTATAAACGGCCACTCATGATTATACTGATGCACTATCAGGCACCAAGCACCCGCTGGTTGCTTTTCCAGTAATTTCACCAGGTATCGGCTTCATTCATGTTTCCCAATTCTTCTTGCTCACAACCATTTTGTCCTGATGATGATCTCAAATCAGTGAGATCGAAACACCTTCGACCCCTATACAAAAGAAAGGAAAATGCTTCTGTTCTTGGCATGTAGAGCTGCAGATCCACACACTTAGCATTAGATCACCATCTGGTGTTGGGCTCGGATGCTTGCACCTTGTTGTTGTCTTGGAAGAAGTCTTTGTAGTCACGTGATAGGTTATTCCTCCCTTGGACGATAGTGCGCATGGGCATCGACTCCATCCTCAGATTGTTTTTCGCCATGTTGGGAAATGATGGAGTTAGTAGAAAAGAAAAAGGATGTCCATGTGTATATATCTAAATAAGACAGTACTGGAACAGATACAGGTCCCGGGGAGGCGGGTGGGCGTGTGTGGATCTGCAGCTCAGCATAAACCAAAGGAAATGATAGACGGAGTGTTGAACATTGCAAGCACTCACCCCCAGTCAACTGATCTGGGTTTAATCCATCACCATTCTTTAGCCCACTCTGCCACCCCAGTTCAGACATGGCCATATGCAAATCAGTCTGACCCTGTGCCTCATGGGAACAGTCCAGCCCGAACTGCCAAGCCATGTCTTCCTTGGACCGGAAACAAGCTTCCTAGGACCGGTTTCTGGCATTTCAGCCGTCTTCAGCCAGGCTTGCTTGAATCCAGTGGCAAAGCGAGCAAGGGACTCACGTCTGAGCATACCCTGCCAAGTTATGGCGAACAAAGCAAAAACCAAAGGAAATGATGGACGGAGTGTTGAACATTGCAAGCACTCTCCCCCAGTTTCCGGTCCAGGGAAGACATGGCGTTTTTATACCAGTGTCGTTACGGCATCCTGTTGTTCCATAGCTAGATGTACAATAACTTTTTTTTTGTGGTTCTTTTCGTTTTTTTCAAACTCTACATTCACCTCCACCTCTTTAAATTGTACACTACGTGCATACGCTCTTACACACGCAGACAGCTGCGACTAGGAGTAACAAAGGAGGCATACCATGATAACACTCGAGGTGAGCTCAGAGAAAAGATTTTTTATCAGTTGATGATTACTGTCATGGACACAGGGCAGAAGTAGTGACGACCTTTTTACTTTTTCAGTTCCTCCATTTCTCAGTACAGACGTTTCAAACCTAGAGTTACCGTTAAGCCTCGACATCTTAACTACGCGAGTCCGGTCCCTTCCTCATTTGAGTCCGGTCCCTTCCTCATTTGAGTCCGGTCCGACGCTTTGAGTTTAGACTGCTAGATACCCCTGGTTAAATCTCACCCGCACTTATCACTCTGTTCTTTCAGAGAAACCCAGCTACCAGTAATCTGTCTGAGTCGGGTAAGCACGAGAGACAAAAGATTTTTCGATCTCAGCTTGCTATACACTGGTCTGTACGGTTATACTGCCCTTACTTGCATGTATTGTAATGTGCTGTACCTGGAGAAAGCCATACGTTTGGTTTATTTCTTACCTTTACATGTTAAATCAACAAAAACATTTTTTAAAAAAACAAAAGAAGGCAAGAGAGAAAGAAGGCAAGAAGGATGGAAGGAAAGAAGATGAAAGATAAAAAAGAAAGCAGGCAATATAGAAAGGTGGCAAGACAAAGCAACAAAGAAAAAGAAAGAAGGGAAAAGAAAGAAAAAAGGTAAACCAAGAAACCAGGAAGAAAAAAGAAAAAGGCAAGAATGAAGGGAAGAAAGGCAGTTAGGGTTGGCAAGATAGATAGAGCTCACTGATTAGTTCATATTCAAAGCTTTATATTGTGAGCATCAGATAGCAGTAGTCAGATTAAAGCCACTACGAAAGGCCTTTACAACAGCATTGGCAGGAGATGGGATCTAATAAAGCTGAAATGGGTCATTTGCGTCCTATCACATCAGGTTCTAAGGCCCTAAATAGAAAGGCAACTCTAAAGTAATTATAAAGAAAATCTAAAACACTGACACTGAAGGGAACTATATTGTGTGTGGATTTGCTTCTTGTGAAAGAGCAAAACGCAGTACTCAAAGTGAAAATGGTCCGATCCTACTGAGATGTCATGCAGTTTGGGTGAGGACATGTGGGTCAAACCTTTGATGAAAAGCATCACAACCAGTGACTTAAACAAGCGAGCTTTGTCTAGTAAACCCGGAAAGGCTGAGAAAGCTGAAAGATAGCCCATATTAGTACCTCCTGCAAGACTTTGTGGGGCTAAAGAAAGAACTCTCAAAAGACCAAAGAGTTGCATGTAAGAGGTCAGTGTTTTGGGCACCACACCAGGTAATGAATTTCTTCCGCACAGATGGACTTTGTGGACAGGCGACTGGCCGTGATAATGACCAACCACCACACACAGAAAATAAAATGCATTCAAGTATCACCATTTATCATTCATGTAGGTTGTGGAGACTCTGATGCAGGACCCTGCCCTGTTTTTGAGAAAGGTCTTCCCGAAGTTGTAACCTAATCGGAGGACACATTTTTAGAAGCTCCAGGTACCACACACTCCTGGTTGGATTGATTAAGGTGACTTGTATCCGGTCCATCATGATCATCAAGACTTGTGGCAGGAGAAAGCAGTGAAAACCCATACAGAAGTTCTGCGTTCCATTCCATCTGCAATACGTCTCTGAGCGAATATCTTTGCGGAAACTTCAAACCTCAAATGTTTATATTTTACATTGTGGAAGATGGTGAATAGCTCTAGTCAGGGCGAACTCACTGGTCAAAGAGGCCCTGCGCTGCCTTGGGATGGAGGTGTGACTCGTGGTCTGCCAGACATCTTCTGAGTTGGTCCGCCTGGGTATTCAGCAGTTCCACTAAGTGGTGAGTGACCACAGAAATGTTAAGTTGGTCTAGCCACATCTGAGAACCACATGGTGGTTGTGTTGTCTGTGAGGAGCAGTACGAGTCTCCTTTTGATGAATGTCAAAGAAGCTTTAGGGCTAAATGAACCGCCAGAAGCCCCCGAAATGTGATAAGGAGCAGGGCCTCTTATCCCAACTCCCCCAGATGATCTTCGAAGGCAGCAGCAATAGGTCTGGTTTGACTGTGAAATCTCAGTGGGGAAGGTAGTGGGCCTGCGGCAGGTCAGGCTGGCGAAAGTAAGCCACCAGCAGAGCCTGCACTGTCTCTTGAGATCTTAACTGATTGGGAGAGGCAGCCAGAATGTTGGACCCACTGAGACCAGAGAGTCTACTGCATGTGCCAAGTGGTGTGGAGAATGAGGAGGATACATGAGGACAAGAGACCAGTAAGGGTCAGTGTCATCCTCACTGAGATCCCAAAGCATTATGATCATATCCTAAATGCCCAGGACTTGTTGCAGTGGAGGAAAGGCTGTGATTCCACTGTGCCTGGAACTGCCCACATGAGTGGAAGCTCCTGCATGGTGCTCATATGGGACCTTGGGTCATTTATTGTGAATCTCAAAAATGTCAGGAGTACAGCAGTCAGGAGGTGGTCTAAAATAGACTGTGGTGAGGCCACCTTCAGTCGCCAGTTGTCGAGGTATGGAAACACATGTACACCCAACTTCCGAAAATACCTCAAAACTACAACTTTTGTGAACCTTTGAGGAGACAAGGTAAAGCTAAAGAGAAACACCAAACTTAAAATGGTCTTTGCCTCCTTGAATCACAGGTAACACCTGTGGCGCTGCAGGATGGGTTTTCGTAAATACACGTCCTGTAAGTTCAAGGGGACTTTCCAGGGTTCAGAGTTGGAAGGCATTCAGTCGGCAGAGGTCTAATATAGGCCTAAGTCCACCATTGTTCTTCAGAACAGGGAAGCAACATTAATAGCACCATTTCTCTCTTTCAGAGTCTGAAAAACATTCATTCAATGCCACCTTTGCAGAGGAAAGGTTTTACCTCCTACACCAGGATTGCAGAGAGCACCTCCGAAGGGCATTATGGTACGGGAGAAAAATGGGTTGGGGAGGAAATGAAGGGAAGGGCATTACCCTTGTTAATAATCAAGATCCATGTGCCCAACATGACTCGATCTCCAGCTGGGGATGAGATGTTGGATCCTATCTTTTGCTGGCCTAGCATGGGCCGTTAAGGGCAAACTATAGTGGCTTGGTAGTTGGTGCAGCAAGGGAGAAGGAAATGCAAGACTGCAGTCCCTGCTTTCCTGCATGACTCCAACCAGCATTGTGATCATGCCTCTAAAAGACTCTGTTTACTGCTGTCAAACCAGTCGGTGCTGTCTGTAAGTAAGCTCCTATTGCAGTGGTCTTCAAACTTTTTAATCTGCACCCCCCACTCCCCATCAAGTGAAAAAATAAAAATCATTGGGGACCCCTCTCAGAATTTTTAACAAATATTCAGTTAAACTGGCAATGTTCAAATAGGTCTCTTACTTACTTAAACATTGCAGTTAAGTTCTGTTACAGTTTTAAGAATACAACCAAATATGTGTTTACCAAACATACTATTCTGGTCAAGCAGGCCTTACTAACAAGTAAAAATATCTACAGTGTGATTATTAGAACTGGGGTTTTTTAAGAATATTTGGAGTCTCTTCCCTTTTACCAAATATTCCCTAGCTAGGATATACATGACAAAAGACAGCTCATTTTCTTCAACTTAAAACAAAGCACTGCTATCCGCATAATGCTTCTTTAGGCTAGGCCTGCCCCCCACACCCCTGCCCCTGAATCACTTGAGGCCTCCTATTTTGAAGAACCCTGCCCCAGTGGAAGCACTGAATTTCTTTAACTGGAGAGGAAATTGTTTTGCAGGCATTAATAGACTCAAGGATGAGGAAGTGGTGCAATGATCCTTGAACCATTCGAGCCTTTGATCGGCAGAGCTTTGACCCCATCAATGGAATATTAATTAAGGATGCGTGCGCAATGCAGGAAAACCCAAATGACCCAGTCCAGGCATGCTGTCTGAGCACAACACTGGTAGCTATCCTGGGTTACGTATTTTGCTGCATCCTGGCTGCCCTGTATCATATTGGCCAGTGAGGCCCTAGGGTCCTCAGAGACTGCCGGTAACACATCGCTGGCCATGTCCCATAATGTATGCATGTACAAACCACATCAATTGATCGGAAGGCCAGGCTAGCTATTGAAAACATTCTCTTCACAAAAGAATCAATTGTTTTGGGAAAGAATTTGGGTCGACCTTCATTGTCAACGTCTGTCCAATCAGGCTCTAGTGTTTAGGCAGAAAGCTAGGATCACCAGGATCAGGTCTATGTCCCCTAGCCACAAATCCACTGACTGGTGGGCATGAACATCGGTTGGCCTAGCTAGCCATCAAACCATTGTTAAAGAGAGCCTCAGTAGAAGAAAAACAGTAAGAACTTTCCTTTTTGCCACTATTGTGGGCAACAGAAATTCAGTGTCTCAGCTGCTCTCCAAATGACCACCACGAAAGAGGTACTGTTTTTTTGCCCTTGTGGTGAGTCCAGATGCAGTTGCAGAGCATGTATCTGGCACACTTGCACTATGCAGGACTAGATACAAAAGCATAATTTGTTAAATGGTGAGAGAGAAATCCATCCCATCCCCATCAGCGTCCTGAGAGCCCTCAGTGTGCCTTGTGTACTGGTCAGAAACAAGCAAAAAAGACAATATAATATCTGCTGATAGCGGTGTAAAGGCAGAAGTCTTGGATTTGAGTCAGGCTGTATGAAAATGAGTTGCGCTTTAGTAATTTTCTAGCGTGGCACAGATTTCGAATGCATCGGCACAAGGCTCAACATCAGCAGCAGGAACAGGGGTGCACCTTGGATGCCGGTGCAAAAGTCAGTACTGAGACTGTACCAGTCCGACGCCTGGTGCTGAGGAAACAGGTAGTAACAGGGGTGGACCTGCCAGCAGAATGCCAACTGGAGACGCTTGTGGCTCCATGAGGCATAAAAGGATGTCGGAGGGAGCATGAGCACATCAAGAATCTGCAGCATGGCATTCACTATCTGCTGCAGAGTCGATAACAGCCCAGGAAACTCGAGGCGCACACGGAGCAACTGCAGAATGGCTTTGGATGGTGGGGACATCGAACGAGCGTGCTCTTTAGCCATGTAGGTCCATGATAAACATCTGCTTTCTTCAACCTCAGCACAACTTGAAAACTATTATGTTAAGTGGGGACTTATTGGTATAGCTCACGTTGCAGAGAGTTTTGAAAGACAGAAGACTGACAAACTTGGGAGTGGAACATGCAGAAAGTAAGTGACATCAGCACATAGCAGTGAAACTTATGTGATTCTGTTCTGTCACTTGCTGGTCAGTGCGGAGTCACCAAGGAGAAGCACAATGCCACCTACCAACATACTAGTGCACTGCTAAGGAAAATCTTCAGATCCAGTCTGACAGCTGGGGAGATTCTAAAGATGAGGAATCTACGGTTATAAGTATCCATCCGAAGAATACATATTAAATCACACTCCTTAGCTAACCATATTATTCACCTATTTGAGTAAGTCCAGTTGGCAAAATATATACTATGCATTTTAAAGACAAAACAGTCCAAAGAACACCACAAAATAATGATTAAAGTGGACTGTTTAGAAATCCTGAACAGTAATATAACTCAGAACACTGCATAATACTGAATACATAAAAAATGAACCCCCCCACACACAACAGAGGAGAAGAGACAACAAACGGCTCAGATGCAAACACTGCAGAGGATATTATTACAGAACAAGAAAGTGGGGGAAATGTACAATGCTAATTGTCCTAACAGGCATTTATCTAATCAAAAGAAATATTCCACAAGGTTAGCCAAGGAGAACATTTTTTCCAAACACCTCAATCCTCTTATACTACCTATTCACAGGGGTTGTGGGTTATGCATTGGGGTTTACCTTGCTGGTTGGAACCTGAACCACTAGGCTCTCTGGGGTAGGGTCTTTAGTGAGATAATCTAGGTCGCTAGGCGCTAATCTGACGTTTGGCCACCTGCCTATTCACCAGTGGGCAAGAACAAGGCATTGACCAAGTACCTATCAGGGTGGGCAAGAACAGGGCAATGACCAAGTGCCTATCAGGGTGGGCGGCAAGAACAGGGCATTGACCAAGTGCCTATCAAGGAATCAGTGAGAACCTTGTTGAAAGAAATCAAGGACTCAAGACTGGCTAGCCCAGACTGCAAAATTTCTGTAAGAAAGTTATTATTGGTCTCGAGTGATGGCAGCTGCAATATCCAGACCTCAGCTGCCCGTCGGACCACTACTGCAAATGATTTACTTTCTTCAGTTGGTGCTGCAAGTGACAAGTCCAACCCCATATTTGGAGAGTATCAATCATACTGGACACTCCAAGTATAAAATTGTCATCATTATAATGATGGGTGAGATCACCGTATCTCTTCCCATCATCATCTCTTTCTGGTTGTGTACCTTGTTCAGCATCAGAGCCTAAAATATAATGGATTCAATAAAGAGATTTAAACCATAAAATATAATGGAGCCTCTGCTGGTGAGTCGGCCCAGGTAGAGGACTTAATATAGACTCTGGCTATATTTTGAATGGTCGCGCTCTAGTAATTTCACATGGCGATATGGGTATAGATTGAGCTGAAGCCAGTTCGGGGTCAGACATTGGAATCCACACTGGATTCTCTTCCAGCACCAGGGACATTGACGAGGTACAGGTCCTGGAGTTGATGAAATTAGTTTATGACCAACTGATATTGTGATCCCCTAGAGTCTTCTCTCTGGATATGGAGTAGTGGGATGGGGTTGAGTCACAGTTCACTATATGTTTTAGCTAGGACTTCAACTTAGATTTACCAGAGGACTTACACCGACTCTTGCACGAACGGTCCCGAGACTAAGAAGGAGTCTGCACCCGTGGCCTGAAGAGGGACTCCTGCAAGGGCCTCAACTTCTTATGTATAGAGAAGTACAACTTTGCTTCTTGGTCTCAAATAGCCTTCGGGTACATGAGGGCTCACTTGTCGCACAACTTTGAGTCATGTCCCGAGCCCAAACACCTCGTGCAGGTCAGTGACTGACATATGTTCAACAGTTCTGGCATTGTTTGAAACCTGTGGGTTTTAGAGGAGGCACTATTCAACATCACGCTTAATTTTGCTTTTAGGAATCGTTGATAGGCTGACAAATTTGGGAGCGGAGCTCCAGATCCGTGTTGAAAGGCATGAACGGGAAAGAACCAACGTCAGCTTGCAGGGGTGGTGGGTATATGCGGCTCTACTTCATCACGTCTGGGGTGGTATGGAGCAAATATGGAGACACACAGCGGTACCTAGAGGCATGCAGGAGCATACCTGGAAAAAGTTTCTAGATCCAGTGTGGTACCTGGGAGTATTCCAAGTTTTAGAATCTGTGGTTGGAAGTACCCATCAGAAACTTTAAATTAGCAATGGTATGGGTAGCTACAGCAGACCTCCTTCAAACTCCGCTCTTCAGAAAATCACTCCAAACTGAACCAATCAGATAATCCTATGATTGAGAACAAAGAACTCTAACAGAGCAAAATAATTAACTCAAGAAGACTAAACAATGGAAGGGCAATGCAATATCTTACCCTTCCAAGTCACTAGCTACACAGGTGCGTGCGTGCGAGCGCACACACACACACACACACACACACACACACACACACACACACACAGACGCGTGCTCCCACACACACACACACTCTACGCCCCTCCCCCAATAGCCCCACTACTAACAGTACATCCAATGAATAGATGTAAACAACTGCAGACCTTCTAACCAATTCTAATGTTTATCAAACATTAAATCCAGTAAACCGATATTCTAGTCTACTGTATGTTGCCCAAAAGTGGCTGAAAACTTGTATGTTGCCACAACAAAAAACATACAAATACATTCTCAATTCAAAATGTTACCAATATGTTAGTAGATCTTTCCAAAAGACAGTATCACTGTATTCTGCGTTAACTAATGCTTAGAACATTGAAAGTGGTGAAGCCACAGTGCTTTATAAAATCTTTCTAAACTGTTTCAATAGTTCATACTAAAACCCTAATTATTTCAAAATACTCAAATTGCAAATCTTTCATGTAAAGAATTCATGAACACATTCTTATAGATATGTGCACGTCAGCTATAACATACCTGTTTATAATCACCAATGATAGAGCTGTTTTTCTTAATTTCGGACTCTGCTTTGTCTAGTTCTCTACGACACATTTCCTTGAGCTGCAGGAAAAATATGACTTTAATTATTGTATTTGAAATTTCAACTGCCGGTTGATGATAAATTGCATAAACTGGCACGGATCACTTAGCAATAATTACAAAAAAATAAAAGAGTTGACTTATACATTTTAACAAATAACCAGAAGATTTACACAATGTATGCATACAACAGATTGCTGAAAAAGTTATGATTCTCTACCCCTGCCACCAACACGTAAATAGGTAGTTTGTGACTGGGTAGAGATCATATACTTCTCATCAGTACAAGCATTTCGGTGGCATCACCACAGTGAATAAAGTGAAATTTTGAGTTGCATTCCCATGCTGAGGTACGGACTCCTACAACTTAGGCCAACTTGTAATATACTATTCAATTAAATGGGTTATGCTGCCAGCCTTAAATGACAAACAAAGCAATGAAGCCTTGGAAGTTCAGGTGATTAAGTGGGACATGGGTGGTGAATTACCCTACCCAGGGGGCCAGCCAGTTTTCATCTGATTACTGCCTTCCTTGATACAGAGATTTTCGAGACAAACAGTTTACCTATAGCGTAGAAACCAGTTAGAATATGCAATGTGAGGGCATCACTGAACATATGGGGGTGGGGAAAAGGTAGTGTACATTTCAAGGCAATATACATTAGCTTCTGTACAACCCAAACTTTCAGTTGTTCTCAGGTATAAAGTGAACTAAAGTTCGTAAAGTCACCTTTGTCTTTTCTGTTGGCAAATTGGACAAAGTTGGGATTCACCATGTAAGGGCCACTGTGGCGTATCACAGTAAACTTACAATAGTTAAAGGATATAATGTCCAGACAGGAAATTTCAAACAAAATGTAAGCATGAAACAAGCAACTATCAAGGAAGCACAAAGATTCGAGCAGGAAAAGAAGAGGAAAAAACAAAAAAAACAAATGACTAGTCAACAATGACTTGAGCTGTTTTAGCTCCAACAAAACCTTGTTCTACCTCAATCTTCGTCCTGATTTTGGGTAGTATTTAAAGAAACTGTGTTCTGGTAACTGACAATTTGAAAAAGCAGTTCTGATGATGAAGAAACAGCATAAAAAAGGTTTTCACTTTCAAACTTTGAGGACTAGAACCACTCCGGTGCCAAAGTGACAATGATTTGTCAAGAACGACACTGGGCATCAAATCAGCTTTTGAACAACCCTGCAAGGGGGGCACCCTATTCCAGTCAATCAGGTGAAGGATATCTTATTATAGAAGCTTTTAGTCCTGGAAACGTCAGTGGGTACTGGGCCTTATCCATGGTGATCACTGGCGTTTTCCACTGGTGTCACAGGGAATATAGAAGATAAAAAAGAGACCGCTCAAATAATTTGAACCCATGTGGCAGAGTATCTACAAAACAGGCTTTAGACACTTAAAAATAAATAAATAAATAAACACTCTAAAGTAGAATTGGATGCAAGTATGCTGGTTTTAGTGGTTCAAATAGTTTACTTTGAAAGTTAAAGTTCCAGTACCCACTCAAAATAGCCACTAAGGGATCCAGTGATTGGTGAAAGGGCCAATTCACTCAGCAGTCAAGAGTTCCAAATTATGTTCAATGACAAGGTTCATGCAGGGAGACCACCAGTGCTGTGATTGGACTTGGCGCCCACAGTAGGTTTTATGAAGCAAAACATTTGTGGAACTTGTATCTCTTGAACAGCTGAAGGTTTCGGGTTGTAAAGCATCCTCAAGAACTTTGGAACAAACTAGTAGCCACTAGTTACAGAGAAACTGATTTTGGGGTCAGTGCTATACCACATCTTTAACCAGGCCCCTTTTAGACTATGATAAAGATAACAGACAGCAAAGTTGTTAAGGTAAACTGCTGTTTCAATTCAGTTCAATTAATTCTTCAAACTGCTCCACATGTAAATGACACAACAGGCATTGGGTAGCCAAATAAAAAAAGTATTTTAATTATAGTTCAGTAAAGAGTTCAATGTGCTAAGAAAGTACTTAAAAGGTAGTGGGTGGCAACCATATATACACATTTTTACCACATTAGGCTTTTTCAAGATCACACTATCAGCACTGAAGATATGTTTTACAGTCACATGACTAATTCTTGGTCAGCGCCGGAGGCTCGGATTATGCTGTACTTTCTCCGCTTTATTTTTACAGCAGCCATTCAAACTAACATTAAACAGCCACATTTCCCATGCAAACTTGGGAATGTGGAAAAAAGGGAAGACAGTCCAATTAACAGTTCATTCTGATCTCCAGCCAATGAGGGGAGCTGTGTGATAGTCCCTCGTCTCTACTCCTCATGCCTCTTTCTTCATTGCTCACAGCTGTTATGTTGTGGGCTCCAGGTCCACATGCTGAGGAAAGATGGACACTGACACCGTGGCTATCGTTATTCAACTGGCCACGAGCACGTGCACTCGGGCCCTTTTATTAGCCGTATCACATCACTAGTGACACCGGCGGTGAATGGGTGGGGGGTGTGTGTGTGTGTGTGTGTGTGTGTGTGTGTGCCCACTCCCATAGGGCAGTGGTTACTAAACCAGTGCCTGTCGAGACACTAGAACGTGTCTCGCAGGACACAACATTCCTCCAGAATTTTAATAAAACAAAAAGCTCTCTAGTCCACCCTGTAGGGATAAACAGTAACAAAATATACACCACAGGATCCATCAGATTGTCGGGTCAGGCATCAGGAGGACGGTGGACAAAGACTGGTGACTTCGACTGTGGCATGATGATCTCCGCAGGTATTCATCATTTAACCTGATTGGTTCAGGACACAAACTCTTGCAGGAAGAGGTCATCTGCGCACTAGTAACGTGCCGGTGTAAGCATGTCCTTTAGTTTCACGTAGCTTCCGTCCGCTGACCTGGATGATGGTATGTGGTGTGTAACAATAGTTCTTTAACTGGGTGCGTCAAGATCATGGTGGGAGTCTATGGTGAAAGTTCACTGGATGACTTCTGGATCACCTGAAGCCTCTCTTAGGCTGTCTTGCTTTGTGCGGTGACCAGTCAGTGGGGCAATGTCTCTTCCAGCTCTCCCGCTTGGGGAGGCCCTTCGTCGGGCTTGCCACGGGACTGCTGGTAGGCTGCGATGGGTCTGCGTGTGTGCCGGCTGGGGGCAGCTGCAAACCGCCGATGAGCCAGTAGCCAGTCACTCGCACAAACCTCAAGGGTGTATGGGTGTTGGTCAGGACATGCTCTCTCTGCCGCAGTTCAGGTGCAGACCCGGTTAGCCGGTAGCCTCTGAGTCTTCTTGTTGGCTAGTTGGGCAAAAGTGTTGGACTCCAATCCATGTGTACCCGAGATGGTGTCTGTGGACGCACTTGATGAGGACTGGCATGGTAGCGTTGCCAGCCATGTGGTGAATCGAGACAACGGGGGGTGATGACTTGCCTTGATGGATGCAGGTGTCTAGTCTGGAGTCGATCACCTGAGGCAGGGAGTGGCCAGGTATCTCCGTGTTCTCTGGGGACGCACTTGCATCCATGTACTTGCACTACTTGAGCCGTTGGGACTTTGATGACGGAGGAGTGATAACCACGCTGAGGAACGTACGACTTGAGACTCTGTTCGTGCAGGCTGTGTGGCTTACTCTCAGACTCCCGCTGTGCGGTTGCCAGTTCTTTCTCTGGTTATCCCCCTCTTCCCTTGCTGTCGCTGTGTCAGGACTCCCTCCTGGTGTAGCTTGGGTTTTCTTCATCGTCTGGCCCTGCCACTCACAACTTCCCCTTTTGACCCCTGGTTGTCCGATTCTTGGTGTAGACCCTCCGGTTACACTTCCACATATCTTGCAGAGTGCGGTGTCAGGCACATGGCACTGATGACATACCTGCCATTGGGCCTGGACGACAGGTGGTGACGATTAACTAGGAGAGGAAGCTTCTGGATGGACGTCATAGCCACATGATTGCCTCTTCTGGATCTTCTCTTGCACCTCTGGCATTTGCGGTCAAGAGCAGGGATGTCACACGACTCCGACCGCCAACACTCAGGCTGGACGGTCTCACTGTGAAGTGATGGGAGCAACGCGGTTTGCACGTGCGGCGGCTTACGTGTGGTTCTCCCTTGGTTCTGTCGCCAGGGCCGTCGGTCCGCCTTGGTGGCTGTCTGGTGTCTTTGGAGGTGTTCTTGGCTTGTGGTGCTACGAGTTCTCTTGTTTCTCCTCCCGCTGTCTTTGACACACCTCCGTTTGTCCAGCTCTTTGGGGTGACACGATCTTCACTCTTCTTCTGCTTCTCCTCCGGGTGCAGAGACATGCACCGTGTTCTAACAAGGCCAACGGGCCTATTAACTTCAATGGTCTCCGGACCATACAGGCGAAAATTCAGTCGCTTTTCTCGGCTGCATAGCGAGCAGCCATTCATCTTGGGTGCTCCTTCTTCAGGCAGCTTCTTGACGCACCTACTCTGGGCGTTCCCTCTACAGGGAATGACTTCCACGGGCAGAAGTGAGCTAGTGGTGACGGCTGGCCACTTGAGATGTCCGACTCACCTCTTGTCAGCCTTGGGTCACTGACGACTCCTGCTTGAGGAAGTGTGAGGGAGGACACTGTGCTGCGTTTGGCCCACTCGGGGCTCCGTTGAGGCGATTGAGATTCTTCTTGATGCCTTCAGCATTTCTCCTTCTCTTCGAGGAGCTCTTGCTCTCCTGGGCGCATGCCCATGGAGTCAAATTTGCTGGCGCAGCCTTCTGCGCATTTCTGACTTAGTATGCTCAGTCTTCTTCGGGCAGTTGGCACTTCCTTTTCCTAACTTGCGGTGGGGCCTGTTCACCACCGACTGTATGCACGCCCTTGGTTGCTTGAGACTTCACTGAGCTGGGGCAGCTCTGGGCTCCTTGGCAACGAACGTCCTTGGGTGCCCTGTGCTGGGTACGGGATGTGGTGAGGAATCTGTGGGCGTCCTCTTCTGGCACCTGGCGTGCCTGTTCTTCCTCCTTGCTATGGTCGTTCACCTCCTAGGCAAGTGATCCTGCTTCCTTGCTGGCGTAGGCGTCCGACAGCCACTAGGTGTGTGTCACACATGTGCAGCTTGTGTTTGCGGTGGGCTTTGTTGCCTCGGGGGCTTTCCGTCCTTGGCTCCACGTGGGTTGCTGTCAGTTCTCTGAGCCGAGGCAGCGTTGGATATCTTAGTTCTATTTCTCTCAGCAGGGGTTTAGGTCCTCCTATTCAGCCTGCCAGACGGTCCACAGGGTGCAGGCTGTGTTCACTTCTACCCGAAGGCTGCTTTGGGCTTGCAGTCTCCTGGGGCTGTCCTGGACTCTCTGTAGCTGCATCTTGCTTTGAGGCGTGACTGGGCAGCTTTGGGCTATTTGAGTGCTCTGTGCTAGGACAGCACTATCGTCATTACTGCAACATGTTCGCCGGCTGGCTGGTGTGGAACCACTTCTAGTTTCCCTTTTCCCCCTTTGATAGTCCTCCGGGCTTTGCAGTGCACTTGGGGGTGTTGTTCCCGGGCAGTCATACAACTGTATCTCCCTTCTCGGTTACTGTGAATTGCAGCAGCTATCCTAGTGCTGCCAGCCGTTTCTATGTGACTCACTCATTGTCTACAAGTGTGGTAGGCCGAAATGTCCACTAGGTGGCTCTCAGTCTTTGGGGTACTTGGCCTCTCAGTAACACCTCTGGCCTGCAGCATGCCGAGTGTGCTGCTACTGCAGGCCTCCCAGTGGCTAATTGGTTATTATGTTCAGAACTCCCAGGGTTGGGGCAACTCAAGGCAGGCAAGGTGTGGGAATGCGCTTTGGCGGAGGATGCAGAGGAGACAGATTGCGCTGGTACGGTAATGCGGTTCCTCATGTACCTTTTACCATTGCCATTGCGTCCGTTTACTTGTACTGTGACTGGTTACTGTGGCTGCGTTACCACGGGTGGCCACCAGGTGGCAGTGCAGCACTGCTGTTTTGCCTGTCTTGGCCGTCCTCCTTTGATCGGCGGGCCGTACAGCCATTGCCTTTAGCGTGGGAGCCTACCCTTGCTGCTGGCAGTACTCTGTGGAGACAGGTGTAGTGTTCACATAGTTGTAATGCAGGGCTCCTTTGTCCACTGCCCACGAGTGTCACTTCATTAAGTGAATACGGTACCTCGCCGAATGCAGTGGGGCGAGGTGCCGCTAGATGGCGCGGTCGGTGCTCATCGCCTTCCTCACATTCATCTCTCTCTCCTAAACCGGGGTCGCGCAAGGCTGAAGCTGCAGACGGGAGCTCTCCTTGCAGGTGCGGCTCACTTCTGATGGCCACTGGACTGCCACGCCTCTCCCCGTGCGCAGCTGAATTCGGAGCCGTTCGGCGACAACACCTGACACTGGGCTCGGACTTCTTGCCAGCAACAGCAGCCCATGGCTACGCGCCTACCTCCAGACTGCCTTGATTTCACGAGGAAGGTAGGGGGCACAGTAGGGCAGTGCACCTGGGCTCACTTTTCTTCTGCTGCCCGATCGACATTGCCGGGGCGTCTTCAGTGTGATTTTTTTGGGCAGTGAGGGAGGGCTGCTCGGCGCAGGCCGGCTGCAGAGCAATGCCTGTCTTAGGGGTGGAAGGACCGCTCGTGGGTCCTGCGCAGTGATGAGCGCCGGGCTCCTTACTTGCGGAGGTGAGTGAGCGTGGCGGCGGCTGCGCCGTGAGCATGGCAGGGACACTCACGCTTCTTGTGGCGTTCCAGCGGCGGCTGCGGGGGCGCTCATCCACTTCTCCAGCATCCGGAGCCACAGTGAGTAGGAGACAGCCAGTATCCATTCCTCCCTTCTGAAAGGCAGATGGCCACTTGCGAGGCTCGCCCTCCTCGCAGGCCTGGCCAGCGGACCCTTCCCTCCTCACGAGGGACAAGGAAACATGACTCAGCAGGCACGCGGGATTGGCTACCCGCCTCGTCGCCAAATGTTATGTTATGGGCTCCAGGCTCACATGCTGATGAAAGATGGACACTGACACCGTGGCTATCGTTACTCAACTGGCCACAAGCACGTGCACTTGGGCCCTTTTATTAGCCGGGTCACGTCACTCGTGACAGCGGTGGAGAATGGGTGAGGGTGTGTGTGCCCACTCCCATAGGGGAGTGGCTACTAAACCAGTGCCTGTCAAGACACTAGAACGTGTCTCGCAGGACACAACAACAGCCAAGATAAGTAGGCTTTTTCCTCTTCGCTGGTCGCATGTTAAAGGCATTGTTTTCACACTGTGTATGTTGCAGATGCTTCGGTTTCACGCTACTGCGAGTGTTAGGTTACCTTTCCACGGCCGTGGGAACGTTCTCGCTCCTTCGCGGCCGTTGTTTCTTTGTGGTACCTCTCTGCAGTGTGGTTCTCCCGCGCCTATGTGGCCCGCAACATCCAGTCCTAATTTCTGTCATTCCTGAGTGATCGGAGCTGCGCGCCACCGGCCTGAGCCTTTTGCCCCCTGGAGAGCGAGGCCCCCCCACGGAGGTCTGTACCCGCCAGGAGGCCGCAAATTCAGTGATTTTTTTTTCCAGTTGATGCCCTATTCAGGTTGTGACATGTTTACGCCCAAATAGAGAGGCTCGTAGCACATATTGTAGGCCTACAGACCTGTGGGGACACACTCCCAGGAGTGCCTCCCTTATTGATCGTGCACCGGGGTGTATGTAAGTGTCCCCGGGTGTGATCCGTGACCGGGAGACTTGCCCCACGTTATTGGGCTGACACCCAGCCCCCCTTACAAATGTATATATCCGACAGCCTATGTGCTGCGTGCTCTGTAATCAGCGCTCACCTTAAGCGCATGGGACCCACATAACTGGTACCTGCCAGTTAGCCATGTTCAGTGAGTATATTGGCAATGGAACCCTATGACGAGAACCAAGGTAAGGAGGATACCCTGGCTGACTTTCCTTGGGATGACAGTTTTTATGAAGCGTTATAGGGCGGTGTCGGAGTCCATGGCGCCCTTAGAGGAACGCCTCTCTCAACGAATCGAACAGGCCTGTGTCAAAATTGCGGCCCTTGCCCCGGGAGTTCCCCAAACATCTAGTGAGGGTACCCCTTCTGCCTCCCTTGAGCAGGATGGAGTTCGGGCGAAGCTCCCTCATGAGGCCGGAGTGGACCTCGATGTCTTTGCCAGGCTTAAACAGGCCTTCCTAGCTAGCACTGCCTCAGGCCCCACTCCCCCTCCATCTTGGATCCCTCGGGATTGTTTAATGCACCGCCCCCCACCCGTGCCCCGAGAACCCTGAATGGGGAGGTTCACAGGGACACAGATGAGGGCCCCACCCAACCCTGGTTACCTTCTCCCACCCCCCATCCCTGCCCCTGGGGACCAAGGATCATGCTCGGTCATGCTGGATCCTGAAGACATCCTTCACCCAATATCCCCTGAATGGGCCCAGGCAGAGAAGATGGTAAACTATGTGGCCGGGCGCATTTGGAAACCTTTGGAAAAGGAGGCAAGCAACTCCTTAGAGCCGAATGCCCCCACCCTTCCTTAGAAGGGAAAGTGGCCATGACCCCAGAAATTGACCCATGAATGCCACCTTCCTCCAAACATTTGTTAAAGATCCTAAGAAGGGGATTGATAGGTCCTGTTGGGTGTGCCACGACAAGCTGTTGGACACCTTGGGTTATAAAGATATTGGATATGGCCGAGGAGGCCAAGGCCTCAGGCTCTGTGATATCACCGGACACACTATCAGCCTGGGTACAAAGGGCGGTCATTTTCTTGGGCAACGCGAACTGTGCACTATCAACTGAGCGGTGCTGCTCCCTGTTCATTAAAGTCGACCCCAAACTGGGGGACTTAGCGGACTCTGAGGGGGGCTCTATTGCGCAGGGGGTCTCTTAGGGGAACCCTTTACAAAGGATTAGTGAAGTTTGTTAATACGTTTGCTTCCTTAGAAAAGGCGCAGCCTTCCATGAAGCGAGTCTTCACAAACCAGGTTTTTACAGGAGGCCGGCAGAGGTAGGAGCCGCTCGTCCGGCAGCCCAAATAACCTACACCCTCTGAGGGGACAAGGCTACTGCCAAGGCCAGTTTCAGGACCAGGCCAGTTTCACCAACTTCTATCCCACCAGAGGACGAAGTTGCAGCAGAAGAGGTGGCAGAGCCTCAGCTGCTGCCATTGGCCCGGGTGAGTGTTCTCCCTTCTTCCCTTGTAAAAGTAGGGGGCTGGCTGGCAAATTTTTTCCCAGCTTGGACTTCCAGCACAAACGATGCTTGGGTGTTGCAGGCCGTGTGGGGTTATCAAAAAATGTTTTACGACTCTTCCTGGCAAGCCGTCGCTCCTCAACCGCTCCGGTTTCTGGACAGCGAGAAACAGTTGGTTAACCGAAGGGGCCTTTGTTTGAACAAACCCACATCCACGGGCTGCATCAGCAATATCTTTTTGGTTGACGAGGCCGACGGGGGCCAGTGACCAGTTATTAACCTCCAAGAGTTCAACAAGTAGTTGGTTTACCACCACTTCAAAATGGAGTGAATTCACCTCTTGCAGGATGTGCTTCTTCCCCGGGATTGGATGGTGCTTCTGGACCTCAAGGAAGCCTCTCTCTCAATTCCTGTGTTTCCTCTCACTGGCAGTTCCTACAGTTCCTCTGGAAGGACTTTTTGGACTCTCTTCCGTCCTCATCATTGCGTAATGCCCACACTGGATTGTTCGCCAACTACAAATGGCAGTGGATCTCCTTCAGAGTCTAGGATTTGTAATCCACGAGACTAAATCCCTCCTGGTCCCGTCCCAGAAGGTGATTTTTGGGGGTTTCTTGATAGACTTTCAAAGCTACTCTCAGCCTCCTGTATCAAAAGATAAAGATCCAACACGAGTTGCGGAGAACCTTGAACAAACAGCGAGTTTCACTGCGATATCTGGCCCTGGTGATGGGCCTCCTGTCATCTTCGATCCAAGCCATATTTCCCGGTCCCCTACATATAGGGCCCTACAACGGCAAAAAGCCACGCATCGGAGCAAGGGTATGTCTTACTCCCAGATGGTAACACTGTCGGGGAGGCGCGTGCCAAGCTCGACTGGTAGTTGACCAACATGGAGGCCTGGAATGGTCAGGCAATCTTTGAATCGGCCCTGGACATCATCATCTAGTCAGACGCCAGCAGGTGAGGTTAGGGTACCAGATGTGGTAAATTCCCCACAGGAGGGTCGTGATCTCCTTATGAACAACAGTTACATACAAATTGTCTCAAACTGTTGACAGGGTCCTTTGCGGTGAGATGCAGGACTAAGAACTGTGCTGGCATGCGTCCTTCTCAAGATGGACAACATATCGACAGTGCGATATACAAATCACTTAGAGAGCACTCGCTCCAAGGCCCTCACTGATCTTCTGGCAGTATTGCCATTGATCATCGGATTTCGGTCATGGCGGAGTATTTGCCAGGCCACGCTAACCAGGCGGTAGATATCCAGTCCTGCAACTTCCGGAATTAGAGTCTGTGGAAACTCCACCCCACGGTGTTCTCCTCCCTTTGGTAGAAGTGGGATCCGTTCTCTATAGACCTCTTTGCATCCAGGTTGGATCACCAGATGCCCAAGTTTTTCAGTTGGAAGCCCGATCCCCTGGCGGCAGCCACGGATGCGTCCCTTTAGGACTGGTCATGAGAGAATGGCTATGCTTTTATCCCGTCTGCGATGAATATGAGGGCCTCGGCGCAGATAAGCCATCAGAAGGCGGAAGTGGAGATCTCAAGTTTGGTTTCCAGTTCTTCTGGAACTTGCTTTGGATTTTCCATCCCTTCTCCCCGGTTGTCAGAGATTCTGCTCAATCCAGATCACCAACCTCACCCTCTTATACCAGGGGTTGGGGGGGGGGGGGGGGGGGGGGGGGAGTCTGGTCGCTCATGGCATGGAGGATTACAGGGGATGATGGTCAATACCAGGCCTTTCGGACGCGGCTGAGGAACTCGTCAACAGCCTGGGCCGATAGCACGGTCAAGTGCTACAGATCCTCATGGAACCGTTGGGCTAACTGCCAAGCCAGGTCTTCCCTGGTTCGGAAACAACCATTTTGGGACCAGTTTCGGTGTAACACCCCTCATCAACCAGGCAAGCTTGAATCGAACGGCAAAATGAGCAAGGGACTCACGTTTGGGCATACCCTGCCAACCTAGGGCGAACAAGGCAAACCGGTCCAAGGATGCTTGTTTCCGGTCCAGGGAAGACCTGGCTTGGCAGTTCACGCTGGACTGTTCCCATGACGCACAGTGTCAAGATTGAATTGCATATGGCTCTGTCTGAACTGGGGTGGCGAAGTGAGCTAAATAACGATGATGGATACAACCCAGATTTGTGACTCGAGGAGAGTGTTTGAAAAGTTTCAGCGCTCTGTCCATCATCATCTTATGTTTGACCCATCGCATAAAAACAATGGATTGTCTCGAAGGAGTCAAATATACAGTTAAGAGAAAAGTTGGCCAAATACTTTGTTAATATGATCCCTCGTAAAAACAAAATGGGTAAATTGGGATTATCCCCAAGGCAAGTATACTGTTTAAAAGCCGATACACTGCAGTATGTCTTAAAATGAAGTCTGAACCTTATGATAAACAGCCAGCGTTTTAAACCTGGTATATCTGAAATAGACTATCAATCAGGCCCTACACTGTTGGTGAAGTGCAGTCAAAAATCATGTGGTCCGGAAACAGATAAGATAGCTGCCATTCAGTCCTATTCATAACAGCAAAAAGTTGATGTCCAAAAGAAGAAAGAAAATAAAGTCACAAAGAAGGAAGGGCCATGCCAGCCATATCACGTGGAAGCTGTAGATACTGTATGGCACAACTGGGTTCCCAGTCAACTAGTCTCAACCATTTTAAAGAACTGTTTGAAAAGATCTAATGGTATAGACAGGAAGTAGTACAAAACCAGAGGCATATGATACGATGTTGAGTCCGTGTGATCTGACGATGGATGCGAGCGGGACCATGTAGATGTTAAATACGGTGGGGCTGATGGAGAATCCTTATGGTACTCCGAAAGGTGGTCACTTTGGGTTCTGAGAGGTAAGGGGGGGGGGGGCGGGGGGTGAGAGTCTGACGCGCTGCTTTCTGCGGGAAAGGAATGAGCGGACCCAGCTGAGGGCCTTATTCTGGATACCTGCGTCGTAGAGTCTGCTGGCTAGGGTGCGGGGCGAGACTGTGGTCCAGGAAGATGAGGGCCACAGTCTGTTCTCTGTCGAGGAGGGAGAGATGTCTGTAACGGTGAGAAAGGCGGTTTCGGTGCAATGATTCTTCCTTAAGCCTGATTGGGCAGAGTCGAGGATGCCGTTTTATTCTATGAAGGAGGTGAGGTGGCTGTTGACTGCTTTTTCCATAACTTCGCCAGGTATGGGAGTAAGGAGATCGGTCTGTAGTTTTTGAGGTCGGTGGGGTGCTCCGAGGGTTTTTTCAGGAAAGGGTTGATCTCGGCGTGTTTCCAGTAGTTGGGGAGGAAGGCGGTCTCGAAGTAGCGATTAATAATTCGTCGAAGCTCGGGGGTGATGATGTCTGCAGCTCTGTGGTAGATGTAGTGGGGGCCCGGAGTGGGTTGACTTCATAGTATTCAGGGTGTCTTTAGTGTTGAAGGTGGTCCAGCTGTTGAGTGTCGGCTGTGTGTTGGGGGGAATGGCAGGTGTGGGTTCCCCGTGGAGTTTGTTGTCGTCAAAATTGTCGCAGATGGTCTTGATTTTGAGATGGAAGAAATTGCTGAGTCTGTCGTAAAGGTCCTGAGAGGGTGGGATGTCTGTAGTCTCACTGTTGGGTTGGACGAACTCTTTGATGATGCTGAAGAGTTCCTTGCAGTTGTGTGCGTGGGTGGAGATTCTGTCCTCAAGTGCTTTCTTCCTGGAGTGTCTAAGGAGGTTGTGTTGTGCGGTAGCAGCTGCTTTGAAGCTGTCGAAGTCACATGTGGTTTTGGAGTTCCTCCATAGCTTTGAGGAGTCTGCAGGTTTGTCTAGATTCTCGGAGTACGGTGGAGAACCATCTGGTTTTCGTGGTGTGGGGGGGGGTGGATGTTTTCTTGAGGGTGGCGATGGTGTTGGCGCAGTCTGTGATCCAGTTGTGTAGGTTACGAGCGGTGGTGGTTGGGTCGTCGTCTGTAGCGGTGGGAGCAGAGCTGCTTAGGGAGGCGGTGAGTTGGTTTGGAGAACTTGTTCCAATTACTGGGCTGGAGCTGGTGAGGACTTTTACGGGTGATGTTGGTTTTAAAGATGAAGAGGCTGCAACAATGGTCCGTCCAAGGGAGTTCGGAGGTGTGGCTGAAGGTGATGGAGTTTTCTTCTGTGAAGATGGGGTCGATGGGTTGTCAAGTCCCGAATGCTAGTAATTGTGTTCTTAGATAGTTTCTCTTTAGTCTGAAAGGAGAGGAGTCAACCCAACCTCTTTGCTGTTCTCAAAGCAAAAAGCCTGTTTGACTGCCATCTTTTATAAGCTCTATTGTGAACCTCCTACTATAGTACCATACGAGTAATAGTTAATTGCTCCAAAGCTTTCAGTTTTATGAGAAAGACCTTCAACCAATTTCTTAGAATATTCTAGTTCCAAAGACATGTGCTGCTATGTCTCTATTCCTTTTGTCACACTGAATCATATAGCTAAGGACAGCTTTCATTGCATACCAGGCTTTTTAAGCAAGAAGCCAAATGTTGATTCTCTGAAAAATAATCCTCCAGACAAGTCGTCCTATCATTCAGATATCACTTCTCCTGCAGCAATTTGCGGTCAAAAGACCACCTGGAAGGAGCAACAATGAATAAAACTGGAAGTCTCTGATGTGAGAAGTTGGCCTGATGTATGATGTCACTAGTTCTAGTGTACACCTTATATCAGTCCAAACAACCCTTATGGTGATTGGTTGTAAAGTCCACCTTATAGACCAGCTATCCTAGTGGTAGCATGGACAAGAGCAGTCTTAGGCTAAACTCTGAATGGCATGTGAAGCCAGCTGTGATACCATATATAATCCCTTCGAATACAAAATGAAAGGACACCACAACAGATATATATAAAATAAAGTGTATTTATTCTAGTCAAACCCTCAGCACTCTTTATGAGATTCGAGGTAAGTACAACACAGTCTTATTTAAGTATACATTAAGTCACACAGGTAAGTAATACAGTTAGGCCCTAGGGGCCACGCAAACCATATACTAAAGAAGTGGTATAAGGACCACTGTCACGGAAATAGAATAGGCCTAGGCCTAGGGAATCGCTGGGGCTACACTACACTACCAACAGTTAGGAAGTGGGAGGCCCGCGGGATTCAGGTGCAGAGTGGAAACACTTGCGCGTAATGCGTATAGTCGATAGAAATAGTACAGTTTTGAAATAAGCAGTTTAAGGACACTTCTGAAGCAGCTAGAGAGTCGAGACTCGGAAACTAGACCCTAGGATAGTCACTACCCTTGTGCGCACCGAAGTACCCAAGTTACCTAGCCCACGGGCTGCGGGTGCATAGGTGTGAACTTGTGTCGGGTTTCGTCGTGGACTTCTATGGATGCCTGAAGGAAAGTTGCTGACAGGCAGTCAGTGAGGAGTGTCCGGTGGATCCCAAGGCTGAGATCCACAAGAGAGGATACCTGCAAGCAGAAGGGACAGAGTCAAGGTCACTAGACAGTGACCACGTGGAACCAGGAAGGAACCAGGCGATGTCGTGAAGATTGCAGGTGAAAGGTGAAGCTGGTCGCTGCAGCCACGGGTACCAGGAGACGTCGAGGACGACCAGGACCAGGAGGCGAGCTGTCCCACGAAAGCTCTTGCTGTCGGCGGCGAAGTCGAACTAGGACTCACCAAGCCTTGGCAAGCGGAACCCACGAAGAACGGAGGACTTGCTTCTGGTGCAGACCAGGAAGGTCTGGGGTGCTTCTCTTTTGCAAGGAAGCGGGAGCCAGTCTGGAGGAGCCAAACCAGCGGTGAAGATTTCAAGGTGTGTCGTCACAAAGGCAGCTAGGCAACGGGCAAGCAACCGGACAGACGCGGCAAGCAGGAAAATGCAGAAGGGCCCCACGCAGGACTCGTGGAGTGTGGGGGGCTGATCTTCGGTGCAGATGGTGCTTGGGGTTGGGGCTTCTCAATCCCCGGTGCACAACTTCGAGGGTACCTCAGAAGCTGCGCTGGAAGATACTCGCCACTTTTCCCAGGTAGCCGGTCCCACGTCTCTCATCGCCTCGTGGAAGTCAAGGCTCTGGTCGGGCTCTGCAGTAGGTCCCTCATAGAACTTCAGCAAAGCAAAGGGTAGTCTCTTGATGGTGCCTGTTTGCACAGGGTAGCCACTCCTTGGTCACAAGGGAGATTCTTCAGTCTTCTTCTTTCGTCGAATGTCGAAGGTCCAGAGTTTCTGTTCAAGTTGCAGGTTCAGGATAATCTAATCTCCTGAGGCCCAGCTACCACTCTTATCCAAATCTGGGGGGCTGGGTTGCCTGCTAGGTCACGCCTTATGGGTGGGACCTGGGAGGGGGGTGGTTACACCCCCTTCCCTTTGTCCAGTTTCGCGCCAGGACTGGGGCTGGAGTGCCCCAGCACCGGTTTGAACTGGACTATGCATGGAGCACCTTGTGTGCCCCAGGCAGTGTCTCGTTTCATTCATCCCTCCCTGCCCCAATACACCAAGGCCTGTCTGTGGTGGTGCTCGCACCTCCCATGGCAGGAAACCTATTGTCCAAGCCTCCCTTGCCAGGATCACTCCCAGCAGCAGGAGGTCAGACTTGTGTCGTGGCAGCAGCATCCATTTTGTGATGCTGGGGCTCTGGTTAACTTTAACCGGGTAAGTAGCTTACAACAGGTCTTCTCCCTCTAGAAGGGAGGGATAATATCCTCATCCCCAGAAATGGGATGGGGGTATTATTCCAAAGTGTTAGACACCTTACACGACATGTTTTGATAAAGCCAAACCATAGTTACCATAACCGTTTAAGATTATAAGGCACTTTAAGAGTATATGGTAGGCTATATCATAGAACATCTATAAGGACATGGTTCCGAAAGCTGCAGACAGGCTCAGCTCATGCTAGAGCACCATCTCACATGTTACCAAGCACTCTGCCTCCAGGATTGTTAAGGCCTGCCATAGGAGTGGCTGATAGGTACACATGTCTATATGTAAGATAGGTATAGGAATACTACACCTAAGCAAGGGGTGATTACACAACCTTGCCCCAGCTGAGTGATCAGCCAGTTGTGTCATAATGGAAGGCCAGACCAGGGGTGGCATAATACATGCTGCAGCCCCTGGTAGGCCTAGGGTACACCTATGCCCTGGGTACCTAAGGTACACTGTACAGGGGCCAATACGGTGATCCTATCCAAATGGGTTATGCACCTAAAGTACATAGTATCAATTTGGAGAGAGAACAGCAGGGCTGTGGGTCTGATTAGCAGGCCCACAGCCACATCCAAGTCGAAAACCAGTAAAGCAAAAGCAAAAAGTGGGGGTGAACATAGAAAGCAGACCCTACTCTCCTACACAACCCCCCCAAACTTAGGGACATTAAACTAACCTTGACCAGTTGAGTCTTCATGTTCTAAGTGGAAATATCTGGAGAGTCCATCTGCATTGGCATGGTCAGTCCCAGGTCTATGTTCCACTGTGAAGTCCATCCCCTGTAGGGAAATGGACCACCTAAGAAGTTTGGGATTTTCACCCTTCATCTGATTTAGCCACAAGAGGGGCTTATGGTCTGTCTGAATCTTGAAGTGAGTACTAAACAAGTATGGCCTCAGCTTCTTCAGGGCCCAAACCACAGCAAAGGCCTCCCTCTCAATAGCTGACCAACGTTTCTCTCTAGGGGTCAGCCTTCTACTTATAAAAGCAATGGGCTGGTCTTGACCATCTATATTAAGTTGTGAAAGAACAGCTCCCACACCCAACTCAGAAGCATCTGTCTGGACAATGAACTCTTTGGAGTAGTCTGGACTTTTCAGAATAGGTGCACTGCACATGGCCTGCTTCAGGTCATCAAATGCTTTTTGACAGCTTACTGTCCACTGAACTTTCTTTGGCATTTTCTTGGAGGTCAAGTCATTAAGTGGTGTCACAATGGACCCATAGTTCTTAACAAACTTTCTGTAGTACCCAGTCAGGCCCAAGAAAGCTCTGACCTGAGTCTGGGTAGTTGGGGGGAGTCCAGTCCTTTATGGTCTGGATCTTGCTCTCCAGTGGTTGAACCTGACCCCCACCAACTAGGTGGCCCAGGTATACAACCTTGCTCTGCCCTATCTGGCACTTAGTGGCCTTGATAGTGAGGCCTGCCTTTTGCAGGGCCTCTAAAACATTCCTCAGGTGGACCAGGTGATCCTCCCAGGTGGAGCTAAAGACAGCAATATCATCAAGATAAGCTGCACAATAATCATCCAACCCAGTAAGGACTTGATTCACCAACCTTTGGAAAGTGGCAGGTGCATTCTTCAAACCAAAGGGCATTACCACAAATTGATAATGTCCTCCTGGGGTCGAGAAAGCAGTTTTGGCCTTTGCATTCTCAGCTAGTCTGATTTGCCAGTAGCCTGCTGTCAGGTCAAATGTGCTCAAAAACTTAGCAGCTGCCAGTCTGTCAATGAGCTCATCTGCCCTAGGTATTGGGTGGGCATCTGTCCTAGTGACAGCATTGAGACCTCTGTAATCCACGCAAAACCTCATCTCTCTCTTACCATCTTGGGTGTGAGGTTTTGGCACAAGAACTACAGGACTAGCCCAAGGGCTCTCTGAAGGTTCAATGACTCCCAGCTCCAACATCTTTTGTACCTCAACTTTTATGCAGTCCCTGACATGGTCAGGTTGCCTGTAGATTTTACTCTTCACAGGCAGACTGTCACCAGTGTCCACATCATGGGTGCACCAGTTTGTCTGACTTGGGGTCAGAGAGAACATATGTCTGTAGGATTGCAGAACTTGTCTGCAGTCCTGTTGCTGATGGACAGTGAGTCTGTCAGAAAAGACCACACCATCAACTGAGCCATCATCAGGGTTCTGAGTCAACAGGTCTGGGAGAGGGTCACTCTCTTCCTCCTGCCCCTCATCTGTAGCCATGAGTAAGCCCATGTCTGCCCTGTCAACATATGCCTTCAATCTGTTGACATGAAGCACCCTGTGGGGGCCTCTGGGAGTCCCAAGGTCCACCAAGTAGGTGACTTCTCCCTTTTTCTCAACAATAGTGTGGGGTCCAGACCATTTGTCTTGGAGTGCTGCTGGGGCCACTGGCTCCAACACCCACACTTTCTGCCCTGGCTGGTAAACAGTCAGCACAGCCTTTTGGTCATGCCAAGCTTTTTGGAGTTCTTGGCTTGCCTCAAGGTTTTTAGAAGCCTTCTTCATATACTCTGCCATCCTGGAGCAGAGACCAAGTACATAATCCACTATATCAAGTTTGGGTTGTCTGAGAGGTCTCTCCCATCCTTCCCTTACTAAACATAGGGGTCCTCTTACAGGATGCCCAAACAAAAGCTCAAAAGGGCTGTAGCCAACCCCCTTTTGTGGGACCTCTCTGTAAGCAAACAGAAGGCAGGGTAAAAGGATGTCCCATCTTCGCCTAAGCTTGTCTGGTAAACCTTTTATCATTCCCTTTAGGGTCTTGTTGAATCTCTCAACAAGCCCATTGCACTGTGGGTGATAGGGTGTGGTGAACTTGTAGTTCACACCACACTCCTTCCACATTGCAGTCAAGTATCCTGACATGAAGTTGGCACCTCTGTCAGAAATGACCTCCTTTGGAAAGCCCACTCTGGAGAATACTCCAAGCAGGGCTCTTGCCACAACAGGAGCTGTTGTGGTCCTCAGGGGAATAGCTTCTGGATACCTGGTGGCATGGTCCACTATCACCAGTATAAATCTGTACCCAGATGCTGTTTGTGGGTCCATTGGTCCTACAATATCTATGCCCACTCTTTCAAAGGGAACCCCCACCACAGGTAGTGGTATGAGGGGGGCCTTTGTGGTGCCACCTGATTTGCCACTGGTTTGGCAGGTGACACAGGAGCGACAAAACTCCTTGGTATCTTCTGACATATGGGGCCAGTGAAAGTGAGGGACAAGCCTGTCCCAAGTCTTGTTCTGGCCTAAGTGTCCTGGCAAGGGGAATATCATGGGCCAAGGTAAGAAGGAAGCCTCTGAACTTCAGTGGTATGACCAACCTCCTGGATGCACCAGGCTTGGGGTCTCTAGCCTCTGAATACAGTAGCCCTTCATCCCAATACACTCTATGGGTACCTTGAGCATTCCCTGCAGCCTCAGCAGCAGCCTCCTGTCTGAGGGGTTCAAGAGAGGGGCAGTCTAATTGAGCCTGCCTCAGATCTGCCCTTGAAGGTCCCCCTGTCCCAAGAAACTCAACCTGATCAGGTTCAAGTTCTTCTAGGACAGTTCCTTCAGGGCTCTCAGAATCATGCTCCCGTGAGGGCTGAGGCAGGGGGGAAGGCACAGCCTTTACCCTACTGCTCTTTCTCTTGGGTTGTGACTGGTCCATAGTTTCAGGATCCAGCACTTGTTCAGTGGTGCACTTTTTGGCCTGTGACCTGGTCACAGCAAGGACATGTGCATCTATCCCCAGCATTTCTGCATGGGTCCTATACTCCACTTCAGACCAAACTGAAGTTTCAAGATCATTGCCCAGTAAACACTCTACAGGAAGGTCTGAACTAACAACAACTTTCTTGAGGCCAGTTACCCCTCCCCAGGAGAAGTTAACAATAGCCACACTATGGGAGGTAGTGGCATTGCTAGCGTTGGTCACTATGTAATTCTCACCTAGTATGATCTATCCAGGGTCCACAAAGGCAGGTGTCACCATTGTGACACTAGTCCCAGTGTCCCTGTAGGCCTGAGCCATTCTTTGGTTAATAAAAGGAGTCTGTCTGTACTTGCCCAGGTTACTGGGGCCTACAGTAGAGGACAAAGCTAAGTCCCCATCACAGATCAGAACAGCCTGAGTAGGTATCCTGACTAGGCCAGAATCCTCCACAGTTCCCAGAGTTAACCCTACTACACCCTTTTGCTGGGAACCACCACTTACAGGTGGACTAGGGGGTACAGTTGCCTTAGGGGCAATGGTGGCTGGGGGCTTATCCTTTTTGGTGCACTCACTAAACCAATGTGAGTTGGACTTACAATAGTTGCACCATGGTTTCTTTTGGCCATCTTTCTTTTTATCCTTTTTGGGACCACCCTCCCCCTGAGCCTTTTGGGGACCTGGTGAAGACTTCTGGTCTTTTTGTTTCTGATCATTACCCTTCTGGTCTGCCTTTTTCTGATCACCGCCCTGGTTCTGGTTTTTCTGCTTAACTCTAGTCCTGACCCATCTATCTGCCTTCTTTCCCAATTCTTGGGGAGAAGTCAGATCAGAATCAATCAGGTGTTGATGCAGTAGCTGGTTTTGACAGTTGTTAAGGATTTGTTCTCTCATGATCAAATTATACAATCCTGTATAGTCCTTAACCTTACTTCCCACTAGCCAGCCTTCCAGAGCCTTAGTGGCACAATCTACAAAGTCAGTCCAGTCCTGAGTCTGTGTCTTCTGGGTATCCCTGAACAACAACCTGTATTGTTCAGTGGTTAGGCCAAACCCATCAATTAGAGTACTCTTCAGGACAGTGTAATTGTCTGCATCCTCATCACTAACTGTGAGGAGCTTGTCTCTACCTTTCTCAGAGAAGGAGAGCCACAAGATAGCTGCCCACTGACTTTGGGGTACCTGCTGTACTTTGCAAGCCCTCTCCAAAGCAGTTATCCATTTGTGGATGTCATCCCCACACTTGTAGGGAGGGACAATCTTGCTCAGGTTTCTATTATCATAGTGCCCGTCTCTATCCTTAGGGATATTGCTGCCACCAGTAGGTTCTGACACACTTAACTTTTGCTCTCTAGCCAGAGCAAGCTTCTCCATGGCAAGGGCAAGTTCTTCCCTCTCAATCCTCAGATTAGCTTCCCTCATTCTGGCTTCATGCTCCTTTCTCTCGGGGGAAGTCATTCCCCTGTGAGAAGAGGCATTAGAGATGCTAGAGACATGGGAGTGGATGGATTCCCTTGAAGGGGATCTGTCTCTCCTATTTCTCTGGTTAAGCCCACTTGGGGGTCTGTATGGGGGGACCCCATGCAAACTCCCATGTAAGCTTAGGTTAGCCTGGCTAAGTCTTCCTACCTGGCCCTGGCTGTCTACCTCTTCATCTGAAGTCCCATCTGACTCATCTGTGGTGGGTAGACCCTCCTTTGTACCTAGGGTACTGGCCTGAGAGGCCCTAAGAGTATCATACTCCTCTAGGAGTTGCACTAGCTGAAGGAGGGTAGGGTTTGCACCCTGTTTTAACTTTCTGGAGGTACACAATTGTCTCATCTCCTGAAAAGTTAGGGTATCATATCTAGAGGGGGTCTTTTTCAGACCTGCCCCTCCTGAGAGAGCATCTACTTGATCTCCTCCCAGAGACATGATCTAGTGAGGGTGTGGTGTGTGCACCTACCTACACTAGTTGTTTCTACTAAACCTCTCTAGTAGTTGTAGTCAGGGTGTGTTACTCCCTTCAACCTACAACCACTAAGTCCAGTAGGACTCAAGTATTATAATCTATGTTATATGTACCTAAACGATATCTGTGTGATCTTTCAATTTAGTATCTCAAGATTACAATGGTATTACAACAGCAAGCTCAGATCCCAACCGCTGCTCACCAATGTGAGAAGTTGACCTGATGTATGATGTCACTAGTTCTAGTGTACACCTTGTATCAGTCCAAACAACCCTTATGGTGATTGGTTGTAAAGTCAACCTTATAGACCATCTATCCTAGTGGTAGCATGGACAAGAGCAGTCTTAGGCTAAACTCTGAATGGCATGTGAAGCCAGCTGTGATACCATATATAATCCCTTTAATACCAAATGAAAGGACACCACAACATATATATATATAAAATAAAGTGTATTTATTCTAGTCAAACCCTCAGCACTCTATGAGATTCGAGGTAAGTACAACACAGTCTTATTTAAGCATACATTAAGTCACACAGGTAAGTAATACAGTTAGGCCCTAGGGGCCACGCAAACCATATACTAAAGAAGTGGTATAAGGACCACTGTCACGGAAATAGAATAGGCCTAGGCCTAGGGAATGGCTGGGGCTACACTACACTACCAACAGTTAGGAAGTGGGAGGCCCACGGGATTCAGGTGCAGAGTGGAAACACTCACGCGTAATGCGTATAGTCGATAGAAATAGTACAGTTTTGAAATAAGCAGTTTAAGGACACTTCTGAAGCAGCTAGAGAGTCGAGACTCGGAAACTAGACCCTAGGATAGTCACTACCCTTGTGAGCACCGAAGTACCCAAGTTACCTAGCCCACGGGCTGCGGGTGCATAGGTGTGAACTTGCGTCGGGTTTCGTCGTGGACTTCTATGGATGCCTGAAGGAAAGTTGCTGACAGGCAGTCAGTGAGGAGTGTCCGGTGGATCCCAAGGCTGGGATCCACAAGAGAGGATACCTGCAAGCAGAAGGGACAGAGTCAAGGTCACTAGCCAGTGACCACGTGGAACCAGGAAGGAACCAGGCGATGTCGTGAAGATTGCAGGTGAAAGGTGAAGCTGGTCGCTGCAGCCACGGGTACCAGGAGACGTCGAGGACGACCAGGACCAGGAGGCGAGCTGTCCCACGAAGGCTCTTGCTGTCAGCGGCGTCGAAGTCGAACTAGGACTCACCAAGCCTTGGCAAGCGGAACCCACGAAGAACGGAGGACTTGCTTCTGGTGCAGACCAGGAAGGTCTGGGGTGCTTCTCTTTTGCAAGGAAGCGGGAGCCAGTCTGGAGGAGCCAAACCAGCGGTGAAGATTTCAAGGTGTGTCGTCACAAAGGCCGCTAGCCAACGGGCAAGCAACCGGACAGACGCGGCAAGCAGGAAAATGCAGAAGGGCCCCACGCAGGACTCGTGGAGTGTGGGGGGCTGATCTTCGGTGCAGATGGTGCTTGGGGTTGGGGCTTCTCAATCCCCGGTGCACAACTTCGAGGGTACCTCAGAAGCTGCGCTGGAAGATACTCGCCACTTTTCCCAGGTAGCCGGTCCCACGTCTCTCGTCGCCTCCACGGATCTCAGCTCGGCTGTAGATGTGGATCAGGGTCGGAGAAGTCTGGAAGTCAAGGCTCTGGTCGGGCTCTGCAGTAGGTCCCTCATAGAACTTCAGCAAAGCAAAGGGTAGTCTCTTGATGGTGCCTGTTTGCACAGGGTAGCCACTCCTTGGCCACAAGGGAGATTCTTCAGTCTTCTTCTTTCGTCGAATGTCGAAGGTCCAGAGTTTCTGTTCAAGTTGCAGGTTCAGGATAATCTAATCTCCTGAGGCCCAGCTACCACTCTTATCCAAATCTGGGGGGCTGGGTTGCCTGCTAGGTCACGCCTTATGGGTGGGACCTGGGAGGGGGGTGGTTACACCCCCTTCCCTTTGTCCAGTTTCGCGCCAGGACTGGGGCTGGAGTGCCCCAGCACCAGTTTGAACTGGACTATGCATGGAGCACCTTGTGTGCCCCAGGCAGTGTCTCGTTTCATTCATCCCTCCCTGCCCCAATACACTAAGGCCTGTCTGGGGTGGTGCTCGCACCTCCCAAGGCAGGAAACCTATTGTCCAAGCCTCCCTTGCCGGGATCACTCCCAGCAGCAGGAGGTCAGACTTGTGTCGTGGCAGCAGCATCCATTTTGTGATGCTGGGGCTCTGGTTAACTTTAACCGGGTAAGTAGGTTACAACATGTCTTCTCCCTCTAGAAGGGAGGGATAATATCCTCATCCCCAGAAATGGGATGGGGGTATTATTCCAAAGTGTTAGACACCTTACACGACATGTTTTGATAAAGCCAAACCATAGTTACCATAACCGTTTAAGATTATAAGGCACTTTAAGAGTATATGGTAGGCTATATCATAGAACAGCTATAAGGACATGGTTCCGAAAGCTGCAGACAGGCTCAGCTCATGCTAGAGCACCATCTCACATGTTACCAAGCACTCTGCCTCCAGGATTGTTAAGGCCTGCCATAGGAGTAGCTGATAGGTACACATGTGTCTATATGTAAGATAGGTATAGGAATACTACACCTAATCAAGGGGTGATTGCACGATCTTGCCCCAGCTGAGTGATCAGCCAGTTGTGTCATAATGGAAGGCCAGGCCAGGGGTGGCATAATACATGCTGCAGCCCCTGGTAGGCCTAGGGTACACCTATGCCCTGGGTACCTAATGTACACTGTACAGGGGCCAATAAGGTGATCCTATCCAAATGGGTTATGCACCTAAAGTACATAGTATCAATTTAGAGAGAGAACAGCAGGGCTGTGGGTCTGATTAGCAGGCCCACAGCCACATCTAAGTCGAAAACCAGTAAAGCAAAAGCAAAAAATTGGGGGTGAACATAGAAAGCAGACCCTACTCTCCTACATCTGAAATAAATAAACAGTATTATGATCCGATATAATACGAGGGTTCAGATTAATTGAAAGAATGGGGACAACAGTGCTACTAGCAAGGATCATATGGATTCAGGAGAGGACCTTGTGTGATGCCGAAATAAATATAAAGATTAATGTCAGCTCACGACATGCACGCCACACGCCAATGAGGGCATGAGGATGAATGACATTCCTCAGCACTGCACACGATTTTTCCATGCGGGTCTCGACCAGCAAACCTAAAGTAGTATCAGTTTGTTGAACTAATGGTAAATCAAAGTCACTGCAAATAAAAAAGGTGGGGGGGGGGGCACCATTGACTCAGTTCAGCTAATTAGAAACTGAAAAACAATGGATCATCTTTATCAGATGCATACACCCCACACATAGGCAGTTGGATATTATCCCTCCCTGTATCTGCAATAACCCATCTGCCGAACTGGAAATTTTTTAATTTATGCACCTTCCACCCTTGATTCCTGGCTAGAAGGGCGAACGCCCCTGGGTACCGTTACCGCCTGATGCAGCAAGTATATTGCCACTCCAAATATTCAGATCTGTAATCTCGGAGAGAGATAAATGGGTCTCTTGTAGACAGAGGTGGTGAGGTTTGGGCAACAAAAGCTCTTCTTCAACAAATGCTGACGCTTAGCGGGCACTCTTAAGCCATTAATATTCCAGCTAAGTAAATGTAAAGCCCGACTACCAACACCACGATTATCTGCCATTGTTAGATGTTATAAGCGCCCCATTCTGCATGACACTGCACAAATCACTCCTGATTGATACTTTCCCATTTTATTCTTTTTGCTACTCCCCCAGCCCGCACCAACAAAATACAGGCACGCCATCACAGTCACTTCACGAGAAATGTAGAAACCCCCGCCTCCACCTCCCACACACCATGACCAATCCCTTCCCCGTCCTGGGTTCCCAAAAGTAACCAGGATTTTCAGCACTACACCCTCCAAACCCAATCAGATGTGGCTGCTCATGTATCAATACCAACCAGAGGAAAGAGCCTCAGCCTTTTGCAATCACATGAAAGACCAAATGTTAGAATCCTAAAAACTAGAGCAGGCCGAAAGAAAAGTTATACCAGCATGCCATACATCAGACCAAATCAGTCATTAGACTTGTTGCCACGAATCCAACAGAGCCTGAGCCTTAATCACATCCTGGAAAAAATAGGGATGACCCGGATATTGTATTCTCAAATTAGCCGGCTCAAAACGAGAAGCACTAGCACCTGGGCTTGTGCATGCGGTACAGACACCTGCAATTACAAAGACCGATTCTCCATCTCATGTAATCTTCTGTGAAGGGTATCCATGTTTTAGAAATCCTATGCAGTGATACCAGTATCTTGGAGGATGATGCCTTCAAAGACAGCGAATCCTTACAATATTCATCCATATGTACTTGAAGAAGATCATAAATAGCTAATAACGGAGAGAGGGGAAGGTGTTATCTGCAGGTAAGTCTTCTCTATACTCCAAGGGGTTATGATTGGCAACAGCAGGGGGGACATGGGGAGAGGAAGAAGGAGCCTCTGATACAACACTCTCCTCTTTCACAGAAGCAGCTATGCAAATTCTTGTGCCAACATTCATCAGTATAAGCTCTGTGGCCCTGGGGGGTCCCAGAATAAGTCCTCCACATCCTAGGTTTCAATCTTAAAAAAGTCCCTACCCATATCTTCTTGCGGCTTAGTGGTGGGTGTACTAACTCAGTCCCCCACCTCCCTCCAAATGAAGCTGTTTGGGAGATCAGCTGCCCCTTCCTGTTTACTTTTTTGACCCCAGCCTGAACACACATCTTGTTCCTGGATAAGGTGTGGGTGTAGCGAGTGCATATTTTAGTATCCCTTATGGAGGCCTGTTTTTTGACTGCAACAGCCCCAAGCTCTGAGGCAACATCTGAGCCAGTGCCGGACAAAGCTCCAGAGACGGAGATCTCCCCATCCGAGAGAGTGAAATGAAAGTCTCCAACATTTCTTGTGAGTAAGGCACAAACGCACTATTTTCAGGGGCATTAGTGACCAGAGACTAAATTGGGGGTGGGGGGAGATGTTCTGACACCGAAAAAGGGGCAGACAGACTATTATGAGAGCCAGGTGCCAGGTCCAAGCCCAGCACTCAGGTGTAAGTCAATACCAGAGGTGGGAGACCTAGTGTTCTCCTGCACTGGGGGTGCTGACCCCCAAGCCACAGAACTTCTAGCAATCAGGAACCCAGTTGAATACAATCTAGAGGAGAGTTGTCCCAAAGTACTGTCAGTCCCATGTGGCCTATCAATAAGACAGGGGCATTTCTTAGCGGATGAGCAGATCGGTAAATTACATTGCTGAAACTGATCCTACTGGACAAGCTGTACAGGCGCTCCTGACACTGACTGAGCCTCGGGATCCCCCAGGATAGTGGTAAATGAGTTAGTTAATCAAAACCTTGCCTTAACCGTATCCAGCAACTATCGAGAACATTCACAAAATGAGTCATCATTTTCTGGACAGAGACCAAGTTTGAAGTCAAGGTGGACACAGCAGAGGAACCACTATGTGAGAGGACCCTCAAAAGCTGGGAGGAGCATGCTAAACTGGAAGCCACACCAGTAACTGGGGGAGATATATCAGGAGAAAATGGTACCTGTACTGGTTGCCCGTCAGTCTCGGTCACAATCGTGATTAAAAGTGAAGACCGTTTTCTGCACTACGCCCTCCTATGCAATTGTCCGCTCCTGCTCCAGGATCTCTATAGATAGTTCTGGCTGCTGACTCTGCTTTAATTGCTTTAACTCTGCTGATGTCAATTTGGGCTCCTTGTCCTCCAGACCAGCTTTGGGCTTCATATCGCCTAAATGGTCCTGTCTCGAGCCCCGACAAGCTGAACCCTGCATGGCTGAAAGTGGGTTCAGCCCAGAAGAACAAGTTACTTACCTTTGGTAACGCTTTTTCTGGCAGATCCAGTATCTGCCTGTGGATTCCTCACCTTCTGAATACCCCCTGCGCCAGCATTCCACAGAAATGTTTTCATAGGTTGGCAGAGCCATAAGAAGACCTCGTCAGCGTGCTGACATCAGTTCCACCCATTTCTTCCGTGCCACCGAGGCAAACGGGCGGACCGACACCTTTTCACATGTATACGTAGTATACAAAATATATATATCCACAATTGCAAAACCAATAAAAGCATAGAGAGAAAGCAATAGACCAAGCATTTTCCACTATTAAAACATAAGCATGATTAAGACATATTTAAAAAACACTCATGTTAAACAGTAAAGCATCTTTTTGGTAAGAATAGGTGGACAACGGGGAGAAGGGTGGGACAGTGAGGAATCCACAGGCAGATACTGTATCCACCAGAAAAAGCGTTACCGAAGGTAAGTAACTTGTTCTTCTGATGGATACTTCTGCCTGTGGATTCCTCACCTTCTGAATATAATCCCAAAGCCGTACCTCTCCCGGAGGAGGGTGTCCACCTGACTAGACCAAAAACCTTGCAAAACAGATCAAGCAAAATGGCCATACCTCCTAACCTCCGAAATGGCCATCCCTCCTAACCTCCGAATCTAAGCAGTAATGCTTCGCAAAAGTATGGAGGGAGGCCCAAGTTGCTGCTTTACAAATAACAGGAACACCTCTAGCCAAAGCAGAAGAAGTAGACTTCACTCTAGTGGAATGAGCTCTGATACCTTCAGGAGGGTCCTTCTTGGCCAAGGCATAGCAAATCTTGATGCACAAGATAATCCACTTGGAGAGAGTCCGCTTGTGCACAGCCTTGCCTTTCATCTTCCCTATGTAGCCCACAAAGAGCTGATCACCCAGTCTCAGATCACTTGTTCTGTCCAAATAAAAGTGGATAGCTCTCTTAGGGTCCAAACAATGAAGTCTCTCCTCCTCCTTGGAAGGGGGAGGATAAAAGGTGGGTAAAGTAATGGACTGTCCCATATGGAAAGGAGTAACAACCTTGGGAAGGAAAGCAACCCTGGTCCTTAGAACCAACTTATCTGCATGAATGGTCAAGAATGGAGGCTTCGAACTAAGAGCCTGAAGCTCACTTACCCTCTAATGGCAATCAAGAAGACAGTGTTAAAAGATAGAAGCCTCAAAGGACAAGTATGAAGAGGCTCAAATGGAGAACCCATTAAAAAGGTAAGAACGGGATTCAAATCCCACTGAGGCATAATGAAAGGAGTGGGAGGACACTTATTTGTAAGGCCCTTAATGAACCTCATGACAATGGGGGACTTAAATAAAGACGGCTGGTCTGGCAAACATAGAAAATCCGACAAAGCCGACAAATAGCATTTTAACAGTGGCCACAGCACAACCCTGCTGGGACAAGAACAGCGGGGAAAAGAACAGAGAAAACTGAACAACATCTGACAAGTGGGCCTTTAAAGGATCAATGGATCTCTCTCCACACCATTTAATGAATCTAGACCATCTGGAAGAGTAAACAGACTTGATGGAGGGTCGCCTGGACGATAAAATAACATCCACCACATCCGGCGGGAGAGAGAAAAAACTCAGGTTACCCCGTTCAATCTCCAGGCATGAAGGTGCAGGCTCTGGAGGTTGGGGTGTATAACCTGCCCCTACGACAGAGAGGAGGTCTGCCCTGAGAGGGAGACGGAGCAGAGGGTGCGATTAAAGGTGAAGAAGATCTGTGTACCACACCCTTCTTGGCCAATCCGGGGCGATCAATGTGACTTGGGCCCGGTCTTGGTGAATCTTCCTCAGAAGCCGAGGGATCAAGGGTATGGGAGGAAACGCGTAAAGGAGTTGTGAGCTCTAATCCAATTGAAACGCGCCCCCCAACAACGGGCAGTGCGCGTTCTTGTGGGTGGCAAACAGGTCCAACCGAGGAGACCCCCTGGAAGATGCGATGGACCACCTCCGGATGAAGACGCCTCTCTTGATCGGCTGAGTAATGCAGACTGAGACTGTCCGCACGAACATTCAGCACACCGGCTAGATGATTTGCAAACACACAAATCTGATGGTTCTGAGCCCAGGACCAGAGTCGCAGAGCCTCTTGACAGAGACGATACAACCCTGGACCTCCCTGTTTGTTGATGTACCACATCGCGGTAGTGTTGTCCGTCAGGACCTGTACCGACGGACCGCGAAGGGAAGGAAGAAAAGCCTTTAGTGCCAAACGTATCGCCCGCAATTCCAAAAGGTTGATGTGAAGCAACCTTTCCTCAGGAGATCAAAGACCTTTGACCTCCAGATCCGCCAGATGAGCACCCCACCATAGAGTGGAGGCATCTGTGCACACTGTGGCCACCGGTGGAGGAAGCTGAAAGGGCTTTCCTTGAGACAGGTTGCCCTGCACACCCCACCAAGTCAACTCCACTGCAGCTTTTCTGGAGATTCTTACCTTCTCCCCGAAATCTCCATTGTGTAGATACCCCTGCCTGCGCAGACACCACTGGAGTGCCCTCATGTGCCAGCGCGCAAGACTGACCAACAGTATGCAGGAAGCGAATAGACCGAGCAGGCGTGGATCCTTCAGGACTGGAACAAGCGCTCCATCGTAAAACAAAGGAATCCTCTCCTGAATGTCGAGAACCCTCTGCGGAGGTGGAAATGCCCGACACACAGTAGTGTCCAGTATTGCCCCTATGAACAGGCAGCGCTCAAAAGGCACCAGGTGAGATTTGGGTCCATTTACTGCGAAACCCAACTTGAACAACAGTTGCGTTGTTGCTTGCAAATGGCACCACACCAACCCCGGAGACTCTGCTTTCAACAGCCAGTCGTCTAGGTAGGGGAAAACAGGAACCCCATATCTTCTGAGATGTGCTGCTACCACCGCCATCACCTTCGTAAAGACTCGAGGTGCGGAAGTCAGACCAAACGGAAGAACCGCAAACTGGTAGTGTTGCGATCCTACCATGAACCGGAGATACTTCGATGCGACTTCAGGATGGGAAGATGAGAATACGCATCCTGCAGATCGATGGACACCATCCAGTCTTTCGGTTGCAGCGCAAGAAGAACCTGAGCCAGCCAAGATCAACATTTTGAACTTTTCCTGCCGGAGGTAAAGATTCAAAATCCTGAGGTCCAAGATCAGCCTTAATCGAATGTCCTTTTTGGGGATCAGCATCCCTGACCCCTTTCCTGCTCCAGAACCACCTCTATCGCACCTTTCTGTAACAAGGTAAGAACTTTCTGCTGCAAAATCAGTAAGTGGTCCTCTGAACACCAACCCTGGCGAGGAGGGTAAGGATGAGGAAACTCTAAACGAGCATTGGCATAGCCAATAGGTCTCGCATTTGGGACCTTATAAGTGTTTAGTTATCCAGCACAATACCCTTGGTGCAACAACATCAAGTGTTGCATGGCTAAACACTTATAAGGTCCCAAAGGCGAGACCTATTGGCAATGCCGATGGTTGTTTTGAGTGAGTGGTTCGTGCAGGTATGCCACTGTGAGGTGGAGATGCTGCGAGTGCTTTTACAGGAGCCCCTGTGACATTGCGCCTCTTAAAAATGCATCTTGGGTCTGGTGTAATTCATCTAGCCCCTATTCCAGTCTTCTCGCACCCAATGCATCCTTAAATGTCCCATGTACATCCGGGGTTGACACTCCTATTACCCCTGCCCTCCAGTGACACTTTACCTGTCACGGGTGGATGTGGTGGCGGCGGCGGCGGACGTGGTGGTGGTGGCGGATGTGCTGGTGGTATTGGTGGACCTGGTGGTGGCGGACCTGGTGGTGGCGGACCTGGTGGTGGCGGACGCGGTGGTGGCGGACGCGGTGGTGGCGGACGCGGTGGTGGTGGTGGATGTGCTGGTGGTATTGGTGAATGTGGTGGTGGTGGACGTGGTGGTGGATGTGGACATGGTGGTGGTGGTGGACATGGTGGTGGTGGACGTGGTGGTGGATGTGGACATGGTGGTGGTGGATGTGGACATGGTGGTGGACGTGGTGATGGTGGACGGGTGATGGTGGACATGGTGATGGTGGACATGGTGGTGGACATGGTGGTATTGGTGGTGGTATTGGCGGTGGTAGACATGGTGATGGTGGACGTGGTGATGATGGTGGACGTGGTGATGATGGTGGACGTGGTGATGGTGGTGGATGTGGACGTGGTGGTGGTGGTGGACATGGTGGTGGAGGACGTTGTGGAGGACGTGGTGATGGACGTGGTGGTGAACATGGTGGTGGTGGACGTGGTGGTGGTGGACGACGGGGATGGTGGTTGACGGGGATGGTGGTGGACGTGGTGGTGGTGGACGACTGTTGGGTAGGAGGGTGCTGGCAGAATGCGGATGGAGAGGAGGATCTCGAAGGGGGCACATGGGAGAGCAGAAAGAGACCGAATATTAGATTAAAAAAATGACGAGTAGACAGAACACGAAACAGATTTAACGGGGTGGTCCCTTCTTATAGCGCATGTGAATGTTCCTTAGCACCCTGTTTTTAGTAAACATGGGGACCATGGGGAGATTAATTGATTAATCACGCATGATGATCTCGTGCAGAAGCTAGTGTTGTTCGAGTCACGGCGTGGGCTTACCAATGTGTGAATCTAGGCAAATTAGTTAATCTCCTGTGCCTTCTAAAAGGCAATGTGTTCCTGTGTGAATGTGCTCTTGTGTAATGTAACTGGGTGTCTTGTAAAGGTCTCTACTACTCTTGAGTTCAGTTTGCGCTGTATGAATTTGTAAAACAAACAGTCAGCAGACCTTGTAGAGCAAGAGCCTATTATATCCGTTTATGTAGTGCACGCACAGCAATGAGGGCTCTGTACAGCCCAGTACTGCATTTAAAACTTAAAGAGCATCAAAGCGCAATGCTCTGTTAATAAAAAAAAATACGTCATACCTGCAGTGAGAGTAGCTCACAAAGAAAAGAAACAAGCCACGGCATCGCTCTGGTTGATGTTTGGGAGGTGGGAGGGGTGTTCTGTGCAGAAAGGCATTACGGCGCACTAGTAAATAAATAAATAAATAAAACAAGCGCGGTATGCAAAAGTGACCGCCTTTGGAGCTGAAAGTACATGCTGTGCTTAATGACCCATGACGAGGGAGGAGAGCCTCGCTCGCTCCCGCGGACCCTAGGCCAGGGCAGAGAGAAGGCAGGACATGAACCCGCCTGTGGTCAATTACGTGCTGTTTTTCTTAGAATGACGCATGCAAAGGCCAATAGAGGGTGAAGAAAACAAAAGCACATGCACGAGCGTGTGTGGAAAGTTTAAAGCCCTTACTAAATTTATCGCAGAGCAGCGCATGCGTGCTGGCTCAGGCGAGACCTAAAAAGGGAGGCGTACCCATTCTCCACAAGATTTAAAACCCAACGATCTGAAGTGATCAGTTTCCAATCTTGTAGAAAGTGGGACCCCCCCCCCCCCCCCGACACCCTAACGGAACAACATGTTTTAAGATGGGGGATCTAGAATAAGGGTGGGCATAATTGGCGGAGTACAACTACGCGGAATTCCACGAAGTTGAACAAAAACTCTATGAAATCCACTCAGTCGGACTCTCAATTAATAAAACAGAAACCTCATATACGTTTGGTAAAATAACAAGTATCTCTGTCTTTACATGCTTAAATGCATAAAGTAATTTCACAAAAGTGAAAATGAAAATTTAGCAAGCAGTGAGAGTGGTGAGGATTTTGGGATCCTCCCTAACCTAGGGAGAGAACCAAGCAGATGCCTTGAAAACAAAGAGCACATCTTGCTGAACGATTCGGTGGTGGTCCCATCCTCTTAGGACCACCCCAAGCACAGTTATGGGCAAAAATAAAATCGCAACCAAAGACCCTGCAAAGCATTATGGGACGAGATTAGCAGTGGGCAGTGAATATTATAGTATCCAATATCAAAATAATTCTACAAAGAGCTGCAGTTCAACTAGGCGTTACTAGGTGTCCCTCAAGTCAAATGCAAAAGCATTGAAATTATTACATCAAGCTGCAGTTCCACTAGTCGTTACTAGGTGTCCCTCACGAGTCAAATGCAAAAGCACTGAAACTCTTTCATGAAGCTGAAGTTCCACTAGTCGTTACTAGGTGTCCCTCATGAGTCAAATGCAAAAGCATTTGACTTGAGGGACACCTAGCAACGACTAGTTGAACTGCAGCTCTTTGTAGAATTATTTTGATATTGGATACTATAATATTCACTGCCCACTGCTAATCTCGTTCCATAATGCTTTACAGGGCCTTTGGTTGGGATTGTATTGCTCTGTACCTTCTTGAGATGGCACGAGAAACTGCAGGAGCAGACAAGGGCTTCTGCCAAACTACCATTATAGGCTCCGTTAAGGCCTCATTAAAGGGTAGCAGCGGTTCAGAGGCTGAAGAAGCTGTATTAAGAACCTCCATAAGGATATTGGATTTTACCTCCGCTGAGGGAAGTTGCAGATCAAGCAATTCAGCTGCCTTCCTTATTACTACGTGATAAGGAGCAATGTCTTGTAATACTCCAGCCTTTTGAGATGAGAGATCATACTCAGGAGAGGTATCCAACCCACTGGCCTTCTGTAAGCCCTCAAATTCGTCCACAGACAACAATTTCTCCTTCCTCCGGATCCTGTGCATATTTCTCCTCCTCAAGGAGTCTCTGCGCCTCTTTCCTAGAGCGCTGTTTAAGGATCGCGTCGGCGGCGCCAAGCGCGGCGCCAGTGAGGACATCAACGGTGTCGATGGAGGAGCCTCAGTTTCAAACCTCAACGTCAATCGAATTTGAGGCGGCGCCGACTCGACAGCCGAAGGAGTCAGTGGAGCCGGAGTGGAAGACCTCAACACCGTGAAATGCCAAGCCGGAGTCGATGGCAAGAATGGCACAAAGGGTGCTTGAGTATAGTGGTGAGGCACACCCAAGTTAAAGGCCAAAGGACCAGATGGAGTAGAGGCCCTGGCAAACATGCCAAACATAGTATTAAGAAAATGCGTAGGGTCTGATCCAGGAACAGGAAAAGGAGGATATTGATCCGTACCTTCCTGAAGCGGAACCACCTGAGGCTGAACTGGAGCCTGCGGAGCCGGGGACGGCGCCCGCACAGGTGAAGCCACACGGCCTGGAGACGACTCCCTGGGCATCGGAGGCATAGCACGAGCCGGAGAACCTTTCATGCGACGAAGAGCCCTTTGATGCCGGCAACCTCGGAACCGGAGATGGAACCGGCGTCACCCGTGGAGATGGAGTTAGAGAAGGAGAAACAAAGTCCTGTCTTTGAAGTCGCTTTGCTGGAGAAAGCGACCTCGACCTCCAAGCCCTGACCTTCGATGAACGGCGCAGAGAGCCATGTCTCCTCTTAGACTTCTTATGTTTTCTTGACTTCGAAGTATGAGAAGACTATGACTTCGTTCTTTTATGACCCCTCTTCTCCTTCTTGGCTCTGGTTATAAACAGCTTAGCCTCACGCTCCTTAATGGCCTTCGGATTCATCTTCCGGCAGCTTCGGTATTCATCAACGTCGTAATTCGACGATAAGCACCAGAGGCAATCATCATGCGGGACAGTGATCGACATGTGACCGCCACACTTTCTGCAGGGTTTAAACCCAGACTTCCTAGCAGTAGCCATTGCAAATCCTCAAGGATACAAAGTTCTCTACAGAAAATGTAGAGCCCCTAGTAAAACCGTAACTAGTCGACGGCGCAGAAAAAAGGGAACGGACGTCAGCACGCCGACGAGGTCTTCTGATGGCTCCGATGACGTCATTTGGAGTCACAAGCGGAGGCGTGCTACTAGGACGTCTTAGTCGAAGTGGGAGAGCAAGGAAAGAATTTCCACAGAATGCTGGCACAGGGGGTATTCAGAAGGTGAGGAATCCACAGGCAGAAGTATCCATCATTAGCAGGCCTTCTAGCCAACTCATGTCGTTCGATAAGGCTGGACGCCTTTTTTTTTTATAAGGACCCCCACTCTTGAGGCCTGGCCGGGTGCATGGCGGGATCGGGAAGCCCATCACCTGGTGGTCGCTGGCACGATATGAAGCAAGACCTTCGTGCTTCACTGCCCTTCTTAGCAAAAAGCCTGACAGCCAGTGGGCAAGATAAGAAAATAAGGATGTGAGCAAAGACAGGTAGGCCGCAGAGAGCAGACCAAGTATGCCAGTGAACAGCAGAAGTGCGACTGGTATGCGGCCTCATGGATGGAGTGCAGAGAAACGGAGCCGAGGAGCGAGTGCAGTTGAGTGCAATCAACTGTATATCACCAGCTCAAAAATAAACAGTAATATAAATCTTGATCCGATTTCAAGTCGGTTGGTTTCATTGTAGATAACAGAATAACCTCCTTCACTATAATTAACTGAGTTCACAGTAACCATCTCTCCGGTATTCAGATTTGCTGCAGAATTGTTTAGTCATGGTTCTGAAATTTATTTAAATGCATGGCAATAGGATATCAGTCAAACTGCCTCGACAGCACCAACATATTGAGTGACTTTGAAACTTAGCTAACGAATAGCACTCACTAGTTACTGGTGCTCACAGGGACACTGAAGAATATGGACCATAAATGTTACTTGGAAATTTAAGAATGATACTATAGGGTACTATTTCCCATTAATACCCCTTAATGAAATAGAAGCCACCTTATGTAACCAGGTCCTTGTGTTTTTCTTAGGTGTAGAGTCATAGTGCAATATTTTCTGCTTGCAAGGTAAGACAGATTCACTTTCTTTGGCAAAGGACTCCTTAGGATAGATCCTGTAACAGTGGTGACCGTGCTTCTTAATCAGGCAAAACTCACCACTCAGGTTGCCAAATAATGTTAAAAGGACGTCGTCATAACTTACAACTTTATTAAAGATGTTTGCTTTTTCATTCCTCTTAACCAGCAGACCCTGCCTATGTTTGATTGGCTCGGAATTCAGCATGACAGTGTAGTCTCATAATAGCCTCAGTCTGAGCCACGAGAAATGAATGAGAGACTATTTTAGTTATAAATAATGATATGTAAATCCAAGACATTACACTGTGATTGGAAATGAAACTAGCTAACATAAAGCACAAGTTACTTACCTTCAGTAACGATATATCTGACATTAGTTAGTGCTAATTCCTTACCTTAGAATTACCCCCAGGCGTCAGACTGGATCCGGAAAGTTTTCGTCAGCAGTACCCCTGCGAGTCGGAAGGTGAAGTCGTGAGGCTCCACATCCGCTGTAGGCGTTGTGATCGCCAGGTGACGTAGCGGCAGCTACTTAGACACCGCCCACGCGCGTGAACGTCAGTTCTGTACATGATTTTCCGTGCCAGGAATGCAGAGCCATGCACGATACTGACCACTTGTGCATTGAAACTAGGGCCCTGAAAGAAACGACCTTAACCCTAGAAATCAGTTCGCAGAACGGGGAGGATGGGTGGGGCGGTAAGGAATCTATCACTAACTAATGTCTCTTACAGATATATCGTTACCGAAGGTAAGTAACTTGAGCATCTTAAAGAGACACATTAGTGACAGATTCCTTACCTTAGAATAGATACCCCAGTAATACCAACCCCGGTTGTGGGTTTGCGAACCAAGATCACACCAGAAAGTCGTGGAGAACAGAACGGCCAAAGAAGCGGTCTCTCCGGACTTGGCTGTCAAGGCAATAATGCTTAGTAAAAGTGTGCAGCGAGGCCCACGTGGCTGCCTGACAGATGTCTTGCAGAGGGACACCACCTCCCAATGTAAATGTAAATGTAGTTGAGCTTATATAGCGCACAGCTACCTGCTGTGGGTTTCCCGGCGCTTGCTTAGGGAACCCGTCCTGGTATTCCCCTGTGAGATAGCAGGGTATCCACAAGGTGAAAGTCAGGCATCCCGCCGCGAGGGGCCGTTGTGGAGATTAAGCAAGCTATTGCCCAGAGTCGCAGAGTGTGAACCCGTGAGTCGAGGAGGCACCGGGGTGAGAATTATCGAGTCCGTGGAATTTTTAGCCCAAGACCCGCCGAGGCGTGGAATTGAACCCTGGTCCAGGACCGATCTCAGCTTCCGGGTCTGCTGCCTCTAACCCCTGAGCCACACTTCTCCAATGCAGTAGTAGCTGCTGTAGCCCTGGTAGAATGAGCGCGCAGCCCCACCGGAGGCATCTTTTTAGTCAGAGAATAACAGGCTTTTATGCACAAGACGACCCAGCGGGAGATAGTCCTCTTGTGTACAGCCCAGCCTTTCTTGGCGCCTACCTAGCCAACAAAGAGCTGGTCATCCACCAAAACTGTTGTGTGCGATTCAGGTAAAATGAGAGCGCACGTTTTGGGTCCAGGCGGTGAAGCAGCTCTTCCTCTCTGGAAGGGTGCGGAGGCGGAAAGAAAGTGGGCAAGGTGATAGTTTGCCCGATATGAAAGGCAGTAACACCCTTTGGCAAAAAGGAAGGACAAGTGCAAGCACAACTTTGTCTGGATGAACAGACAGAAAAGGAGGTTTACAGGAAAGAGCCTGGAGCTCACTCATGCGCCTAGCGGAGGTGATGGCAAACAGGAAAGCAGTCTTTAAAGTCAGTAAACGAAGAGGACAGTTGTGAAGCGGCTCAATGGGAGCGCACATTAAATAGGTAAGAACCAGATTCAAGTCCCACTGCGGCATCACAAAATAAATAGGAGGGAAAAGGTGAGTAATGCCTTTGAGAAATCTATTTACAACAGGGGACTTGAAAAGAGAGGGCTGATCAGGGAGCCCGAGAAAGGCCGAAATTGCAGAAAGGTAGCCCTTAATAGTGCCCAAAGCAGAGCCCTGCCGAGCCAAAGAAAGCAGGAACAAAAATACTTCTGAAAGAGGGGCAGAAAGGGGTTTTGCAGCCTTTGCTGTACAACATGCCACAAATTTGTTCCACCTGCAGGCGTATACCGATTTAGTGGAAGGATGCCTGGCTGCCAGAATGACATCACAGACTTCAGGAGGCAAGTCAAATGGAATCAACTGTCGCCGCTCAATCTCCATGCAAGGAGTTGGAGGCTGGCCAGGTTCGGGTGGAGGACCGTCCCCTGCTGCTGCAACAGAAGATCCTCCCGAAAAGGCAGTCGGATCGGGGTATCCACCCTCATACTGAGTAGCTCAGGATACCAAACTCTTTGAGCCCAGTCCGGGGCCACAAGAATGACTTGGGCCCAGTCGAGCCTGATCTTCTTCAGAAGTGGTATAGGCGGAAAGGCGTACAATAGACCGCAACTGCACTCGTGATGAAAAGCGTTGCATAGTGAGTGCTGCCTTGGAAATTCCAACGTGCAGAACTGCTGATATTGTGCGTTCTATTCAGTGGTGAATAGATCTAACCAAGGCTCTCCCCACAGCCGAAAGAGACCTTGCGCCACATCCGAGTGAAGACGCCATTAGTGATCCATCATGCACCTGGGGCTGAGTTCGTCTGCCCTGGCGTTCAAAGAACCTGCCAAGTGTTGAACCACCAGGAAAATGCCCTGGTGTTCCAGCCACGTCCAGAGGCGCAGAGCCTCCTGACATAGGGTCTACGACCCCACCCTGCTTGTTACAGTACCACATGGCAGTAGTGTTGTCTGAACACCTGCAGTACTCTCCCCTTGACAGAGGGAAGGAATGCCTTCAGTGAAATTAGGATCGCCTGGAGCTCCAGTTGGTTTATGTGGAGCCTGGACTTCGCCAGACCCCAGAGACCTCTGATCTCCGCCTCTCCCATGTGGCTGCCTCATCCCAGGAGGGACGCATCCGTCACCACTGTGTGCTCTGGCTGGGGAAGGGACAGGGATATGCTGCTGACCCAACGCTGGTTCGTGAGCCACCACTGCAATTGTCGTGCAGTGCCCTCCGAGATCTGGATGTACTCGGACAGGTTCCCCAGATGCTGCGCCCGCTGGAACTTCAGGTTCCACTGCAGAGCCCGCATATGCCATCTTGCATGACTGGACAGCAGGATGCAGGGGGCCATGAATCCCAGCAGCCTCAAGGTCATCCTGACCGAGACCCAGGACAAGGGCTGGAAGATCGGAATCATAGCCCGAATGTCTCGGACTCGCTGTTCGGGAAGATAAAGCCGAAACTGCACCGTGTCCAGAACCGCTCGGATGAAGAGGAGCTTCTGAGTGGGAATCGGGTGCGACTTCGGCACGTTGATAGAGAACCCCAGCAAATGCAGGAGGTCAGCCGTAGTCTGGAGGTGGGAGACGACTGCCTGGGGCGAGCCCGCCTTCAACAACCAGTCGTCGAGATAGGGGAAGACTGAAACCCCCTGATCAGCGCAGATGAGCTGCGACCACCGCCATCACTTACATGAACACCCGAGGGGCGCCGGTAAGGCCAAAAGGAAGCACGGTGAACTGAAAGTGGTCGTGGCCTACCGTGAACCGCTGGTAACGCCGGTGGGCCGGCAGGACAGGGAAATGAAAGTAAGCGTCCTGCAAGTCAAACGCTACCATCCAGTCTTGCGGGTCTAGTGCAGACAAGACCTGAGCAAGTGTGAGCATCTTCAACTTCTCCTTCCGGAGGAAGCGATTGACATTCCAAAGGTCTAAGATAGGACGCAGGCCCTTGTCCTTCTTTGGAACCAGGAAGTAGTGAGAATAACAACCACAACCCACTTCTGGCGTCTGAACGCGCTCGATGGCCCCCTTGGCCAAGAGGGCCGCAACTTTGTGCTGGAGAAGTGCCAAGTGATCCCCCGACTTGCGGTGGTACTGAGGTGGCATGGCTGGAGGTGTAGACTAGAAGGGGAGGGAGTAGCCCCTTTGGACTATCTGTAAAACCCACCTGTCCGAAGTGATGGTGCGCCAGTGGGGGAGGTGATGGCGAATCCTGCCGCCCACTGGCGTTTGATGGGCCTGAAACACCGGACTAGGAAGGTTTGGAGGCAGTGGTGGCAGTGGACTGACCCGCCAGCTGGCCCCATGACCCACCTCGGTGGGTCCCACGTCTGGGGCTGCTCTGAGACTCGTGCTGCGCAGGCCTATGGCTCTGAAACAAATGTGTTTGGGTGCCCCTTGCGGGGCCACGAAAGGAGCGAAAAGCAGAAGCCGAAGGAGTGCACGTGGCCAAGAGGCCCAAGGACTTGGCCGTAGCCGCGAGTCCCTAAAGTGCTCCAACGCACTATCTGCCTTGTCACCAAAAACGCGAGTGCCATCAAAAGGCACGTCCATCAGAGTGTTCTGGACATCCCCTGAAAAGCCAGTTGTCCTCAGCCAGGCGTGACGGCATAGCACCAGTCGTGGAAATCGCTCTGCCCAGCAAGTCAGCAGTGTCAAGGCCACAACGAATCGTGAACTTGGCTGCATCTCTCCCTTCAAGCAATAGCTTGGGAGAGCACCATCCGGGCCTCCTCCGGACACTGAGGCTGCCCCTGCACCAGCGTATCCCACACAAGATGTGAAAGAGAAAATCTTCTTCCCAAACTGCTCCAGTTTCTTGGATTCTCTGTGCGGAGGTGCGGAAGGGAAGGCGCTCGGGGACGCAGAGGCTTGGACCACCAATCTCTCAGGAGTAGGGTGTTGGGAGAGGAAAATGGGGTCGCCCGGGCCGGGTGATGGCGCCGGGCCAGGTTCCCATCCTCAGGAGCCCCTGTGCTGGGCCTGGACCAGATGCCCAAAAGAACATCTGAAAGTGCGTCATTAAAGGGCAGCAGCGCTCCGCAGAGGAAGCCACCAGCCGAAGCACTTATGTCAGGAGGTTAGTCCTGACGGCCACTGTAGGGAGCTGGAGGTGGAGAGCCTCGGCTGCCCGACGCAACACCACTGAATAAGTACCACCCTCCTCCGTAGCCACGGTAGAAGGAGACCGTGCACCAGGTTCTGGAGAAAAATCCAGTCCACCTGCGTCCTCCAAACCCTCTTCCTAGTCCGGGTCTAACTCACATTGGGCTGCAAGAAGGTCTTCAGACCCCTCCCAGTCCTACCCGTCCGCCGTAACCTGCGGGGCAGACGGGAAATAAGGAGGATGGAGAAAGTGATAGAAATTCCCCATCGGCATATGTATATAAATGTTTAGACATGTATATTACCAACTGGCGGTTGCCAGTAGCTAGTTATAGTTATGACCTTGTTTCTATTCAAAAAGCGTTTTTTCTTTTGCCAATATCTTTGGCGCCGTTTGACGAATCTTCGAAACATATTCAAAACTAATAGCCTAATAACTTGAGCTGATGTGTTGAAAGTTTTGGGGTGATTCGTCAAGCAGGGGCTGAGAAGAAGGGGGGTCCTAAAACGCTTTTTCTCCATGTTACACCCCGAACTGCTGAAAGGAATTAAACCAAATTTGGCAAAAAGGTAGCTCTTGGTTCAGAAAGTCCCCTTTTTAGGTCTCGCGAGCCAAAGGCTCGAAGAGACATTTTATATGTGGGCTTCTCAAAGTGCTGCCGTGGCCTAAAGCTACAGTGCACGTGAACGTGCACGCGCGCAGCGCCATGTGTCTTTCCTCCGTAGCGATCTAATCACAATCACTTTCACTTTCGCGGGCTCCTCTGTTGCTGGCATTCCCCCCTCCCTTCTCGCCCAGCCCTTCTTGTTCTTCGTGCCTCTACTCTCTCTGCCCCCTTCTCTATCTCTCTTTGTTCTCTCGTCCTCCCGTCTCTCCACCCGCCAATCCGTCTTCTTTCCTGAACTGTGGCGTTTGTCTGAGACTCACCCGACCCCGCCCTCTCTCAGACCCTGTCTTGTTTAGAAAGACATTGAACAGTAAAATAGCAATGCACGAAAAGAAGACTGGCTGCATTTCTCGTGTCTGTCTCAACATATTTTGGAACTATTTCTAGAAATGCACTCTACACTTGCGGTGATTAACTCTGTTCCTGCCACTGCCTAGCCTGGAAAGGCTCTCTTCTGAGGCCTGCTTAGATCGTGCAGCGGCTGCACAGACTGCAGTTCTTCTGAAACACAATGCAGGTAGTGTTGCAGTGGTGTATTGTCCCCCAAAATATAGGCCTCCTGCACTGTTTATAGCGGCCATGGATCCATCAGCCAGCTTTCGTTTTTATTCAGTTAGCCCTTTGCATTCTGGGACCTGTAGTCACGCATTTACTAATTAATACTCGATACTAGCTAAAAGTGCCAAGCACGACCCAGGGCTCATGGACGGCTAAAATTAGGTTTTCAATAAAGTGGAACAATCCAACCCCTTACAAGCCCTGGGGTCTCTCACAAAGAAAAGCCGATGACCACGGGCTAAATTGCTTCATCCTTATTGGCGCTGCTGCTCAAATCAATGGCATCCATTTAAGGAGTTCTGAAGGATAAAACACGAGTGGCCCCAACTCGAGTTCGCATTAGGGCCCACATGCTACACGCAAACAGCCGCCGGCCGGTTGTACAGAGGTCAGTTGCAAGAGCTATTCTCGCTTTTCTTTTTAAGCAGTGCTTAATTTGAGTCGGTGGTTTCCGGTGCTCAGCACCAGCACTTAACCATCTACACCGTGCTTTTCCGGAGCACCACTTGCAGACACATTCATTTATGGCAGGCACCTGAATTTGAAGTGATTTGCCCAGAATCACAGGATGTTGAACGGACGCAGAGGCTCAAACTTGGGGGCATATTAACAAGCCAGGCGAAAAAATTATCGCCGCTTTAGCGGCAGAAAACTGCTGCTAAAGCGGCGATAATAGGCTTGATAATATGCTCTATGGAATTCTAATTGAAGCCCATGTTAGATGTCATTCACATTTAACATGGGCTTCAATTGGAATTCCATAGAGCATATTATCAAGCCCATTATCGCCGTTTTAGCGGCAGTTTTCTGCCGCTAAAGCGGCGATAATTTTATCGCCTGGCTTGTTAATATGCTCCTTAGTTTCTCCGTTCCGAAGTCGGCAACTCTCGCATTTATTATTGAGCAGTGGGAGGAGACGCGGGAGAAGCTGCGAGGCGGGAACAGCTCACTTGTTCATTACTAAACGCTTCCAGGCACTACTCCAGACGGGGCGCGGTCGGCGGATTTCCTGACCTTTGAGACGGCCTCTGCTGTGGGCTTGGCACGGACTGACGCAATGCCAGCAAGGCAAATAATGCAGAGCGCACTCGGGGCACTGCCAGACCAGTGGGCAGCAGCAGGGACCCCGGGCACAGAGCAGCAAATAGAACTTGTTTTCACCATGCGGTGTAACCCTCGAGTTCCCGCGAGCTGCTCTGACGGAAGCTTTTTTGACCAAACTTAGTGCAAAGATCTCGAGTTGTAATACTGGCTTAGCTGTCCCGCAGCCCCACGTCATGCCCGACTCCTTTCATCAGCCATGCCTTATTAGTCAACGGGATGTTGCATTCTGGGGCTGGTAGTTTCCCATTTAACATTGTATGAATCGGTCCAGTATATCAGTACACAAATGTTGCCTAAAGAGCCATGACTGGGCTGGTCTGGCCAAGGGGCCACTTGGGATTATGTACCAGGCCAGGTGTGAATACCTCGTCCAGTACGACCTTTCCATTCCGACACATATGGTACCAGGAAAAACTACAAGTACCAGAATGCAAGAAATGTAGCCATTTACATACACGTGGACGGGTTAAAGTAATGTGTCTGCTCAGCAACTCTGATTAAACTGACTCGTACAGTTCTACAACAGGTGCACTAGCCGAGCTTTCTTTAAAAGGCAGATGTGCGCGAGACGCTGTTAATGAATCCCTGTTATGTAACTTTAGTGTGTATTTTAAAACTAATCCATGTGCAATTACATGTATATAGATATACACATACACACTATATATTGATTCACATAAAAAAGAAAGGTTAAAGTGATGTCATAATTAGATGTCAAAATAAAACTAACATTTAAAAACAAAAAACACTGAAATTCAGCAGTTATAGTTCACTGAGCTAACCAAAACTTGCAGCCCTGCCATGCATTGCTTATTACCTCACATTACATCAATCATTTCGTGTTAAATGACATCATTGATGGCATCTCCGATGACTTCTCTTATAACCTCTTAGTCATATACAGCATATAGTTACTGTGTGAACATGGGTGGGCGCGTAGCATGGAAATATAGCAAATCTTGGAGACCAGTGTGGTTGCACGTGGTGAAAGTTACATCACAGAAGTGTGGGATGCAAGTATCACTCCTTGTAATACAAGATAAGGAGAGTGCACCTAATGTAGTTGCAGCGGTATAATTGTAAGCAGGGTTTGGCTTAATGCCAAAGCCAGTTCCCAAATGTGTGTGAGAAAGGCCAGAGTTTATGCTGACATTCGATGATCCCCCAGTGGAAGTATGGAAATGGGGTCCCTTTAAATAGTTGTCACAGAGTGCGATAGACAAATTATGTAGTGAGGGCGTTCTTATGGGAAGGGAAGAGGTGTGGCGCCGCGGCCAGGGCGACTGACTCCGGAATCTGGGGATCACGGTTCGATCCCCGGCGGCAGATTAGCCCAGCACCATGTGACTCTGGGCAATAGCTTGCTTCATCTTCCCGACGGCCCCCAGCGCCTAGAAACCCTTACGGGTGATTGTTCACGCTTTACAAATGTGGATTATTATGGTGTGGATGTTCAACTTCAGAACTTTGCTGAAGATTTTGTCAATTTGAAGATTGCAGATGACCACCAAGCAACTGGCCATTCTAGCTCCTTGAGACCCTCACAGGTGATTTGTTGCACTTTATAAATCTTTAATTGAGTGAAAAAAGTAGAACGTGTTGGTGTCCCACTTCGAGTTGGTGTATCTCATTGAACGTTGCTACAAACTTTTGCAAAGGTTGGAAAAAAAGCACATTTGTGCAGACCTAAAAAAAAACACCAAAATCCCAGCTGTAATAAAGATTGCCAACATTGAGGCGATCTACAAACGCGTTGTGACACTGTTTAAATGTTTCTCACGTTGGCACCAACACCGCAGGCCTGCAGACAGTAATACCAATGTGCACTCATAACATTATAGTAGGAAAAATAAATATCTACATTCCTCAGCAGACAAACACGTTTAAAAGCCCAAAGAGAAATTATATTAAAATCAGTATTTGGGTGATCTCCATTGAGGATGACGTATCTGATGATGTCAATGACAAGGGTGCGTGGGCCGACGATTGTGGATAACTCCAGCAAACAAAGACAAGCATTTGCAATGCAATAGGTCTCACATTTGCAAAAGTTTAAGCTATTGGCATTGTTCATGACAATGCCTTTTTTATCTATTTTATAAAACAAACACATGAATAAATGCCATTATCATTTACAATGCCAATAGCTAGTGATGCATTATTATTAGCAATGCCAACTGCTCACACTTTTATAATGCGAGACCTATTGCATTGCAAATGCTTGTTGTTAAATGGTGTAAAACCATTCAGTAGTTCCTGAGAAATTTAAATATTTCTCGGTTATAAAAATATGGCAGTGGAGGATCCGCGAACCCGTCCAATCCTGTGCCTGAGATCGGATTGCCTGCCAACACTTAAAACCAGGAAGTGTTTGCAGTCATCTTGTGACTCGGTTGAATCGAGTCACAAGGAAAAAGGTAAAACAAATGTAACAAATATTAAAAATTAAGAAAAGGGGGCAGGGTAGAAACACCCTGACCCCCCTAAGCCTGCTCAGGGGATTCCCATAAGGACCCCAAGCCAAAAAAAGCATTTTTTTTATTTTCAGCAGGAGTCGCGTAGGGTCCGGGAAGACCACCAATTCTTTAAAAAAAAAATTTTTTATTTTTTTTTAAACAGGCTTCCTCACTTTTTTCTTTAAGCCCTCGGGTGGGCCAGGTCCCAGGGGCAATGATCTAAATATATGCGGGGCCTCACAGGCTCCCGCAGCCCCGGGGACCAGCACCTCCCCAGGGCTATGTTCATTAAACGGGGGAGTCATGCGTGCCCTCCCGCAGCACCAGGGACCGCCATCTCCCCGGTATATATTGATTAAATGCGGGGGTTCGTTGGGGACTCCAGGTCCCAGGGACCACCACCTCCCTAGGGCCACAAAGAAGATGGGAGAGGAGTTGTGCGGCCCCCCCCTCCAGGAGCCCTCCATGGCCTGGGGACCGCCATACCCCAGTGCCAGGTCCAGCAATGCCCCAGGGTGCTCACCACCGGGACATTGCAGTTTGCTATGGCATGGCTTCCATGAAGCGAAGCAGAATTGATTTTGGGCAGAGAGATGCATGTTAGCAGCTCCCTCTGAGGTTCCGTGTGGGATGGAACGACACTTTTGGGTGGTGACGAATATGGATGAGTTGGGTATCTACGAACCGCAAATGACGAGTATAGTGGGTGTACGCAGTTTCGCTACGCAACCACGTATGGTTCGTCTTATTTTCGGGTTTGTTCACCTGACCCCTTGGGTTCCATTTTAGATACGGCATCCATTTTGTTTCTTGCCCTCAAGTAGCCAGCGAACGGACTTCGTCCGCTTCGTGACCCTGGGACTCCCAAGCTTACACGAGGGACACGTGTTCCTTTGAGTATGACTTTTATGACGAGGGAAATGACACGACGAAGGCAGATGGCCCCGCTCAAGGCTCATCTTGGCGTGCCGGTCTATTGTTTCAGTCATGCATACATTAGACACGGTGTCTCTGATCCCGTTATCAAGTTTCCTTTATTGCCCCCGACACTCTTCTTTAACCTGTTGTGCATCCTTGTCCTTTCTCTGCATCTGTTCTTGTCCCTTCTCCTAATGTGTTTACGATCAGGATGGAATGTGTTTTATTGTAGAGAGGCTATGTTTTTACAGTTGGGAACTGGCAATACTGTTGTAATTATGTTCCGGCCTCCTGAAACATGAACGCGACCCTTTTGAAGTTTATTATGGGAACTGAATTGTAATCTTTGTTCACTATACTGTTCTATGGGAAAAACGTGTATAAAAGGAGCGATCCACTTTTGCAAATTGAAGCAGTCTCCGAGAACCTACACGCTGTGTACTTCTTGTGACCTCTGTATCCCTGCAGTAAATAAACGCTGATCTCTGACGTCGCTGGAAGTGTCCCGTGTCTCTGTGTTTGGTACGCCAGAGCAGGTAACCCACGAAGGTTTCAGGTGTTGTTCCCTGGCACCGCTGGGTCTTAGAAAAACCCAGTCCTTCAGTTGGTGCCCAACGTTGGGCGACATCAACGGTACCGGTCCAAAGCCCGACGATCGTGAGGAGCTTCGTGTGAAATCTCCGAGGGAAGGTGCACCCCGCTTCATCGATCCAGTTGTCGAAATAAGTGGCCCGACGTCTTTTCCCGCGAAGATCCCCGCCTCCTGACGGCTGCGACGGACTGATACCCTGACTGTCGACCTGTTTTGGCGCCTGGCGTAGTCCTTTACGGCGAGACAATAGACGGGCCTTCCTGGTGACGCCATTGTTCTTTCAGTTAAGTATTTGTGGGTCGCTCCCAGTGTTCCTTTGTTGTTTACATGGTACCATAGCATTCGTGGTTCTTAGTTGTTGGGTTTTATTTGACGATTGCAATTGCCAAAAACCGAGGGTCTCGCAAATTTTTTTTGCGAGGATATCATAAATTCGATAGCCCTTGAAGTTTGTAAACTCGGTTAGTGTGCGCGATGCCTAGCCGTAGTACTTTGTTTGGATTTTTCAAATGTTGCAGACCGGATTCCCGGCTGGAGGATTCATGTCCGATACCTCCGGTTGGAACTCCAATTTACGAGCTCTATAGTCGCCATGGTGTGGGTCCTATCGTGTATAATGAATATTGGGTCCGCTACACTAAAAATGATGGCGTCCTTAGTTGGCCATCTCATGGTAGTTTCGAAACTGCCGTTTTAGATAATTTGGAAGCTAAACTGTTTAAAAAGAAGGTTAGGCCGGCCATGTTTGATTCCTTCCGGTTATGGCGGAAAGAGGCCAAGCAGAAAGAAATCAAACAGAGTAAGAAAAATAAAAGAGAAGGCGTTATTGCGGTGATGCAAGATGCTGAACAGTATCAGCGAGACAAAGATGAGAAAGAGCAGGAAGTTAGTGCTCGACTTCATCGTATGGCGGTAGATAAATGTTATCCGGTGCTACCGTCTAATGTCGATAAGTCGGGAGAAGAAGCGGTTGAGGATTCGCTATTGTCTTATCTGTTGAAATCACCACCTCCCTATGCTCCCGATACTCTGGGCCCTGTGATTCTACCTCTTCCTCCACCTGCTGTTTTGGCGGCCGCTGGTCAGCCCGCCGTTCCTCCCGCTCTCCCGAATCCCCTTGTGCCGCAGATACCGGTTTTTCTTCCTACTGCGCCTTTTCAAGTCCCTCCTCAGTCTGTCGTTCCCACTACTCCTGGTGCCGCATCTACTTCTATTGCCTCCACCCCTACTGTTGCTGCGCCTGCATCTTTTTCCTCTTCTCCTTCTGTTCGTAGCCGTCTCCTGACTGCTGTTGCTACTCTTTATTCTCCACTTTTTGGGCCAATACTCGGCTCGACTCTTTCAGATGCCGCCCAGAGGCGCAGTCAGCTTCCTGATGATAGGGAACGTGGATCGCTGGTAAAAATGGCACGTAAATGGATTCGTAATCCTGTTAAATACTCTTCGCGTGTAGGGTTTGAAACATTTTCTCAGTTTAATGCGCCCACTCAACGATTCGTGTTTGAGGAATTGTGTAAATCGTTGAAGGAGGAGTGGGATCATGATGTGGTAGATAATGTACCGTCAGAGGTTTCTGATCTCCAGCATCGGTTCACAACTGGTGTGATCGTAGGTGACAAGGTTCGAGAAGCTCTAGAACGTTTGTTATCATTTCGATGTACAGTGCAACCTCGAGCATTGTTTAAGGAAGAAACCGCAGAGTGGATGGCAAAACCTGGTCAATATCCGATGCGGGAAGTTCCCCCAGTATGGATGCCAGGTGATCCTACTGCTAACCCTGCTGTCCCAGGCCGTTTTCAGAGAGTGTGGATACACCTCCCTTGGAAACGATCGGAAGTCTTACAGGTGAAGCAAACTTTGCCTGATCCCCGTAAAAATCCAGCGGGTTATTATAAGGAGCTGTCCCAATTGGTGGATGCTACTGTTATGAACCTTGCAGATATTGACATGTTGTTTGGCAATGTAGTGCCTCAGCCGATTTGGGCGAAAATTCGTCACGAGAATCACGCGGCCGAGTTAGGCGGTGATTGGGCTGCCCTTACGGCGGCAGACGCTCAGCAAGTTGGTGGGGCTAAGCCTGAGCAGCTTATTGTGGAATTGCCCCAGAGGATAATTACCCTTATGAAAACGCTTATGCCGGCGATGCGCGTTAATTGGGACAAGTTGTCCGCGTGCAAGCAAAAGAGGGATGAAAGCGTTTCCAATTTCTTTACGAGATTCGAGGAAGCATTTGTTGATCATAGTGGCCAGGACATGGGTTCGGAGGGTGGTCAGCGACTGTTTGTTGATAAGTTCGTATCGAACTTGTTGCCCGAACTTAGCAATAAGTTGAAAAATTCTGAGAGTTCATGGGCTGTTTCTACCACTGCTCAAATATTGGCTACGGCCCAATATTACGAAAATAGGGAAACGGAGGAAAGTGAACGTGCAGATAAGAAAACAAAGGATCTTAAAACTAAGGTCTTATTGCAGCAAGCGTATCCTCCGCGCTCAAATTTCAATGATTCGCAACAGCCAAATAGATCGCAATCACAGTTCTCCAGATCGCAGATGCGAAATGACTCTCCCGCACCTCGTTTTGTGTTGGGATATAATCAATGTGCGTATTGCCGAGGAGAGGGCCATCTGAAGTTTAATTGTCCGGTTCTCCGTGATAGGAATAATGGTGTGTCAGCTCGAGGAGGTCGTGGTGGTCCTCAACAAGCTTCACGTGGTAGAGGTCGTGGAGTTACTCAGACTCAGGCCGAGCGTTTTGCCACTTCCTCAGACTCGCAGAATTGTTTCGATCGACGTAAACCATCGTCCGGTAGATCTACACAGTATCATGTGGATGACTGTTACGTAGAGCGTGATGTTGATACGGATGGTATCTACTAGGGCAGCCATAGACGAAGGAAGGGAGAAGTATCAGTTCCGGTTGATCAGAGAGGGCCTTATGTTGCAGTAGCCACATTGGGCGTCGTTGAGCCTTTTCTACTGGACACTGGTGCAGCAAAAAGTTCAATTATGCATTCAAAACTCCCTGGCGCGCCTTTGTCTGGCTTAACGAATGTTTCCGTTGGATTCTCTGGCGCCCCCGTTAGCAATCCAGTTTCTAGCCCCTTGCCCCTTACGATTGGGTCTCATGAGTTAGAAGCTCCTTTGATTTTGACTACTGGTTGTGGTGAGAATCTTTTGGGTTTGGATTTATTGAAGAGGCTACATGCGACTTTGTACTGCTCTCCTACGGGTGTGGAGCTTACATTGGGTGAGAATGTGATTTCCCCTATGTATTTATCGATCGATAAGCTCCCACCGGAATTGAGTTCACTTCCGGTTTCTTTGTGGGCGACAGGTCCCAATGATGTGGGCCTGCTGGATATCCCACCTTATGTTGTTCAATTGAAAGTTGATGCGCGCTTACCACGCATACCCCAGTATCGTATTTCCCTTGATGGTGAACGGGCACTATTAGCGATCATTTATGATCTGATCGGTAAAGATGTTATCGAGGAGACACGAGGTAACGTGTGTAATAGTCCCGTGTTGCCTATTTTGAAACGAACTGATCCGTCCAAGCCTCCCGTGTACCGCCTAGTTATTGACTTACGGGAAGTAAATAAAATTGTTGTCCCGCAGTTTCCTGTGGTTCCAGACATTACAGCTTTACTGACTCTGATTCCAGCCTCTGCATCATGGTTCTCGGTGATCGATTTGAAGAATGCGTTCTTTAGCATTCCGATTGCTGAGGAAAGTCGTGATTTGTTCGGATTTTCGTTAGGAGGTCGCAGTTTCCGGTTCAAACGCGCACCTCAAGGCTATTGTGAGAGCCCATCGATATACAGCCAAGCTCTTAAAAGTCAACTAGATGCATTTGTGCTGCCGACTGGTGCGGCTTTGATTCAGTACGTCGACGATCTGTTGGTAGCTGCAGATACTGAACAAGTTTGCAAGACTGCTACTGTGTCACTGTTACAGCATCTCTGTGACTTACACCACAAAGTGTCACCTTCCAAATTGCAATATTGTTGTCAAGAAGTTACCTACTTAGGTCACTTATTGTCAAAGGCGGGAAGAAGGTTGACCCCTGAAAGAATCGCAGCAATTGCTCAAATGACTGTGCCAACAACTCAGAGAGATGTGCGTGCCTTTTTAGGTATCACGTCATACTGCAGACAGTGGATTCCGAATTTTTCACTGTTAGCGAAGCCATTGATAGCTCTTACGTGCAAGGACGTTTCGACTCCTTTGCCATGGACGGAGGAATGTCAGAAAAGTTTTTCTGAACTACGTGATGCACTGTGTTCGGCTCCTGTGTTAGGTACTCCTGATTACAGCAAGCCATTCACATTATACGTTCACGAGAGGGAAGGTTGTGCGTTGAGTGTTTTAACGCAACAATTTGGTGACAAGCAGCGCCCGTGTGCATATTTTTCCTCGACCTTAGACCCGGTAGCTAGAGCGTTGCCAAGTTGCTTGAGGGCGACAGCGGCAGCAGCAGCGTCTATTCGGCAGTCCGCAGGTCTTGTTATGGATAATATGCTCATGGTGATGGTTCCGCATGCAGTTGATACTCTTCTGAATCGGACAAAGACTCAACATCTGACGAGTGCAAGGTTGTCTGGGTACGAGCTGACCCTTTTGGCAAGTCATATACAGATCAAACGTTGTAATGTACTGAATCCGGCGACATTGTTGCCGATTAATATGGAATCAGATGATGTGCCACCACATGATTGTTATTTACGAACTGAGGAAGAAACAAAAGGTCGTGTGGACCTGAAAAACACTCCCTTGACAGATCCCGATGGTACTTTGTATGTGGATGGCTTGTGCTTTAAATTGCCGAATGGCGATGTGACGACTGCGTATGCTGTAGTGACGTTGAGCACGGTTGTGGAGACTGCAAGATTGAATCAGAATTCAGCACAAGCTGCAGAGTTGATTGCATTGACAAGAGCGTGTGTTTTGTCTAAAGGAAAGCGAGTGAATGTGTTTACCGACAGTCAGTATGCATTCGGTGTTGCGCATAACTTTGGAAGACTGTGGAGAGAGAGAGGATTTATGACATCGCATGGTACGAAGATTCAGCATGGACAGCTTGTGAATGACCTTTTGGACGCACTTACACTGCCTAAACAAGTGGTGATTGTTAAATGTAGTGCACATCGGAAAGTGACGGATGATGTTGGTCGTGGTAATGCGTTTGCGGATGAGATTGCTAAGGAAACGGCTAAGGATCTTGCGACCCGAATGTATGTCACGAGTTCAGTGAGGTGGCCGATGGAGACTGGTATGTGTGAAAATACTATTGAGAGTGTGAAAGCAATTCAGAACGAAGCTACTAAAGCCGAAAAGACTAAGTGGAAAGAAAGTACGGGAAAGATGGACATGCATGGATGTTGGGTTGACCTGACGGAATGTCAGAGGTGGATGTTACCAGATGCGTACGTATTAGCTGTTGTGACGATGGCTCATGGGTTGTCACATATCAGTGCGAAAGGAATATGTAGGTTTTTGTCTCCTGTATGGAGGAATGAGGGTATTGCTAAGTGTGCCGAGAGAGTGGTTAAGAACTGTATGGTGTGTTTGATGCACAATCCTGGCAAGGGCACCCCCACTCCACCTGGTCATTTTGCTCCCCCTGTTTGTCCCTTTGAGGTTATCCAGCTGGACTTTATCCATATGGAGAGATGCAATAACTTAAAGTATGTTTTGGTTGTGGTTTGTGCGTTCTCCAGATGGATTGAGGCCTATCCTCTTAAGGACAACACTGCCCTGTCCACAGCAAAAATCCTGCTGAAGGAATACTTTCCTCGGTACGGAATGCCACAGATTGTATGGTCGGATAATGGAAGTGAGTTTGTGGGAAGTGTAATGCAGAGTGTGTGTAAGGGTCTTGGAATTCGTCAAAAATTCCATAGTGCTAATCATCCACAGGCAGCGGGTTTGGTTGAAGGGTACAATGGTACCCTAAAACTGAAACTCGCCAAGATTCAAGCTACGACTGGCTTATCATGGCCTGATGCCTTGCCTCTGGCTCTCCTATCGACCAGAGCGACCGTACACTCTCGAGTAGGGCTTAGCCCATATGAGATTGTGTTCGGCCGCCCTGCAAATATTTGGGGGGTCCCGAGGCCAAGGGCTTTTGATAGTCTTGAGTATCCAATGTTAATTGATTACCTGCATGATTTGACCACTAAACTACGGTTAATCCATCAACAGGTCTTTGAAGCTCTACCGGCGCAGACAGAGGGTCCTGGACACCAGCTCCGGCCAGGGGACTGGGTTGTTACCCGAAATTTTGGTCGGAAACGTAACTTGGAGCCAAGATTTGTGGGACCCTTTCAAGTCTTGTTGACCACGAGGACTGCGGTTCGACTGGAGGGCCGGAAGAACTGGGTACACGCCAGCCACACGAAGAAGGTACCGATCCCCTTACCAACGGATGGTTGGGTGAGGACTGGGATTTCGGCAACAGAAACTGAGACTCCTTTGCACTTTGTGCCGTTTAGCGACGCTCAACCTGTGGGGAATGATTTGCCACTGTCAAACCCAAATGTGGAGTCATCGGTAGCAGAGAGCCCAAGGTCTGACTCGTTGTCCACTTCTTCGAATACCGTTGCGCCAGCTGAACAATTGTTTGTAGAGCAAACTCGACCTGGAAGAAGTCGATACTTTCTTCGTTCAAGGACTAATAAAAATTAGTTGTATATTTGCTTTTTGATGCTATGAACATTATGGACAATTATATCCTTTCTTTTTGAGTTTTTATGTGCTGTCCCACGGCTAAGAGACTTGTAATAATACTGAACTTTGAGGAAACCTCTCCATCCGGGTCACCGTAGGGCCGTGCGGGTACTCCTTTCTGTTTAGCAGGTTTCTGACGCTAGGTCGGTTACTTTTGTCGATTCCTGGGAACTCCTGGGGATTGATAATCGCTACTCAGAACGAAGTGCGTCAAGTACGTCACGGACGGTTTGTAGAGGATGGCATTCTCTAAGCTGTTGGAAGTAGAAAGGATGTCGGCGCAGAGATCAGAATTTAGAAGGGTTGTACGTACAAAATGTTTTTTGTTTCAGGTGTTCCTACTGTTCCTGACCGTATCTATGTTATTGGTGGGTGGAGTGTATTTTGGAGTACACTTGTTATTACCTTCTGTTTCACCTACCTCTTCTCCTAAACTGAGCTCCCTCACCACTGTTTCCCCACATTCTTTTCATCCTCTGCCCCAACATGAACAGGTTAGACGTGCGGAATTTATGAATAACTCCTTCGTTCAACTTCTACATCAGCATCAGTTGGTAATGAATACTACCAATTGTTGGGTGTGTGGGTTAATGCCACATACCATGGATAGGGGTATTCCATATTTGGTCCTTCCTTACAGCTCCCAGGGTTCGGCTCGAGCATTCCAAACTATGTTCCGTAGTGCACTAGATTCCTACCCCAGTCGAGAGCCACGTTCTGCCAACTTTGGTCCTGGGCCATATCACAAACCTTTGGCGATAGCGATAGCGGATTTAGATAGAGATGTTTTTGATGCATCGCTTATCCCAAGTGAAGAGGTACAGGCTTATAAGGATCTGAGCGAGGCTGAGAATAGTACGTCAGTGGGTGATAGACAGCTTAAGAGCTCGTCCCCAATATGGATTGTACCACACCTTGGTAATTTCTGCTTGAAAGGTCTGGGTCGAAATCCGAGAGCACAACTTGGGAACAGTGCTTGCACTGACACGTATGTTCTGCCGATGCTCTCTTCCCCTGTTTTTCTGACCGCTAAGGGCACTTATTTTGTATGTTACGAACGCGCATATACATGTTTACCCCGTGATTTCTCGGGTACCTGTTATATTGCGAATCTTTTACCACCGACTTTCACAGTTGCCTCAGATTATCACAAGACTAGAGTTGTGAGAGGTGTTATTAGCAAAGAGGATACTGCCGGTCAAGAAGCAGGAGACTTCTTTAAGGGTTTCTTGCCGTTTTGGGGACCTATGGTTAATAGTAGGAACCTAAGACAGCTGACACGTGTAGTAGAGTCGACTGCTAATATTACTGCAAGTGCCCTTGGTAATCTAACAGCTGAACTTCAGGCGGATAGACTCATGACGTTGCAGAACCGTATGGTTCTAGATGTTGTTCTCGCAGATAGAGGTGGTGTGTGTAAAGTTATTCATTCGAGTTGTTGCATTTTTATTCCTGACAATGCTCCAACTGTCTACCAAGCCATCTCGAAGTTGCACAAGATTTCCGAGTCCATACACGTGGACGAAGGTAATTGGACACTTCTAGGATGGTTTTGGGGCCTGATGTCAACTTGGGGTTGGAAGATTCTGATGATCGTAGGAGTTGTTGTAACGTTTCTGTTCACGTGTTGTCTTTGTGTACAGTGTGGTCCTGCCTTATGTGGCCTATGTGCTACAACGTGTATAAGACGACCATCTGTTACCAAGGAAACGTTGATGAATAGAATGATGTTCCAGCAGCAATTGAACGATCTGATGAATATTGAAATAGATTCCGATCTTGACTAGTGCTTGCCTACATGAGGGCAAAAGGAGCGTCTGAGGTTCCGTGTGGGATGGAACGACACTTTTGGGTGGTGACGAATATGGATGAGTTGGGTATCTACGAACCGCAAATGACGAGTATAGTGGGTGTACGCAGTTTCGCTACGCAACCACGTATGGTTCGTCTTATTTTCGGGTTTGTTCACCTGACCCCTCGGGTTCCATTTTAGATACGGCATCCATTTTGTTTCTTGCCCTCAAGTAGCCAGCGAACGGACTTCGTCCGCTTCGTGACCCTGGGACTCCCAAGCTTACACGAGGGACACGTGTTCCTTTGAGTATGACTTTTATGACGAGGGAAATGACACGACGAAGGCAGATGGCCCCGCTCAAGGCTCATCTCGCCGTGCCGGTCTATTGTTTCAGTCATGCATACATTAGACACGGTGTCTCTGATCCCGTTATCAAGTTTCCTTTATTGCCCCCGACACTCTTCTTTAACCTGTTGTGCATCCTTGTCCTTTCTCTGCATCTGTTCTTGTCCCTTCTCCTAATGTGTTTATGATCAGGATGGAATGTGTTTTATTGTAGAGAGGCTATGTTTTTACAGTTGGGAACTGGCAATACTGTTGTAATTATGTTCCGGCCTCCTGAAACATGAACGCGACCCTTTTGAAGTTTATTATGGGAACTGAATTGTAATCTTTGTTCACTATACTGTTCTATGGGAAAAACGTGTATAAAAGGAGCGATCCACTTTTGCAAATTGAAGCAGTCTCCGAGAACCTACACGCTGTGTACTTCTTGTGACCTCTGTATCCCTGCAGTAAATAAACGCTGATCTCGGACGTCGCTGGAAGTGTCCCGTGTCTCTGTGTTTGGTACGCCAGAACAGGTAACCCACGAAGGTTTCAGGTGTTGTTCCCTGGCACCGCTGGGTCTTAGAAAAACCCAGTCCTTCACCTCTGCCCAAAAGCCATGCCAGCTCCAGGAGGAGGGGGGCCACTCTGCCCCCAGCATCCCCCCCTTTTTTTTTTTATAATGGCCAGGCCTTGGGGGATGGGGTCCCCGGGGCCGAAATCGGACTGGAGAAAGGGGGCGGGGGAGGGTGCTTGGCCCCACTCTCTTAAATAAAAATTAATAATTTGGGTGTGGGGGGGGAGGTTCGCAAGTTCCAGTCCATAAAGGAGGGGGCCTGTCGAAGAGCCAGGTTTTGAGGTTTCCTGCGAAGATGGGGAGCAATGTTATTTGTCTGAGGTGGAGCGGAAGGCCGTTCCAGGCTCTGGCAGCGAGGAAGGAGAATGAGCGGCCTCCCGATCTGGTCTTTCTGGTGTGGGGGGACCACTGCGTAGGAGAGCTGGGCTGATCGTAGGGTCCTTTCGGGTGCGTGGAATGTGAGTCGGCTATTCACGTATGCTGGTCTGGTGTCGTGGAGGGCCTTGTGAGCGTGAGTTAGCATCTTGAAGGGGACTCTAACTTCGATGGGGAGCCAATGGAGTGTTTGCAGGTGCTGGTAGATGTGGCAGTGTCTTGGCAGGTTGAGGACCAGTCTTGCGGCGGCATTTTGGATGTTCTGTAGCTTGCGGGTGAGATTATTGTTTATTCTGGCATAGAGTGCATTTCCGTAGTCGAGCCTGCTGGTGACCAGGGCGTGAGTGACGGTCTTTCTGTGTTCGAGGGGGATCCATTTGAAGGTCTTACGTAGGAGGCGGAGGGTGTGGAAGCAGGAGGATGAGACGGAGTTGATCTGGCAGTCCATTTTGACCTCTGAGTCCAGGATGAATCCCAGGTTGCGTGCGTGGTCCATGGGGGTAGGCGGGCTTCCGAGGGCGGGGGGCCACCAGGTGTCATCCCAGGCGTCTGGGTTTGGGCCCATGATGAGTTCTTCAGTTTTGTTGGTGTTTAGTAGTAGGCAGCAGTTTGGCGACGCCTTCCATGCCTTCTCGAAAGTTGTGTCTGGTGGTGTTGGGTTCGTTGGATAGGTAGAGGATGAGTTGGGTGTCGTCTGCGTATGACAATGTTGAGTCCGTAGGTTCTGCGATGGGGGCAAGCGGAGCCATGTAGATGTTGAAGAGCGTAGGGCTGAGGGAGGACCCCTGGGGGACTCCGCAGGTGTAGGGTCTGAGAGGAAAGGGGAGAGTCTGACCCGCGGCGTTCTGTCGGAGAGGAAGGAGCGGATCCAGTCGAGGGCCTTGTCTTGGATCCCTGCGTCATGGAGTCTGCATATTAGGGTGCGGTGAGAGACTGTGTCGAACGCCGCTGAGAGGTCGAGGAGGATGAGGGCTGCTGTTTCTCCTTTGTCCAGTAAGGTACGGATTTCGTCTTATTGCGGCGGGGAGGGCGGTTTCCGTACTGTGGTTTTTTCTGAAGCCAGATTGGGAGGAGTCGAGGATGTTGTGCTCTTCGATGAATGTGGTGAGTTGGATGTTGATGGCTTTCTCGATGACTTTCGCTGGGAACAGGAGCAGGGAGATGGGTCTGTAGTTTTTGAGGTCGGTGGGGTCCGCCAAGGGTTTCTTCAGGAGGGGGTTGATCTCAGCATGTTTCCAGTCGTCAGGGAATGAGGCGGTTGCCAGGGAGCGGTTGATGGTGTGGCAGAGCATGGATGCAATGGTGTCGGCGGCTCTGTTGAAAATGTGGTAGGGCAGGGGTCCGTGGGGGCCCCGGAGTGGATTGCCTTGATCGTCTTCAGTGTGTCTTCCGTGGTGAGGGCTGTCAAGTTGCCGATCGCTGGCTTCAGGGTGTCGGGGGTGGTTGGTGAGGGTTCAGTGTGTTGGTTGTCTTCGTCGAAGTTGTCGTAGATGCTCTTGATTTTGTGGTGGAAAAAGGTAATGAGTTTGTCGCAGAGGTCTTGTGAGGGAGGGATGTCGGTGGACTCGCTAGTGGGTTGGGCGAACTCCTTGATGTTGAAGAGTTCTTTGCTGTTGTGTGCATGAGTGGAGATTCTGTCTTCAATCGCTTTTTCCTCGTTTTTCTGATGAGTTGGTGGTGGACGTTGGTGGCGGCTCTGAAGTTGTTGTGGGCTTCTGTGGATTTGGTGTTCCTCCAGGCCTTTACGAGGAGGCGGCAAGTGCGTCTGGACTCTCGAAGTTCGGTGGTGAATCATCTAGCTTTCTTGGCGTGGGTGGTGTTGTTTTTCTTGAGGGGGGCTATGGTGTTGGCGCTATCAGAGCATTCTGTGCAGGGTTCGGGCTGCGGTGTTGGCGTCGTGGTTTTCCGCGATGGTTGGGGTGGAGTTGCTGAGTGATGAGGTTAGCTGGTTGTCGGTGATTCTGGTCCAGTTTCTTCGTGGGAGCAGGTGCTGGTTTCTGTGGATGGTGGGTGTTCTGAAGGTGAAGTGGACGCATCGATGGTCAGTCCATGGGAGTCTGGTGGTGTGGCTGAAGGTGATGGAGTTTCCTGTTGTGAAGAGGGGGTCGAGGGTGTGTCCTGCTGAGTGCGTGGGTTCGGTCACGATCTGGCGGAGTCCAATGTTGTGGAGGTTGTCCAGGAGGGATGTGGTGCTGGGGTCCAGTTGGTTGTCGAGGTGGAAGTTGAGGTCTCCCAATAGGGTGTAGTTGGTGGACACGATGGCATGCGGGGAGAGGATGTCCGTGATGGAATTGGTGAAAAGTCCGCAGAGTCCAGGGGGGCAGTAGATAAGGGTTCCTTGGAGGGTGGAGGTAAGGCTGGCCAGTATCTTGAAGTGAAGGAGTTGCATCAGGTCTGTGGGCTCGTCGGGGAGTGTGCTCAGGCGGAGGTTGGATTTGTGGACGATGGCGATTCCTCCTCTCAGGTGGGTGGGGGGGTCCTTTTTGGAGATCTTGTATCCTTGGGCAATGGCGAGGGCGATGTCTGGTCCCGAGGTGGTGTTGGTCCAGGTTTCGGTAAAGAATTTTATGTCCGGGGTAGTGCTGTCGAGGAGGTCCCAGATTTCGGTGGCGTGTTTGTGGAGGGATCGGACATTGAGGAGGATGCATTGCAGGGTCTTTGGTTCAGTTGTGTTCTTGCGGGCGGATTGCGCTGGGTCAGTGGTCTTGGCAGTGCAGCAGGTGTGCCGGCAGCGGTGACAGCTGAAGGGTCCGTGAGTGTCGGCTGGTGATGCTAGCTTGCAGTTGTTGCGGCCTGGGTTGAGAGCGTGGAGTGCCGTTGGGTCGTAGCGTTGGCGGTGCAGAGATCCAGGGTTCCTGGCGCTGGTCGCAGTCGGGTCGCGGACGGGCGCAGACAGGCATGCCTTTGGCGCCCCAGCGGTGCAGGGGCTGCCATTAAGTAGGGGTCGGGGAGGGCTGGACAGCTGGGAGGCAGGGAGGGGAGCTGGATTTGGCCGGTCGCACTGGAGGGGGAGGGGCCGCGGGGGCAGCAGCGGCAGGGAAAAATGGGTTGAAAAAGGCAAAAGGAAAAAGGCAAAAAGAGAGAAAAGTGCAAATAAGGAAGCAAAAGTGTAAGAAAGAGTGGAGGAAAGACACAGAGGACACAGTAGAGTCAAAGGGGGAGATTGAGATAAGGGTAAAAAACGAGTGAAAACGGAGGAAAGACACAGAAGGAGAGTGAAGGGGGAACTTGAAATGGGGGAAAAACGACAGAAAAAGTGCAACAAAGAGTGGAGGAAAGACACATGAGAGTAAAAGTGGGAGATTGAGATGAGGGTGGATGGGGTTACCGGGGCCCAAATGCACCAAGGGAAGGGGCCCACAGCCCGCTTTCCTAAATTAAAACAAATATATAGGAACCAGCAACTCGCCGGAGGCCCCGCTCCCTATTTCCACTACTCTGCAAACGAGCCTCCTGGCGTGCTCCTGGTTGGGTGATGACGTTCCAGTCCCTGCTGACAGTCCTTAGGGGCCAACTAGCCCACCAGGTACCTCCAGTAAGCCCCACACAGTGGGATTACTGAAAGGTGGTTGAAGGGCAAGCCCCTTTTTAAAACATTCTGCAAACGTGACTGCTGGTTAAAAAACCTTACAAAATTCACTGAAAAAAAACACAGATTTCAGGAAGGTTATAGTTAGAAATTAGCATTTAAAAAACCTTAGATATTTACAGAAAAAACAAAGGGTAGAGGGACGTTATAGTTAGTCTGACATTTGACTCTTACAAATCCAGAGAAATTCAGCTGTTATAGTTAGCTGAGATAACTATAACTCGCGCCACCGCAATGCACTACTTATGACCTCCTATATTACATCACTCATGGCAGGTCAGTGACATCACTCATGACATCACTGATGACATCATCCATAGCATCTGACCCACCCGCTCACATCCCTGTAGAATCTTTTATGCACCCACTGCCGCTCCCACACAACCATTCACAAACCCGTTCAGAGCCATACCACTGAGTCATCCATACAGTCACTCAAACCCACTCATTCACCAATACACCTTGCTATATATTGTTGTTGTTGTAACTTTATTCGATATAAAAATATCATAAAAGTATAAAACATTATAAAAACAATCTTTAAAAAAAAAAAAGAACAAGAACCCACTACAACATTGGGTTTCCCATGTATACAGCATAACATTTTAACAATAGCTAATACAGCATAGTTCATTAACATCAAGGGACAAGGTACAAAAGATAAAAGTGTCATGAAGAGGGGGGGAATTAGGGCTGTAGATGTTGTTACTTTACAAGCTAAAAGCTAGGGGATAGGCTAAAGGGATAAAATTATTCTCAGTAATTATTTAATGCTTCTTAAGTAGTCTCTGCCTTATCCTCCAGGCTACCCCCCAGAAACTTTGCAGTCCCGATTATAACGCTAGGGACTGTCGTAAGTTAGAATGCGCAAGGCCACCCTATGTGACCTACAGCCCAGATTAACACATACGGGTTTCAACCATCTAGATCTGGGTTGTTTGTAGGCCTGGCATGCAAACAAGAAGTGGCCGATGGATTCCGAGGGGGAGGCACAACCTGGGCAACCTATATCACCTCCCTTCCCACCTTTCCACCCTGTTTGAAAATCGTGAAGTGATAATGTGCCATATCTTAATTTAAGGTAGAGTGACCTGTCGCTGGGCGATTCAATGATATCTAAAAAAGCCTCTAATCTGGGGGCAGGTTTGGCATCCAAACATTTTTCAGTGAGGATGCCTCTCTGGGACCGCAGAGTAACAGCGATGACCCAATCCCAATAAATTTTTTTAACAATGGGCTTAGAAGGTGGTTGCTGATTCTCCCAGGAGTCGCCCAAGCCCAGCTCCAGCACCAGTTTTTGTAAATTGGATACCCACGGAATCTTATGACAGGCTCCAAGATGTAATATATCGTCCAGAGCGGCGGCATATCGGCATAGGTCCGGGGACCTCCTGAGCCTCACCCAGTACAATAGGGGGAGCAGCCTAGCCACATCATTTATGGGATGTCTGCCAAGATCGCTACGGAGAGGAACAAGTGGGGTAGACAGAGGGAGCGAGACTATGTCTCTAAAAAACGTATCTTCGGATTTGGTCATCTCTGCTAGATTTTCAAATCCCCAAAGTTCCGCCCCGTAGAGAGATGCAGATAGCGCCTTCCCCTGGTATACCTTGGTTTCTGCAGCTATAGGCCGACTATATGACAGCCTCTGGTGTCTAGCAATAACTCCTGCGGCTCGCTTGTGATTTAGGAGCATCTTGGATATGTGAGGTGCCCATTTCAACTCATTATTAATGCTCACCCCAAGATAATCGAAGGCTGACAAGCTCCAGATTACAATTGTCGACCTTGATGTTATTCTTAAATCTTTTAGAAGGGGACATGGCCATTAGCTTGGTCTTTGATGTATTGATCTTCAAGCCCCTGATGTTACAAAACTCGGTAAAACGGGACAGCAATTTTTTAAGACCCATGGGGCTCTTTGAGATCAGCAGCGTGTCATCTGCAAAAAGCAGAGAGGGTGATTTTTCACTGCCCAAGGCTGGGGCGTCGACCCCATCGTCTCTCAAGTAGTCTACCACCCCTTTTAAAAAGAGAGAGAACAGGGTCGGCGCCAAAACACAGCCCTGGCGGACCCCTCGCCTCACTGCTATTCTCTGAGTCAACTGACCCTGATGCCCCCATCTTACTCTCGCAAAGTTGCCTTCGTGGAGCCGTTTAAGAAGGTCCAAAATTAAGGGGGGGAATGCCCAAACCGGCCAGGACTTGCCACAACTTTGGCCGAGGTACCAGGTCAAAAGCTGTTTTGAGGTCGATAAAAGCCAGGTATAAGCTGCCCTTTTCAATAGTAACAGATTTGCAGTAAATAGTGCAAAATCTGAAAACCTGATCGATCGTTCCGACCCCTTGCCTGAATCCGGCCTGGAAATGTGAGAGAATGCCATCCTCCTCAATCCAGACCTTAATCCTGGTCAGGAGGACCCTGCCTACCACTTTTTGAATCACATCAATTAGACTAATTGGTCTGTAGTTGGCAGAGTCCTCTCGATCACCTTTTTTAAAGATGGGCACCACCTCCGCCCCCTTCCAGGAATCTGGTACCGGGTGCCCTGACGCTATATTATTCAGAGTTTGTAAAATAAACTCGGCCCAGAGTTCCCTATCCTGAAGAAGGAGGTCTCCAGGGAGACCATCGGGTCCCGCTGCCTTACCCGATGCTATCGTGTTAATTGCTAATTGGATCTCAGTCAGACCAAACTGCCCCCCCCCCCCCCCCCCCCCCCGAGGAGCTAAGGGCTCAGGAACTGAACCCAGCTTGCTATATATATATATATATTTATATATTCACTGGAAAAAAAAACACAGGTTTCAGGGACGTTATAGTTACAAATTAGCATTTAAAAAACCTTAGAAATTCACTGAAAAAAACATGTTTCAGGGACGTTCTAGTTAGTTGCACATTTCACTCGTACAAAACCATAGAAATTCTGCTGTTCTAGTTAGTAGAGCTAACTATAACTCGCGCCCCGCAATGCACTGCTGATGACGTCACATATTACATCACTCATGACATAGTCAGTGACATCACTGAGGACATCATCCAGTGAATGTGTGTTTTTGTAAACTAACTATATTTTATATATGTTAATGCCAAGGTGCATTGAAGAATGAGTTGGTGTATAAGTGTCTGGGTGGAGATTTAATAGGTGTGTGGCTAACTATAAGTTAGTGATTAAATGTCTTACTGAATGCATGGGTTAGTGACTAAACTACGTGAATGTCTGTATCAGTCTCTCAGTTGTTATATAAGCTGTGTTGATGATTAGGTACATGACTGTCTATATGGCTTACTTATTGGTAGCATAAGTATTAGTATGGGTGGCTCAGTATTTGTGTGGGTAGGCGGTGTGTAACTTTCTGCCAACATGTGTGACTGGCTAATTTACTAGGTGTATGGGTTCAATAGTGCAAGTGGAAATAGCTGTTTCGGTGAGGGGGAGAGAGAGAGAGAGAGAGGGAGAGAGGGAGAGAGGGAGAGAGGGAGAGAGGGAGAGAGGGAGAGAGAGAGGGAGGGAGAGGGAGGGAGAGGGAGGGAGAGGGAGGGGGGGGAGGGGGAGGGGGAGGGAGGGAGAGGGAGGGGGAGGGAGGGGGAGGGAGAGAGGGAGAGAGGGAGAGAGGGAGAGAGGGAGAGAGAGGGAGAGAGAGGGAGAGAGAGGGAGAGAGAGGGAGAGAGAGGGAGAGAGAGGGAGAGAGAGGGAGAGAGAGGGAGATAGTGAGTAATTGTGAGAGTGGCTGTATAAAGGAGTGTGTGCTTGTGTTAGTGATTGTATAAGAGAGTCAGCAAATATTACTATTTGCATGAATAGGTTAGATACTGAATGAATAACTGTATAGATGAGTAAACGTCAGTGTTATAGATTCTTTACATGACTAGCAACGTGTGTCAATAACTATGGATGAGTGACGGTGTAGGAGTGTTTGTATAGGTGTAGGAGTACATAAAATAGTGCTATATTGATGAGTGACTGCATGTATGAGTTACTGTATGGGTGAATGAATTAATGTGTGTGTATAACTAGGAAGTAGTGGGTATATAGTAACTACTATTGATTTGTCTATGGTTTAGAAAATGGTAGTCTGAATTTTAGAGTGGGTGTATCAAAGGTTATATTAGGGTGTGAAGAGGTGCATCAAATTATCAAGATGATGATGTCATCAATGATATCATCAGTGATGTCATTTGAGATGGCATCAGTGATGTCACTGACCATGTCATGAGTGATGTAATATGTAAACACAAACCTGGACAGTGGACCAAGTCACCTGCAATGGGCACCAACTTCAGAAAATATACCCGTATTTTATATAATGCCATGCAATTCGGTGTGCAAGCTTCAACAGTGCCCTCTGTCCAAAAGCACCACCCTTAACCTCAGAGTAAATCGTATATTTAAGCAATATCAGAGCTGCACTACATGTCCAATTATAATCAATCAAATCATTTTACAAATATGTCCAGTCCGTATTGAAAAATATAATATTGCTGCTTTATTGATTTCTTTTAAAGGCCACAGCCAAGGCGTTTCGTTCTGTAAACAGAACTTCTTCAGGGCAATAACAATGTCCGCAATTGCATTAGTAGATACATAAGATGGTGATCTCACTTCAAAGTATTTTTTAGAGATGGTACTCAGATGTCTCAACCGTATATCAACGTCGCTATTCAATTAGTCATAACATATTGCGTGGTTTTTATTCTTTCTTCTTTCATCATCATGCAGCAGTCATTTTGGAGAACGGGTATGAAGTTATGATAATCATAAAAATCCCAACAAAAATATGTATTGGAACAGCATACACCGTACCTTGAGTTGTGGCCAGTGCGCCCAACTTGTTATACGGCGATCTTGTTCCCGCCCATGTGACGTCATCAGCAGTGCACTGCGGGGCACCAGTTATAGTTAGCTCTACTAACTAGAACGGCCAAATTTCTATGGTTTTGTACGAGTGAAATGTTCAACTAACTATAACGTCCCTGAAACCTATGTTTTTTTCAGTGAATTTCAAAGGTTTTTCAAATGCTAATTTGTAACTATACGTCCCTGAAACCCATGTTTCTTTCAGTGAATTTCAAAGGTTTTTTAAATGGTAATTTCTAATTATTTTCTTCTTTAAACCTATAGTTTTTTCAGTGATTTTTAATTATCACTTCATTGTCAACCTAGTGAAAACAGCCAATATCCCCAGTTGTCCATCAATAGCTTCCAAAAAAATAAAACATTTGTCCCCGTGCAAAAATTAACACGAAAGCACCACTTCCCGCTATTTTCAACGAGCAGCCAAATCTGGGGTGCGATCCAAAAACAGGGAATAAGCCACGTTTGCAGTAGGTATCTTACATCTGCATTTTACTGGTGTAAACCAGGACGACTACCTACAATGTGAAAGGGATCACAGCCCAGAATCACATTTGACGCACAACATATGTCATAGAGTTACTGATCACGCAGCTCAAACACCCATGAAGGCCACAACACTCACTGCCACCAGCCTCAGGATGTCCCCCGGACCACCCTTCTCCCTACTACCACCGAGGCAGCGCAGAACAGGACAACGAACCTTCCAAAAACGTCATGGTCCGTCAGCCACACAATACTTCAATGTTGGCAGATACGGCAAGCAAATATGTGTGAAGGACGCAACTCATCCATCAATAATAATAATGCCCACAATACCAAGTGTAGCGGTGATGTGCTGGACAGACCTCACTAAACAGATCATAAACCCCTCCATGTGTACATATACTGCTGGTGCTTGTAGTTTTGTGGACAGTGGACGCAACCATGTTACCTCAGGCAGTGGGGAAGATCTTGGTCATGTACCTTTATGTTCGTCCCCTGTAAGCGGAAGCGCAGTGGGCTGGTCCAACATACGCCACTCCAGCGTAGACGTGTGAATAAATAGGCCGGGACTCTGGGCGTGGTTAACTTGTCTGAAGGCCAACGTGTCTGCCAGAGCAGCAGCCCTCACCCTACCACGTGGCTGCTGCCATGACCGCGGGCCTCCTCGACACAGGCCCCCTGCGAACACAGCGCACAGCACCGCAGACTTATGCCTGTACAGACTACTGCCTTCGATCTACACTGCAGACAGCAGCCATCACAATTCAGATGGAGTGGCGATTGCAGATGACGCAGTCCAGTAGGCAAGACACATTGCTCCCAGTGCGGCCCGCGCGGACCACGCATCTTCACAGGCTGCGTACACGCAGAGCGCCAGAGGTACCAATAACTCAGTGCACCACAAGTCAACGCCACGTGGCCTTATTAAGGCAGAATTTATTACACAAAAGACATTGCTACCAGTGCGGCCTGCCCGGACCAGGCTTCATCGCAAAAGTCCAGTAGGCAACTAATTACAGCGTCCCTCAAACCTACACAACATCCTTTTAGTATCCTTGCTTCAAGAAGGAGTAGTTTCTTACCTGTAACTCCAGTTCTGTAGTAGGGGTATCTCTGTTATAGTCATAATCTATGAATAATCCCCGCCCATGTGCGGGGACCCCGGAGCAATCAAAAATATCTCTTAAGCTGTCCCGCATTTGCAAACCTGCAAAGACACTTAAGAGACAGACAAAATAATACAGCCTAATCACAACAAGGCTGCACTGGCCAGCACTTCCTCTGAAGTGAACACAAAAGCCAAAATAAAGTTGAAATGTCATTTTTATTCACATCTGACATGTTCCTTTATTATCACACACTCCCTTCACCAAAATCCCTTTAAACAATAGAGAGGAAGGGGTGGACAGACAAGCCCTATAGGCTGTCATTATGTGTCTGCTAAAGGGATACCGTGCCTTTAAGAAACTCTCCAGAGACCCCCGGTATCCCAGGATGCACAGCCAACACAAGTTACTTTCAGTTCTTTTTGAAGGTATATAACAACAGGCCTGATACTGTCAGGTTACTCCACCGGGGAGGAGGGAGGGCCGCTTATGACTATAACAGAGATACCCCTACTACAGAACTGGAGTTACAGGTAAGAAACTACTCCTTCTGTAGTAGGGGATCTCTGTGTATAGTCATAATCTATGAATAGAATGGCAAGCCCATCCCAACCAACAAGCAGCGGTGGAGTAAGTCCAACCACCAACAAATCACTGTGCAAACAAATTCCTCAGCGAAGCCTGTCCAACCTGCGCATCTGCCCTAGCATCAGAATCCAGGCAGTAATGCTTTGTAAACGTATGGACTGACTTCCAGGTGGCAGCCTTACAAATGTCCGCAATGGGAACATTCCTAAGCAAAGCGGTAGTAGCAGCCTTGCCTCTAGTCGAATGTGCCGTAGGCTTACCCCCCAATGTTTTATTAGCTTTTTGGTAACAAAGCTGAATACAGGAAACAATCCATCTGGAAATGGACTGCTTTGAGGTAGCTAAACCAGTTCTTACCGAACCATCATTAACAAACAGTTGATCCGACCTGCGGATATCTTTTGTCTTATCCAGGTAGAATTTCAACACACTACGTACATCAAGTGAATGCAGAGACCTCTCCGCCGGAGAGGAAGGATGCTGAAAAAACGTAGGCAAAGTTATCATCTGATTTACATGGAAATCTGATATCACCTTAGGCAAAAATTTAGGATGGGTACGCAGCACTACTTTAGAAGCATGGAAAACAGTATACGGCCCTTGACAACACAGAGCCTGAATCTCACTCACCCTCCTGGCCGATGTAATGGCCACAAGGAAGGCAGCCTTCCAAGACAAATGCTGCAACGAAGCCTTATGGATAGGCTCAAAAGGCTCCCTCATCAATCTAGATAACACCACATTCAATTCCCATGGTGGAGAAGGTCTTCTAACAGGGGGAAACACCTTACGCAAACCCTCCAAAAAATCCTTAATCACAGGGATTTGAAAAAATGAGGTTTGAGAAGGGCCCTTCCTATACGCAGTCAGAGCTGCGAGATGAACCTTAATAGACTGAAAATTAAGTCCAGATTGAGCTAACTGCAGCAGATAAGGCAAAATAACATCTTCTTTACAGGATGTAGGGTCAAAGTCCTTTGCCTTGCACCATAAGCAGAATCTCTTCCACTTATATGCGTAAGAAGTCCTCGTAGACGGTCTCTTCGCCTCTTTCAAGATCTCCATACAGTCCTGAGGTAGGTTCAAGTGTCCATACTGTACTAGCTCAGGAGCCATGCTGCCAAACTCAAGGACGAGAGATTGGGGTGAACTATCTGTCCTCCGAACTTCGTGAGAAGGTCCGGCCGACACGGCAGGCGTCTGTGTGGCAGAACAGACCGGTGAAGAAGGTCGGTGAACCACCATTGCCTCGCCCACTCCGGAGCAATCAGGATCATTCTGGCTCTGGATTGCGACAGCTTGATCAGCACCGCCGGGATCAGGGGAATGGGTGGAAAGGCGTAGAGAAAGCTGTTGGACCAGCTGATCCATAGGGCATTCCCCAGCGTCCCTGGTTGGTAGTACCTGGACGCGAAGTTGCGGCATTTGCTGTTTTCTGCCGTAGCGAACAGATCTATATCCGGAGTGCCCCACTCTGCGAAGACGTCTCTTAGCACGTCGTCGTTTAGCACCCACTCGTGGTTCTCTTGAACGAGCCTGCTGAGCGCGTCTGCTTGGGCATTCTGCACCCCCGGCAAATGGGTCGCCGTGATCGTCAGGTTCCTGGCCACCAGCCAGTTCCAGATCGCCTGTGCCTCCCGAGACAGGGTGCGTGAACGTGAGCCCCCCTGCTTGTTGAGGTAATACATGGTCGTAGTATTGTCCGTCTGAACCAGCAGGGAGTTCGTCCTGAAGGAGGGATGGAACGCCTTCAAGGCCAAGTGTACCGCTCTGAGTTCCAAAAAGTTGATATGGTAAGTCGTCTCCATCTGCGACCATATCCCCTGAATCTGAAGAGGGCCCGAATGCGCTCCCCAGCCCTGGAGAGACGCATCGGTCACTATGGTCTGGACCGGAATATCCTTGTGAAAAGGAGTCCCCTTGCAGACATTCTCTGGGGCACACCACCATTTCAGAGACTGCCGAGCGTGTTGAGACAGCTGGATCTTGTCCTCCCAACGCCCCCGCCTCTGGTCCCATTGATCCTCCAGACATTCCTGTAGGGGCCTCATATGCAGACGTGAATTGGGGGTGAGAAAGATGCAAGAAGCCATCGACCCCAGTAAGGAAGACACCGTCCTCACCGTAGGAGAGCGGGCTGAGATGAGATGCCGCGCCTTCCCACGGATCGATAAGCGTCTCTCCTCCGAAGGACACACGCTTGCGGTCAAGGTATTGACTGAGGCCCCCAAGTACTGGAGACACTGCACAGGGATCGGCACTGACTTCGACATGTTGATGTGCAGGCCCAGGCAATGCAGCAAGGCAGCTGTCCTGTTGAAATGGCACTGGGCTTCCTGGTAAGTGGACGCATTGATCAACCAATCGTCCAGGTAAGGATACACAAACACCTTGGTCTTCCGCAGGTGTGCCGCGACCACCGCCATGCACTTGGAGAACGTCCGTGGTGCAGACTTCAGGCCAAACGGGAGTACTGAATACTGGTAATGGTTGTTGCCTACCAGAAACCTCAGGAACTTGCGATGCTTTGGTGCGATCGGCACATGAAAGTAAGCGTCCTGCAGATCTATGGCGCACAGCCAGTCTCCTCGATGCAACTGAGGGTAAATCTGATGCAGGGACAACATACGGAACTTTTCTCTGCGGATCCACTTGTTGGCTTGACGCAGATCTAGAATAGGCCTGAACTCGTTCTTGTCCTTTTTTCTTACGAGAAAGAACCGTGAGTAGAGACCTCTTCCTTTTTGCTGCAAAGGAACCGCTTCTATCGCCCTCTTTTTTAACAGAACGTCTGCCTCCCGCTGGAGCTCCCTTACCATGTAGGAGGAGCGCACTGGTGGAATCTGTGGAGGCGGGCTGGTGAAACGAAGACAGTACCCATTGCAAACAATATTCAGCACCCACTTGTCCTGCGTTATTGTCCTCCACTCTGCCAGGTAGTGTTGAATACTTCCCCCCACCGGAGCGGGTAACGGATGAGGGGGAAGTAACTTTTCAGGGCTTCGACCCGGCCGGGCCTTTGTTCCCCGACGAGGACTGATGCTGTCCTCTGCCCCTCTGGCGCTTCTGAAAGGACTGCCTCGGGAACTGCTGCTGTTGCTGGGGCTGTTGTTGGTGGCCCGACTGACGCCCTTGACCTCTCTGCTTGGCGTAGCGCCTGCCCGAGGATCGGAAGGACCTCCTCTGCTCCTTGGGCCTCTCCAGCCCCACCGCCTTCAGAGTTTCCGCCTCAGCCTTCATGCGGGCCATCTCGTCATCCGCATGTGACCCGAACAGCGTCGTGCCAGAGAATGGTAAATTGGCGATCTTCTGCTGTGCTTCAGGCTTGAGCGGGGTCAGCCGCAGCCAGGAATGCCTCATGTGTATGCCGTGGCAGTACCCATGGGCCGCCAGCAGCGACACATCCCCCGCCGCACTGATGATCTGATTAGTGACCATCATGCCCTCGTTCAGCACCTCCTGAAAGTCCTCCCTCTTGTCTCTAGGCAGGGAGGCAGCGAACTGTTGCAGGGAGTCCCAAAGAGACCTGTCATAGCGCCCCAACAGAGCGGAGGCGCTAGCGGCCTTCATCGTAGTGGCCGACGTGGAGCACATCCTCCTCCCCAAGGAGTCCATTTTGCGACTCTCCTTATCCGGAGGAGCCGGGGATGAAGGCGTCGTAGAGTGTTGTTTGCGAGCCGCCGCCACGATAACAGAATCCGGTGGAGGATCCACTCTGAGGAACGCCGGGTCCGAGTCAGGAGCCCTGTACTTTTTTAGCAGTCTCGAGGGCGCCGGTTTCACCACGGCCGGCGTCAAGAACACCTCCATTGCAGGTTCCTCCAACCCCGGAACCAACGGGAGGAGGGGGCGCGACAGATGAGCCTTATGCAAAGTTTCAAAGTTCACAGAAGTAGTGGGAATAGGGGTAGTGACTGATATCCCCAACTTCGCTGCCCCTCTCATCAGCACCTCCTGGAACGTGGCAATGTCATCCACCGGCGAGAAGCGGGTAGGAGGAGTCTCCGACAGCGAGGGCGAAAACCGTCCAGTCCCAGAAGAGTTCGTGCCCCTCGAGCCTCTGGAACGAGACCGATACCTCCGTCGTCCATGTCCAGAGCGAGTGGACGATCTGCGCCTACTCCGTGATCGCCTGCGAGGGCGAGAGCGAGATCTCTGCCTGTGAGGAACCCTCGGGGGCGGAGGCGGTGGCTGCGGTGGAGATGTAGGCAGCTGAGGCACGGGCAGAGGCAGCGGAGGAGGGGGCGGAGGGAGAGGAGGAGGAGGAGGAAGGTCAGGCACCGGTGGAGGAGCCGGTGGAAGATCGGGCACAGGAGGCAGAGGCGGCTGCTGGGTACGCAGCGGGGACAGATGTTCCGAAGCCCCATCACTCCTAGCAGGCGAGCCCCCACCAGAACTGTCCGGGCGCGCGGCCACTCTCCTCTTCTTGGCGGGCCTGTCCCGCGTGGAGGCCACCGACGGGGAACGTCCGCGTCTCCCCGATCCCCGACTGGAGATCGTAATCACTGAGGACGTGTTCCCCGATGTCCGTGACGTCGAACTGTACGTCGACCTCGTCCGGCGTCTCTTAGCCCTCGACGTCGAACGCCGTCTCGCAGTCGAGCGTCCTCTCGACGTCGAACCATGCCTCCTCGACGTCGAACCATGCCTCCTCGACGTCGAACCACGCCTCGACCTCCGTCGCCGCGGTGTCGACTTCTGCCTCGACGTCGACTTCTGGTGCTTCGACGTCAAACGCTGGTGTCTCGACGACGGCGACCTGTGCCTCGACGGCGACCTGTGCCTCGACTGCGACCTGTGCCTCGACGGCGACCTGTGCCTCGACGGCGACCTGTGCCTCGACGGCGACCTGTGCCTCGACGGCGATCGTCTCCGCCTGGACGGCGGGCGCCGGGATCTCGGCGTCGACTCCGTCAGCGTCGAGCCGTGGGTCGACGGCGAAGGTGGCGAGTGAAGTCTTCCATGGGGCTCGGTACGACGTCGATGGGTTGTCGACGTCGACCGTGACACCTGCGACGGCGACCCGGTCCCGGGTCTCGCCGGCCCCTCCCTCGACGTCGAACGCCGAGGCTGCCGCGACCCAGAGCCCTGGATCGACGGCGAACATACCGGTGCCTTCTCTCTCGCCGTCGACGTCGTCGCCTTCGTCGTCGAACGCGACCTACCAGCCGGTAGGTGCCGTTTCTGCTCCCTGCTCTGCCCGGAGGTCCCTCCAGGGGCTGAAGCATGGGCGGAGGAGGGAGAATGAGATCCTCCATGCCCCGAAGTCCCACCGGTCCTCTGCTGCTCCTGTCCCTGAAGGCGAATCTTCTCCCTGTCCCTCAGGGTCCTCTTTGAAAAGGTTTTACAGATGGCACATGTAGCTGGGACATGTGAGGGCGACAAGCAGAGGATACACACATCATGTGGGTCCGTCTTGGCCTTTTTCCTCCCACACTCAGGGCAGTTATCGAACAAAGCCATGCTAAGAGTGGGCCAAAACTGCTCCAGATTGCAGGCAGTAGTAGACAAAGGCTCTAGACGTCGAATGAAAAGACTATTTATCCAAAAAATCCAATTTTAATCAAGTAAACCACCCAAAAGGGTAGAACTCAAGCTCCAGGGTCCTGCTAGCAGGAGCCGGAAAAAAGAACTGAAAGTAACTTGTGTTGGCTGTGCATCCTGGGATACCGGGGGTCTCTGGAGAGTTTCTTAAAGGCACGGTATCCCTTTAGCAGACACATAATGACAGCCTATAGGGCTTGTCTGTCCACCCCTTCCTCTCTATTGTTTAAAGGGATTTTGGTGAAGGGAGTGTGTGATAATAAAGGAACATGTCAGATGTGAATAAAAATGACATTTCAACTTTATTTTGGCTTTTGTGTTCACTTCAGAGGAAGTGCTGGCCAGTGCAGCCTTGTTGTGATTAGGCTGTATTATTTTGTCTGTCTCTTAAGTGTCTTTGCAGGTTTGCAAATGCGGGACAGCTTAAGAGATATTTTTGATTGCTCCGGGGTCCCCGCACATGGGCGGGGATTATTCATAGATTATGACTATACACAGAGATCCCCTACTACAGAACTTCTTTTATATCAGTTATAGCTTTATTACAATGACCAAATTCATCTTGCAAGTCCAAATGAACACTGAATGGCAGTCTATACTGCGGACAGCAGAGCTCATATTTCAAATTCAGTTTTGATTCATTAATTGCAGAGTGAACTGTACTCTAGGTCGTTGGATTTTCTCAAGAGGAAGTCACAAAAAGCATTCCTCAATGTCTGAGCTGACTACTGCCTTCGATCTACACTTCAGACAGCAGGGTTCACAATTCAGATCAAGTCGCGATTGCAGGTGACGCAGTCCAGTAGGCAAGAGACATTGTTCCTACTGCGGCCGGCCCGCACCATCGCTGGCTGCGCACACGTTGAATGCTTCTGGTGCCCCTACCTCAGTGCACCACAACTCATGGACCCTTTATGATAGAATCTTTTGTGTATGATTTCAGATCTGCTGCCCCTACTTCAGTGTATCACAAGTCATGGACCCTTTATGATAGAATCTTTTGTGTTATTTCACATCTGGTTCCCCTACCTTAGTGCAGCACAAGTCCTTTATGATTGAATCTCTGTCTGATCCAATGATTACTGTTGTACTTGTTGCCAGCACCAACCATTCCCGGAGGGTTGGCTTACAATCACCCCACACGCATCCACCACAGACGTCACTGGACATTTGACCCTGGTAGTAAAAAGGAGTCGAGCACACGTGCCCGTACCCAGTTCCACTGTATCTGTGTCCGTGTGTTCATTATGTATGCAACATGCTGCCCCCTAGGCCCTTCCACATTACATAGTGACTTTGTCTTGGTCATTGTACAAGTACGTACGTAGAGACTGCATCATTAGAGTACTGCCAACAGAGTGTATAGTGAATTTATAAGTGCGTGAGGATCATCGCAGTGATTGTATAAGTACATATGTTGGTGCAGCCTAACTCCGACAACGAGCGGGTCTCTAATTGGCTGCCCTCCATGTGCCAAAAACTGAAAATTCAACTTTCCATGGTCCTGTATTGCTACAGCTGTAACACTCCACTGAATGTGCAATAAACAATCATATTCACACAGATGTCTCATGTCCACCATCTTTCTTGTATGGAACTATGGATGAATATAGTGTCAGTAATTTCCCGTACCTTCCATGTTGGCCATATTGTGGGACTTGGCTCACAGAGTGACACTTTGGTTTTACAACACGGGCACGCCGCATTGCCACAGCCACTCCCTCACTGCTAGTATTCACCCACACCACACCCATTTAGCACAGGCATCACAGGACACGTGACCCTGCTAATATAAAAGTCTGGGCGCACGTGCAATTTTAGAGTTTAGAATACATGGCCTCACTTCTCACTGAGTTAGTAGCACCGCAAGCACTGAGCAGGTGTACAACCTGCGATGATAGGTGCACTAGTATGTCCTCTGACTGACTGAATTATTTATTAAGCGCACTATTGCCGTGGCGTCTTGGCGCTGAGTAAAGAGAAGGAGTGGCTGCTCCTGAACTAGGATTTTAAGAAAAACCAAGTTTTTAATGCCTTTCTGAACAGGATCTTGTTGGCTTGCAAGCGTAGCTCTGTAGGGAGGGAGTTCCATAGCTTTGCCGCTAGAAATGAAAAGCCCTTGCCTCCCCATCGAGCTCTTCTTATCTTAGGGGGGCAAACCAGCCCCAGACTGCCAGACCTTAATGTTCGGGTCGGTACATAACGTGGAAAGAGGGATTTGATGTCCTCTGCACCTCCTCTGTGTATAGCTTTGTGAACTAGGCATAGCGCCTTAAAATCCACCAGTCGTTGGACAGGGAGCCAATGTAGCTGCCTTATGCCACTCGATGTCGGGTGATGTTTAGGAAGATCCAACAGTATTCTTACAGCTGCATTCTGCAGTGACTGAAGTTTGGAAAGCTGTCTTTCCCCAGCTCCAACATACAGCGCATTGCAGTAATCGATTTGTGATAGAACCAAGGCTCCTACTACCGTTTTTCTTAGAGAGAAAGGAATAAACAGCAGTATTTTTCACAGGACCTTAATCATGAAAAAGCAGGCCGAGGTAACTTGATTAACTTGTGAAGTAAGTGTTAAGTCCTTGTCAATCAAAACACCTAGATTTTTTTCCTTTGGCACAGGGATGGGGCAGGTGCCAGCTTCTGGAGGCCACCATAGGTGATTCCAGATTGAGGGTTTTTGGTTATAACTTTGAAGTAGATTGCAGCATGATCTGACCAAGGTACAGGCTGCACATTTTCCACTTCAATAAGATCATTGCTAGTAAAGATTCCATCCAGCGTATGTCCCGCTTGGTGGGTAGGTTTGGATACAATCTGGTTCATCCCACAGCCCGCCATATTGTCAATTAAACTTGCGACCCCGCCATGCAGAATAAACGGATGCTGGGTGTATGACAAAATTATTAGAGGAAGTCTGAGTAGAATCTTCCGAAAGGAATTCCTCAAATGTCAAAATGAATGCATTTTCAATGCAGGGACTAAGGGTCAGTTAAACTACTGCCAACTAGAGCATTAGTAATGCTCTAATATTCCTTTTTAATAACTGTTTAAAATGTGGATGCCATACTTGTCTCGCATAAGTCCAACTGACCAACAGATAAATTATGATTTTGGTTAGGGCACTAATTATTATTATTTACTATGATCTGGTAGAGAATATTTAATGCTATTTGTGTGTAAATTTCATCAAGTCATCATGAAATGTCTTGTCAAATCAAGGTTTCTTTTGGGGTAGAAAAATACGCAACGAGATAATACATTTCTATCGGCATCAGTTAAAGCCCTGTAGAACAAATTCACAACTATTAAACAGTTTTCATCGCACGTGTTGTCTATTTGCTTTTCCTGCCCCAACTAGGATATCTGTTGCTCGTACTTCAGTTGTAGCTTTCTTCAATGTTTTTTTCTTTGCTTCGATTTCCACTGCTTTGGCCCCACTCTTTTCCTATTCATTGATGCAAGCAATCTCACGTATTTTAAGTAAAAACAAAAATATGACTTTTTTTACTCATTGGTCTCAAGTATTATTTTCTTTGTTTGCAGATAGAATTCCACCTGAAGATAACTGGAAACTTACTTCGGATGCAAGGGTTAGCTTCAACAGTTTTTATTATTTCTGTAACGGTTAAGTTTTTTCTGAAAGTTATAAACTCTTCCTAATTCATAATCCCTTACATCAGTTCAAACTTACATTGTATACTTTGCTTAACCTCAACTTGCTGTCGACATTGCTATATGTTTTGGTGCAATAATAAATTATTTCTTCATCTTGGGATAGTAAATCTTACTTTTTTAATTTCTTCAACTAATTTTCACCTGTTCAGTTTGGCATGTTTGATTATGGCAAGGGAATTGAAGATTTAGTTAAGTCAGTCTCCCATTCTGTGAATATGGCTGTGTTACTGTCTGCCTAACTGTGAAAGAACAACATCCTAAGTCATCTCTGTATAACATTTTAGTTCATATAATTCTAAAGCAAAGCTGCCTGCCAACAATTCTTAATGTATTTATCTATTACTTCCTCAAACTGTAGTACTATTACTTGAAATTCCCCATAGGAATCTGGTACTGATTGGTCTCATTCGGATCTTCTGCTATACTTACCTTCCTAGTAAAAATCAAAGAAGCAGCTTGATACAGCGTGCATCAATAAGTAACTCCTCCATCGGGGGGCCACAGTTAATGAGAACCTGATTTTTTAATATAGCGCTTAATACTGCAGCTCTTTACGCTGGTACTAGGTGTTACTTTTACACCATTTAATGGTAATCTTGCAGAAGGATGGAAGCTCAGTAGCCTTTGCCAGGATTCAAGCTTGTGACCTTTAAGTGACAGTAGATGTCAGAAGCGACAGTTGAGCCATGTTCCCCGCCAAGACTGAACAGTGGTTAAAAAGGATTCAGATATCAAGGTGACTCGCCTCAGAGTTGAAGGTAAACAGGTTCTGTGGCCCTGAGCTTGAACCAGAATAATAAGGATGCCCCATCAAGCTGAGGGAATGGAGGCCAGGTAGTTAAGAAATGCCTCTATTCAGATATTTTCTCAAGTACATATGCATATTTGATCATGTGAAAATGAAACACCTTTGTGGTGTTTTTAATTGCTTGTTAGCCAATAAGGTATGTTAAAGCAAGAGGAGTGGGAGTAAGGCATGTATTAATCCATAAAGACAAAAGAGATGGCTTTTTAAGTGCTTCTTGGAGGTAATGAGGGTGGACTCCATTCTGTTGCTTAAGTGTATGAAGTTCCAAGTCAGTAGTCACAGCCCAAGGGAAGGAGACAGCAGTTCTAAATTTGGTGACCTCAATGAGTACAAAGTTCATACTTGTGTGGCCTCTTTGTCAGCAACAGATGGCAGCAGTTTGGGTAGACATGAGGGTTGTTAGGGTGGATAGTCTTTAAAGCAAGGTAACAGACTGAACTGGATTGGAACATTTACAGCCAACCACATTTTAGAATTACACCAACAAACCTTCCTCAACTTACTTCCAAATTCTAAAGGGTTGGCGAAACATTCTACATGCAGTTAGATCATCTTATTGTAAGGTTGTCATTCAGGTGATATGCATCAGAATTAACAGTAGTATATGTCGATATGTTTATAGTCAAACAGACAAGGCGCGTAAAACAATCAATGGCCTATTAACAGTAAACAGACATACAAAACATGTGTTAGTCCATATAAGAGAACAATATTTTATATTGTACTGAACAAAGGGTTTGCAACATCAAATATAAATACAAAAAAGTGTGCATCACCTGTGCAGATTCCTCTTCTAATCGCCTTTTTTCATCCTCAGAATCAATTAGCTTTTGTTTGGTCATTAATAATTCCTTATTCAATGCGTCTGCCTTTTCTTCAGCCTAAAAAAGACAGTTTTAGAGATGTTCACTTATCTTTTACCTGAAGCAATTGCACATTACCTGCAATGAGCTCCAAAAATGCATCATTTAGCACACAATTCTCCAAGTGACAGCTACTCCAACAGGATTAAATATTTGAAATATTTTTTATTTTAAATATGGAAATATCTTACTTTTTATTGGTGTTCCTGACCTTTTAAACCGTATGGCATCGGGGCACGATTTTTGGTGTGTTATTTGGGGTGCTGATCCACAGACATATCCTACTATGTCATCAAACTTCTAGGGTTGAGAGAACAATTGATTAACCTCCCCTTACCAATTACAGACTGCACTGCATTAAAATGAATGTGGGTTGGGGCGTGGCCAAGATGCCAACCAAGATGGCCGCATAGTCTTGGAGCTCCACTGGACCCCTCCAAATCAAATGCATGGAAATCATGAAATCCCTTATTAAAAACCACAGTGGGGGTGGCAGCACTGACAGCATGGGATCACAAAGTGTTGGTGCTCTGGAGCTGCAGGAGCACCCGGGAGGATGTCTCCTCCCCCACGCCAGTGTGGTGCCCTGCAGCTCCGAGAAGCGAAGGCCAACGACTGACCTGTACCAGAGCATGCTCAGTGGACACTACATTGGGCTGTAGTAATGTGGAGGCGGCTCACATGTGGCCAAAGAAGTTGCGGGACAGCACTACCCACCCACCAAAGACCTGCAGCGAGGTAGGCCTGCACCACACCCATCTGCGGCCTACATGCAGCCCCCACTCCAAGCCACTGCAGACATACACACATCGGGCCTGGCGCTCTTATACCATCGACCCAGGACGAGCCCGTCTGGTTAAGAAACATTCCCCAATTGAAACAGCAGCATGGACTAGACTCCTAGAACCGCTAACTGGGGCACTCACGCAAGCGCTGTGATTGGAGCCGCAGACACAATCAGGAGATCCCCCTCCCCCCAGGCTGGAAGGCACGTTGCGCGACTCCGGCAAGCACAGGTCACCATCGTTTTGGTTTGGAACCAGCGGCGGGGACACTGCCCGGGGCCATGGCAGTGGGATAGCAGTTCTAAACTATCAGGCAGAAGCATGCTCGGCAGGCACTCCACCCCAGTCAACCGGCCGCTCTCCAGCATACCACCTGAGCAGGACCACGCAAACCACGTCATTGCACCATGAGGCCGCACCACTAAATCTGTTAAGCATCTTGCCTGCTTGGCTGTAATGGGTCATGGTTCGAGGAGACCCGAAACAACGCAAGCTAACCTTTGAGAAAGCCAGGTGATTATACTGGCCAGGGACAAGCGGAGGAGGGGGGAAACTCAGACACCGATATGGCTGCACAACAGGGGCCCAACCCCACATTGGTGTAACTATGTGCAGGCTTCAAGGCACTGGACACTCGTTTTGATGCATTAGAAAAACGCCTGGATGACATGAGGACACAGCTAAACAAACACGATGGCCCACCTAGGCGGCGAGGATTCGGGAACTTCCCAAGGTAGTGCACCAACCTTGAAGTAAGTGGGACTACAGGTGGTCACCCACACACCTCGCCAGTTCTAGAAAATTAAACTATGAAACTCGAACACGATTAGTGTATTGTTCAAGGTATCTATGCTAGACAGTGAGCATTCTCCACGGATATCGGAGGTAGAATCGGAGGGGACCTCCTGTTTTGGGTCCCAAAGGGTCCTGATGAATGCAGTGACCCTTTCTTTTGGGCACACCTCCTACAGCAGAAACATGTTGCCACCTTGGCAGTGAAGGAGGGGTGAAGGAAAACTAATTTTCTCCTTTCACCTCCATCCTTCACGCTTTTATTCTAGCCAGATGACCCCAAATTTGGCAGTGGGTACACATCTGAGCCAGGACCCCCCCCGCCAGCTCAGCGAACCCCAGCCAGGCCGCAAACAACCTCACGAAATGGATCAGCAACTGCGCAGACGACCTCGCCCCGCTGAGGACCCCGCCTAGCAGACCTGGCAGTAAGAAAGCACCATGGTTCACCGACGAACTCAAGAGCTCCAAGAAGAACTGCAGAGCCCTCGAGAGAGCCTGGCGCAGAGACCCAACACCAGACAACATGACCACCCTCAAGCTCGCCACTCGAAAACACCACCAACTGATCCACACCACCACGAAAACCGCATTCAAGGAACGACTGGACAACAACGCACACAACAGCAAGGAACTCTTCAACATCGTCAAAGAGCTCTCCAACCCAAACGCCGGAAACAAAGACATCACCCCATCACAAGACCTCTGCAACTCCCTCGCCTCCTACTTCCACAACAAGATCGCAGACATACACAACAGCTTCATCACACAGCCAACGCACCCCACGACAGCACCGGCACCCCCCACCACCACCCTCCGCGCCTGGACCCCGATCAACACCGAAGAAACCCGACGCACGATGAACTCCATCCACTCCGGATCTCCAACCGACCCCTGCCCACACCACGTCTTCAACAAGGCCAACGCTGTCATCGCACCCCACCTGCGGGACATCATCAACACCTCCTTCGACACTGCCACCTTCCCGGAGAGCTGGAAGCACGCCGAAAATCAGCGCTCTACTGAAGAAACCATCAGCGGACCCCACCGAACTCAAAAACTACTGCCCCATCTCGCTCCTTCAATGTCTACATGAGCCCCCTTGCGGCCATCGCACGCCAACACAACCCCAACATCATCTCTTACGCCGACGACACCCAGATGATCCTCTCCCTCACCAACGACCCCGCCACTGCCAGAGCCAACCTACACGAAGGGAAGACAGACGTAGCCGAATGGATGATGAACAGCCGCCTGAAACTGAACTCAGACAAGATGGAAGTCCTCATCCTGGGCTCTTCACCCTCCGCCTGGGACGACTCCTGGTGGCCCCCCGCCCTGGGTAGCGCACCCAAACCAACAGACCACGCACGCAACCTGGGATTCATCCTGGACTCCTCCCTCTCCATGACCAGACAAGTCAACGCCGTCTCCTCGTCGTGCTTCAACATCCTGCGCATGCTTCGTAAGATCTTCCGGTGGATCCCCACCGAGACCAGGAAGACGGTCACCCAGGCCCTCGTCACCAGCCGACTAGACTACGGCAGCTCCCTCTACGCCGGAACCACTGCCAAACTCCAGAAGAGACTCCAGCGGATCCAGAACGCCTCTGCGAGACTCATCCTCAACATCCCCCGACACAGCCACATCTCCGGACACCTGAGAGACCTGGACTGGCTCCCGGTCAACAAGAGAATCCCCTTCCGTCTCCTCACCCACGCACACAAAGCCCTACACAACCAAGGCCCGAGATACCTCAACAGCCGCCTCAACTTCTACACTCCCACATGCCAGCTCCGATCAACCAGCCACGCCCTCGCCGCCGTCCCCTGCATCCGAAGAGCCACCACAGGAGGAAGGTCCTTCTCCTACCTGGCCGCCAAGACTTGGAACTCCCTCCCAACCCACCTCATCCTGACCCAAGACCACCTCGCCTTCAGGAAGCAGCTCAAGACCTGGCTGTTCGAGCAGTAGCGGACCCCCCCCCCCCTCCCCAAGCGCCTTGAGACCCTCCGGGTGAGTAGTGCGCTATATAAGTGCATTGATTGATTGATTGATTGATCGACCGAAGCTCCAAAAGATTGATATGGAGGCGGGACCAGAGGCCGCTGATCTTCGCCTCTCACAAGTGGCCACCCCATCCCAGGTGGGATGCATCCATCACCACTGTGTGCTCCGGTTGGGGAAGGGAGAGAAATCTGCCACTGACCCAATCGAGATTTGTGAGCCACCACTAGAACTGACTTGCAGTGCCCTCCGAGATCTGGACATGATCAGACACGTTGCCCTGATGCTGCGCCCACTGGTACTTTAGGTCCCACTGCAGAGCCCGCATATGCCACCTGGCATGTTGCACCAGCAGGATGCAGGAGGCCATCAGGCCCAGGAGACGGAGGGTCATCCTGACAAACCCAGGATAGAGGCTGAAAGATCGGAATCATAGCCTGAATATCCCGGACTCGCTGCTCGGGAGGATAAACCCGAAACGGCGTCGAATCCAGAACCGCTCCGATGAAGGGGAGCTTCTGAGAGGGACTCAGGTGCGACTTCGGCACGTTGATGGAGAACACCGCGAATGCAGGAGGTTGGCCGTAGTCTGAAGGTGGGTGACGACTGCCTGGGGCGAGCCCACCTTCAACAACCAGTCGTCGAGGTAGGGGAAGACTGACACCCCCGACCTGCGCAGATGAGCTGCGACCGTCAACACCATCGTGAACACCCGAGGGGCGCTGGTAAGGCTGAAGGGGAGCACGGCAAACTGAAGATGCTCCTGGTCCACCGTGAACTGCAGGTAACGCCGGTGGACCGGCAGGACGGGGATGTGAAAATATGCGTCCTGCAAGTCCAACGCTACCATCCAGTCTCCAGGGTCGAGGGCAGGCAAGACCTGAGCCAGAGTCAACATCTTGAACTTCTCCTTCCGGAGAAGCGATTGACGTTCCTGAGGTCCAAGATGCGGCGCAAGCCCCTCTTGTCCTTCTTGGGGACCAGAAAGTAGTGGGAATAACAACCACTCCCTACGTCTGTCCCAGGAACACACTCGACTGCCCCCTTGGCCAAGAGGGCCGTGACTCCCTGTCGGAGAAGTGTCAAGTGTTCCCCCGACAGGCGGTGGAACTGAGGCAGCATGGCTGGAGAAGGGGGAGGGGGGGACTGAAAGGGAAGGGTGTAACCCTTGCGGATAATCTGCAACACCCACTTGTCCGATGGGATAGCGTGCCAGTGGGAGAGATGATGGCGGACCCTGCCACACACTGGCATGGGGTGCCCCACAAAGCACGGATTAGGAAGGTTTGGAGGCAGAAGCCGCGGGGGCGGAGGTGGACTGACCCCCACGCTGATTTCCAGACCCGCCCCTGCGGAAACCACGGCCACACTGAGGCTGGTTCTGCACAGGCTTGCCGAAAGAACGTGCCTGAACGCCCCTTCCGTGGCCACGAAAGGAACGAAACCCAGGAGTGGCCGGGCTTTTTGTGGAAATACCTAAGGACTTGGCCGTGGCCCGCGAATCCTTAAAACTCTCCAGTGCACTGTCGGCCTTATCGCCAAATAGATGAGTGCCATCAAAGGGCATATCCATCAGTGAGCTTTGGATATCTGGCGAGAATCCGTTAGAGCTCCACGAGGCATGGCGCTGAAGCGCCACAGTCGAAGAAATCGCTCTACCTAGTGAGTCCGCAGTGTCCAAGCCACACCGAATGGCGAACTTAGCCGCATCCTTACTCTCTGCAACAGCTTGGGACAGCACAGCTTGGGTCTCTTCAGGACACTGAGGAAACACCTGTGCAACTGTATCCCACACCGCGTGGGAATACCATCCCAACAGGCATGCAGTGTTCACCGACCGCAGCCCCAAGCTGGCCGAAGAGAACAACCGCTTACCGAACTGCTCCAGCCTCTTAGAGTCCTTATCCGGCGGAGCCGTGGGAAAGGCACTCTGACGTCGAGGCTTGGATGACCAGGCTCTCAGGCGTAGGATGAGTGGTCAGGAAAGCGGGGTCTCCAGGCGCTGATGCCTGGCGACATTCTTATCCACAGGGGCCCCCATGGCTGGCAGCGACCAAGTGCCCAGCAAGACGTCAGTGAGGGCGTCATTAAATGGTAGCAGGGGCTCCGACGAAGTGGACGCCGTCTGGAGCACCTCAGTGAGAAGATTAGTTTTGAGGGTCACCGTAGGGAGAGCAAGGTTGAGAACCTCAGCTGCCAGATGGAGCACCATCGTGTAGGAGGCACCCTCCTCCGTGATAAGCGGGGGAGAGGCAAACCCCGGGTCAGATGAGATGTCGAGTTCGCTGGTATCCTCCAAGTTGTCCGCCCAGTCCTGCACGGAGTCACACTGACGGCAAGAGGGTCCTCAGACCCCTCCCAGTCGTCCTCCACCTCCGCTGCATGTGGTACAAACCGCTGTGGCAGGGCAAGAGCCAGAGGAGGAACAAACAGCGTCGGGAACAGTGCTGAGAACAGCTCCGGGAACGGCGCCCGCCGGGGTCGATCCGGCACCGCGTCCCAATGCGGATCCCAGGTAGGAACAAAATAGTCCTGGAACCTGGGCAGGGGCGGGATAAATGGCACCCACTGCTGCCCCGGAGGCGGAGCAGAGGGTGGCGCTGGGGCCGGAGCCGGCAGCGATGGACCTTGTCTCGCCGTGGCCAACTGTGCAGGATCCTGTGGCGCCAAAGCTGGATCCGCCGGCGGCGCAACAGGATCCTGAAACGGGTCCGCAAGGCCCGTGGGCGCGCCGGCGGGAGCCCGAGCCCTAAAAAAGGCGGTCCAAGGTAGCAAGAAATTCTTGCACCTGTGCGGTAGTCGCCGACGGACCCGGATAAGGTGGGTAGTCTGCGGGACTCTCCAGCTCCGAAGGAGCCGCGGGGGCAAAGCCCCTGTCCCCTTCGTCCGCATCCGAGGACCAACAGTGGGACGTCGGAAAGCGAACACGCTTCTTTAACTTCTTTTTGTGTCGTCTCTTACCCGAATCCGAGGGTGAAGACTTGGAGCCTGAGGAGCGACGACTGTGGCCCCGCGAGCGTTCCCTGGAACGGCCCCTGGACCGGAAACGGTGCTGGGACGAGTGCCGGACCTCCAGCAGCTTCCGGCGCCACTCCCTCAAGGCCTTCGGGGCCATGGCCCGACAGTCCAGACAGGACCTGGAGTTGTGATCGGTCTCCAGGCAGTAGAGGGAGACATGGTGGGGATCCACCACCGACATATTGCGACGGCAGGCCCCACAAAACTTAAATCCAGGCATCCCTACGTGCACCAAGGAAACCAAAATTGTACAGGAGACAAAAGTCTCAAAAAGTGACTAAGGTACGTGCTCTTACCGGATCTGCGCTTTCTGGCGCGGAAAAAGAAAAAACTGATGTCAGCCCACATGGGTTTCGCCTAAGTAGTCTCTGTGACGTCATCACGGTGCTTACAACGCCAGCGACGGACGCGGAGCCGCACGACGCCACCTACTGACGCGCAGGGGTACTGGTAGCAAAACTTTCCGGATCCAGTCTGACGCCTGGGGATATTCTAAGGTAAGGAATCTATCACTAACGTGTCTCTCTCAGATGTATAATTGCTCTCTCATTGTCATTGGGGGAAGCCTTTCCCTCGCTTTTCATATTGTGTTCTTTTGATCCTATGACGTACCATTTGCTATGAAGTAGCTAATTGGTATTTTAGTGGGTTTTATGAAGTGATTATATGAAAGGATTAGGTCCAACGATAGGCAGCTGTTTTGACTCTCTTCGAGAGGCTGAAAATGTTGTCCACGTTCAAATGTGTTTGGATACTGCGAAACACAAGAAGGGATGTAAATACACTTAATGTCGAGGACTGAAACAGAATTATGTTTTGAGACATGATTATTTAAATATGGAATTTTGTTTGCTCTGTCACAGCTTCTAGCAATTCAACTGGAACATAGACATTGCTCGGGTGATGGGACAGACAGCCCTGAAATACACTGGGATCAAGCCGTATGAACGTGTAGCATGTTCAATTGAAAGAGGCTATTATGGAAGAATATAATAATGAAACAAATGTCAAACTTTAAGTACCTTATGTTTGAAAATTAAAATGTAACATTGGGGAAATATTAACAGACTTGTCCCTTAGCTCTCGTAAAGGATAGTGATAGCCTCTGCAGGCTGCAACCTAGCCTACTGCATAACCCTTCATTTTTCTTTAGCTTCTATTAAAGGAGGTTTGTGAAATAGGTTTTGGTGACTACTTTATGCATTAATAAGTTTGAGATTTAAATATGCTCCTTTTCCATTAAGATTAAATGAAGTTTGGCAAGTGTAGCCATACAAGGGTGTTTTCCAAAGAAAACAACATATTTACACATACACATGCTTAAACGTGTAGTGGAATCCCCTGAACAAGCGAGACTGTTCTTTGCTTATAATTACCTATCTAGATCCCTTGAAGAAGAATTAAAGTGTGTAGACCGCACATACCCAGGGGAATTCACATTGAGTTAAACGCATATGAAAAACCAGAGACTTCTGAACTCTTTACAGTCAGTGGTAAGCTTTAGGTTTCACTCTCATTTCTAAGTATCCCCAAGAAATTATATTGTCTCAATATTTGCAATGAAAGAAGACGATTATTTATTCAAACAATCTTGCTTTTTCTAATATTGAGATATATTCATACATCAATATAGCCAATCCAGTCAGGCTTGGATGGTATTTTACCAATCCAAAGCTGTAATTTTGTACCTAGAGTAGTAAAGGCTTTTGTCATTGTTCAGCTCAGCTTGGATGGCACTAGTTAATCCATTGCTGTCATGTTGTCTGTACGGACCAGGACAGCTTTGCATACCAGATGGAGTTGAAAGGATTTTAATGCCAGGAAATTGCCAGTAATTCCAGTTAATTTATGTGGTGTTGTTTTTGCGGAGGGGTCAATAAGCCACGAATGGTATGGTTTTGAAGATGAGCTCCCCAGCCGGTGAGCGAAGCATCTGCTGTTAGCACTATCTGTGGAACTGGGTCGAGGAACGGCCGCCCTTGGAAAGGTTTTGTGTGTTCCATCACTGCAGAGAGCGATATTTGCGGCTGTCCACCAACACCAGATCTGTTAGCTGAACTTGACCCTGGCTCCATTGACGTGCTAAACACTCCTGTAAGGGATGCATTTGGAGTCTTGCATAAGGGACGAATAGAATGCAAGAGGCCATCATCCCGATTAACCGCATGAACACTCGAGCTGTTAACAAGTGTTGAACTGAAATTGTGGAATTAGAGCTTGAATGTTGCATATCATGACTTGGTTGGGGTATGCTAGAGCTTTTAAAGGGTTAATTGTAGCTCCTAGATATTGTTGTGTGCTGGACGGTTGTAGGTGGGACTTGGTGAGGTTCACCGTGAATCCCAAATGGTGAAGCAACTGGATTGTTTTGTGTGTGTTGCACACAGCTGTTGTGCGACTTGGCTTTTATGAGCCAGTCGTCCAGATAAGGGAACACGTGAATATGTTGTCTTCGTAAGTGAGCTGCTACTACTGCGAGGCACTTTGTGAAGACTCTGGGTGCTGTGGTCACCCCGAACGGGAGGACTTTAAACTGATAGTGTTGACCGTCTACCACTAACCTGAGATATTTCCTGTGAGCGGGTGAATGGGAAAATGAGAGTACGCATGCTTTAAATACAGAGTGGAGAGAAAGTCACCTTGTTGAAGCAGTGGTAACACTTGTTGTAGAGTGACCATGTGGAAGTGGTCTGACTGAATGTCAAGGTTTAGCGGTCTGAGGTCCAATGTTGGCCTGAGAGAGCCGTCCTTTTTTGGAATTAGAAAATATAGGGAGTAAACCCCTGTGCCTTGATGAGGCGGGGGGACTGGTTCTATTGCATTTTTTTGTAATATAGAGAGAACCCTTTTGTTTTAGAAGAGTCGGATGTTCCAAAGACATTGGACGTTGTCTGGGAGGAATGTTTGGGGGAGTGGAGGTGAGTTCCAGGCAATAACCATACTGGGTCATTTGTCTTACCCACTTGTCTGTTGTGATAGAGTTCCAGACGGGTAGGAACTGTGAGACGTCCCCAGACAGGAGTGGAATGATCTGGGGGAAGTGAAGGGAAATCACTGCTTGGGGGTAGAGGAGCCGCAGGTGTTGTTATCGCGGCCTCTTACCTTATTGTTGTTACCCCTGTATCTTCCTTGAAAATATCCTCTGGAGGAGGTAGTTTGATTGGGACTTTCATATGATGAAGAGGGATGTTCTGAGCCAGTGGTTTTGGAGCCAGCCCTGTAAAAGGAGCGAAAAAAGAGCCTTTAGGGGAAGACAATTGCACGGCACCCATGGATTTGGCAGTCTCAGTATCTTTTTTCATCTTTTCTAAAGATTTGTTTACTGTGGGCCCAAAAAGATGCTCTTGGTCAAAAGGCTGATTAAGAATAGTGGATTGGGGAGGAGGAGCCTAGCGCGCATCCAAGATGGTCGCGTGAGCACAGGGCTCCCCGGACCCTTGCTGCTCCTCGGAATATATCCTGAGAATATCCTGATGTGGTTTATGGAATCTGGCAGATGAAGACCGGCTGAGCACGTATCTCTTTTCAGAACTCGAATCGGACCTGGGAATCCTGAGTTGTCGTTGTTCGAACTTTTGGGACCCACCCGACGGAGGTGCCCGGGGCGAAGGTGAACCGTGGAGCCGTGTCGTAATTGAACAACAGCGGCTGCAGTGCTACGCCAGTGGCCGCTTTACCACTTTCGGTTTCACTTTCGGACTTCGGGGGGCTGGCCTGCGAATGCACTTGATGTGGCGGGGTGTTTCCTTGGCCTCTGCGCGAGGCCTTGTCTCCACCTGCCACTAGTGTGCCCATTGCCTTGGGTCCCCCCGCACCGCTATATTGTGGTCTCTGGTGAGGCGCTGGTCTGCGGTGCCGGTGCCCCTACGACTCTTGATCGGCGGTCCCCTTCGGTGTCCGTGACCACATGGGGGGCAAGGGGGGCCCCGAGGGGCGTAAGACTAAGGCCTCCCTCCGCGGGGGACCGGTCCAGGCCAACAACATGGACCGCTACACTCAGGGCAGAGGGTCCCCTGGAGCGACCGCCCCCCCCCCCGGATGCCGTCGGTGGTGGCACGACCGTCTCTCCGGAGCTTTCCCTGCAGGACATCATGGGCGCCATTGATGGCATCAGGGAAACCATCGCCACGCAATACGAGGCCCTGGCCCGTAAAATCGACACGGTGGCAATTGATGTCACCCTAATTCGGGCAGATCTCTCCAAAACTAACGAGAGGGTTCAGGCTCTCGATGTGCGGACCTCCACCCTTGGTACGGATGTGTCGGACCTGCAGGCCGCGCTTGGTGACATTAAGGCGGTCAACGATCGGATGGCCCGGCGGCTGGAGGACTTCGAGGGACGGGCCCGACGCAACAACATCCGTGTCATAGGCGTACCGGAGTCCTCCGACAGCCGCCCGGTTGACCTCCTGGTCGAGGACCTCATCCTCCAACAGTTGGCCCCTGCAGGCCTAAGTAAGTTCTTTGCTGTGGAGCGGGCCCATCGAGTTCCGGGCGGTCGGCCACGGCCGGGGGCCCCCCCCCCCCGAGGCCTATCGTGGCCAAACTGTTCCACTATAGAGACCGAGATGCGATTCTGCAGGCCTCACGGGTCCACGGCCCGGTTCGTCATGAGAACTCATCCATTAACTTTTAACCGGACTTTACCCAACTTGTCCAGAAACAGCGGATGGGATTCCAGGGGGTGAAGCGTCGTCTCCGTGAACTGGGCCTAAAGTACTCTATGCTCTACCCTGCAAAACTCCGAGTGGAACATGAGGATCGGACTGCTTTTTTTGACTCTCCTGTGGCCGTGAGTGACTGGCTGGACTCGCTGCCGGACAGAGGTGACCGTCCCGGGCCCTCTGCAGGCGCCGAAGGTGACGGGTCCCCTTTGGAGTGACTTTTGGTCCTTGATTTTGCCATTTTGCATTGTTCAGCTGGGTTTTACTTCTTTTGTTCATTTTGTCTCACTAGGACCTGTGTGGGGGGCGGGCGGGGACGGGTCCCTTTCCTCCTCCGGGGTCTTTTCGTAGAATGGGGTTAGTAGGGCGACAGGCACACTGCAAGTTGGGGGGGTTTTCTGGCCCGCAGGGGTGCAGGGTGGGGGGAGTTGGATTTGGGGGGGGGGTTGGGGGGTGGGAGGGGTTGTTTTGCTGTGTGTTTTTTGTTCGTAGAGCGAGGTATTGATTTTTATCCAGATTCGGGAACTGTGCTACTGACTGGGGGGCCTTTGATCTATTGGAGGGGATGGGGGGGGGACGGGTTGAGACTGATGTCATGGAACGTCAATGGGTTGGGGGATCGTATCAAACGGGGGGTAGTACTGCAGTATTTGCGTCGTTTGACTCCTGATGTGGTGTTTATCCAGGAGACGCATCTGGTTGGCAATGTTTGTCATGCAATGAACAGGGGGGGATACCGCCTCGTGGCCCATTCTGGTTTCACAACTGGTTCCAGGGGGGCGGGCATTCTCCTGCGATCCTCACTTCCGTTGGATATCACTAGGGTAATCTCGGATGACAGAGGGCGCTATGTGTGTCTGACTGGGAGGTGGGAGGGGCAGCCCCTTTCCCTGGTCTCAGTTTACGTCCCCCCGGGCCTCCAGAACTCCACCTTCGCTGACTTGGGTCGAATGCTGCTTGAACTTCCGGAAGGTCTTTTGCTTATGGGCGGGGACTTTAATTCGGTGGTTTCGGGTGACCTGGATCGTCACCCACCCAGGGCCCTCCCCGCTGCCCAGGCATGGCTTGGTGGCCTGCTGGAGACCTTCGGCCTGGTGGATAGTTGGAGATTAATGCATCCGACCCAATGTCAGAACACCTTTCACTCTGGGGCGCATGGGAGTCTTTCTAGGTTAGACTATTTCCTTATGCCCGCGGCACAGACTGGTCGGATTCGAGAGGTTAGGCACCTGGCGCGGGGTATTTCCGATCATTCCCCGCTGTGGCTGCTCCTTGACACCGAGCCGCGGTCTGCAGGGCGGATTGCTCCTATCAACCCGTGGTACCTGCGAGACCCTATGACTCGCGACAGCCTGGTTAAGGCTATGGACCAATACTTCCTTGAAAACGAGGGGTCGGTGTCGTCCGCAATGTCCTTGTGGGAAGCCTTTAAAACCGTAATCCGCGGACACGCCCTCTCCCAGATAGTGGTGGCTAAGAAGCTCAAGAGTGAGGCAGTGGTGAAGTTGGAGACTGACATTTCGGGGCTGGAGTCGGCCTTGGAGACGGGTGTCACTCCGGACGGGCTCCATGCCCTCAGCCTGAAACAGTTTGAATACAGGTCTCTTGTCACTGACGCTGCCAAAACGATGTATAGGGAGCAGCAGGGTCGATTGTATGAGGCCGGGGACAAGGCGGGAAAGTTGATTGCGTGGCTGGATAAGAAGGAGAGAGTGAATCGTGTGGTCCCGGTGCTGTGTGTCTCGGATGGAGTGTGTGTGACTGAGCCTGGTGAGATTGTGGAATGTTTCGCTGACCACCTCCGGGCCGTGTACTCCCCGGTGACTGATAGGGATGAAGAAGACTCTTGCCTTCTGCTTAGGGATATTGCTTTGCCCGGCCTGTCCGCCGAAGACCGTGAGCAGCTGGACGCCCCCTTGTCTGTAGATGAAATTGCAACTGCGATTCGGTCCCTTCGTTCGGGCAAGGCGATGGGTCCCAACGGGCTGCCTATTGAATTATATAAGTTGCGCCCGGATAAACTCGCGCCCTTCCTCCGTCGTATGTTTCAGGAGTCCCTTGAGGCAGGCTCCCTTCCTGACGACCAGCGTCTGGCTACGATAGTCGTGATCCCCAAGGACGGTAAGCCACGAGATCGCTGTGCCTCCTACAGGCCTATTTCACTGCTAAATGCAGAGCCTAAAATCCTGGCTAAAGTCCTTGCCAATCGTTTGTTGAGCATCATCTGCGATTTGATTCATCCTGATCAATGCGGCTTCATCCCTCACCGTAACACCGCTCTTAACTTGCGGCGTCTTCACGGCGCCCTCGCCAGGGCGGAGTACCTCTCCGAACCAGCCGTGCTGGTTTCTTTAGACGCCACGATGGCCTTTGATACCATCGAGTGGCCATTCCTCTGGGCTGTCTTGACCAAATTCGGCTTTGGGGAGGGATTTCTTGGCTGGGTGAAGCTTCTTTACACGGGACCCATGGCTCAGGTGGTAGTTAATGGGCGGGTCTCTCGGCCCTTCGCTCTCGGTAGGGGTACGAGGCAGGGGTGCCCGTTGTCCCCTCTGCTCTTTGCTCTTGCCTTGGAGCCGCTCGCCGCTTGGCTCCGCTGGGAGCCCTCGATCAGAGGGATCCGGTGGGCCCCGGGCTTCGAGGATCGGGTCTCGTTGTATGCGGACGATATTCTCCTGTATCTCACCTCGCCGCGGCAGTCGCTTAATGTTCTCTTTGATGTTCTGACTTCCTTTGGGAGAAATTCGGGTCTAACGATCAACTGGTCTAAATCCTGTGTCTATCCTATCTCCGGTGACCCTCCTCTCTTGCCGCCTCGGCTTCCGATCCAATTATCTCTGTCCGGCTTTAAATACTTGGGAATATACGTCTCGATGGACCCGGTGGCTCGCTATGAGCAGAATCTCCTGCTTCCACTTCGGCGTCTGAGGGAGGACACGGCTCGGTGGTGTAAGCTGCCCTTGTCCCCGCTGGGTCGGGCAGCACTGTTTAAAATGATGTCCCTTCCCAGATTTCTCTATGCACTTCAGAACTCCTTCGATGTTATTCCTGTGTCCTACTTTCGGGAGGTGGAGAGCCTGCAGAGAAGACTGGTGTGGGACGGACGGGCGCGTATCGCTCTGGCAAAGCTTACTCTCCCCTGGTACGACGGGGGCATCGCGCTTCCCGACATTCGCAGGTATTATTGGGCCTCACAGCTATCGGCCATTAACCATGCCACGTATGCGCCTGGCTTGAATCCGGCGTATGAGATGGATAAATTCCTGCTTCCCGGCGGAAACTATAACAGGGCACTTTACTCCAGCTCGGCTGGACGGACCCTTACGGGCCCTACTAAGATTGCGGTACGGATCTGGAAGGCGGCCAATGTAGCCTTGGGCTGGAGTGAGCGATTAACATGTGCCACTCCTCTGTTTGCCTCCGACTGCCTGGGAAGCCTCTGGACAACGATGGGGTTTGAACGTTGGGACACGATTGGTATTAGTAGAGTGGGAGACTTATGGATTAAGGGTGCGGTTAAAACATTCGCGGCGCTCCAGAGCGAATACGAACTTACGGAAAGGGAGTTCTTCCGCTACGCCCAGATTCGGCACGCCCTGCTCTCTGTTTTTGGGGAGGGGACCAAGATCCCGGCTTCTTCGCCCCTCGAGGACCGCATACTCGATGGTCATGTCCCCGACAGTACTATCTCATTAATTTATAAAAAACTTATCAATAATCGGGCTGACCTCTTGGTGCGCCTCCGGGAGGCGTGGACGGGGGATGGGGTGGAACTGGACGACGAGGACTGGCAGTCCGCACTGTCGTCCCCCAAGGAAGTGGCCATTCCAGCCCGTCTCCGCCTGGTCCAACTCAAGATTCTCCACCGGGTGTATGTGACGGGTCCCCGTTTGGTCTCGATGGGATTTTCTGAAGACGGGCTCTGTAAGCGGGGATGTGGACTCAGAGCCACCTTTCTCCATATCCTTTGGGAGTGTCGCGAGGTGGCGGAATACTGGCGCCGGGTGCACGTGGTCATGGGACAAGTCACCGGGGTTGTGCTGCTGCCGGAGGTGCGTCGCTGTGTCCTGAATGTGTGGGAGCCCAATGATTATAACGCGGCTCAGACTCGGTGGGCGGCCCTGGGGAACATGATTGCCAAGAGAGATATAGCGCAGCTTTGGGGTTCCCAGCGGCCTCCCACCGTGTCCGTATGGAAGGAGAACATGGACTGGTGCATGTTCAGGGAGAAGACTGTGTATGTGGCTCGTGGTAAACCGGGGGCATGGGGTAGAATCTGGGGGCAATGGAACGCGTATCGTGGGGGTATCTGTATTCCCCCCCTAGTGGACACCGATATTGCTTTGTCCCCCTGACCCTTGATGGTTCCTTGCGACTTTTGGAATAACCGAATATAGACGTTCCTCTCCCGTGACCCCCCCCCCGACCTATCAGTACTCCTTTCTCCTGATAGCTATTTGAAGGTCTAAGTAGAGTCCCCCGGATGTAGCCTGACCCATATCTTTTGCCCTTACGCCTCGCCTTTTGTTTTTATTTGTTATTTATGTTAAACCTATGTATCCTGCTTCCCTAGGACTATCCGGAGTCATGTACGGGGCTGGGCCCCGGGAGTCGACTACTGCCTTAACATCTGTATGATCCTGCCTGAATCTAGCGGCCGGCCCTGGTGGTTGTAGGCCCATGCTTGTAATTCATTTATTGTTCAATAAAATTTTCAACAAAAAAAAAAATACTTTTTTAAAAAGAATAGTGGATTGCACCTCTTGCTGGAATCGGGATATCCGGAGCCAAGCGTGCCTGCGTAGTAAAACACTGGTATTACTAGCAGGAGATGCTGTATCCGCCGTATTGATATACATTTTCTAGGTGTGTTGGTTATTAGTTTACCCTCCTGTATAAGGTCATTGGCTTTGTTTTTATATTGGTCAGAAGGTTGTTGCATAAGCTTTTCAAGCTCATCATAGTGAGCTCTGTCATATCTGGCTAACAAAGCTTGGGCATTGGCCGTCCGCCAATGATTTGCAGCCTGTGACGCAATTCGTTTGCCAGATGCGTCTATGAATTTTGATTCATTATCATGAATTAGTCCTCTTGCGTGCATTAGACACCACAAGAGAATCCAAAGGGACGTGACCTCTGATGTATACTGTCATTGGGAGCTGCCTTATATTTTTTGGCCACCCTGGAGGTGAGGATCCTGGCTCTGACAGTCTTTAAACACTTCGGTGCATGTTTTAGCATGCCTTTTAGTATTGGCAGGGTGTGTGTAGACTTTTGTGAGGGAGCAAACGTTTCCAGTAAAAAGTTTTCCTCTAAGGGATCAGGGTGTAATTGTACCCCGTGGTATCGAGCAGCCCTATTAATTAGTTGCGCAAACCCAACATTCTCATCTGGTGGTGATGGTCTAGAGGGGTAGAGGTCCCGGGTGATTGTGTGGATCGGGATCTGTATTGTAATCATCCAAAGCATCTATATCGTGTGGGATGGTATGTGCGTCATCATCCTTATCTGGATCTCCGTTCCCATCCCCATCAGTATAATCATTTTCATCACCCTGTGGTTGAGGTGAAAATGTACGTTGTGGGGAGTGTGCTGGAGAAATTAACAAATTAGGATCAGCTGGAGAAGGAGCGAGAGGTGGAGCAGTATTAGTGCCCATTTCCTTCTGTTTAATGGGTATTCCAGAGCCTTCTGGAGTGTCCAGTTTCCTCTTTTTAGGAGGCTTGGCGACAACTTGACCGGTTTCTAGGTCAATGTGTAGTGTTCTTTGCTTTGGATCCGAAAAATCTGGCACAAACTGTTGTTTGGGTACAATGTCCTTTTTCGGTGCTGAAGGTTTAGGGTCAGAATGTTCTTTTGCCTTAGTTTCAGAAGCTTTCTGCAGGGTCTTGGACTCTTTAGATTTCGGTTTGTGGCTCAGACTTTTTTCGGCTCCGAAGGTTTTATCGGCTCTGAATGTTTGTCCTTTGTTTGTTTCGACGCCGAGGGCTTTGGTGTCGAGGCGGTTTTCGGTGCCGACGAAGAAGGGTGTGGCACATCTTTAGTTTTGGGCTTCCCGGTGCTGACAAGTCACCTTCGGCACTGGGACGTGGTTGATTTGAGCCCGAGCCGGAAGGCTTTTCTTTCGGTTTCGTAGCCGGGCCCGATGGCGGGGCATCTGAAAAGTGTTGCCGGTGTTCACCTGAGCCGGAGGGCAAAGGTGTTACCGGAACCTTTTGTTTGGGGTTGGTTAGGAGAGGGATCTCGGTACTCACGGACCGCTGAGCTGGTGTGACTGCCTCATCTTCAATGTCGGAGCCGTCGGCCTCGGACACGGAGATCTCTCCTTCATCAGCTTGTTCTGGCTGGACATTGGGATCTGCTCCGAAGATGTCCAGAACTGAGCTGCTTTCGCGGGACAATTCATGACGTCGAGCCAGACAGTCACAGATGGTTTTCTTCGACCTGAAAGATGCACAGGCTTCGCATTTCTTGTCCTCGTGCTCTGGGGAGAGGCAGAGGTTACAAACCTGGTGTAAGTCCGTGTGTGGGAACTTAGCACCACACCCGGGGAATTTTTTAAAAGGAGTTCTTTCCATTGACTACTGGCGTGATCGGCGCTGATAGGCCCAACGGCCCACGAGTGGTGAGGCATTGCGCGTCAAAGGGGGTTCGAGAACGACTCCGAACCGGAGCGCCGCAAATCACATCCGAGCCCGATGGCGGAAAAAAACTATCTGGAGATGGAGTCGATGCCCATGCGCACTGTCACCCTAAGGAGGGGTCACCTATATTGTGACTACAAAGACTTCTTTCATGACAAAAACAATGTGCAAACATCCGAGCCCAACACCAGATGGCAATCTATGCACAAGTATATGATCTACAGCTCATATGCCTCGGATATATAACTTCCCATTGGGACAAGATAGAAAGATGGAGTTTAGTATACCTGAATTAAAAAAATGCATCTTTTAGTAAAGAAGATCTTTATATTCAGAGTAGGGGGAGGAGATTTCTTTCACGCCTTAATGGGCCTGGTCTGCCTTGGACAATGCTGTTTCTACCTCCTGTCGGGCAGCAGCACCAGAGAGGACAGAAATGGTTTTGGCTGGGCAAAGGGCTTCTCTGCCACCAGAGAAGAAAGAAATGTGTGCTATAAGAAGTGGGGCCCAGACTCCTGAACTTTAGATTACTGCTGAACTACGGAACCTGCCAGGAAGAAGAACCAGGAAAGCTGGAGGAGTTTCTGAGTCTGTGCTGTGTGCTGTTGGGGTTGGCCTGCAGTGGTTGCTCCTGTCTTGGGCAGGGAAAGGACTGGACTGTGCTTTCATCATCTTGCTGTTAGAGTTTTCTGCAAGGGCTTGAAGTAGAGCTTGCCTCCTGTTGGAAGTCTCAGGGATAGAAAAGACTTCATAGATTACTTCTGGGATTCAAGAGGAACCTTTGCCATGGAGAAGACCTGGAGAAACTGAGGAGAAGTACTTCCTCTTTGCTGTGTGCTGTCTGGGGTTGGCCAGCAGTGGCTGTTTCAGCCAAGGAAAGGACAAAGACTTTGCTGTGTGCGGTGTCCCCTGCTTGAAAATGATCTCCAAGGGCTTGAAGTAGAGCTTGTCTCATGTTCTGAAGTCTCAGGGACACAAAGACTTCACCCAACCAGCCCCCTGAACTCCCTTGCAGGGAGTTCTGACCTGCCAGGAGGTGCCTGCGCCTGTTCTGGGCCTCTGGAGGTTGTTCCACCTGTTGGGAGCTCGGAAAGAAACTCAATGACAAGAAGCACGACGCATCCGCACCTGTTTCCGAAGCATCGCCGATGAAACCGACTCAGCGCCTGCCCACGACTGGAAAAATCACTGCACACCGCATCAAGTGCACCGATCTACGAACGCCGAGATCACCGCACAGATTCCGACGCGGGCCCTGCTGTGTGGCTGCAAGAACCAATGCTTTGTGGGACCCCGGCTGAAGAAATCAACGTAGCTCTGCTCCAGTTGTTAACCTCTTGTGATACTATAGCATCGATAGATTATAACTTGGAAAGAAAGAAATGAAAAAATTATTTACCTTCGGAAGTGCTCTTTCTAGTAGATACTATATCTAACTTCAGTTTCCTAATCTTTAGAATATTTCAAGGCACCAGACTGGGATCCAGAAGATGTTTCAGCACCGCCCGTGCATGCTAGTAGGTGGCATCATGCAGCTGTGCTCCAAAGGACAGTTGAAGCCGCATATTGGTGACCATCCAAGTGCTCAGACATCAGTTTTTTTTCTGGACACCACCCACGCCCTTGGACACAGAGTTCAGAATACAAATTGTGCGTGCCATTGAGCAGGTCTCTAACTTGGGAACTGTTTTGATGGAAAATAATCCATTCCAGTGAACGGGGAGGCAGGAAGTTGGTGAGGAATCTGCGGTTAGCGGACACACCAGAAATCACATTACCGAAGGTAAATAACTTCTGATGATGATTACTTTTAATGCCAGATTCTTCACCTTTGGAATAGATACCAAAGTAGTATCTCCCCCAGTTGGTGGGTCTGCGGAATGACTGATCAAAACACCTGCTGGAGACTGCTTGTTAAGCATTGCAAAGCAGACTGTAATGAAAATGACTATTCACTTGGACAAAGTTATTTTTTTCTCTCCCAAGCAAAGAATGTAAAAGCTATGCACTTGTTTTAGGTCCAAACAATGGAGTCTCATCTTCTTTTGAGGGGCGAGGCGGGGCAAAGCATGTTGGAAGAGTGATGGACTTTCTGACCAGAAAGGGAGTAACAACTTTCAGTAGAAAGGTTGTTCTGGTCCTCTGCATGAGTTTGTCCGGCGAGAGGGTAGTGTAGGGTGGATGGCTCACTCAAATAATGAGCTTAGGCTACCCCAATGAAAAAGATAGTCTTCAGGGTGAGATGTTGAGAACAGCTGTGCAATGGTTCAAAAGGGGTAAACATAACGAAAGTAAGGACCAAATTAAGGTCTCATTGTGGCATCGCAAAGGGGTTAGAAGAAAACAGGTGGACCAAGCCTTTGAGAAATCACAAAGCAGGTGACTTGAACAAGGATGATCGGTCTAGTAAAAGCAAAATGCCAAAAGGACTGCCAGATAACCTTTAACTGTGCCCACTGAAAGTTCTTGCTGGGTCAAAGACAAAATAAACCATTAGACATCTGACTGCTTGGCCTGCTGTGAGTCAGTGCTATGGGTGCCACACCCGCCCACACATTTATATAGGGGCTGACATACATAGACTTTGAAGAAAGATGCCTGGCTGCAAGGATGACATCCATTACTTTGGAAGGGAGATCAAATGTAGACAGCTGCTAATGTTCAATCTCAAAGCATAGCGGTGCAAATAGCGCAGGCCCAGGTGCAATACCCCGCCATGCTACACCGACAGAAGATCCTATGGAAGCGTCAGCCTGATCAGATGACAGAAGTTCATGCACAGGAAACTCTCAAGGTTTACTTGGAGTCAGTCGCTCTTGATATTCTTCAGAACTTGTGCAGCACAGGAAGCGGGGGAAAGATGCACAGGAGTCCCGTGTTCCATTCTAGGCGAAATGAGGGTCAGCAAAGGAACGTCTTTCAGAACACGAGCATGCAAAAGTGCTGACATTGCAAATCCTCAGATATCAAACCTATATAGCATTAGGAGGCCTAGGCATTGCTGGCTGAGTTAGTCTGCCCTAGCATTTAAAGATCCTCCAGGTGGTGCACGATTAAGTTAATGCCCTGCAGATTCAGCCTGATCCAGAGGTGCAGGGTCTCCTTGCACAGAGCCAAGGACCCCACCTTGCCCTGCTTGTTGCAAAACTGTATGGTGGTGGTATTGTCAGTGAGGACTTAACCAGCCTCCCCCTGATGGACAGCAGGAAGGTTTTTAACGCCAAGCATATTGCACATCCAGCGCGTTGATACAGAGACCGGTTTCTGCTTAGGCCAGAATCCTAAGATCTCCTCTTCCAGGTGATCTCTCCAAACTAGGGGTGATGCATCTGTCCCCACCTTCAGTTCTGGGTGGGGTAGGGAGAAGGGTCTACCACTGGTTCAAATGAGGTCAAGCAACCACTAATGCGGGATCTTTTGCAGTCTCTACTGAAACCTGGAAAGAATCAGACAGGTTACTTGGTGATGGAGCCACTGAAAGTTCAGGTTCCACTACAGAGCCTGCACATGCCATCTGCTATTGTCAACGAGCAGGATGAAGGTGTCCAATACGCCAAGAACTCTCAGAGCCACCCATACTGAAAAGCAGAACCGTGGCTGAAGGATCAGGATGAAAGCCTGTATTTCTTTATCTTGTGGTGGAAAGGTCCAAAAGGTCCACCATATTCAAGATGGCTCTGATGAAAGTAAGCCTCTGAAAAGGAGTTAGGCGTGTAATGTTTATTGTGAACCAGCAATATAACTGATAAAAAGGTGAGACCCACCAAAACGCATATCCATGAATAATGCTCAATAAAAAGGTGATACCCACCAAAACGCATATCCATGAATAATGCTCAAATGTCAAAAGTCAAAAAGCTTGTGAAACTCACTACTGCGTTGAGCAGAGCGCCCCACTAGATCTGACAACTCTGCTAAACAGTCAGTCCTGTCTAGGCCTGACCATATGAATGGTCTGTACCAAGTTGGCTCAGAACTCTTCTGGAACTGCTGGCAAGATCTCCGCGACCATGCAGACTTAGACTGGCCTATAAGACATTCAGGCAGTGCTCAGGCCTGGTCTGCTACGTCAGTGTGTGGGCTGTTTTTTTGGATGTTTGTGGGCCTGTTTTAAGGTCTGGTGGGCCGGTTTTCACTGTTGATTTCCCCGCTATTACCACAAGCCCTGGCAATAGCAAGCACAAATGCATACAGTCACCCATCAAACCTTGCAGAACACCTATACAACATGTCTTTGCAAGTTCAAAGCTGCCATATTTGCAAATGTGGGCCAGTTTTTTTGCTATCTAATTTGTTAATGAGGGCCACTTACTGTGGTGCCCAGAACTATTTTCTGTCTCAGTCCGACCATACCCCAAAAGGAATGGTACTACCTACCCGCAAACAGCTGGTACTGACTGACTGAAGGGCAAGGTTAGCTGATGAAAACATCCTCTTTCCAAATGCCTCAGATCTTTTTCACTATCGGGGGCATTGAGGGGAAAGAATTGGGAATATGCCTGCTAGTAGATGCCTGCAATCCAGCCTCTCAGTGGTACGGTGCTGCGTCCGAGAGGGTGTGTCACTTAGGGTGGTTCTGTAGAATTATGCCACCAGTCTGTTTACAAAAGAGAAAGGAACAAATGATGAACGGAATGCTGAACAATGCAAGCGTTCACCCCTAGTCACAAAGATCTGGGTTTAATCCATCGGTCTTATGCTCACCATGCCGCCCCAGTTTGGACCCAGACATATGCAAATAAGGCTTGACACTGCTCCTCATAGGAACAGTCCAGCCCGAACTGCCAAGCCAGGTCCTCCCTGGACTGGAAACAAGCCTCCAAGGACCGGTTTCGGGGCTTCACCTCATATTAGCCAGGCTAGCTTGAATCTAGTGGCACTGTCTGGGCATAACCTCCCAACTTAGGGCTACAAAAGCAAAAGGAACAAATGACGGATGGATGGAAGCTGGAGCACCAGTCTGTTTAGAAGCAGGCAGGGGCAGGGTTAGCCCAAGTGCCCATGAGCATGTCAGTCATGGCTTCGTTGAACGGCCACAAAGGATCAGATGAGGTCTGTCCGAGTTGTAAAATTCTATGTTAGTTCACCTCTAGAAAAGGTAAACGTAGGTCTAGAACATAAGCTGCTTGTCTGATGACTATGGCGAATGCGGCTGACTCATCCGTGAAAGAGCCGGAGGGAGAACCCAGCCCTGTGGCAGGGGAATGTCCAGTCCACTGGCCTCTTGTAGGTTTAGATAAAAATTGTCATTGTCCTATTGTGGAGAAAATTCATCCCTACCTCCACCATCATCATCTAAAGCTGCTTGACTTTGTTAAAGTCCGATCAGATAAGTTGTTATAGCACTGCAGGATGACTCCTAGTCAAAAGCACTGCCTTATCAGACAGAATAAACTGGGTCTGGGAGTGTCAGAGCAGTGCCAGAACGGACTTTGGCTAAGGTGTCAGAGGTTCGGTTTGGAGTTGGACAGGACATTGGGAACGGCATCCTTATCTGGTGTCTGTAGCGTTGCGGCCGTGTCAAAGCGAAGGAACCAGCATACATTGTGGTACTGGGTATGGAGTCAGCATCTAAGTCAGAGATGAACCCGAAGAGGCTTCAGGAGGAACAGATGACCCAGAGGGTAGACTCGATGGCAGTAACCAGACTGGAGGTTTCAGTGGATCAGTGTGGCTCAAGGGCGCATCAGAGGGTGTCTAAGATTTAAAGCACGGCCTCCATAAATGGCACAATCTGTTGGGATATCATCGATGACCCTGAAAATTCAGGATTCATTAGATCAGCTGCAGAATCATCTCTTCTGTAGGGGACAAGGAGCGAGACCAGGAGGCACCTTGATGCTCTTGCTACTTCTCAGAAAGAGTGGTAAGACTGGGATGAAACCTGCTGGACTTTGTGTTTTTGGATGGGGACTTACCTGAAGACTCCGGTAACAATAAGGACCTGATGCTGGAACGGCCCAGAGAGCTGGAATGGGTCTGTGTCCTCAACTTCAAGCGGGTGCAGGTCTTATGCAACTTCCTGTCATGTACAGCGACATACAGCTTGTCTTTGCATTCCTGGATCGCCTTCTGGGCACACGCCTCGCAGGACTTGGAGACGTGGCCCGAAACAATACACCAGAGTCACACTTTGTGGTTATCGGTTACAGACATCTGTTTGTGAAAGTCCCTACTACGCTAAACCCTGTAGTTTGAGGAGGGCACATGCCCCTTGCACAATCTTAGGGAAATTGTTAAGAGGAAAAATCTTTTCAACTGATGAAAAAAACAAAAAGTCAGGCTCTAGCTGTGGATACAAGTACTAGAGGTCAGAAAGAAAGGAACTGAAGTCACAAATTTTGGGTGGGGCCTATATACAGCCATCAGCTCTGGGGTGTAGCAGAGTTGACACTGAGCTGCACAACACCATCTACTGGCACACATGGGCTATGTTGAAATACCTGTCAGGTTTAGTCCAGTGGTTAGGGATATTCCTGAGGAAATTCAAATACGGCCCCATCTTTGCTTGTAACACCATTACGCTGTTGCCCTCACTCAGGCCCCTTCAACCTTCATAGCGTTTCTTTCACATTCTATACTGTTGCACATATTACACGACCTTTCCCGTTTCCCTGAGCTAAGTCCATTCTGAGACCCGGCTCGAAGCATCTAATCCCCGAGATAACCATCTATTGACCCTTGGTGACCGTTCTCGGCCTCTCCAGTTGTTTTACGAATCACCATCTTCAACACGCAAACACGTCCTGTCGTAAATTAAGTTAACCAAGGAATGGCTATGCCACCTGACCTATAGGGTCGGGTAGAGAACACTATCTTAGGGAAGGAATTTCTATTACCCATTATCCTGTATCTTGAACAAAGAATGTTTTCTTGTGGATGATTTGTATTTTTATTGCACATTGAGGGGGTTGTTGCTTTAGGGGATTCAAGCGCTACAAAAGACTGTGAGCCATGGATTGAAGTGGCAGTCTCCTGAGAACCTACCACTGATGTACTTCTAGGACAACTGTACCTAGCTGCAGCTAATAAATTGAAGTTCCTATGCCAAACAGAGTGTTCCGTGTCTCTGTAATTTGGAAGGCGAACTCAGAAGATTTCAGGCGTACCCTGCGCCGCCAGGCTTAAAGAGCCCAGTTCTTCAATTGGTGCCCTCTGTGAGGCCGCTTCAGAGGTCGTGGGTCCAGCCCGAGGATCGTGAGGAGCCCCGCAAGGAAATTCCGGAGGACGCGCACCACGTGATCGACCCCTGCATGTCGTAAGTGGACGAAGGTTTTTTTACCGTGTGGCTTCTCCCTTCCAACGGCTGAAAAGACCTGCTGCCCTGACTGCGGCCACGCTTTGGCTCCCTTGGTAATTTGTATCGCGAGACATCAGACGGACCTCTGTTGGCGTACGGAAACATCTGGTTAAGTTAAGTATAGTGGCCACTCCTTTGTTTTTGTTTTGTCTTTGTTCGACTTTTGCAAAAGCCGAAACCGAGGGGTGAGTGCAGTTTTTGTACTATAAAGTGACTAATTAACCCATTGAAGTTTGTAAAGAAACTATTGTGGTAGCGATGCCTGGTTTCAGTAAGTTTGGAAGATGGTTTTGTTGTAATCGCGATAGGGCTTCCCGACTGGAGGACTCTTGTCCAATTCCTCCGGCCGGAACTTCCACTTATGAAGTATATTCTAAACATGGTATTGGCCCCATAGCTTTTAATGAGGCATGGGTTCGCTATACTAGGAAAGATGGTGTTTTACGATGGCCACAGAACGGCAGTTTTGAGCTCAATATTTTAGATAATTTGGAGAACACTTTATTTAAGTGAAAAGCCCGGCCGGCCAAACAGAAAGAAATAAAACAAGCTAAAAGAGATAGGAGGGATATGTCTATCTTACAAGCTGCGCAACAGTTTAAAAATAATGAAACTGATCATGCGATTGAGGTCTAAGATAGGCAACATCGTATGGCGGTAGATAAATGTTATCCAGTGTTGCCAACTTCCCCTACGGACAAAAATGTGGACCCTGAGAAGGATCCTTTAATGTCCCATCTGTTGAGATTACCCCCGCCCTATGCGCAGGGAGCTAATGTACCTTTTGGATTACTGCCTGCCCCCGGAGCTACTGCACCTTTATTATTAGCACCTGCCCCGCCAGTTGTCCCACCTGTCGCTCCCCAATCGGTTCCTGCACCCCCACCACAGCTTTCTCCGGCATTGCCGAGCTCTCCCTTACCTTCGGCTCCCTTCGTAAATGTTACTCCCTCTTCTGCCCCGCCTAATATTCTGTCTCCTGTCCTAATGACAAATTCTCTCTCCGCTCGGAGGTGAATTATTGATACCGTCTCTGGCCTTTTGTCCCCTCTCTTTGGGACATTTCAAATGACCCCGGTTCCTCCTCGTAGACAAACTCGTAGTCAGCTCCCAGGTCCGGAGGAACGGGAAGTGCTAGATCTTCAAGCCCGAAGGTGGATCACGAATGGCCCCCAGTATAGTGTGCAAGATATTATGGTCACCTTTCAGCAGTGGGAGGCACCAACGCAGAGATATGTTTTTGATACTATGTGTAACATTTTAAGTCAAGAGTTGGATGATATGGGATTGGGACGAGCCCCTCAGGGCCTGCTCGATGTACAGGCCGAGTTTGATAAAGGGCTGAATGTGGGCGCAGAGGTTGAGGACGCGGTAGGAACGCTTGTCACTTTTAGAATGATGCTTGCCTGCCGGTCCTTGCCAAAACGCGATTCCTCCGTCAGGCGAAAATTAAAACACTATCCCATGAGAGAGGTTCCCCCAGTGTGGAGAGAGGAGGTCGCAGCTCAGGGTGGTAATCCTCTTATACCTGCTCACTTTCAACGCGTGTGGGTACACGTTCCGTGGAAACGATCTGAGGTATTGGCCCTTAAGCAGTCGTTACCGGACACCAGTAATAATCCTGCTGGGTACCACGAAGAGTTGTCCCAAACTGTTGATGCATGTATTATGAATTTGGCCGATATAGACATGCTAATGGGTAATGTGGTCCCACAACCGTTATGGGCTAGGATTCGGAAGGAGGACCATGTGAGGGAACTGGGGGGTGATTGGGCTGCCCTACTTGCCGCGGACAGACTCCAAGTGGGTGGTGCCAAACCTGAGGCTCTAATTACAGAACTCCCAGCTAGGATCATTGCCTTACTGAAGACTATGATGCCCCCTCTGCGAGTTAATTGGCATAAGTTAGCAGCTTGTAAGCAGAAAGCGGATGAAAACATCAGATTTTTCACTCGTTTCGAGGAGACATTCATCGATCATAGTGGTCAGGATATGAGCACGGAAGGTGGCCAACGACTGTTTGTAGACAAATTAGTGTTAAATTTGGTTCCAGAAATATCTAATAAATTGAAGAATTCCGAAAGTGCGTGGGCAGTATCATCTTCTGACCAGATATTGGCTACTGCCCAGTATTATGAAAATAGGGATAAAGAGGAAAGAGAGAAACTTGATAAAAAGATCAAAGAGTTGAAAACAAAAGTTCTTTTGCAACAAGCTTATCCTCCTCGCCCTGCCCAACGTGAATATCAGCCGTCTCCACAATTCCAGAGACAGTTGCAGAGGTCTGGGCCTTTCGTTCCCCGATCCCACTGGGCCAAAAATCAATGCGCTTACTGTAAAGAAGAAGGCCATTTAAAGTATAATTGCCCGGTTTTGTTACAGCGCACGAGCGGTATTCCCGCGTCACGAGGCCAGGGTGGTTATCAGTCAGCATCAAGAGGTAGGGGACGAGGTACGCCGCCTAATAACCAACGTTCGATGCCCCCTAGAAACTCCATGAATTATTTTGATCAGCAAAATGTTCAGTCTACCAACTATTACAACAGTGATTACTATACTGAGGATGAGAGCCAGAATTCCCAATCTAGCTAGGACAGCCATGGACAAAGTACGGGAGTAGTTTCAGTTCCAGTGGACCAAAGTGGGCCTTATGTTGATGTGGAAGCACTAGGTGTTACAGAGCCATTCCTATTAGACACTGGTGCAACAAAGAGCTCTATGATTCACTCTAAACTCCCTGGGGCACCTTTGTCTGGCTGTACAAATGTTTCTGTAGGTTGTTCTGGCGCCCCAGTTCAAATCCCAGTTTCATGCCCTTTGCCCATTTCAATTGGTCCTTACAAATTGGAGGCCCCGCTCCTTTTAACAACTGGTTGTGGTGAAAATTTGTTGGGCTTGGATTTATTGAAGAGATTGTATGCAACATTACACTGTTTCCCTTCTGGTGTACATCTTACCTTAGGTAAGAAATTGACCTCACCGATGTACTTGTCTAAAGATCAGCTTCCCCCTGAATTACAATCTCTTCCAGCCACCCTCTGGGCCACCGGCCCAAATGAGGTGAGCCTCCTGCGGATTCCTCCCTACATTGTAACACTCAAGCCTAATACTAAATTTCCTCGCATTCCACAGTATAAAATTTCCAGTGACGGCGAAAAAGCTCTTTTGACTATAGTTCATGATTTGGTACAAAACGATGTGGTCGAAGAGACTAGAGGAAATGTATGCAATAGCCCTGTTCTGCCTGTTTTTAAACAAACCAACCCTTCTCAGCCACCTGTCTATCGTTTCGTGATTGATCTCAGAGAGGTCAACGAGATTGTGGTACCTCAATTCCCTGTTGTCCCGGATATTAATGCCCTGCTGACAATGATACCAGCCTCAGCTTCCTGGTTTTCTGTCATTGACCTCAAAAATGCTTTCTTCAGCATTCCCATTGCTGAGGAAAGTAGGGATATTTTTGGCTTCTCCTTAGCAGGCCGAAGCTTCCGGTTCAAGCGAGCTCCTCAAGGCTATTGCGAGACCACAAGGTTTTACCATCAAAATTGCGATATTGCTGCAAAGAGGTTACCTACCTAGGTCATCTCTTGTCAAAGGAGGGACGGCGATTGACCCCAGAACGTATCCAAGCATTTGCCCAAATGCCTATTCCATGTACGCAAAAAGAGGTGCGTGCCTTTTTAGGTATTACCTCTTATTGTAGACCATGGATCCCCAATTTTTCCCTTCTGGCAAAACCTTTGTTGGCACTCACTCTTAAAGATACACCACACACGCTTCCATGGACTGCGGAATGTCAGAAAAGTTTCACTGATTTACGCACTGCCTTGTGCTCTGCCCCTGTGTTAGGTACTCCTGATTACAGTAAGCCTTTCACACTCTATGTTCATGAGAAAGAAGGTTGCGTGTTATCAGTTTTAACGCAACGATTTGGGGACAAGCAACGCCCCTGTGCCTATTTTTCGGCCACGTTAGATCCAGTGGCCAAGGCATTACGTAGCTGTTTGTGGGCTACAGCAGCAGCGGCAGTTTCCATTCGCCAGTCTGCTGGATTGGTATTAGATAATACTCTTATGGTCATGGTACAACATGCTGTAGACACCCTCCTAAATAGAACAAAGACCCAACACCTCACGAGTGCACGCCTTTCAGGGTACGAATTGACGCTCTTGGCTAGCCACATACACATTAAGCGATGTAATACCTTGAACCCGGCAACATTGCTGCCAATTCCAGTAGAAAATGACACTCAGGAGCAACACGACTGTTTCCTCCGCACGGAGGAAGAGACAAAAGGCAGAGTTGATTTAAAGGATACTCCACTCCCGGACCCGGATGGGACCTTATGGGTGGACGGTTCTTGTTTTAAGCTTTCTAATGGTGAAACGACCTCAGCCTATGCAGTCACTACCTTATACACTGTTGTAGAAACAGCGCGTATTATACATAACTCAGCCCAGGCAGCTGAATTGATAGCACTGACTAGAGCTTGTGTGTTGGCTGAAGGGAAAAGGGTGAATGTGTATACTGATAGTCAGTATGCGTTTAGAGTGGCCCATAGTTTTGACCGCCTGTGGAAGGAAAGAGGGTTTCTCACATCCCATGGGACTAAGGTACAGCATGGCCAATTGGTAAATGACCTCCTTGAATCACTCACCTTGCCCACTCAGATAGCGATTTTGAAGTGTAGTGCACATAAGAAGATCACTGATGATGTAGGTCAAGGAAATGCTTTCGCAGACCACATAGCAAAAGAGACAGCTAGAGACACTACAAGCCGCATGTATGTTGCGGGCTCTGCTAGATGGGTTGCACAAGGAGGGATATGTGAGAATACTGTGGACAGTGTGAAAACGATCCAGGCAGAGGCCTCAGAGAAAGAATTGAGTACGTGGAAAGAAAGTATAGGAAGATTGGATGTGACAGGGTGCTGGACAGACTTGTCAGAACATCAACGCTGGTTGTTACCAGATGCTTATGTACTCCCAGTAGTTACAATGGCACATGGTCCAGCAAATATTAGCGCTAAAGGTATATGCAAGCTTCTGGCTCCGGTATGGAAGAATGTGGGGATCCCTAAATGTGCGGACAATCTGGTTAAGCATTGTATTGTATGCTGGATGCATAACCCGGGGAAAGGAACACCAGATGGACACTTTGCTTCCCCAACTTACCCTTTTGAGGTTTTACAAATAGATTACATCCACATGGAACGATGTAACAATCTGAATTACGTTCTTGTTGTGGTATGTGCCTTCTCCCGATGGGTAGAGGCCTATCCCCTGAAAGATAATACTGCTCTATCCACGGCAAAAGTCCTTTTGAAGGAGTTTCTGCCAAGATTTGGGTTACCGAGAATTATTTGGAGTGACAACGGAAGTGAATTTGTGGGTCAGATCATGCAGAAAGTATGTACAGGCCTTGGCATCAAGCAAAAGTTCCTTACAGCAAACCATCCTCATTCAGCAGGTTTGGTGGAATGCTATAATGGCACCCTTATGCTTAAACTGGGGAAAATAAAAGCCAGCACGGCTCTTGCCTGGCCTGATGCCTTGCCCTTGGCTCTTATCCACCAGAACAACCACCCATTCCCATATGGGACTTAGTCCTTATGAGGTTGTCTTTGGACGCCCTGCAAATGTTTGGGGAGTCCCAAGGCCAAAGAAATACTCAGAGATAGAGCATCCATTGTTGATTGACTATTTACATGATCTAACCACTAAGTTACGTGTCCTTCACCAACAGGTACAAGATACTTTGCCCCAGGCTTCAACGGATCCTGGTCACACCATACGGCCGGGAGACTGGGTCTGCGTCAAAAACTTCCAGAGGTCAAAGAACTTGGAACCTCGCTGGAGAGAACCTCGTCAGGTACTACTGACGACGCGTACTGCAGTAAAGGTGGTCGGCAAAAAGAACTGTGTACATGGGGTACATTGCAAGAAAGTGCCCCTACCATTGCCTTATGATCAATGGGTTCATAAACGAATTAGTGACTCTGAAACCGGAACACCACCAAGATTTGGACTATTCAGCGATGCACGCCTAGACATTGCCGGAGCAGGACAAGACGACGACGAGGTCCTCCAGACAGCTATACCACCGGCAGTGAAATTGGACACTACTAAACCACATCTCCTTTTCCAAGAGCAAACTGTACCTGGTTCCCGGAGGTACGATTTGAGGCCCAGACTGAACAAAAATACCTCAATAGTGCTTCATTGACTTTGTCTTTATCCCGATTTCTACATGATTGCAGGGCCGTGATCGTAAGTCTCAGAATTGTGACCCAAGATGTGGCTCTAGGCCTGTGGGACTTGTAGGAAAGTATAAAGAACTACAGACAATAACAGCTGAGTAAAGCAACCTCCCGTCACGGGCAATATTTAGAGCTGGAAATGACTTAACAAGGGAATGGACAAAATACAAACAATGAGCACAAAGCATTGTAAATTATTGCATAATCATTTTATTAATATTAATTTTGATATGTATTATATTGTCTTGTATAGGATGGGGACTACACGTAATTTTTACACAGCCTACTACCAAAATTACGGTTGAAATGCATACACATGTCACTCTACCACCTCATGTTGAGTCAAGAAGGAGTGAATTCCGCAACAACACATTTGTTTCCATGCTACACCAACATCAATTGGCCACTAATGCGACGAACTGTTGGGTTTGTGGTCTTCTGCCAAGTTCGGTGAATACTGGAATGCCATACATTACCCTTCCTTTTTCATTTAATGGCTCTTGTAGTGCATGGTGGGAATTGAGCGCCAGTTGGGTATTTTCTGGAGATGGGGGATACTCGAGAAGTAAGGAGCTTGGGAGTACATCTATATCATTTATGTTGGCGGTACAGAAAAAGGATATATGGAACGGATAGTGAGAAGTCAGAATATGCTGATCGCCAAACCAAATCTACGAATTTGTATTTTCTGCCCTCTAATAGAACCTCTCGAAAAGGACAAACTTTTCTAGTGGTACCTGGACAAGCACCATTCTGTATTAGGAAAGGAGGGTTAGAATATAAAGGTACAAGCAATTGCCAACATATTGTGACATTGAATGGGACAGATTGGCCTCGCATGGTTCCCTCACGTAATACATACTTCGTGTGTGGAAATAAGGCTTACATTTCTCTACCTGGTAATTGGAGAGGCACTTGTTATATCGCTTGGTTGTTGCCCCCTACATATATAGCAGATGCCAAGCATCATTTACAGGAAAGAGGGGTGGCGTCTGACCAGGATACGTCAGGACAAGAAGTCGGGGATGTCTTGAAAGGACTGCTTCCATTCTGGGGCTCAATAGCCAACAATAGAGACATAAGACAACTAATTCGAGTTGTAGAAGCCACTGTCAATGAAACAGCTGGAGCTTTGAGTAACATCACTGCAGAACTCGCTGCTGACCGCCTTGTCACGCTTCAGAACAGGATGGTATTAGATATCATCCTTGCTGATCGTGGGGGCGTATGCAGATTGATCGGATCTAGCTGTTGCATTTTTATTCCAGACAACGCCCCTACAGTATACCAAGCCATCTCTAAGCTACATAAGATCGCGGAGTCCGTTCACCAGGATGAAGGGAATTGGTCTCTGATGGGATGGTTTGGGGACTACTGGCTACATGGGGATGGAAGATTCTTACCTTTGTCGGAGCGACTTTGGCTATTCTCTTCTCATGTTGCCTTTGCCTACAATGTGGTCCAGCTATATGCGGAATCTGCGCCACCCTGTGTGTTCCAAATCCGGTATCACAGAAAGAAGCGAAAACAAAGATAATACTGCAACAACAGCTTGTAGATTTCATGGCTATTGAAGTCGATTCAGATTAACAACAGACTCTGGCTTCTTTGCCTGAGTAATGGCAAAAGGAGGGTCTGAGGAAATTCAAATACGGCCCCATCTTTGCTTGTAACACCATTACGCTGTTGCCCTCACTCAGGTCCCTTCAATCTTCATAGCGTTTCTTTCACATTCTATACTGTTGCACATATTACACGACCTTTCCCGTTTCCCTGAGATAAGTCCATTCTGAGACCCGGCTCGAAGCAACTAATCCCCGAGATAACCATCTATTGACCCTTGGTGACCGTTCTCGGCCTCTCCAGTTGTTTTACGAATCACCATCTTCAACACGCAAACACGTCCTGTCGTAAATTAATTTAACCAAGGAATGGCTATGCCACCTGACCTATAGGGTCGGGTAGAGAACACGACCTTAGGGAAGGAATTTCTATTACCCATTATCCTGTATCTTGTACAAAGAATGTTTTCTTGTGGAGGATTTGTATTTTTATTGCACATTGAGGGGGTTGTTGCTTTAGGGGATTCAAGCGCTACAAAAGACTGTGAGCCACGGATTGAAGTGGCAGTCTCCTGAGAACCTACCACTGATGTACTTCTAGGACAACTGTACCTAGCTGCAGCTAATAAATTGAAGTTCCTATGCCAAACAGAGTGTTCCGTGTCTCTGTAATTTGGAAGGCGAACTCAGAAGATTTCAGGCATACCCTGCGCCGCCAGGCTTAAAGAGCCCGGTTCTTCATTCCAAAGATGAGGACTTTGCAGTTAGAAGTATCCATCAGAATACAGTGTTTCGAATGTCTAAAGGGAGGTTACAGAAAGTAGCCCCTGAAAGTAATGATCAAATTTAGGTTAGGGATTTAGTGGTGAATAGAACCTGATCATAGAGAATCCATTAAAGTATTGACATATTATTTAGTTGGGTTGAACATAATTTGGGCTCCCGGTGTTATGGTATTTATTTTTTTAACATTTCCGTCTTTATTTATCCATATTTATTTTTTAGCCATCTTATTGGTATTTATCCATATTTATTTTGTGTTTCTAGAAAAAATGTAGCTATAAAATGGTATATTTCTGCATTTATAGAACTCTTCGATGTGCACGCAAACATGGATGCCTATCATGTTTCAGCAAACTAAGCAGCCACGTATAACAAAAGACTACCCTCACAATTACATATTAGCATGATACTACAAATATATGTGAACATATTCCTGTATTTTAACCCTCCATGCGGTCTGCCTGCTTAGCTGTTGCCTAGAATTCATGAAAGATAATATGGAGAGTTTCTCACCAGAAGCACCATTTTCAGTATTTTTCCGCTTTTAAAAATAAATACAGACAGGAAACACATTGTTTTCTGTCTGTATTTATCTGTAAAAATCAGTAAAAACGGAAAACCGGGAGCCCTAAACATAATGCATCAAGAGTACCACTTGTTTCAGCAAAAAACACAGATATCCTAATATGTACTGTATTTAACAGCCAGAAAGAAGGCAATGTAACCAACAAATACAAAGAAAAGCTGTCAACCAATTCAAAAATATACGGAGAGTAGAGCAGTTTTGAATTGTGTCTTGTAATCCAGTCAATTAAGTCTGAAATGAGGTCTGTATATCACATAGCAGGGATTCCTTTGTCTTAATGCACAAAATATAAACCAGTGGCTGCTGGGAAAGACTTATTACAAGTATGAAAAAGCCAGGAACTTTATCCACCACACAATATAAACTTTCGTCTAATTTGTTTAGTCTTAAACTGTCTGGAAAATACAAATTCTATTTTAAGTTAGACTTACATTATCCAAATCTTTCCGTAATGCTATCTTGCTTGTAACCAATTCATGGGCAAGGTCATCATTTTCTTGTTCAAGTCTCATGTTTGCTTCTTGGAGACGTCTGTTCTCGCGCTGAAGTAAAATAGATAAATTACTTTGACATTTTTTCTTTAACAAATCACGTGTGAATGGGATTAAAATCTTCCCAAACTACTCAATATGGTTTAATTTAATTATGGAGTGACAAACGTATCCCTAAAAGCCTCCCACTTTGTTACTTTCAAACATCAACACACCACTGCATCAGTCACAAAAACCTTTAGTCATTTACCGAAATAAAGGAGTGTGTACACTGCAACTATCTGCAAGGATATCCCTTTTTGAAAGGGAGTCATTTTTAAAGGCTGGCTCTGATGGCCAACAGATGCCCACCCCAATATTACATTGAAGGTGCCATTTGTGGGGTCATGGGGAAGTTCAAATATGGTTCTCTTCCAGGGAATACTCATCAATAGTCATAAGCACTGAATAATCCCCGCCCACGTGCGGGATCCCGGAGCATGTAGAAATATACATGTGTATGTTCGGGCCCACAAGTGTATAACACTTCCGAAACACATATATATATATATATATATATATACACACACACACACACAAACACACACAAAGAGAGAGGCAGATTCCCGATTGTTCGCCGTCGGGATCGAAGTCGAAAAAGCAGGCAAGGCATTCTTCATTGTCGAGATTTCCTTGAAGGGATAAAGAAGGTTTACCCTCCAGTGAGATCTCCTTCTCCACCTTGGGAACTCAACATAGTCCTTACAAAATTAATGGGGGGTCTTTTTGAGCCGATTCACAGGGTTTTTCTGCAGCGCTGGTCATGGAAAGCTGCCATTTTAGTCGCCATCACTTCTGCCCGCAGGGTTAGTGAGATCCAGGCCTTGTGTTGTAAAGAGCCCTATACTGTTTTTCATGCAAACAGGGTAGTTTTAAGAACCAGAGTTTTCTAGCTAAAGTGGACTCGGACCTCCGCATCAATCAGGCTATCACTCTGCCCACATTTTTCCCAATCCCACGACTCCTCCGAGGTCCCTCCATTCACTAGACCTCAAGAGGGTTCTGAAATTTTATCTAGACAAAACCAAGTACTTGAGAAAGACCGACCGGTTGTTTAACTATGGTTCCATAAATACCGGTTCGGCAGCTTCTAAAAGATCCATCTCTAGATGGATAGTCTCTTGCATATCTTTGTCCTACCAACTAGCCAACAAGACTCTTCACGGCAAACCTAAAGCACATTTTACCAGGGGAAAAGCCTCCTAAGCTCTCCTTAGGAATGTTCCTATAGCAGAAATTTGTAAAGCAGCCACATGGCGTTCTGTTCATACTTTCATTCGCCATTACTGTTTGGACTCGGATACGCAGGCGGATGCCATATTTGGGCAAGCCTCATTGAGAAATGTATTTGGTTGATTCCATTTTAAGATGCGCTGCTAACTGTTTTGTGTACTGGTTTGCTCGTCCGCGAGGTATTGGGTATGGGCTTGCTACTCTATTCAGTGCTTATGACTATTGATGAGTATCCCCAGGAAGAGAAGGATAAGTTACTTACCTGTAATCCTAGTTCTCTTCCAGGGGTATACTCAAAAGTCATAAGCAACCCTCCCGCCTCTCAGGACGAGCATCTGTAGTACGTTAATGTGTTCTTTACATCTTATATTCAGGTTGCTACAAGTTAGTACACTGTAAACAAGAACTGACCTAACTGTCACCTGTGGTGCATGATGAGAGCAGAGGGGCTCCTGGAGGTCTTAAAAGCACAGTGTCCAGATTCTTGGAAGCCTTAAAGGCAAGGTGCCAGTTTTTTACTGTGCTATGATGTTCTTTATCTATGCAGCCTATCCTTTCATAGCCAACGATAAGGAGAAAAGTTCAGTGGTTTTAGGATCCAGACTGTTATCTTAACTCGATTTAACACAAGCTGGTTCAATCTAATTTGTCAATGTAGTTCAAAGTTGTCTCTTGGTGACACTGACTATCCCTTATGGAGCCAAATACTCATTTTTCTTAAACATTATGTAATGGGACAAATGACTATCAATAAAAGTCCACTCTGAGCTACAAAACCTAATGCACATTTTTACCCTTGTCCTGAATGCTTATGAGCTAAGGAGAAGATGACTACTATTATTGACCTTAATTAAATAATATTGAATATGCTACTTACCAGTATGCATCTGTTCTTGGCATGTAGGGCTGCTGACATTCATATCTGTGCATAGATCGCCGCCTAGTGTTGGGTCCGGATGTTTGCACGTTGTTGTCCTGGAAGAGTCTTCGAAGTATCCTTGGATAGGTGACTCCTCCCCTGGACTACAGTGCGCATGGGCATCCTCTCCATCCTCAGATTGTTTTTCGCCATTGTGGCAGTGATGGAGTAGATACAGAAAGTGATGACCATGCTTGCAGTAATTCTGAGAGCTGCAGCTGCGACAGGCGCCGGGGAGGAGGGAGGGCGATATGAATGTCAGCAGCCCTACATGCCAAGAACAGATGCATACTGGTAAGTAGCATATTCAGTTCGAGGCATGTGGGCTGCTGAATTCATATCTGTGCATAGAATACATAGCAGTGCCCTCTATTAGCGGCGGCTACCCGTGCCAGCTGCAGCGGTCTGAAAAAGTGTCTTGAGAACAGCCTGTCCTACAGCTGCCTGCTGTTTTGACTGCACATCTACACAATAGTGTTTTGTAAATGTGTGTGTAGTGGACCATGTGGCTGCTCTGCATATATCATGCAGGGGAATATTTCCTAGGAAGGCCATGGAAGCCCCCAACTTACGTGTTGAGTGGGCTCGTGGTGGAATAGTTAATGTGCGTTTTGCCTTTTGATAACAGATTTGAATACACTTAACTATCCATCTGGCTATCCCTGCTTTGGAGATGGCGTTACCTTTGTGGTGTGGGGCAAAGGCAACGAACAGTTGTTTTGTCTTCCTGAATGGTTTAGTCCTGTCGATGTAGTACATGAGGGCCCTCTTTACATCTAGTGTATGTAGTGCCCTTTCTGCAACAGTTTGTGGGTTTTGGAAGAAAACGGGCAGTTCAATAGTCTGATTCATGTGGAACTGCGATATTACTTTGGGCATGAATTTGGGGTTGGTACGTAGTACGACCCTGTTGGCGTGAACCTGAATAAATGGCTCTTGAACGGTTAGTGCCTGGAGTTCACTAACTCTTCTTAGGGAAGTGATCGCTACTAGGAAGGCCACTTTCCAGGTAAGGAATTGAATCTCGCATGAGTGTAGAGGTTCAAAGGGTGGACCCATCAGGCGTGTGAGGACCAAGTTGAGGTTCCACATTGGAGCCGGTGGGTGAGTAGGTGGAATGACTCGTTTGAGCCCTTCCAAGAATGCTTTGATGGCAGGCACTCTGAATAGAGAGAGGTGCTGCCTGGTTTGCAGGTAGGCTGATATTGCGGTCAAATGGACACGTATAGAGGTGTACGCCAGATTGCATCGGTATAGGTGTAAGAGGTAACAGATGATGTTGTGGATGGATGCGTCCAGCGGGTTGATGTCATTATTATCGCAATAAATGACGAACCTTTTCCATTTGGCTGCATAGCAAGCCCTGGTAGTGGGTCTCCTGGCCTCCTTGATGATGTCCATAAAGTCAGGTGGCAGGTTGAGATAGCCAAACTCTAGGACTTCAGGAGCCAGATCGCTAGGTTCAGCTGTTGCGGATCTGGGTGCTGAACCTCTCCATGGTTCTGCGTCAAATGCGCGGGTTTTATCCGCAGCCTTTGATGCGGCACCACGGAAAGTTCTAGGAAGGTGGTGTACCACGGCTGGCGTGCCCACGTGGGAGCAACTAGGACGAGTGTCAGGGAGTGTTGTCGTAGTTTGCGAGCCACCAGCGGTATCAGCGGCGCTGGGGGAAAAGCGTACGCAAATCTGCCGGACCAGTTCATCCATATCGCATTGCCCTGCGACTGCGGATGTGGGAATCTGGCGGCGAAGCTTTGGCATTTTGCGTTTTCGCTTGTCGCGAATAGGTCTATCTCTGGATGACCCCACTGCTGGAAGTACGGTTGGAGTACTGATGGGTGTAACTCCCACTCGTGCATCTGGTGGCTGTGTCTGCTGAGCAGATCCGCCATCTGGTTGTCCTTGCCGGGGAGGTGTTCCGCCATGAGGAACATGTTCCTCTGAATGGCCCACTTCCACATGCTCTGAGCCAGATGAGACAACTGTGGAGAGTGTGTTCCTCCCTGCTTCTGTATGTAGTACATGGCAGTCATGTTGTCCGTCCGGATCAACACGACTTTGTTGCACAGATGTACTTTGAATGCCTTCATGGCCAGGAAGATTGCCATCAGTTCCAGAAGGTTGATGTGCATCTTCTTTTGTTGTGTCGTCCATAGTCCCTGCACTGTGTAGTGGAGTACATGAGCTCCCCATCCCTGGAGAGACGCGTCCGCTGTCAGTACTATTTGCGGAACAGGCTCTTGGAACGGTCGGCCCTTGCAAAGGTTTTGTGGATTCCACCAATGCAGAGAGTTGTATGCCCGACCGCTCACCAACACTAGGTCTTTCAACTGTCCTTGAGCCTGATTCCACTGACGTGCTAGGCACTCCTGAAGTGGGCGCATATGTAACCTCGCGTGCGGGACTATGAAGATGCAGGAGACCATCATGCCTATCAACTGCATAAACACTCGCGCTGGAAGCGAGTGATTGGGTTTGAACTTGGAGATCAGCAGTTGTATGCTGTTGATCCTCACTAAATTTGGCTGAGCTGTGGCCGCCAGAGTGTCTATAGTCGCACCTAGGTACTGTTGTACGTGTGCGGGCTGGAGATGGGACTTTGGGTAATTTAGTGAGAATCCCAGACTGTGAAGAAGGTGAATGGTGCGGGACATGTGGCTTGCACATTGCTGGGCTGACTTCGCTTGAACGAGCCAGTCGTCTAGGTAGGGGTAGACGTGTATATGCTGCCTCCGTAAATGTGCTGCCACCGTAGCTAGGCACTTCGTGAAGACCCTGGGCGCTGTTGTCACGCCGAAGGGAAGGACTTTGAACTGATAGTGCTGCCCCTGAACAGTGAACCTGAGGTATTTTTTGTGTGAGGGGTGGATGGGTATGTGAAAGTACGCATCCTTGAGGTCCAGTGAGGCTAGGAAGTCTCCCTGCTTGAGAAGCGGAAGGACTTGCTGTAGGGTGAGCATATGAAAGTGCTCCGAAAGAATGTACTGGTTCAGGGGTCTCAGGTCTAATATAGGTCTGAGCGACCCGTCCTTTTTTGGAATTAAGAAGTAGAGGGAGTACACTCCCGTACCCTGCTCGTGGACGGGTACGGCCTCTATAGCGCCTTTTAGAAGCATACTTTGCACTTCTTGCTGTAAGAGCGTTAAGTGCTCTGAGGACATAGGACGGCTTCTTGGTGGTATTGTGGGTGGAGTGGAGGTTAACTCCAGACAGTAACCGTATCTTACAATATCTTTGACCCACCTGTCCGTGGTGATGGAATTCCACGTGGACAGGAACCTTTGTAGCCTTCCCCCGACAGGTGTTATGTGGTCGGGAGGAAGGGAGAGGGCGTCACTGCTTGTTCTTGGGGGAGGACCTGGTGTTGCCGTAGCCACGTCCTCTGCCCTTTGTACTGGAGCCACGATATCCACCTCGGGTGTTTTTATCGTAGGTGGTCTGTGTATTGCCTTTGTTATAGGTTTGTTGTGACCCCTGTCCTCTACCTGCTCCCTTGTTTCCGGGGCGACGAAAGGAGCCGCTCCGAAAGGACTGAGTTTGTAGGGCGCCCATGGACTTTGCAGTGTCCGTGTCCTTTTTTATCTTTTCGAGGGTGGTGTCAACCTCTGGCCCGAATAAGTAGTCGGGGTTGACGGGCTGGTTCAGTATATTGTTTTGTACCTCAGGCTTGAATCCTGAGATCCGTAGCCAGGCATGTCGTCGCAGCATGACGCTTGTGTTTATGGCTCTGGCAGCCGTGTCTGCAGCATCTAGTGCACATTTGATGGAAGCGTTCGTGAGTAGCTGTCCTTCTCTGATGAGCATTTCTGCGCCTTCCTTGAACTGGTCAGGGAGATGTTGGAATATTTGCTCCAGTGTGTCATAATGCGCTCTATCATAGCGAGCAAGGAGCGCTTGAGTGTTGGCTATGCGCCATATGTTGGCAGCTTGGGCGGCAACTCGCTTGCCAGAGGTCTCTAGCACCTTGGACTCTTTGTCCGGGGGAGGAGCGTCACCTGTCGTTTGCGAGTGTGCCCTCTTGCGTGCATTCGCTACGACGATGGAGTCGAGTGGTAATTGTCCTCTGATGTAAGTAGGATCCCCAGGTGCTGATCTGTATTTTTTATCAATCCTGGGGTTTATCACCCGTGCCCTGGTGGGTTCCTTGAAAATGTCCTTAGCTGGTTTGAGGACCCCCTTCAGCATTGGCAGAGTTTTTACATGTCTTTCTGAGGATGCAAAAGTGTCCATTAGAAAGTCATCTTCGACGGTATCTGAGTGAAGCTGTACCCCATGGTTATTTGCAGCACGTTCAATAAGAGTGTTGAACGCCGCAGTATCCTCCGTGGGGGATGTTTTTGCCCCATAGAGTTGTGGGTCCTGTGTATCGAGAGGTGCACCGGGGTCTGCAGGGTCGCCCCAAGTTTGATCAGGGTCCTGCTGGTCATCAGGGTCTGTGTCTACATGGTAGGGTGCTTGGTCATCCATGTAGTCTTCCAATGCATCCGTGTCGGAGCGTGTGGGGGAGAACCTGTGTGGAGCCTGGTAGGAGGAACGGAACGGTTCATAAAGGAGAGGTTCCGATTCCACAGGCAGCTTCCTTTTTAGTGGGATCCTGAAAGGGTCCAATGGCGGTTCCGAAGTTATCCTTCGGTCGTGGAGAATCATCCTGCCAGTGTCGGCGTCGATGACACGTGCCGGAGACGTCTCGTCCGGTGGAACCGGAGCCTGGGTAACCCGTGTCCTGAGTTGGAACATCTTCGGGATTGTCGACGGAGGCAAGCCGAAGGTAATGTTGGCTGGCCCTGTAGAGGTTGCTGGAGCTCCGATCGGGCCGGAACCCGACGGGTCTTTGTGGGCCGCCGTGGTTTTGTTGCCTTGCGTCGCAGCAGGCCCCACTTGGGGCGTCTTTGAGGCTTTGTCACCGGGCAGGTTCGTAGAGCCGGGCGTGGATTTTTTCGGTGCCGGCGGGTCCTCGAGTCGAGGTGTGGAGACCACCATTGACGTCCTCGATACGTGAGGCATCGGCGTCGTGGAGGGAGCGACGCGAGGCGAAGCAGGCGGTATTGCCCTCGGTGTCGTTGGCGTCGGTAGCCGAGTAGGTTTCTCGGTGCCGATGGCCTTTTTCCGTTTGTCGACTCCGATGTCGCCCGATTCCAGTTCGGCACCGAAGTCCCTCTTGGTGCGGTCGGTGCCGACGCGTTGCGCTGGCGTCGAAGGCCTCGATCCGACTAGCGCCACTTTCAGTTTCGGTTTCGTATGAACCGGAGCAGCTTTCGGTTTCGGTTTTGTGGTAGGGAAACCAGCTGGCTTATGCAGCAATATCTGCCGCCGAACGTCCGAGGCCGGGCCCGAGGGCGGGGCCGAAGAACTACGGGATGGGTCTCGGGTAAGGCCCGAAGGCGATCCCTCGACCGGAGCCAAAGGCTGTGGCGCAGGTGTTTCTTCGGTTTGAACAGGTAGGCCTTGTTCATCATTGGAGCTACTCTCTTCGGCCCCTAAGGCCTCCTCGTCGTCTCCTACCTCGGTGTCGTCTTCACCTCTGTGGAAGAGTGACTCGTCGCCCTCGTCCGATCCGGGGTCGTTTTCGGAAACGGGACTGGAGGGTATGACTTCTAATTCTTCGACGTCGGCCTCGTCGAAGATGTCTGTTGGGGCCGGTGCCGCGTGCCGCGCCTCGAGTCTCGCCGCTCTTCGGTTCCTTAGAGTCTTCTTGGAACGGAACCGGGCACAGGCCATGCATGTCGATTCGTCGTGGTCCGGCGAAAGGCATTTGTTGCACACCGGATGGACGTCGATGTGTGGGTACTTCGCATTGCATACCGGACACCTTTTGAATGGCGTCCTGGATTCCATCGTCGAAGTAGTCGATGGACAGGTAAATGCGAAAGAAAGTCGGTGCTGAAAGTTAGTAAACTAACAAAATGCTATCGAAACCCGATCGATAAACAGTACCGACGCGAACTAAAGGCCTTTTGGCCTCGACCAAATATTTTCCTAACTTGAGCTAAGATAGCACATCCGAACCCAATGGCGGAAAAAAACAATCTGAGGATGGAGAGGATGCCCATGCGCACTGTAGTCCAGGGGAGGAGTCACCTATCCAAGGATACTTCGAAGACTCTTCCAGGACAACAACGTGCAAACATCCGGACCCAACACTAGGCGGCGATCTATGCACAGATATGAATTCAGCAGCCCACATGCCTCGAACTTGCAGTTATACAGCGTATGTCAGATCAAAGCAGACTGTTTTGTTTGTATGATCTGTACTATGACCCTGTAATGCATTTTTCTTATTCATGTCACAACTAGTAAGGATTAGAAATGTTGAGTATTTTAGTCTCCTATATATGCCCAGACCAGTGTGATTTGACTTGACCTTCATCAGGACACAATTGGACCTAATATATTGGGAGATCAAAATGAGATTGAGTGAGGTTGAATCATACAGCGGTCTAAAATGCGTGTAGCAATGAGGATTATTTGAAGGTCTCAGGATTCCATTATAAAGAAGCCTGTCCCCATTTCTAGTGCCTATGAAGAATGTTGCTATAACCCCACCTAAAGTCTAAACGAGCGAGTTACTTACCTTCGCCAACGATGTACCTGGAAGAGACATAGTCAAGCCAAAGAACCCTTAACTTAGAATATCCCCAGGCGTCAGTCTGGACCCAGAAAATCCTTCGCAGCTGCACCTCTGCACGCCGGGGGCGGTGCCGTCCGGCTCCGCCCTGACGTCGTCCACGGACATGACATCAGCGGAGCCATATATGCCCCTCCCAGCGCACTGATGTCAGTTTTCGTCTGAGAAACTTTTCTGCGTCAGAACGCGGAGCCATCACCAAAAAACTGAGAATACGGGAACTGTGTGCTGTGCAAAAATGATGAAAAAATAGGAAGAAATTGACAGGTGAGACAGAGCAGTGCTCTGAAAAGCCACCCCGCAAGAGCAAAGGCCAATCAACGTGAAAGGGAGACAAGGATATGGAAAAACAGCCTGGCAGAGGACAGGAAGTCTGCATCCAGAAAGTAAAACAGTGAAGGAGAGCAAGTCCGGAACACCGAATTAAGGAGAGGTCACCACAGGGCGTCACCACAAAGACGTCGCAACCCCAATAAAGGATCCATAAATGTACAGAGCCAAGAGATCCGAAGTAAAAGGCCGCAGGGGTGGCAAAGACCACAAGGCAATGGAGAAGGGAAGAGCAGGAAGGTGGGAAAAAGCATGAATAGATTTCACACCGTACAATCCAGGCCGAGGGCTGGAAAGAACACATGATCTGTCAACATACTGCCCAATCTTGACAATGGGCGGAATTGAGCAGAGAAACAGAATGAAGCAGTCTATGTTGGAGTGAGAGAATATCACTTCGCAAAAGGGCAAGCCACCCAAAGGGAGGCGAGTATAAAAAGCCCCAACCTGAAAAGGTCCTCGCAGAACCGGGAAGACGGGTGGGCGTTAAGGAATCTGCGGCTAGACTATGTCTCTACCAGATACATTGTTTACGAAGGTAAGTAACTCGTTCATCCGATAGACGTCTAGCCACAGATTCCTTAACTTAGAATAGATACCAAAGCCATACCCATGGAGGAGGCGGGTCTGCAACTGAACTCCACCAAGTTCCCGAGGGAACTTAGTCGTCCATAAGGCGACTTAACAGCACCGTCAACCTTTGGAACGAACCACAATGAGGACAGTAATGATAGCGCAGTTAACCACCAGACCATGAAGCTCTAAAGACAGCGGAAACAATGGGAGGTAAAGGCACCAGAAGCCGTCAAGAACAGCACGAAAACCCAGTTGTGTATACCGGGTTGAGAGAAGGAAAGCACAGAGCCAGAATGCCCGTGGCAAAGTGAGAGTTCATAACTTCCGAAAAGGAGATGAACCAACCCAGGGTTTGAGGGATCCACAGGATCCGAGGTGGTGACAGAAAGCAAAAGCAATTACCGGTCAACCAAGCAGAACAGTGGAAAAAAGCAGTGCGGAACCTGCAAAGACATGTGGGACAGCAGTGACAAGAGGCTGACCCTTACCCAGCAAGTGCCAGCATGGAGAAGAAACCATATACTAGATATGCTGGAGTAAAAAGGAAGGTCATGACTTCGCAAGAAGTGTAGCTGAACCGAGGGTTTGAGAGATCCGTCGGATGCAGCGTGCCTACTGCAGCAAAGCCTCGAGAGACGGGAACTGGTATGACAGACATCGCACACCAGCCCAATATGTACAACAGCGAAAATGAGCCCTGTTGAAACCGGTACCAGCAAGACACAAGTGACAGCCGTGGCAGGATACCAATCCACGGCCGGAAGGTGTCGGTAATACGAAAGCACAAGACACGCCAGGACCTAGACGGTCCGTCTCAACATGTGAAAGGGCCGATGACAAGCAGTCGAGCGTCAACAAACAAGAGCGAAGACCAGAAGGTACCCAAGCATATCGTAAGGTATCCAAGTAGAACGTGTGGACGCTGGAACCACACGAAGTAACCAAGAAGCCCCTGTAGGGTAGCGGGAGCAACTCAGAGGCGCACAACAGCAAGAAGGCAATGGCTCAAAAGGACACCAAGCAAGCCGGACACCACATAAGAGCCAGTGGTCGAAGCAGACCGGGCCAGGAATTCCGGATACCGCATGAATGATATAGCCTGCATGGATCCGCTGGGTAAGAATACAGAACAGATACCGAGCAGGAGGAAAAAACACAGTAAAAAGAAGCGTGACACAACATGTCTAGGGTACGCTAATATTACCCGCAGACATGTGAAAACTGGATAGGACAATATCCAGGGCAGTAAGCAACATATGCCCCTTGCCTGGGGATAACAACGGTCCCCTGCAAGGCAGAGTAGGAGAAAGAGCCTGGCATGACAGTGGAAAAAAGTGAGTACAAATGTAAAGGCCAAGGAAAGCACGCCCCTTTGAGAGTGCACAGTATGAACCCAAGCAAAAGCGTGGAAATACTCATACGGAAACAGCAGGGATATGGACACTGCTGTAGGATAAGCAGCCAGAAAGAGGCCATGACCACGCATAGCAGCGAACATATGCTAATCCACTACCATGGAGGACAAACCGAGAAGGGGCTGTACGTCCAAGTTGCACCAATATTAATAATGATAAGCAGGCCGCACAGCGGCAAATAGGGTGTCATGTGTGAAAGAACTGCGACAACAAGGTGTCTCACCAGGCGTGCGAGATAGACACCGCACGGCACAGAACCTATGCCAGGTTCAGATGCACTACTGACAGACCAACCCAAATGCGTAACAGAGCAAAGCTATACAAGGATCACTGTAGGAAGAGACAAGTGGCTCCCAGCAGGATGTCTGCTCGAAGACTCCATAGGATCGTACCAAGGCAAAGATAGAACCGAATGCCACCAAATACACCACATAGGGTAAGGCTGATCCCCAGGAGGGGCGTCCTCTTGGACTAAGCACACAGTCCGAGGACTGAAAAAACAAGACAATCAGCCAAACGGCTGTACTGAACGAACATAGAGATGGCTAACCAGCCATGAACACTAACCGGTCACAATATCAACCTGTGCATTAGGATGTGCGCCGTAAAATAATGCAGAGAATATGGCACCAAGATTTATTGCAGCCCGGACAAAAGACGGGAGACCGCCGAATCCGTGTGGTGGTCAAAAAGATCCACTCCATTGAACGACAGATCCCTGAAGGCATCCCGAATATGATCTGGGAAGAGACTGTCGCGCAGCCAAGAATGGCGGCATAAAGCCACAGCGCGAGCAAGGACCCGTCCTATAGAGTCAGTTGCATCGAGTGAAGACCTAAGTGAGAATTGTGCCATGCTTCTGCCATGCAGAAGAAGACTAAGCAATTCTGTCCGAGGCCCTTCTGGAATCGAAGGGAGAAGGTGAGCAACTGAGTCCCAAGGAGCAGAGGATGCGCGCGCAAACACTCAGGCCGTATTGAATGCCCAGACGCTTGCGCTGGCAGGGGTGAAAAGCCAGCGACCACAATCATCCAGCCACCTAGACTCCCTGGTGGGAGGTAGCAATGGCAAAGAGAGTGAAGACTGTAAATTAAAAGCCGCCTTAACAACTAGGCCCTGAGCTGTTGGGTGAAGAGACAGACAAAGAGGATCACCCGGAGCAGGGCGGTGCCTACGAGCAATAGCCCAATCAACAGGGTCACCACAAGAGGGTCATGACTGTGTGCCACGCAGGATGTCAAGCAGAGAGTCCCGAACGGCAGCAAAGGTTCTACTTCAACAGGCTCCAAATGGAGCAGATCCAATAAAGGATCAGAAAGTAGAGGCACCACAGGAGGCTGAAAGCAGAGTACAGCAGCCGCCTCATAAATGGCGCGCGCGAAGGCAGCACCAGATTCAGTCGCCATCCGTGTAGGTGACAACAAACTGTCAGTAGGAGACGGTTGAAGGCTAATCCTGCCACTAGACATGAGGAGTGGAGGAGCCGGAGACTGACCCGAAGGCTAGGCAACACAGGGAACTGGTACCCTGGCTCCTTGATCTGGGGAGTCCAGAGAAGCATCAAGTTCCAAATGAGGAAGTGTAAATGGTAGAACCGGCGTTGATAGACGCCGCGTTGGAGACCTATCGCAGCCCGAGGAGTCGGGGGGGAGCAACCACCAAGGGAAGCGGAATCGACACCGGTACCGACATCGAGCGACGCCGCATCTAAGTCGCCTGGACGTCGACGACCTCCACAGAGGACACGACCGGGACGCCGACCGACGTCGATCCCAGTGCAACCTGCCTGGAGGAAGCACGAGGTGCCGGGGCCGGCGTCGAGCCTGGTGTAGTACCTGGCGTCGACCCTGGCGTCGCCTCAGACGTCGGCGCAGGAAGCCGCACAGGGCTATGCGCGGACAGATGGGGAGAGCTGTGACCTGGGTCCTGGCTCGTTGGCGTTGCATCTGCTTCGGAATCGGAGTCGACGCACACAGTCGGTGCCGGGGAAACGTCCGCAGACGAGGACCTGGCATGAGTGCCTGCTACCTTTGTGGGACCCAAAGGCGCACCAGGGAGAGTGGGCGACTCAAAACAAGCCTGTAGTGCCTTTGAATAAGCCTCCATTTGGGCACATGTTGCCGCAACACCCGGAAAGGGTGGATACGGAGGCGGAGGCTGCCGTGCGCCCGTACCCGGCACAGTGCGAGAGGAATGGGCGGCAGTGGCACGGACATTGGAGGAAGATCTCCGTAAGCAATGCCTGTGCTTACGCTTACCTGTTGTCACATGGCGGTCGCGGGAGCGACCTCAGGAATGAGTCTGATCTAGAGAAGAAGAGCGGCGACGGGAGGGAGCCGGACCGGACATCCGTGCGGCCAGCAATTTCATGTGACGTTCCCTCAAGGACTCAAGGTTTCATCCTCCGACAGGCATCATAGTCCTTGGAGTTGTGGTGCACGCCGAGGCACCACATACAGATGAGGTGCGGGTCAGTGCCAGACATCTGACGCGCACAGGCTTCACAAGCCTTAAAGCCGGAAGGCATTGCACACTGTTCCCACAACACCTGAGGGTGTTGAGAAGGCCCAAAAACCAGGCCAAGGAACTGCTGGTTTTCCAGGATCCATGCTTGGACGTTGTAAAGAAGAAAACTGACATCAGCGCGCCGGGAGGGGCATATATGGCTCCACTGACGTCATGTCTGTGGACGACGTCAGGGAGGAGCCGGACGGCGCCTGCGCGCAGAGGTGCTGCTGCAAAAGATTTTCCAGATCCAGTCTGACGCCTGGGGATAGTCTAAGTTAAGGAATCTGCGGCTAGACGTCTCTATCAGATTATTCATTCACTCACAAATCTCCAAGCAAACCAACCAGCAGAGGAGAGGAGATAATTTATATTCCACATGCTTTGTAAAACAACAGACTCTCCTCCACTGAGTCCATTACCTATATATGCCTCATGCAAAGTTTTGTGCTATGTATCTTTACATGCTAAAGCAAGGAAATAATGTAATGCAGTCACACTTCTTGATACCATGTTAAATGTCTAGAAATTATTAATCAATATACATGTCGAAAACTAACTGAATAGCCTGTCCACTGTCCTTCACTGGTAAATTTGAGTAGATTAACAGCCCAAGATTAAGCAGCGAAAAGGCAAGAATGAAGATATTTCCTTTTGCATATCTGCCATCGAGGAGCATGGAGAATGAAGCTGAACAAAGTGTTCTGTCAAAACTGTGCTCAAGTGTAGTCATGGATGCAACTTCACAACACAAGTGCATGAATATTCCTTTGTTTTAGCACTAAATAAATGTGTACAACACCACAAATAACAAATCCGGATATTAACTGTGTTAGAAATGGGGATCTCTAGTTGGCAGAGGTAGGTACCTTTGTCCAAATAGGGATCCTTGCTTCTAGTCAGGGTAAGGGGGATACACTGCTAAAATACCCCTGCTCGCCCCCTTGGTAACTTGGCACGAGCAGACAGGCTAATCTCGGAGGCAGTGTGTTAAGCATTTGTGAACAGATACAGTAATACAGTGAAAACACTACAAATGTACACCACAACAGTTAAGAAGAATAAGTAATCTTTATCTAAACCAAAACAAGACCAAATGACAAAAGTCTACAATACAGTATCAAAAATATCCTTAGAAATGGGTTATTCACTCAAATCAAGCTTCTAGCAACAAATAACTCCACCTGGAGTCATTACGACGTCGTGACAAATGAAAATCCCAAAGAACGGCGCCGACGCGAGGTGTGCGGTGTCGGGCCTGGACTCAAGCATACCCACAAATAACAGTACCTTGGAATTGATGAAAGCAAAGACTGTGCACAGCGTCGGGGAGGTGATGCTTTGTTCTCTGAAGGCAGACAGTGTCTGTACCCAGCCAAAACCTGTTTTATCTTCACTGGCGCAGCTTCCTGGCAGTAGGTGGAGACAGCATTGTTGTAGGCAGACCAGGCCCATTCAGGTGAAAAGGAAATCTCCTCCCCTTACTCAAAATGCAGCCCAGGTCTATCCACCACTGCCCTGACTCAGACTTCTGGAGCCACGGCCCCTCTTCAGCCCCTGTCATCCAAAAGCCAGACATGCAATACACAAACCTAGCAGAGGCACACTGCATGGTTAGGCAAGAAAATACCTACTTTCTATAAGTGATATTTTCAAACACAGATTGTAAAAATCACCCTCACTAAAAGATGCACTTTAACATTCTGAGTTCTGGCATACTAAATTGTACTTTTCAATCTTGTTCCCAGGGTCAATTATGTTCATAAGATGTTATAAACAAACTCCCCATTCTGTCCTATGGGAACAGATCGCCTTGCAATAGTGAAACATGAAATTGGCAGTATTTCAATATCAGGATATGCCACCCACATCAAGGCATGTCCTACCTTTCACATACAATACACCCTGCCCAGAGGGGTACCTTGGGCCTACCATAGGGGTGACTATTATGTAGAAAAGGGAAGGTTTAGGGACTGGCAAGTGTGTGTTCTTGCCAAGTCGATATGGCAGTCCCAAAATGCACACAGGCTCTGAAATGGCAGGCCTGAGTCACATTTTACAAGCTGCTTCTGTGGGTGGCACAACCAGTGCTGCAAGCCCACCAGCAGCATTTGATTTACAGGCCCTGGGCACACACAGTGCACTGTACTAGGGTTTGACAACTAAATCAAATAAGCCAATCATGGAATCACTAATCCATAACACAATTTATAAAAGGGAGCACTTGCACTTTGGCACTGAACAGCAGTGGCAAAATGCCCAAAGCATCTAGACCAGCAAAAATGGAGTCCAACACACAGCAAAACACAGGAGGTAAAGGTAAAAAAAAAAACGGAAGGGAGACCCACGCCAATGGTGCCAGGTCTAACACACTGCATAGCATTAGAATGGGCAAGCAAAGCCAGGCCAAGCAGGGGAGTAACACAGGCCCCCGCATCTCCAGTGGTGCAGGGGGGCCCAGCTGCAGGGGGCCCCCTCAGCACATTACTCGGCCCCCTCCGTGTACATTGCAGGGGGGCCCCTTAAACTTTTGTTACGCCCCCGAATGGAAATCTTCCGTTCCCCGCCTAACATACCTATGAATCTTGGTGATTGGTACAACTAAGGGGGAGGAGGCAAGACTTTGGTAGTTGAAAAGGAAGAAAGGCGGGGAACGGAAGATTTCCATTCGGGGGAATGTTTGGTTTGGCGGGAAGGCGAGTAGACACAGGTATGTGTGTGTATGAATAAGGAGTCTTGTTAACAGTGAGGAATGGGGAACAATTTAATGGGCCTTTATGCAAATTGAGAACGAAGAATATAGAGGATGTGTATTGTTAGGGTGAGGTTTCTCGAGTGTACTGTTAGCGAGAAGTGATGCAATGCAGAGGGAAAACGTGGCTCACGGTATCTGTTTAAAAAACAAAAAAAACTAGTTAAAATTGTTGACTTGTTGTTAGTTTGCTTGTATCAGGGTCCGATTACACATTGTAATGGTGTTGTTTTTATAATCTGTAGTGAACTCCTGAAGAAGGGCGACGAAAAAGCCCGAAATGCATTGAGTAACATCGCTGAGGCTGTTTGATGTAGACAACGTACTATAGAAAGAGGCCTGGATTGGCACATCTACAGTATTTGAAACTTTTTTTTTTTTTAACACATCCACGTCTCCTGTGTGACCGATTGAATCAGGACTGAACAATTATGGAATCATTGATTAACCCACAATAAATATGATCTTTTGGACTTGAAAAACTTGAGATATTTTTGAGAGCCCAAAGGGAATTACGCTGTGTGTCCAATACAGGGGCGAGATGCCGCTCCAACCATGTGTTTATGTTCTTAAATGAGTGGTAGTAGGCAAACCACAATATATCTGGACTGCATGCAAAAAATAGCAATAATCAAGGAACTTTGACACAACGTCGGAAGAAACTGGTGTGCATTTCGTCACTCTTGGTTTAATACAGTGTTAGATATGCCAACACTTCCTGTTATAGTGGGGAAACATGGCTCATTGGTCCGACATGTAGAATTATTATTATTATTTATTATTATTTTTTTTTAAAGAGTCTAGCATTGATAGGAGTGCTCAGCGTTGGGAGTAGGCAGTAAACTACGCTCCGCAGGCAGAGTTTGCGGATTTTTGCCCACTCTGCGCTCTGCTTGGAGCGTGGAGTTTGACAAGACCTCTGCCAACCGCCACAGAGAGCGAGCAACAACGAGTGGTACACTGCTTCCTGGTGAGATTTCTCAAGGAGTGCAGTCGCGCCAGGTCGCTACCCCTGGCGTTGAGAAAGTTGCAGTTCGAGTAGAAAATGTACTCGTGCAGAAAAAAGAAGCAGCGTCTTCCGACGCGCTGCATGGTTCAGTTCATACTGATTTTACAGCGCGGAACAAGCTTCAAGCACTAACAAGCATTGGCATAGCCAATAGGTCTCGCCTTTGGGACCTTATAAGTGTTTAGTTATCCAGCACAATATCGTTTGTGCAACAACATCAACTGTTGCATGGCTAAACACTTATAAGGTCCCAAATGCGAGACCTATTGGCTATGCCAATGCTTGTTTCAGATGCAGGCAACATCACTGGCATATGAGACAATATTTTAGAGCAGGCAAGTGGAAGACTTTTTTAAAATAATCAGGAGAATCTATTATATTCCACACTGACATATTGAAGCAGAGGCAATCTGCCCGAATCAGGGCTACTGGTATGTGTGAGACAAGCAGCATTTCATTTTTTGCAGTTTAATACAAAAGCAGAGTTCTAAACTCTGGCAAACAAAAACATAAAACTCTGTTTTTGTTTGCACTTTGTAAAACTACCAAAAATAAAAAGTCGAGACCTGTCACATGCTGTAATGTCCCCCTTCAAGAAATTAATGACAAAGTGTTAGCCTTTGAGATCTTGAGGTAATTCTTGGAGGGGGAGATTGAAGCTTGCGTGACAGGCATCAACATTTTATTTTTGGCAGTTTTACAAAACTCCGAATCGGGTTTCTCATGCAGGAATCGGGAGGCGTGAAACTAGCCCTAAAACAGGTAGTCTCCCGCTTGAATCGGGAGGGTTGAGATCATGGGGTATGACAAGAAAATGGTGTAAGCGAAGGTCATACACCTATCAGACTCTATAAGACTGCAATTTAAGTAAGCATATTTTTCATTCTGCTAAAAAATACATATCCTTTGGTAGCAGTACCTTTCAGAAGTTTCAGAAGTTACATGTTTTTATCTGCAAAAAGTAATGGACGATGTGTTTCGAGTATTTGGAAAAATCTGCATTGTCTCAGTTTCTAGTGCATCTTTCATAAATCAATTGTTACCTGTCTGGCAGCTGTGAGAGTACCATCCACATCAAAGAGACAAGACGCTACGATCAGCTGCCATTCCAGGGACTATGGAGATCAGCTGCTGCAGAGAATTCTTTACAACTGGAAACTGATGAATGGCATAACTCAACTAGAATTGAACAGTCAGCTGAGCAGACACCTCCCCGGCGGTTTGGTGGGGACTATAGTTCTACAACCCACTATGAATACAATACAAAATGGCATTAGTATGGGAGCGAACTACAAATCCCGAAAGCTGAAGAAAAACGTCTCCCCTGGTATCAAAAGCGTGTCAGTCAGTAGCAGGGAAAGACCAGTCCCGGAAGTATAAACATAAAAGTAGGACATACGTTGCAGGGGCGAAAGTTGAGATTGGTTATAGACAGACGAAAAAATAGAGATTCATTTTATCATTAAAATTGGAAAAGAGCTGAAGTTTTCGCCTATTTTCAAATATAAATCCTAAGTAAGAATCAATCTCTGCAGTGTCCTCTGACATTATTTGATATGATTTCTTGATCTTTCGGTAAGTATGTGCGTTAACAGCGGTATCACCAGTCGCATAACACATCAGCTTGAACTAGGATATGAATGTTCCAGCAAACTTGGCAGTTGCATATCACTGATACTACTATCTCCATCTCTTCTGTGATGAACTGACCATATATACTATTTCAAGATGGCCACCTAGCCATTTGAAGTTGCATAGCGATTCCCAGCGCCACATTTCAAACTAAGGAAAACATTGTCCATAATGGTAGTTTTACCACAAAAATAACTCCATATGATGATGTCTTTTTGGTATTAAGTCTTATTGAACCAGCAAGGTATACGTGGGAAGGAATATGCTACTTACCAGTATGCATCTGTTCTTGGCATGTAGAGCTGCAGATCTATACACTGTGCATAGATCGCCATCTGGTGTTGGGCCCAGATGTTTGCAGTTTGTTTTTGTTCTTGGACAGTCTTTGGAAGTCACGAGTTCGGTGACTCCTCCTTCGGTCCGTACTGCGCATGGGCTTCGGCTCCATCCTCCGATTGTTTTTCGCCAGCAGGGAAAAGATGGAGCGTAGTGATAATAATAAAGAAACCCATGTGTGTTGTATCTAAATAAGATAGACTGGAACGGATAGAGGTAGCCGGGGAGGCGGGTGGGCGTGTATAGATCTGCAGCTCTACATGCCAAGAACAGATGCATACTGGTAAGTAGCATATTCCGTTCGAGGCATATGAGCTGCAGATTATACACTGTGCATAGATTATATAGCAGTACCCAACCCTAGCGGCGACCACCGGTATCCGTTGCAGTGGTTTGAAACAGTGTCTTTAGTACAGCCTGTCCCACACTAGCTTGTTGTTTGGAGTGCACGTCTACACAGTAATGTTTTGTGAAGGTGTGCGGTGTTGACCATGTGGCTGCTTTGCAGATGTCATCTAAGGGTATGTTCCCTAGAAAAGCCATAGAAGCCCCTATCTTTCTTGTAGAGTGGGCTTTAGGTGGAACAGATAATGTTCTTTTTGCTTTGTGATAGCAAATTTGTATACACTTTACAATCCACCTAGCTATCCCTGATTTTGAGATGGGGTTGCCTTTATGCGGTGGAGAGAAGGAGACAAACAACTGTTTAGTCTTTCTGAAAGGTTGCATTCTTTGTATGTAGTACAGTAAGGCCCTTTTAACACGAAGTGTATGTAGATCCCTTTCCGCAACAGATTGAGGTTGCGAGAAAAAAAACGGTAATTCCACCGATTGATTAAGATGGAAGGGGGAAATGACCTTGGGCAGAAATTTTGTGATGTATCTGTAAAAAGGGTTCTTGTATAGTGAACGCTTGTATCTCGCTAACCCTTCTAAGGGAAGTGATAGCTACGAGGAAAGCCGTTTTCCAAGTCAGGAACTGTAGCTCACATTTATGCATTGGTTCGAAAGGGGGACCCATTAGCCTTGTAAGAACTACGTTTAGATTCCACACAGGTGAGGGTGGTGCCCTGGGCGGAATTACTCTTTTAAGGCCTTCCATGAAGGCTTTAATAGCAGGCACTCTGAAAAGTGATAAATGCTGTCTGTTTTGCTGGTAAGCAGCAATTGCTGCTAGGTGTAGACGGATGGATGAATACGCCAGGTTACACCTTTGAAGATGGAGCAGATAGCATATGATGTGCTGTATGGATACATCTAAAGGGTTGATTGTATTGTTACGGCAGTAAACAACAATTCTCTTCCACTTTGCGGCATAGAATGCTCGAGTGGTAGGACATCTGGCTTCCTTGATAATGTTTATGCAATCAGGGGGAAGGTTAAGGTATCCAAATTCTAAGATTTCAGGAGCCAGATCGCAAGGTTGAGCTGAGCTGGGTCCGGGTGCCTGATTTCTCCATGGTTCTGGGTTAGGAGGCATGGGGACAGGTGCAGTTAGTGATGTGGCACCACCGAGAGCTGTAGTAGTGTGGTGTACCACGGCTGCCTGGACCATGTTGGAGCTACCAGAATGAGTGTGAGGGAGTGCTGTTGTAGCTTCCTTACCACTAATGGAATTAGCGGGAGAGGTGGAAAGGCGTATGCAAATTTGCCTGACCAGTTCATCCATATCGCATTGCCTTTGGACAATGGGTGTGGGTATCTGGCGGCGAAGCTTGGGCATTTTTTGTTTTCGTGGGTCGCGAAGAGGTCTATCTGAGGATGCCCCCACTTGTGAAAGAATGGGTGAAGAACTTGTGGATGCAGTTCCCATTCGTGCATTTGCTGCGTTTGTCTGCTGAGCAGATCTGCCATTGTATACCTGGGACGTGTTGTGCCAGGAGAAAGATTTTTTGTGGGATTGCCCATCTCCATATACTATGTGCTAAGCGAGAGAGCTGGGGAGAGTGTGTCCCCCCCCTGTTTTTGAATATAATACATTGCAGTCATATTGTCTGTGCGAATGAGGACTGCCTTGGCTGAGATTTGTTTCTGAAACGATTTCAGGGCTAGAAAGATCGCCAATAACTCCAGATGGTTGATGTGGAGTAACCTCTGTTGTGGCGTCCATACACCTTGTACTGTGAGGTGTAATAGGTGCGCTCCCCAGCCGGAGAGCGATGCGTCTGTTAGAATCACCTGAGGAACCGGGTCCAGGAACGGTCGCCCTTTGGAAAGGTTTGTGGTGTTCCACCACTGCAGAGAGCGATGGGTGCGACCGTCCACCAACACCAGATCCGTCAGCTGTCCCTGGGCCTGGTTCCACTGGCGTGCTAGGCACTCTTGGAGTGGACGCATGTGAAGTCTTGCATGAGGCACTATGAAGATGCAAGATGCCATCATCCCTATTAGTTTTATGAACACTCTTGCTGGGAGAGAGTGCTGAAGGAGGAATCTTTGGCGCAAGGCTTGTATGCTTGCGATTCTGGCTGAGTTGGGATAGGCTATGGCTTTTGAGGTGTTGATAGTGGCACCGAGGTATTGGTTTGTGTGAGACGGTATCAAGTGGGACTTTTGGTGGTTCACCGTGAAGCCTAGCTGGTGGAGTAGTTGGATGGTAGTGTTTGTATGCTGCACACACTGGTGGTAGGACGCGGCTTTTATGAGCCAGTCGTCCAGGTAGGGGAAGACGTGAATGTTTTGTCTTCTGAGGTGTGCCGCCACTACTGCCAGGCATTTGGTAAACACCCGTGGTGCGGTTGTGACCCCGAAGGGGAGAACCTTGAACTGATAATGTTGGCCGTCCACCACAAATCTGAGGTACTTTCTGTGAGCAGGGTGTATTGGAATATGAAAGTATGCGTCTTTCAAATCCAGTGTAGTGAGAAAGTCGTCCTGACCGAGGAGTGGGAGAACTTGTTGGTGAGTTACCATGTGAAAATTGTCTGAATGGATATATGCATTTAGAGGCCGGAGGTCTAGAATGGGCCGTAGGGTCTCGTCTTTCTTTGGTATCAGAAAATACAGAGAGTAGACCCCTAAATTTTGCTGATTGATGGGGACCTGCTCTATAGCTTGTTTTTGCAGGAGGGAGAGTACCTCTTGTTTCAGAAGTGTGGTATGTTCTTGTGACATCGCACGTTGTCTGGGTGGAATATTTGGGGGGGGGGGGGTAGAAGTTAGTTCGAGACAGTACCCTGACCGAATAATTTGGGTCACCCATTTGTCTGATGTTATGGTCTCCCAGGTTTGAAGGAAGTCTTATAGTCTGCCCCCGACCGGAGTGGAATGGTCTGGGGGGAGCGGGGGAACGTCATTGTGTGGGCGGTGTGGCAGAACGGGCGGTGTTGGTTTTGCCCCTGCCTTTATTATTGTTTCCTCGATATACACCTCTTTGATAGCCCTTTGTGAAGGTATTCTGAGGAGGGGACTTATAGGACGTGGAGGCGTTATCGGAAGAGTAACCTCTGCCAGAGCCTCGAAAGGAGGAACTGCGAAAGGAGCGTCTAGGGGTGTGTGATTGTAGTGCTCCCATAGACTTCGCCGTATCTGTATCCTTCTTCATTTTTTCCAGGGCTTCGTCTACTTTTGGGCCAAATAAGTGTTGTTGGTCAAAAGGGTGGTTCAATATAGATGCTTGGACCTCTGGTTTAAAGCCTGAGATCCTGAGCCAGGCGTGGCGGCGAAGCAGAACACTGGTGTTTATAGCCCTGGAAGCTGTGTCTGCTGCGTCAAGTGCACATTTAATAGAGGTGTTGGTAATAATCTTTCCCTCTTGTATCAGTTCATGAGCCTTATTTTTATATTTCTCTGGGAGATGTTGCATGAAAGCCTCCAGCTCATCATAGTGCGCTCTGTCGTACCGCGCCAGCAGCGCCTGCGTGTTGGCGATGCGCCACATATTGGCAGCTTGCGAGGCAGTGCGTTTGCCTGATGCATGTAAGAGCTTGGACTCCTTATCGGGTAGTGGAGCCTCACCAGATGACGGAGAATTGGAGCGCTTCCTAGCTGTGGATACCACTAATGAGTCTAGGGGCGCAGGTCCTTTAATATAGGCAGGATCTGTGGGGGCTGCCTTGTATTTCTTTTCTATTCTGCGGTTTAAGACCCTAGCCCTGACGGGGTCTTTGAAAACCTCTGTCGCATGTTTGGTCACCCCTTTAAGCATGGGTAATATAGCGGTGGATTTATCTGCTATGTCAAACGTGTCAAGTAGGAAGTCTTCCTCAACTGGATCACTGTGTAACTCCACCCCATGATACTGTGCCGCCCGTTGTAAGAGGTGGTGGAACCCCAGGGAGTCCTCTGGTGGAGATGGCCTGGATGGATAAAGATCATCCTGAGGCACATCTGGGACATCTGGATTGTGATAATCCTCCCATGGGTCTGGTGTTCCCGGAGGAGTGGGGTCCTGCGGGGCATCTGTTGGATCATAGTATGGATCCCCTTGGTCATCAGGGTCTGGAGACGAGGTTGGAGAGCGATGAGGCAAGGGCGGAGAAGGTGGGGGCAGAGATGGAGGGAGTGGAGGAGGTGGTGGGGAGGGTACTCTCAATGGGGATGTGGCAGTGTCCTTCCATTTTGGCAGTGGAGGAGGAGTTGGCTTGTCTAAATGTCTTTTCTTGGAAGACAAGTTAAATGTCCAGTCTTTGGATCCTTCGTTAAAGTCGTTTGAAGAGGATCTGGCGTGAAAAGCTCCTCCGGCACCGATTCCTCTATCGGTGCCGATGTTTTCGGAACCGACGGCTTCGTTGGTTTATCCGCGCCATGCTTTCTTGGGGCCTCCGATTTTTTGTTCGGCGCCGAGGCAGGCTTCGACACGGAAGCGTCGGTGCCGAGGGATTTATGTTTGGTCGGCACCGAGAGGCCAGGTTTCGACACCGATGGCTTCGGAACGGAGCTTGGTGCTGTTTTCTTCGGTGCCGAAGGGTGTTTTTCGGCGCCGCTAGGAGGCTGGCTCGAGCCCGAGCCGCCAGGAGACTTGTGATGCTTTTTCACCGGGCCCGAAGGGTGGGGTGAAGGAAGCGGTATGCTTGGTTTTCCCTAGGCCCGGAGGCGAAGGGGTAACCGGAGTCTCTTTCAGTATGGGTGCAAGAGTGGGAGGGGGTAGAGTACTCACGACCCTCTGCGCCGGTGTGATCTCCTCCACGTCGGAGTCGTCGGCCTCGGAAGCGCTGACGACATCGTCCTCCTGTTCGGTGTGCTGCTGTCCCGAAGCTCCGGTGTCAGGTGGAGCCGAGGTCGATGAATGCGCCATGGTGCGTCAAGCTCGTCGATCCCGAATAGTCTTTTTCGATCGAAAAGACTTGCAGGCGGGGCAGTCTCGGGCCTCGTGTTCGGGAGAGAGGCAGAGTTTGCACACCTGATGGAGATCGGTGTGGGGAAATTTAGACGCACATTTTGGGCACTTCTTGAGGGGAGTCCTTTCCATCGGCCGAGACCGGAGTCGAGATAGGCCCGAAGGCCGCTGCCGATGCCTGGAATCGAGGAAGTGCCGAAGAGAGAGATGAAGAAGCCGATTTCGTCTGAAGAATCTCGATGGACGAGGATTTTTCGTCGAAGGTCGAACTGGAAAGGTTCGAAGCCGGAGCACGAAGTATCACATCCGAGCCCGATGGCGGAAAAAAACAATCTGAGGATGGAGCCGAAGCCCATGCGCAGTACGGACCGAAGGAGGAGTCACTGAACTTGTGACTTCCAAAGACTGTCCAAGAACAAAAACAAACTGCAAACATCCGGGCCCAACACCAGATGGCGATCTATGCACAGTGTATAATCTGCAGCTCATATGCCTCGAACACACTGTTCTTACTTAATATTGCACTGTACATAGAGAAGCTGATCCTGTTTGCAAATGGCGCGCAGAGAGACTACTGTTAGTACTGTACCAATCACACCACGGTCACTGACTCTTTACATGGAGGAACCAGGAGCGGGAGAAAGTGTCACAAGAGCAGATAGATGCACAGAAGGAGAGACATTATTAAATGAACAGGTAAAACCCTAAAACTAAATGAAGGCGCTAATAATTACACATTGGCCTTTGACCTCTCCAGACGAACGTGTGCGCATCTCTGCGAGTTTTAGAGTCGCTTTTCAATAACGAGTGAATGTAGTTGCAAGAGTCCGCAATATGACTCTTGAGAGTGCAATATGTGAGCCTTTGCAAACCATTACAGGTTAATGTGCCTACGTTGTCTTTCTGCAAGCACCAAGACTGTTTACAAATTGGTTAAACTCCCTGTACGAAGAACATGGATAACATGAAGTATATAAGGGCTGTAATGCAATATCTGCGGCAATGAGCGCGAGTCATGGTAGGTGTTTGAACAAGCAAACGCAGAACTCTTGTTTAAAAAAATAAATAATTATGAGCGATATCAAATTAGCATAGTTGATGAAATCACAGAAAGTGACCCCGCACGATGGCTTACATTAATGACAACGCAAGCATTGACATGGAGGGAAGTGATAACATGGCACGCAAGCGTTTAAGGAAACAAAATTAACAAAATAAATCGTGCTCTGCCTGCTTTACAAGCGAGTGGTGCTGTCTTATCAGGGAAAAGTGTATGCCGAAATCTAAGCTACGGCAAGCCTTTCCCAGGCATGTACGGTGTAGATCTAGCACTTACTGAACAAGCATTGGCCGTAAAAGTAATGAAATGAAAGCCGTGAAATGAAATAAAAAATAAAAACAAGCATTGGCATAGCCAATAGGTCTTGCTTTTGGGACCTTAGAAGTATTTAGTTATGCAGCACAATATCCTTTGTGCAACAACATCAACTGTTGCAAGGCTAAGCACTTATAAGGTCCCAAAGGCGAGACCTATTGGCTATGCCAATGCTTGTTTGTACAGCAGAGTGGTCCAGCAGCAATCTGCTGCTGTTGGGCCTTTAACATTTTTGTTTTGTTTTATTAAATGAGATATGGAGGTGGGTGACAAAGTGATGGGTAGGGTAGTGGAGAGAGCGGAGACGAGATTGGTATTCCCACTGTATACTGTTTTTGCTGAGATGCCAACTGTTGGTGTTTTGAGGGAGCAGATAGGATTTCCAGATGGTGCTCAGTAGGAGTGCTGGCTCCACATTTGTGGCAGCTGCTGACGCGAGCCAGGCAGAACTAAAGAAAGGTGCGCTTCCAGTATTATTAAAGTTAAAGCGGTGTTATAAGAGACATTTTGTGAACCAAGCCACACAGAACAAAAGCAAGGTGCGTGGCGATAATAAAGTTAAAGCGCAGCATTGCGTGCTGCCAAAAATTTCATTTTATTTAAATAAAGGTGGAGTTGGGCGCGCCGCACAAATGAGACCAAAAGCCCTGCCGTCATGTTAAAAATGAAGCACGGTGTGCCGCGATGTTCAAATAAAACCGATTGGTTTAATCCAGGCACTCTTACTGAGCAGTACACGCTAAGGAGGAAGCGTGTAGCTGTCGTCAGATACCGGTTGTTGCTATTGGGTGGAAGTGGATAAGATTTCCGGCTGGTGCTTATCGGGAGTTCTGGCTCCAAGTTTGTGGCTACTGCTATAAGGGGCCTCTTCTGACGAGAGCTGTGCAGAACCAAAGAAAGGTGTGTGGACGCCGTTATTAAAGATTAAGAGCGGCATGGCATGCTGCCAAAAATAAAACAGATTGTTTTAATCCAGGCACTCTCACTAAGCAGCGTATGCTAAGGAGGAAGTGTGTAGCTGTTGTCCTGCTGCTATAAGCAGCATCTCCTGATGCGAGCTGTGCAGAATCAAAGAAAGGCGTTGCCACTATTATTGAAGTTAAAGCAGTGCTGCAAGTCGCATCCCTTGACGTGACACATGCAGAACAAAAAGGCACACGGCTCCAATTATTAAAGTGAAAGCATGTCAAGGTCTACTGCCCAAAAAAAAAAAAAGGATTGGCCGTGCGGCTGTACAAGTAACGCCGTGCGGCTGTGAAAGCGTAAGTCATTGCGATCACTCTGAAAGCGAAAGTGATCGCAATGACGCGCTAAAGCATGCTAGGGATGCGCGCGCATCAGCGCGCTTGCTTGCGCGCGTGACAGTAAGCTGGTGGCCGCTTTGGTAGCACTTTCAAAAGCAGCTACTAAATGTCTGCCAGACCAGCGCATGCGCTGGATCAGGCGAGACCTAAAAATGCGAGTGGTGACGCGAGTTGCGCGCATGCGACGGGAAAAAGTGCTGTGCACGTCGCGCGCGCTTGTGCGTGTAATAGCAAGCTGGTGGCCGGCCTGGGTAGCACTTTTAAACCACCTACTAAATTTCTCGCAAAAGCAGCGCATGCGCTGACTCTAGCGAAACCTAAAAATCAGTGTGAGCTGTGCCATGGACCGAAATTCCGCCGCTAGCAGATCTCCACGGAATCTTGCAGAGTTTTTAGATTACTCCGTGAGTTCCGCCTACACCCAATTCTGCTTATCTGTGGATTAGTATTAAAATTGCTCATAAGAACTGAAATCTGTTTCATTGACAAAGTATTCTTGGAAATAAGATCATCAAAAACTACCAAAGATAATCCAGGCCCCCCAACATGCATTATACATACTGCAAATAAACTAATGCCATCAAAGAACAGAAGGTTACAACTCCATGTCCTCAGGGTCAGTTCTGTGTTAGACGTTTGAAACCCGACAAACTCTCAAAACAATGAATTCAAGCAAAAATTACATTTGAGCAAAATGTTTGAAATGTCAGTTTTTGGCTGCTTGAAGAACATACCTCAAATCTCTCTACAGGATCCTCCTGTTCAGCTTGCTGTTCCCTCATAGTATGGTATTCTTTTTCATATTTCTTTAATTTTTTTAGACCAATCTGTAGATAAACAAACATCATAAATCACAAGGATTTGTATGAACATTACCACAGTTTGAAGAATAAAGAGGACTAATTGCTGTTAAGTTACTTTTATGAGAACAAATACTTACCAAACTTCGACAAAGGCTACTGCCAAAGCACTAGTAGTACTTGGCTAATAAAGTGTAATCAATTAGCACTTATACAGTGCCACTGCTATAATGTTGATCAACCTTCAGATAAACTTATCTGCATCATTACTTGATTACTTAACTTTTTCCATTTAGCATAATCCCATGCTGCTTTCAATTCCTTAAGAAAGATCTAGCAACTGTTTTGTACAGGGAAACTTAGGGTCACTTATATCCCTAAACCTTATTGAATAGCCGTATTTCAGAACAAATCAGCTTTGTCTGGATTCTTAGACTTGTTCCATACTGTCAAGAGGTATTAAGTAGCATTTTATTGTGAAAGAGTGCCATCTGGCTCCCATTTTCAAACACTTATAAATGGTTTCCTATTTTAGGATTTACAGTTCTTAGTGAAGAGCTAACTTGCTGCATACTGAAGAATGTGAGGTGAAGAAAGCTGTATTATTGTACTGGAGAAAATGAAAAGAATGTACAGACTTAAATTAGATGGTGAAGAAAGGTACCGAAATAGACCAATCACAGGTATCTTACTGAGCGAAAACCATAGAAAGAATGCAATTTATCAAATGTACATATAACTACAAATGGTTTGATGCATTTCCTAAGAAGTATTCCCTTAAGATAGCCAGGACAGCTTCTATACCCTTTGACTTGGTAGCAGATTCAGAATTCCTAAGAGCGTGGTGTCAATGCTCTGTAATAGGACAATATAGTAAATACTTCAATATTACACAAATTTGAGATGGCATTCAAGGGATATGTAAAATGATACATATCAACGAAGGCACTTCTGCAAAGCCTATGGGCTATACCAATAAATGTTTTAAAGTTCTCTCTAAGGAGCATACAAATGTAAATAGCTGCTTGGCTGCTCCCCCTCCTATTTCACTAATTTAGTAACCACATACATTCTGACAGGGACCAAGAGCTCTGTGAAATTCACATTAAAATCATTCACCTGTGCTTAAGGCAATGATTCCAACCGATCTATTAACCGAAAAAAAAAAAATATATATATATATATATTACCTACTGGCGGTCGCCAGTAGGTAGTTATAGTTAGGACCCTGTTTCCATAGGAAAACCGCAACATTCTATTTGGAATAACTTTGGCGCCGGTCGACGAATCCTCGCGAAATTTTCAAAATAGGTGGGGCGCTACGCTCCGCTCCTACCCTGAAAGTCTCGGGGGGATTCGTCAAGCGGGGGCTGAGAAAAAAGGGGGGTCCCAAAACGCGTTTTTCCCATGCATTTTTCCATAGGACCTTTAGACACAGCTACAGCCCGAACGGCTGAACAGAGTTACTTGAAATTTGGCAGAGAGGTAGTCCTCAGGTCAAGGAAGTGCCTTTTGTAGGTCTGGTGTAAATCTGTTCAGTAGTTCCTGAGAAAATAGCATTTAAATCAATATATATATCTGTGGCAGCTTACGGTGCGCTTACCGTGCGCTTACGCGTACGGTGACGTGCGCGATTCTGATTGGCTGTTAGATCTTAGTAAACATTTGAATCGGTCGAAACCAGGAAGCGGCGGCCGCCATTTTCTCTCTCGCACTCTGAGGGGGGGGGGGGGAAACAAAGGCAAAAAACATGTAAAGGGGCTGTTTAGACAGCTCCTAACCCCCTAGCCTTGTTGATGGTGTCCCCAAAGAACCCCCAAGCCCAAAAAGTAATTTTTTTTTCTCCGAAAAATCGCCGATTACGGTAAAAATATATATATATATTTTTTAAAAAATTAACCATACTCTCCCCATCCCATGTGCAAATTGTGCCTGAAGAGCACCCTTTGTGCATGGCATATGCTATTAACTGAAAATGTAAAACTTTTTTTTAAAAAAATCAACCATACTCTCCCCACCCCGTGTGCAAATGGTGCCCGAACGGCACCATTTGTGCATGGCATATATGTAATCAATGAAAATTTCAAAGTTTACCTTGCACAACGAAGCGCATAATATGCCCTCCATGTGCGCACGGTGCGTGAAGCGCATCGTGCGTACATGGCCCATCCAGCGTGACGTGGGCACGCGGTGTGCGTAGCGCACCGCGTGCCCACCGTGCGTGCACGGCACTAACTGCGTAAAGTGGGCGCGCGGTGCGCGAAGCACACCGCGTGCTCACTGTGCGCGAAGCGCACCGCGTGCTCACTGTGCGCGCACGGAACGAACTGCGTTAAGTGGGCGCGTACGCCACGAATGGCGTAAAGTAACTTAGCATTTAAAAAACCGTACAAATTCACTGAAAAAACCATAGGTTTCACACACGTTATAGTTAGGAATTAGCATTTAAAAAACCTTGCAAATTCACTGAAAAAACCATAGGTTTCACACATGTTATAGTTGGCGGAAATTTTACTGATAAAAAACCAATGAAATTCCCCCGTTAGTTACTGCAGGCAACTATAACTCACGCGACCGCAATCTTCTGCTGATGACATATGTGTCTTTATGAAAAAAAAATATTTGTAATATATGTATAGCTAAAAATGTATGGAAGAAGACATGGGCAAATAAGTGTCTAAATACAGTATTAGCATCAGCAGAGGATTGCGGTCGCGTGAGTTATAGTTGCCTGCACTAACTATAACGGGGGAATTTCATAGGTTTTTTATATTCACTGAAAAAACCATAGGTTTCACACATGTTATAGTTAGCTGGACATTTTACTGATAAAAAACCTATGAAATTCCCCCGTTATAGTTAGTGCAGGCAACTATAACTCACGCGACCGCAATCCTCTGCTGATGCTAATACTGTATTTAGACACTTATTTGCCCATGTCTTCTTCCATACATTTTTAGCTATACATATATTACAAATATTTTTTTTTCATAAAGACACATATGTCATCAGCAGAAGATTGCGGTCGCGTGAGTTATAGTTGCCTGCAGTAACTAACGGGGGAATTTCATTGGTTTTTTATCAGTAAAATTTCCGCTAACTATAACATGTGTGAAACCTATGGTTTTTTCAGTGAATTTGCAAGGTTTTTTAAATGCTAATTCCTAACTATAACGTGTGTGAAACCTATGGTTTTTTCAGTGAATTTGAACGGTTTTTTAAATGCTAAGTTACTTTACGCCATTCGTGGCGTGCGCGCCCACTTAACGCAGTTCGTTCTGTGCGCGCACGGTGCGCTTCGCGCACCGTGCGCGCACAGTGAGCACGCGGTGCGCTTCGCGCACCGCGCGCCCACTTTACGCAGTTAGTGCCATGCACGCACGGTGGGCACGCGGTGCGCTACGCGCACCGCGTGCCCACGTTACGCTAGATGGGCCATGTACTCACAATGCGCTTCGCGCACCGTGCGCACATGGAGGACATATGATGCACTTCGTTTTGAAAGGTAATATTTTAATTTTTCGTATATTTTATAAGCCATGCACAAATGGTGCCCTTCGGGCACCATTTGCACACGGGGTGGAGAGAGTGTGGATGATTTATTTTTTTAAATAATTTTTTACCGTACGCGTACGGTAAGCGTTATCGGCGAAATTACAAAAAAAATAAAAATTCCGTTTTTGGCCTTGGGGGATCTTTGGGGACTCCCTCAACATGCCTATGTGTGTGGGAGCTGTCTAAACAGCCCCTTTACATGTTTTTGGGCTTTAAATTTTAAAAATCACTCTCAGTGCGAGAGAGGAAATGGCGGCCACCGCTTCCTGGTTTCGGCCGATTCGAATGTTTACTAAGATCTAAGAGCCAATCAGAATCGCGCTCGCGCACGCCACCGTACGCGTACGGTAAGCGTACCGTAAGCGCACCGTAAGCTGGCTCAGATATATATATTGATTTAAAGGCTATTTTCTCAGAATCTACTGAACAGATTTACACCAAACCTACAAAAGGCACTTCCTTGACCTGAGGACTACCTCTCTGCCAAATTTCTAGTAATTCTGTTCAGCCGTTCGGGCTGTAGCCCTGTCTAAAGGTCCTATGAAAAAATGCATGGGAAAAACGCGTTTTGGGACCCCCCTTTTATCTCAGCCCCCGCTTGACGAATCCCCCCGAGACTTTCAGGGTAGGAGCGGAGCGGAGCGTAGCGCCCCACCTATTTTGAAAAATTCGCGAGGATTCGTCGACCGGTGCCAAAGTTATTCAAAATAGAATGTTGCGGATTTCCTATGGAAACGTGGTCCTAACTATAACTACCTACTGGCGACCGCCAGTAGGTAATATATATATATATATATATATATATATTATCTACTGGCGGTCGCCAGTAGATAGTTATAGTTAGGACCGTGTTTCCATAGGAAATCCACAACATTCTATTTGGAATAACTTTGGCGCCGATTGACGAATCCTCGCGAAATTCTCAAAATAGGTGGGGCGCTCCGCTCCTACCCTGAAAGTCTCGGGGGGATTCGTCAAGCGGGGGCTGAGAAAAAGGGGGGGTCCCAAAACGCGTTTTCCCCATGCATTTTTCCATAGGACCTTTAGTCCGAGCTACAGCCCGAACGGCTGAATAGAATTACTTGAAATTTGGTAGAGAGGTAGCCGTCAAGTCAGGGATGTGCCTTTTGAAGGTCTCGTGTAAATCTGTTCAGTATTTCCTGAGAAAATAGCATTTAAATCAATATATATATCTATAGGCGCGCTCCGAGCGCGTACCGTAAGCTTACCGTACGCGCACGCCGCCGTGCACGAGCGCGATTCTGATTGGTTGTTAGATCTCAGTAAACATTCGAATCGGTCGAAACCAGGAAGTGTCGGCCGCCATTTTGTCTCTCGCAGTCTGAGGGGGTGAAAAACAAAGGTGGAGAACGTGAAAAGGGGGCAGGGTGGACAGTTCCTGACCCCCTAGCCTTTGTCAGGGGGTCCCAGAAGGACCCCCAAGGGCAAAAATTAATTTTTATTTTTTTTCGAAAAATCGCCGAATGCGCGTAGCGTACGCGCACGGCGTAAACGGAGAAATTCCGCGAGAAAAAATTCCGCGACCTTCGCGTAACTATTCCGCGATTACGCGTACCATACGCGCACGGCAAAAAAAAAATTTCAAAAAGGAAAGCTTAAAAAAAAAAAAAAATTGTGAGGTAAGGTCGGCTCTTAAAAGAGCCGTTGGGTTAATACAGGGATGGAGGAAAGATAGAATGGGAATATTATGAGCGTCTACAAACGTGCTGGTCTATCTTATTGTTAATAAGGGAAACACTGGTCTCCCCAAAAACAATAAGACCACAACACGTTGTACACCTCATTGAAACCCTCCGTAATCGAGGGTTAATGTCCAGAGGAGCAGAAGAAGGTGATGCTCCCACCTCAGAGGAAGGGCTCAGCTGAGCTGCCGATGATGTACTCGGCTGAGCTTCTGAGGTTGGGCTCCGGTGACTTACTGAAGAGTTTTTCAGTATGTCGAGCAAAGGTCCTGGGATGTTTATCCCTAATGTGTCTCATCATAGAGTGATTTCCAAAGGAATACTTCTTCCTTGGATCTCCTCTAGATAAAACACGGTCACAAAGTGTGCAAGTGACGAATGGAGCATTGACCTTTTTCTGCCCCTCTGGAAAAGTAAAATACTCCCACACAAAATAATCCTTTTGTTTCCTCCTTCTCTGTCTGAAGATGGTGCTGCTAGGCTCACTCTCAGAAGAGGTCTGCTGCTCTGCCATTGTATCTCAATGTCAATTCAGCTCCTTCTCCTAGGGGATCTCAAGCAGTAATGAGGGGAATGGGTGTGGTGTGGGAAGTTTCTGGAACTGAAAGTAGTTTCAACCAATGAAAAGTGTTCTTTGTGGATCACATGACCTACCGTGCGCGCTCCGTAAGCTTACGGTACGCGCTCGTAAACAAGTACGCATGCGCAAACGTGACGCTTACGGAGCGCGTACGTAAAACGCACTTGCACATGCGCATTACACACCCCTGCGTAACCGCGACGTTGCTTCCGCGCAACGCGCATGCGTGTACGCGTACGTCACGTACGTATCACGTAAGCGCACTGTATTTATGACGTACGGAGCGCGTAGCGTCAGCTTACCGTACGCGCATCGTATCACGTAAGCGCACCGTACTTATGACGTACGGAGCGCGTAGCGTCAGCTTACCGTACGCGCACGGCAAAAAATGCATAAAAAAAAAAACAATTCAAGAGTTGTAGAAGATAATAACTGATGTACAACTGTATGTAAACATTAATTTTAACAAAATTAACCATTCCATAATGCAGGATATAGTACATATATTATTTTATATATAGGTTGGAAATTATTTTTTACCAAAAATCTCAACAAAAAAAATTTGCATTTAAAAAACCGTACAAATTCACAGAAAAAAACATAGGTTTCACACATGTTATAGTTAGCTGGACATTTCACTCGTAAAAAACCAATGAAATTCCCCCGTTATAGTTAGTGCAGGCAACTATAACTCACGCGACCGCAATCCTCTGTTGATGCTAATACTGTATCTTTAGCTATACATATATTACAAATATTTATTTTTCATAAAGACACACATTTCATCAGTGATGTAATATTTGACATCATCAGCAGAGGATTGCGGTCGCGTGAGTTATAGTTGCCTGCACTAACTATAACGGGGGAATTTAATTGTTTTTTTACGAGTGAAATGTCCAGCTAACTACAACGTGTGAAACCTATGGTTTTTTCAGTGAATATATATATATATATATATATATATATATATATATATCTACATATACACATACACACACACACACACACATCACCATGCAACAACCAGGATCTGTAAGATTTAAGTACCTGATGGATGGATGGGAGAGTGGCTTAAGAAGTAGGTATGAATTGGCACGGCTATTGGATGAGACTTATTGGCTCCATAAAGGTAACGTCTCAAGCGCACGAGTTCTTTTCAAATGGCCAAAACTATGTTGATCCTGCTGTCTGGTAAACTGCTTGGAGCACTCATCTCAACCTCCAGACCTTAAAAGAATTAATATAAATATTTGGTTTGGAATAATTTCCTACTGTATTACGACTGAATGCCAAGAGAGACCCAGGTTGAAAGTTGAGCTCCAGTAGGTCTCAGAACCACATAACCTTCTGGATGACAGGATTTTATTTCCCTTAAAGCCTGAAGAAGGGCAGCCACAAGTGGGAAAGCTCAGAGCGGAGGCAGTTTCTAACTAAGGAAAAAGGAAGAAGAAAATCTAACATTCATTTGGTACTTCTGGTGGGCACAATCGTTGTAGAAATTGCTCCTTTTATGAGTATGCTTCAAGCAGACTGCACGGAAAATTTTAACGCAGCAAAAGCTCTCCAGCAACACCACTTTGGCTATGAGGTTTCAAATGCAACTTCTCCTGAAGGATAGAACATCAAACTATATCAGGGACCAACCAGAACACTTGCATCTCCATTAAGGTATGGGGAGAGCAGGGTTGACTGCACATCAGTCACAACAGCACATAACATGTTTGGATATCTTGGGATCTTTTTATTCAAAGTACTGAATTAAAAGCAGGGTTGAGGGCAGTGAGGAATCTGCGGGACTATTATGTGTTAACCAGACATATCTTTTCATAAGGCAAGCAACTTTTTCTTCTGATGAATATATCTTCTCAAAGAATATACACCATATGAGTTCCATAGTGACGCCCACCTATGTAGTGGAACTAACCATTGGAGATAAACAGCAGTTTTAAGTAGCTGTCATTGTGTGCCTGAGATGTGAAACAGTAATGGTGTGAACATTTATGCAGGGATTACCATGCGGCCACCAAACTGATGTCAGGAACAATGACACCTATGGAGAGAGCCATATAAGCAGCCATGGCCCTAGTGGATTGGGCACAAACTGTGTCCAGATGTGAATTTTTTTCCAAGGGTTTACAGATCTTGATACAGAGGAAGACCTAACAAACATAATGCACTTGGTAACTGACTTACCTTTTTTGAATCTTGAAGATCTAACAGTACGTAGCAAAGCTAAGATCCAGTCTAAGTAGCATCTCTTCATGAGCAGGCTGAGGAGGAAGGTAGAAGGTTGGAAGGGCAGACAGACAGACCCATGGGAAAGTCAGATACTACCTTGTGTATTAAGGATGGGCAGGAACGAAGAACGGATAAGTACGAAGGACCACTTATCCAGGTAGAAAGCCAATCAAGGTGAGCTGAGGGGACCTCCAACAATACTAAATTCAGAGTAGAAAAAGCACTACTAGTGGTGCTGCAAACAGGAATTCATGGTAAAAAACACACATAATGGCAGACCGGACAGTCAAACAGATCTCAACTGTAGCCACTGCCAGACCCTGTTGTGCCAGCAGAAAAACTAATCACAGGCAGAAAGGTGCGATTTAAAAGACTAGGCCTTTCTCCTCAAACCGCTGAAAAAAGTATTTCAGTGATTATGTAGATGGCTGCAAAGAGGACATCCGTTAATTCATCAGGAAGGCAAAAAGACTTTAGCTGGCACCAGTCAATGTACATTAGTGCAGCATTTGAGGACTGGGATGGAGGACCTGACTATCCTGCTGCAAGAGCATATCCATCATATGCGGAAGAGGAAGATCTGGCCAAACGCAGAGTTCCAACATACTGGTTACCAAATCGCCTTTTCCATTCTAGGGTAATTAGCATCAGCTGTACTGTACTCCATGCACCTTCCGAAGGACAATAAAAAAAAGCAGAATGAGCAGCAAAGTTACAGCAGACTCAAGACTAGCTGATCCAGAAGGCATATCAAAAGGATCCATTCAGAGTGAAATGAATGATAAAAAACTGAGGACACTTTCTGTACTAGGTTGTAACAAACAGAACCACTTATGAAGACCACTAATCTATAGAAGGTCACCTCAATCAAATCAGGGTCTAATTCCCACTCAGTTTTCCAGAAAGAGGTGACAGAGCATCAGCTCTCATGTTGTGTGAACCTGAAAGGTGTGCAGCTACTGGGAAAGCACTAGCACTTAGAAACCTATAGCGCCATTCTGGGGCATCTGGTCGCCCTTGACCAGGACAAAGTAAAACTTTCACGCAGACCGCGATGGAGCCCTGCACCGATACACAAAGCAGGAGACCCCGGTCAAAATTTGACCTATGGACTTAGACATTTTTCTGGAGCTTTTTCTGCCGGGGTCCGTCTATGCTCTTCACCAGTTGGATTCTGTGAAGGTTTGCCGGCTTGACTTTCAAGGAGCTCCCTGTCAAACTCTGGAAGTTGGACCTCGAGCTCTACAGCAGGAAGAACCTAGAATCCGGGCCAGGTCGCAGTTGAAGATGGCCAGCTTGGCTATCGATGTTCAGTCAATCACCTTTTGGACCTTTTTCCCAAAGTTGCTTGAAACTTCTCCAAACTTCTGAAACTTCTTCCTGAAGTTCCATGCAGTGGACTCTTGGTGGTGATGATGCAGATGAACTCTGCTAACCTGTAGCTTGCAGGGAGTCCACTCTTTAATCCTTTAGAAGCAAGTATATCCACAGGGCTGTAGTTCCGGATAATGCAGCAGGCACAGTCAGTCAGAATGCAGGGCTTGATGGTGCAAATCAAGTATCCAGCCTGGCAAACTTTTGTCTATTAGTTTCAGGCAGCCGATCTGAGAGGCCCTGCACCTCTCACATATTTATTCAGTGTTCTATGCGGTCAAGCAGGAGAGAACTCTTGTTTAATGAGGTGCAGAGCAACACCACAGAGCTCGACCACTTCCTACAAAGTGCGGCATAATCTTCCCCTAGAAAGAACTATTCCTCCAAAAATCAACATGGCTGAATTCTCAGCAGAGCATGAGCACTAACTAAACCAACTCCAAGTATGGCTCATTTCCATAGCTCTCCACGCCCTAACATCTGCAGATTCCTTCCTTATGCCCCCTATCTGGCTGTGTCAGAGGGGATAGGGTAGGTGGACCTGCCTGTCCTATTCCTCCTTGGAAGCTTCATGTTTTACCCCCCTCCTCCATCTCTGGTATTCCTGTGTAGCAGAGCCCTCTCCAGCACATAGCCTCTCTGGGGATGAACTACTTATCACTTCATAAAAGCAGTCTGGCTAGTCCTGTTAACTCTGACCGATCAAGATAGACTGCAGGAAGGCTGAAGAACAAGTTACTTACCTTCGGTAACCATGTATCTGTAAGAAACATTAGTTAGTTAGATTCCTCACCTTAAAATATCCCCAGGCGTCAGGCTGGATCCGGGAAGATTTTTGTAGCAATACCCCTTGCGCGTCGCTAGGCGTAGTCTGCGGCTCCGCATCCGTCGTTGGCGTTGTGCGCCGGAATGACGTCGGAGTACTTAGACGCCGCCCTCGCACGCTGACGTCAGTTCTTGTACATAGCTTTCCGCGCCAGGAACGCAGAGCCATGCAAGAGACATACACTGGTGCCAAAAAATCTAGGGCCCTGAAAAGGATAGCCTTAACCCTAGATGTCAGTTCGCAGAACGGGGAGGATGGGTGGGTCGGTGAGGAATCTAACTAATGTTTCTTACAGATTCATCGTTACCGAAGGTAAGTAACTTGTTCATCTGAAAGAAACACGTTAGTTAGATTCCTCACCTTAGAATAGATACCCCAGAAATACCAACCCCGGTGATGGGTCTGCGAACCAAGATCACACCAGAAAGTCCTGGAGAACAGAACGGCCAAAGTAGCCATCTCTCCGGACTTGGCTGTCCAGGCAATAGTGCTTGGCAAACGTGTGCAGTGAAGCCCACGTCGCCGCCTGACAGATGTCCTGCAAGGGAACTCCCCGGCCCAGGGCAGTAGTAGCCGCTGTGGCCCGGGTGGAATGGGCCTTCAGCCCAACAGGAGGGTCCTTTTTTGCCAAGGAGTAACAAAGTTTAATACACAACACGACCCACCGTGAGATGGTCAGTTTGTGTACCGCTTTCCCCTTCTTAGCTCCTACGTATCCAACAAAAAGTTGGTCGTCCACCCGGAACTGTTTGGTGCGGTCCAAATAAAAGGACAGTGCCCGTTTTGGGTCCAGACGGTGGAGCCTCTCTTCCTCTTTTGGAGGATGCGGAGGCGGAAAGAAGGTGGGCAATGTGACAGATTGCCCGATGTGAAAGGGGGTCACCACTTTTGGTAGAAAAGAAGGACGAGTCCGGAGGACAACCTTGTCCGGATGAACAGAAAGAAAGGGAGGCTTAGATGACAGAGTCTGGAGCTCACCGGTTTAGCCGAGGTGATAGCTACCAGGAAAGCAGTTTTCAGGGTCAGAAGATGAATGGGACAATTGTGAAGAGGCTCAAAAGGAGCGCACATCAGAAAGGTCAGAACAAGATTCAAGTCCCACTGAGGCATTACGAAGGGGACAGGAGGGAACATGTGAGTAATGCCTTTGAGAAAACGTGAAACAGGGAACCTGAAAAGAGAAGGCTGATCAGGAAGCCGTAAGAAGGCAGAGATTGCAGCAATATAACCTTTCAAGGTGCCCAAAGCAGAGCCCTGCTGGGCCAAAAAAAGAAGAAAGAGGAGAACCTCAGAAAGAGGGGCGGAAAAGGGATCCACAGCCTTTGCTGTGCACCATGCCACAAATTTGTTCCACCGGCAGGCGTATACCGTCTTTGTGGCTGCCAGAATGACATCACAGACTTCAGGAGGCAAGTCAAATGGCATCAACTGCCGCCGCTCAATCTCCACGCATGGAGGTGGAGGCTGGACAGGTTCGGGTGGAGGACCGTCCCCTGCTGCTGCGACAGAAGGTCCTCCCGAAGGGGCAGACGTATCGGAGGATCGGTCAACATACTGAGTAGCTCGGGATACCAGTACCTTCGTGCCCAATCCGGAGCCACCAAGATGACTTGGGCCCGGTCGCGCCTGATCTTCTTCAGCACTCTGGGCAGAAGTGGTATAGGCGGAAAGGCGTAAAACAGACCGCAACTCCACTCGCGACGAAAAGCGTCTCCGAGCGAGTGCTGCCTTGGAAATTCCAACGCGCAGAACTGCTGACATTGCGCGTTCTCTTCGGTGGCGAATAGATCTAACCAAGGCTCTCCCCACTGCAGAAAGAGACCTTGCGCCACGTCCGAGTTCAGACGCCATTCGTGATCCATCATGCACCGGCAGCTGAGTTTGTCTGCTCTGACGTTCAGAGAACCCGCCAGATGTTGAACCACCAGGGACATGCCCTGGTGTTCCAGCCATGTCCAGAGGCGCAGAGCCTCCTGACAAAGGGTCCACGACCCCACCCCGCCCTGTTTGTTGCAATACCACATGGCGGTGGTGTTGTCCGTGAACACCTGCACAACACTTTCCCGGACAGAGGGAAGGAAGGCTTTCAGTGCAAGCCGGATCGCTCTCAGCTCCAAAAGGTTGATATGGAGTTGAGCCTCCGCTGGAGACCAGAGTCCTCAGATCTCCGCCTCTCCCATATGGCCCCCCCCATCCCAGGAGGGACGCGTCCGTCACTACTACGTGCTCTGGTTGGGGTAGGGAGAGGTATCTGCCGCTGACCCAATCGCGGTCCGTGAGCCACCACTGCAACTGGTTCGCAGTGCCCTCCGAGATCAAGAGATGGCCGGACAGGTTGCCTCGATGCTGGGCCCACTGAAACTTCAGGTCCCACTGCAGAGCCCGCATTCGCCACCTGGCGTAATGCACCAACAGGATGCAGGAGGCCATCAGCCCCAGAAGCCGCAGCACCAACCTGACCGAAACCCAGGATAGAGGCCGAAAGATGGGAATCAGAGCCTGAATATCCCGGACCCGCTGTTCCAGAGGGTAAGCCCGGAACTGCGCCGAATCGAGAACCGCTCCGATGAAGAGGAGCTTCTGGGAGGGTCTCAGGTGTGACTTCGGCACGTTGATGGAGAACCCCAGCAAATGCAGGAGGTCGGCCGTAGTCTGGAGGTGGGAGACGACTTGCTGGGGCGAGCGCGCCTTCAACAGCCAGTCGTCGAGATAGGGGAAGACTGGAACCCCCGATCTGCGCAGATGAGCTGCGACCACCGCCATCACTTTCGTGAACACCCAAGGGGCACTGGTGAGGCCGAAGGGGAGCACGGTGAACTGAAAGTGCTCCTGACCCACCGTGAACCGCAGGTAACGCCGGTGGGCCGGCAGGACGGGGATGTGAAAATAGGCGTCCTTCAAGTCCAACGCTACCATCCAGTCTCCAGGGTCTAGGGCAGCCAGAACCTGAGCTAAAGTGAGCATCTTGAACCGTTCCTTCCGGAGGAAGGCGTTGACGCTCCTGAGGTCCAAGATAGGGCGTAGGCCCCCTTTGCCCTTCTTGGGAACCAGAAAGTAGTGGGAACAGCAACCACGGCCTACTTTGACGGCTCGACAGCCTCTTTGGCCAAGAGGGCCGTAACTTCCTCCCGCCGAAGATTCAAGTGATCCTCCGATATACAGTGGCACTGCGGTGGCATGGCTGGAGGGGTCGTCTCGAAGGGGAGGGAGCAGCCCCTTCGGACGATTTGCAGCACCCACCTGTCCGAAGTGATGGAGCGCCAGTGGAGCAGGTGATGGCGAACTCTGCTGCCCACTGGCGTGGAATGGGCCTGAAAGCACGGACTAGGAGGGCTTTGAGGCGGATGCTGCCGGGGTGGATGTGGACTGACCGGCACGTTGTCCTCTAGTACCGCCACGGCGGAACCCACGTCCGCATGCAGGTTGTTTCTGCTGCCGGTGGCTAGGCAGACGTGAGGAGGCGTCCCTTCATTGGCCACGAAAGTGGCGAAAGGCGGAAGTTTGCGGCCGTGGGGCCGAGAGACCCAAGGACGTGGCCGTAGCCCGGGAGTCCTTAAACGAGCCAGTGCACTATCCGCCTTCTCACCAAAAAGGCGAGTGCCATCAAAGGGCATATCCATGAGGGTACTGTGGACATCCCCCGAAAAAGACATGGACTGCAGCCAGGCATGGCGCCGGAGCGCCACCGTGGTGGAAATCGCCCTACCCAGCAAGTCCGTGGTGTCAAGTCCACACCGTATGGCATGTTGCGCTGCATCTCGCCCGTCAGCAAGTGCCTGGGAGAGACATGTCCTGGCCTCCTCCGGACACAGGGGCAGCACGTCCTCCACCGCATCCCACAGAGAGTGGTAGAAACGGTCCAAGAGGCAAGCGGTGTTCAAAGACCGTAGGCCCAAACTCAGGGAAGAGAACAGTTTCTTTCCAAACTGTTCCAGCCTCTTGGATTCCCGATCCGGAGGGGCGGACGGGAAGGAGGATTGGGAAGTGGAGGCCTGGATAACCAGGCTCTCGGGGGTGGGGTGTTGGGACAGGAAACTGGGGTCGCCCGGAGCAGGGCGGTGGCGCCGGGCCACGTTCCGATCCACAGGAGGAACTGTGGAGGGCTTGGACCAAGTGCCCTGCAGAACGTCGATGAGGGCCTCATTGAACTGCAGCAGAGGCTCTGTGGAGCTTGCTGACGGATGAAGCACCTCTGTGAGAATATTAGTCCTCACGGCCACAGCAGGCAACTCGAGCCCCAGGGCTTCGGCTGCCTTGCACAACACCACTCAGAAAGCTGCACCTTCCTCCGAGGCCACAGTCGGAGGAGAGATGAAACCAGCGTCCGGTGAAGTGTCCAGAACACTGGCATCCCCCAGTTCGTCTGCCCAGTCCCGTGAAAGTTGGCCCTGGATGGCCATAGGGTCCTCAGACCCCTCCCAGTCGCCCCCGTCATCAGATTCCTGATAAACAGGAGGAATGATTGGAGCCGGTTGGTAGATGAAACGCTTATCCATCAGCGTCGGGTGCGGCGCCACGCCGGGTCCTGACAGGGGCTAAACCGGGGAACGGCGTCGTCCGGAGACTGCGCCGGAGGTGGAACCGATGTCGGCGCCGGCGGAGGAGGCGTCGCGAGGTCGATCGGCACCGGCAGAGATCCAGGCCTGGATCCCTCGGGGACCTGTGGCGTCAGGACCGAAGTCGTCGACGGCGCCGGGTCCGGACAGGGGCTAAACCGGGGAACGAAGTCGTCCGGAGACGGCGCCGGAGGTGGAACCGGTGACGGCGGAGGAGGCGTCGTGAGGTCGACCGGCGCCGGCAGAGATCCAGGCCTGGATCCCTCGGGGACCTGCGGCGTCGGGACCGAAGACGGCGCCGGGGCCGGAGCTGCCGGCACGCGAGGTCGCCCAGTCGAGCCCGCGGGGGCCGGCAGGCGTCGACGGCGGAGCCAGGCCCCTCATGGCCGAGAGGAAGGCACTGACCTCCGCCGGAGTCGCGTCAGTCCCAGGGACCGGCGGGTATGGAGACAGATGCGGCTCCTGCGGCTCCAACGGAGCCGCGGGCGTGGGACCACCCTGACCCTCGGCCGAGTCGCTGGACGGGCGAGGGGAGTCCAAAGAGCGGTGTCGCCTCTTGGACTTCTTTGATCGCTTCGACTTACCCGAAGACTTCGAGCCTGACGAGTGATGATGGCGACTCCGCGACCGGTCCTTGGACCTCCTCCTGGACCGGGACCGTGAGCGGCGCGGAGCCGAGTGCCGAAGCTCGAGAAGCTTATGGGACCGCTCCCGCCTAGCCTTCGAGGTCAAGGCCTGACAATCGGGGCACGACTCCGCGTCGTGGTCGGCCCCCAGGCAGTAAAGGCACTGGCGATGGTGGTCCGTCACCGACATCAGTCGATGACAGGAGTCACAGGCTTTAAACCTAGGCATCCTATCGGCACCAGAGTCGAGTCGACAGAAGACCAAAAAGAGTCAAAAAGTTTAGTCAAAATTTGACTAAGGGCTAAGCTCTTCCCGGATCGGCGCTGTCTGGCGCGGAAAAAAAGAAGAACAAGAACTGACGTCAGTGCGCGAGGGCGGTGTGTAAGTACTCCAACGACGTCATTCCGGCGCACGACGCCAATGATGGACGCCGAGCCGCCTAGCGACGCGCAAGGGGTATTGCTAGAAAAATCTTTCCGGATCCAGCCTGACGCCTGGGGATATTCTAAGGTGAGGAATCTAACTAACGTGTTTCTTTCAGATTTATGCATATCCCAGTAAGGATTTAGAGTGTAGCTGTTTTATAGGCTCAGAACTGGGAGGGAGGATCTACGTCCAGGCTGCACAAATGACATGATCTGGCCTCAGATGTCAGAGTTTGCCCGTGTTAGATTAACATGCTCTCAGTATCGAGTGAACAGCAAACCTATCCACAGCACTAAGGCCTTCGACAGCAGTGCTATCTCTATTGTTCGACGACTCACTATCATCTTCGCCTTAACACTCAAAACCATTCCTTTCAAGTCAATCAGACCCACTATCTTTGTCCACACTTAATTCTCTTTCTAACCTCTCACCATTTCTTAAGGGAAGGAGGTTCTGATCATTTTGCAGTGTGGAAAAAAAACAGCTCCATGCTGCTGCCCCTGTAAGCCTCCCACCTTTGGACTATCAGCGCCTCCAAAGCATGTTAAGGCCGTCTCAGGAGTCCAACCCTCTCTGAAGTATGTTAATCTCTGCTGTTTCACATTCCAGTGCAGTGATGTTCGAGTCTGAAAACAGATTGAAGTAAAGTGCAGAGTACCGTCTTAAAAATAGCCCACCCAGTCTGTGAAGTGCCAGTGTTGCCCCATGTGGCAGAGCAGCCTTAGTGTGGAGTCTTGGCAGTATCTGAGGGTCACCACAGCAGCCCTGCTGCAAGCACTGCCTGTCTGAAGCATAGTGGTGCAGTTAAACTGTGCGCGCGCTGCCCTATCACTAGGACAGCAACCCTTTGAAACGCTGCTTCTACTGTCTGTACTCGCACTGCTTGTGAACCTCTGACTCTTCATAGCACTGCACAGGAAGCTTTAAAAGGGATGAGTTGGAAACTTCTTCGCTATGAAAGGAGCACCAATAAAACACATTGCGGAGTGGCGTTTGCCCACTTTCAGGAAATGTTGGTTATTTTTTAAAACAATTAAAAAAAAAAGAACAAGCAGCAACTGGGGGGAATTGGTGGTGGACGTGGGCGGACGGCACCACTCAGGAATATTAAGCTAATTACGAGCAGCGACAGGCGCCGACATGAGCAGGAAACGCAGTGACGGGCAGGAGGTGGTACAGGAACGGCACCGCATGGGGAGATTAAGGAAACTGAGCAGCGACGAGTGCCAACATGAGCAGGAAACACAGCAACGGTCAGGAGGTGGTAGGGGGACTGTGGTAAATATTTCATTACCGGTACTATTTTTTATGCGGTAAAGTCTAGTAAGAATAACTCAGTATAAATAAGAGGCAGAATCCGTGGTATTAGAGGTTCTGAAAGGCTTTATTCCTCTACAAAGGAATTACAGTTCGAACTGTAGGCTTCAAATTCCATCACCACGAAGGTTCAGGAAGGGAAGGCAATACATTATTGACAAGTAATGATATTTATATGAAAAGTATTACATTAAGACAGATGCAAGAGGCGTAACAGCTGATAATACAGATAATGATACACATACGTAATGAAAAGAGGCGTAAACATAGGCGTAACTAAATACGTCATTAAACATGATGTCACAAGTGGGTGGATCCATAAGAGAATCCTGCAATGTCAGCAGAAATATTTGGCAGAGATGCGCGCGCAGCCGCATGACGTGTGATTGACGTGCAACTAGAGGGTGAAGGGGACTTGACATTTAGCTCTACATGTGGAGACAGAAGTCTGGGGGGTCATGTCAACCTAATCCCAAATCATATCTAATATCTTATGTTTAAAGAACTGTATTATCCAAAAGGAAAGGTCTCTCGGACGGAATCTATTCTATACTGACTGTTAGTGTGTGTACAAGCGTCTAAATGTCTACATGAGATGCGAGGGGGCAGGAATCTTCCATGGTAACAGGGGCTATGAATTACTTGCATGAGGACAGTGAGGCCTAACCCTTTGCACGGTAGCTGGAAGAATGTTTACCTAAACTACTAGACAGGAATGCATCGGATGAGGAGCGGAGCAGATAATCTTGAAGGTGAAATACAGTTTTTGGCAGGCAACAGGCTGGATCAGGCACCGTTAGCCGCGCAGGGAGTAGGACAAAGTTCATGGATACAGATGCAGGCTCGGACTGGAGCTTTCAGAGGCAGAAGGCAAAAAAAGGCTTGATGGCAGAATTCAGGGCCTACTTGCCTGAATCTGTAAAATGTGGAAAGTGAACCACATAAAGTCGGTGGCCTTTCATACTTAGGAATGGAATATCTGACCCATTCATGGCGGATCTGAAAGAGGACATGTTGACGGTGGACGCACATGTATTTGCGTCTTCATAACTGGAACTGGAGGGAACATACATGTACTTATAGCATGCACATGGAGCCGTTGGGGTCTACGATAGGGGACATAACTGATCACAAAATTCATATTTCCTCATTCCCTCCTTGTCCCCTACGGACCCTCAGGAGATATCGATCTTCATCAATCCATCGATCTGTTCATATAGCATCATTTGTTCTTCTTTCTTCTTCCGGGATCTTGAACGAAAACTTGGATGCGGGATACACGATGTGGCACACAGACCACAAATCGCTGGCCCACATTGCAGACATAAGCAGCAACTGAATAGTATGAGAAAGCCAATACCTAGGAAGGATAGGATCCTCCATCCCCAGGCTGACAACACGCTCCAGAACCAACCGGACCAAGTCCAGGTGCCTGGACTCTGGTGTATCTGGCTTATAATCTTATGAAGGCGAGTTATGGCTTTATATACTGACGGCGAGTTTTCTGGTATGAAAACACAGCAACTTGATCCGATGACCCTACAAGCTCCGCCCCTATCGGCCAGGATGACGTCAAGGACAAGACGATTTTGAAGCACAACAATCCGCATAGCAGACTGCTCTTCTGTTAAATTGCCTAAGGCGGAAGTAGTCTCGTTCACTACTGCTTCAAGGGTTCTAGTTAATCTACGTATCAGCTTACTATTAGTGACTGTACCTATATAGGGAAAGAAACCTTTATTGAAATCTGTGTATTGCTCCCATGCCGTTTCAGTGTAATCGACAATCGGGAGATCTCTCTGCTGTCTATTGTGTACTAAATGGGTATTTCTGTGATAATCAGGAGGGGCTAGGAAAACAGGTGGCAGAAGGAATGCTATGTAACAGGTACCATCCCAATCTAGAGGTAGACGTATATATGCGGTCTGGCCACATATGAAGTAGGAATGACGGGAAGCTCTAAATGTAGACTTGCCTTGATCACTGAATTTTATTACAGTGGTGCATTTACTATGGCCCATGTGTATGGAACCATTCTTTCTTACACATAATTCCCCTTTAACTGGGAATACTGACATAGCGGGCAAGATTGGCGTAGCTTCGGATTCAACATTCAGAATCAGGAGGTTAAGTGTAAAATTACCTAATCCATATACTTCATTTTCTAGATCAGTTCCTGTTCTTTTGGGAAGTCCCTCCTTGTTAGGGTAGCAGACTTTAAGCAAAACTAGGTTCAGGTTTCCCCATACCCAGTTGTCTTGATAAACTACGGAATTTGAATCTAGGGAATTAATCAAACTAAACCATGCTCCACAGGAGCCATTGTGTGTGAACGGATACGGAAAGAGGGGCAAAACTCCCTTATAGTTCTGATAGGGAGGGAGTCGGCCACATATCCAACAATTGGTAGCATTGCTGGTCTGATGGGAATGATGTAACATACTAATAAAAGTGTTGTTGCGCAGCGCAAATCTATAGGACAACTCATGCGGAGGTAATTCGCTAAAAGAATGTTCAGCAGTAACATTGTAAGCATGTTTGGAAATAGGGTAATACATATGTAGCAATACACTAGAAATGATGATCAAAAGACTTAGAAAAAACAAAATTAATAATGTAACTGTGCAGTGACTATGAAGCGATTTACAGTACGCATGTTTTTTAAGCTTTATCTGTCTATTTCTCTCTCTATTTCGGTCTAGAGGATACATGTCAGAGACAAATTCAACCGATTCACCTTGGAGAGGACTTAAACAATCAAATTGTCTGACTTGCTAGACCTTAATTTCAGTTTATAAAGTTCAGTTTCCGTTGGTTCAACCAAGGGGAGCTTTGAATCAGTCTGTGAAGGAATACAAGGCTGAGTGTTCACATCGGACGATAGTCCATAAAATTTCTTGATATGACTCGAGTGTAACCACCCTTTACGTCCCTCGATCTTCACGGCTGTCCTTGTTGTTAGCAGAACGAGTTTAGGCGATTGCCACCTAGGCTCCAGTTGGGTCTTCCGGTCGAAATTCCGCACCAGAACCAGATCACCTGGAACCACGTCATGGGGCTTCACCTCAGTGTTATCGGGAAAAGCTGCAGCTACCTGTGAACGACAAGATTGTAGTGCAGACATCAAGGAAGCCAGGTAATCTGTCAGCATATTACAGTCAACATCAGTGATTTTGCGAGGTATAGGCGTCCCCCACATATTTGGTGGTCTACCGAAGATCACCTCGTACGGGGATAGCCCTGTTCGAGAATGTGCTACCATTCTCATGTAAAAGAGCGCAACTGGTAAGGCTACTATCCAATCGACACCTTTTTCTCTACATATTTTGGACAATCTGATTTTCAGAGTTTGATTATGACGTTCCACAAGACCTGCTGCCTCGGGATGTCGAACACAGTGGAATTTCCATTGGTAACCTAACAGAAGTGAAACGTGTTTCATTAGTTCGGATGAGAATGGCTGGCCGTTATCTGAGTACACGACACGTGGTAAACCGAATCGTGGGAAGAATTCTCGAACTAACTGTTTGGCAGTAGTCGGGGCAGTGTAATCTGAAACCGGGTAGGCTTCTGTCCAACGGGAAAGAGCACAGACAACTACGAGAACATATTTGAATCCTCGACATCGTTCCATCTGGATATAATCCATCTGGAGGACTTCAAAAGCATGATCGGGAGGTTGAAATCCACCCTGCTCTACGGGGATGCTTTTACCTGGATTAAACTGACAACATATCATACAGGTACGTACTTTCTGTTTGGCTGCTGCTCGCAAGTGTTTGTTGAACCAAATGTGTTGAATACTGTCTAGCATAGCTTTTTCTCCTAGGTGCGCTGGACTATGTATTGTGTTAATGATGACTTGAACCATGGAGTCGGGAAGAAACCATATAGATTTTTCCTTCATCATCCATCCTTGATCCGTTTGGATCCCTCCTAATTCAGTCCATTTCTTTATTTCTTCTGGTGTAGCATGTGTCTGTATGTCAATTACATCAAGGGCGGGATCCTTAACTGTCATGCAATGTGTTGGTGTCGAAACTATTGTCTTTGTCGTGTCAGTTGTATGAGTCTGGTTCTGAGCAGTCTGTTTAGCTGTTCTGTCAGCTAGGTCATTGCCCTGAGAAATGATATCGGTAACTTTTGTATGGGCTTTGCATTTCATAATCGATATTGCAGTAGGTAGATGAATCGCGTCTAATAGGGCTTGAATGAGGGGTCCGTGTTGGATGTGGGCACCGTGAGAAGTTAAATAACCTCTCTCTCGCCACAGCACGCCGAAGTCATGGACGACTCCGAATGCATAACGTGAATCTGTGTATATGTTGACTTTCTTATTTTTGGCTTGAATACAGGCTTGTGTCAGAGCGATGAGCTCTGCTGCTTGAGCTGACAAAGTGTTAATACAATTTGTTTCAATGACTTCAGTGTCTGTTGTGACTGCGTAAGCGGCCACTAACTCTCCTGTACTTGTTCTCATACATGAACCATCTACATACAATGTCAAGTCTGGATCTGATAAAGGGATATCTGTCAAGTCTTGTCTGGGTTTCGTTGTGATAGTAATGACTTCAATACAATCATGTGCTAATGGATCTGTTCCGTTTACTGGCAAAAGTGTGGCAGGATTTAATGTATTACAACGTCTGATTTCAATGTGTGGCTGGAACAATGTTAATTCATAACCGGTGAGTCTTGCTATAGTCAAGTGTTGTGTTTGTGTGCGGTTCAAGAGAACCTCTACTGCGTGTGGTACTTGTACTGTTAATTGATGTCCTAACACTATGGCATCGCTTTGTCTGATTGCTAAAGCTGTTGCTGCCACTGATTTCAGGCACGCAGGAAGAGCCTGAGCTACGGGATCTAATGTACTAGAGAAATAAGCACATGGTTTGTGTGATCCTGCTTGTTCCTGAGTGAGTACTGACAAGGCAGTACCTTCGCGTTCTGTAACAAAGAGTGTAAAAGGCTTACTGTAACATGGTGTTGCTAAAACAGGTGCTTGGCATAAAGCTTTCTTTAAGCTTTCAAAGGCATGTGTATGTTCTTGAGTCCAAGGGAGGACAGTCGATGTGGCTGCCTCCTGTGTTGTCAACTGGATGAGTGGTTTTGCTAGAAATGCATATTGGGGGATCCACTGCCTACAGTATGAAGTGAGACCTATAAAAGCCCGCACCTCCTTTTGTGTCTTGGGTGGTGACATGTTAGCAATTAACTGGATGCGATCAGGTGTAAGCTGTCTTCCCTCCTTGGACAGCGAGTGCCCAAGGTAAACAACTTGCTGGACACAGAATTGCAGCTTAGAAGGGGACACCTTGTGCCCCTTGTCGGCCAGAAATTTCAAAACCATCAGTGACGCTGTTTCACATTCAGGTTCGCTTCGGGCGGTGATCAGCAGATCATCGACATATTGAAGCAAGGCAGTGTTAACTGGCATGTGGATACTGTCAAGTTCTCGTTTCAGTGCTTGGCTATAGATGCTGGGGCTTTCTGTGAATCCTTGAGGAGCGCGTGTGAATTTAAAACTTCGTCCATTTAAACTGAATCCGAACAAATATTGACTTTCCGGATCTATTGGGACGCTAAAGAAAGCATTTTTGAGATCAATTACAGTGAAGAACGTTGCTTCTGAGTCAATAGCTGTTAGTAATGACGAGATATCAGGGACCACAGGGTATTGTGGTACAATACATTTATTTAATTCGCGCAGATCAATAACTAATCGATATACTGGTGATGCTTTTGGATCCGTTCTCTTAAGAATCGGAATTATCGGAGAATTGCATACATTGGAGTCGGTTTCCACAACCACTCCTTGTGCAATGAGCTCGTCAATGATTTGCAGCAAAGCCACAACAGCATCTGGTGGTAATTTGTATTGTCGCATTCGTGGTAGTACCACTCCTGTTTTTAGTGTGACTCGATATGGTGTAATGTTCATGCAACCAACATCAGTGGGGCCTTGTGCCCATAAATGTGTAGGTAAATTCTGCAGCCGGTGATCCATGTCTCTGGACACGTAGTGACCTTTGAAGTCACGTAGAAATAATCGTACTCCTTCCGGAGAACAACATATTATAGCTCCTAGAGCTTTCAATGTTTTTATACCTAACAAGTTTTCTGGACATGATTTAGTAAGTAATAAATCTGTGGTTCGTGTCAATGGACCAACCGTAAGTGGAAGGGGTTGCGTTACTTCATTAATGATAGGCTTTCCTGAGAATCCAAGGGAAATATTCTGTGAGCCTGAGAGGGGTGCCCCTGGAACTTCACTGCGTCGTATAGTTGTTCTGCTTGCCCCTGTATCAAGTAAAAACTTTCTGTCTTCCCCTAATAGTTCACTATGTACATAAGGTCCCTCTTGATCTACAGGAACCTCGATAAGGGGTAAGCCAACTTCCCTCTCTAGGCTATTTCATGTGTATCGCTGATAATCGGGATAGTCATTTTGTGCATACTGGTACATCTGTTGCGTTGTTGCTTGTGTGGCAGCAATAGGCTGCGCTTGTGGTGGTGCTACGGTCTGTTGTGGAGCTGCCTGTTGCGGAGCTTGTTGTTGCGGAGCTGACCTAGGTTGTGCATGCTGAGGGATTTGTTGTTGATTCTGATCCTGTCTAGGTGGACGTGGTCTTTCCTGGGTTCTACCTGTGGCAATATTATGTTTCAGGACTGGACAATCGTGTATATAATGACCTTGTTGTTTACAATAGTTGCATGTCCCTTTCGCCGGACCTGTGGAATCACCTTTTTTATGACCATCAGCTGGAACGGACTGGGCAACAAGCATTTTCATTTTCGTATCTTTCATACGTCTTTGTTCATGTTCTTGTTCTTCTCTAATTCTATTGTGGTGATATTGTAACATCTGTAACATCTGTGACGGGGTGTTACCTTGCCAGGTACTCTCAAATTTCAATACTCTATTCTTAACTTGCGGCAGGGAATTTTCAACTAATTTTGTCACAAACAGATGTGGATATGACTCGCTACTTGCTTTTATGCCACTATTGATACCAAAACATTTTTCAAATCGGGAATAGAAATCACTAGTGTCTTCATCTTGCCTTTGTTTACAGGCTGAGATTGCACCCCAGTCCTCCTTTTTCGTAGTTAATAAACGTGGCAGTACCTGTACTAGTAATCCTGGTAGTGCTGTAGTCTTTTCCCCAAGCCCTGATCCTGCAGCTCGGGCCTTTTCTTCGTTTTCTAATGCTGTCCAATCTATCTTTTGGTCTCCCACCTCCCATTCCTTTTCTTTGAGTTTCTCGTAAACACCGGCAGGCATTAACACTTTCAATATTTTCATGATGTCGGGGTAGGTATACTCTCCCATGAGTAACATGTCTTTTATCTCACGGTGGAAACCTGCTGGATCCTTGTCATGGCTGGGTACTACTTTCTTCATTTCTAATAATTCAATTTTAGTTATAGGCGTGTACACAAACACGCGTGTAAAGTTATTATCTTCACCTCTGATTGGGTGTACTTCGCGTAACGGATTCTGTCTATCTATGTGATACATTTTTCTTCCCATAGTGGGAATTGGAACGTGTTCTGGGTATGCGAAAACTATATACTGGTTTCGAAATTCTAGAATTTCTTTAATCAAATCAGTACCTGACCCTCTCCATTTATTCGTGAGTAGTTCTGTCAATATGTCAGGTAAGGATCCAGGATCGGAGTGTTGGCTTTTATATAATATAAGGAGGTGTTGAATCATGTATATACTAGCTAAACGCTGTTCGTCTGGGGCAAGATTCAGAAACGTGTGTGCTAGTGCATCATCACTGTATTTGCTGGGACTGTCAGCCCATTGTACTGCTGACCTGGCTAATTCTTGTTCATCCATGGAATCGAGCATATGGTACCCCCTTCGGTCTCGGAGTAATTTATCAGCGGCTTGGAATAGGTGTTCAGGGGACCTTGTATTTAACATAGGGGTTTGAAAATGTCTGTTACATTCTGGACGTATCGGACGTATCGGATCATTAAAGCCTCTAGTATTATTATGGGGTCTTCCTCTACCTACGTAAGCTATCGTATCTAATTGTTCTGATTCTTGCTCCTCCTCTCCCTCTGATTCAATTCTGTCTGCTTCTCGTCTTTCTTTATGTATTCGTTCTACTTCCTTGCGGATCTTTCGATACATGGCGATTATACACGCCTGTCTATCATGTTTCTCGTCTGATATGTTCTGACCCCATTTGGCAAGTTTTTGCATGGTATCATGATCTGCCTCAGGCCTGTCTTGGTTCCTGATCACGCAGTTTATGAAAAAACGTAGTAGTTGTCTTTGTACATCCACTTTCTGGTATTCCATAGCTTCGTTAATACTTTCTGGGCCTCGCCCTGTTTGGACAAAGTGATATATATTGTCTAGGTGTTCAACCATTCCTGGTATCGTCATTAAATACAATGTAGCTCGTCGTATACGTAGTGATGATAGTAGCAATCTGTCCTGTTTACCTGGCACTGGATTGTATCTACAATCCACTAGATGTTCTTTAAACATGTCGGATGTCGCTAGTTGGGGTGTACGTTGGAGTGCTAAATCTCTAAGGGTCTGTTTATTTCGCGGCGGTGTGGCAAACATGTCTGTCGTACCTCCTGTAGCACCATCTGAGGTGCTGGGCAAGAAAGGATTTGTTGGATGTAAGATAGAAATTGTAGATGCGGGAAAAACGGTAGAAACGGACGGACCTGTGGGAATGGGCGTAGGAGTTTGTTGTTGCGGGGATACAGACGGATGATCTTGGCGTTGAGCACCATCGGTGGGCGGTGCGTGTGGCGGAGCATTAGCATATTCAGGAGCTACATCATCTAAATAGGAAGAAAGGAAAATATCTTTTGCTGTTTTGGGATGTGCTTTTATTGGGAGCAATGGGGGTGTCAAGTTTTTCGGTATTTCCGGGGTGGCCTGAGGTAACCCTTCGGCCAGAAGAGGATACATACCATTCATAAGAGTGTTTCGTTGTCTGTCTACTTGTTCTGCTTTTACTCGGGTACCTTCCTCAATTAATAAATTCTCGGGTTTTATTCGAATTCTCCCTACCTTTCTCTTCTTGTCTGAGCGCTTTTTCTGTACGTCTATATGATTCTTTACGCCATAATTCAATGGCATCTTTCTGTGACTGTCTGGCTTTCTTTTTCCATAATTCTTCTTCTACTCTCATGATGCAATCTGCATCCCAGGTCCCCGCTGTGGGCCACCTCTGACTTTCTGGCAACTCTTTGGTGTAGTCCACCCATAAATCAAGAAATAACACGGCATCTAGGCCATGCTTATGATACATAAAGTATCCTGGAGTGTCCCTAGGTGGAATGGGAACAGCTTCTTCGAGTACCCCTTTTCTGGTTTTGATCTGTCTTAGTTTTGAAAAGAGCGGCATTTTTAGACCTTATTACTTGAACACACTTAATACAATAAACACAATAATGAACAATCATTCACACCACAATATGTAGAACGTATTAAAACATTTAACATTTAACAGTTTTAACGAACGATGATAACTAATAGAAAACTAGTTACTTGACATAATACTGACACTAGATAATACTGAATTATATGCAAAACATACTAGATATACTGCTAAACAGTACAGATACACTGCTAAAACAGTGCAGACCGGATTTGTGTACCCAAACCCGTCTTGACCGGCACAACCTATGTGCACGTTTAAATGCCTCCCCGGCAATGGTACTCACCGGGTAGCGCGGAACGGAAGGCCTCGGAACTGAACTGAAATTGGACCGGACTGGACTCGACTCGACTGGACTCGGAACTTCGGAACCTGGTGGGCCTCTGTATACCTCGGATCTTGCTCTCTCAGCTAGGCCCTGGTCGGGATACTTCTCACTTCTCACCGCCTCGTCTGGGTGTTGATCGCAGCCTCAGTCGCCCCCGCTTGGCCGGAGGGAGATACAGGAAATCCTGCAGGTACGCGTTTTTGTCCGTTCAGCTGTGGCAGGAGACCGGGCCTGCAACGCACCTCCGGCGCGTGAGATGAGAAAGTGTCCCTGTTCGGGCGCCAATTTATGTGGTAAATATTTCATTACCGGTACTATTTTTTATGCGGTAAAGTCTAGTAAGAATAACTCAGTATAAATAAGAGGCAGAATCCGTGGTATTAGAGGTTCTGAAAGGCTTTATTCCTCTACAAAGGAATTACAGTTCGAACTGTAGGCTTCAAATTCCATCACCACGAAGGTTCAGGAAGGGAAGGCAATACATTATTGACAAGTAATGATATTTATATGAAAAGTATTACATTAAGACAGATGCAAGAGGCGTAACAGCTGATAATACAGATAATGATACACATACGTAATGAAAAGAGGCGTAAACATAGGCGTAACTAAATACGTCATTAAACATGATGTCACAAGTGGGTGGATCCATAAGAGAATCCTGCAATGTCAGCAGAAATATTTGGCAGAGATGCGCGCGCAGCCGCATGACGTGTGATTGACGTGCAACTAGAGGGTGAAGGGGACTTGACATTTAGCTCTACATGTGGAGACAGAAGTCTGGGGGGTCATGTCAACCTAATCCCAAATCATATCTAATATCTTATGTTTAAAGAACTGTATTATCCAAAAGGAAAGGTCTCTCGGACGGAATCTATTCTATACTGACTGTTAGTGTGTGTACAAGCGTCTAAATGTCTACATGAGATGCGAGGGGGCAGGAATCTTCCATGGTAACAGGGGCTATGAATTACTTGCATGAGGACAGTGAGGCCTGGCCCTTTGCACGGTAGCTGGAAGAATGTTTACCTAAACTACTAGACAGGAATGCATCGGATGAGGAGCGGAGCAGATAATCTTGAAGGTGAAATACAGTTTTTGGCAGGCAACAGGCTGGATCAGGCACAGTTAGCCGCGCAGGGAGTAGGACAAAGTTCATGGATACAGATGCAGGCTCGGACTGGAGCTTTCAGAGGCAGAAGGCAAAAAAAGGCTTGATGGCAGAATTCAGGGCCTACTCGCCTGAATCTGTAAAATGTGGAAAGTGAACCACATAAAGTCGGTGGCCTTTCATACTTAGGAATGGAATATCTGACCCATTCATGGCGGATCTGAAAGAGGACATGTTGACGGTGGACGCACATGTATTTGCGTCTTCATAACTGGAACTGGAGGGAACATACATGTACTTATAGCATGCACATGGAGCCGTTGGGGTCTACGATAGGGGACATAACTGATCACAAAATTCATATTTCCTCAGGACGGCACCACGAGCGGAGGCAAAAGAAAAAGTAGAGCACCAAACCTTCATAAATGGCCAGAAGAGAACTGCTCAATGATAGGAGACAACACTTTGAAAAGACTTTTTACATTTTTGCTCATCAGCATGCAATAGTCTGGCTAGGCCTCTGGGATTTTTGAGGAAGTCTGCATAGCATACTTGGGCACTATCGTGTGGTTGTTTTGTGCCTATGCCAACTGTCTGATGGAGGTCTGAGAGGATATCATCTGTAAAAAGCCAGTCTGCCTTAGCTTCTCTGAAATTATCTGTATTTGTGGGCTGTGGTTCTTCCAATGAAGTCGAATGCTGTGAAGGCTGTTTTCCACATCTTAACTATTTTTTCCAGAGTATAACAAAATCTGGGGGTTGTTTTCTCCTATTTGTTTGATCCTCCGCAGATAGGGAGGATTCTCCTAACCAGGTCCCTAAACTGAGATAATCTTAAGGTCTCGACATTGCACTTGTATACCGATAACAAATGGCAGTCTTAGGATGCCCTCCTAGCATTGTTATAGTTAGTGCCCCTACTGACTCAGGGCACTTTCACTGCAGGGTACCATGTTTGATTACCCTGTTTAATGCCTACAGAAAAAAATTACAATATTAGGGTGACATACACAATCCTCCAAGGACTTGCAGCATCCCTTTTACTAAACTGAAATGGACCCTACCCTCTTTCTTCAGTATACAGGGAGCACAAACACCAGTCAAATGAAATTATACTGTTTTCAAACAATCGGCTCAACAAATGTTTGAACAAACATTTTTAAATTAGAACATTAAGCAATATTTTCACCAATTTTATGAAAATAACAGTTAAGAGACTGAACATTACGTTGCAGAGGTTAACTTGGAAACATGCTAGAATACTTAAAGAGCATAGTCATCAGATTGAAGTATACAAAACAGCAGGGCCCAGGCCGATTTGCATATGGCTGTGTCTAATATGATGGTGGCATTGTGGCCAAAACAATTATGAACTGAGCTGTGTCCCGGAGTAATTACCAGTGGCTGAGATTCATTCAAGCATCCCACCCATCACTTTTTTTATTTAAGTGTGCCTCCCTAATTGCAACAAGTATGCTTAGATGAGGGTCCTGTAATCACTTTGCCACTGGTACCAGGCTGCACCTGACTGAAGAGCCATAACTAGGGTCAAACCAGTCTTCGGTTGCTTGTGCTCCGGTTCTGGCTTGGCAGTTTCGGGCTGGATGTTCCTATTGGAGCAGAGTTGAGGGGATTTGCATGTGGCTGGGTGTTATACGAGGTGCACTGTTGGAAAACAATGGACTGAGGCGTGGTCCAGTGTAAATACCAGTGGGTGAGATTAATTCAAGCAACCTACCCATCACTTTTTTGTTTAATGTAATCATCAGTTTGACATGAATACGAAAAGTGCTTTGTTAAAAGTTAGTAAAATGGAATAAAATTGATTTAATGCAGTTTTCCACAATAAGAACATTGCTAGGATCAATTTTAGCAAACATCCCTATTACACAAGTATATGTATTCCAAATTACACTGAGGGTGCTTACAATTAAGATCTACTTGTAAACAAACACTGCAGCATCGCTAACATCCATTAGACATGCTAAACTGTTTACCTTTAAATTGCAAGCAAGCTCCATCAGTCTTTTGGCATTCTCTTCTGAACGATACCTCTTCGGCAGCTGTACCCGGAAAAACTTCAAAGCACCTTCAAAGTCAGTTAACAAAAGGTCATCCTTTGAAGTCTGAAAAACGAATAAGGCTAAGTGGTAGGCATTGTAGAAAGTACTCAAAACATGAAACAAAAGTGTCAACATGCAATGCCAAATAGTACCCTGGTTAGCACTAATATACTGTAGCGCAGCCCAATATACATTACAGTGTTAAACTACTCAGAGAAGTACACTATTGGGAAAAATATATGGACTCCACTGATAAACACCTGTAGCTCGTGTTAAATTCTGAAATGGACATCCCTCTCTACAGCACCGAGGTGGGCAGCAGTCCTATCGCTTGTAGAATGGTCTTGGTTTACTTCCAAAGGATGTTTCTGGGGCATCTCACAGTATAGCTATTTCAGGCACAAGAGATTCCCAGAACAATAGGATTATTAGTTTTGTAATCATCAGACCACTGAATCAAATCTCAGAGCAATTTTTTGGTCATGAGGGTGGAAGCACTCATTCGCCTTTTAAGTGCGAGGAGGACTTAAAACAAAAGGTAAAGAATCTGTTGGAAATTCAGAAACTGTGTTTGCTGATAAGAGAGTTCAAATCTGCACAACAACTATGTATAGATTAGCAGTCTTCTGTGGTGCAGCTTTAACTATGTGGCTTCACAGAACACTTCACATAAAGCCAAGATACCAGTTATGGGTTAGGAGAGATACTACTTATATACAAGAATAAAGAAAGCATAAATGGGGGCTGGAGGGGGGACATAGGAACATGAAAAAAGAATGGTTTCTTACCGGTAATCCTAGCTCTCCCTCAGGGGAATCTCCATTGAAATCATAAGCACTGAATAATCCCGCACACATGCGAGAATCCCAGAGCAGTCCTTTCAAAGTCACATCTACTGCACTTTACTTCAGAAAGGCCAGGAAACATGTAACAAACATTCAGAATTTTTTTGCGGCCTTACAAACAGGCTATATTACAAATGTTTTGTGAATTGCTTTAAAATTTAGAAGGAAAACGGGTCATACCCATAAAAATAAATTAAACAAAAAGGAAAAGTGATCTATTAAAAAAATCATTCACAAACACTTTTTACTTCTTTTTAAAGTAAGCTAAGGAACAATACATAGCAATGTAGCTTGTATAGGCTGCAGTATTGAAGCAATGTAAATAAGACACTGCGCCTATAATGGGCTTCTGACCTCCAGTGTCCCATCATGCCCAATAGGTGCCAATTTACTCAGTTCTTTTTTCTGGGTTCTGCTGACAGGATCCTGGAGCAAAGTTCTGACTTTACGTTTTTTTCTACAAAAATCTTAAACTCAGTTTTTCTAAAACTGAAACACTCAACGTCCTTTAGAGCGAAGTGCATTTTTAAATGATTTCCTGAAAGAAATTCATAATTTTTTTGAAAAATGCTCTCCATTTTTGCGTACGTCCCAAACTGTGGCAGAAAAACTGCAAAAACAGACCTGCACATGATCTGTATCTTATGTTTACCCGACTCTCATGACTCCAAGACGTGTCACCACAGCAAGACCCTTCCCATGGGCACTTTGAGGGAGATAGAGAGGGAAGATTTGCCTTCATGGCCAACTGGAGCACGACAGACAGCAAGATTCTCTGACTGGTGAGATTTCGGACGGGCGAGGAGAAACTGCATCTTCTAGCAGTGCCCCCAAGTCATTTTCTGAGGACTCCTGCAGAGGGAAATTCAAAAAGAAAACATCTGGAGGAAGAACTCCTGTTCAATGTTGAGAAGTGGTACTGCATATACTTGCTCGCTGTAAAGAGCTGGTTCGACATCAAAAGCTCTTAAGACATCGAGGAGGAGGAGGTAACCGTCGATGTTGAGGGGGACTTTGACATAGAGACATCATGCAACGTTGAAACATGGCTAAACATTGAGACATTTTTCAAGTGCCCTGACCAAGATAGTAGAGTGACTTTCATGGATGAGAGAGCACAGACTTCCTTCAGAGTCTGAAGGCGCAGTAGATGAGACTTTGAAAGAACTGCTCCGGGATCCCTACACATGGGCGGGACTATTCAGTGCTTATGACTACCAATGAAGATCCCCTTAGAGAGAACTGGAGTTACCAGTTTTGTAGATGGGTGCTACACAGAATACAGAGGCAATAAGCTAACAATGGGGTAGTAGAACATGTAAATCAGTATTCAATCAGGTGGGGATATACAAGTCACAATTATGCTGTCACAGACTTTCCAGAATCAAAAGTACTTGAAGTGGGATAATATCATGCTAAGCAATTTTTAAAGTGCTTTATTGCACAAATATGAACACAACTGAATGAACCTACATTAAATGTAGTTATTGAAATCCAGGTTTTTATTTGGTTTTTAAAAGCAAGCAGTGTCGGAGAAGCCTTAATATGGAGTGGAAGCAAGTTCCAGCCTCTGGTTGCTCGAAGAATGAGACTGCTTCCACCCCACTTGGACTTCTCGAATGTAGGAACTACCACATTTTTGGCTCCCTGAGATGGTAGAATGCTACTGGGCAGGTACCACTAGATTGTCTTAGGAAAAGAGGATCTGTGCCATGAAGCGCCTTGCAGACCAGACAAGGTGCCTTCAATTTGATATGATTTCTAACCGTTAACCAGTGTAGATCTTTAATGGTCCGAAAAACGGATTGAAACTTCGGAATGCCTAGGAGAAGCCTGGCAGCCACATTTTGCAGAGTCTGTAATTTATTCAAGTATTGCTCTTGCAAACTCACATACAGACGGATACAATAATCAATTTTAAACTAAACTAAGGTGGTAATAACCGTTTTCTTTGCCTTAATGGGTATAAAAGACAACATTTTCTTGATCAATTTTAAAGTACTAAATGAAGATGAAATGACTGAATTTATTTGACTGGAGTAATTCAGTTTGTCAATTATAACTCCCAGATTCTTTGCCTTTTTAACTGGATCCGGGAGCGCGCCCCTCTCCTGTGGCCAGCAGGACGGTGTCTAAAACAGGGGATTGTTCCTAAACAGAATTACCTCGGTCTAACCAGAGTTCAGTTTTAAGCAATGACTGTTCATCCAACAGTTGATTGCACGCATTTAATCATGAAAGTTAGCTCCGATATTATGAATGTTGTTAAATGCTGATAACACAGTTTGTGATCCACAGTTTGTGAGGGGACATTAAAAGAATCAACTTATTTTTTAAAGTTATCGTAAGAGATTGTCTGGATGACTGCTGGAATCATGCCCTTACCCTGAGACACTCCAGAGGATTGTTTGAGTGTGAGGAAGAGTATCATTAGTTGCGGTTTAGTGGTCATCCACCACAAGTCATAATGCCACTATTCTTGTTAGGTCCAATAAAGGTTTTAGTGGTGTAAACCTGAGCTTAGCTCCTGGTATCTTTTGCACAAAGCAGACAGGCTTAACTTAAGAAAATGTGTAAAGCATTTAGAAGTGTCAAACAGTTAATACATTGAAAACCCAGCACAATAAAACTCCCACTCCAATTTATAAATATATAGAGTACTTTAACAGACAACATTACCACAAAGTGACGAAAATCCAATAGGGGAACTAGAAATAGGATTTGTTTAAAGTTTCAATATAAAAATAGTACAAAAAAGAATTAAGCAAGAACTGCTGTCATCTGGCTGCACCTGAGTGGGACCCCAGGGGTGATTTAAGGCTGACTGTGATGGAGCGCAGGTGGGATACAGAAACCAGGTTCATCCCGGTCAGAAGATTTACCTTCTGACAGTCTCTGAAAGGAAAGTCAAAAACTCCTTAGCACAGCAAGGCAGCAGGCTGTGGCCAGAAAGGGCTCTATGATGCCAGATAGCATTGGATAAGGCTCCATTGTAGCTGTTGACTTTTAGCAGGAAGGCTCCAAGTGAGAGAAAGTCAAAATGTGCTCCTAAGGAAAGTCCCTTGCAGACCGGAAACATTTGGAGTCTTTAGCTATTGAACGAATTCTAAGATTGCAATTTTTAATTTTAGGGAACTTTGAGTCCTTCAGAGAAGCAGGGCTGCAAGCTGTAGCCACATAGGGCATCACTAAACCAGATACTCTCTCCACATCGTTCTGCAGAACCAGATATGCTGCTGAGAAAAGGTTTAGCACAGGAGCAACCTGAATCTTTGGTCCTGGTGAAATGTATTTTGCCGGATTGACTTGGCAGGTCTGACCCAGTGCTCCAGAGGTCTTTGGAGCCAAAAGGCTTTAATTCACAAGGTTTTTGAGGCTGTTTAGAAGCACACTTTGACACACCCAAGGTTCCCAGGACCTCAAGAACAGAACTTGGTAGACATGACTCACTTCAGCAGAAGCCATCAGCAGGGGCCAGGACAGGTCTAGTTGTAACTGGCCAGATGGTTGTCTCTCTAGATCGTGTGGCTTTTGCGTATCAGGCTGCCAAAGAAGACCTCCCCCAAAGCACAACGCATACAGCTGTGATAAGTTTTTGTAAGTTTTTGATATCACCTTTTTTACTACTGTACCTCTTAAAACAAGAACGTTGTTTATGTATGATGAAAAGGGGCCAATTAAATATTATCTTCTAAGAAGAGAAAACAACAGTAATGAGGCTAAAGGGCGGTGTGTGATACATGAATGTTTAAAACCGCAGTGGCTGGCGAAGATTTTCAAACTGTACCCCTGCATGCCATTTGGCTCAGTGTTATCAGCGTCACGGGCGTGGAACCTATGTAGGCACTACTTCATCACACTAACTGGTGTCCGTTACTTTGACGACTTTTCAAGATAGGAGCGCGATGCCACAATGAGAACTAACCAATGGTGTAGAAAAGACTAAGGCCCTAAAAAGGGTGTCCCTTCCTCCTTAACTGGTTCACAGAACAGGGAGGGTGGGAAGGTCATAAGGAATGTGCGGATAGATAAGGTCTCTACCAGATCAGGCTTTAAAAAGTAACTTGTTCATCTGATAGACTTCTAGTCGCAGATTCCTTACGTATGAATAGATACTGAAGCAATATCTCCCTGGAGCTGGGTCTGCGAGCTCGATTAGACCGCAAAGTCCTGTAGGAACGAACGGGCAGTAATGTTTTGTGAACATGTGTAGTGTTGTCCACGTTGCTGCTTCACAGATGTCAAGTAAAGGAATGCTGTGCGCCAACACAGTGGTCACAGACTTAGGTCGGTGGAGTGAAACCGCAAGCCATTAGGGGGCTTTTTCTTGGCCAGGCAAGTGTGCAGCAGATCTTAATGCAAAGGACGATCAATCACAAGATAGGCAGGGCAATGCTCGGACCTACATGGAAGCCATGGAAGGAAGGAAGCACATGTCCAGAGGACCAATTTGTCTTGGTAAAAGGAGTTGTAGGGAGGGTGCAAAGAGAGGGACTGTAATTCACTGACCCTCCAATATAACGGCCGCTAAAAAGACAGTTTCAATTGCGACGTCAAGGAGCTGAGGGATCACTCCCTCGGCACATTGGGGTGCATGGCACAGCAGTCCTCACACCGCTTGGGGTTGTATACCGGCTCCAGGCACCACAAACACACCAAGTGTGGGTCTCCGACATTTGCCTATGACAGGCTGCACAATGGTTTGAATCTAGCCGGTTACTTTGGTGACATGCTCCTACCAGGAAATGAAAATGTCAAAAAGATTTAACAGAATTCCGAAAAAGACCAGAGGAAAAACAACTGAGGGGTATCTCGGGCCGGATTAGCACGATCTAAACTGTTAAGAACGGACATGAGCGTGCCAAGGTGGCACCAATATAGGTACTGCACAAGTCACGTCCAGCACGGACGACGCCTGGGGACATCAAGGTAAGGGATCTGTGACTAGAAGTCTCTATCAGATATTATTAGGAGTGCTTTGTTACAAATTAATAAAATGGACAAAAGATTATGATTCAATCCAGTTTTCCACAATTAGCACGCTGCTTAGATCAATCTGCCTCAACCGGAGGACCGAGGAGCGCAGCGTCGAATTTGCAACCTCGGAAAACACACAAATAAAGTCCCAGGTTCCTCTCACTGACGCACGCGTGACGGCAATCGGACTCAATCAACAGGTGCTCGCATGGTTCAAGAGAACAGTAAAGGCGTGAGGATAACGCCTGTAGAGCTTCGTGTGATGAGGCGGCTCTTCCAGGAGCCACACTCTCGGCGTCGGTAGAACAAACCAGAGCTTTCAGACAACAGGCACCGCACCTTGGTGAAATGAAGGAACCATCCATCCCTTGAATGCCAGCAGAGAGGGTCCCGGAAAGGAGCGCACCCTTGTTTACCTTGTTAAAGGGTTCCTACTACTCCGGTGCTGGGCTTTTTTGTCTTTAGAGACTAATTGGACCGACGTGAAGTTGCGGCACAATGCAACCAGAGGTGGCAGGATTGCTGCTGGTTGAAGACGTTCAAAGTAGTTAGAAACGCGTTCCTGCGTGGATGCAATGGACCCACGCTGTAAAGAGGAGACGCGCAGAGCTCCCAAGCCCGTAAAACAAACTATCAGAAGATGGTTCTGTGCCGATGTGATGTTAATGTGGACAAGTGATGCACGAAAGGGGAAGGGGTTCGTTGGCTGGGATGATGGAGTGACGTGCGTGAAGCAGCAGAGCAGAGTGAACTTTTTTATTTAAAATATTGGAGGTCGCAGTTCTAGATGAAACCACATGGTGGCATTTGTTCCTCACAAAATGGGTACAATGGAGAAACAACTTAAATTTGACCAAAACCATACTCTGAGCTATTTTCTGCGTCCACTCTTTGAAAGTGTGAACCTCAACAATTATACCTAGTTTTCAAACTGTTGGACTGTATGATAGCGCACAAAGTCCTTAACCCATTCTTATGAGTATATGAGATTCAGCAAATGTTCACTGTGCAAGAGGGCAAAACGTCTTTAAGTTTGAGTGTCAATGCAACAGCAGCGATCAAGTATTCTGCAATAGTTGCTCCAGTCCAGGATCTGTTCTTGAACACTTTTTCCAAAGTGCATGTGAAATCTTATTTGAGCCGACACTCTATTTGATTTTTACAAATATGCATTAGCTTCCAGGGAAGTTTAGCGGCAATTAGAACATTGGAATGTTGAGAGGTCCACTGAAGACATTGAAGTGGCTCAAGGCTTATAATGGCTGTTATAAGCCTTCTGCTCCAACATTCCAATGTTTGTCTTGGTTTCTTTTTTTAATTTAGAATATTCTACCCTCAGTGCGGGGGATGTTCTAATAGCCTTATAGCCCTCCTGCCTCAGGCTATACCGGTTGTTAAAGGCCCTTTCCCTCGTTATAGGCCCGAGCCGCAGTGCCTTTAACAACTGGTATAGCTCTCGGCAGCACTGGAGTGTTGAGCGCTCCATTGAAGACAATGGAGCTGCAGTGGCTTATATCAACTGGTATAGGCACGCTGCCATAAACATTACAATGTCCTAATACACAGCATGCATCTCGAAAATATATGGAATGAATAGGGGAAAGCGGAAGGCAAAGTCTGCGCAGTAGGGCACGCAGGAGCCCCACCACTTACTGTAGCTCACAGTGGATCCAAAGGAGGCTCGGAAGGCGAGAGGGAGGAATTATGTTCAGCTTCTGGGTCTTCAGGTCTCAGCTGCAGGAGAAAAAACTGTTTAGCCGAGCGCAGCGAAAACCAGGGACTGACTTCAGCCTCTTTTCACAGCTATTGCTGTGAATATTCAACAGCTAACACCCATGGCTGCAAATGTGTTGAACATGCACATCAACAGTTGTGAATCAGGGGCTTTAGAGGCGTTGGGGGTGGGTTTGTTTCAACACCCTTCGTCTCTGGGAGGCCTTTGTTTTTTAGATCTCGCCTGGCGTTGGAGCGCACATGCGCTCCTCGCCTGCGAGAGCTATAGTCATCAAGGCAGTTTCAAGAAGGGGACTTGAAGCCTCGCCCCTCATTTTCATTGGGTAGCATCAGCATTTATGTTAAATTCTGGCTTCCCATTGAAAAGGAGGGTTTTCGGTTGCCGCCCTTTCGCCTTTTGGTCCAGCCCATCCGGACTGGCTCGTCTGCTTTGCGGCTGTTGCAAAGCACTTTCTTATCTTTAGGAGGCGTGTTAGATAAGCACGCCGTGAGAGCCAGTCTGGATGAGCCGTCTCAAAAGGAGACAGGGAGCCGCGTGTTTCATTTTGCATCGTGCAAAAATAAACTGCTGCTGCCTGGCGAGCGCTTTTTTTTCCTGAGCCCTCGTATTTTCAGGGCGCGTGTTGTCTCCGTTGGTGGCACACTCTGTGCCCTCTTTTATTTCTTAGAGCTTGTTGTGTTTTCAGGCGTGTGTTGCCTCCGCTGAGTTCGCACGCATTGCTCTCCGTGCCCGCTTTTATTTCTGAGCCCTTGTTGTGTTTTCAGGGCGTGTGTGGTCTCTGCTGTCAACACACGGGCGTGTGTGCCCTCTTTTTTCGGAGCCCTCGTCGTGGGTGCAGCCCTATACTGTGCTCCCGCCACTTGCGAGTTCGCTGATGACACCCTCCTCTCATCGTGTAGGCGATGAGAGTTGAGGGGTGTTCTTGTAGTGGGAGGGGGCGACAGGGGTGGGCATTACACCGGTGTGGGAGGGGATCAGGGGCTCAGTCTTGTTTTCAGGGGTGAACTGGGTGTGGTATTGAGACGCATGCATGTATTTTTATAATCGGGGCTCGGGCGGGTGTAAATGCAATGCTAGAGGCACCAACGTCAAGTAATATTCGAATACTTGTACTTCCGGGTCAGAAGGGGCTCGGCTTGTGTGGTGTTCATGACTCTGACTTCAGTAATTGGTTGTCCTTCCAGGTTCGGGAGGGCCTGGTTGCCTGGCCCAGGCAGGCTCAGTGGTCGTGACGGTAACGCCAACGCCCTGTTGTGCTTCCGGGTCAGGAGACTCTGGCTCAGTGAAGCTGGTGGTGGTCCTGCTAGGAGAATGGAGGCTGTGCCACGCATGCCCATGATATGGTTGGACCTAAAGGAGGCCGGCGGGTTCAGCTTCAACAGTGCAGTCAAGCAGGTCAGTGGAGGGCAAGAACTGTCAGGGCCAGCTGACAAGCAGGAGACAACAATGGTTCAGGGCCTGTAAGTTGTAGAGGTGAGTGACTGGTATGTTTAGTGGGTTGACGGGGTGCTTTGGGAGGGTCGGTTAGATAAAAGGAAGCAGAGATCTAGCGAGAGTTACAGCAATAGGATGTTGGACAGTGACAAGTCTTAAGTTCAGCAAAAGGGACTCTATTTTTATGGGGACAATATTGAGAACTAGGAGAGAGTTTCATGAAGACGGCCTTAGGGGAGAGAGATAATGGAAGGTTGTCTTAGAAGTGAGGCATTTTTGTCGTACATAGTAAAGTGTTACATGTATGGGAAGAGCCAATATATGAGAGACGTACTGAAATGAGTCTTGTAGCAAAGATGTTCTTCAAGATTAACATTAGCCTGGAAGAGGATGACAAGCGAGGCATATCAGACAAATTGTTTGAACCTTTTACCTTAAAACGTTTTAATTTGAAAGGATAGACTTTGCAAAGAAGGTTTAAAATTCGAGCTTTTAGGCGTGGACTAATAAAGCTTCTCGACTGGAGTAATTAGAAGGCCAGGAAATAAGCAAATTCCGGCTTTGCTGACTTTAGGAAAATGTATCTGTTTATGATAAATGCATGTTTGAAATATTGGCTCTCATGGCTCAGCCTCACTTTGCCCTTGGCCAGGCATTTAAATGTGGTATCAAGGTCCGCATGCACACCCACCTCCACCGGCGGAGAAAAACCAGCAGTGTTGTTGTGCTAGTCACAGTTTGTTCCCCTGCGTCTTACTCCTTTGCCTCTGAGACTGTCAAAGCTTGTACTTAAAAAAAAAAAAAACTAAAAAAAAAAACTCCCTAAGCAATCATCCTTGCAAACACTATACAATCAATCATCCAACCGGTTGCAGCTAACATCACTGCTAAACATTAAAATTGCAAGAACATCGTTCCCTTTGTTCTCTCCTTCTCTTTCCACCTACCTTTTATTCCACCCAGTTCCATCAAGACACTGACCTTCCTTTTTAGGTTTTGCCTGGCGTAAGACTGCGCAAACATGCGCAGTCTCGCTGGCGAGATTTAGTGTTAACAGGTATTTTTTGTAAGGGGCATTAAGCCCCGCCCCTCTTTTCCATTGGCTGGCGTCACCGTTTATGCTAAACGGTGGCCAGCCATTGGAAAAGAGATGTCCGTGACGTATTTGCTTGGCTTTTCGAGCCGTCCCATTTGGACGGACTCGCTTGCTTTGCGTTGGTCGCAAAAGGTTTCTTATCTTTATGGGGCCAAACACATGGCCCCATAAAGACAAGAAACCTTTTCGCAGGCGAGGCCGTCCAAGTGGAACGGCAGAAAAAGCCCAGTGAATACGTCATGACGTGCGCTTGTTTAAGTTGTGTGTGCCTGTGTCTCTCCCCCCTTCCATGGTTGAGACTCCACTCCGTGTGCGATGGAGTCAGGGGGTGGGGGAGGCAGAGAGCACAAGCCGAGATCTTGCCGAGACAATCGCAGGAACTGCAGAGCATGCAGCAGCGCGGGCGACCATGCCATCGGATCTGAAAGGTACGTGGGGGTTCTATCCAAATACACCCCTCGGGGGATTCCGCGATTTGTAGTGAGTCCGTCTAGCGCTGGAGCGGTGATGAGGGGAGAGATGCAGTCTATAGATGCCTGGTTGCCCCATAGGATGGCAAGCTCCCCACCACTAAGTGCAAGTGGCACAACCACAGGCCAGGTAGCCTCACAGCAGGCACACCTCCCCACATACAGGCCAGGTGCCCCAGCAGCACAGATCTGTCGGTACACACATGACAGACCTCTAGGCATCGCCTGTCCCTGGCACGTGCCACTTCCGGTGTGGGGTGGCTCCTTTCCCCCTCTGCACAGAGCCTGCCGAGCCATCACAGTTTACACAGCTGAGGGCCTCGGCTTGTCATGCTCGGCTGTCTTAAAATAATACACTTGTGCAGTCCGTGCTTTCACTGCACATGCGCCAAGAAACACTTCTTGTAATGGGCAATGAATATGTCCCCAGTTATGAGGCGCTTTCGGCGCACCCCACGCATACGGGGCAAAAAATCATAGGGGAGGGGGCAGCTGAGTAAGTTCTGCCCCCACTGCAGAGAAGTCGGCAGTGTGGAGTCAATCATTCATTCTGACGGGCGCTACGGTGCGACAGAACATGCAGAATACAGACGCCAGATATATACTGTGATGTACAGCACAAACCTCTCAGAGCTTAAGATTAGTGTGTGACTGCGACTCCACTCTTCTCACATCGACCAGGAACGATGAAAGTCTGAGTAGGCCCTACTGACCTTCGTCTCTATGGTGTGCAAGATACATCTACGTCTGTACAAGTGGGTCTCTGCCGACTTTTCAGTCCGACTGAAGGTCAAGCTCCCCTTATGGTTTCATGGACGGAGTGCGCCCTGAGCGGGGTTTTAGTGGGGCACGGGGCGCACCAGGTGTGTACCACCTAACACCTGCACCTTTCAGGGGTTAATGCTGCTGGACCCGATAGTGGTCTGTCACCAGCCCATCCCCTTACGAAGCAGGTTAGTACACACTCTTCGAAAGAGCTCCACACTGCTGGGGCGTTTGTAGGCGCTAGAGCCTGTCAACCCGACTTGAGACGGCTTCCCAGGCACAGGAAGCAAATCATTAAACTGACAACACGTCTCATTCTCTTTGACTTCTATGATGTTTCAGGGGATGCGAGAATACCAACAATCGCTCATCGAATTAAAGCGATATACCTGAGATTACGTAGCACCTGGAAAAAACTTTTCAGAGGGAATACCAATCTATCTCTCTGCGGATTTACCTGACCTGGAGTGCCAGCATATATCACGGTTCATGCTGGCACGGTGTTGCCGCCTTGAATTTCTGTTGAAGGCGCTACGGTTTCAATGAGCTTAATACAACCACCTCCTCTGTTGACCGTAGATTGAAGTGGGTGCAATGTTCGCAGTCTCGTGGCACAGGAAGCCTGCCTGGTACCCATAGGGATGAAAGGCCGGTGCTCATGGGGATGAAAGACCGGTGCCTGCGCAGTGGTGAAAAAGTGAACTGTGTTTTCTATTAAGAATTTATGGCCTGTTCAGGAAAGATGGAAAGATGAAATGCTGAAGTGCGCCTAAACCCCACCCTTGCACCACCCCCACAAGCCAGCAGCCCACCAATGACTCCTCTCCTCTAGGAGGAGGCATAAGGAAGGGTCTTTAGGTTTCCGCCGAGACACACGCCCAAAACACTCTTAGACGAGTTAGCTTACACAAATTCAACATTACCAATCTAGACTCTAATTGTAGTTCAAGTTTTAACATTTAATATTCTTATGTGTTTTTTTTAACAAAGGTTTTTTGGACCTCAGCGAAGCCCTTCGACAATAAATGAAAAACTGACGGTAACTATGGCACACATTTGCGAGGCAGTTGTACCAAAATAAGAGATTGTCCTGTTCGCTGGTGCACTGACTCACCGAGTTATCTTACTGGGTGCTATCCTGAGAGGGCAGGATACACAGTGCACAGCGGCTTCTGTATGCATGACCGCACATACATATTGAAACAGACCCCGCCCCCTCAGTTCCAGTAATCTCTACCCGAGCCTCGTCGCGGACACACCTGGCTCTAAGGGCCCAGTCTCACCCCAAGAGCTGAAAACACCTCCCCATCCTCCACTGAACCCCAAACACAAGCCGACCTGCTACAACACCCCAGGTATGGACGTCCAAAGCTGCCGCAGACAGAGCTTCCAAAAGTCCTAAAAAAACATCTTTCTAATATGCACTAGTCAGTGCCTCAACACGCCTAGTTTCTCCTTCTGTCCCCTTCGCTGCCCCCGTGATTGTGCCTTTTTTCTCCTTCTGTCCCCCTCGCTGCCCCCTTGATTCTGTGCCTTTTTTCTCCTTCTGTCCCCTTCGTTGCCCCCGTGATTCTGTGCCTTTTTTCTCTCCTGTCCCCTTCGCTGCCCCCGTGATTCTGTGCCTTTTTCTCCTTCTGTCCCCTTCGCTGCCCCCGTGATTCTGTGCCTTTTTTCTCCTTCTGTCCCCTTCGCCGCCCCCGTGATTCTGTGCCTTTTTTCTCCTTCTGTCCCCTTCGCTGCCCCCGTGATTCTGTGCCTCTCTCCTTCTGTCCCCTTCGCTGCCCCTTGACACAACCACGCACACAAACACACACACAACCACAACTACACACACAACCACAACCACACACACAACCACAACCACACACACAACCACAACCACAACCACACAACCAACCACACATACAACCACACTGTCAGTGTACACATTCACCAGGCACAGACACCATCAGTCATCAGTGCACGCTTTCACCGGGCACAAACACCCCCAGCCATCAGTGCACGCTTTCACCAGGCACAAACACCACCAGCCGTCAGTGCACGCTTCCACCAGGCACAAACACCACCAGCCGTCAGTGCACGCTTCCACCAGGCACACACCACCAGACGTCAGTGCACGCTTTCACCAGGCACACACACCACCAGTCATCAGTGCACAATTTCTACAGGCACAAACACCACCAGCCGTCAGTGCACGCTTTCACCAGGCACACACACACACACCACCAACCATCAGTGCACGCTTTCACCAGGCACACACACACCACCAGCCGTCAGTGCACGCTTTCACCAGGCACACACACCACCAGCCATCAGTGCACAATTTCTACAGGCACACACACCACCAGCCATCAGTTCACACATCAATTGTTAACGCATCCACAATTAACTATTGTAGCAATCGCAGTATGGCGCACTTTACTTTTAAACATATTCATCTAAAGCGCAGCATGCCACCATTGCTACAAAAATAAATATACATTTTTTTGGCCTACAATTTATAGACTTTTGTTGCAATTGGTGTTGCAATATTTAGCAATGCCAATAGCTCAAACTTAATTAGTGTGAGACCTATTGCATTGCAAAAGCTTGTTATAGTTAGTTTTCAAGCACATGCTCACATTTTTATAAAATGCTAATAACTCCTTGCTTTTGTTCCACGTAACCAAGCCATCTCTCCACTGAGTCTCCCCGACCTGACTTGTCAATTCATTCAATATCCATATGTCTCTATACTTCCCAACTTTAGTGGTCATTCTCAAAATCTAGGAGCCCTCTACACAATCCTTCTCCCTTTCCAAGTACTGCCTATTTTCCCACTTTTTTTCCTAAAACTATTTAAATGCTGGTCTAATAAATTCTCAAACATGTCAATCTAGCTTCTGGAAAATGCCCCCACATCCTTACAGAATCATTTAAAACCACATTTGATGCTTGGTCACATTTGTCCATCAATAGCATTTTTGTGCCACCCTTTTGTACCTTGAATATGGTACCATGTTTGCTATTGTCAGTCATAGCATTCAATCCTAATATAATTGCTGCAACCCCTCAATCCCAGTTTTCCTTCTACTTCCCCAACAGATACTACTGTTTTCCTGGTACTTGCCGACCACCACCACATACATCTTCTACCATGGAGAATAAAGCATGATTTCATTCTCCATTCTCTTTCGCTCTCTCTCACTACATTACTGCTCTAGCCATCCCCTAATTTTGATTCTCCTACTTTTTATTTGCAAATGACAGCCACACCTTTATTTCTTTCTCAACCTTCACTAATTCTCTGTAAGCATGCATAACATACTATAGGGCCACTGACCTTGCTTGATGCTGAAACTCACTAGAATGTAGATCACAGATTTCCCCTTCATTGATTGCAACAAGCAAATGATCCCTCTCAACATCTCCTTCCTACCAACTCAATTCTTGTTGTTGTCAGGTTTATGGTGAAATGCAATTATCCTCTTTTATCACCTCTGCTGAAGCTTCTGTCAACTCCAACTGGCTTTCCTGCTACATTCCCTTGACCTCATTTTTCACACAGCCGTACCAATCCTTAGCGCTCGTCTTCAAACAAAATGCATTGGTGTAGCAGCCTTCTATTTCATGCTCACCTGCTACTTCTTTCAGCTCATCTTCTGAGCCCTCATCTTTGCTGCCCATATCACATACAATCTCTCATGGCCCATCCCCACTACTACATTCAGGTCCAAGCAGACTAAGGATGATAGGGCGCAGTGCTTAAACAATTTAATAGACATTCAAACATTCATAAATAGATTTTTAATAAGGAAAACATAGTCTTTGAATAAGTGTTAAAGGAATAAGAGTAAATAATTCTTGCAAAATGTAGCACAAAAAGGCCATTTAAAAAAGTATTTAGAAGGCTAGAAGGACCAGGTCAAGGTGAATATCTACTAGAAGAGAATTCCACAGATGTAGAACAGATGTAGAGAATAGCTACTTGGAGACCAAACAAATACAGGAGTGACATGATCAAATTTGCTAGAGCCAGAAGTCACATGCACACAAGCATGAATAATAGATTTCATGAGGGAAAGTTGAAAACCAACCAATGCAATGAAAATGTAATATCCGCCATCCTTGCGTAAAAGAGGATAGGAATTCTGGATATATGTAGGCCCTCAGGATGAACTTGGTACACCTTTAAATTATGTGTGTACATGTATCAATAGGGCAGGGAAGAGCTGGGGCCAAAACGAAAGGTACTTATGGATCATGAAGGTTTACAATTGCGGGAAATCCACTTCCAGCATTTTTTCCCCCCAACAGTGGGAGATTACGTGGCAAACATTAGTGGCTTGTCAAATCTTTTATTTATTTAGAATGTTTTATATAGTGCGAACATGACCACCAAGGGTATCAGAGCGCTTTACAGATTATGCATCACAAGGTAATAAGCATACAAAACAGAATAACCAAAACGACAAATTCAAAGTCAAAATTGTCCAGCATTCTCTTGAAGGCACAGCAAAACACATCATAAACAACAGAGGGAGAAAAAAGATCACAGTCTAGAATTATCCAACAGACTCATGGACAAGGTGGGTGGGCAAGAGTCATCGGGTATGGACCCAGAATCAGAGGAAGGTGCCAGGCTAAGGCAGAAATTTCTTCATCAGGAGCCCTTTGACTTCTTTTTTTTAAGAAGACGATAGACTGGTTCACCCTGACATCAGGAGGAAGAGAGTTCCAGATCCTCAGAGCCATCCCTGAGAAATCTTGTGCTCTCTTCATTACCCAACAAATTCAGTAGAACCTGGCATGAATAATGTACTGATGTTGTGGTGTCCTCATGTCCCCAACAAAAAGGAGACCAAAAATGTATTATCATTTCTGTGTTTTGTCCTCGGTTTGTTCTTACACCTTAATGTGTCGTGGTTATATCGCATAGACTCCTGACGAGGCAAATATGTTAGTCTGAGACAACTGAGGAAGAGGAGCACAAACAAAAGATGTAAAGAATCTCCTTTTTAAGTACTGGTAACACAAGCGGTCCTCACTTCTGGATAGCGGGTGAAAACTGTACCCTCATTGGTACTTTTGCCAAAAAGACAGAGGAATAGAAGCACCACACAAATATGGGCCTGTCTCTCTTTTTCATATTCCTGTTGAAAAAAATGAACTAATGACCTCCTGCTACAGAATCGTGTTGCCTCCTTTGATTTGGTCCTTCATCACAATCTGCTCCAGAGATTTAAAGGGATACAAAGCACTGTTCTCTGGAATGCTTCTTCCCTAGATAGTAGAGCCTTCGTTTGTATGTACCAAATTCTTCACTGATGCTTGCCCATGGACTGTAGGAGTCCTCAAGGATCCAGCATTGCCCCTTCCTCTTTAACATATACCTCTGTCCTCTACTGGAGCGTTTACCATCAGCCTTAGCTGTTACGGCTGCATTGATGGAACACTAATTGTACTAAAACTTCAGGGCCCAGCTGAATTAGGTTAATTTACTATTGGCCAGTGCCTCCTAGTGGTAGATCATTGGATGAGATCAAATCGGCTACAACTAAACCCATCCAAAACTAAATAGAGATGAAAATCTGAGGCAACTGGACCATCTACCATCCACCATCCTGCTAAAAGAGCCTGGCCCACCTCCTAGCCTATCAAATAAAGTAAGTGACCCAGGCATGATCTTGGATTATGACCCTCTTCTGGATCCCTCAAGTGAATCAATGACAAATTGGCCCCTTTACACAACGAGATGCTCTATCAAATCTTCCTTTAGCTGTGATTCCATCAAAGGCTTTACGCCATTATCAACCTAGTACTCTCCAGTCTAAACTACACCAAAGTTATATATCTTGAGGTATCCCACTAGCTGATTTAGAAGCCATAGAGGTTTCTGGAATGCAGCTGTGTGACCAGTTCTTAGCCCTAATAACACCTTGCACACTTGACCTTTGCTGGAGTCTTTACCTGGTTGCCTGTAGCTAGACTTATCACGTTCAAAGCAATATGTATAGTTCGTCTTGTCATTCCTAGCTCAAGCACCTGCTTTCTCTAGTGAAAACTCCATACCTTCTACCAATCAGGAGCCTTTCATTCTAGGCTGGATTTTTGTCACTATCCTTGTCCTCCCCTAAATTTTGGAATGTGTCTTTTATCTCACGATTCTGCAACACCTCATCTATAAGTGCTGATGATTAGAGGGCAACTTCATACCTCCAGCACCACACCTAACACCTCCCACACAGGTCAACCTGTAACTGACACCTTTTGAATCCTGCCAGAAATGTGTGCCTAGTATTCCTTTGTAAGTCAGAGCATTTCGCAACCTTGTAAGGGGTACAAGGTGCTATGTAAATAGTGCAATACAACGCACAGAAAATATAGCATGCGCTCCACAATTAATTGGACAATATATTGTGATAGAAGATACTGTAATTGTTTTTGTATATTTTAAGTGGGTACGTTCCAACATATTTCTTCTGCTGATTTACCGGGGACATTATTTTTGATTCCTACATATTTATGAAATGTTTGACTGCTTTTCGTTTTTTTTACCAAAAACTAAAAAACCCAACTCCCACTTGTGTTTTCTCAGGATCGGAATAGTTGTGAATGGGTCTGCTCAGTCTATGGTGAATAGGAACAATAATGTAATCCGATCTGAAATTACTTCTGTATTGGGTTTTTAAATGTACTGAAGTAAGTTTTTAAATGTACTGAAGTAAACATGATTTCTTAGTGTCACTTAGCAAGTTCCCTGCTGTATGTAATAGAAAAGATGTAAAGGTCAAGCACCAGTCTGTGAAATCTGCAAAATTCATACAAGACGGTGGTGCATGTGGGGTTCTGCCTTTTTTGGACTCCGGGCTGAGAAAGGGTCTTGGGCATATAGTCTAAAGATTCATCATCCAGCGGTGTAAGAAAGCCTTTAATTTTATGTAATTTATACCATACTGAATATGCTACTTACCAGTATGCATCTGTTCTTGGCATGTAGGGCTGCTGACATTCATATCTGTGCATAGATCGCCGCCTAGTGTTGGGTCCGGATGTTTGCACGTTGTTGTCCTGGAAGAGTCTTCGAAGTATCCTGGGATAGGTGACTCCTCCCCTGGACTACAGTGCGCATGGGCATCCTCTCCATCCTCAGATTGTTTTTCGCCATTGTGGCAGTGATGGAGTAGATATAGAAAGTGATGACCATGCTTACAGTAATTCTGAGAGCTGCAGCTGCTACAGGCGCCGGGGAGGAGGGAGGGCGATATGAATGTCAGCAGCCCTACATGCCAAGAACAGATGCATACTGGTAAGTAGCATATTCAGTTCGAGGCATGTGGGCTGCTGAATTCATATCTGTGCATAGAATATATAGCAGTGCCCTCTTATTAGCGGCGGCTACCAGTGCCAGCTGCAGCGGTCTGAAAAAGAGTTTTGAGAACAGCCTGTCCTACAGCTGCCTGCTGTTTTGATTGCACATCTACACAATAGTGTTTGGTAAATGTATGTGTAGTGGACCAGGTGGCTGCTCTACATATGTCATGCAAAGGAATGTTTCCTAGGAAAGCCATTGAGGCCCCTAACTTACGTGTTGAGTGGGCTCGTGGGGGAATCGTTAAAGTGCGTTTAGCCTTTTGATAGCAAATTTGAATACATTTAACGATCCATCTGGCTATTCCTGCTTTGGAGATAGCGTTACCTTTGTGGTGTGGGGCAAGGGCAACGAAAAGTTGTTGTGTTTTCCTAAAGGGTTTGGTCCTGTCGATATAATACATGAGGGCCCTTTTGACATCTAGTGTATGGAGTGCCCTTTCTGCGACAGTTTGTGGGTTTTGGAAGAAAACGGGCAGTTCAATGGTTTGATTCATGTGGAACTGCGATACCACCTTTGGCATGAATTTGGGGTTGGTACGTAGTACGACCCTGTTGGCGTGAACCTGTATAAATGGCTCTTGAACGGTTAGTGCCTGGAGTTCACTAACTCTTCTCAAAGAAGTGATCGCTACTAGGAAAGCTACTTTCCAGGTAAGGAATTGAATCTCGCATGAGTGTAGAGGTTCAAAGGGTGGACCCATCAGGCGTGTGAGGACCAAGTTGAGGTTCCACATCGGAGCCGGTGGGTGGCTTGGTGGAATGACTCGTTTGAGTCCTTCCAAGAATGCTTTGATGGCAGGCACTCTAAATAGAGAGAGGTGCTGCCTGGTCTGCAGATAGGCTGATATTGCGGTCAAATGGACACGTATAGAGGTGTACGCCAGATTGCATCGGTATAGGTGTAATAGGTAACAAATAATGTTTTGGATGGATGCATCTAGCGGGTTAATGTCATTATTATTGCAATAAATGACGAACCTCTTCCATTTTGCTGCATAGCAAGCTCTGGTAGTGGGTCTCCTGGCCTCCTTAATGATGTCCATACAGTCAGGTGGCAGGTTTAGGTAGCCAAACTCTAGGACTTCAGGAGCCAGATTGCCAGGTTCAGCTGTTGCGGATCTGGGTGCTGAATCTCTCCATGGTTCTGCGTCAAATGCTCGGGTTTGACCCGCAGCCTTTGATGCGGCACCACGGAAAGTTCGAGAAAGGTGGTGTACCACGGCTGGCGTGCCCACGTTGGAGCAACCAGGACGAGCGTCAGTGAGTGTTGACGCAGTTTGCGTGCCACCAGCGGTATCAGTGGTGCTGGGGGAAAAGCGTACGCAAATCTGCCGGACCAGTTCATCCATATCGCATTGCCCTGCGACTGCGGATGTGGGAACCTGGCGGCAAAGCTTTGGCATTTTGCGTTTTCGCTTGTCGCGAATAGGTCTATCTCTGGATGACCCCACTGCTGGAAGTACGGTTGGAGTACTGATGGGTGTAACTCCCACTCGTGCATCTGGTGGCTTTGTCTGCTGAGCAGATCCGCCATCTGGTTGTCCTTGCCGGGGAGGTGTTCTGCCATGAGGAACATGTTCCTTTGAATGGCCCACTTCCACATGCTCTGAGCCAGATGAGACAACTGTGGAGAGTGTGTTCCTCCCTGCTTCTGTATGTAGTACATGGCAGTCATGTTGTCCGTCCGGATCAACACGACTTTGTTGCACAAGTGTACTTTGAATGCTTTCATAGCGAGGAAGATTGCCATCAGCTCTAGAAGGTTGATGTGCATCTTCTTTTGTTGTTGTGTCCATAGTCCCTGCACTGTGTAATGGAGTACATGAGCTCCCCATCCCTGGAGAGACGCGTCCGCCGTTAGTATTATCTGTGGGACAGGCTCTTGGAACGGTCGGCCCTTGCAAAGGTTTTGTGGATTCCACCAATGCAGAGAGTTGTATGCCCGACCGCTCACCAACACTAGGTCTTTCAACTGTCCTTGAGCCTGATTCCACTGACGTGCTAAGCACTCCTGAAGCGGGCGCATATGTAGTCTCGCGTGGGGGACTATGAAGATGCAGGAGGCCATCATGCCTATCAACTGCATGAACACTCGCGCGGGAAGGGAGTGTTGTGGTTTGAACTTTGAAATCAGCATTTGCATGCTGTTGATTCTCACCAAATTTGGCTGAGCTGTGGCCGCCAGAGTGTCTATAGTCGCACCTAGGTACTGTTGTACGTGTGCGGGCTGTAGATGGGATTTTGGGTAATTTAGTGAGAACCCCAGACTGTGAAGGAGGTGAATGGTGCGGGACATGTGGCTGGCACATTGCTGGGCTGACTTCGCTTGAACGAGCCAGTCGTCCAGGTAAGGGTAGACGTGTATGTGCTGCCTCCGTAGATGTGCCGCCACAGTAGCTAGGCACTTTGTAAACACCCTTGGTGCCGTTGTCACGCCGAAGGGAAGGACTTTGAATTGGTAGTGCTGCCCTTGAACAGTGAACCTGAGGTATTTTTTGTGTGATGGGTGAATGGGTATGTGGAAATACGCATCCTTGAGGTCCAGTGTGGCTAGAAAGTCTCCCTGCTTAAGCAGCGGGAGGACTTGCTGTAGAGTGAGCATGTGAAAATGCTCGGAAAGAATGTATCTGTTTAGGGGTCTCAGGGCTAATATAGGTCTGAGTGACCCGTCCTTTTTCGGTATTAAAAAGTACGGGGAGTACACCCCCGTACCTTGCTCGTGGACGGGTACGACCTCTATTGCGCCTTTTAGAAGCATACTTTGCACCTCCTGCTGTAAGAGCGTTAAGTGCTCTGAGGACATAGGACGGTTTTTTGGAGGTATTGTGGGTGGAGTGGAGGTTAGTTCTAGACAGTAACCGTATTTGACAATATCTTTGACCCACCTGTCCGTGGTGATGGAGTTCCACGTGGACAGGAACCTTTGTAGCCTTCCCCCGACAGGTGTTATGTGGTCGGGAGGAAGGGAGAGGGCGTCACTGCTTGTTCTTGGGGGAGGACCTGGTGTTGCCGTAGCCGCGTCCTCTGCCCTTTGTACTGGAGCCACGATATCCACCCCGGGTGTTTTTATCGTAGGTGGTTTGTGTATTGCCCTTGTTGTATGTTTGCTGTGACCCCTGTCCTCTACCTGCTCCTCTATTTCCGGGGCGACGAAAGGAGCCGCTCCGAAAGGACTGAGTCTGGAGAGCCCCCATGGACTTTGCAGTGTCCGTGTCCTTCTTTATTTTCTCTAGGGTGGTGTCAACCTCCGGGCCGAATAAATAGTCGGGGTTGACAGGCTGGTTGAGTATGTTGTTTTGCACCTCAGGTTTGAATCCGGAGATTCGTAACCAGGCATGTCGTCGCAGCATGACGCTAGTGTTTATGGCCCTGGCAGCTGTGTCTGCGGCATCCAGCGCGCACTTGATGGATGCGTTTGTGAGGAGCTGTCCCTCCCTGATGAGGATCTCTGCACCTTCTCTGTATTGGTCAGGGAGATGTTGGATTAGTTGCTCTAATGTGTCGTAGTGCGCTCTATCGTAGCGAGCGAGGAGTGCTTGAGTATTGGCAATGCGCCATATGTTGGCTGCCTGGGCGGCAACCCGTTTGCCAGAGGTCTCTAACATCTTGGACACTTTGTCCGGGGGAGGAGCGTCACCTGTTGTTTGTGAGTGTGCCCTCTTGCGAGCATTCGCAACGACAATGGAATCCAGAGGTAATTGGCCTCTGATGTAAGTAGGGTCCCCAGGCGCTGATCTGTATTTCTTGTCGATCCTGGGGTTTATCACTCTTGCCCTGGTGGGTTCCTTGAAGATGTCCTTTGCTGGTTTGAGGACACCCTTCAACATGGGTAGAGTTTTTATATTCCTTTCTGAGGATGCAAAAGTATCCATAAGAAAGTCGTCCTCGACGGTGTCCGAGTGAAGTTGCACCCCATGATTGGCCGCAGCACGTTCAATTAGAGCGTTGAACGCTGCCGTGTCCTCTGTGGGAGATGTTTTTGCTCCATAGAGTTGCAGGTCTTGTGCATCCATAGGTGCACCTGGGTCCACAGGGTCATCCCAAGTTTGATCAGGGTCCTGTTGGCCGTCAGGGCCCATGTCTCCGGGGTAGGGGACTTGGTCACCCATGTAGTCCAACAACGCATCCGTGTCGGAGTGTGTGGGAGAGAAGGATTGTGGATCCTGGTAGGGTGAGTGGAAAGGTTCGTAAAGAACTGGTTCTGAAGCCACAGGCAGCTTTCTTTTAAGTGGAATCCTGAAGGAGTCCAAAGCCGGCTCCGAAGTTATTTTCCGTTTGTGGATAATCATCCTGCCGGTGTCGGCGTCGATTAGATGCGATGGAGACGTCTCCGCAGAGCGTTCGGCAGGCGTGATCGTGGTATGGGTCACCCGTGTCCTGATTTGGAACAGTTTCGGGGCCGTGGATGGTGGCAGGCCAAAAGTAATGTTGGCTGGTGTCGAAGAGGCTGCTGGAGCTTTAATTGGTTCGGAGCCCGACGTGTCCTGGAGGACCATTTTCTTTTTGGTGCTTTGCGCAGCAATGGGTCACGTCTGGAGCGCCCTCGAGTCTTTTGCACCGACCGGTTCTGTTGAGGCGGTCGTGGATTTTTTCGGCGCCGGTGGGTCATCGAGTCGAGGGGCGGGAATGGCCGTCGACTTCTTCGATGAGTGTGGCTTTGGTGTCGCCGTGGAAGCGGTGTGAGAAGCAGCAGGCTGTTTGACCTTTGGGGTCGGAGTCGATTGCGTCGGTGCCGGGAGCCGAGCAGGTTTGGTGGTACCGAAGGCCTTCTTCCTTATGTCGACTCCGACGTCGGCCGCTTCGAGTTCGGCACCGAAGTCTCGTTTGGTGCGCTCGGTGCCGATGTGTTTTGCTGGCGTCGAAGGTGTGGAGGGCCTCGATCCGACCAGCGCCACTTTCGGTTTCGGTTTCAATTGAACCAATACAGCTTTCGGTTTCGGTTTTAAAGAAGGGAAACCAGCCGTTTTGGGCATTAATGGCTGCCGCTGAATGTCCGAGGCCGGGCCCGAGGGCGGGGCCGAAGAACTGTGGGATAGATCTTGGGTAAGGCCCGAAGGCGATCCCTCGACCGGAGCCATAGACTGTTGCACTGGGCTTTCTTCAGTCTGAACGGGTAGGCCTTGCTCGTCACCGGAGCTACTCTCTTCGGCCCCTAAGGCCTCATTGTAGTCTCCTACCTCGGTGTCGTCTTCATCTCTGCGAAAGAGTGGTTCGTCGACGTCTTCCGATCCGGAGTCATGTTCGGAAACTGGACTGGAGGGTAGGTTCTCCACTTCTTCGACATCTTCGGTCTCGGCGTTGAAGATGTCGGCCGGGGCCGGTGCCGCTTGCTGCGCCTCGAGTCTCGCCGCTCGTCGATTCCGTAGAGTCTTCTTGGATCGAAATCTGGCACAGGCCATGCATGTAGATTCGTCATGATCCGGTGAAAGGCATTTGTTGTACACCGGATGGACGTCGACGTGGGGATATTTCGCATTGCATACCGGACACCTCTTGAATGGTGTCCTCGATTCCATCGTTTATGTCGAATCGACGGTCGGGTAAGATGCGAAAGTTTGTTCTGGAAGTTAGTAAACTAACAAAGATACTATCGATACCGATCGAGAACAGTACCGACGCGAACTAAAGGCCTTTTGGCCTGAAAAAAGATTTTCCTAACTTGAGTCAAGATAGCACATCCGAACCCAATGGCGGAAAAAAACAATCTGAGGATGGAGAGGATGCCCATGCGCACTGTAGTCCAGGGGAGGAGTCACCTATCCCAGGATACTTCGAAGACTCTTCCAGGACAACAACGTGCAAACATCCGGACCCAATACTAGGCGGCGATCTATGCACAGATATGAATTCAGCAGCCCACATGCCTCGAACACTGAGAAACAGGTTTACAACAAGCATTGAAAATGCAATAGGTCTCACTTTGGATCAAGTTAAAGCCATTTGCTTTGCTAATGGTATTGTATAGCAAAGCAAATGGCTTTAACTTAATCAAAGGCTAGACCTATTGCATTTTTAATGCTTGTTTAATTAGGCCATCCATAGGGCGGAATATTCTAATAGCCTTATAACCTTGTACAATAGAACAGTCCCCTGCACATGCTAACAGTGTATCAATTATATCAATAACAGTGTGACAAAAACTTGAAATATTGGTACTTTTTAAATTTGTATGGATTTGAAAATGTTATTTAATATGAACATTGTTATATTGCCAAGAAAAAATGCACACTAGTACTTCCTGTTTAGTATGCTTTTATGGTTGTACATTTTACATCGAATAATGCTGATGTGACTTGACTTGAGTTTTTGCTGGAACATACGCTTCAGTTTATTCACAACAGCCTTAGCCAACACGTGTTTCGTCGTGCTTACGGTTGTGCGCAGCGACTTCTTCAGTGAGTGAAGATCCTTAAGTCCGGTTGTATTTCCATCCCAAATGGGCTTCAATAGGGTCCAATGTTAGAAACACAGTTAAGATTGCAAAGTCTTAACTGTGTGTCTAACATTGGACCCTATTGAATTATGACACACTAGTTTGACTGTCATACAGGCGGCACCAAAAAAACCTCAACGATTTGCTGGTAAAGGTGCTCTAAAGGGAATTGGAGTTAGTGGAAGGAGGGGCAAAAGATTGGGATAAACATCTTCCCTGTTGGCCAGGTCGTTGTCTGTTGGGCCCACAGCCTGGACTTCAAAAGGGCTGGGAAGCCTGTTAAGGAGGCAGAGGAGTTTGACATTTCTGATAAGACAAGCTCTTGGCAGCTAAACTGTGTCTGAGCCTGGGTTCAGGGGCTGTGACCCATCACGATCTGGACGTGGTCTCAGTCGAGGTTGAGACTACGCCACCTCAGAATCAGACACCATAATGTGTTGCGGGCCTTTCTCCGGTACTGTTGGGGGGTTTGGTGGGGTGATGATGCAGGCATCAACTCCAAGAAGCTTATGACTATTTCAGTGCCAGTCTTGGCACCAACACAGAACTTTAAACGGGCTCACAGGCCGTGTGGTAGTCCCAGCAGGTAGGTGGGGCCCAAGGACGCGCCAGTGGGAGCCAGGAGTGTATCCAAAATGTGTGACATGGCTTTACGAAAGGCCTCTACCTGCTGTAATATCACCGATGGTCTGGGGAACCTAGGACCAGAGATGAAATGGGATCCTCAGTAGAACGGGAGCGAGACCCCTGAGAGACGGGAATGCCCACAAGCCATATCTGGAGATCAAGAGCGGAGTGGAAGGAAGGGGCAGAGTCCCGCTTGGACTTATGGAGTTTCTTCTTCGACTGCCAGGAAGATGTACCTCAGGAACGATTTGAGTTCACAGCACCAATTTTGAGCTGGAGTGGGAATATCGAAATGGTTACTTACCAGTAGGAGTAGTTTTGCAGCTTGAAGAGTTTTCTGGATTCACACGCTGTGCATCATTCCGCCATCTAGTGGTTGGTTTCGGAATAGTCTTTGTCTTCTTTTTCTTTTTTCCTGTTTTGGGCATCGTCAACCACCATTTGGTGCTAGGTCCGTTCCCTGTGTGACGTCAGGCGGCGCCCCTGAGGTTGTTATGCGTAGTAGGCATCTTTTGATTTATTTTTTCTGTGTTTCAGTCTTCCGGTCTTTTAAATGGTACTTTAGTGAATTGTTAATTATATTTTCCCACCTGCTTGTATTCCTTGTAGGGGAGGCTGGGTGGGTCGCATGTGAATCCAGAAAGCTCTTCAAGCTGCAAAACTACTCCTACTGGCAAGTAACCATTTTATTTTGCCACGGGAATCCTTTTCTGGATTCACATGCTGTGCCTCAGATTACGTAGTGGTTTCTCCCTTTTTGGGGAGGCTGTGGTGAGAGGATGACTTAGCGAACAGGTGTTGAAGTACCTTCTGTCCTATTTGTGCTTCCTTATTAATATGTATTATTATACACAGTAATGCTTGGTGAAAGGGTGCGAGGATGTCCATGTGGCTGCAGCACATATAGTGTCTATTGGCACATTGGCCATGAATGCTAAAGTTGCTCCTTTCTTTGTAATTGAGTGAGCTTTTGGACTTACCCTTAGAGTTTTTCCTGCAGAGGCATAACATCGTTGGATGGTTTAGACTATCCATCGTGCAATTGTTGCCTTTGTGACAGCCGTCCCTGTGTTGGTATGTGAGTAAGCAACAAACAGCTGTTTGCATTTGCAAGCGTGTTCTGTTTTCTGTAGATAATACAGTGAAGCCCTCCTTCCATCCAGGGTATGGAGGCTTTTTTCCAATTTTGTGTGTTGGTTTTTTGAAAAAGACTGGTAGATGAATGCTTTGATTCAAGTGATACTTGGACACAACTTATGGTAAGAACTGAGGATTAGTTCTTAGGATAACCTTGTCTTTATGGATGTGAATGTTTGGTTCTTCTATGGTTAATGCTTGTAGTTCACTTACTCATCGTAAGGATGTAATGGCTATTAGGAATGCTGTCTTTAAGGTGATGTGTTTGAGGTCTGCTTTGTGCATGGGCTCAAACGGTTCGGTCATAAGTTGCGTGAGGACTGTATTTGAACTCCACATGGGGGTTGGAGATGCCCTTGGGGATGCAATTCTTTTAGATGCCTCTAGGAATCCTTTTATGACAGGTCTTATGAAGAAACTGTTGCATGATTTTCCCCTGGTGAAGGCAACAATAGCTGTGAGGTGTACTTTTAGGCTTGAGTAGTTGATGTGGCTGTCTAGGTGTGTTAGGTATATGATCACAGTTTGTGTGGTGATTGAGTCCATAAGGTTGTTTGCTGTGCACCAAGTGGTGTACCGTTAACATTTTGTGGCATTGCATTAACTTTTGGTTTGTTTTCTTGCCTGTTTTAGAATTTCCATTGTTCTCTGCAGCAAGTTTAGGTGACCAAACTACGTATTCAGGTGCCAGGCCGATAGGCGTAGCGTCGCTGGATCCAGGTGGAAGATTTTTCCCTGTTGCATTGTCAGTAGGTCCTTGTCCGCTTTGAGTCTGATTAATTGTCCCTTGGACAGTTCTAGCAGACTTGAGTACCATGTTTGTCTGACCCATTGTGGAGCAATAAGGATTATGTTTGTCCCGGGTTTTCTTGCTTTTTCCAGGACACTTTGGATTAGGGGTATTGGAGGAAAAGTGTAAGCAAATGTCCCTGACCAACCTAGCGACAGGGCAGTCCCTTTTGACAGGTGGTGGAGGCAAAGAACTGGCATTTCCTGTTCTGTATTTTCGCAAACTGGTCTATCTCTGGGGTCCCCAAGAGGTTGGAGATGTATTTCATGGTCTTTTGTTTCAATTTCTACTCGTGGGAGCAGCTGTTCTGCCTGCTCAGTTAATCTGCTGTTGTGTTGTATATTCCTGGTAGGTGTATTGTTTGCAGATTGATTCTTTGTGCAATATAGAAAGCAATCATAAGTAAACACACAGTAATCCTCGTAAGGACAAGCTCAAGCCCACTGGCCCTCCATTACAATTTTGTTTTTTAAAGTGCCTGTGCCTATCAACTGTAAACTGTTTACATGGCATACGCCCTATCCCAGAAACCACCTTTTAACTTGTTAGTTACATGTACACTATTCATAAAACCAAATATACATTCAGAGTCCAGTAAAAATGTTATAGAGTAATCAGTCAAAATCTATGGGGGTCAACTTCGAGAGCTCTTTGTGGAATTGCCCATTTCCAGATCGGTTGTGCTAGATTGCTGAGTGGGATTGACTTTGTACCTCCCTTTTTGTTGAGGCAGAACATTGTGGTATTGTTTTCTGTTTGAATCAAGATAGACTTAATGCGGATGTGGTTCTGGAACACCTTGAGTGCTAGAAGGACTGTTTTCATCTCCAGGTAGTTAATGTGTTTTATGGAGTCAAGTTTGTGCCACTGACATCATATTTTCAATTGGCCAAGATGTGCCCCCCATCCACAGTGGGATGCATCTGTTGTGATTGTCAGAGGGAGTATGGTTTTGAATGGTCTGCCTAGTGCTATGTTCCTGGATGTCCACCATTGTATTTCTGCTTGCAGTTTCTGTGTAACAACTACAAGATCCTCCCAACTCCCTGTGGCCTGTGACCAATTTTTGGGAAGCCATTCCTGGAAGGGTCGCATATGGAGGTAGGCATGAGGAAAGAGTGGGATGCATGATGCCATCATGCCCAGGAGTTTCATGACTCTCCTTACAGTCAGAGATTGACCCCTCTGGTAAGTTTTCTGCCTGATGGAGTGTACACTGTATTGTGTTGGATAAGCTTGTGAGAGCATTGAGTTGAGTCTTGCATCTAAGAAGGCTTTTTCTTGTTCTGGCCTTGTTGATGACTTCTTGTGATTTATTGAGAATCCTAGTTTTTGGAGTGTGAGGATTACTCGTTGAACATGGCTGTGACACTTTTGTTTTGTATTTGCTCTTATAAGCCAGCCATCTAAATAAGGGTAAACGTGTATTCACTCCTTTCATAGGTGTGCTACCACTGCGGCTAGGCACTTGGTGAAGACATGTGGTGCAGATTTTATTCCGAAAGCAAGTACCTTGAACTGGTAGTGTGCTCCTTCGTGTAAGAATCTGGGATACTTTGTGGCTTATGTCCATGGGGATGTGCAAATAGGCGTCTTTGAGGTGTATTGTTGTCATTTAGTCTGCTTTTTTAATTTGCGGTATTATTTCTTGAAGTGTAGTCATTTTGAAATGTTGCGTTAGAATTAACTTGTTTATGAACCCTAGGTCTAGGATAGGCCTCAGTGTAAGGTCTTGCTTGGGAACTAGGAAGTATGGTGAGTAGTTTTCCCATGAAATGGCCTTCCTTTGGTACGGTTTCTATCGCTTGCTTTTGAAGAAGCTCTTTGATTTCTGATCTCAATCGTGTGATTTCTGATATGATGTACTTTTTTGTTTTTTCGGGGGGTTTGCTAGCTGTGTCTTTGTCAGCTCTATGAAATACCTGTATTTTATCAAATTTAATATCCAATTGTATGTAGTGATATTTTGCCATTGTCGCAGGTATTGTGCAATCCTGCCCCCCCCCCACTGGTGTTGTGTGCGTGTCCTTTTTTGTGCAGGAGTCACTTTGATCCAGCTCCTCTTCTTCTGGAGGGCTGGCCTCTGCCTCTTCCCCTTCGTCGAAAGGACTGCTTTGGCTGTTGTTGCCTGTTTCGATATCCTGTCTGTTGGCTTGACTGTTGCCTGAGCCCTTGTTGATGAGGCATCTGTTGTCCTTGTGTGAAGGCTCCTCTTCCTGTGTGTTTTTCTTCCGGTAAAACCTCCTCTTTTGAAAGCTCCTCTTTATTGCAGGGCTCCCATAGCTCTTGTGGTTTTGTTGTCTTTCTTTATTTGTTGGAAGGGATTAGTCAACTTCTTTTCCAAACAGGGCGTGTCCTGTGAAAAATATGTTAATGATGGAGGTCTGCACCTCCTACTTAAAGCCGAATATTCGTAGCCAAGCAGGTCTCCTTAGTGTGGTACCTGTGCACATTAGTCTGCTGGCCATGTCTGCTGCGTCGAGTGCGGACTTCAAGCATGTATTTGCAATATTTTTGCCTTCCTGGACAATGGATTTTGCCCTTTTCCTGTCCTCTTCTGGGAGCTTGTTGATGAGCCCCTCGATGTCATATCATTGCTGGTGACCATACCTGTAGAACAAGTTACTTACCTTCGGTAACGATGTATCTGTAAGAAACATTAGTTAGTTAGATTCCTCACCTTAGAATATCCCCAGGCTTCAGACTGGATCCGGAAGATTTTTCGTCAGCAATACCCCTTGCGCGTCGCTAGGCGTCGTCTGCGGCTCCGCGTCAGTCGTCGGCATCGTGCGCCGGAATGACGTCGTCGGAGTACTTAGACGCCGCCCTCGCGCGCTGACGTCAGTTCTTGTACATAGCTTTCCGCGCCAGGAACGCAGAGCCATGCAAAGACCGACACTGGTGCCAAAAATAATATCTAGGGGCCTGAAAAGGATAACCTTAACCCTAGATGTCAGTTCGCAGAACGGGGAGGATGGGTGGGTCGGTGAGGAATCTAACTAACTAATGTTTCTTACAGATACATCGTTACCGAAGGTAAGTAACTTGTTCATCTGAAAGAAACACGTTAGTTAGATTCCTCACCTTAGAATAGATACCCAAGCAATACCATCCCCGGTGGTGGGTCTGCGAACCAAGATCACACCAGAAAGTCCTGGAGAACAGAACGGCCAAAGAAGCCATCCCTCCGGACTTGGCTGTCAAGGCAATAATGCCTGGCAAACGTGTGTAGCGAAGCCCACGTTGCCGCCTGACAGATGTCCTGCAAAGGGACACCCCGTCCCAAAGCAGTAGTAGCCGCTGTGGCCCGAGTAGAATGGGCGCGCAGCCCAACAGGAGGGTCCTTTTTTGCCAAGGAATAACACATTTTGATGCACAAAACGACCCACCGAGAGATGGTCCGTTTGTGCACGGCTTTCCCCTTCTTAGCACCCACGTATCCAACAAAAAGTTGGTCGTCCACCCGGAAATGTTTAGTGCGGTCCAGATAAAAGGAGAGCGCACGTTTTGGGTCCAGACGGTGGAGCCTCTCTTCCTCTTTGGAAGGATGCGGAGGCGGAAAGAAGGTGGGCAAGGTGACAGACTGCCCAAGATGAAAGGGGGTCACCACTTTCGGAAGAAAGGAGGGACGAGGCCGAAGGACAACCTTGTCTGGATGAACAGAGAGAAAAGGAGGATTTGATGATAAAGCCTGGAGCTCACTCACCCGTCTAGCTGAGGTGATGGCTACCAGAAAAGCAGTCTTAAGCGTCAGCAGACTAAGAGGACAATTATGAAGAGGCTCAAAGGGAGCGCACATTAGAAATGTGAGAACAAGATTCAAGTCCCACTGAGGCATTACAAAAGGGACAGGAGGGAACGTGTGAGTAATGCCTTTTAGAAAGCGTGCAACTACAGGGGACTTGAAAAGAGAAGGCTGATCAGGAAGCCGCAAGAAGGCAGAGATGGCAGCAAGATAACCTTTCAGGGTGCCCAGGGCAGAGCCCTGCCGGGCCAAAGAAAGAAGAAACAGTAGAACCTCAGAAAGAGGGGCGGAAAGGGGATCCACAGCCTTTGCTGTGCACCATGCCACAAATTTGTTCCACCGGCAGGCGTATACAGTCTTTGTGGAGAGACGCCTGGCTGCCAGAATGATATCACAGACTTCAGGAGGCAAGTCAAATGGCATCAACTGCTGCCGCTCAATCTCCACGCATGGAGGTGGAGGCTGGACAGGTTCGGGTGGAGGACCGTCCCCTGCTGCTGCGACAGAAGATCCTCCCGAAGGGGCAGACGTATCGGAGGAACGGTCAACATACTGAGTAGCTCGGGATACCAGTACCTTCGTGCCCAATCCGGAGCCACCAAGATGACTTGGGCCCGGTCGTGCCTGATCTTCTTCAGCACTCTGGGCAGAAGTGGTATAGGCGGAAAGGCGTACAACAGACCGCAACTCCACTCGTGACGAAAAGCGTCGCCGAGCGAGTGCCGCCTTGGAAATTCCAACGCGCAGAACTGCTGACATTGCGCGTTCTCTTCGGTGGCGAATAGATCTAACCAAGGCTCTCCCCACTGCTGAAAGAGACCTTGCGCCACTTCGGAGGTCAGACGCCATTCGTGATCCATCATGCACCGGCGGCTGAGTTCGTCTGATCTGGCGTTCAGAGAGCCCGCCAGATGTTGAACCACTAGGGTGACGCCCTGGTGTTCCAGCCACGTCCAGAGGCGCAGAGCCTCCTGACACAGGGTCCACGACCCCACCCCGCCCTGTTTGTTGCAATACCACATGGCGGTGGTGTTGTCCGTGAACACCTGCACAACACTTCCCCTGACAGAGGGAAGGAAGGCTTTCAGTGCAAGTCGGATCGCTCTCAACTCCAACAGGTTGATGTGGAGACGAGACTCCGCCGGAGACCAGAGGCCTCTGATCTCCGCCTCTCCCACATGGCCACCCCATCCCAGGAGGGACGCATCCATCACTACGACATGCTCCGGTTGGGGAAGGGAGAGGCTCTTGACCTTGACCCAATCGCGGTCCGTGAGCCACCACTGCAACTGCTGTGCAGTGCCCTCCGAGATCAAGACATGGTCGGACAGGTTGCCGTGATGCTGGGCCCACTGAAACTTCAGGTCCCACTGCAGAGCCCGCATGCGCCGCCTGGCGTGATGCACTAGTAGGATGCAGGAGGCCATCAGCCCCAGAAGCCGCAACACTAGCCTGACCGAAACCCAGGATAGAGGCCGAAAGATGGGAATCAGGGCCTGAATATCCCGGACCCGCTGTTCCGGCGGATAGACCCGGAACTGCGCCGAATCGAGAACCGCTCCGATGAAGAGGAGCTGCTGAGAGGGACTCAGGTGTGACTTCGGCACGTTGATGGAAAATCCCAGCAAATGCAGGAGATCCGCCGTAGTCTGGAGTTGGGAGACGACTGCCTGGGGCGAGCCCGCCTTCAACAACCAGTCGTCGAGATAGGGGAAGACTGGAACCCCTGATCTGCGCAGATGAGCTGCGACCACCGCCATCACTTTCGTGAACACCCGAGGGGCACTGGTGAGGCCGAAGGGGAGCACGGTAAACTGAAAGTGCTCTTGGCCCACCGTGAACCGCAGGTAACGCCGGTGGGCCGGCAGGACGGGAATGTGGAAATATGCGTCCTGCAAGTCCAACGCTTGCATCCAGTCTCCAGGGTCTAGGGCAGCTAAAACCTGAGCCAAAGTTAACATCTTGAACCTTTCCTTCCGGAGGAAGGCATTGACGTTCCGGAGGTACAAGATAGGGCGTAGGCCCCCTTTGCCCTTCTTGGGAACCAGAAAGTAGTGGGAATAACGACCACGACCTACTTCTGGGCTCGGAACGCGCTCGACGGCCCCCTTGGCCAAGAGGGCCGAAACCTCCTCATGGAGAAGATTCAAATGATCCCCCGAGATACGGTGGTGCTGCGGTGGCATGGCTGGAGGGGTCGTCTCGAAGGGGAGGGAGTAGCCCCTTCGGACGATTTGCAGCACCCACCTGTCCGATGTGATGGACCGCCAGTGGAGCAGGTGATGGCGAACTCTGCCGCCCACTGGCGTGGAATGGGCCTGAAAGCTCGGACTAGGAAGGCTTTGAGGCGGATGCTGCCGGGGTGGATGTGGGCTGACCGCGTCCTCCTCCAGAACCGCCTCGGCGGAAACCACGTCCGCGACCGCGCGCAGGTTGGTTCTGCGGCTGGTGGCTAGGCGTACATGAGGAGGCACCCCTTCCTTGGCCACGAAAGGGGCGAAAGGCGGAAGTTTGCGACCGCGGGGCCGAGAGGCCCAAGGACTTGGCCGTAGCCCGGGAGTCCTTAAAGCGATTCAGCGCACTGTCCGCTTTCTCGCCGAAAAGGCGAGTGCCATCAAAGGGCATGTCCATGAGGGTGCTCTGGACATCGCCCGAAAAGGACGTGGGCCGCAGCGAGGCATGACGTCGAAGCGCCACTGAGGTAGAAATCGCCCTACCCAGCGAGTCCGTAGTGTCAAGCCCACATCTGATAGCATGTCGTGCTGCATCCCTCCCATCGGCCAGAGCCTGGGTAAGTCGTGTCTGGACCTCCTCCGGACACAGGGGTAGCACGTCCACCACCGTATCCCACAGAGAGTGGGAATAACGGTCCAAGAGACAGGCGGTGTTCAAAGACCGCAGGCCCAAACTAAGGGAGGAGAACAGCTTTTTGCCGAACTGTTCCAGTCTCTTGGAATCCCGGTCCGGCGGAGCGGTCGGGAAGGAGGATTGGGAGGTAGAGGCCTGGATAACCAGGCTCTCGGGGGTAGGGTGTTGGGACAGAAAACTGGGGTCACCCGGAGCAGGGCGGTGGCGCCTAGCGACGTTCCTGTCCACAGGAGGGACTGTGGAGGGCTTGGACCAGGTGCCCTGCAGAACGTCAGTGAGGGCCTCATTGAATGGCACCAGAGGCTCAGTGGAGCTTGCTGCAGACTGAAGCACCTCAGTGAGGACGTTAGTCCTCACAGCCACGGCAGGTGGCTCGAGCCCAAGGGCTGCGGCCGCCTTGCGCAGCACCACAGAGAAAGCAGCACCCTCCTCCGAAGCCACAGTCGGAGGAAAGATGAATCCAGTGTCTGGAGAGGTATCCAGACCACTGGCCTCCCCCAGTTCATCTGCCCAGTCCTGTGACAGTTGAGCCTGAACAGCCATAGGATCCTCGGATCCCTCCCATTCGCCCCCATCATCCGATTCCTGGTATGCAGGAGGAAGGATCGGAGCCGGGCCATAGACAAAATGTGTCTCCAGCGGCGCCGAACGCGGCGTCCATCGACGCCGTAACGGCGCCGGGCCCGGAGCGGGGCTGAACTGGGGCTCGACGCCGAGCGGAGTCGGCGTTGGAGGTGGTACCGGTGTCGACGCCGGCGGAGGAGGCGTGACGAGGTCGACCGGCGTCGGCGGGGACTCGGGAACGGGTCTCTCGGGCGCTTGCGGTGTCGAGGCCGGAGCCGTCGACGGCGCCGGGGCCGGAGCCGCCGGCAGGCAAGGTTGCCCAGTCGGGTTCGCGGGGCCCGAAGGCGCGCCAGCGGGCGTCGACGGCGGAGCCAGGTTCCTCATGGCCGAGAGGAAGGCACTGACTTCCGCCAGCGTCGCGTCAGTCCCAGGGACCGGCGGGTATGGGGACTTGCGCGGCGCCTGTGGCTCCGCTGGAGCTGCGGGGGTGGAACCACCCTGACCCTCGGCCGAGTCGCGCGACCGGCGAGGGGAGTCCGAAGAGCGGTGTCGCCTCTTGGACTTCTTGGAGTGCTTCGACTTACCCGAAGACTTGGAGCCAGACGATCGATGATGACGGCGGCTGCGGCTCCGCGACGATCCTTGGACCTCCTCCTGGACTGGGATCGAGAGGGGCGCGGAGCCGAGTGGCGAAGCTCGAGAAGCTTACGGGACCGCTCCCATCTAGCCTTCGAGGTCAGGGCCTTGCAGTCCGAACACGACGCCGCGTCGTGGTTGAGGCCCAAGCAGTAAAGGCACCGGCGGTGATGGTCCGTAACCGACATCAAGCGGTTGCAGTCAGCACAGGCTTTAAAACCAGGCATCCTACCGGCACCGGAGTCGGGACAAGATGAAAAAGGATTGAAAAAAGTTAGTCAAAAAGTGACTAAAGGGGTCAGCTCTCCCGGATCTGCGCTTACTGGCGCGGAAAAAAGAAGAACTGACGTCAGCGCGCGAGGGCGGCGTCTAAGTACTCCGACGACGTCATTCCGGCACACGACGCCGAACGCGGAGCCGCAGACGACACCTAGCGACGCGCAAGGGGTATTGCTGACGAAAAATCTTCCGGATCCAGTCTGACGCCTGGGGATATTCTAAGGTGAGGAATCTAACTAACGTGTTTCTTTCAGATTAACAGGGTGTTTTGAGTTTGCGATGCGCCATTGCATCGCTGCCTCCTTCTCTTTTTTCCTGCCTACCATGTCCAATCTTTTGTTCTCCTTTTCTGGAGGAGGGCTAGTTTTGGAGAGGGAGTTGCCCCTCTTCCTTGCTGTGGTGACAATTATAGCGTCTGGTACAGTATTTCCCTGTTTATACTTAGGGTCTTTGGAGGAGGGTTTATACTTCTTTTAAACCCTTAGTGTCACTGCTTTGGCTGAAGCTGGCTCCTTGAAGCCTTCCTTGCCTTGGTCCAGGATGCTTGGTAGCATGAGAATATACTGTTAAAGAAGGCTATTTCATCAGGAGGCGAAGCCTTCGAGGGATAGCAGCATATCTCCTCTTCTGGGCTTTCCGTGTCGACGTCAATCCATTGATCCTCAAAAGTCTGAGGCGTCTTCGTTCTCTGGGGCATCGATGTACTCTTCGACGTCCTAGGCATGTGGTTCGAGGCGATTCAAGGATGATATCTTCCTTTTCGGCGTCCTCTGTGCCTTCGGCGTCGACATTTTCGGTGTCAGCGGTGGGAACCAAGGTGATACGAAATCCCTTGAGCCCTTCGTCGAACTCCTTTTTGGAGGAGTGCCGCCATTTCTGCCCGAGGCATTTTTTCTTTCTTTCGACCTTGAGGGCTCTCTCGGCGTTGGTGACCAGAAATTTCCTCTTCTCTGAAGTGGTGGACTCTGTTTGAGGGCAGCGTAGCTCCCTTCACGCCTTCTTGCTTGACCCTCAGCTTTGGCACCTTATGTAATCTCCCCATGGAGTCCTTCGGCAAGGTTCCGTGGGCTTCTTTGGATTAAGGCTGACCTTCGATCACCTTTTCTTTCGGCAGAGGCTGCCTTAGGCTGTGCCTTTTTATTGTGGCCCTTCGGTTCCAACGGTTGTGAGTGTCTTACCTTGTCCGTCTTTTTCTCAGAGTCTTTCGCCATCCTTTTCTGGGTGTGCTTTTACTCTGCGTCTCCTTCGAGAATTTCGACATCCAATCCTTTGTGCGTCGACTCTGCTGGGACCCCTTGGTACTCATCATCGCTGTAGAGACCCAAGTCCTTCAAGGAAGGTTTCTTCTGTCTTTGGGACACTATTGCGTAGTGGCCCTTTCTTTGCTTTTGGTGTGCCCTGAGAGTCTTCGACAGGAACACTGCGCCGTCCTAGCAATCCTGGTGTTTGTGATCTTTGGGTAGACAGAGGTTGACACATCATGCGGATTGTGTTGGGCAAATTTGTGGTGGCACTTGGGGCAGAACTTAAAGGGGGTATTTTCCATGGCCCCTACCAGGCCATTTGCCGAAGTATGCGTAGTCGTGTGGTGGAGGTGTTCAGTATCGAAGACGTCGTCTCCGGAGGTCAGTTGTGTAGTCGATGTCCTATGTTACTTTTTCTTTAAATCTAAAGTTTTTACAGAGATTTTCAGCTATTCTTTGGAGCGTCCCCTCAACGACAGAAAAAAGAATCTATTGATGGCTACTATGCACAACCACCTCCGGAGCGCCGTCTGACATCACACAGGAGACGGACCTAGCACCAAATGATCGCAATGACGCCCAAAACAGAAACAGACCACACAAAAAAGAGGAAAACAGACCATACCGGACCCAACCACTAGATGGCAGAATAATGCACAGCATGTGAATCCAGACAAGGATTCACGCTGCAAAACAAAGCTTTCTGGTGTTTCACCACTGAGAGTTTTGACTTGCGCTCGTGGATAAACTTAGGGTTCCTCTAGGTGTAGTGAGTATGTTTTTGCTGAAATAGTTGGACTTTTTCTGTAATTTGGAGACATAGGAGAAGGCATGAAAGATACCGGAGAAAGGTGCAACAGAGATTGTTAGAGATTAGTAGATGCTGCCTGGTTGTCAAGCTTGGAGCATTATCCCAGGCCATTCAAGGCTACAATGGGATTATGATATTCCTGCCATGTTAGTAACCGTCCAGTGCACATTTAACTGTTACTATTAATTTGTCAGGCCTAAGTATTTTAGACAATGACACAATAGGTGGAGTCCCAACCTAAACCTCACTCTGATCCCTTTCTATGTGCAAGTGTGGAGCAGTGTTTTCAAGGAGTACCCAATGCATAGAGAAGTACGACACTGGAGCAAAGTGGTATCATTTGAGATGCGGCACAGCGAAGCAAACGGAGGCTTCCTTCCAAGACATGATGAAGTCAACACTAGGGTAGTAGTGTCATGAATGACACTTCCGACAGTATTGGAATTGCTACCTTTGCAGTAATTAGAAATAGCCACAACAGAATCCAGTGTTAAATTGAAATCGGCACCCTGTCACCCCCACCCAACCCAACCCAACCCTCCCCCCACCCAACCCAACCCTCCCCCCAATGTTAACATTATGGAGTTGCCAACAGCGAATAAGGTTAGAAAAAACTCTGAAGAATCAGTGTTAAGAGCACATGTGCTTAAAAGTGTGATTGGACAGCTTTGTATTATCCCTCATATGGATCTCAATATGGGTCTGAGTGAACATATCTAAGTTTAAAGCAAACTCTTGTGAATTAAAAGTGCTGCCCCTTAAGCATATGAGCTAGAAGAAGGAAACCCGTTTGAATGTCCCCACTGTCCTCTAAAATTAGGAGTTTGGTGGGGTCAGCCAGCCACATGTCAAACCAGCCTTTGAGAGGCTTCCATCAACCTCTCCCACTTCAGACAGCAGATGAAGCAGCCAGGCAGGGCTTCAGGAAGTCACCATTCAGCTCCACTGCCACACCTGCTGCAGTTCAGTGCAGTGTCCCAGCCTTCCGCATGTCTATGCACTGGCCGAAGCACTAATCAGAAACAATCTGGGCACCAGGCAAGTCACACAGGCAGAAAGGGAAGAATGTAGTTGAACATCCACAGCAGCTGCACTTCCCTTTGTCCTGTCTTCTAATGGAGCAGATCTATAAGGCTTTCCGATGGATATTAGGTGTCTGTGGACTGTAACGCCTAGTATAGGTAGCCATCTTGATCGGTTTTTAGCCAAGCCCCCTCCAATCTGTTAGCAATTTGATTCACGTAGTTCTAATTTATTTCACTTGTTATAGCACACTTGCCGAAGCATATAAACAGGAGCACAAAATATAGTTCTGATGAAATACAAAAGTATCTACACACAAAAAGGTGTCTTGAGGTCACAACTTTGTATCAAACTTCAGTCTATTATACCATGTACCAAAAGCACATTTACTTTGTAAAAACTGCCCTCACCCACAACGTATTGTGACATGCTTCATCATAGGGCGAAATCTATGCCTGAACGCAGATCAACGCTTGAGGCGGAGCAATGGGGTGGAGGAAACAATACAAACAGGAGAAAAGGAAAAAGGATCCAAAAAAGGTGCAGATAGTGAGTCTTAAAACTAACTAGGGCATATCCTAATAACAATTTTATTCCTGGATTCCCTTGTCCGGGTTAAAAAAGGTAATCCATACCTCTAAATGATGGTGAAATGAGTGTATTACGCACTCTCCACCCCTCCGTTCTGCATAGGGGTCGCCAGGTTTCTGCTGGAATCCCTGTCTCCACCGGCATTCAGGACTTGCACAGCTCCAGGAGGGACCAAATAGGTGGCGGCGCATCACCCTTGATGACTGTGACTACAGGGGGCCGCCCTCTACACTCGTGCCATTTCTAGCGATTGATTCAATAAACTCAATCTCAAATGAGAGTAAGTGTACTGGACTACACCACATAACAGGTGGAGTAACCTTGAGTATATTGAGATACTATTAGTAGTAAGGGAATTTAGCATAGGGATCCGATAGTCCTGATGAATGCCGGTAGAGACACAGATTCCGGCAGAAACATGTCGACCACTATGTAGAACCGAGGAGTGGAGAGTGCATAATACATTTACTTCACCACCTTTCGGAGGTATGGATTACCTTTTTCAACACGGACAAGAGAATCCAGGAATAAAACTGTTAGTAGGATATCCCTTAGTTAGTTCTAAGATTCACTATCTGCACCTTTTTTGGATCCTTTTTCCTTTTCTCTGTGTTTGTATTGTTTCCCCCACCCCATTGCTCCACCTCAAGCGTCAATCTGCGCTGAGGCGTAGAAGCAGCCCTATGATGAAGCATGCCTCAATACGTTGTGGGCGAGCGCAGTTTTTACAAAGTAAATGTGCTTTTGCTACACTGTATAATAGACTGAAATTTGATAAAAGTTGCGACCCCAAGACACCTTTCTTCTTTTTGTGTGTAGATACTTACTTCAAGGAGGGTGAAGTAAGGTGTTATCCTTCTCCCACTTATCTAATGTATAGAAATACAAAAGTACTCATTTAATGGCAGAAGGCTTGTCATGGATATGGGAAACAGTTGGCTCTACACTGAAGTTAAGTTTTGCAGGGTGAGTGAGAAGAAAAGAATCCTAAGGAATGTGGAAAAAGGAGGGGTTTGTGGAAAGAGGGATATGGGACAATGTACACCGAAGGCCAGAAAGGCAAGTAACCAGAAAAACGGAGACAGAAAAGATGGAAGCAAGCGGCAATGGAAGATACATTGGACAGCAGTATTCTAGATAGTTTGAAAGTAGAACATGTATAGGAGGGTGGATTAATAAACAGGAGGCAGTAATAACCAAGCCAAACAGCATCATCTGTAGGGCATTGTCACAAGTGAGGAGAAAGACAATAACTTCAAATATACACTTCAGGGCCCATTTCAGGGTTGTACTAGTTCTCATTAAAAATATATTTAAAGTTTCATGTTAGACCAAGAGTACCCGACTATGTACAGTCCACCATACAGACTAAAGAAACAGGGGAGAAGCTAATTTTAGTGTACAGATCGGTGTGACTCGAAACCTACAAAGATAGCAATGAAAGAACAGTTTCATAAATATCCAAAGATGAAATAGCTAGATAAAAGCAACCAGAAGTAAAGATTATTCTACTGAAAAAAAAGCAAGTGAAAAGCATGGATGGCAAAAGTCAAGACATCGCAGACAAAAATACACATAATGTGAACATAAGAATGCATAATTCTTTTAATATATGCAGGTTGAAGAAATACACTTTGAGATTATTACTTACTTTTAATAATCCAAGGGCAACATTGAAAATGACACTGATTCCCTATGAGAAAAGACAACTATTAGCATTGATTAAATTAATTATTTTAACTAGCTTGATCAACAGAGTGATAAATCGAAAATTATAACATTTTTCAATTGTAAAAGAAGTAGCATCTACGTGGAGTCGGATTATAGCAAGCATTTCATAACAGCTCAACAACCACAAAGATACTGCATACATTGCACTCATTACATGTCTCAAAACTAATTTAATTTACAAAACCATAGGTCAGAGCAAATTCTTTCAAGTTGCAAAGTAAAAAGAAAACATTGTCAAACCACACAGTATTACATTGAGGTAACACACACAAGTTGCAGTCTCAGTGACCCAAGGTGCAAAATCTGTTGCCCCACCTCCATTCTGCATGCATGGGAAGTTCTCCTGAACCATAAGGAACCTGGATAATTTTGTACAGGTGTAGACAAAAGCATAGAGAGAGTACAGTATACATGGTTGCCCATCTTTGACCAGATACCCACTAATACACCTACTTGGAATCAATGTTACCTTGCTTATTAAACTTGAAAATAGGGAAGATTCATAGGTCATGTAGACACTAAGTTTACAAGAGACATGGCAAATAACTTGAACATACTCTTACATCTGCAGCACTTATCTGCTAAAAACATGACTAGAGTCCATTCTTAGAAAAACACATCTAGATTTGCTATTAGCATCAGTTGAAAGATCTGTATATATCTGTTCTAAACTTTCTATTTCCATTTATATGCCAGCTTTGTCAAGCAGAAATGTACAGAGATCCCATAATATGATACACAAGAACTTAAGAGGTGAATGAAAACCAAATCAGCCATTTGGGTGAGATCACAAAATGTCCAGAAATTAACTATTTGTTTGTCCTCCAAAGCACTAAGGGTCAGATGTACCAAGCATTGTAATGGTCGCAAATGCTCCAATTCGGTGTTTACGACCGTGAAAATGCTTTTGATTTACTAATCTCAGTTTGCAAAGTATTTCTGACTTCTAATATGGACTTCCAAATGGATACAGATTCGGTATCTGGAAGGGGTGTGTTTTAGGTGCCCCTTGAAAATACCAAATTGGTATCTAATTTCTCAATGTTTGCAATTGAAATATGGTCGGTCGCTAAACATTGATATTTTACCGACATCTTAAAGGAGACGGTAACACATTCACATTTGTGAATGTAATGAAAACAAAAAAAAAGAAAGAAATTAAGAGGGGGGTAAATGGACCAGACACCACTGCTGCCTCTACATTTGGGGCAAAACGTTTTTTTTTTTTAAAGCAGTTCTGTTTCCTTTCAGGAAAACAGTCTGCATACCAAAAAAATAATAGTTTGCTATATTAAAAAGAAAATCACAGACATGGTGGTATGGTGACCCGAGCGGCCACCATCCCTGTGATGGACCCTATGGAAGTGATTCGGTATTTGCAATCTACCTCATTAGTATGGATGACATAGGCCAGATTTTGGCCCACTATGACTCGGAATTTTAAGAACCTAGCTATTAGTCTATAGATCAGTTATTAAATTATTTATTGGTTGCAAAAATACAGATCGCAAATTGGGACCAGTAAATAGTATATATAGTCCAAGATTCTTCAGTAGCAATGCCTGATGTTTTGGGATTTTTAGCACTTTTTGTGGGATACACGGTGGCCCATAGGTAGACATAATTGAATTTTAAGGCAACAGTATAGTGTTTCAATTTATGTATTTTTGAATCATTTCTTTAACATTTTTTTAAAAAAGTAGGTTTCCCACAGGTGTTTTTTTTGCCTGTCCTCAGTTTTCGTTTATTTAGAGAGCTGTGTTCTGATTTCCTAATTCAATGATTTTTGCACTTTGAACAGTTTCTCAACAATTAGTCGAATGTCTTAAACATGATTAGAGACAATATGATTAAAGGAAAAGCTAAAATAACTAACAATAGACCTTTCTTCCCCACATACTCAACACAAAGCAACAAAATCAAATACGCCATTGTGAAATCTTGACCATTACTACAAAACGAAAGACTACAATGGAATCTACCATTAAAAAACATTAGATGCAGAAATAAAGAAAACACAAATGAAATTGATAATAGGATAAAAGCAGATGTATTTCCTTGTCATTACTGGAGTCACTGCAATGCAGTCGCAACAGGAAACAAAATCACACATCCTGTCCGGCCACAAATGCACATGCTATAACATTAAGTGCATTTACTTAATGAAATGTCATGCTGTCAAGTTGTATTTAGATAAGATATTACACCAGAATACAACAAGACTTCATGAGCACAAAAGTAGAATCAGAAAGTAATCTGAAAAACCGTCTGTTGCTACTACATTTTCAAATACTAAAACAAAACAGAACAGAAAATGGAAGGAGACAAGTGGCTATTGCAGGGGGAAATCCTGTGGGTGAAAGGAATTCACTAGCCAATTTGTACACCATTTTAATTCATAGTAATGGCTTACCTTAGGCAATGTATTTTGGTTAGTTTTTATCTTCATTTTTCTTACACTGAAATACCTACATAATGCTTGCTATAATGTAATCCTGTAACAGCAATGAAGTAAATTGCTCTTATCCTCATTCAAAATGACTGCTCCTCTGGCTCTTTTTCTCGCCACCACATTACAAATCAAGAATTGTAGCATACTTTAATACACATGCTACAGGTCACAATCAACAGGGCCGGATACAAAATGCTACATAGGGATCACAGTCCCAATGTACTGGACTCACTGTGGAGAATAGGCCATAAAGTGCACCGTATCCAGGACAGCTCCAATGAAAGGGAGCAGATCCAATGAAAGGGAGCCTCTGTGAAAGAGTAAGGCGCGACTCTGGCACACTGATCGTGAAGCCAAGCAATGTCAAGAGGTTTGCAGTCATCTGGAGGTGGTCTACGACTGACTGTGGCAAGTCCACCTTCAAAAGCCAGTTGATGAAGTAGGAGAAAACTGGAATCCTCAGCATGCGAAGGTATGTAGCAACAGCCAAAACCTATATGAACTCCAGAGGAGCATTGGTAAGGCCAAAGATGCGCACAACAAATTGAAAATGCTCCTGCTCCACCATTAACAGAAAGTACCATCTGTGGGACAACAGGACAGGTATATGAAAGTAAGCATCCTGCAGGGTCAGAGCTTTCATCCAGTCACCTGGATCCAGGGCAGACAGAACCTGGGCCAGGGTGAACATTTTGAATTTGTTCATCTGCAAGAAGGCATAGAGAGAGCAGAAATCTAAAATGGGATGAAGGTTTCTGTCCTTCGGCATTAAGAAATAGTGGAAGTAACAGCCAGTTGCTGTTTGAGGCTGCAACCCTTTCTGAACCACAAAACCTTCTGGTGTAGGGTGCTGCATCAGAGTTGCGGATCACCAATCTGTGGGATCGGACAACTTGCCTGTTCACTGGCAGAGAGGAACAGGGCTTAGCCCAGGTGCTCATAAGGATGATAGTCAGGGCTTCAATTAAATGGAAGTAAGGGTTTTGATGAAGCTTGTCCCAGTTGCTTAACTTCCATTAATATGTTAGCTTTGACTTCCATAGTTGGCAGTTTTAAGTCCCATGCCTCCACTGAACATCTCTTTAGAATGCAAAAGAAGGCACTTTATTTCATTAGTGGCCCAGAGGGAGAACACAATCCACTGTCTAGGGAAGTATTCAACCCAAAGGCCTGCTTAAAGTCCATATGCAAATTGTCCTCATCATAATGTTAGGGAAAATAATCTCCCTAATCTCCATTGTCATCTCCAAAGACTGGCTGGCTCTGATCAGAGTCCAAACAAGAAAGCTATTGGACCGCTGGCGTGCAGCTCAGAGGCATAGTTCTGTCTGAATGTCATTGGACCGAGGCAAAGGTATGGTTTTGTCTGAATCTTATTGGCTAGAGGCTAGTGGGTGTATGTATGACATCAGGATGAGACCTCGTTGGGGCCAAAGTGAATTTGGCTCGGAGACTGATACCACTACAGGAGACTGGTTTTCCTCCAGCACCAGTGGTGCAGGTGCCAGCTTCAAAGGTCTAGCATGGATTTCAGTGCCGGATTTGAAGTCGGCTCCGGCATCCGAGTGAAATCTGGAGGAACAGACTGCGCAGAGAAAAACCCACCAGAGGTAACCAGACTGGAGACATCATTAGGGCCAGAAGGCATGCCAAGATTGCCAAAAATTCAGAACAAGTATTCAAAAAAGGCCTCAATCTTGAGGTGCATTGCGATAAGCTGCAGGACCGGCTCCTCTGCAGATGACTGGGAGTGAAACTGCGAGGCACACGGACATCCTTGCAACTTCCCAGGCTGAGAGTGGCAGAACTATCTCGAACCCTGCTTGTTTCTGCCGTCCTGTGTCCCATTTTTCGGGTTTTTTATGCCAATATCTGGCCCCTTTATAGTTCCAGACAGGAGTGAGTAGGGACCACCAGGTCTCTTCATTAACCACCTGCTTAAGACCCAGTGGTGCTGTGTGTTTTCTAATTCTTACCCTCATTTCTATTATGGGGCTTTCGGTAATTGAGCCAATAAATAGGCAATTTTTTGTAAATATTAAAAAGTTACACCTTTCTCTCCATTACCGATCATCCACCATTTTTAATGAACACGAAACAAATTTGAGCGGGATGTCTCCTTTTCTGAAACATACGTTTAGTCAACCTCCCAGAACACACCAGAAGCGGACAAATTTCGGAGACAATCTTGGAAGTTTAACGGTCCAGCCACCGCTAACACGAAGCAGTGAACGAGAGCCAGTCTGACATTAAATCAGGATGGGCTCGGCACTCACATTCACCTACGGAGCCACAGGCAGGCACAATGCACTGGGTGAGGGTGCAGCTTTGATGGAGTACGGCATAGCCCATGGGGTCATGTTTAAGCAGTAATTACGTTTTTTTTATAAATATGCCGAGTACTTTCATGATGTGGATATATGGTGCAGTACATAACGACGTACCTGAAATTAAGTATACTGCTGGTCATAATCACACAAGGAGTGCTTTAACAATGATGACTCCATAGAGTGTGTGTTTTCTGTTATATGTTGTGTATTGTCTTGTTCGTATTACTTGAAAAGGGCAGTACGACAAATGTTACAATTCTAGAAGAATATATCACGCTATTTCCACATCTTTACACTACTTAACCACTTTGGTAAATTAATCCCTCTTTGTGAATTCTTATCTTTCCAGATTGTATCGAAGCATCATACCAATTAGGTATTGTATGACACACAGCATTTATACCTTGATATGCACTGAGGAATACACCAGGCATCACTTAGGAGTGGTACTAGGGATCTATTTAATCTGGTCCTGACGAAAAACTATAGGGGTAAGGCGGGAGTTAAACACAGATCACTCTGTGCACCTCCCCCCAACCCCCCCCCCCCCCCAAAAAAAAACTGTTTTAACAATACCAGCCACAGGATTCAATAAAGTTTAAGTTCCAAATGGCCAGGAATTTTCTGGAATTTTTTCACTATCTCCCTGACCCTTCTACTCCTACCCTAACATTATAGCCCACACCTTCCAGAAAGGTGCTCCCACGTCTCCGTCGGTCGTAGCATGCCCCGTCCCGCAGTAGGGCAGGAAGAACCCGATGATGAAGCATGCAACCAAGGGACCTTTTGGTGGATGGGGTTATTGTAAGAAAATTTATCTTTTCCCTTAGGAATCACCAACACATCTGGAAGGATATATTTTTTAATATTTAGCATTACTTTTTCTAGTGGACGTCTTTTAGTTGTTTGTAGGATACAGGAGGCTGGGTCCACTACTTACCTCTCTCTCCCCCTTTGATTAACCTCATGCACTCCAACAGCAAACCAAGGTAACCATACTCCAGGACCTCAGGAGCCATATCACTAGAGGGAGCTACTGGTGGTCTGGGTGCCCGGTCTGGCAGTGGTATAGTCTGAGAAGCTCCAGTCTGTTGGGGAGCATCTCGTGAGGGACAATGGACTTCTTGATCAGGGTTGAGAACCATGGTTGTCTGATCCACATTGCAGTCACGGGGATGAGGGTGATGGATGTTTGCCACAGCTTCCTGACCACATACGGAATGAGTGGGAGAGGAGGAAAATCATAGGCACAGATCCTTCACCAGTTCATCCACAGAGCACTGCCCATGGACTGGGGATGTGGAAACCTGGCAGCAAAATTTCAGGATTTTGCATTTTCTGCCATGGTGAACTGGTCTATGTTTGTGTGCCCCACCTGCAAAATAAGGGAGTCAGACTTGTGTGTGTATCTGGGTTACTCTATCATAGGGTGTAGACTTTAAATCCTTCGCACTACTCATTTTTTAGAGCCATCAACTGATTGTCACATTTATTAAGAATCCATCTTTGAGACCAAAGAGAAAACCACCAAAAACGTAGGGCCTACCCTGGAATAGGCTGTTTATTTATAACCAACCAATCACAAATATTCAAAATAAGCCTTTTTACTGTATCCCAATAGGCAACTATTGCCTGTTAGAGTACCTCATGTTTCTTATCAACATCTTCAGTATCCCTCATGGCACTCCCAAGAAATATAGGGCTCAGATTCTACTTCAAACACGAACATATAACAAAGTATACCTAACAGACAATGGAAATTCCCTGCTAATAAGAAAATTGAAGACTAGGTAAAGAAAACTGGATTGAAATCCCACAGGCTCCATCACAAGTCCTATGCACATATCCACCCAATGACTTCCTTTTTAACATACCCACCTCATTCATCTCACATACTAAACATTTCAGCTACAACTTGACCAGCTACAGAAACTGGAATGTTAACCTAGAATGCATCAACCAACTCTGGGAACTAAAGAGGGCAGAGTTGTGCTCCGTACTTCAAACACAACCCCAGTCTTCAGAATCAAAACATTCACCCTGGTTGACACCAATGCACAACAGCCTGAATTGGCAAATGAACAACTGCACATACCACACCAGTACAGAACAGTGCCAACACGATAAGGCAGAATAAAAAATAAAAAAATAAAAATCACATTAACCTGGACCATAAAAGAGAATTCAAAATGTTGTGCTGGGTCAGTTATGTGTAGATGCTGAAGAGTGACATTGACATCTATTCTTGGCTTAAGTTTTTTTGGAATGAATCTGTGAAGACGCTTTGAAGGACAAGTAAGCTTGTTGGACAAGTTACTTACCTTCAGTACCGCCTTATCTGGTAGAGACAGCCTAGCGGCAGATTCCTTACATTAGAATACTCCCCAGGCGCCAGACTAGATCCAAAAAACTGAACCTCTGTGCGTCCGCTGTGCGACTGTAGCGACATTGCCCATCGGATGTGACATCTACTTCGGCTTCAGTTGTTTTAAAAAAATATATAATTCTTTTTATTAACATACATCGTTATAACATACACAGTGCAGAGGAAGGAACAAGGTACATTACAATCTACGAGATCAATAACAAACAATCATCTGCAGCAAAACGCCATGTGGATTCAGGGATTCAGTATGGGAAGAGGGGGGGGGGGGGGGGGTCATCTTGGTCAAAATGAAGCGGAGGGTTGCGAATATGTCCTCTATAGGAGTTCCAAAGGTCCCAGATCTTGGACCACTTTTTAGGGCAACCACAGGATGTGTAGACTGTTTTTTTCCCTAAACATACCAGTCTAGGTCTTCTTTCCAGGCGTTTTCGGCTTCAATTGTTGACCGGCGTTGCGCTCCTAAGTTGTGGTGCTCGCCCAAGCACCACACTGCTCCAGACAAACATGCCATAGCTAGCCAAAAAACAGCCAAAGGAACCGCTTCTCCAGATCCGCCTTGTAGCGCTGGAAAAGAAGAAACTGACGTCTGTGCATTCGGAAAGGGCTTATATGGGCTCAGTGAACATCCCATCCGGTGGACGTAGTCGCATTATGCCCTCAACCACAGCGCAGAGGTTCTGCTGGAAAGTCTTCCAGATCCAAGGAGAATTCTAAGGTAAGGAATCTGCGACTAGATGTCTCTATCAGATTTTCTACGTTAGGGTGGTCTTGATACAATGATGTTGTGTGGGGGACTGCGATGAGGAAGAGGAGATGGTTGGTCTAGCTCAGGGTTATGAGCGACATGAAAGAGTGATGGAAAGGCTGTAATGAAATCTAGGGTGTTGTACATGAGTAAGCTTAGTGATGTTTGCTTGATGTCCAGGGAGTCCAGGAGTGTGACAAGGAAGTCTTCATTTCTTGGTACTAAAAATCTAAGGAAGGCAAGGCCTCCAAAGAATGTAGATTGAAAATGTTGAATAGGTCTGAGATTTCCTCAGTGATGTCTTCGGTGACACCAGTGGCTTGTAGATCATGTTCGCAGCAGTTGACAGCTTTGGACCTGCCTCCCGAAGTCTGTGATAGTTATCTTGGCAGCCAGGCGTCCTTCCACTAAGACGGTATACTCCTGTAGATGGAACAAATTTGTGGCATAGTGCGTAGCAAAGGCTGTGGATCCCCTTTCTGAAGTTCTCTTGTTCCTTCTTTCTTTGGCCCAGCAGGGCTCTGCTCTGGGCACTCTTTAGGGCTACCTCTCAGGCATTTCAGCCTTTCTTAGGTTTCCTGATCAGCCTTCTATTTTCAAGTCCACAGTTGTAAATCGCTTTCTTAAGGGCATTACTCATCTTTTTCTTCCTGTTGCCTTCGTAATGCCTCAGTGGGAGTTGAACTTGGTTCTTACTTACCTTATGTGAGCTCCTTTCGAGCCGCTTCATAACTGTCCTCTCAGAGTTCTTACTTTTAAAACTGCCTTTCTGATTGCCATCACTTCTGCTCGCAGGGTGAGCGAGCTCTGGGCTCTTTCTTCAAAACCTCCTTTTCTGGCTGTTCATTCGGACAAGGTAGTCCTCAGAACCAAACCTTCCTTTCTTCCTAAGGTGCTTACTTCTTTCCACATTGGTCAAACCATAATTTTGCCCACCTTCTTTCCACCTCCGCATCCTTCTAAGGAGGAAGAGAAGCTCCACCGTCTGGATCCAAAACGTGCGCTTTCCTTTTATTTGGATCGCACCAAGCAATTCTAGGTGGATGACCAGCTCTTTGTTGGCTACGTGGGCGCCAAAAAAGGTTGGGCCGTACACAAACCATCTCTAGGTGTGTCGTTTTGTGCATCAAAGCTTGCTACTCTTTGGCAAAGAAGGAAACTCCAGTTGAACTGTGTGCCCATTCCACCAGGGCGACGGCAGCAACCATCGTTTTGGTATGGGATGTTCCCCACAATGATATCGGTCAGGCAGCTACGTGGGCATCCCAGCACACGTTCACAAAACACTACTGCAATGGACAGCCAAGTCCAGAGAGATGGCTTCTTTAGCTGTTGTGTTCTCCTGGACTTTCTGGTGTGAACTTGGTTCGCAGACCCACCTCTGGGGTTGGTATTGCTGGGGTACCTATTCTAAGGTAAGGGATCTATAACTAATTGTCTCTTTCAGATGAACAAGAGACTTACCTTTGGTAACGATATATCTGTAAGAGACAGATTAGTTATAGATTCCTTACCCCCCCACCCATCCTCCCCGTTCTGTGAACTGACTTCTAGGGTCAGGGAATCCCTTTCAAGGCCCTAGTTTTGTGAACCAGTGGTCAGTGTCTTGCATGGGGCTGCGCTTCTGGAGTAGAATGTTGTGTAAAAAAACTGACGTAAGAGCGCGAGGGTGTCGTCTAAGTAGCTACCCTGCGTCATCCTGACAACCACGAAGCCAATAACGAACGCGGAGTGAACCAACGCCACCTTTCGACGCGCAGGGGTACTGCTGACAAAAAAGTCTCCGGATACAGTCTGACACCTGAGGGTAATTCTAAGGTAAGAAATCTATAACCAATTGTCTCTTTCAGATGCAACTTTATAGTTTGGTGTGATTCAAAGCTGTTTTTGTTAAAAAAATGTTTTTTCAAAAGTTGAAATTCACTGAAAAAAAACAAACGGTAAAGTAACGTTATAGTTTGGTGGATATGTCAGTGACAACATTAACATTGAGAAGAGAAAGAAAAAAAAATAATAAATTACCAGTTATAGTTAGCAGAGCTAACTATAACTTACATCCTCGTCATGCACTGCTTATGACCTCACATATTACATCACTCGACATGTTTTATGACATCACTGATGACATCATCCAATGGGTTTGCTAGTTTGTTTCATAGTTTACATAGTGGTGGGATATCTACCATAATTCTTTCCTACCCAAATTTGGATAGCCTGTGTCAAGCTACCAGGTGCGTTTATAAAATGGATGCGATTCTAATGCATCATAGGTGTGTAGAGGTATTGAACACTTTATAAATCTTTGTATTGAAGAGTAACTGCGCGCAGATGACAGTTGACAACTTGTGTCTAGTATGTTCCACATAGATTTTTTGGCTCTGCAGAAAAAGTTTCCAACAGGGCAAACATTCTACCTAGTAGAAACTCAGCACTGTAAGCAGCCTTGAGTTATTAGTCCAAATCATCTCCGCATTGAAGACTTTCTGCATCAGGTACTAACTTATGTATGTGTGCTTCTTTTGCTTCGGAAGATGGGCTATGCGTAACGTTTTCACCACAATAGAAAGGCTGCAGGTAGTATGATCTTTAGTACCTTCAGACCTTGGTTATTTTAAGTGAATAGTGCCTTTTTTGAAAAATGTTTCATAGAATGTACCCTTTTCTTAGCAGATTTTTTAATAATACTCTGTGGTGTATTTGTCACGAGGGTTTCACTGTCTGCAAACACAGTGGTACAGAGTAAACTCTCTCCATTGTCCGTAGTGCAAACACTTTTCACAGTACCCACTTTTCTACTCATATCCACTTTATTTCCCACTGAAGTTAGGTAACGGTGTAGGGTTATATACAGATGAAAGCTGTCCGTAGTAGGGCTTTAATTTTGCAACAGACTGCTTTCTCTGAACTGTTCTATACATATTGAACATCATGTGCAATGAGGGTTTCCCATACACCTGTGGTTGATTGTTATTGCGAACTAGGCTACCCTTGAAGTGTATGGTATAGGTTCACTGTTGCACGTAATACATGTTTGCTAGCCCAAAGGGAGCTGTATTTGTGATGGTTTTAATGATGCTTCATATTATTCTGAGCTATTATGTCCTTACTTTCAGGCCTCTAATGCCATACAAGTCTATAAATTAATGTGTACAAAAGCTTGGATGTGGTTGTCGGTGACGTCATCAATTATGTCATTTGAGATGCTATCAGTGATGTCATAAATTATGTCACAGAACATGCCATGGGTGATGTGATCTGTGAGGTCACAAGCAGTGCATTGTGGAGGTGCCAGTTATAGCTAGCTCTACTAACTATAACTGGTGAATTTGCGTCTGTTTTTGAGTTCAAAACATTAATGTTCTCATTGATATATTCACCTACCTATAACGTTACTTTATCCTTTGGTTTTTTTCAGTGAATTTCTAATTCTTTTTTAAATGTAAAGTACTATTTTATTACTATCTGCGCAGTATGGGGTTGTACTCAGGGACTGGCTAGCGGCCAACCCCTCAGCAAGCCCCCCACAGGCAGCCAACTCCACACTGTGCATGGCCTTTGCCCGTGCACAGCTGGGGGTTGGCAACAGGGCCTGGCCTGAAGCCAGAACCTGTGGCCAACCCACCAGGAGTCAGCACTGTTGCGTACTATTAAAATGGAAGGGGTGGCGCCAAATGGGCGGAGCTTGTAGGTGATTTGGCACCTATGCATACCAAGCAGCAATTAAAAGGGAGAACCGTGGACTCTGCCTTCAGACTAAGACAAGAAAGAACCCACTTGTCCTGGACAGTATCAACTGAAGAGACTGCGCTCCAATAAATCAACTATACAGTCAACTCTGCCAAGGATTTCAGATCATTTTTCAACATGCAATTGTAGATAAAACCCGCTGTACATCAGCCAGAAAAATGACGGAACACCGCTGCATACTACTATTGTGGAAGGGGTGATGCCAAACAGGCGGTGTAAATATTTTTCCCTTTGTTAAAGGGGAAAAGTGCCTTGAGGACGGCCTCCCCAAGCCCTTAAAAGGCCCTGGAGACCCCATCCCGCAAGGCCATTTACTTAATTTTTTTAAGTGGGGGGGCCCCCTGTTGCCTATTCTGGGCCCGGGGAATCTATCCCCTGGGGCCTACTTTTAATATGGGAGGGTGCTCCACTCACACTACATAAAACAATCTGACTTCTCTGATGCAATTTGTTTTGATATCACTCAAAGAAGCATTTCAAAGAAACCTAGAAGGACAATACTTTTAAAGATCAACACATAAACATAATTAAATACAGTCATTGATCAATGACAGAACAGTGCAAATTTGAAAATCATTTCCTTGTGTCTTGCCGCCAGCCAACAGTCAATGCTTCCCACGCTACACTCCGGCAGGGTTGTTTTTATTTCTTCGTTACCCCTACCTTTGGGGTCATAAATTATTCTCTAGCTAGGCTCTTCTGCTGTGGACTATGCGGTCCCGTAGACCACTGCCACATATCAATTCAAAAAGGTATTGATACAGAGAAAGATTCTCAATTAATCTTTCTCTTCAGTCCCCTATTTAGATTAAATGCCAGTTACTACCCCCCCCCCCTTTTTTTTTTCTTCCAAAAAAAATACTATGTTCTAATTTGAAACACTGAAAGGTCACTCCAGCAAGGCATTTAGCGTTTTACAGCCTACTTACCAACCGGTGACATTACAGTCCTTCAATGCATCTCACTTCTGACGCCATTCTGTTGGGTAATAAATCTTCTAACCCTCCTCAGAGCGACGCAAAGCAAACAGACTCCAGCAGCCCCAAAACACAAGAAATGTATTTGCACCTTCTTTTATTGGCATGCCAAGGCAGAAGGCAGACGCAGTGTCACGTCTTGGAACAAGCTTCTTCTGCCCCCCACATAGATATTCAGGGGAGCATATATAGGGTAATAAGTGTTGTCATCAGTAAAATCCTTAGATGTGGACAAGGCAAATACGGTTGTACATATACAAATAGAATTGTAATGACATAGAGCAAAATAAGGGCACAAGGGAACAGAAAGTAAGTTTAAGCTAAACCTGCAAGAATTGGAGGCTTTTGACAGCTGTTAACCCAGTTTGTGTCAGAGAGGGCAATAAAAGGTCCTTGGGTCAGGCTGAAATAGATTTGTAAAGTATGTGTGATTTTAGGAGCACAGAGCAAGTAGTTTGGTCAGAGACCGACATAGTTAGGTCAGTGGGTCTGAGATAGTGTGGTAGAGAATTTGAGATGGATTCACTTACTTGGCTGATGCAAACATGTAGATATATATTTTTCCTCACAGCTCTGTTACCCACCCAAGGCACCTACCATACACTCGTTGGGGGCCATTCTGACGAGCCTAAGGGCCCCTACCCGCATGCAGCGAAAACTGGCATTGCCACCGCCCGGAGGGAGCAGCTATTTATGGAGCTCCCTGTGTGCTGGAGCTATATCTTGATCTATTTCACAACCCCAGATTAGCTTGGGTAGTGATACAGAACTCAAGTCTGCTTCCAGCTGCGAGAGCAAGCTCCTGCCTGCTGGAAGCATACTTTCCTACCCGCTGGAAGCATACTTTGTGTTTGCTTCCATTTGGCAGGTGTTTTAAAAATGCTCCCGCCAGGCGACAGCAAGCACAAGTTCCCCTGTACACGGCAGTGTGGACGGGAAAACTGCTGTGTCCCAGGGGAGGGCTCCCCGGGAAACAACATGCGAGCCAGCCCCAGAGGATGGGGTCCTTGGGCCATTAACGGCTCAGGGAGGGGGTGGCACCCAGCCCCCTTCCTTTTAAAAAGTTAGGCAGCCCTGGGAAATGGGGTCCCCGGGGTCTTTAAAGAATTGTGGGGGGAGCCTCCCTCCTTTTTTGGCATTTCAGCCCCAGGGGTGGATTCCCCTGGGCCTAAAATGGCTCGATGAGGGGGGGCAACTGCCCCCTTCCCTTCATTAAACAACGTGGGCCCGAAATGCCCTTATGTTTTTTCCAATCTCTGGAGATCGCAGCAAAAATTGCAGATTTAAAACATTTGGACTCCTTGTGGGTCCCCCTCCCATGGGGACTAGGGAGGAAGGGTATCCCTACCCTCCCCCTTTTATATTTTATGTTTTACTTCAGGACAGGAGACTAAGCCCCAATTCCTTTAAAGGCTTCTCAGGTTGCTGGCAGCCAATTAGAGAGCTCAAAAACTACTAAACAGATTTACACCAAATCATTAAAAGCAAAAACTGTGGACCAAGATCCAACTTCCTGCCAGAGTTGGTGTAATTCGTTCTGCAGTTTTTGCTGTAGCCCTGCCTAAAGAAGTCAATGGAAAATGCATGGGGATTATGCATTTTGGGAACCCTCTTTTTTCTCAGATCACCCGAAACTTTCCATGAACAAACTATACAAAAAAGAGCACTTTTTTGGAAACTTTCATGGAGATTGCCAAAAGGTGCCAAAGTTATTAGCATCACCAAAAACACATTTCCTATGGAAATGCTGACCTAACTAATATATATGTATATATATATATATATATATATATACATACACACACAATATATACATATGCACATACATATACACACACACACACACACACATTGTTTTCCCTTCACTGAAAAAAACAATTTTTTATTTTTTTATTTATTTACCTTGAAAAATTAGGTTGACACAGCTATTTGCCCACAACCCGGAGGCCGGCAGCTTGTTTCTGGCGTCAGCATTACTATCAGTACACAGCTTGCATGCCTACAACCCAGAGGGCCGGCAGCGATGCAACAGAACAGCAGTGCAACTTCCGCTATGTCCATTCATCATCTCATTACAGCTGATGACGTATGTTCGTACTTAGTAAACCTAAACAAAACAACTACCGTCCCCTCTCCCCTACCCTCTCTGCCTTACCCTAATTATCTATGATATCACTCAGCATGTTGTGCGGTCTACTTGGTTGTCGTGATCCGACAGGCCCCCATATTCCCCAAAATGCCTCTGATCTTATAGAGGTTCTCCCCTTACATCTCCCGAAGTGTAATACACACCGCAGGGATTGATCTATGACCCCATTTTATGATGATACCGCCAGTGCCTCTCTTCTTATCCCCTTTGTAGGTCTGAGCCCCCGCCTCCAGCCAGGCCACAAATGGATTTCAAATATCCGCCGGCCTAGATCTGCTGGGCATTAACTCCCAATAGTGCGACAGCTGGTCTTTACAATAGACCACAGTATTTACCCAAGCCGCTATTGTAGGGGCCTGTTGTTTTTTCCAGTGGATTGCCACCTGCCTCTTTGCCAGCAGCAACAGCATGGCCGTAAGCTTTCGAGAGTTCTTTGGGACCTCAAATACAAAACCCAGAAGCGCAGTCAGTGGAGTGGCCGGTATCCAATGTTTCGTGATTTGTCGAATATGCCCAAACACTTCCTCCCAGTACCTCCCTATCGGACTGCAGTCCCATGCCAAGTGTGAGAATGTGGCGCCAGGAGCCCCACACCTCCAACAGTTCGTGTCCGGATGTATGCCCATGCGGTGCAGCTGGGAGGGCATGCGATATAATCTATGCAAAAAGTTAAAGTGGATTAGCCGCAATCTATAATTGGGTGACAGATGTTCTAGCTGTGAGCAGCAGTATTGCCACTGTTTATCCGTGATGTCAATACCGGAGTCTTTCTCCCACTCCGCCCTGGCCATGCCTACCATTATCGGCGATTATTTTTGCGTTATACTGTATATACGTGTAATAATTTGCGAGGAGACTGATTAGCCAACACATTCTCAAGCGCAGGAAGTGCAGGCGGTGCTTGCGGGAAGAAAACTTATCTAGCGCGGCAGGGGGCTCTAAGCTGATAATACAAGAGTGTATCTGATGCCGTGGGTGCCTGAGCATTGCACATCTGTTGTAACGTAAGGAATGTATTGTCTGGATAAAGATCTTCACCCTTCACCAATGCATGTGCCGTGGCTCGAAGCGTAACTGCTTTGTCTATTAGTGGAGTTAGTAGCGGGTTTCCCCCTAGCGGCATAGATGGCGCATATAATTCCACAAGTTTGGCCCTCTTGGCTATCCCTCTCCATGCCCACCTCAGTGCTTCTACTGTGTCAATTTCAAAATGAGGCCTTTTATAAGGCTGGTATACCGCAGTTTTCAGCGGAATGGGAGCTACTCTATAAATTTCTATCGCTACATGGGGTTGGAAGGGCGTGGGGTGCTGCCAAAAATGCAAATATTGCGCCTGAGCACTATAAGCATAAAGTTCGAAATCGGGGGCCTCCAGACCCCCCTGGGCAAAGGGTAGTGTCAACAGCTTCCAGGAAGCTCTCGGCAGCTTACCCGCCCATACCAGGTCAAGAAAAAAAGACAAATGTTAAAGTAATATTATAGTTAGGTGAAATGTTCAGTAACAATGTAACGTTTTAAACTCTAAAAACCACAGAAATTCACCTGTTACACTTAACTCAAGCAACTATAACTCGTGTCCTAGGATAACTATAACTCGTGCCCCGCCATGCACAGTTTTCTCATCAATAATTTGATTGCAAATGTTGCAATAGAAGTGTAATGTTGTCACAGAAAATGTCACGAGTGATATAATATGTGCGGTGATTAGCAGTGAAGGAGAGGGTGGACTTTTTTTGTTGTTTTTATACCGTGGATTTGGGGATCCATGGCAAAATTGAATAAAATGCATTCAAAAAAATACAAAATAAAACATTTTTGGCCCTAGAGGGACGCCTCCACCAGGCCTAAGGGGTCAGGGTATCTGTACCTTGCCCCTGATGTCTTTTTTTGTGTGTTTTCCTTGGGACTCTGGACTAAGTCCGAGGATGGCTGCCACCACTTCCTGGTTGAGGTGGTGGCAGCCTGTCAGATCTGCAGAGGCTCCGCATCCGTAGATATACAATTTATTTGAGCATTAATTGGACAAAAAGTACTGAACGGATTTACACCTCATCACAAAAAGTTCTCTTTCTGGACCAAGATCTAGCTTTCTGCCAAATTAGGTGTAAATGTGTTCAGTAGCTTGGGCTGTAGCTGTGTCTTAAAGTTTTATGGAAAAATGAACTGGGAAAACGCATTTGGGACCCCCCGTTTTTTCAGTTTTCCCATATATGAAAACACAATACTAACTTGCCACTGGGATGGAGATATATATATATATTCACTGAAAAAAACAAAGGTTACAGGGACATTATAGTTAGGCTCAGATTTCACTCGTACAAAACCACAGAAATTCAGCAACTATACCTTACGCCCCCGGAATGCACTGGTTATGACCTCACATATTACATGACTCATGACATGGTCAGTGATATCACTGATGCCATCTCAAATGACATCACTGATGACTTCATCCAGTGAGTACGTGTTTTCTAAGAGTTTGAGTGGTAAACAAATATACTAAGCTACTACGAAAGTGTAATTAGTATACTAGGTGTACTACTAATGAGTGATACTACTTCTAACATATATTATGTGAGTGACAGTGTGGCTGTGTGTATCCGTGTGTGAGTGGGTGGGTGTGTCAGCGACTGTATGGATGAGTGAGTGAGGGGGCATCTGAATGGCTGTGTGAGTGACTGGTAGATTAAGTGGCTTTATGGGTGAATGAAGAGCTGTTATGAGTGGGTGTCTGGTTGTGAGTTGGTTTTTGAGTGGCTGTATTAGTGAGTGGATGTGTGTGGTAGTATGGATGTGTGAATGGGTATGCAAGTGGTTGTGTGGGTGTGTGAATGAGTGTGCAAGTGGCTGTATGAGCGAGTGGCTGTGCTGAGAGGCTGTGTGAGTGGGTGTGTAAGAGGCTGTATAGGTGAATCAGTGGGTGTGTAGTAGCTGTATGGGGGAGTGTGTGGCTGTGTGAGTGGCTATATGGGTGAGTGACTAGTTGTAGGAGTAGCTGTACGGGCGAGTGATTGGTGTGTGAGTAGCTGTATGAGTGGGTGGGTGTGTGAGTGGCTTTATGGATGAGTGAGTGGTTGTGTGAGTACTTGTATGGGTCTGTGAAAGGGTATGTGAGGTGGTGGGTGGGTGGGTGTATGAGTGGTCCTGTGGATAGTCTCATCAGTGATGTCATTTGAGATGTCATCAGTGATGTCACTGACCATGTCATGAGTGAAGGGATATGTGAGGTCTTAAGAAGTGAACTGCGGGGGCATAAGTTATAGTTAGCTCAGGAAACTATAACTGCTGAATTTCTAGGGTTATGTACGAGTGACATATGAGCCTAAATATAACGTCCCTGCAACTCTTGGTTTTTTCAGTGATTTTCTAAGGTTTTTAAAAACTATTTCCTAACTGTAACCTGTGGGAGTGTAAGTGTCTGGATAAGTCGGTAGGTGTGCGAGTGGCTGTATAGGTCTGTGAGTGGGTGTGTTACTGGTTTTGTGGGCGAGTGAGTGACTGTATGGGTGTGTGATTGAATGACTGGGCCAGAACAGAATCTCACTTGCTCTCTTTATCCAACAAGAGTCCACAGCTTTGCACACAATGTCTACCCAACTGGAGTACTTTCTACTGGTAATTAGTGAGTGCTAACTTGTTTAGTAAATGTCTAGTGCATATTCTACACTATAGCTGCATAATGGACCAGGAGGGAAATGTCTCCAGTGTGCCTTTAATTTCAGTAATATGATTGTTCCTCAAGAGTCTTCTTCCAGAAATCTGTGATAACATGATTCCTCCTATATAGGAGACAACAAGACTACAAAGAGGTGAATCGCCACCAAACAAGGGTACTTCCTTTTAACTATATGAAGTAAGTGCTTCTTAGTTTGTTAGAGATGTCCTCATATTCATCTGCATAGAGAACGTATCACCAAAATCTACAGAAAATGCGCTCGGTGGTGGGGGAGAGGGGGGGGGCAGGGGGGGGGGGCAGGGGGGGCAGGGGGGGTGGGAGGGGTCGTCTTTTGGCAAGTTGTCTCACTGCTACGGCCCTTATAGTTTTTGCCACCAATTTTTGATGAGGAACTCCCTATCATTACAATTAATAACAAGCATTAAAAATGCAATAGGTCTTGCCTTCAATTAAGTTAAAGCCATTTGCTTTGCTATACAATACCATTAGCAAAGCAAATCACTAACTTAATTAAAGGCGAGACCATTTGCATTTTCAATGCTTGTTACTGCTGCTGTCAGGACTTGAATCGGGAGGGCACAGGAAAGGCTCAAGCCCCACAGGCACTCCCAGGCCCGGGATGCTGCTCATGTGTTGTTTTTCCGTGTCTAATGGTGGTGGTGTGAGCACCGGCATGTAAACAGCTATCAGAAGGAGGGCTTTGGAAGGGTGTTAGTCCCCGTCCTCAGCCTCCACCAGAACATAGTGAGAGGCCTTTAGGAGCGAGGATCAATGCATGCCGCCTCCCCACCCATTCAGTGCGAGGCACGGCTGTCACCACCACAGAGTGAGATCTCACCATTAGGGCAACAGACAGGCGCTGTGGGAAATGGCTGCCAACGGCCCTGCACCCTAGCAGTAGGGAGTTGCTCTCGCAGGCATACAAGGGTAGGCCTGAGTTGTGGGAAATGGCTGCCCACGACCCTGCACCCTAGCAGTAGGGAGTTGCTCTCGCAGGCATACAAGGGCAGGCCTGCGCTGTGGGAAACGGCTGTCGCAGCCCTGCACACCAGGAGCAAGACCCCACTGCCCTGCACACTAGGAGTGCGGCGTGGCTCTCACAGGCATACAACAGCAGGACTGTGCTGTGGCCACTGCCCTGCCAACCGTAGCGAACCACTGCACTCACTTACTGAGATGGAGCTATGCTTTGGCGTATGCAGCTCTGCATACCAAGGGTTGATCCATGCTTTCATATTCACAGTGGTGCCCTGATCTGAATAGCTGTTCACTGACTTCCCACGCCCCCCAGCACACGGCCGCATGCCCGTATTTGTGTAAAGAGATCTCCCACTGCCTGCACACCAGAGTGTGCGCATACAGCGACAGGACTGACCTGTGCCGCCCTGCACACCACCATACGCGAGGCCACCACCACGGCCCTCACAGCCATGCCACGACAACACTTCACTCGGTGCAACACATGCCCACACACTTCACCGTGACTAGCCCCTCTGAGATGACAGCTACACCACCCTATAAACACTGAGGAAGGTGCCGCTCTTACTGGCACACGTGTGCAGACACAGCTGGGATTTTATGACTGCAGCACTCCACTGTGACCCCGACGCAGCACTGGTCTCACCAACGGACGTAAGAGTCACGCCCACAACCTCAGACACACACACTGCCAGGCACACATTGGGGCATGCACTTTGGCTACCAGTGCAGCTCATTAATTGTCACCGGCTACCTCACTGCCATGCAGTCTGCGGAGACATGGCTGTCGCAAGACAACGGCCAGAAATCAAACCCATGCAACCGCTTTCAAGTGCACGCCATAGATTGGCTGCCGCATTTTGCCGCCTAGCCCCAGTGCTCTGTTCACAGTGGGTGCACTACTCTCACTGTCATTGTCCGATACTGCGGCCTGGGTCGAATGCCTGGTGAAGTACCCTGCATGCCCCCTCGGAGAGAGGAGGCTATTGGCTAATGCTCCGTCCATCACCCCCCCCTTTTGTACCGCTTTGTTCGCCATAGGTTGGCAGGGTATGCTCAGACGTGAGTCCCTTGCTCACTTTGCCACTGGATTCAAGCAAGCCTGGCTGAAGACGGCTGAAATGCCAGAAACCGGTCCTAGGAAGCTTGTTTCCGGTCCAGGGAAGGCATGGCTTGACAGTTCGGGCTGGACTGTTCACATGAGGCCCAGGGTCAGACTGATTTGCATATGGCCATGTCTGAACTGGGGTGGCAGAGTGGGCTAAAGAACGGTGATGGATTAATCCCAGATCTGTTGACTGGGTGCGAGTGTTTGATTGGTTCTGATGCTCCGTCCATCACCACCCCCTTTTGTACCGCTTTGTTCGCCATAAGTTGGCAGGGTATGCTCAGACGTTGAGTCCCTTGCTCACTTTGCCACTGGATTCAAGCACGCCTGGCTGAAGACGGCTGAAATGCCAGAAACCGGTGCTAGGAAGCTTGTTTCCGGTCCAGGAAAGGCATGGCTTGGCAGTTCGGGCTGGACTGTTCCCATGAGGCACAGGGTCAGACTGATTTGCAAATGGCCATGTCTGAACTGGGGTGGCAGAGTGGGCGAAACAACGGTGATGGATTGGTTCTGATGCTCCGTCCATCACCACCTCCTTTTGTACCGCTATTGGCAGTGCCACCACTGGCAGAGAGTAAAAGACATATCCGGGTGTCTGGGCCTGGCCCACAGCCTTGCACACCAGGTGGGAGGGGCCTAGCAGCACCGTGATAGACAGAAGCCCAAAAGTCCTGAATGCAGTTCAGTGGTTGCTAGCTAGGCCCTGAAGAACCTGGAAGAGACACCAACATATGGCAGGCCCGCCCAGAGTTCAGTTCCTCCCCCTGCTGCCTTACACATACTGGGAGGCAAATATATACCTGATTGGCCGGACTCGGGACGCTTCGCGAGGGTGAGAGGAGAGCGCGCGGCGTCAGTAAACGGATTGAAGGGGAGGGGGCTGGGCAGGGCACGCGCGTGCAGATGTACAAAGATGGCGGTTGTTTCCCTTCACAAAGGTAAACATGCACGCGTACGGACAAAAATAAAGTAACCAAATATGGCGTTGGGCTGTCCACTTGCGCGTTCATTTTTTGGGCATACGCGTTTATGTTTACCTTTGTGAATAGCGTGAGCAGCCATTTTTGTACATCTCCACGCGCGTGTATTCAGCTTTGGCTGAATCGATCGCAAAAGGTCCTCTCCATGGCGAGCTGCTCTCGCCAGGCGAGACCTAAAAACATTTTCATGTGACATCTTTGAAAAACTAAAAAAAAAAAAAAGGATTTAAGCTATCAAGTGTTTTATATACTACATCTATAAATTGGAAAAAGTAGAAATCATTTGATTTAACATAAATACTACACTGAAATGTTGGATAATGGCTACAAATAGATTAGAAGTGAAGAAAAAAAAGCTTTATAGAAGAGTAGGAGAGATGAAAACATTTTTAGATTCAATAATGCACTAACCTCACAAAGAAGCAAATCAATGATGTGGAAGACCATGTAGAGCGGAAACTTTGCAGTAAACAAAGTAAGAAACCACTGGGAGGCATACATGTGTGCTTCGAGGCTGATTTCCAAGAAATGGTTATACAGATCAGGGATGTACTCCTGAAATATATAAAAGCAATGATTGCAATGAAAAACATTCCATCTTACATTTCATTAGGTGAAAACAACAAAAGATTTTCACAAAAATAATGAAGGTTATATTATACTGATGAAACAAAACCGACATTTTTACCCTCATATTCAATATCTAACAATTTTTGCTTTCGAGGAAATCAAGCAGTATAATTTTTGAATCTTTAAAAGCACAGATATGGGACTAGAAGGTATTAAAACCAATGACAGGGCAACACATCGTTTGACTCATCGAACGAGTTACTTACCTTCAGTAACGATGTATCTGGTAGAGACAGTCTAGCCGCAGATTCCTTAATTTAGATTATCCCCAGGCGTCAGACTGGATCCGGAAAATTATCTGCAGCAGCGCCTTTGCGCGCCGGGGGCGGCTCCGCCCGGACGTCGTCCACGGACGTGATGTCAGCGGAGTCATATATGCCCCTCCTGGCACACTGACGTCAGTTTGTCGGAGAAACCTTTCCGCGTCGCAATGCGGAGCCACCACCAAAAAAATGTCAGACTATGGGAACAGTGTGCGAAAATAATGAAAAGACATGGAATGATGAAAAACTGCACCATAAAGTGCCAAGTACGGTATATTGGAAACGAGTAAAGGGAAAGAGCAGAGCACCATTCTGAGAAGCAACCCCGCAAAAATTAAGGCCAACCATCCTGGGAGGTAAATGAAGATGTAAACAACATCATGGCGGACGACAGAATGTCCGCAACCTTATTGTAGAACCATGAAGGACAAGGCAATAAAGAAAGGGGGAGTGGGGGGGGTGGGAAAAAACACGAATAGAACCACACTGTACAACCCAGGGCGTTAGGTTGGAAAGGATACATGACACATAGGTATACCGTCCAAATGGGCGGAGTAGAGCTATGAAAGCATAATGAAGCATTCTGTGTGGGAGTGAAGTGAAAGTGTTACCCTGCAGAAGGATCAAGCCACCCGAAGGGAGGCGAGCGTAGAAAGCCCAACCAGAAAAGGTCCTCGCAGAACTGGGAGGATGGGCGGGCGTTAAGGAATCTGCGGCTAGACTATGTCTCTAACAGATACATCGTTACCGAAGGTAAGTAACTCGTTCCTCTGATAGAGACGTCTAGCTGCAGATTCCTTAACTTAGAATAGATACCACAGCCATACCTATAAAGGAGGCAGGTCTGCCACTGAACCTCACCAAGTTCTAGAGAGAACTTGGCCGTCAATAAGTGACTAAAACAGTGCCGTAAATCATGTGCCGAAGCACAGTGGGGACAGTAATGACAACGTAGCTAACTCATAGACCATGAAGCTCAGAAGAGAGAGAACAATGGAAGGCAAAGGTACCACAAGCTGACAAGAACAGCGCGAAAACCCCTTTTTGTGTAGAACGGGTTGAGAGAGGGAAAGCCCAGAGCCCAGAGCCAGAATGCACGTGCTGGAGCAAAAGGTCACAACTTCGAAAAGGGAAGATGAACCAAGCCTAGGGCCTAATGAATCCGCAGGATCCGAGTTGTCGACAAACCAAAAAGCGATTACCGGTGGACCAAGCAAAGCAGTGGAATAAACTCGGTTGAACCTGCACCCGTAAGATACAGGGGGCAACGAAGGCAAAGGAGGACTCTTGCCCAGCAAGTGCCGGTATGGAACAAGAAAACGCATACTAAATTGTCTGGCGTTAAAAGGAATAGGATGACACTGCCAGAAGTGGAACTGGACACAGGGTGTGGAAGATCCACCAGATGTAATGTGTCGCCTGTAAGCTAAACCCAGAGAGATGGCAACCGGTATGACAGAAAGCGCATATCGGACCAGTATGTAGAATAGCGGAAGAGCACTTTTCAAGCTGCATCAGCTAGACACATGTGACAACATTGGCAGGCGACCAATCAATGGCCAGAAGACCGGTAGTAAAATAGAAGACATGCCCAGACATAGGTAGTCTGTTGCAAACGGCAAAAGGGCCAATGGCACACAGCCAAGTGTCAAAGTAGGAGCGACACTAAGACATTGAAGCATACCGGAAGGCACCTAAGCACATCTTGTGGACGTTGAAACCACACTAAGAAAGGAAAGGCCTCCTGCAGGGCAGCGTGAGCAGCTCAGATGCGCACGACATCAAGAAGGCAACGGCCCAAAAGGAGAACCAGGCAGCCGAGCACCACAAAGAGGGGGTGGCACAAGCAGACTGGGTCAGTGACCACGGACACCACATGAAGGAAAGGGCAACATCCCCCCCCCCCCCCCCCCCCCACATGCTCGGGAAGAACCACGGTCCCCTTCAAGCTAGAGGCACAACAGCGGAAACAGTCAGGATCAATGTATGTGCCCCGGACCACAAGCAGCAAGTATTCCGCAGAAATACATCATATGAAAAATCACAGTATGATCCAAGCAGAAGTGTGAAAACACCTGTGCGGGGCAGCAGGGAATGTGGAAAAAACGCTGTAGAAGTGGTGATAAAAGAGGCCCCATACAGCGGAGATATAAATGCTAAGCTAGTACCTTGGAGAACGAGCCCAATATGGGGTGTGTGCCCAAGTTTGTACTAATAGTACTAAACATTGCCGCACAGCGGCAGAGACGGTGTGAGCCGCAAAATCAAGGACAGAAGCACTACAGACAAGCGAGACCAAAGACACCCGAAGTGCGACAGGGCGAAGCTAATGGAAAAGTTACTTACCTTCGGTAACGATTGAATATGCTACTTACCAGTATGCATCTGTTCTTGGCATGTAGGGCTGCTGTCATTCATATCTGTGCATAGATCGCCGCCTAGTGTTGGGTTCGGATGTTTGCACGTTGTTGTCCTGGAAGAGTCTTCGAAGTATCCTGAGATAGGTGACTCCTCCCCTGGACTACAGTGCGCATGGGCATCCTCTCCATCCTCGGATTGTTTTTCGCCATTGTGGCAGTGATGGAGTAGATACAGAAAGTGATGACCATGCTATACAGTAATTCTGAGAGCTGCAGCTGCTACAGGCGCCGGGGAGGAGAGTGGGCGATATGAATGTCAGCAGCCGTACATGCCAAGAACAGATGCATACTGGTAAGTAGCATATTCAGTTCGAGGCATGTGGGCTGCTGAATTCATATCTGTGCATAGAATACATAGCAGTACCTCCTATTAGCGGCGGCCACCAGTGCCAGCTGCAGCGGTCTGAAAAAGAGTTTTGAGAACAGCCTGTCCTACAGCTGCTTGCTGTTTTGAGTGTACATCTACACAATAGTGTTTGGTAAATGTATGTATAGTGGACCATGTGGCTGCTCTACATATATCCTGTAAAGGAATGTTTCCCAGGAAAGCCATGGACGCCCCTAACTTACGTTGAGTGGGTTCGTGGGGGAATCGTTAATGTGCGTTTAGCCTTTTGATAGCAAATTTGAATACATTTAACGATCCATCTGGCTATACCTGCTTTGGAGATGGCGTTGCCTTTGTGTTGTGGAGAAAAGGCACCGCAAAGTTGTTTTGTCTTCCTAAAGTCTTTAGTTCTGTCTATATAGTACATGAGGGCTCTTTTGACATCTAGTGTATGGAGCATTCTTTCAGCGACATTTTGTGGATTCTGAAAGAAAACAGGCAGTTCAATAGTTTGATTCATGTGGAACTGCGATATTACTTTAGGCATGAATTTGGGGTTGGTACGTAGTACGACCCCGTTTGCGTGAACCTGTATGAATGGCTCTTGAATGGTTAGTGCCTGGAGTTCACTAACTCTTCTTAACGAAGTGATTGCCACTAGAAAAGCTACTTTCCAGGTGAGGAATTGAATCTCACATGAGTGGAGAGGTTCGAAGGGTGGACCCATCAGGCGGGTGAGGACCAAGTTGAGGTTCCACACCGGTGCTGGTGGGTGTCTTGGGGGAATTACTCGTTTAAGTCCCTCCAAGAAAGCTTTGATGGCAGGCACTCTGAATAAAGAGAGGTGCTGCCTGTTCTGGAGATAGGCTGCTATTGCGGTCAAATGGATACGTATTGAGGTGTATGCCAGATTGCATCGGTATAGGTGTAAGAGGTAACAGATTAGGTTTTGAATGGATGCGTCTAGCGGGTTAATGTCATTGTTGGTGCAATAAATGACAAACCTCTTCCATTTAGCTGCATAGCAAGCTCTGGTAGTGGGTCTCCTGGCCTCCTTAATGATCTCCATACAGTCAGGTGGCAGGTTTAGGTAGCCAAACTCTAAGACTTCAGGAGCCAGATTGCCAGGTTCAGCTGTTGCGGATCTGGGTGCTGAATTTCGCCATGGCTCTGCGTTAAGAGTGCAGGTTTGATCCGCAGCCTTTGATGCGGCACCACGGAAAGTTCTAGAAAGGTGGTGTACCATGGCTGGCGCGCCCATGTGGGAGCAACTAGGATGAGTGTCAGTGAGTGTTGTTGCAGTTTGCGTGCCACTAGATGTATTAGTGGCGCTGGGGGAAAAGCGTACGCAAATCTGCCGGACCAGTTCATCCATATCGCATTGCCCTGAGACTGCGGGTGTGGGAACCTGGCGGCAAAGCTTTGGCATTTTGCGTTTGTTTGTGGCGTATAGGTCTATCTCTGGATGACCCCACTGTTGGAAGTACGGTTGCAGTACTGACGGGTGTAGCTTCCACTCGTGCATCTGGTGGCTGTGTCTGCTGAGCAGATCCGCCATCTGGTTGTCCTTGCCGGGGAGGTGTTCCGCCATGAGGAATATGTTCCTCTGAATGGCCCACTTCCACATGCTCTGAGCCAGATGAGACAACTGTGGAGAGTGTGTTCCTCCCTGCTTCTGTATGTAGTACATGGCAGTCATGTTGTCCGTCCGGATCAACACGACTTTGTTGCACAAGTGTACTTTGAATGCCTTCATTGCCAGGAAGATTGCCATCAGTTCCAGAAGGTTGATGTGCATCTTCTTGTGTTGTATTGTCCATAGTCCCTGCACTGTGTAATTGAGTACATGAGCTCCCCATCCCTGGAGAGACGCGTCCGCCGTCAGTATTATTTGTGGAACAGGCTCTTGGAACGGTCGGCCCTTGAAAAGGTTTTGTGGATTCCACCAATGCAGAGAGTTGTATGCCCGACCGCTCACCAACACTAGGTCTTTTAATTGCCCGAGAGCCTGATTCCATTGACGTGCCAAGCACTCCTGAAGCGGGCTCATATGTAGTCTCGCGTGTGGGACTATGAAAATGCAGGAGGCCATCATGCCCATCAACTGCATGAACACTCGCGCAGGAAGGGAGTGTTGAGGTTTGAACTTTGAAATCAGCATTTGCATGCTGTTGATCCTCACAAAATTTGGCTGAGCTGTGGCTGCCAGAGTGTCTATGGTCGCACCCAGGTACTGTTGTGCGGGTTGGAGATGTGATTTTGGGTAATTTAGTGAGAATCCCATACTGTGAAGAAGGTGAATGGTGAGGGACATGTGGCTGGCACATTGCTGGGCTGACTTTGCCTGAACAAGCCAGTCGTCCAGGTAAGGGTAGACGTGAATGTGTTGTCTCCGTAGATGTGCAGCCACTGTAGCTAGGCACTTGGTGAAAACTTTGGGTGCTGTTGTCACACCGAAGGGGAGGACTTTGAATTGGTAGTGCTGCCCCTGAATAGTGAACCTGAGATATATCCTGTGTGACGGGTGTATGGGTATGTGGAAGTACGCATCTTTGAGGTCTAGTGTGGCTAGGAAGTCTCCCTGGCTGAGCAGCGGGAGAACCTGCTGTAGGGTGAGCATATGGAAATGCTCTGAGAGAATGTAGTGGTTGAGGGGTCTCAGGTCTAGTATAGGTGTGAGCGACCCGTCCTTTTTTGGGATTAGGAAGTACAGAGAGTACACCCCTGTCCCCTGCTGGTTGAAGGGCACGACCTCTATTGCACCTTTTTGCAGCATACTTAGCACTTCCTGCTGCAATAATGCTAAGTGCTCTGAGGACATAGGACGGTGCTTTGGCGGTATTGTGGGTGGAGTGGAGGTTAATTTGAGACAGTAACCGTGCTGGATAATATCCCTGACCCACCTGTCCGTGGTGATGGTATTCCACGTGGACAGGAACCGCTGGAGTCTCCCCCCAACAGGTGTTATGTGGTCGGGGGGGAAGGTAGAGGGCGTCACTGTTTGTTCTTGGGTGAGGACCTGGTGTTGCCGTAACCGCGTCCTCTGCCCTTGGTGCTGGAGCCACGATATCCACCTCTGTTGTTTTTATCGTAGGTACTCTGTGTGCCCCCTTTATTGTATGTCTGCTGTGACCCCTGTCCTCTAGCTGCTCCCCTATTCCCGGGGCGACGAAAGGAGCCACTACGAAATGTCTGCGTTTGCAGAGCCCCCATTGACTTTGCAATGTCAGTGTCCTTTTTTATCTTTTCTAAGGTGGTGTCAACTTCTGGTCCGAATAAGTAGTCGGGGTTGACAGGCTGATTTAGGATGTGGTTTTGAATCTCAGGTTTGAATCCGGAGATTCTTAACCAAGCGTGTCGGCGTAACATGACGCTGGTGTTTATCGCCCTCGCAGCTGTGTCGGCAGCATCTAGTGCGCACTTAATGGATGCGTTTGTAAGAAGTTGTCCCTCTCTGATGAGGAGCTCCGCTGCCTCTTTGTACTCGTCTGGCAGATGTTGGAGTAGTGACTCTAGCGTGTCGTAGTGTGAACGATCGTAGCGAGCCAGGAGGGCCTGTGTATTGGCAATGCTCCAGATGTTTGCTGCTTGAGCTGCAATCCTCTTGCCTGAGGTCTCCACCACCTCGGACTCTTTGTCTGGGGGAGGAGCATCACCAGTTGTTTGCGAGTGCGCCTGTTTGCGAGCGTTAGCAACCACCATGGAGTCCAGAGGTAACTGACCTCTAATGTACATAGGGTCCCCGGGCGCAGGTTTGTATTTTTTTTCAATCTTGGGGTTCAGCACCCGTGCCCTGGTTGTTTCCTTGAAAATCTCCTTTGCTGGCTTGAGAACACCTTTTAACATGGGCAGAGTCTTGACAGTCCTCTCAGAGGAGGCGAAAGTGTCCACCAAGAAGTCGTCCTCAACTGTGTCAGAGTGGAGTTGCACTCCATGATTGGCTGCAGCACGTTCTATGAGGGCATTGAAGGCAGCAGTGTCCTCTGTGGGAGATGTTTTTGCGCCGTAAAGCTGCGTGTCCTGGGTATCTGTTGTGGCACCCGGGTCTGCAGGGTCATCCCAAGCTTGATCTGGGTCCTGCTGCTCCTCAGGATCTATATCCCTAGGGTAGGTGGCATCATCACCCATGTAATCCTCCATTGCGTCCGTGTCGGAGGGCCTCGGAGAAAAGGACTGGGGATCCGTATAGGAGGTATGCAGGCGTTTGTATAGAACCGGTTCCGATTCTGCTGGCAGTTTCTGCTTTAGAGGGATTCTGTAAGAGTCCAAGGCTCTGGTGTGACCTTCAGTTTTCGGAGCATGAGTCTGCCGGTGTCGGCGTCGATGAATTGGGACGGTGAAGGCTCAGTAGGAGAGTGTCCAATAGATGGGGACCTTGTCTGGCGGACACGTGTTCGGATCTCGAACATCTTTGGCGCCGTGGACGGCGGCAAACCAAAAGTGATGTTGGTTGGTGCCGAAGGTGCCTTTGGAGCCTTTTTCGGGTCGGAGACCGACGTGGACTGGAGGGCTGCCTGTTCTCTGATGCGTTGCAATGACGCCGCAATTTGTCGCACCGAGACCGCCGAAGGTACTTTGGTGCCGAGTGGTTCTGCAGAGGTAGGCGTGGACTGCTTCGGAGCCACAGGGTCATCGATTCGAGGAGAGGTAGTAGCGGTCGACGGAGTCGATGACTTGACCCTAGTCGCTGCCTTCGAAGTGGACTCCGATGGAGCGGCCATTTTAACTTTGGTCGTCGCGGCCGATTGCTTCGGTGCCGGCGGCCGAGGCGCTTTTGAGGTAACGATGGCCTTCTTTTTCGGGTCGGTACCGACATCCGCTGCAGCGAGTTCGGCGCCGAAATCCCTTTTAGTGCGTTCGGAGCCGATGGTCTGGGCTGGCGTCGAAGGAGTGGAGGTCTTCGAGGGCTTCGAGCCGACCACTGCTAGTTTCACTTTCGGTTTCTGTGGAACCGGTGCGACGATTGGTTTCGGTTTCGTTGAAGGGAAACAAGTCTTTTTCGGTAGTAATGGCTCTTGCTGGATGTTCGGGGCCGAAGAACTGCGGGATTGATCTCGGGTAAGGCCCGGAGGCGATCCCTCGACCGGAGCCGTAGAATGACGCACTTTGATAGCCTCCGTTTCGACGGGTAGGCCCTGCTCTTCACCAGAGCTATCTTCTTCGGCCCCAAAGGCCTCATCGTAGTCTCCTACCTCATCGTCGGCTTCTTCCCTGTGAAAAAGCGCTTCATCGGCGTCTTCCGATCGGGAATCGTGTTCGGAAGCGGGGCTGTAGTTCATGTCTTCCACGCTTTCAACATCCTCGTCCTCGGTGCTGAAGATGTTGGCCGGGGCCGGTGCCGATTGCTGCGCTTCTAATCTCGCTGCCCGTCGATTCCGGAGAGTCTTCTTGGATCGGAATCGGGCACAGGCCATACATTTCGATTCGTCGTGATCCGGCGAGAGGCATTTGTTGCACACCGGGTGGACGTCGATATATGGATATTTGGCGTGGCAAACAGGACACCGTTTGAATGGGGTCCTCGATTCCATCGTCGATGTAAGGTCGATGGTCGGATTAAACGGATCCGAAAAACTTGAAGAAGTTTGCTAAACTAAGCAAGAAAGCTGGCGATACCGAGCGGGAACAGTACCGACGAAAACTAAAGGCCTTTTGGCCTTAAACTACATTTTCCTAACTTGAGCTAAGATAAGCACATCCGAACCCAATGGCGGAAAAAAACAATCTGAGGATGGAGAGGATGCCCATGCGCACTGTGGTCCAGGGGAGGAGTCACCTATATCAGGATACTTCGAAGACTCTTCCAGGACAACAACGTGCAAACATCCGGACCAAACACTAGGCGGCGATCTATGCACAGATATGTATTCAGCAGCCCACATGCCTCGAACATATCTGGTAGAGACATAGTCTAGCCGCAGATTCCTTAACTTACAATATCCCCCCCAGGCATCAGACTGGATCCGGAAAATCTTTTATCCCCACCAATACCTCTGCACGCCAGGTGCCCAGCTCCTTCCTGACGTCTTCCACGGAAGTGAAGACAATGGAGCCACATAAGCCCCTCGCGGCATGCTGACGTCAGTTTTCTACAGGAAACTTTTCCGCGCCACAACGCGGAGCCGTGCAAAAAACTGCGATAGCACAGGAACAGTATGTGTTAAAAATGAATAAAATCATTGAAAAAGCACCCAGTACCCGGAGAGGCTGAAGGGAGCCCACAGAGTACTTGCTGCAAGCAAGGGCCCAACAAATTGCCAAGCTGTGCCCTCCCTCGAGGGGGCAATGGCAGCGGCACAAAAGATATGACAAGCGAGCCTTTCACCACAGAAGGGAAATTAAAAGAACCACAATATTGAAGCAACATGTTGCAAGACAAGGGACTATAAGTGAACGACCACTAGAAAGTTCACCACATACACACTCCAGAGATTGAAGAACTGTAGCACCAAGAGAACCCAACCCAACCGACTGCCAGAGAAGGAGGAGGCATAGGTGTGGGCGGTGGGAGGGAATTAAAAACAGAATAACTGGAGGAGGAGCCTAGCGCGCAACCAAGATGGACGTGTAGGCACAGGGCTCCCGGGACCCTCGCGGCCTCCCACGTCTATCCTGGCTATAATCCGGTTATTCTGAAGGAATATTCCTGGTGAACCGAAGCGGAGGTGATTCCCGTTTTCGGAACTTAAAATCGACTCTGGGAACTCGACTTATCCTGTACTCCAGAAAGAGGCCTGCTCCGTGGCGCCACCCCGGACTCAGGCTGGCACTGTCCCCGAGCTCCAATCGAACAACAACGGCTCTAGGGTCTTGGGCGGGCCCGTCCCCCCCTGGTTTCACTTTCGTTTTTGACTTTCCTCTAGGAGTCTGGTGGCGGGCGCTCGCAGTCGCTCTGCGTTGGGACCGATCTGTGGCGGTCGAGTGGCATTGCCAAAGGGGGCTGTCCATCAGTCAGGTGGACTCCCCAGGGTGATTGCTGTGCCTAACAGGTATACTGGATCTGCTCTCCCTGCTGAGTGATGACGACCCGGCTGGACGGTGACAAGCACAAGTCTAGAGCTCCCCGGAGGGGTAGCTACATGCAAGCTAACAACATGGACCGCTATGCCCAGCAGAAGGGATCTCCTGGATCGAGTGGGCTTTCAGATGCAGCCAAGGAGGGCCCGTCACCCTCGACGGAATTGTCACTACAAGATGTCATGGGTGCCATCGACGCCATGAAGACCTCGGTCGGCCAGCAATTCGACTCGCTAGCCCACAAGCTGGACACCGTGTTGATCCATATCAACTTACTTAAGGCGGATCTGTCAAAAACTAGTGAGACGGTCAAATCGCTCGATCTCACGTCATCAGGCCTCAAGACGGATGTCTCTGAACTGCAGACGGAGATCCGTAGTTTGCGGGCCCTCAGCGACCTCTCTGCTAAGAGACTGGAGGATTTTGAAAGTAGGGCCCGGCGGAACAACGTACGCATCATCGGTGTGCCGGAGAGGTCGGAGGATGGGCCGGTCGATCTCTTTGTGGAAGATCTGATCCTGACCAAACTAGCACTGAAAGGCCTCAGCAAATTCTTCACGGTGGAGCGGGCACACAGAGTTCCGGGGGGCCGGCCGAGGCCTGGGGCCCCGCCGCGACCTATCATTGCCAGGATATTCAACTTCAGGGACCGTGACGCAATCCTGCAGGCCTCCCGTGTGCTTGGCCCGACGAAATGTGACAATGCGGATATCAGTTTCTATCCTGACTTTACACAATCGGTGCAAAAACAGCGGATGGGCTTTATGACTGTCAAGCGGCGGCTGAGGGACATGGGCTTGAAGTACTCTATGCTTTTCCCGGCCAAGCTACGTATTGAACTGGAAGAACGGACTCATTTTTTCGACCGGCCCGAGGCGGCTGAGGACTGGCTTGACACTTTGCACCGTCGGCACGGCGGGGAGGAACGAGCTGCGGATGAGGGTGGTGGATCAGCGGACCAAGGGTGAACGAATGACTTGTGGTTCCTTGACAAATTTGTGTTCACCCCCGACTCGGGTTTGATGTACTGGTTTTTCTTTTCTAGGACTGCATTACCCTTCCTTCATCATTGGGAGTCCGCGGGGTATCTGCTGAGGTTCTTCCTCCTTGGGGGGGTTTTTTCTTTCTTTCCGTAGAGTAGGTTTATGGTGGGGCGACAGGCACACTGCGAGTTGGGGTGGCTTAATGGTCTTGTGCAGGGGTGCAGGGTGGGGGGGGGGGTGTAGTGGGAGTTGGGGGGGTGGTGGTAGGGGTGTTGTTTTTGTGTGGTGTTCGTTTTATACCAGGCAATCAATGTGCTGTTTTTAGCTCTCAACGTGGGTGGGGTGTCCGTTGCTGTGGACATGGGGGGTAGGGGATTGCGCATTTTAACATGGAATGTCAATGGTTTGGGGGACCAATTGAAGCGAGGGGTGGTGCTACAGTATCTGAAACGTCTCTTTCCTGATGTGGTTCTGTTGCAGGAGACGCATTTGGTGGGACACTCATGTCATGCTATGAATAGAAAGGGCTACCGTTTGGTGGCCCACTCTGGTTTTACTACCGGCTCCAGAGGGGTAGGCATTTTGGTTCGATCCTCTCTCCCGCTGGAAATTGATGAGGTGATACATGTCGACCTGGGGCGCTACGTTGTGTTGGTGGGCCGATGGGAAGGACGGACTTTGTGTTTGGTTTCAGTTTATGTCCCCCCGGGGTTGCAAACCACTACCTTTGCGGACTTGGGAGGGTTGCTGCTTGGGCTCCCGGAGGGCCTCTTGCTGGTGGGTGGTGACTTCAATTCTGTGGTGTCGGGTAGAGAGGATCGGCACCCTCCCAGAGACCTCCGCGGGGGGCACGCTTGGCTGGGTGGCTTTATCGACACTATGGGGCTTGTGGACTGTTGGAGATCAATGCCTCCGGGGCTCGCCCAATTTACATTTCACTCTGGCGTCCACGGCTCCTTATCTAGATTGGACTATGTGCTGATGCCGGCCGCCCAGGCCCAAATGATAGGGGAGGTCAAACATTTAGCCCGTGGCATCTTTGATCATTGCCCGGTCCTGCTCCACTTAGATGTGGCCATGGGGGCAGAGGGGAGGGTGGCCCCGATTAATCCCTGGTATTTGCATGACCCCACAACTCGTGCCCTTTTGGTTAAGTCTCTGGACCGTTACTTTGAGGAAAATCAGGGTTCAGTCTCATCGGCCGTAACGCTGTGGGAGGCTTTCAAGGTGGTCATCCGTGGGCAGGCCCTATCCTTGATCTCCCATGCTAAGAGGCGTAAAACTGAGGAGGTGGTACGCCTGGAGTCGGACATAACTGACTTGGAAGAAGATCTCGGGCGGGGGGTCACACGGGACAAACTCCATGCCCTTTGCCTGAAACAAACGGATTACAGGGCGTTGGTTACGGATGCTGCCAAGCTCGCTAGTAGGGAGCAACAGGGGCGCTTGTATGATGTTGGTGACAAGGCTGGAAGGTTGATTGCATGGCTGGAGAGGAGAGAGCGAGCGAGTCGTGTGGTCCCGGAGATTGTGCGTGCTGATGGTGTGAGTGTTACGGATCCGGGGGAGATTGTGAGCTGCTTTGCGGACCATTTGCGGGACGTCTACTCTCCGGTCTCGGAGAGGCCAGAAGACGACTCTCGTCAATTGCTGCGAGATATTGCATTGCCGTGCCTTTCGGTCGATGATAAAGAACTGCTGGACACGGCGCTTACAAACGATGAGATAGCATCGGCGATTCGCTCGGTCCGTTCAGGAAAGGCTCTCGGCCCTAACGGCCTTCCGATCGAGCTCTACAAGCTTCGTCCAGATAGGTTGGCACCTCATCTCCGCGAGATGTTTATTGCATCCCGATAGGCCGGCGCCCTGCCGCGTGATCAACGTCTAGCGACCATTGTGGTGCTCCATAAAGAGGGCAAGCCGCGTGATCGGCGTGAGTCTTATAGGCCCATCTCACTCCTAAACGCTGAACCTAAGATTCTCGCTAAAGTGCTCGCTAATCGTCTGATTAAAGTCATCGGTGACCTGGTACATCCGGACCAGTCTGGTTTTATTCTGCACCGCAACAACGCGCTGAACCTGCGGCGCCTCCATGGAGTCCTTGCGAGAGTTGACTCTATTCGGGAGCCTGCCATTTTGGCGTCCCTAGACGCCACGATGGCGTTTGACACGCTGGAATGGCCGTATCTCTGGGCGGCGCTGGCTAGGTTTGGTTTTGGACCTGGATTCATTGGATGGGTGAAGTTGTTATACGTGGAACCACTGGTGCAGGTGGTGGTGAATGGTAGAGTTTCTGCCCCCTTTTTGCTTGGCAGGGGCACGCGGCAGGGTTGCCCCCTGTCCCCGCTTCTTTTTGCTCTTGCGTTGGAGCTCCTGGCGGCGTGGCTCCGGTGGGAACACTCCATGACGGGTATTCGGTGGACACCGACGTTTGAGGATCGCGTGTCACTCTACGCAGATGATATTTTGCTCTATCTCACCTCCCCGCGGAAATCGTCGATAGTGTTATTTGATGTATTAAACTCCTTCGGTCGCAATTCAGGGCTTGTCATTAATTGGGTGAAATCCTGTGTTTATGTGCTGGTTGGCGACCCCCTCCGCGTGGCTGTCCAATTCAGATTTCACATTCTGGATTCAAATATTTAGGTATCCACGTATCCCTCGATCCGGCGGTCCGTTATGCTCTGAATCTGCTGCCCCCGCTCCAGCGGCTGAGGGCCGATGTAGCTCGTTGGCGTAAGCTCCCGCTATCGCCGCTTGGCCGGGCAGCCTTATTCAAAATGAGGTCTCTTCCACGCTTTCTGTATGCATTGCAGAATACGTTGGACGTGGTGCCCGCCCGATATTTTAGTGAGGTAGAGAGCTTACAGAGGCAGCTAGTTTGGGATGGGAGACCGCGCATTGCTCTCGCTAAATTGACCCTACCGTGTTATGACGGTGGCATAGCTCTCCCTGATATTAGACGATATTATTGGGCATCCCAGTTGGTGGCGGTGAATCATGGGACATACGGCCCGGCGGTGAACCCCGCGTACGAGATGGATAAGCTACTGTTGCCGGGCAGAGATTTCAATAGGGCGCTTTACTCCACGAAGGGAAGTACTAAATTGACCGGTCCTACGAAAAATGCGGTGCGCGCCTGGCACTGCGCCACCGCTGCTACGGGATGGACGGGCCGTCTGTCTCGTGCGACTCCACTGTATGCGTCGGATGCGTTGGGAGGTCTATGGCGTTCGAAAGGCTTTGAGAAGTGGGATTTGATCGGAATTAGTCGTGTGGGGGATCTTTGGACGAAGGGCGCTTTTAAATCGTTTGAAGCTCTTCAGACGGAATATAAGCTGAGCGATCGGGAGTTCTTACGTTATGCGCAGATGCGCCATGCGCTACTTTCCGCTTTCCCGAATCCTGCAGAGATCCCCGAAGCCTCCCCGTTGGAAGATCGTCTGCTTGATGGTTACCTGCCAGATAGTACTATTTCTCTGATCTACAAAAAACTGATTAATACTCGAGCGGACCTTCTCACACATTTGCGAGAGGTCTGGGTCGCTGATGGCCTAGAGTTGGATGACGAGGACTGGGTCGCGGCCGTAGCCTCACCGAGGGAGGTTGCTATACCGGCTCGCCTTCGATTTGTGCAGTTGAAGATACTACATAGGGTCTATGTCACCGGTCCCCGCTTGCTTCGCATGGGTTACGCAAGTGATGGTCTATGTCGGCGCGGTTGTGGCTTGCTTGGTACTTTTCTTCATATTCTGTGGGAGTGCCCGATGGGGATACGTTTCTGGACTGGTGTAAATGCAGTGATGGAGGAGGTTACGGGTGTGGCACTGCTCCCTGAGGCTCGGCGATGTGTGTTGAATGTGTGGGAGCCGACTGACTGGGATGTGGCACAAGAACGTTGGGTGACTTTGGGCAACATGATCGCTAAAAGGGACATTGCGCAGCTTTGGGGGTCCGGTCGGCCCCCCACAGTTACGAAATGGAAAGAAAACATGGATTGGTGCATGTTCCGAGAGAAGACGGTTTACGTGGCCAGGGGCAAACCTAGGGCATGGAGTAAGATGTGGGGTCCCTGGAATTCATATCGGGGGGATATCTGCGCCCCCCCCTTGGTGGTTGCACCAGACGTAACGATGTCCCCTTGACATTGATGTTCCTGGTCGCTTTGCGGGAGTGATGATCGACACTCTCCCTGCCCCCCCTGCCCTTTTTCACGCCAATAAATGTGTAATTGGCTGCGTTGTCGCTGTTGTTCCCCGCCCATGAGAGAGCAAGTCCCTGTTAATGGAGTTCTTTTGCCTGGTATAAGTTTCCTTTTGTTGTTTTTATTTATGAAAAAGTTAATAAGAAACCTTTCTGTAGTAGTATGTTTAGTTGTGGGCGGCTGCAGCCGTTATGCGTGCGGCTCGCTCCGGTTCATCTGACTGCTGTGTTATTGTCTTCCTCCCTTTTCTTTACATTAGCGGCCGGCCCAGGCGGTTGTAGTCCCATGACTGTGAATATTCGATGTTTCAATAAAGGTATTTTTTTTTTTTTTAAACTGAATAACTCATGCATGAGCAGCACAGGAGGAAAACATGAGAAGTAGTAAAAAGTAGAGACCTGAACCAACTGAAAACATGGTCGGAGTGGAGAGCCAAAGGGCTAAAAGCTGCCAAAGGAAGGTGCGAGAACACGCCACCAACCAAACACTAGGACGGAGGGGAGTCTAAAGGGCCCCACATAGAACAACACACCCTACCCCACAGTGAGGTACGAGAGCACACCTCCGGAAGACCAAAGCCACCAGAAAGAGGGAGGCTAGGTGGAAAGACACCATAGGAAACAGTCTTCGCAGAGTGGGGAGGATGGACGGGCGTTAAGGAATCTGCGGCTAGACTGTCTACCAGATATATCGTTACCGAAGGTAACTAACTTTTCCATCTGATAGAGACATCTAGCCGCAGATTCCTTAACTTAGAATAGATACCAAAGCCATTCCCCATAGGAGGAGGGTCTGCGAAACAACCACCAAGTTCCAGGAGAACACATTTGTCAAGAGGCTGACGAAAAAACGGTGGAAACCGCAATACCAGGACAACGGCTGTGAGAAGTTGGCCTGATATATGATGTCACTAATTCTAGTGTACACCTTGCATCAGTCCAAACAACCCTTACGGTGATTGGTTGTAAAGTCAACCTTATAGACCAGCTATCCTAGTGGTAGCATGGACAAGAGCAGTCTTAGGCTAAACTCTGTATGGCATGTGAAGCCAGCTGTTACACCATATGTAATCCCTTGAATACCAAATGAAAGGACACCACAACAGATATATATAAAAATAGAATGTATTTATTCTAGTCAAACCCTCAGCACTCTTTATGAGATTCGAGGTAAGTAAAACACAGTCTTATTTAAGCATACATTAAGTCACACAGGTAAGTAATACAGTTAGGCCCTAGGGGCCACGCAAACCATATACTAAGTAAGTGTAACGTCCTGGCTTTCTCGGGGTTGGGACAAACAGACAACGGACCAGAGAAAGGGAGGTTAAGGAGGATTTAATAAACAGATAAACTACAGACAACAAAGAATACCGGTACTGGAATCACCAGTTAAAGTACGATACCCATTCACAGCTCTTCTAACCGTCCTCCGCATGCACACCGGTCCCGGTATGCTCCAACGGAGGGCACAGTGCTAAGCAGTGGCCGACAATGCCACTCGACCGCTGTGAAGAGTAGTTCCAAGGTTGTGGAATATACGGGGGGCACGTGGGAGTCACCCGGCCGGGCTCTCTACCACCTGGGAACAGCCGCTCTACCAGTTTCCCCCAGAGTACTGCCACAACACAAAGACGCTGGGAACACCTCCTAGTGTGCGTCTCTTGTATCCGGGTTTAAGTGATGATACCCAAGGTGGTGCAGAGAATGGATGGGAGCAGCCGCTCTACCTATCCCAGTTCTCCTACGAGTGTCGATGGCTAAGACGCGGAAACACCTCCTGGATAGCGTCTTGGCTCTAAGCGTGTGTTCACCCAAGTAATGAGGGTTGGGAGCTTCGGCTCGCACCAACCTCGATTTCTCCAAATTGTCAGGCCGTTGGGAGCTTCGGCTCTACCAACGGTACTTGTGCCCAATGACGTTGAATACGGCTCTCAGAACGGGACAGGACACGGGCAGGAAGCACACGCCAGCACCTCTCCTCCGCTCCTTAGAATGTTCCTTCCGCCGCTCCACTCTCCAACGGGTCCGTGTACCTCAACCAGGTACTCCGGCAAAGATCAGAATATCCGACGCCGAGTCCCAGTGATCTTCTCCTTAAGTAGTACTCTCGGCGTTGTATAACATGAAAACTAGGCGTTACCCTTGGTGTTATGTAACCAGAACTCTTGAGTTGCATAACATGCAAACTAGGCGTTACCCTTGGTGTTATGCAACCAGAACTCTTGAGTTGCATAACATGAAAACTAGGCGTTACCCTTGGTGTTATGTAACCAGAACTCTTGAGTTCCATGAGGCAATTGTTGCCGGAGGGCATTCTGGGAGTTGTAGTCCGCTCTCCTCCAAGCGCACCAGGTTCACGGAAGTGGCATCGTGGGAGGGAATCCATGTGCGGGAGGGGATTCCTGACAGTAAGTGGCATAAGGACCACTGTCACAAACACAGGATAGGCCTAGGGAATCGCTGGGGCTACACTATACTACCAAAGGTTAGGAAGTGGGAGGCCCACGGGATTCAGGTGCAGAGTGGAAACACTCGTGCGTAAAAGTCGATAGAAATAGTAGTTATTAGAAATTAACAGTTTTAGGACACTTCTGGAATAGCTAGGAGTTCGAGACTTGGAAACTAGACCCTAGGATAGTCAATACCCTTGTGAGCACCGGAGTACTCAAGTTACCTAGCCCACGGGCTGCGGGTGCATAGGTGTGAACTTGCGTCGGGTTTCGTCGTTGACTCCGATGGATGCCTGAAGGAAAGTTGCTGACAGGCAGTCAGTGAAGAGTGTCCGGTGGATCCCAAGGATGGAATCAAGAAGGAAGGATACCTGCAAGCAGAAGGGACAGAGTCTAGGTCACCAGCCAGGAGCCGGGAAGGAACCAGGCGATGTCGTGCAGATGCAGGTGAAGGGGTGAAGCTTGTCGCAGCAGCCACGGGTACCAGGAGACGTCGAGGGCGACCAGGACGCGAGCTGTCCCACGAAGGCTCTTGCTGTCGGCGGCGTCTATGTCGAGTTAGAACCAAACAAGCCTTGGCAAGCGGAACCCACGCAGAATGGAGGACTTGCTTCTGGTGCAGACCAGGAAGGTCTGAGGTGCTTCTCTTTCACAGAGGAGCGAGTGCCAGTCTGGAGGAGCCGGACCAGCAAGATGAAATCAAAGGTTCGTCATCGCAGAGGTCACTAGCCAACGGGCCAGCAACCGGACAACATGTCGAGCAACTCAGGTGCAGAAGGGCCCCACGCAGAACACGTGAAGTGTGGGGAGCTGATCTTCTTTGCAGATGGTGCTCGGGATGGGGGCTTCTCAATTCCCCAAGCACAGCCTCGAGGAAGCCCCAGAAGTCGCGCTAGTCAGTTACTAGCCACTTTTCCCAAGTCGCCGGTCCCACGTCCCTCGTCGCCTCCACGGGTCTCAGCTTCGCTGCAGATGTGGATCTGGGTCAGAGGTGTCTGGAAGTCTCGGCGCTGGTCAGTCTCTGCTGTCGTCCCTCGTAGGATCAGTCGCAAAGCAAGCAGCGGTCGCTGGATGGTGCCTGTTGCCCAGGGTGGTCACTCCTTGGCCACAAGGGAGATTTCTTCAGTCTTCTTCCTGAGGTCGAATGTCGAAGGTCCACAGTTTCTGTTCAAGTTGCAGATTCAGGATAATCTAATTTTGCAGGGCTCAGCTACCTACTGATATACTGGGCTAGTGGGCTGGGCTACCTGCAAGGTCCCTCCTATGGGTGGGACCAGGAAGGGGAGTGGCTACACCCCCTTTCCTTTGTCCAGTTTCGCGCCAGAGCTGGGGCTGGAGTGCCCCAGCACCGGTTTGAACTGGACTATGCATGGAGCACCTTGTGTGCCCCAGGCAGGTCTCATTCCTTTCAGCCCTCCCTGCTCCAATACACTAAAGTCTGTCTGGGGAGGTGCTAGCACCTCCCCAAGCAGGAAACCTATTGTCCAGGCCTCCCTGGCTGGGAGGGCTCCCAGCTGCAGGAGGTCAGACTCGTGTCTGTGGCAGCAGCATCCATTTTGTGATGCTGAGGCTTTGGTCAGAGTTACACAGCAAAGTAGGATTTTAACATGTCTCTCCCTCTAGAAGGGAGGAATAATATCCTCATCACCAGAAATGGTATGGGGGTATTATTCCAAAGTGTTAGACACCTTACACAACATGTTTTGATAAAGCCAAACCATAGTTACCATAACAGTTTAAGGTTATAAGGTACTTTAAGAGTATATGGTAGGCTATATCATAGAACAGCTATAAGGACATGGTTCCGAAAGCTGCAGACAGGCTCAGCTCATGCTAGAGCACCATCTCACATGTTACCAAGCACTCTGCCTCCAGGATTGTTAAGGCCTGCCATAGGAGTGGCTGATAGGTACACATGTGTCTATATATAAGGTAGGTATAGGAATACTACACCTAAGCAAGGGGTGATACACGACCTTGCCCCAGCTGAGTGATCAGCCAGTTGTGTCGGATTGGAAGGCCAGGCCAGGGGTGGCATAATACATGCTGCAGCCCCTGGGAGGCCTAGGGTACACCTATGCCCTGGGTACCTAGGGTACACTGTACAGGGTCCAATAAGGTGACCCTTACCAATTGGGTATTTACCTAGGGTACATGGAGTCCATTTTAAAGAGAGAGCAGACAGCCTGAGATCCTGAATGGCAGAATCTCAGGCCAACTAAGTCGAAAAACCAGCTAGACACTAGGCAAAAAATTTGGGGGTAACCATAGTCAGATATCCACCTTCCTACACAGGCATCAGACCCACGACCCACCTTAAGGAGCATAAACAAGGGATGGTAAAGAAACCAAATCCGACGAGGGACAGTGTGAGACCTCTCTTGCCCAGACACAGACGAAAGGAAAACAGAACTAGAAAGTTCCGTGCCAACGTAAGAAACAATGCAGCGAGACCCTCAACGAAGGATCCAGGCATCAGTCCCCATAACCCAAGAGGAACGAAGTACCAAGGGTCAAAACAACATGACAACGGTAGAGCATACCGCCTAAACACACACCACAGTGGAAGCCACAAGAAACAGGGGACAGTCGGAAGACTGTCTGCCCAAGAACCGGAGCCGCAGCATGAGGCCCGTGGGTGGAAGAAAAAACACCCTAATGTGTATTGCCTAGGACATGTGACAACAGTGGCAGGGCCGAGCCCAGAGCCTAGTGCCAACAGAGACAGAGGAGCCACCATTTGAGCAAAAGCTCAGGTGGTAGGCACGCAGCCAAACAAATGAAAAGGCACCACTGTGAGTGGATAACCTGCAAGGCTATGAACACAAAGAGGACACTATCCCGAAGGAAAGAGTAAGCAAGAATGTCTGACACTAATGGGGAGGAGCCAAGATGGCGACCGGAGCAGACGCTTGAGCGCCCGGCTCCGTCGGCCCTTGGCCTCGGACTATCATCCTGATTCCTATCCTCGCCGATTTTCGAGGTGTAACGTGTGCGACGACGCGCTGACCGCTCCGCCGCTTTCCCGGAGTCTGAGCCCGCCCGGATGCCGGAGTTCTTGGTGCCTTTGTTCTCTGCACTGGACCCCTGCTCTATTGTGGCCTTGGCCGGCCCCCTGGAAGCTCCGCAGTCACTGGACCCGCCGGCGCAAACCTGAGCCCCGCGGCCCCGACCCCGCCTCACACCACGGACTGTCGCCAGATGAGCCGGGGGAGAGACGCCCGGACACCTCCTGCACCTTGCACCTGACGGGCTGGAGCTATAGGGTAAGCCCCGGTGTGGCGGGTCTCCTGCCCCGCTCTGTGGACCGCGCTGTGGAAGGCTGCAGACCCCCTTCTTCTATTGCCTAGTCGGCTGCAAAGAGAGTCCGAGGGAGGGGAAGCGACTGTTGGCTTTCACCTGTTGCGGTGCAGACCTGAGGGGAATTGCCTCCTTGTTACGACCCCCCCCTGGCCTCTGTACCGTTCAGCGGTAAAACATGGCGTTGATTGCCTGCTCGCTGCTGGGGAGTGATGCTCCGGTCTCGCCCGCTGCCCGCTTCGCCCTCCCTCTACCAGACTCCAGCTCCACAGTGCCGTCCCGGATTGCTGCCGATGTGGGGGCGCAGCCTCCGCTGACATGCGGCTCCGTTCTGGCTGCCCTGCGGGACTTTCGTCTGCAATTGTGTGTTGGCTTGCAAACGCTGAGTGAGCGGTTCGACTCCATACTGTCGGCTGCGGGTCGTGAGCGCCCCGTTTGTTATCAACAAGACGTGGGTCTGCCAGTGCTTCTGTCCTCTTGTGGGGACGCAACGACTGTGTATAACCGTGCTACACTGGTGTCTGCATCTGGCTTTCCCGGCACCCAGGATCAATCGATCTCCTGCTCAATTGCGGACACTTTGTTTCCCCGTTCATTGCTGCCTGCTTTGTTGTTGCCTGCCTCACCGCGTCCGCAAGAGTATCCAGCTGAGCGACACCCGACGTCCTCGAGGAACCGTTCACGGTGGCCTACGGCTTCTTTTATGTGGAACTCCTGTACTTTACAGGCCAGGTCTGGATTTTATATGGTGCACAAGGGGACCTCAATAGATGATCGGCGGCCATTTTGTGACTCTACGTCTCCATCTTCTCCCAAGCGGCCATATTGTCTTTGTCTGCACGGGATGCGGGGCCTTCATGTGGGGGCTGGTCTAATCTTAAGCCCGCGATCGGGCCAGGGCTAGATTGATTTCTATCACCATGGTTTCACGGATGGGCTGGACTGGGACTGGAACTGTTTGCATATATTGTGCGCACTCGTCGCGATTTGTCTGCCTTCATTTAAATTGTTGTGACACGTTATCTTCACACGACCGCTTTTGGGTGTAGTGGGTTCTCAGTGTGTGGAGGCGTAGCTGGCCGGTGGTTTCGGGCGCTCTGAGGTTACGTGGGCTCCTCCCCGCTTTCTTCTTTGTTTTCTTATTTTCTTTACGCTATTCCTACTTTCTCTCTTGTCTATATTTCGGGTTCATTGGGCGACAGGCACTATGCTGGGGGGGGGGGCAGGCCGTAGCCTCCGCATTGGTGTAGGGCGGGGGGGTAATTTACTGTTTCTTTTTAGTTCTATGGGCCTTTTTCTTCTATGTCTCTGCGCTATACTTGTTTCGATTCGGGGTCCGGGTGTGGGGGGGATTGAGTGGGGGCGGCTTTGGAGGGGTGCGTATTTACTCATGTGACTATCCTGTTATATAACTGCATCGCCTCACTGTCTGAGATTTTCTATGGCCGTTTTAATGATGCTGCTGCTCTCCCGTGTGGTGAAGCCATCTTGCGGACTCGAATCTCCTTGGTTCTATCCTCTACTGACTTTTTCCTCGATAAAATTATTTTGAAAACCTTAAAATTAACCTTCACTTCTCCTTCCCCTGGTGTCAAGGATCTCTCCAGTGTATAACTCTTGAATCGTTGCTAATCTTGACCATTGATGCACAGGGGATGTAATGTTTGTCTCAGTGCTTAACCGTATTGTGGCCGGCCTGATGGTTGTAGGCCCGTATTTGTTCTTTTAATATGCACAAATAAAGGTTTTTAAAAAAAAAAAAAAAAAAAAAAAATAGAATGTCTGACACTAAGGCAAAAAAGACTTCGTATGCGAGCACCCTAGTGGCGTGTAGAATCCACGAGATACACACAAGAGACAGGAATGTCGACACGTACGTGGAATGCTTAAATCTAAAATAGGGGAGTAATGCAAGCGGCACCACGGCACCAGTGTGCTGCATAACAGTTAAGAATGCAGAAAGAATAACAGGTCCCCGAGGGGAAAGAATCCTGGTCTCCCGTGAGACAGCGGAAAAATATAGACCAAATGACTGCACTTAAAGGATAGAAGGAAGGCATAGACAGAAGCCTGGTGCCAAAAGCCTATACCGCCAAAGACAGACACCGTCTACCAAAATGGAGAACGTCGAGTAGAATACACTCACAGTAATGCCACCTAAAGAAGCACCTGTGCCACAATGGGAGTAAGAACTCACACCCAGAAAAAGATCAGGGATGGAGCACAGATCCAGGGCAGAAAAGCATAGACCAGAACAACTCCTTGAGAACTAGGAATATGCAGAGGACAGGAATGGACAAACCGGACCCCGTGTCCTGCAAGAAGCAAGGAACAGGAGACCGTGCCAGGGAAGACCTGCTCCCCTCCCAACCCCCCCCCCCTCCCCCCCCCCAGGGGTGCATGTCCACCGATAGACCGGCAAGATATGCACAGCGAGGTCGTAGGAACATGCTAGAGTGACAAAACCCCCTACAGAGGCAGGAATGTATTACGGACCAACCGTAGATAACCAATGGCAACCCTTGGCGAGAAATCAACCATATGGAACTCACCAGAGGAGATAGTAGGAAGAGGCAGCTTGCGCCAAGGTACCTGGGCAAACAAGAGTGGCAATATGAATACCAACAAATACCCCACATAGGGTAAGGCACAACCCTACAAAAGCAGGGTCCCCCTTGAGACAAGCTCGTAGGCAGAGGCCCAAAAGAAAGGTAAATACAGCTTAACCAACTGTACCAGAATAAGTAAACAACACGGCTGAGCAGCCACGCAACCTAGAACATCTGCGGCCCACAACAGGTAACAGAAAAGAGACACATATACAGGAGGCGCCTGACCGCCAAATCAGCATGGGCGTCAATATGAGTGACCCTATTAAATGGTATATCTTTAAGCCACTCCTGAACATGCTCTGGGAAAATGCTATCACGCAACCACGCATGGTGACGTATGGCAACCGACCTGGCCATAGTACGACCACAGTGTCCGTGGAGTGCAGGGCAAACCGAATTGAAAAGTGCGTCATATCATGGCCATCACGGATTAGGCGGGCCAGATCGGCACGAGAGATCCCCGGCAAGGAGGGGAGGAGCCGGTCAACAGCATCCCAAAGGGCAAATGTAGCCCGAGCAAATACACACAACGTGTTGAGGGACCGGAGTCCCGAGCTGGCGGATGCAAACACATCGTGGCCACATGACTCCAACCACCGAGACTCCAGAGTGGGAGGATGCAACGGAACAGGAGTCACAGAGAGAGCTGCCTGAAGCACAAGTCCTCCAGCTCCAGGATGGAGGGTCAAACAGGCGGGGTCAGTGGGAGCCAGCCGATGTGCCACAGCACAATCCACGGGGTCCCCCGAGGAGGATCGTGCCCACATTCCAAGAAGTATGTCAAACAATGACTTTGCAAAAGGTACGGGTCCATGTTCCCCGTGCTCTGGTGGAGAATATCCAGCAAAGTCTCCGAAGGACTAGAGACTGAGGACGGCTCCATCCTTAAAATATCTGCAGCCCCGCAAACAACCTTGACGAACGTCCCACTAGCCTCCATGGCCCCACGAGGCAGTGAAAGCAAGTCATCAGTAGGTGATGGACGCATGCTAAACAGGCCACTCAATAGAGGCTCAGCAGCAGGATGAGTAGGTCAATGCTGTCCTGGTCCTGGCTCTGGAGAGCAGTGACAAGACTCAGGGGGTGGTGAACCCACCAGGACCACATCCTCTACCACTAAAGCTGGAGATGGTACCAACGTCGAGGCGACGTCGAGCCGGCATTGGAGACCTCTGAAGAGGCCCCGACTGGCGGAGTGGAGCAAGCGTCGGCGACCTCTGAAAAGGCCTCGACCACCCTAGTCGAGCCAGTGATCTCCGAAAAGTTCTCGAGCCCTCGAGTGGAGCCAGCGTCGCATCCTCCGAAGAGGCCTAGACCGCCCTAGTCGAGCCGGCGATCTGCGAAAAGTTCTCGACCCCTCGAGTGGAGCTGGCGACCTCCGAAGAGGCCTCGACTCCTTGAGTCGAACCGGCGACGGTGACCTCCGAAAACGTCCCGACAGTCCGAGTCGAGCCGTCGACCTCCGAAAAGTCCTCGACTGCTCGGAGACGGACTGGCATAGACTCAACATTCCCCGAGGTGGAAACCCGCGGGAGAGTACGCCAAAGTGGTGTCGTGCACCGCAGGCACCTCCAGAGATGCCGCAGGGAGCCTCGGAAGGCTGTGCGACAACGCTATGGAAGGGCTCGACGTCATGGAATGACCCTCCGGGCCGTGTCCCTACATTGCGGCGACTCTGGTGTCAGAGTCTGTGCACTCGGTTGGAGCAGAGGGTAAACCTGCCAGTGGTGTTCCAACCCGAGTCCCTACCCCCCCCTATGGGGCCAGAGGCGCGCCAGGGAGGGGGGGGGGCTTGGGGGGCAAATGCTCACCTGTGGCAACTCTAGTGTCAGAGTCAGGGCACTCGGTTGGAGCCGAGGGTAAACCGGCCAGCGGTATCCCAAACTGAGTCCCTACCCCCCCTGTGGGGCCCGGAGGCGCGCCAGGGAGGGAGGGCAATGCTTACCTGAGGTAGGCGAATGATGGAGACTGTTCCGGAACCGGCCCCAACATGTGGACGACTCCGATGGAGAAGGAGACCTGCGTTGCAAGGGGTCTGTTCAGGACATCCGGACAGACAGCAGCGTCATACAGCGTTCCCGCAGTGATTGCGGTCGCAACTGGCGGCAAAGGTCGCACTCCACGGAATCATGGTGCCCTCCCAAGCACCATATACAGAGTTCCTGAGGGTCCATCGCCGGCATCTGTCGAGCAGGACCAGCACAGTTTGAAGCCCACAAAGGGCATCGAAACACTGTTCCTGGATGCGAAAGGGCGTCGAAAAGGCCTGCAATAAACAATAACAGGCCCGAGGTAATACATTCCTGGATCCGCGTTAGGACGCGGAAAAGAAGAAAACTGACGTCAGCATGCTGTGAGGGGCTTAAATGGCTCCATTGTTGTCACTTCTGTGGACGACGTCAGGACGGAGCCGGGCGCCACCTCCTCCCGGCGTGCAGAGGTATTGCTGGGGAAAAAAGATTTTCCGGATCCAGTCTGACGCCTGGGGGGATATTCTAAGTTAAGGAATCTGCGGCTAATAGGATCGCAGGACAAAAGACAGGGAGGAACTCCCCGAAGAATGGCCACGAGGAATCCTCCATAGGAGCGTACTAAGGCAAGGCAGTCGCCCAGCACCAGCATATACCCCACATAGGGTAAGCGTCAACCCCTGAAAAGGGGATCCTCTTGGGCAAAATACGCAGTCAGAGGACTGAACAGAAGAATAAACCTGCCATACGACTGAAATTTTAATAAATCAGAGAAGGCTGAACAGCCGTGGACAGCAATCGAAGAGTAAACCAGCCATACAGCTGACATCCAACAAATCAGAGAAGGCTGAACAGCTGAGCAAATGGGGAACCTACTATACACATTTGTGATAGAGGTGTAGGAAAATAAGGCACAGAACAGTGCAAAAGTAATGGCAACCCGGACAAGAGAGACTGCCGAATCCGCGTGGGGATCAAAAAGGTCCACACCATTAAACGGTAGATCTCTGAGGGCATCACAAACATTATGCGGGAAACGACTGTCGCGCAGGTGGCGGCACAAAGCCACAGATCGAGCAAGAGCTCGTCCCACAGAATGAGTGGCATCAAGGGAAGAACAGAGAGAAAATTGCACCATTCCCCTGCCATCAAGCAGAAGCGGAAGCAACTGTGACCGCGGCTTCTCTGGAATAGAAGGGTCTCTACCAGGTCCCAAAGGGTGGAGGATGAATGCGCGAACACGCACAGTATTCAAGGTGCGGAGACCCGCACTGGTAGAAGTGAAACGTTGGCGAGCACATGCGTCCAGCCACCTAGACTCCCTAGTGGGAGGTAATAATGGAAAGGCGGATGAAGACTAAGTTGAAGGCCGCCTGAACAACGAGTCCCTGAGCTGTAGGGTAAGTGGACAGGCAGAGTGGATCCCCCAGAGCAGGACGGTGCCTACGAGCAATAGCCCGATCAGCAGGGTCGCCAGAAGAGGGCCTCGCTCATGTGCCAAGCAAAATGTCAAATAGAGAGCTGCCAAATGGCAGCAAAGGCTGCACCTCAATAGGCTCCATATGGAGCAGATCCAGTAAGGGATCCGACATCAGGGGGGCCACAGGAGGCTGAAAACCAAGAATAGCAGCCGCCCTGTGAATGGCACGTGCGTAAGCAGCACCAGCTTCAGTTGCCATTCGGCTAGGCGATAATAAGCCATCGGTAGGAGACGGCTGAAGACTAAGCCGTCCACTAGACAACTAAAGTGGAGGAGCCAAGGCTGACCCAAAGGCCATGCAACACAAGGCACTTGCACCATGGGCCCCCGATCCGGGGAATCCAGAGAAGCGTCTTGACCAGGAGGCGTTGTTGTCAGCACTGGCGTCGATCGACACCGTGTGGAGGTCGCAGCGATGTCTGAGGAGCCGATCAACGCCGAGTTGGAGTAGTCTGGACATCGACAACCTCCAGAGGGGACTCTACCTGGACGCCGTCAGACATCGATCCCAGTGCAAAATATGCCAGTTTGGTCAAGCCGGGCGTCGAGCCAGCACCGCCTCCGACGTTGACGCAGGAAGCCGCTCAGGGCTATGGGAAGACTGACGGGGTGGGCTGGACGGGGGACTGGGAGGACCCACTGGGCCGTGACCCGTCGGCGTCCTATCGTCTCCGGAAACGGACTCGGTGCACACAGCCGGCACCGAGGAAGAATCTGCCGGCGAGGACCCGACATGAGTGCCCTCCACCTGTTTGGGACCCGAAGGCGCTCCAGGGAGAGGTGTGGACCCAAAGTACGACTGGAGTGCAATAGAATAAGCCTCCGTTTGGGCACACGTCGCTCCAACCCCCGGAAAGGGAGGGTATGGAGGAAGCGACTGTCGGGCGCCCTTACCTGGCAGAGAGCAAGAGGAGCGGGCACCGGCAGTAAATGAATGGGAGGAGGACCTCCGTGCTTGCTGCTTGTGCTTACCTGCCCTCGAACGATGTTCACGGGAACGACCTATGGACTGAGCCTGATCCAGAGGGGGAGAGCGGTGACGCGTAGATGCTGGACCAAACAGCCGTGTGGCCAGCAGTTTCATGCGGCGGTCTCTGAGGGACTTGAGCTTCATCCTCTGACAGGCGTCGCACTCTTTGGAGTCGTCGTGCACGCCGAGGCACCATATACAGATTATTATTATTATTATTATTATTATTATTTATTTTTATAAAGCGCATAGTCACCCGGAGGTATCCCAGCGCTGAAGAACCCTAAAACAGTAAAACTGAGGACCGAGGCTGAGTTCACGAGGGGGACATAGGAGCTAGGGAAAAAGATGTGTCTTTAGCAGTTTCCTAAAACGAAGGTATTGGGGTTCCAGACGGAGAACCCGAGGAAGGGAGTTCCAAAGACGGGCCGCATGGACCGAGAACCGTCTTCCTCCTGAACGTGCTTTCCTAAACCTTGGGGCGTTGATGAGATTTTCTGCGTTGGAACGGAGGGATCTCGTGGCTATGTAAGGGGTGATGAAATTGCGGAGAACTGGGGGGCCTTGGTTGTTCAAAGTTTTGTACACCAAACACAAGGCTTTAAATTTAATTCTCTCCCTTATAGGGAGCCAATGCAGGAGTTTGAGGGCAGGTTTGGCCGATGATCTTGCCGGGGTGTTGGTAATGATCCGGGCAGCAGTATTCTGAATCCTTTGCAGTTTATTCAGTGTTGCTTCCGGTGCACCCAGATAAATCGCATTACTATAGTCCAGTCTTGATATAATAAGACCCTGGACTAATAGTTTTTGTGATTTCGGAGGAAGAAGGGGCAGGACTTTCCTCAAGGATTTTAGAAGACCGAAACAGGTCCCTACGACCTTCTTTGCTTGCGGGGCAAATGAGAGTTCCGAGTCAATCCAAACACCCAGACTTTTCACCTCTGTCTTTGGGTCTGGGGGAGGACCTAGACATGTTGGCCACATGTCCAGAGGAAGTGAAGTTCCTTTTGAGCCGAGTACAAGGACCTCGGTTTTTGTCCCGTTTAGTTTTAGCGCTGATCTATTCATCCAATGATGGACCTGCGTGAGGCAGTTGAGGAGATCAGCTTTCTGTTGTTTAGGGTGGGACAGAGACACCACTAATTGTGTGTCGTCAGCATAGCTGATGACACTCACTCCGAAAGGGGTGATAACCTCCTCCAATGTGGACATATAGATATTAAATAATGTGGGGCTCAGGGAGGAGCCCTGAGGCACACCACATTGGAGGGGCATTTCGGAGGAGCGGGCGTTCTTCTCCCAGATCTGATAAGATCGTTGTGTCAGGAAGGATGAGAGCCAGGATAAGGCTGTGCCTTCCAGACCAACTCTTGCTAGCCTTTCGATGAGGAGTTGGTGGTCAACGGTATCGAACGCTGCGCTAAGGTCGAGGAGGATCACTGCCACTGATCCTCCTCCATCCAGCAGCGTTCTGGCTTCCTCTACCGCCGCCAGGAGGGCGATGTCCGTGCCCTGTCCTGGTCGGAAGCCCGTCTGGGAATTTTTCAGTTTGTTGTTAGCCTCTAGGTACTGCGAAAGTTTCTTGTTGATGAGTTTTTCCGCGATTTTACTTACTCCTGGGAGTAAGGAAATGGGCCGGTAATTCGCCAGGTTTTCAGGGTCAAGAGTGGGTTTCTTCAGTAAGGCCTTTACCACCGCCTTCTTCCAGCTCAGGGGCACAACTCCCTGTTGAAGTGACGTATTAATCAACTGAGTGAGGGAGGGGATGATAGAAGGGGCTACCTCTTTAAGGATCCGAAGAGGAGCAGGATCTCTGGGGGAGCCGCTCTTCATGGAGTTGAGCGTCGTCCGTACTTCGTCTGAGGTGACCTGGCCCCATGTGGACAGGCCGGTGGAAGAAGTCGGATATGGGAGAACGGTTTCTTCCCTCGGGCTCAGGGGAGGAATTGAATCCAGGATTAATCGGATTTTGTCCTGGAAAAAGTTAGCCAATTGTTGGCATTTCTCTTGGTCAACTTTAGGGTCCGAAGGGGGTCCCCGTTCTTGTTCTGGTGGTTTTGAGAGTTCTTTGAGGATAGCAAATGCTTCCTTCCCGGAGCCACCCGCTCTCTCTATTCTCTCCTGAAAAAACACGCTTTTGGTTTTCCGGATAGCGGTTTTATAATTGAGAAGAGAGATGGAGTAGATATTTTTATTTGCTCCTGTTTTATCACGTCTCCATGAGCGTTCAAATTTTTTACATTCTTGCCGTAGGGCTTTAAGCTCTGGAGTGTACCATGGAGCAGGGGATATCTTTTTAAGCTGTTTAAAAGTAGTGATTTTTGGAAGCAAAGCGTCGAGAGACGACGTAATCCAGTCACTGAATTGTTTATCGGCCGCATTCGGGTCCGAGGAAAGCTCGGGAGTGGAATCTGTAAGAGAACGGGCCCATATATCAGATGACAATTTGAGATGAGATGCGGGTCAGTGCCAGACATCTGACGTGCACAGGCTTCACAAGCCTTAAAACCCGAAGGCATTGCACACTGTTCCGGTGACACCAAAGGTGTCGAAAAGGCCTAAAAACCAGGCCAAGGAACTGCTGGTCTTCCAGGATGCGCGATGGGACGCGGAAAAGAAGAAAACTGACGTCACCGCTCTAGGAGGGGCATATATGGCTCCGCTGAAGTCACGTCCGTGAACGACGTCAGGGCAGAGCCATGCGGTGCCGCCCCCGGCGCGCAGAGGTGCTGCTGCGGAAAGTTTTCCGGATACAATCTGACGCATGGGGATATTCTAAGTTAAGGAATCTGCGGCTAGACGTCTGTCAGATAAATGATTCACCCCCATATCTCTGCTGTTCGGCCCCCCCCATCTCTGCTGTTCGCCCCCCTTCTCTGCTGTTCAGCCCCCCCATCTGAGATATGGGGGGACGAACAGCAGATTGGGGGGGGCGGGGAGCTAAACTGGTGGGGGCGCGGACTCCATCTCAACGTTGAAAGTAAGGTTGTGGTGATGTCAATAGAGCCATATAGCACCCACCCTATAGGTTTGCCATGCCCCAAGTGCCCATGACAAGGGAATGATATCAATTACTCCAGTAAGCGAGCTCAGTAATCTAAGTTGGAGACTATTACTGAAATCTCCTCTTCTTTTGTTCAACCTAGAAAGCTGCTTTAATTCCCTCTTGAAGGAGCAGGTGAGGCCTTTTGGAGGATGGGAATCCTTTCCACAGGCCTCGAATACCATCAGATCAGGCCAGTGAATCCTTCAGATTGTAGAATGAGGGTAAAACAAACTCGTCAAACAAACACCTTACCTCATATACAACCCCAGCTCTCTTCAGCTGGAGGACTATTTGTAGACTCTGTAGCGGAATATAGTTGCCCTGATGCAGAAAGGAGAGATGGAGTTGATGCCAGAGCAGGAAATTTGGGCAGGGTACTATTCTTGGTATTTCTTGGTTCCCAAGATATATGGTGATGTTTTTATCTGACTGTTCAACTCAGGTTCTTGAACCTCTGCAAGGAAATGTTTATGATGCTGTCCTTGGTCATGTAGGCATGTAGACCTATGCATGCAGTCACATGAGATCTAGGTCAACGCCACGGTGACTATAGGAGACACTGCTGAGGGACTGGTCTGTTGGTAATAAGGAGAACCTAATTTCAAGAGGTGTCCTTCACAGCACCAGCCCTTGGGTAGATCTGGAAGAACTTTAGATAGGGGGTCTTTAGTCTCCAGAGGAGCTGGTACTTCAAATCAACATGGTCAAACAACGGGCAATTCGGCTAGAATTCAAGGCCTTTTTCCCTACCCTCCGCAAACAGTCCATCCGGATCTTGACGGACAAAACAACTGTAATGTGGTACATGAGCTAGAAGGGGAGAGTGGGGTCTACCTTTCTCTATCAAGAGGAATTAAGCTTCTGGGCATATGTGCGCCAGAAAGGGAACTGGCTAGCTGCCAACCATCTGGCCGGTTACCTGAACACCAGAGCTGATAGTCTGAATTGGCATCATCTGTTCATGACCGGCAACTCCATGTGGAGGCATTATAAAACATCTACCCAGTGAGGCACCCTTCAGGTGGATCGGTTTGCAATTCTCAGCACTGCTCATTTTCTACATTTCTGTGCCCAGGAAGACTTGGGTGACTTGTTTCCACTGAAGTGGAACTTTCTACTTTTTTACCCATACCATGCGATAAAATATTTGCTCTGGCCTACCAGAGGTAATACTTGCCATAAGAGACTCAGCATACAGTACCCATGGCTCCAATGCTGGTGCTGGCACCATACAGTAATTGTTAGCATGGAGTCACTTGTGGAAAAGAATGCTGGGACTTCCATCATCTGAGAAATTCTGATCATAGTGAGCCACATGTGGCAAAATGTTGGAGCTGGCACCCTGACAACAATTTCTGCCATAAGGAAGGAAATTTGTGGCAAATGGGAGGGGTCAACAACGACAAAATGCTGACCCAACATACTAGGAGGTGATTACTGACTCAAGGGTCACCCATGGCATATGGACAGTCATAATGGCAAATTTCCGCCACTGGTGTATTGTATGAAATTTTAGGCAAGAGGGTGCACAGATGGCAATTTTTTTTTTTAAAGGGTTGGGGGGGAGAGAGGACACCCATGATAAAATGCTGGCTCTGGCACAGTGGTGGTAATATTTCAAACATGCTGAACGTTGGAAGCAGAGCAGGTGATGTGGGATTGTGCACGCCTCTCCAGTTATTGGATGGTGATTGCTGACTTACTCAATGATGTCAATAAACGTAATATTCTGCACTCACCAGTGACATGCTTACTGGGATTATTCCTATGTCCAGCGAAGTATAAGGTCACCTCTATATTTACAGGCTTGGCTTTGATTTAGTGAAAAGCCTCATCACTCTTAAGAGAGCCTTCGTGGAGCCATGGATTCATCAATTGAATCGTGATCTCAATAAGTTGGCGAGATATGAAAGCAGCTCTCTGTGGTACCATTATTCCTGTTGGCCTCACTAAACCGAGATTGCAGAAAGCATGGGAGGGGTTAGTGACTAGGTTAGAGGGATAAGCATGGCGTTGGTGGCTGCTACTCCCGTTGAAGGCCTGAGGTATGGGGAATGCAGGTTCCTTCTCTGTTTTGATTCATAGACACAGGACTACTGGTTTCAAGCAGTAGATACTGGCTGGTGAGATCTTCTCCCCCATCCCGACGCTGCCCTCATTGGATTATGCGGTAGGCTGGCCTGCCGCCCGCCTCCGGATCTTTTGTACTCACTGATGCAGTAGGTCTTAGTCATCAGATGGACTCAGTTGGGGGGGGGGGGGGTATTTATCACAGGTTGAATGGTTTTCTGTACACTTATGGTAGACCTGTTATTACGGATGTTCGGGGTTAGGAACAGATTGTAGCAGCGCATAACTGTTAGTTCTATTCCTTCTGTGAGATATGACCATACACTTACAATGCATGTACATTCATGGTGCCATGCTTTCTTTTTGATTTTCTTGATGAAACCACAATATATTTTATTTACAACAAAAGAAAATGGGGAACACAGCACATTTCGAAAAAACTAAAGTGGGGATCAATTCCCTGGGACGTCAGATTTCATTGGCTAGGATCACCCGGAAAGTCGTTGAATATTTAATGAGAGCCCATTGAAAGGGTACAGCTTTTCAGAAAATGTATGTGAAATTTATGGAAAAAATATGGTTAAATTTTGTATTTTTATACAAAATGTCCCGGAAGAGATCCACCTTTTTTCCGGACTCCCCCTTAGATGATGTTGGGTTCACTCGCTTTGTTCGCTTAATTTAGGATAAGTATTAAATCTCATGTTCAAAGATCATCAGCTGATAATGCAAGAGCAGCCAGTAAACAGAGTCTTGATGAACACTGTTTACTTTCTGTACCTTACACTAGGACTACAACTTTACACTCTTCTGAATAAATAAAAAGTACCTAAAAACTAATTTTTTAAACAAGTTGTTGCCATGTTGCATTACTGTGAATGTATTAACTATAAGAAATAAGTTATGTTCATAGCATAGCTCAAATTTAATATATGGTCTATACCAACTTATACGTGTGGAACTACTATTGTTTTTTAAACTTCCCTTTTCCCTTTGATTTATCAATACATCTCATCGAGTTGGAGGAACTATTAAATCATGACAGTTTGTGGTATAAATAATTTAGGATCCCATGCAGTACTGTGGCACTATATCTTCTTCATGTATACACACAATTGTTCATGTACTACAAAGAGCAACAAGTAATTTTGCCCCGGCACATCATATCAGCACCCTAACATAGGATGTATCTACAATAGACATTTATCAGTGTAGTGCTATAATAATCATGCAATTATGGAACTTCAGGGATGTCAATTATTGTGATGTCACCAGGGTATGGTCAGGTGATATCACTTCCTAGGAAGTTTCAGGGTCATATGTCACTTCCTCTGATGTTTTCAATGGTCAAAGGGTGTGTGATGTCACGTCTGCCAAACCTGGCATTTGGGTGAACTGACATTCATGGTTATTTGAGATACACACAAAAAAAGTGTGATGACTTCTTTGATAAAGGTATGACTCAGCAAGTCAAGTATTTCTAAAGCAGAATGTGTCTCACTTGTGCCGCCTAGTCATGTATCAGCAGCAAAGCAGCTATTATCAAAGCAGCACCTCCCAAACTATTAGTCCTGACTAAGAAAACATGGTGACCTCTAGTTCTGAAATTTATTCACAAATGTTCCACTTTAATTAAGAAAATGTTTACAGAAATACAAATGCATATTATTTCAAGTTTGTACTTTTAAGAACGTTTTAAGGCAGTAAAACTAAACATCTTAAGAGTAATAAAATAGCAAAAGTAATAGTACGTTCAATTTCCATTACATAAAGTGTTAAATAAAGAGCACCTCAATTGACTTCTCCAGTGATGGGGGATGTTACTTTAGATTCAGTTAAGTGTCATACAGACCCATACCTGCATAAGGCGCTCCAGCTGATAAAACTTGCAGTGCAAATCTTCAAAGTTTTGTTTGAAAAGTTCCCGTAGTCCATAATCAAACATGATTTTCACCAGAACACTGAAAGCCTGTTCTTCAGGCATCTGTCAAAAATGTAAGTACAACAAGCAACAGTTGTTAAAACAAGTCTCATCCATGCTTCCTTTATCTTGCCTCATCTAAATCAACGGGTTATGCACACACTGCATAAAGAGACACTGGTATGGCAAACAGTTTTGTTTAATTCCCTGTTCTACAAAACAGCCAATTTCCTGTTATGGTGAACAAATGCAATCCACGTTTAAAAAAAGTCATGACAATATGCCATGGAGGCTAGGAATCTATTGTGAATGAATGTGACTTACCTTTGGTAATGATTTTTCTGGTGGATATTCTATTGACCTGCAGATTACTTATCTTTTGAAACCCCCATTCACCAGACTAGCTGAAGAAACTTTGCAATAGCTCTCCTATGCTGGTACCTGGCACTTCGCTCCATCTTTGTGTCAGGTATTGTAACGCCCTGAACGTCTCAGGATCGTTTAACAGACACGACAATGAGGACGCAACCACTAGTGAAGGGTTAGTTGTTTTAATGAAGGCAAATATAATACAAAGAATAAAAAAAAGTTATAGTCACTGGAATCCTCCAGGCTAAGTACGTTACCAGCCCACAGCACGGATGGTCCTAACCGTCCTCTGCATATACGCCGGTCCCGGCGTATGCCAACAGAGGGCAGAAATGAAATGGCCGACAATGCCAATCGGTAGGCTGTGAGGGGCACGAAGAGTGTTGGGGAGAATCGAGGAGTCAGGGAAACACCCAGCCGGGGTCTCTACCTGAAGGGAGCAGCCGCTCAACCTCTTCCTCAGACTGCACCGGGACGCGGAGTCACCTCCTGGTGATGCGTCACCGATACCCCAATCACAAGCAAAGAAGACTGAACCGAGAGCAGCCGCTCGATCGATCCTGTGGACTTCCGAGTCTGTAACGAGGCAAACACCTCCTGGTATGCGTTACAGCTGGCAGTCCCTGTGTCTCTGGTCGGGCTGGGAGTTACGACTCCAACCAGCAAAAGCGCCACTGCGCTTGGACTCAGCCGAGTCAAAAAGCGAAGCTCAATGGTTGACCGGTAGAGCTTCCGGGTCCTTCACAGGTGACGATGGGGCAAGACACGGCCCAGGGAGTAACGACTCGACCTACCTCCGTTCTTGCCTTACTGGAGCACCACTCCGGAACACTGCTCTTCACGAAGCAGGTACGTCGGTGTGAACACAATATCCGACAGCGTTGTACCTCCCGGTTCCTCCCTTTATAGGGAGTGTTTTCCTTGAGTTATGTAACAGCTCTCCTGTTTACATAAGGGCGTGTTTCCTTGAGTTATGTAACAGCTCTCCTGTTTACATAAGGGCGTGTTTCCCTTGAGTTATGTAACAGCTCTCCTGTTTACATAAGGGCGTGTTTTCCTTGAGTTATGTAACAGCTCTCCTGTTTACATAAGGGCGTGTTTCCCTTGAGTTATGTAACAGCTCTCCTGTTTACATAACCTCTCAACCGCTAAGCATCCTGGGAGATGTAGTCCATTTTCGCCGGTTACCGTTTTCCTCCCCTCGTATGACAGGAATTCTTGACAGGTATCATGCCTGACATGACATCGACACAGCAATATAGCACTACTCCGGCACTCCGATATCTGTTCCTCGTCCATTTTTTCAGAGCCCTTAGTGGCAGAGACTAGTACAGTTCTCAAAATTGGAAAGTGGGTGGGATTGCGGATGAATTTGCAGATAGAGTATCCACCATAAAGATTGTTACCCAGGAAAAGTAACTTACTTTTATAGATACTGATGAACAAGTTACTTACATTCGGTAAATATATATCTGTAAGAAACACAGATTAGTTATAGATACCTTACCTTAGAATTACCTCCAGTCGTACGACTGGATCGAGAAAGTTAGTCGTCAGTAGTACCATTGCGCATCGGAAGGTGGCGTCGGTCGACTCTGCGTTAGTCGTTGGCATCGTGTTCGCCGTGATAACGTTGTAGTAGCCATGTAGATGCCGCCCTCGCGCGCTGACATCAGTTCTGTACACGACTTTCCACGCCAGAAGCGCAGACCCATGCAAGACACTGACCACTGGTGAACAAAACTAGGGCCCTGAAAGGAAGTCCTTAAGCTTAGATGTCAGTTCGCAGAACGGAGAGGATGGGTGGGGCGGTAAGGAATCTATAACTAACCTATGTTTCTTACAGATATATCGTTACCGAAGGCAAGTAACTTGTTCATCTGAAAGAAATAGTTATAGATTCCTTACCTTAGGATAGATACCCCAGCAATACCAACCCCAGAGGTGGGTCTACAAACCAAGTTCACATCTGAAAGTCCTGGAGAACAGAACGGCCAAAGAAGCCGTCTCTCCGGACTTGGCTGTCCAGGCAGTAGTGTTTGGTGAACGTGTTCAGCGATGCCCACGTAGCTGACTGACATGTCATTAAGGGGTACTCCCCGCCCCAATGCAGTGGTGGCTGCTGTCGCCCTGGTGGAATGGGTGCGCAGCCCCACTGGAGGCTCCTTCTTTGCCAAAGAATAGCAAGCTTTGATGCACAGAACAACCCACCTTGAGATGGTCCGTTTGTGCACGGCCTGACCTTTCTTCGCGCCCACATAACCAACAAAGAGCTGGTCGTCCACCCGGAATTGTTTGGAGCTTTCAAAGCAGATGGAAAGCGCACATTTTGGATCCAGACGGTGGAGCCTCTCTTCTTTTGAAGGATGCGGAGGTGGAAAGAAGGTGGGCAAAGTGATGGTTTAGCCAATGTGTAAAGAAGTAACCAGCTTGGGAACAAAGGAAGGTCTAGTTCGAAGGACGACCTTGTCCGGATGGACAGCCAGAAAGGGAGGCTTGAGAAAAAAGAGCTTGTATCTCACTCACCTTGCGTGCAGAGGTGATGGGCACCAGAAAGGCAGTTTTCAAAGTGAGAAGCCTGAGAGGACAGTTATGTAGAGGCTCAAAGGGAGTGCACAGAAGATATGTAAGAACGAAGATCAAGTCCCACTGGGGCATTACGAAAGGAACAGGAGGAAAAAGAGGAGTAATGCCCTTAATGAATCTATTTACAACAGGGGACTTGAAAAGAGAAGGCTGATCAGGAAGGCTGAAATAGCTGAGAGGTAGCCTTTTAGAGTGCCTAGAGCAGAGCTCTGCTTGGCCAATGAAAAGAGGAACAGGACAACCTCAGAAAGAGGGACGGAAAGGGGATGCACAGCCTTGGCTGTGCACCATGCCACAAATCTGTTCCATCTGCAGGCGTATACCGTCTTAGTGGAGGGACGCCTGGCTGCCAAGATAACATCGCAGACTTCGGGAGGCAGGCAAACAACGTCAATTGCCACTGCTCAATCTCCACGCAAGGAGGTGGAGGTTGGACAGGTTTGGGTGGAAGACCGTCCCCTGCTGCTGCGACAGAAGATCCTTCCGAAGAGGCAGTCTGATCGGACGATCGATGGCCATGTTGAGCAGCTTGGGATACCAGACTCTTCATGTCCAATCCAGAGCCACAAGGATGACTTCTTCAGTACTCTGGGCAGAAGTGGTATAGGCGGAAAGGCATACAACAGACCGCAACTCCACTTACGATGAAAAGCGTTGCCTAGCGAGTGCTGCCTTGGAAATTCCAACGCACAGAACTGCTGACATTGTGCGTTCTCTTTGGTGGCAAATAGATCTAACCAAGGCTCTCCCTACTGCTGAAAGAGACCTTGCACCACCTCCGAGTGAAGACACCATTTGAGATCCATTATGCACCTCTGGCAGAGTTCGTCCACCCTGGCAGTCAGGGAACCTGCCAAGTGTTCAACCACCAGGGACATGCCCTGATGTTCCAGCCATGTCCAGAGGTGGAGGGCCTCCCGACATAGGGTCCACAACCCCACCCTGCCTTGTTTGTTGCAGTACCACATGGCGGTGGTGTTGTCCGTGAACACCTGCACTACTCTTTCCCGGACAGAGTGAAGGAATGGTTTGAGTGCAAGACGAATCGCCCGAAGCTCCAGAAGGTTGATGTGGAGCCCAGACTTCCCCGGAGACCAGGGGCCTCTGATCTGTCTCCCCCATGTGGCCGCCCCATCCCAGAAGTGATGCATCGGTCACCATTGTGAACTCTGGTTAAGGAAGGGCAAGGGATCTGCCATTGACCTAATCCTGGTTTGTAAGCCACTGCTGCAATCGGTGTGCAGTGCCCTCCAAGATCTGGATGCAATCGGACAGGTTACCCTGATGCTGTGCCCACTGGAACTTCAGGTCCCACTGCAGAGCCTGCATATGCCATCTGGCATGGTCCACCAGCAGGATGCCTGAGGGTCATTCTGACCGAAACCCGGAATAGAGGCTGAAAGACCGGAATCATAGCCTGAATATCCCAGACTAACTGTTAGGGAGGATAGACTCGAAATTGCATTGTGTCCAGAACCGCTCTGATGAAGAGGAGTTTCTGAGAGGGAGTCAGGTGTGACTTCAGCACGTTTATGGAAAATCCTAGCAAATGCAGGAGGTCGGCCGTAGTCTGGAGGTGGGAGACGACAGCCTGAGGCGAGCCTGCCTTTAACATCCAGTCGTCGAGATAGGGGAAGACTGGACCCCTTGAGCTGCGACAACCGGCATCACTTTTGCGAACACCCAAGGGGCGCTGCTAAGGCCAAAGAAGAGCACGGTAAACTTAAAGTGCTTGTGGCCTACCGTGAACCGCAGGTAACGCCGGTGGGCCGGCAGGACAGGGATGTGAAAATAAGCGTCCTGCAAGTCCAACACTACCTTCCAGTCTCCAGGGTCTAGTGCAGACAGGACCTGAGCTAGCGTCAACATTTTGAACTTTTCCTTCTGGATGGAACGGTCGACGTTCCTGAGATCCAAGACCGGACAGGCTTTTGTCCTTCTTGGGCACCAGAAAGTAGTGGGTATAGCAACCACGACCTACTTCTGGGACAGGAACTCGCTCGAAGGCTCCCTTGGCCAAGAGCGACAAAACTTCCTGTTTGGAGAAGGGCCAGATGATCCACCAACATGCGATGGTACTGAGGTGGCATGGTGGGAGGGGTAGTCTCGAAGGGGAGGGAGTCGCCCCTTCGGACTATTTGTAAAACCCACCTGTCCGACGTGATGGTGCACCAGTGGGGGAGGTGATCGCGAATCCTGTGGCCCACTGGCGTTTGGTGGCCCTGAAAGGTCGGACTAGGAAGGTTTGGAGGCTGCTGCAGCGGGGGCTGTGGTGGACTGGCCCGCCCGCTGGCCCCCAGAACCACAGCAGTGGTTCCCACGTCCCCGGCCGCGCTGGGGCTGAACAGCTTGCGCCGGCCTGTGGCTCTGGGCGGGACGTGGTCGGGCACCCCTTCCGTAGCCATGAAAGGGGCGAAAAGCAGACTGCACGGGGCGGGTGGTGGAGAGGCCCATGGACCTGGTCGTAGCCCGAGAGTCCTTAAAGTGCTACAGCGCGTTGTCTGCCTTGTTGCCGTATAGGCGACGGCCATCAAAGGGCATGTCCATAAGAGTGCATTGGACATCCCCTAAAAAAATACCAGTCGACCTCAACCAGGCTTGGCGCTGAAGGGCTACCGACGTGGACATCATCCTGCCTAGTGAGTCCGCGGTATCCAGCCCACAGCAGATGGTAAACTTTTCTGCGTCTCTCCCTTCGGCAACTGCCCAAGAGAGTACTGCCCGGGCCTCCTGCAGGCACTGAGGCAGCACGTGCGCAACTGTGTTCCACACGGAGTGGGTGTAACGGCCCAACAGACATGCGGTGTTTACCGACCCCAGTCCTAAGCTGGAGGAAGAAAACATTTTCTTCCCAAGATGGTCCAGCTTTTTTGATTCCCTATCACGTGGAGCAGTAGGTAATGCGTCCTTGGAGGTAGAGGCTTGGACCACCAAACTCTCAGGGGTGGGGTTTTGGGAGGAAAGTGGGGTCACCCGGGGCCTGGCGGTGGCGTCGGGCAATCATCCTGTCCACAGGAGCCCCGGTGTTGGGCCTGGACCAGGTGCCCAAAAGGATGTCTGTTAGGGCTTCATCAAACGGCAGCAGGGGCTCCGAAGAGCTCGCTGCAGGTTGAAGCACCTCTGTCAGGAGGTTAGTCCTGACTGCCACCGTAGGTAGGTAGCTCGAGGCTGGGAGCCTCGGCGTCCTACACAACACCACTGAGTACGACACTCCCTCCTCCGTAGCCACGGTAGGAGGAGACAACATGCCACGGTCTGGTGAGGTATCCAGACCACTGGCCTTCCCCAGTTCCTCTCTCCAGTCCGGTTCAAAACATAACAGGTCGGTTAAAGGGTCTCCAGACCCCTCCCAGCCCTCCTCACTCACCTCTGGCTGCCAATCTGAGCTCAAAGAGCCTGGGGAGAACAGGGGCACAAAAGTACCCGTCGACGTCCAGCTCTGTGTCTACCTAGAGGTGGAGGCAGGGGTCGGTGTTGGCTGGGGACACAGCCGCCGTCGGTTGCGGATGTGGTGCCGGGGGAGGTGGAGGTGTAGAAAGGTCGAATGGCGCTGATCCGGATCCAGGCCTGGATCCAAGTGGACCCTGCGGTGCCAGGGCCGGAGCTGTCGGCACCAAAGGCCCAGGGCCCCCAGCAGAGTCCACGGTGCCCGAAGGTGTACCAGCGGTGTAGGGCTGCCCAAAGATAGCAGGCATCGCTCCGTAAAATTGACACAGCTGGGCAGGGGTCGCTCCGGGTCCTGGGAAGGGAGGGAAGCCCGAAGTCAGCCCTCTGGGCTCCAGACGCAAAGCCGCGGGAGGGGCACTACCCCCATCCCTCGTCGCGTCGGTTGACGGGGAGAAGTCGAAGAGCGACGATGCTTCTTCGACTTCTTCTTGTGCTTTGACTTACCTGACAGAGTGTGATGACTAGAATGAAGAGGGATGAAGGCTCCGCGACCAGTCCCTTGACCTCTTACGCGACCTCAAATGGCACGGAGCATACTGCCGGGCCTCGTGAAGCTTCGGGTTTATGGTCAGGCAGTTGGAGCACGACTTGGGGTCATGGTCGCGCTCCAGGCAGAAGATGCACATGCGGCGCGGATCAGTCACCGACATCAGTCAGCGACAGGAACCGCAAGCCTTGTAGCCTGGCATCCCTCGTGCACCAGAAGTCGATGGACTTAAACGATGTCAACACAAGTCGAGAAAAAGTCATAAAAACAATTACTGGGGTTATCGCTCTCTGCGATTCTGAGCTTGCTGGCGCAGAAAAAGAAAGAACTGACGTCAGCGCGCGAGGGCGGCCTCTATGTAGCTACCGCGACATCATCCTGGCGACCACAACGCCAAAGACGAAAGCGGAGTCGACCAACGCGCAGGGGTACTGCTGACTAAAAACTTTCCGGATCCAGTCTGACGCCTGGGGGTAATTATAAGGTGAGGAATCTATAACTAACTTTCTTTCAGATGCTTCTTTTGAATAGATACTACAACAATGACCCTTGCAAGTGGTGGATCTAAATGAGTGATCACACCATTAAGTCCTGGAGTACAGAAAGAGCGAAATGGCAATTCCTTCTTACTTCAGAATCCAAGTGATTTTGTGAGTGTGTGAAGCTATGCCCACTATGTCATACAACATAAATCTGGAACAGGCATCACCCTGGACAATGCCAAAAAAGTCACCTTTGGTAGAGTGAGCTCAATCCCTCCTAGGGGTTCGCCTTTAGCAACAGCATAGCAGCGCTCTATACTCTTTTGGACTGCCTTGCCCTTCTTGTTACCCACGTATCTCACAAACAGCTAATAATGAGATCGAAATTAGTTGGTCCTATCAACACTCTAGTAGACCATTCTAAGGTGGTCTAGCCTATGTAACCTCTCCTCTTTTTTGGTAGTGTGGGGTGTAGTGAAAAACAAGAAAAAAAGCAATGGTTTGGCCCACATGGAACAGAACAATTACGTTTGGCTGGAAGGACGCCTTAGTTCTCAGAACCAATTTGTCTGGGAAGAAGAATATAAACTGAACCCGACCCGCTTATAACTCACTGATGTGTTGAGATGTGGTTGCTACTAAGAAACACCATTTGAAAATGTGAAAAACCACAAATAGCAGCTATGCATGGGTTCAAAAGGAGCCCCCGGTCAAGAAACAGACCCACGTTAAGTTCCCACTGAGGTTAAATAAATGGGGAGAAGAGAACATGTATGACAGCCATTTAAAGAACTCACAACTACTCGGGACTTAAGCAGAGATGGTTGGCCAGGTAAATAAATGAAGGCCGAGAAGGTTGCAACATAGTTCTTAACTGTCCAACAGCATATCCTTGCTGGGTTCATGAAAGCACAATGCGCAAAACATCAAAGATATGCTTTCATCAGCTCAATGCTCTCCCCCACGCAACAGGAAACAAAACTGTCCACTATTTTTCAGAAAAGGTTCATGGAGGGGACACATGCCAACAGAATTATGCCCACCACCACTGACAGGTGGAAAGAACTCAGATTGCCCTGTTCAATCTACATGAACGAAGATTGAGGATCTGGAGGTAGGGTGTATCATTTAAAAATAGGCACACCGTAAGGAAGGTGTACATTACCAAGAAGGGCTCAAGCTTACTAGGGTGGAAACACCAGAAAGAATTGGGCATTACCCTTGACTTAACACAACCTTGGTCATCTCGGACCACCGCTTCTAAATTGCATTTTAGGTGATCTGGGAGGATTGACACCACCATATACGCCATGTCTCGCAGCTCATGGATGTATCTGGTGGTGTTCATAGATCCAAGTGTCAAAGTCCTTCAGGACAAAAGTTTCCTCTCCGTTATTTACAATTGCTTAGATTCCAAGTCGGGAGTTGCAGTAGGAAAACATCCTGGGTTCGGTTTTCTACCAGATGAAGCCTGCAACACAAGGCCGTTCATGAACTGTGGCCAGATAAAATGTTTGGATCCATGGGTCTCGAAAAAGAGTGGCAGTCGATCTGCCTGTTCACAACTGGTGTAGGCTAGAGGTGGGTTTGGTCAAAGCCACGTTGATAGGATTCATTAGTGCCTCGTAAAATAGAAGCAAGGGCTCCGAGGCCACAGTACAGCTGGAGGATCTCAGTCAGAAAACTTACTTTATTTTCCTCTATTGGGAAAGTTAATTCCAGCAGCCGGCTGCCTTTTAATGGCGGCCGTAAAGGATGCCACCTCCATAGATGGCAATCCCGAAGGACATTCTATTCGACCTCTGCAGAAGTATTGAGTTCACTTACATTTTTAAGGGCCAAATAATCAGTTCATATGTAGTTGTGCAAGTTGGCTGCCTCAATATTGTAGTCATTGTGTTTTATTACTTAAGGCATCTGAAAGTGATGAGTGCATTCCAAAATGTCATCCATCCTTTGCAAGTATTCTTCTGTTGGCAAACGTCTGGACTGAGACTCGTCCCTCTGCTGGGCCACCATTATTAACCTTTCATTCCTTTCTCATTAGAATGACATTAGTTTGAGGTATAGGTTCCAGAATCTGAGCAGGTTTAAGAGCTACTGGTGGGACCTTGAGGAGGGTGTCTGGGGCTACACTGGGAAAAACCCCACCGGGTGGTATGCCAATTGAGAACACACCAGTTCCATGGGCCCCAAAAGTGCACCTGAGTGAAGCAAAGAGCCACTAAAGAGCGTCCACATGGCTTGGGTAAAAGCAAGGACTTGCAGTGGGAACCAGAGGTATGCGGGGAAAAAGGCTCAACATTAAGGCAGGAAGCAGTGCCAGAGCTGGGGTGGAGGTCCAAGGACTAGAGATGCAATGAATATTAACTGCTTTGGACAAACAGGAAGATTGAGTGCGACATTAATGCCAAAAAGGGTCCCAGATGTTCTGGGACTAAAAAGTCCTGAAGTTTGGTGCTAAGTCACTGAAAGACACCAGACTCTGCTTCCAAGAAGGAATGAAAAACGTTGCAGTCTGGATGAGCGACAGCTGCCTAAAACTGAACTCAGAAGACCGAGGTCCTCATCCTTGGACCCTCCCCCACGGCATGGGACAGCTCCTGGTGGCCCCCTGCCCTCTGAACACCCCCCCCCCCCGACGGACCACGCCGTAACCTCGGCATCATTCTAGACTCCTCCCTCACAATGACCCGCCAGATCAACGCCGTAGCCTCGCCCTGCTTCAACTCCCTCCGCAAGACCTTCAAGTGGATCCCCCACAAATGCAGAAAGACCGGCACCCACGCACTCGTAACTAGTAGACTGGACTACGGCAACGCCCTTTACGCCGGTATCAGCAAAGCCCTGCTACACAAGCTCCAAACCATGCAGAACACCGCAGCCAGACTCCTCCTCGGAACCCCACGACACAAACACATGACTCGCACCTACGAGACCTCCACTGCCTGCCCATCGAGAAGAGGGTAACCTTCAAGCTACTCACTCATGCCTACAAAGGCCTCCACAACATCGGACCCAAATACCTCAAAGAAAGTCTCCTTCCACGTACTCAAAAGGAACCTCCGCTCCCCCGACCTCGCCCTGGCAGAGACCCCATGCATCCACAGAACCAGAGCAGGCGGAAGAGCCTTCTCCTACGTCACAGCAAAGACCTGGAACGAGCTCCCAGTCAACCTCCTACGCTCCCCCACTCTGCACACCTTCAGGAGGCGCCTCAAGACCTGGCATTTCGACTAATCCGGAGCTGTACCCCCCCACCGCCTTGAGACCCTCACGGTGAGTAGCGCACTTTATAAACCCCTGATTTATTGATTGATTGAAAGACTCGCTTCCAAAAATCTGTGAGAGGTGGGCAGTGAAACATACATGCAAATCAATCACCTGTATCATGTCTACATCTAAAGCATATCTTGAATACAGACAAAAACATTATGTGTACGTGAGATGGTGTATAATACAGGACCCATTTCGAAAAAAAAGCCATACATTTAAAATTGGCCCCTCTGATGGCTTTATGGACCCATTTGTTGTACATTTCCCAAGTATGCATTTCGATCTTACACCCAGTGGAGTCCTGTATCTTATTCAAAGCTAGTGGTACGGTTTTATCATGGAGCTGTTGCTGTAATATACGATACCAGTTACCCACTACCATTACTCCACCGACTAATCAAGGTGGAGAGTGCATCTCCTGAAGGTTAATAAAATAGCAAAATTGGAGGTAGGAAAAAGATAATGTAGGGGTAAACTCTGAATTACCAAGTATCAGCTGATCCCAAGATTTCATGGTTCCATCAACCAAGATATATTTAAATCAGCGGATCCCTACCTGTTCCCAGTTTTTAATATTCCCCTTGTCAACAATCGCCTATTGGCATTTAAGGGTGCAAGTGGGAAAATTGGAACTCTTCCTTCATTTGGGTATGCCTAAAAAAAAAATTATACATGGGAGCTTATATCTATTACGTTTTGGGAGCTTAGGGATTTTGATGAACTGGGAGAGCTTGATATTATTTTCTAAAAGCAATTGCTCAAGATAGAAGTTACTGTTGAGATCCTGGGGTTCTACTGCGCTAACACACTAGTCTAAAAATGCTGATTGATAGTACTTTTTAAAGTGAAGCATTGCAATGTCCCATCTTCTATCCGCAATTGCAAAGTTTCCATTTTAGTGCGAGACTTCCTTACGCACCACACAAATTGTTGCAGCACCTGATTAATCAATCACTATTCTTTATTCAATTTTAAAAATAAAATCATAAAAGACACACAGTATAAAACAAAGCACAGAGATCAGCACAAGTTAACATTTTGATTGCTTTAGAATCCCAGGAAAGTAACATAAGAAATAAGTTACGTACCTGTAACTGCAGTTATCCAGTAATGGTATCTTTCATAGATTCACATGCCTGAATCATTCCCAGTCGTCAAAGTGGGAGTCCCACAGTTCATACAATAAAGCAGTAAATAATAATTTCCATAGGCTATCATGGAGGTAACCATCTATTCAATAGCCTATCAACCTCCTTTTTTTTTTTTAAAGGACCAAACTTAGATTACAACCAATCAGCACCCAGAATGCTCTAGAACCTTCCCAAGAGAGGCTGAATCCCTCAGATTTTCCTGCACAAGTGTGGTTAGTACTACTGTAATGCTAGAGGAGCCTCTCCGGGGAGGAGGGTGGGTTGCATGTGAATCTATGAAAGATACCAGTACTGGATAACGGCAGTTACAGGCAAGTAACTTATTTCTTATCCAGTATTGGGGTATCTTTCATAGATCCACATGCCTTAATCAGAATAGTAAGCAGATATATATATATCGTCTTGCAATGTATATACCATCGGTTTGTCTTGTAACAGTGCCGGTGGTGAGACATTTCATATAGCAAAGGCAATGGTCTTTTTATAAATATTTTCCTTAACATATCAATGAAACATAAGACTTGTAAACACCATAAAACATACATTGTATTGTAATTGTATTTTAATTGTATTTATATGGCACTTACTACCCAACCCCCCCCCCCACCCCCCCTCCCCCAAGCCCCCCCCCCCCTCCGAGGCCTTGAAGACGCTACTCCGGAACCCAAGAAGGATTAGTGTTGAATTAGTATAGTGAAATATGAAAGTAATTTGAGTGGTGGATAGATTAGTCAGTTATTAGGATTCAGAAGGATAGCGGAGGGATAGAAGAGGGAAAAAGGTTTGCATTTTTACAGCGCTTGTTACCCCTGATGGGGTGTTGAAGCACTTTTTTTTATGAGTAGCACGCTACTACAGAACAAATAAAGGATTAGCGGTGAATTAGTATAGTCAAATGTGAAAGTAATTTGAGTGGTGGATATTAGTCTGTTATTTGGATTGAGAAGGATAGCAGAGGGAAAAAGGTTTGCATTTATATGGCGCTTGTTACCTCTAATGTGATGTTGAAGCACTTTCTGCATTAACATTCTTTTTATTTTATTTATTAAATATAAATCCTCTAATTAAAGAGGCTTACCTTATTGGAACAAGTTTCGTAGCACTACCTGTTCTACGGCTGCGTCAGCACGCTGCATTGATTCCAGGCAGTAATGCTGCGTAAACGTGTGAGTTGTTTTCCACGTTGCAGCTCTTCAGATCTTCTCTAGCAGCACTCCCGCAAACATAGCAGCTGCTGAGGAGACTGCCCGAGTGGAGTGCACTTTCACTGTCCTTGACAACGGCTTGCCAATTTTTGTTGTGACAAAATTGGAGTGTTTGCTATCCATCTGGCGATAGTAGCTATGGAAACTGCAACGCCCTGACGGCCTTGCCCATAGGCCACGAATAGTTGGTCTGACTTGCGTACAGCTTTAGTCCTTTGTAAGTAAAACTTAAGACATCTTTTGAAGTCTAAAGAATGAAGTGTTCTCTCTGCAGGAGTAGAAGGGTTCAGAAAGAAAGTTCTTAACATGACTGGTTCATTCAAGTGGAATTGAGAAGGAAACTTAGGTATGAATTTAGGATTCGTCATGTGAATGACCATTTCGTCCGTGAAGTGGAAGAAAGAAAGCGCTATGGTAAAGGCTTGTATTTCACTAACCTGTCTAGTTGACTGGAGGGCTAAAAGGTGAGCCAGCTTCCAGGTTAAGAATTTTTTATCTGCCTTATGGATGGGCTGGAAGGGTTGTTTTAGTAATTGTGATAGAACTCCATTTAAATGCCATTCTGGAGGTGGAGAACGGATAGGTGGGAAAGTTCGAAACAGACCTTTCATAAATTGCTTTATGATTCTTGACTAGCATAAGGATGGGTATTTTTATGAGCGTCTAGATATAGCAGCATGGTGAACTTTTACTGAAGAGTATGCCCACCCAGATTTAGCTTAGGATAGCAAATAAGGTAATACTTCTGAGGCAGAAAGAAAAGGATTTATTTCATTACGCCGGCACCACAGACAAAATCGCTTTCATTTCAGTCCAAGTCTTGTTGGTGCGGTCAGCTTGGGACTTAGCAATTATATCTTTGCACTCTTTTTTTCTATTATTATTATTTATTTTTTTTCATTTCAGATTATTTTACTCTTTTTGAAGCCAATGTGAAACAACATGTATATTACCATACACTTCATTATCATGGCGGAAGCTGCATTTTGGAAAATATATTCCTAAAGAAAAACCTTTAAGCATTTCAAAATTATATGTATATCAAAAAATATGTATGAAATTGACTTTTTAAATAAAGGATATGAAGTCTCGCGATTGGGTAAAAGGAAAATATATTTTTAAATGGGAAAGTTTAAATTTGGAGGGGGGATTTTGAAATGTCAGGGACAAAGTTAATTTACAAAGGGGGGGGGGGTTAAATTATGTTCAACATAAGCAGTCCATCAATTAAACCGAAGTCTTGAAAGAATGTGAAATGATCAAAAGGAAGTACAAAGTGAAACATCCAATATAAGAATATAGTCAGACCCTGAAGCTATGGGGCATCAGAGTCCTGTTTGTGGCTTGTGTACAAAGGTTCTTGCCCATCCTCTAGGCAGGCAAACTGTAACCTAAGGGCCTGAGAGTTCCCCCCTTCTCATTGCTGGTGGAAAGCGGTTGTGCTCGCCTCACTGGCGAGTTTCTTGATGGTTGCCCCGGGTCCTGTTCTGATATTCCTAGGCTAGCTCTGTGCGCTTGCAAAGAAGGCAGCAAGTTTCTGTCTGAAGAAGCTTCTGGTGTCCTATCACCTCCTTCTTTACTGATTACACTTTGAGACAGTCTGCCTAAATTCTCGTCCAGATCATCACTAGTCATCTCACCAATCTGAAGCCCCAGGTCCAGATTTGGGCCAGGAAGCTCTCTACCTGAACCATTACAAGACCCAGAGCACAAATCACAGCTGCTAAAATGGCCCTGGGTTTCTTCCAAGGTGGAAAGATGCATCTCTTTCGGAACAGTCTTGAAGTCACTGAGGCTGGACATGTTTCTTATCCAAATACATGGTCACACTTGACATCAGAATATATTCAATGATTTTCAGACCAGCCCCATGCCCATGATGGAAAACAGTAGCTCGGTGGAAAATGCAGTTGCAGGATCCTGTGCTCCTTCGGACGACCCTAGCCCGCGCGACTAGTCTCTTTATTTCTACAACCATATCTTTGCATTCTTGTGAAATGATTAGCTCCCTAAATTCGAAGAAGTCAGGACCCACGCATGCAGCTGCAGGGTTGCTGGCTCCAGATGACATATCTAACCCTGGTTTCTGGTCAACAGTGTTTTTAACAGTTGGATGGGCTGAGTTTCAGAGAAGAGAAGAAGCTCTGTGTACCAATGCTGCTTGGGCCACCTGGGGGCTATTAGGAGAAGACGACAGTGTTCCAATTTCAACTTCGTGAGGACTATGGATATTAGAGGGATGGAGGGGGAAAAGCATATGCATAGATCCATGACCAGCGCATCTAAAGAGCATTCCCCCGAGAGTTTGGGAGAGGGAATCTGCTTGTGAAGAATCGGCATTTGGAGTTGATTTGGGTCGCAAACAGACCTAGCGCTGGTTTCCCCCAGATTGCAAATATCCTGTCTAATTGGATCTGTTCCAGTTCCCATTCGTGGCAGCTGTCTTTTGTTCTGCTTAAGGCATCTGCTAAGGTATTCCGGAGCCCTGGCACATGCTCTGCCGTGGTAGATATCTTGTGAAGAGTTAACCATTTCCAAAGCTGCTGGGCTTCTTGTGAGAGAGGGATTTTTAATTCCTCCTTGCCTGTTGACGTAAAACATGCTTGTGGTGTTGTCCATGCGGATCAACACCAATGAGCCCTGAATCCGAGGGAGGAAAGCCTGCAGGGAGAGAAAAATGGCTTAATTCTAACCTGTTTATATGCATTTGACATTGGGTCGAGGACCATTTTCATTGAATGTGCAGATCCTGCAGATGCCCTCCCCAACCTTCCATATAAGCATCTGTTGTGACTATGTATTGTGGGATTACTGGTAGAAAGGAGAGGCCCTGGGACAGATGCGATTCTAGCGTCCACCATTCAAATGCCTCTTTCATGCATAGGGTGATTGTTACCACATCGAATGACCCATTGGTTTGAACCCATTGAAATTGAAGTTCTTCTTGGAGAGGTCTCATACGTAGGCGAGCAAGTGGAAAGAAGTCGATAGCTGAGGAGAGCATTCCCAGTAGAGACTTGACTATTCTCACAGAAGCGTACTTTTTTCTGGAAAGTTCGAGTGCCAATGCTTGTAGCCCGTGTTGCCTTTCCTGGGAGAGGAAGACTTTGTTCTGAATGGTGTCCAAGTTGACCCCTGGGAAAGTCATAATCTGACTTGGGGAGATTGATGATTTTTGATGACTGATTTAGAGTACTAATTTGAGAAACAGTTGTACACCATCGTTTGTGGCAGCCTTTACTAAATGAGCTGATGGGGCTTTCAGCAGCCAGTCTAACTATGGGAATACATGATGACCCTTGATCCGTAAGGCTGCTGCCACAGGAGCTAGAAATTTTGTAAAGATTCAAGGAGCCTATTTGAGGCCAAAGGGAAGGACTTGGAATTGATAGTGGGTACCAGCCAATGTGAATCGGAGGAATTTTCTGTGGTTTGGGTGTTTAGAGACATGAAAATACGTGTCCTCTAGATCCAACGAGGTCATAAAATCTCCGTCGTTAAGGCGTCGCAGGATGTCGGAGAGCGTGACCATCCTGAAAGTTTGACTTTTAAGGTATTTGTTTAGATTCCTTCGGTCTAATATAGGTCTTCACTCTCCTGTCTTTTTGCGAATGAGAAAGAAAGGGGAGTAAAATCCTTTCCCTCTCTGAAGAAATAGGACTCTCTCTATCACTCCTTTCTTGTGCATAATCTTTGTTTCCTTCTTGAGTAAGTAAGTGAAGACGAGGGGCATGCGATCCTCTTGGTGGAGTGTTTGGAGGCATTCGGGTAAATTGCAAAGCTATGATATGAGTTCTAGTACCCACTTGTTTGAGGTTACATTGTGCCACTGATGGATGTGGAAATCTTCGCACCGGCTGGGAAGGGGGAGGAAGTAGCTCGTACCCTGTTGAAATCACTGTTTGCGACTGGAGTCACAGATTTGCGACGCCGGTTTTCGTCTGGAGCCTCGTATGGAGAAACCAGCTGTTGCTGGTTGCCGTTAGGATTGTTGTTGATATCCTTGGCAATATTGTTGCTGTAAGGGTTGGTAAGTCTGGGCACGTTGCTAGTTCCCTCTGTATCCAGAGAAACCACGGCCCGAACTCTCCGAAAGGGGACCTTACAGTATTAAAGTGTACCTAGCGCATTGGCAGTGTCCGTATCTTTCTTTGTTGTCTTAAGCGCCTCATCTATACGACTGCCGAACAGGTTTTCGCCATCAAATGCCATGTCAAAAATCTTTGACTGCACATCCGGGCGAAAGGATGTTGCCCTTAGCCAACCCTGGCATCTTAAAACTGCTGCACCAGCTAGCTGCCGAAAGCTTGTAGTGGCTATATCCATTGCACAGTCAATGATCTCTCCCACTGCGCGTTACCCCTCTGCGAGAATTTTATTAAATTGTTCTTTATTATGCTCTGGAAGATCTTTGTCCTCATATCGGACCACATTTGGCCGTCGTAGCGGCCCAGTATGGCCAAAGCATTAAAGGCTCAGAGATATTGCCGCCATTGAAGAAAATCTTTTTCCAATGGAGTCCAACCGGTGGCCGGTGGGGATGTGATAAGAGTAGAAGGGTTTTTTGATCTCCTTTGTGCTGCCTGTGAGATCACAGAGTCCGGTTTGGGGTGACCTGTAAGACATGCAGGGGTATCCACCCACGTCCTGTATTTCTTGTCCAGTCTTGGAAGGACTGGAACCACAGAGGTTGGTGTTTATCACCTTAACACCCTCTTGTCAAATATAGTCAATTATAGGTATTGACCCGACTGTCTTTCTTGGCTGTTCTTTAAAATCATAAAGAAAGCAATCTGAATGCTTTTCAACCTTAGGCGAGTGGAATCTGGCTGCAGCTCTTTCCATTATATTATAGAAACCTCCAATGTCTTCAGGAGGTGAGTTGGAAGGGCGAGGAGGAGGAGGGGACGGCGTTGGTACTATATAGTCATCCCATTTATCAGCAGGCGGAGGAGGATCATGAATCTCTCCTTCATCAGGCTCTTCTTCAGAGGTGGTAGGATCATCTCTGGGAGTCAGAGGAATAATGGAACGTGGCGTCAGGTCGAGCGTGGCATGAGGCGGTGGTGTCAGAGGAGCTACCGGTGTAGGTGGTGACACTGCGACGCGGTCCTCTTGAGGAGGAAACCTCCTTTAGTAATCTGCTAACATACTCTGTAAATTTCCTAAGAAGGCCGGAGACAATTGAGCAGGTTGTTGCCACGGTCGCTCATAATATCTGAATTGATGATACTGTGTAGGAGGGACTGGATATTGTTGACAATATTGCTCTTCATCGTAATAGTCTTCGTCCTCTTCCTGACATTTCACATTTAGTTCAGAAGGGCTATCAGCTGTCCCAAAAGGACCATCATCATCCTCTGTGTCCTCCACATCCAATAGATAGAGGCAGTGGAGAAATCTTTGGTGTCCGAAATGGATGCGGTGTAGGCTGCAAAAACGTAGTCGACGGGCCTGTAGACTTTATTAGAATCATCGTCGACGATGGAGTCGTCGCCAATGTTGGAATTTTTGTCGACGACGGAACTTTAGTTGATGCTGAATCTTCGACAGCAGTCTGGTCGACGATGGAATTTTCGGCGATAGTGTTGTCGATGATGAAAACTTTGTCGACTGGTGTTTTCTTCGACGGAGTCGTTGTCGATAGAGGTAATATGGACGGTATGGAACTTTTAATACTCGCCGTTGAAGTAGTCAGCGCCGTCGACGGTCGGGACAACAGAATTGTCGTCGGTGTTGACGAAGTAGTAGGCGTCGATGGTGAACTTGATGCTGATGAGGACTTATGTCTTATTTTTTGGCTGGAATGACTGGAAGATTTCTGTTTTTCCTTAGATGTCCTTGAAGTATGAGGGGAACTTCTCTCTAAGGAGACCTTAGGCTGTTTCTCCTTTGATAAGACATTTTTTTTGGTCAGATGAGAGTTTTGAATGTTTCCAGCTCTCTTCAGGCTGACCCTAAGGCGACCTGTGCCTCTTAGAAGTCTTAGAGGATGTGTCACTCTCATCCGATGAAGCTCCCTGCTTCCTCTTCAGCCACAACAAAAGTCTACCCTCTCTGTCCTTGAGGGTTTTTGTGGGAAAAGTGCGGCAAATCTTACAATGTTTTGCCTCATGGTTGGGATGGAATCAATGGATGCAATCCTTGTGGGCATCATCCACATGCACTCTTCTTTCCACAGGATTTACAAGCTCTAAAAAAATCCTCTTTCATCAGACATTTTTCTATAAATAGAAAGAAGACTTATCTGAGAAAGTTGAAGAAAAACTGAGCAGAGCTCAGGGAGACTCCCTTATACACGACGTGCGATGAAAATTTGAGGGATTCAGCCTCTCTTGGGAAGGTTCTAGAGGGTGCTGGGTACTGATTGGTTGTAGTGTAAGTTTGGTCCTTTTAATATAAAAAAAAAAAAGGAGGTTGATAGGCTATTGAATACATGGTTACCTCCAAGATAGGCTATGGAAATTATTATTTACTGCTTTATTATATGTAACGTGGGACTCCCACTTCGACGACGGGGAATTATTCAGCTATATGAATCTTTGAAAGATATTTCAATACTGGATAAAAAAAAAAAAAACTGTGGGTGTATTTAAAAACTGTAGATACAATAATGTAGTTCTAAATTGAATATTAATAAAAGTGGGCATATAAGTTTAAATCACAAGTGACTGTATTTCAGGCAAATCATGACAATGTGTAAAGTGTCATTAGCTGAGAAATTATCACAATTACACAAGGGCATCATCGAGTCCTTAAAACAGCCGTGATTAGAAGGCAATAGTCGTGAGAATGAATTAAGCCTAAAACATGTCAATAGACGTCATTGGTGGCGGGACAGATTCCAAGTCAGATAGGGCTTCAGTCCACTAACAGTTTTCACCAGTATCGCATGACGCACTGAGTGTTTGTATAGTGCTATGTCCTCGTGGTCTGCTGCAATCTGGTCTCTGAATTAGTCATTGACTCATCTATAAATCGGGTTTAGCTATGCTACTTGGATTGGTATAGAGTTCAGGACTCACTAAAGATTTTATATTAGAGGAGATATTGGCCAACCATGGAATCAAGGTAAAATTATCCATATTTGTGCAATCTTGCGTGATCCGTCTGTTAAGACCCAACTCCTCCTTTGTACAAGCGGAAAGCCAGAGCTTCGGTGAACAGAGTCGGAGCTGGTCAATAATATAGCCCAAACCCAGCTCTTAGTGGACAATTTCGTAGGGTAGCTTTGTGGAACCCCTAATAGCCCCCTAAGAATGTTATTCTCAGCTGTTTGAATTGGGGTGACAGGGCAATTTCCCCAGATACCACATCCATAGCTGGCTATTGGGATGCACTTGGCCTTAAAAATTCCCAAGGCTGGTTTTATGTGGGTGCGCCCAAGTCGGCGAGAGAAATATCCCATGCTAAATGAAGCCATGTTGAAAGCATGCACGTTAGGTGTTATAAATGAATGCCAATTAAGGCCAGAGTCTAATTCAAAACCCAAATAACAAAACGTATCAACCTGGCTAATATGGTGACCTTCTGCTGCAAATTTCATAGTTTATGTTTTAGGTGGGCCAAACTTCATCACGTTTGATTTGGTAAAATTAGTGGTTAGATCAAGGCTGTTAATTAAAAATGGATAAAAGATTTAGAAATCTTTGTAAGCCTTTGGCCGTCCGAATGATTAAAACAGTGTCATCTGCATAAAGCAGACCAGGGTTTGGGTGGCAAACGGCTTTGGGGACATCCAAATAAAGGTCGGTCAGCACCAGTTCTAGCTAATTGATAGAAAAAATAAAAATGGTGCCTAAAAACAGCCCTGGCGAACCCCACACTTCAATTAAAAGTGCTGTGTGCATTCACCATTCGGCCCATATCTGACAGAAACAGAGGTCCTCGTGAAAATAGTGCAGAAAATGGATTATGCAAGCTCTATTCCCATCTGTGTCATCATGGACCACAGCTTAGAGCCGTTAACTCTATCAAAAGCAGAGATGAGGTCCATAAAGGCCAGATGGATTGCTCCCCTCGTGACCTTAGTGTACTTACAGATCAGCAGGTAGAGATTCAGTTTTTGCTCAATGGTACTCCGCCCTGGCCTGAACCCGTATTGAAGGTCAGACAAAATGCTGTACTCCTCATCCCAAGCTGAGCGGCGGTCCCACCGCTTCCTGGCAGTAAATTTTAATCTCTGAATCAATGAGAGAAACCGTCTTGAAACAAGCTGGGTCTAACCTATTGCCCTTTTTAGGTCTCGCCTGATCCAGCGCATGCGCTGGTCTGGCGAGACTTTTTGTGAGGGCTCAAAAAAGTGCTACCACTGTCGCCTCACTTTCGCGGCCGCTTTGATGTTTGATCGTGATCACTGCTTTGATGTTCTCTTCGCTTTTTTTTCCTGTTTATTACTTCTATGTAGTAATGGTGGCACCCGTGCGCCGCCATTACTACAAAGCAGTAATAAACAGAAACAAGCATTGGCATAGCCAATAGGTCTCGCTTTTGGGACCTTATAAGTATTTAGTTATGCAACTGTTGCATGGCTAAACACTTATAAGGTCCCAAAAGCGAGACCTATTAGCTATGCAAATGCTTGTTAAAGATTGAAACTATGACTGATTGACACCAAGTCGGTGGAAGGGGACCTTTAATGGCCGAGTTTAGATGCAAGGTTATTAAAGGTGCCCACAAATCGACATAAGATTTTAAAGCGTGCCCCGGCACTCCATCAGGTCCAGGGGCTTTATTAGAGGGAAGGCAGGAGATGGCTTCAGTGACCTCAGCCAGTTGGAAAACAATTTTATGACCATCCCATTACCCTTCAATTCACTAGCTTCTTCCTTGTGATTATAGATGCCCTTGAAGTGCTTGACCCAGGCTTGTGGTGCAATAGTGGTTGCCTGATTGGGGAGTTGATCACTATTAAAGAGGGGACAATTTATCACTTTCCGAAAGGCGACACTTTCGCACTGCATACTAGCATTCCGGAGGATTTCGAAGGGTTCCTCTTTTTGCTGAATCTTACGCTCCTTACAGGTCGAGCTGTAGATTGTCCTGGCCCTTTAGAACTTATCCTGACACCGAGGTGTTTGGTGCAGGACATTCACCAAATCGTTGTGTGCTTTGGTGCACTTTTTGTCAAACCATCCAACTACTTGGGTCAAAGAAGGAGCACCTGCTTTCCAAAGAGCGGATTTAATGAACTTACAGATACTCGAAAAAGACAGCGTGACACTTTGCGCAGAGACCTCCTTTGAAAGACATATATAGAAATCTGCACAATACGAAGTAACCAGGTTATGAACAAAATCCAAGGGGACAATAGAGGCTCACCGCATCCTCCATCCCTCATCAGTGAGAAAAAATGGCTTTTTGTATAGGGGTGCTCTACCAATGGTCTTTTGTCCCAGAGAAAGGTAGCCGACAAAGGATTATGGTCACTTAAATTATGCCACAATACTTTAAAATCTACAAGGGCTAAGGACAAGCAGAAAGACACAACAATATAATCTATTGTAGTGCTATGACCTCCCCCCTTGAACACAGGTATCCTCTTGACTAAATATTCGTGTCTTGAATCCATTAAACTGATCAAATTGTATTCGGCAATTAGGCTGTTAAAAGAATCATCTTGATGTGTATGCTTGAGATGCGCCTCGCGAGTGAGTGGGTTCTCATACTCTGGGCTGTCGTTTTCTGGGCAAGAATAGCATAGATGCAAGTTAAAATCCCTGACTAGCATGATCACAGTAAATGAGGGTTCTAAGTGATAAAAATCTTCTATAAAAGCTTTAAGACTGGTTCATTCCTACATGTGGTTGCATTATAAAAGGGATAGGGAATGACCAGCAGTCTTCACTTGTTTGCTGAAAGTCAAAAGAGTGCCCAGGAAAGCCTTCGAGTTAGACTTCAGTTGAGGCCCAAGTTTACTAATGTAGTGAGGCCACTGCTGGCACGCCCAGTGGGCGAAAAAATTGTAGGTTCAATATATGAGGCAGAGTCATCCAGATGCAGGCATCCTTTAACATCCCACGTTTCCTGCAAACAATGTCAAATGTTGCCAGCATTCTGAATCATCCAGCATCAGTTAACTTGCTCCGTACCCCGGCAATGTTCCAGCTGAGAACCCTTAGTTCCCCAAGGCTATTGGGCACCAAGACCTTATCTAAGCCCTTTTCAGCAGGGGATGGGCTCAGTCAATCAGGATTATCCAGTTGACTTAGGGGTGAAAGACGGTTGTTAATTGTTATAATTGCGGTGTTTCTATGGAATGAATGGTTGACCAATCTATATTTCGGCCTATTCTGATTGAGACACAGACCTCCCCTGCCAGATAGCCCAGAAATGTGCTGTGCGTAAAAGAAGCTCAGTGTTATTTGCAATTGATCTCACTGGTAGGAAGTCGCACTGGTCCCGGTCGACAACTTCTTGTGCTAAGGGGGTTATTCTTGAGGCAATGATCTTTGTAAATAATGTAGTACTGCTCCTAAAGAAAGCCATCTTTTCTTATGGTTTTCTGGAAGCAGCATTTAGAGCATTGTGAGGACAATATTGTCAACTAATGCCATGTGCGTCTATATATTATTTTGATGTCAAGAATTTAAAAACAGCCCTAGGCTAACTCTAGGTTTATTAGGGCGGCATTTTCAGGCTACCACTAAGCTGTATATCCTTGCAGCTGTGGAATCTAGCAATTTATATTGCATGTTCTAAACTATGTCCACAGGTACTATTCAACAAAAACATGTCTGAGTAAAATCGTGCAGCCCTAAAGAATAAATCTAATGAGTTCATGTTCTTCAAAAATAACATTTATTTTTAGTGTACAGCTTTTGCTATGACGAGAACCTGGTAAACGCCAATTGTTAATCTTAACTATTTAGACTTGCAAATAACAATGTTGTATATCAACCTGAGTTGCACAACTTGGCAAGTATTATACTAAACATGAGTTTTCCAAATGGGATACCATTCATGCCATAAATTTTTTTTTTGTATACACGGAAATGGACTACACAATTTTCACTGTACTCGATCAGTCAAGATTTGAAATGCTGTTTTTCTTACAAACCGGAATAATGTCTGTCTTTTACTGACATTCACAGAAGATTTAAAAGTTCAAAAGATGGAAGCATATGGAATCGGCCTTCTGTTAATACACAGAAAAAGGAGCAGTATCATACAAAAAAATCAGTTTATAAAACAAGTTTGCAATTAGGTCATCAATCGTAGTTTGCAATATTATTTTAAACAGGCCACATGCTACTCTCTATCAGCAATGTACGTTTCCATAAGTGTAAAACTAAATAATTTAAGCAATTCAGTATACATTTCTTTGGGGCCACTTTATCCCTATGCATACTCAACTGAAGACTGTTTGAGCGCCCGTCTAAATAGATCTCAAAATAATTCCTTTGTTTTGACACATCTGCGCATAATTCAAAGGACTTTGAGCTTTTGCAGTGGACAGTTGAACTTTAATAAGTGTCCTTCACAATTACAGCATGAATGAAATCGTTTAACTCCAATATATATTTTTTTACATTTCTAAAGAGCTGCACTGTCGACGGAGTTGTGTATTTGCAATTACCAATGAAAGCCAAAACACAAAATCAAAACTTGGATTAAGTCAATAAAAGTGACAGTTTTCAATATTTTATCATCTTAGACTTTCGAAACTGTCCCGCTTCTGTAACTGAGTAGGAATGTATAGTTAACATAAGGGAGGACTGCTCATTAGAACCCTGCAGCCACATGACTGCTCACAGTCAGCTACAAATTTCCTCTGCCAGTTCCTTTTTCTTCTCTTCCTCATTCTTCATCAGAGAAAGCTGAAGGTGAGAGAATTCTACAAATGAGAAGCTTGGGCTAGGAGAAGAGTTAGATCTCAACCCTTTCTTCAGTCCTATATTTGAACAGAACAGGTAGGTTTTGTTTCACAGAGAACTGTTGCAGAGAATTGATGGGAGCAATTTGACCAGTAAGTGAAGTTTTGCCTACAAAGGTTTTTAAATATACACAAGTAACAATTTAACAGATTAAGGTGATTTGTACAGAGCTAATTAATGGAAGGACAGTACTTCACAGCTCTATCAAGTCAGGTAGCCAGGAGAGGTGGGGAAGAGGGACATACCCATCCTGGCTCACCACAGGACTGTTCCTGCCAAATCAGCACAACGACCCTGGAATAAGGTCTCACAACAAACCTCGTCCTTGGAGCTCCTAGACCACCCATCGCAACACACCAACAACATCAAAAGATCCATTCCATCATCTCGCACATCCCTCCTACCCGTTGCGACTATCCCTCAGAAAACCACCTTAACGAACTGACCCTCCATCACCACACAAAAAGACATAACAACCATGCAGACCATGCATTCTGGAGCATCCTCTGACTCCTGCCCTCACCATACCTTTGCTTAAGGACTTGACCATCAGTGCAGCCCTTCCCAAGACACTGAACGACAATCAACAGTCAGCTTCCCTGGGGCCTGAAAGCATGCCACAGTACTACCCCTCTTAAAGAATACCTCAGCAGACCTGTGAATGCTAGTCAACAATCGGCCAATCTTCCTTTCTATCTTTTACAGTAAAATCCATTGATTAAATCAACAAGCGACTAGCCGTCCACCTCAATGACAAACACTTCCTCCACTCCTCACAATCTGGATTCAAAGCACCGAAGCCATCTTGCTCACTGCCACAAATTTCAACAGACTGATAATTGACAGATGAGACACCACTGCCCTCATCCTACTATACCTATCCGCCACCTTCGGCAGTCTCCTAACCCAACCTCATTCAACGCCTCTACAAAGCCGGCATACAAGGATACGTGCTCCACTGGACCTTCTCTTTCCTAATAGACTGCACCCAATCAGTTAGCCTGACTCCTTTCACCTCAGCCGCCACAAACTTCATCTGCAGAGTTTCCCAAGGATCATCGCCAGGCCACATGTTTCAACACCTACATGGCCACTCTCACCAACATCATCCACACCCACAGTATCAATGCCATCTCCTACATAGGGAAAACCAAACTCATCTCCTTCACGCCAAAACACCAGACACCCAGACCAGCTTCACCTCCTTCAAGTCCAATGTCACTCTATATATGCAACCACTGACAAAAACTCAACAGGAACAAACTGAAGTAGTACTCTTCGGCAGAGATCTCAGAATCAACACCCAACTGAACAGAAGACTTCAGACCATACAAAATTCTGCAGCCAGAGCTGCACACAGACTACCTACCTGCACTAACACCACCGTACACCTTAAAGACCTCTACTGGCTCCCCATGCACAAATGCGCACTGTTCGAACTCCTCCCATTCGCATACAAAAGCCCTGCACAACCTAGGCTCCATCTACCCTTAATATTCACATCAACTTCTAGCTGACACCTCTGCACAGCCAGACTCTTACTCACACCCGTCCCTGGCATACGTAGAACCTGAGCCGGCGACCATACCTTCTCCTTCCCTGCCCCCAATGCCTGAAACAACCTGCCACTACACATCAGTCTCACATCCTTCAGTAACTGAGTTCCACAAGAAACTAAAGACCTGGCTCTTCCACTAGAGGCAGCGCAGATACAGCCCACATAGGACGTGCTTTTCAGCACCAGGCCAACCTCCCTCATGCCTCTCCTTGGTAAACCCCCCCCCCCGTCCCCCAACTCCTCCCACCCCAAACCCACCCCACGGGCACCCCTGAGTGAGTCATGCACTCTACAAATACCTAGAACATAACACAGCAAAATAACTCACAAAGCGTTTCTGAACAAGGAGGTATTGGGACTTGAAGCAGGCGTGGTTAGTGATTATTCTCATGGTCTAAAGGGTGCCATGCTAATAAGTCTCATAACAGTTTGTTTGGCTGCATTGTGGAACAATAAACAGATAGAAAAGGGGAGAGGGAAGGAAAAGAAGGCAAATGAGGTAAAAGAGGGAAGGAAACGGGGGATGGAGATGTATTAAAGATAGAGGGGGGGGGGGGGGGAAGATTACAAAGAATAGAAGGGGAGAAAGAGGGGTAATAAGTGTAAACAAATCTTGCAATTTCTGTAACCACAGAAACCAGGACTGCTGAACCCAATCTCAATCAAAGTTCACAGGAGTTTAGGAATGACAATCATTGAAGCACATTCTGTTTCTTTTTTTTCTCCTTGAAATGCCAGGCTGAAGACTCGCGCTACAAACAAGCCATTTCTGTAGAGAACCACAAGGTTCTAGAACTGATGGGCAGTACTCTTTTGCTGTGGAGTCTATGAAATGCTCATTGGCAGGTGAAAATACTCTGCTCTCTTTCTTAGAGCAATTACCTAGAATTACCTAAAAAACAATGATCGAATCTAGTCCAGGTGTGGAAATGTGGATTTTCCTGATCAGTTATGTCCCCTATCTTGGACCCCAACGGTTCTATATACATGTTACAAGTACATGTATGTTCCCTCCAGTTCCAGTTTCTAAGACGCAAACATATGTGTGTCTACCGTCGACATGTTCTCTGTCAGATCCGCCATCACAGGGCTGGATATTCGATTCCTAAGTATAAAAGGCCACCGACTTTATATGGCTAAGTTACTTCATTTTTACAGTTCAGGCAAGTAGGCCCGATTCTGTCCTCAAGCCTTTCCCTGCTCTCTGTCTCTGACAGCTTCAGCTTGAGCTCGCATCTGTATCCATGAACTTTGTCCTACTCCCTGTGCAGCTAACGGTGCCTGCCTCGGCCAGTTTTCGCCTGTCTGCCAAGAAGTTGTATTTCACCTTCGAATTATCTATTTTGCTCTCCAGCCGATGCATTCCTGTCCAGTGATTTAGGTAAACATTTCCTTTAGCTCACAAGCAAAGGACTCAGCCTTTCCGTCCTCCTGCAAGTGATTCATAGCCCTGTTGCCATGGAAAGTTTTCTATCCCTCGCATCTCATATAGACACTTAGACGCTTGTACACGTACACAGTCAGTATAGAATAGATTCTGTCCGAGAGTCTCTTCCTTGTGGATAACATAGTTCTTTAAACATAGGATGTTAGATATGATTTGGGATTAGGTTGACTTGACCCCCAGACTTCTCGTCTCCACATGTAGAGCTAAATGTCAAGTCCCCTTCACCCCCTAGTTGCACGTCAATTACACGTCATACTGCTGCGCGCGCATCTATGCCAAGTATTATCTTATAGATCCACCTATGTCTGATAATTCTAACCAATCATGTTTCTTTTATTCCTTATTACGCCTAGTTTCGATTATGTCACTGTTTTGTCACTTTTCTTATCAAATGTTACGCCTTCTACATTCGTTTCATTGTAATGTACTTATTATAAAAATACATGTCTGTTAATAAATTATTGTACTTCACTTCCTGAACCCTCGTGGTGACGGAACCTGAAGGCCGCGACTCGAGTCGGCCATTTTGAATGGAATAAAGCCCATTAGAAAACCTCTTATACCACGGATTCTGCCTCTTGTTATTTTGAGCTATTTACTTTATTGTAAGATTCCGTATGAAATTCAGTCCGGTATTTTTATTTACCACATAATGGCGCCCGAACAGGGACACTTTCTCATCTCACGCGCCGGCGGTGCGTTGCAGGCCCGGTCTCCTGCCACAGCTGGACGGACCATAAACGCGTACCAGCAGGATTTCCTGTAAGCTCCCTCCGGTCAAGCGGGGGCGACTGAGGCTGCGATCAACCCAGACGAGGCGGTGAGAAGTGCGAAGTATCCCGACCAGAGCCTAGCTGAGAGAGCAAGATCCGAGGTATACAGAGGCCCACCAGGTTTTCCGAAATCCCGACGTCCAGAGGGTCCGATGTCCGCAGTTATCGAGTCCTGTCCATTCTCTGAGGCCTTCCGTTTCAAGGAGCTACTCGGTGAGTACCATCGCCGGGGAGGCGTGTTGACGCGCACATAGGTTGTGCCGGTCAAGACGGATTTGGGTACACAAATCCGGTCTGCACTGTTTAGCAGTGTATATGTACTGTTTAGCAGTATATCAAGTATTCCGAAGTATTCAGTTATTGTCAAGAATTCAGCGTGGTGATTAGTTAGGCAGACTGTCATCATTGTCGATCATTGTTATAATGTTTAATGTTTAATGTTTAAAGTATTCAGAAATGTCTTGCATATTGTGGTATGAATGACTGTTCATTGTTCACTGTTCATTTATGGTGTTTTTCGTATTAAGAAAATTCAAGAGTAAGTATCAGATCAGTTGTCAATATGCCGCTCTTCTCGAAGTTAAGACAGATTACTACCAGAAAAGGGGTGCTTGAAGAAGCAGTTCCTATTCCTCCTAGGGACACCCCAGGGCATTTTATGTACCATAAACATGGCTTAGATGCCATATTGTTTCTTGATCTATGGGTAGATTATACCAAAGGATTACCGGAAAGTCAAAGGTGGCCCATAGCGGGAACCTGGGATGCAGAGTGCATCATGAAAGTGGAGGAAGAGTTATGGAAAAGAAAGGTCAGACAGTCACAGAAAGACGCTGTTGAGTTATGGCGTAAAGAATCTCATAGACGAACAGAAAAAGCACGTAGACAAGAAGAGAGGAGTAAAGAAAGTTCAAATAAAGTTCAAGAAAATCTATTAATTGAGGAAGGTATCCGAGTGAAATCAGAACAAGTGAATAGACAAAGAAATGCTCTTATGAATGGTATGTATCCCCTTCTAGCCGAAGGACTACCTAAGGCTGTTACAGAGATGCCAAAAGACTTGCCACCCCCATTATTTCCAATTAAGGTACATCCAAAGGGGCATCCCAGAACCGCAGAAGATGTTTTTCTTTCCTCATATCTAGACGATGCAGCTCCCGAGTATGCTAACGCCACACCACATAGACCGTCTGGCGGAGGGGTTCAACGTCAGGATCAGGTATCTGTCCCCGTGCAACAGCAAGTCCCGATACAAGCTTCGGCAAGCACATCTGTTTCCGCATCTGTCTCCGCAGTCGATCCTATAGGGGTATCGACACCCATAGTTGCTGTGTCACGTTCAACGAATCCATTCACACCCGACGCCCCAGATGGGGCCACGGGAGGTGCTAGCAGTACCTTTACACCACCCAGAATAAATAAACTTGTTTTTCAAGAGTCAGCGCATTCACGTACACCTAAATTCGTAAGTGAACGTACGCTTAAGGAACTCCTTGTAAATTGTAGATATGACCCAGTGGTTGGTAAAGAGGACGAAATGGTCCTGGCATCATTACGTATCAGGCGAGCCGCAGAGTATTTAGCAAGGTTACCAGGGATGACTACGCATCTAGATAACATATATCATTTTGTTCAAACAGGACGAGATCCAGGATGTATTAACAGAGCTATGGAATTCCAGAAAGTAGAGATACAGGGGGAACTGTTACGTTTCCTCATAAACTGTGTAATCAGAAATCAAGATCGTCCGGGGGTAGACCCGAATGCAATGCTTATTCTTACAAGATGGAGTCAGAATATATCAGAAGGGAGACACGATAAGCAAAATTGTATAATAGCCATGTGCCGAAAAATACGTAAAGAAATAGAGCGTATTCATGAAGAGAGATTGGGAACAGACGAGTTTGAGCAAGATGAAGTGTCCGAATCAGGGAATTCCGCAAGACAGTCAGAGACCATAGCCTATGTAGGCAGAGGAAGATACTGTGAAAATACTAGATGTTTTTCTGATCCCATACACTCTGTATGTCCAAATAATAGCAGAACGTATCCGACGCCTGTAATAAATCTGAAATCTCCTGAACATTCGTTTCAAGCCGCAGATAAAATACTACGAGAACGAAGAGGTTACCACCTCCTCGATTCCATGGATGAGCAAGAATTAGCCAGATCAGCCGTTCACTGGATTGACAGTCCTGAAAAATACGGTGATGAGACCGTAGCACACACGTTTTTTAACCTCAGTACAGATGAACAACGTTTAGCTGGAATATATATGATTCAGCAACTCCTCATATTATATAAGAGCCAACATGCTGACCCTGGTCCTTTACCTGATATATTAACGGAACTACTCACGAACAGATGGAGAGGTTCTAGTAACAAGCTAATTAAAGAGATATTAGTGTCACGTAAGCAGTATGTCCTTTTTGTAAGTCCGGATTCTCTCTCGCTGCCCCACAGAGAAAGAGCGCCGTACTATATGGATAGACAAAATCCCCTACGAGAAGTGCACCCAATAAAAGGCGAAGACAATGAGTTTCACCGTGTATTTGTTTACACACCCATATCAAAAATGGAATTATTAGAAATGAAGAAAGTAGTACCTAGTCATGACAAAGACCCAGCGGGTTTCCACCGAGAAATTAAAGACATGTTACTGATGGGAGAGTACACCTTTCCTGATATTATGACGATATTAAAGGTGCTTTTGCCTGCTGGCATATATGAAAAACTGAAAGAAAAAGAGTGGGAAGTGGGAGACCAAAAGATAGACTGGACAGCATTAGCAGAGGAAGAAAGGGGCCGAGCTGCAGGTTCAGGGCTCGGGGATAAAGTTAAACTATTACCAGGTTTACTAGTACAGGTACTGCCACGTTTATTAACTACAAAAAAGGAAGATTGGGGTGCAATCACAGCCTGTAAACAAAAGCAAGATGAAGACACAAGCGATTATTATGCTCGATTTGAAAAATGTTTTGGTATAAATAGTGGTATAAAAGCAAGTAGTGATTCATATCCACATTTATTTGTGACAAAATTAGTGGAAAATGCATTACCTCCAGTAAAGAATAGAATATTGAAATTCGAGAGTACCTGGCAAAGTAACACTCCGTCGCAAATGCTACAAATGTTACAGTATCATCACAATAGAATTAGGGATGAACAAGAACACGAGCATAGACGCATGAAGGATACAAAAATGAAAATGCTAGTTTCTCAGACAGTACCAGCAGATGGTCACAAAAAGGGTGTGACACATTCTGGTGATTCTGCAGTTCCTGTAAAAGGAACCTGCAATTACTGTAAACAACTAGGCCATTATGTACACGATTGTCCAGTCCTGAAACGTAATATAGCTACAGGTATTGCAAAAGAGAGACCACGATTAGTTAGACAAGATCAGAATGAACAAGGAGCTATGCAGCATGGACAGTCCATGCCAGTTCAGCAACAGTCCATGCCAGCCTCACAGCAACCCATACAGTTTGTGCCAGCTGCACCACCGTTGCCTGCTACTGCCACACAAACCACAACACGACAAATGTATCAGACTGCACAGTATGAATACCCTGAGTATCAGCGTTACGCATGAACCAGCCTAGAGAGGGAAGTTGACTTACCGCTTATCGAGATTCCTGTAGATCAAGAAGGACCTTATGTACATAGTGAATTATTAGGTCAAGATAGAAAATTCTTACTCGATACAGGGGCAAGTCGAACAACCATAAAACGTAGTGAAGTTCCAGGGGCACCCCTCTCAGGCTCTCAAAATGTTTCCCTTGGTTTTTCAGGAAAACCTATTGTTAATGAAGTATCACAGCCTCTACCACTTACGATAGGACCTTTGACACGAACTACAGATTTATTGCTTACTAAATCATGCCCAGAAAATCTGTTAGGAATTAAAACTCTGAAAGCACTAGGAGCCATAATATGTTGTTCTCCGGAAGGAGTAAGGTTGTTTTTGCGTGATTTTAAAGGTCACTATGTGTCTAGAGACATGGATCCCCGACTACAGACTTTACCAGTACATCTATGGGCACAAGGCCCTACGGATGTTGGCTGCATGAACATTACACCCTATCGAGTTACATTGAAAGCAGGAGTGGTACTACCACGAATGCGACAATACAAGTTACCGCATGATGCTGTAGTGGCTTTGCTGAAAATCATTGATGAGCTAATTGCCCAGGGAGTAGTTGTAGAAACAGACTCCAATGTATGTAATTCACCGATAATTCCGATTCTTAAACGAACTGATCCTACTGCCCCACCAGTGTACCGATTGGTTATTGATTTGCGTGAACTAAACAAGTGTATTGTACCACAATTCCCTGTGGTCCCTGATATATCATCATTGTTGACAGCAATTGATTCCGAAGCAACATTTTTTTACTGTAATTGATCTCAAGAATGCCTTTTTCAGCGTCCCAATAGATCCGGAAAGCCAATACTTGTTCGGATTCAGTTTAAATGGGCGCAGCTTTAAATTCTCACGCGCTCCTCAAGGATTTACAGAAAGCCCCAGCATCTACAGCCAAGCACTGAAACGAGAACTTGACAGTATCCACATGCCAGTCAATACTGCACTGCTTCAATATGTCGATGATCTGCTGATCACCGCGAGAAGCGAGCCAGAATGTGAAAAAGCTTCTCTGACAGTTTTACATTTCCTAGCCGACAAGGGGCACAAGGTGTCCCCTTCTAAGCTGCAATTCTGTGTTCAGCGAGTTATTTATCTTGGTCACTCGCTGTCCAAGGAGGGAAGGCAGCTTACACCAGATCGCATCCAGTTAATTGCTAACATGTCAATACCCCAGACACAAAAGGAGGTGCGGGCTTTCATAGGCCTCACTTCATATTGTAGGCAGTGGATCCCTCAGTACGCATTTCTAGCAAAACCACTCATTCAGTTAACCACACAGGAGGCAGCCACATCGACTGTTCTCCCTTGGACTCAGGAACATACACAAGCTTTTGAAAGCCTAAAGGAAGCTTTATGTCAAGCACCTGTTTTAGCAACACCATGTTATAGCAAACCTTTTACACTCTTTGTTACAGAACGCGAAGGTACTGCCTTGTCAGTACTCACTCAGGATCAAGCAGGATCATGCAAGCCATGTGCTTATTTTTCCAGTACATTAGATCCCGTAGCTCAGGCTTTGCCTGCATGCCTGAAATCAGTGGCAGCGACAGCTTTAGCAATCAGACAAAGCGATGCCATAGTATTAGGACACCCATTGACAGTTCAAGTACCACATGCAGTAGAGGTTCTTGTGAACCGAACACAAACACAACACTTGACCATAGCAAGACTTACCGGTTATGAACTGACATTGTTTCAACCACACATAGAGATCCGACGGTGTAATACATTGAATCCTGCTACACTATTACCTGTAATTGGAACAGACCCACTAGCTCATGATTGTGTTGAAATCATTGAAATAAAGACGAAACCTAGACAAGACTTGACAGACGTTCCATTGTTAGATCCAGACCTGACGTTGTATGTAGACGGATCATGCATGAGAGCAAGTACAGGAGATTTAGTGGCCGCGTATGCAGTCACAACAGACACTGAAGTTATTGAGACACATTGTATAGATACTCTGTCAGCCCAAGCAGCAGAACTTATTGCTCTAACGCAAGCCTGTATTCAAGCCACAAATAAGAAAGTTAATGTATACACTGACTCACGTTATGCATTCGGAGTTGTACACGACTTCGGCGTGCTGTGGCGAGAGAGAGGTTATTTAACGTCCCATGGTGCCCACATTCAGCACGGGCCCCTCATTCATGCTTTGTTAGATGCAATACATCTACCCACTGCTATATCGATTATGAAATGTAAAGCACACACGAAGGTTACTGATACCATTTCTCAAGGAAATGATTTAGCTGACCGAACAGCTAAACAGACTGCTCAGAATCGCACATTAGACATGACAAAGCCAATAGTTCAGACCCCAACACAGTGTATGACAATTAAGGATCCCGCACTTGACGTAATTGACATACAGACACATGCCACAGCAGAAGAAATAAAGAAGTGGACTGAACTAGGAGGGATCCAGACAGATCAAGGGTGGATGACGAAGGAGAAATCTGTATGGTTTCTCCCTGATTCCATGGTTCAAGCCATTATAGCTACAGTTCACAGTCCAGCACATTTAGGAGAGAAGGCTATGCTAGACAGCATTCAGCACATTTGGTTCAACAAACATTTACGAGCAGCAGCTAAACAAAAAGTTCGTACCTGTATGATATGTTGTCAGTTTAATCCAGGAAAGAGTGTTCCCGTAGAGCAGGGTGGATTTCAGCCTCCTGACCATCCTTTTGAAGTCCTCCAGATGGATTATATTCAGATGGAACGTTGTCGAGGATTCAAATATGTCCTCGTAGTTGTCTGCGCTCTCTCCCGTTGGACAGAGGCGTATCCCGTATCAGATTACACTGCCCCGACTACTGCCAAGCAGCTAGTTCGAGAATTCTTCCCACGGTACGGTTTACCACGTGTTGTATATTCAGATAACGGTCAGCCTTTCTCATCCGAATTAATGAAACATGTCTCACTCTTGTTGGGATATCAGTGGAAATTCCACTGTGTCCGACACCCCGAGGCAGCAGGTCTCGTAGAAAGACATAACCAGACACTGAAAATCAGACTGTCCAAAATATGTAGAGAGAAAGGTGTCGACTGGATAGTAGCATTACCAGTTGCACTCTTTTACATGAGAATGGTAGCACACTCTAGAACAGGGCTATCCCCGTATGAGGTGATCTTTGGTAGACCACCGAATATGTGGGGGACGCCTATACCCCGTAAAATAACTGATGTTGACTGTAACATGCTGACAGATTACTTGGCTTCCTTGATGTCTGCACTACAATCTTCTCGTTCACAGGTAGCTGCAGCCTTTCCCGACAACACTGAGGCGAAACCCCATGACGTTGTTCCGGGTAATCTTGTCTTTGTGAGAAATTTCGACAGGAAAAGTCAACTGGAGCCCAGGTGGAAAGCACCCAAGTTGGTCCTGTTGACCACAAGAACAGCCGTGAAGATCGAGGGACGTAAAGGGTGGATTCATTCAAGTCACGTCAAAAAATTTCATGGACTACCTTCAGATATAGACACTGTGCCCTGCACTCCCTCACAGACTGATTCAAAACTTCCTTTTGTTGAACAGAATGACTCTCAGTGCTATAAATTAAAGCTTAGGCCCAAACAGTCGAGCAATTTGATTGTTTAAGTCCTCTCCAAGGTGAAGCGGTTGAATTGTCTCCGACATGTATCCCTTGGACCTGAGTAGAGAAAATACCCGAGAAATGTTGAAACGACAGGCGTATTGTAAATCACTGCGTAGCTACTGTATGAGGACATTATTAATTTTGTTTTTATTGAGTATTTTAGTAATTATTACGAGTGTGATTTTGCACATATATCATCCTATCTCTAGACATGTTTATAATGTTGCTGCAGAACATTCTTTTAGTGACCTACCGCCACATGAATTATCTTATAGACTTGCGCTGCGCAATAACACCTTCATTAGTATGTTACATCATTCCCATCAGACTAGTAATGCGACCAATTGTTGGGTGTGTGGCCGACTTCCTCCCTATCAGAATAACAAAGGAGTTCTGCCTTTCTTTCCACATCCATTCACACACAATGGCTCCTGTGGAGCATGGTTTAGTTTATTAAATTCCATAGACCCAGACACAGCAGTTTATCAACAACATTGGATATGGGGAAATCTGAATCTAGTTTTATTCAAAGTCTGTCACCCTAATAAGGAGGGTCACCCCAGTAGAACAGGAACTGATTTAGAAAATGAAGTGTATAAATTAGGTAATTTCACGCCTAATCTTATGATTCTGAATGTCAAATCCGAAGTTGAACTAATTCTGCCCACTATGTCAGTATTTCCAGTTAAGGGTGAATTATGTGTAAGAAAAGTTGGTTCCATACATATGGGCCATAGCCAATGCGTTACTACAGTAGAATATAGTGATCAAGGTAAATCTTCATTTAGAGCTTCTCGCCATTCTTACTTCATATGTGGTCAGACGGCATATATGCGTCTGCCTCTAGATTGGGATGGTACCTGTTACATAGCATTCCTTTTGCCACCTGTTTTCCTAGCTCCCCCTGATTATTATCGAAATGTTCATTTAGTACACAATAGAGAGCAAAGAGATCTCCCAGTTGTCGATTATACTGAGACAGCATGGGACAAGTATGTAGATTTCAATAAAGGTATCTTTCCCTATATAGGTACAATATCAAATAGTAAGCTGATACGCAGACTCACCAAGACTCTTGAAGCTGTAGTAAACGAGACTATAGCCGCCCTAGGCAATCTGACAGAGGAACAATCAGTGATGAGAATTGTTGTTCTCCAGAATCGTCTTGTCCTTGACGTCATCCTGGCCGATAGGGGCGGAGCTTGCAGGGTCATCGGATCCAGCTGCTGCATATTCATACCAGAAAATTCGCCATCTGTATATAAAGCTATAACACACCTTCATAAGATTGTAAGCCAGATACACAAAAATCCAGGCACTTGGACGTGGTCCGGGTGGTTTTGGAGTGTGATATCAGCCTGGGGATGGAGAGTTCTATCCTTCCTAGGTATTGGCCTTCTTATGCTCTTCAGTTGTTGTTTATGCCTACAATGTGGACCAGCGATTTGTGGTCTGTGTGCCACATCATGCATTCCATATCACAGTTCTCGTTCAAAATACCGGAAGAAGAAGGAAGAAGAAATGATGCTCCATGAGCAAATCAATGGAATGATGAAGATTGATGTCTCGTGAAGGGCAAGAAGGGGACAAGGAGGGAATGTGGAAATGTGGATTTTCCTGATCAGTTATGTCCCCTATCTTGGACCCCAACGGTTCTATATACATGTTACAAGTACATGTATGTTCCCTCCAGTTCCAGTTTCTAAGACGCAAACATATGTGTGTCTACCGTCGACATGTTCTCTGTCAGATCCGCCATCACAGGGCTGGATATTCGATTCCTAAGTATAAAAGGCCACCGACTTTATATGGCTAAGTTACTTCATTTTTACAGTTCAGGCAAGTAGGCCCGATTCTGTCCTCAAGCCTTTCCCTGCTCTCTGTCTCTGACAGCTTCAGCTTGAGCTCGCATCTGTATCCATGAACTTTGTCCTACTCCCTGTGCAGCTAACGGTGCCTGCCTCGGCCAGTTTTCGCCTGTCTGCCAAGAAGTTGTATTTCACCTTCGAATTATCTATTTTGCTCTCCAGCCGATGCATTCCTGTCCAGTGATTTAGGTAAACATTTCCTTTAGCTCACAAGCAAAGGACTCAGCCTTTCCGTCCTCCTGCAAGTGATTCATAGCCCTGTTGCCATGGAAAGTTTTCTATCCCTCGCATCTCATATAGACACTTAGACGCTTGTACACGTACACAGTCAGTATAGAATAGATTCTGTCCGAGAGTCTCTTCCTTGTGGATAACATAGTTCTTTAAACATAGGATGTTAGATATGATTTGGGATTAGGTTGACTTGACCCCCAGACTTCTCGTCTCCACATGTAGAGCTAAATGTCAAGTCCCCTTCACCCCCTAGTTGCACGTCAATTACACGTCATACTGCTGCGCGCGCATCTATGCCAAGTATTATCTTATAGATCCACCTATGTCTGATAATTCTAACCAATCATGTTTCTTTTATTCCTTATTACGCCTAGTTTCGATTATGTCACTGTTTTGTCACTTTTCTTATCAAATGTTACGCCTTCTACATTCGTTTCATTGTAATGTACTTATTATAAAAATACATGTCTGTTAATAAATTATTGTACTTCACTTCCTGAACCCTCGTGGTGACGGAACCTGAAGGCCGCGACTCGAGTCGGCCATTTTGAATGGAATAAAGCCCATTAGAAAACCTCTTATACCACGGATTCTGCCTCTTGTTATTTTGAGCTATTTACTTTATTGTAAGATTCCGTATGAAATTCAGTCCGGTATTTTTATTTACCACACAGGTTTTGATGTTGGGAAAATTAATTATGGGACTATATAAATAGGACATATTTTGACCATTTCAAAAAGGCGCATTTCATTTCCCGTTTAGGTTTTCCATCTCTTGCAGGTGTAATCCACTCTAGGGTATAAAAGATGGGAGTGAACGAGGCACTGCAAGTCACAACTATGTATTTTCAGCTGTTGCTTGCTTCAGATGCTATTTGACTTTGCTTTTCGTTTATTCAGGAAAGGTACCGATGAGTCCAACACTACACAGGAAGAGAGCGAGGCTGGTTTTAATATTTTGAAGGGGCTCCTTTTGGTACCCAGTCTGGCTTTGGTAACAATGTTTACACATGGGATATATCAACTTAAGTTGATGAAGGTGGGATACAGAGGAGGAAAGATGAAAGGGTGATGCAATGGCACATATGAAATGCATAAACCATCTGAGGTAAGAAGAATGGGGTGTTATGAAGGACTAACTTACTAGAAGCAGTAAAGTCTTCAGACTCCACTGTACATAGTAATTCTAGCAGCATGAGAGGAACAATTTGGTAGCAAACAGCCTCGACATCTGCAAACTAACATGGAAGGTTAAAGAATTCTAGTTGACATCCCTCTCTATGTGTGCAGCTGCACTGTCTGGTGACAACAGTGGAGGACCTGCTCATCCTCCCGCCCTGTGCGGGAGGGAAGAGGAGGTCAAATGCGGAGTCTCCACTGATCGGTGTACTAGATCCTCCTTGCCTAGTCTAGAGTGAACTAAATCAGCTGAACTCTATCCTTTCAACTTTCCACAGCACCTTGACAGAAGGTGAATTAGCAGAAGCGTATGCAGCAGCAGGCCAGATTAACCTGAAGGCATCCTCAGAGAACCATCCAGTGGGAAGTGTATGGCAAAATACTTGGGAAACATTGTTCCGGGCTGTGGTCTTAAAAACGAAGAACCAAAACCTCAATCTGGAGAAGATCGCCTCCATCACTTCAGGCTGCAGCTGCCAATTGAGCTCCTCCAGCACGAAACACAACATCCTCCCTCACATTACAGGAGCCTGTTACTAGGAAGATTACCATCACTGTACCCACATCCAAAGCCAAATGGTTTCTTTATATTGGGCTCACAACCCCACACTGTCCTGACTGTTGGTGCATTGGATGGTAGTGGTACTGTCTGACAGAATCTGGATGTTTCTCCCCAAAATGGAAAGGGCAAAGGCCTTTATTGCAAAACTGACTGTCGCCACACTAACAGGGATATATGCAGCAGCTGCTCTGATGCAGACCAAAGCTGAAACCATAGACCAAGCAAAGGTGGCCGCAGAGTCAAAGCCACAATTCATGATCTTTTTTAAAGCAAATAGGCCATCATTAACCAAGTCAGAGAGAGGCTTATTTATGTGGTCTAGCCAAATATAAAGAATGGCTAGAATAAAGATTGTACCATATATGGTGCCATGACATCATATGCATTAATAGTAGCCACTATTGGGGAGGTGATAGAGCACCCAGTTCCAAGCACCCCTGCACATGGTCTCCTGGGACTGTCAACGCATAACTCCAAGCTGAAGGTCACCAGCAGATTCCAAGATTTGGGCCCATATCATAGCTAAACGTGGAGGGTCGTGCTAGAGAAATGGGCAGCCAGTGAGAGGAGGGTACTCCTCAGGAATGTCAAAAGAGGTATTGGCTCATTGGAGTGAGCTAGGGCAGCTCTGGCTGATTAATTAAAGGACCTGGAGCCTACATCTGGGGAGACCACTACGGAGAGGGCATATATATATATATATATATATATATATATATATATATATATACACACACACACACATATACACAACACATCCACACGCATATATACACAAACACACATACATATACACAATACACACATACATACACACACAATATATATATATTATATATATATATAATTATATATATATATATATATATATATAATATAATGGTGTAAGGTCTGAATGCATCCCTACATTGACTAGAGAGAAATGGAATCATGGGAACAAGGGCGGAGGAGGGCGGTGGGGCTGGAAGTAACCAAGTGATATGTTTATAAGGTCTGGTTATGGGAGATCTGAGAAGGGGGGTGGGTAATTAGAGTAGGTTAAGGAGAAATGCATAAATATTAGACCCTGATACTTGAACTGTTGAAAAGAATCGAGAATTGCTACCTAAACATATTGTGAAGAGAGGGGATACCTAAATGGGAAAGGGAATGTAATGATTATTACATGCTGTATGCAGAAAACCCAATAAAATATGTTTTTTTTAAATGACATCACATCCATGGAGAACCCGGAACCGTGACTGAACCCACTCACCGTCATCTGTTTTTGTATATATTTTACAAACATACAGATATTACAAAGTGGTGGTCCAGTGTTGGGGTGATCCTCCAAACAGGGCCTGCGAAAAAGGAGGTGGTCCCAAAACACAACTTTCCCATTCAATTTCCATAGGGATTTTTGAACAGGACTACAGCCAAAACTACTAAACGAAATTAAGTCAAATATGGGTGGAACAGGACTACAGCCAAAACTACTAAACGAAATTAAGTCAAATATGGGTGAAGGGCTGAGGCAGTTTTTCCAGAGCAAGCACTCCGACTGGCTTGCCACAACATGAAAAGAAATGTTGCTACAGCCATTACAGGATTCTGGACTTGGACCCCGGCCTAGAACAGGTTTTTGAAAAAGGACATAAGGCGGCATCACTCGTTATATGTTCAAAACAACTGGTGAATTAGTGTTTTTTTTAGTTAAAAATATTCATTTGTAACCCACATTTTCACTTAAGTATAATCTCAATTTAACCCTTTGACTGTTTCCAGTGGAATTCTCTAGAATATATATATATATATATATATATATATATATATATATATATATATATATATATATATATATATATATATATATATATATTCCCTGTTAAAGTGACGGTATAGTTAGGTGAATATCTAAGTTTAACACTAATGTTTTGAACTTAAAAAAAAAAAACACAGAAATTCACCAGTTACATCTAACTATAACTTGTGCCCCCACCATGCACTGCTTATGACCTCACATATTACATCACTTATGATGTGTAATATGACATCACCGATGACACCTCTAATGAGGGGATCTGCAGCCTCCTAGCCCTGAGCCTTAATAGGTCCTCCATCACCAAGGACCAAAATCAATGATAAAGGGGAGGGGGGCAGCATATACCCTACCCCCCCCACCATAAGCCTTCTTGGGACCCAGGGAACCCACTGCCTGAAGCTAAATACAAAAAATAGGGAGACTCACTAGGCCCCGGGGATACCATCCTTCAGGGCCAAAATCTAAGGGGAGGGGATATGGAGTCCCCCTTCCAGAGCCATAATAGGCCTGGGAACCCCATCCCCCAGAGCTAAAAATACCTAAATAGGAGGAGGGGCAGTGTGTGTCTCCTCTCCCTCAAAGTGTCCTAATAGGCCCTGGGGACCTCATGCCCTGGGGCCATCTGTTTTTTTTTTTTTAAGGGTAGAAGGCCCCCCCACATTGAGTCTATATTGGCCCCGGGGAACCATACCCGTGGGGTCTCCATTAATAATAGGTGGGTGCTCACCCAGGGCACAAACCAAGCACCACGTTCAGGGCCGCTAGGGAAGGCCCAGGCTTCACCGGGCCCCACATGGTGCATAAGCTGGCACTGATCCCGCACGCAGTCAGCAGCTGTTTTTGGCATGCTCCTTCCAGGCAGGAGTAACATGTTTTGTTTTCCTGTCCGCAGGAGTCCAGGCAGGGAAACCGAACACAAGTCTATTCCCAGCCAGCCCGAGCATTTTTAAATCTCCTGCAGGCTGGGAGCAGACTTAGACTTTGCAGCCATTTGGTGGGGAGCATTAAAAATGCTCCTACCATACAGGAGTAAACACGTTTCCTTGCCTACAGTAGTACTGGCAGGGAAACTATTGTGCCCTGGGGTAGGCTGCCTAGGACACAGTAAGACAGTCTGGCCTAAGGGATGGGGATCTGTTTAAAGCTCGGGGAGTGAGATATATATTCATTCATATTTTCTTTCTCTCTCTCCCTCTTTCTCCCTCCCTCCCCCTCTCCCGCCCCCTCTCCATCCCCCTCTCCCTCTCCCTCCCTCCCACTCTCTCCCACTCTCTCCCTCTCTCTCCCACTCTCTCCCACTCTCTCCCACTCTCTCTTACCCCCTCCCCCTAAGAATTCACAGGCTCGGAAGGAAGGGGGGTGGGGGGGTTTGTGCACAGCGCCAGGGAATGTGGTTCTCTGTGCCCTAGATGAGTTAAAGCAAGTAGGCTATACCAACGCCCTCCTCCCCAAATATTCATTATAAAATGTCAGGCCGCCATTTTTTTGTTTTTGCATCACTCTCACTGGATCGAGGCAAAAACTGCTGGGTTTCTTTTTTATATTGGCCCCCGAGGGAGAGGAGTCAACTGACCCCCCTGGGACTAAGGGGTAGGGTATTGTAGGAGAGTAGGATCTGCACTTATGTTGCTCCCACATTTTTTCTGATGTATACACTGGTTTCTGGCTATAGTCTGTCTGGGTCCCTGCTAATCAGGACCCCAGTCTCTCTGTTCTCTCTAAACAGCTTTGAGTGCATACTAGATGCACTAGTGATTGGATACTGTGGTACCTTACGAGCCACTAGTATATGGTACCCTATGTACCAAGGGCATAGGCATTTCACAAGCCTACCAGGGGCTGAAGCATGTATTATGCCACCCCTGGGAAGCAGACTAAATCCGACACCACAGACCTGCTACTGCAGCCGGGGTGAGGTATTGTTAGCACTCCTCACAGAGGTATAGATTCCTATATCTCACCATGCACACATATAAACCTATCAGTCACCCCTAAGGGCAGGGTGTTTGGTTTACAATGTAAGGGGGTGCCTTTGCCTGATCAGGACCCCTCTGCAGCTGGCAGGGTCTATTCCCTGTGGCTGTTTGTGGATGCGGTTATACCATATACTCTTAAGTGCATTATAACCTCCCGGTTAATGCTAACTTTGGAATGACTGCATCAAAACATGACGTGTTTGGTGTCAAACAACTTGGAATCATACCCCCACACCAGTTACTGGTGTGGGACTATGATCACACCCTTCTAGAGGGGACGACATGTACCCACTCTGGAAACACGGTAGAAATCTGAAAGAGCCCTGGCATCACAAAATGGATGCCACCAGCACATACACTGGGCTACCCGAAACTCGCAGTGGAGGAGGCCCAACAATAGGCATCCTGTCACAGGGAGGTGTCACCACCTTCCAGACAAGATTTAGTGTATTGGGGCTGGGTGGGTGCACTTCTAGAGTGCTTTGAAATCCTGCACTGGGGGAGCAGTAGGCTCCTCTGTGCATATGCAAGCTCAAACCAGTGCAGGTGCTACCTGTCCCTGCTCTGGCGCGAAACTGGACAAAGGGAAGTGGGTGTAACCACCCCCTACCCTGACCCTCCCAGAGGAGTGGTCATAGAGCTAGTCCGTCCCCTATCTTCAGTATAAGATAGGAAACCTTGCCATTGCAAGATAGATAACCCTGGACGACGCTTTACAAGAAGAATCCTGGTCCTTCGACGTTCCACTACCTTTGAAAGACGGAAGAATCTCCCTTGGAGTCAAGGAGTGACTCCCCTGCTTGGCAGGCACCAAAACTTGAATCAACAGTCGCAAACTTTCCCGCTTCCGGTGGAGTCCGAAGTCCCTGCAGCCCCGGAAGAGGATTTCCTGACTTCTCGACGGCCATTGTGAGTCCCCAGCAGAGCTGAGGCGAGTGGACCCCACGAGTGACGAGGAACTGCAATACCTGGGAACCGTGCACTATTGTCGAGTGCAACCCCTTCACGACTTTCTACGAACTTGTGCTTTGGACCACTTGTGGCCCAAGCCTCCAGCAGGTTTTGCAGCGAAAATCAGAGGCCTACCCCTTCCCGAGTGACCGTGGGCTCCTGTGAAGCATTTCCTCAAGTGGCGTCTTCGCGATCCCTTGCCCGTTGGCTTGTGGGTCCCCCGAAGACTTTATCGACTAAAAGGGCTCCCCTGGTTGCTCCAGGCCTGCCCTCACTCACCCTAGCTGGGTGAGTCACTCAGACATTGCTGGTCTGCACTATTGACTAAATTCACTTTCCACGAGACTTGCTGTTGCCAAGGCTTGTTGGCTCCAATCCGGTTGCCGACACCGCCATCAGCTGCAGACGGCGTGGGACACTCCGAATCCAGCTGCTGTTCATCGTCGATCCCTCCTGGACCTCGTGAGCGAAGAGTCAAAACACCGTTGATCACCTGAAATCACCTGACATCCGTGGGCATCCATCTTCCTGACCCCGGGTCACTGGCAAGTGACTGTGAACACTGTCCCTTCAATTTTCAGGTCATCTGCATCTAGAATCCAGCCTTGGATTCCACCGGACACTTCTTCATTCTTCGCAAGCAGCAAATCTTCTTTGGTCCCCATAGAAAACAGCGACGCGACCAGACACCAAAAGACACCTTGGCACCCGGCTTCCCTGGGTGAGGTAACTCGTGCACTCCGGGGCCCTAGTGTGTGTTGGCCCTCGAATTACTTACCTTGTAAGTGGCTTGCTTGTAGACTTCCTCGAAGTACCCTAAAACTTTAAAAATCAAACTGCAACTTCCTCCATTGTAATCAATAGGGACCCCACGGCTGTTTTCACACACTGCATGCGTCTCCTGTGGGTCTGTTACTTACCTGCTTTCACTGCAGTAGTGAAGCCCCAGCGATTCTAAAGGCCCTAGGCCTTGTCATTCTGCAAGTCGCCTTTCCTAAACCTCCTTTTTAGTATGTGGTCTGGTACGGCCCTAGGGCCCCAGCCATATTTGTGCTGAACTTATTGTGAAACGTTGATATTTGAATGTGTTCCTGGCTTCTAATCTCATAAAGAGATTAGCAGAGCGTGTCTAGAAATAAATACATATATATTTGATATATATACCTGTGTGGTTACCTTTCATTTGGTAATTCAAGAGATTATAAGGTAAAACAAGCTGCTTTACATTCCTCTGAGACTTAGCCTGAAGGCTGCTCTCCACAGCTACCACTAGGATAGTTTTCTTTAAAAGGTTGTTTAAACCTATCTACCATAAGAGTCGATTTGGACTGGTGCAAGGTGGCCACTATAACTAGTGACCAGCATATGCCAGGCCAACTTCTCACAGGTATCCATACCCTGTCCCTTGTATTTATTTTCTTTTAACTTCAGGATAGGGGACCAAGTCAGAGAGCCCTGTAATGGCTGCCAGCAACATTTTCCTCATGTTTCTAGCAGCCAATAAGAACATTCGTCTGAGGGAAAAAAAAAAAATGTTTACTGGGCTAATCTCACGAGAGCATCCGGGACTTCGGGAGGCCACAGTAGGTGCAAGGCGATGGTAGCTTCACAACCAAATCTGTTGTAAGAAGCGCCCCCCTCCCGCTTCCTGCATAGCGCCTTCACTCAGCCATAGTGTTTGCGCCGCAGTGTCCGCTATTGTGTTGACACCGCGTTCCACACACCTTAGCGAGTGTGTAGGTAACTCATATTTTTAATTTTTTTCACCACGTGGCACTTCACCTTTTGCCACTCACTTCACACTGGTCCTGACGAAAGCTCCTTACTACTTTTATTCGTGAGCTGAAACATGTAGACCCACCACATAGCCAACTAACAGATAATTATTTCTCCATTTAGTTGCATCACATATCTTTTTAACCAATACCCTGAGCCGCCAATAATAAATCTTCCAATGGCAAGGATTCTCAGCGGTATTTTTTAATTATCACCACATCACATTTTTGCACTACACCAGCTCCGCTGTAGTCAGGCGTCGCAGCACAACCGGGAGGCATTCGGCCACCCGGTTGGGGCCCCAATGATGAAGCATGACACCAACCAGGTTGGTGTGTGAGGGGTCTTTTAACCCACTTGGTGGGTTCCCAAACATTGCTTCATTTGACCGTACCACACTACATTGGGTGTGTCCACCTTTGACAAAGCTTATCTAAATCCAGGGGATACGGACACAACCCCCCTAGTTGTCCCTAGCTCTCCCTTTTGTTCTTGATAATCTCACGAGAGTCCATCAAACACAACTATCCACATATACAAATATTTTTCAAACTTGTTTTTGCAAAAACTACAGAACAGATTTACACCAAATAACAAAAAGCACTATCTGCAACCAAAGATCTAGCTTCCTGCCAAATTTTGTTTAATTCCGTTCAGCAGTTTTTGTGAAAACGCTTCTGACAAAAAGTCTATAGAGAATGTTTGGGGATTTTGCATTTGGGACCCCACTTTTGTCTCGGCCTCTGCTTGACGGATCAATCCAAAACTTTCAAAGCACGAACCCAGCAAAAAAGTGCACTTTTTGGGGGATGTTTTGGGATGATTCGTCAAACTATGGCAAAGTTATAAGCAAAATAAAAAAGTCAAGTTCAGACCTGAGCTCCGAATTAACATGAAAGTTACTCTTTCCTGGCTCTGGCGTCAGAACGGAACTGTAATAAATTATTACAGTTGAGTGGCTACGTCATTTCTTTATAATAGTCAACTGTCTGGGTCACAAGTTTCAAATTATAAAGAAGTTTGAAACCAGTTTTCAATACAAGGATTAGTCACTCGGCGTTTAAATTTTAAGTCATTTTGGAGAAGGGGCATGCGGCCCTCCCTCCCTGAGCCTTAAGAGGACCTGAAGGCACCAACCCCCGGGGCAGAAATATATTGTATTAGTGTAGGTGGGGTGCTCTAACTCCAGCCTCCCAGAGCCTGTAGCGTCCTGGAGACACCATTCCTCTGGGCCAAACACATCAGTGTAAGGAGAGGCGTAATGTGTCCTCTCTCCCAAGCCCAAATAGGTCCCAGAAACTGCATCCCTCGGGGGCAAACTAACTACAGGGAAGGGGGGGCACACAGCCCCCCTCCCGGACCCTCACAAGACCCCAGGCTGGCTCTTTACCTCCGTCTTGTGGCCCCCCCCCAGGACACAATAGTTTTTCCTGCCTGCAGGAGCGTGGACACGTATAGACATCTGCTCCCACCCAGAAGAAGCTTTGAAAATGCTACTGCCGGGTCGGATCATACTTCAGACTCCCTGCCCATGCGGGCTGGGAAACTGATTACTCCCGCCCGGCTCTTCCGGTGACACTCCTCGTTACGATTTAGAGTGGCCAGGGTGGGCACTGGACATCTACTTAAATGGAAAAGGCCTCAGAGATGGGGTCTCCTGGGCCTCTTAAGCCTAGGGGAGAGGGCAGAGGGCACGTGCCTCCCTCCCCTTGAACATTCTTAATCTGTGCTCTTGGAACATCAAAGGCCTAGGAGACAAGTTTACGGATTCAGAATTATATACCTATCCGCAAAGATTCGACATCATTGCATTGCAAGAAACGTGGTCTGACACCCCGCCAACACTTCCAGGTTACAACTTGAACTTTATTCCCCCCCACACAGAGCACACTGTTTGGCCATAAAAAGGATGGCCTTGCCACATATAGCTCCGTAAGGAGTATTTTTGCAGTGGCACCCCTGGCACACAAGCTAGCCCCGTCAAAAGCAATGCAAGTGCTACGAATCTCCATTCGGGAGCGGTCCAAAAAGGAGGACATCATCTTGATAAACCTCTACTTACATCCCCAAGAAAAAAGAAGCACAGCAGCTGAAGGAAGAGCTTATAAAATTATTAAACTTCGAAAAAACAGCTTGATTATCAACGGAGATTTCAACCTAAATATGCTAAGCAACCCAACTACAGACATCATTTACGAGGAGGACCCATTCGTATGGGAACCAAGCTCTCAAGATAATACCTCTGGAGGCAGAAGCTCGAAAACTGTACAGAGACTTCTTTCAACACTAGAAGAGCTGGGCTTCTGAGCACTTGATGGCAGATTCTCTCGGGACCGACCTCAAGCAGCAATGTTTCACAACACAACAGCCAGCTCTACAATTGACTTCACATTCTTCTCGCGCAGTATGTATCGAATGGCAAGGGATTTCCATATTGGCTCACACGATTACAGCGTCCATCTGCCCCAGGAAGTCACGATTGAGGCTTTCTCAATACTAAGCCCAGAAACTAACGCACACAGTTTAGAATACACAGAGAATGAGAGGCGGATAAAATGCAGAGCGGATGACCCACAAAGTCTCTTATCTTATGCTAAGCAGATATTAGGTGAAGCACAAACAGTAACAATAGACCTAATTGAGAGTTGGGAGGTGTTTACAAAACCACTACGAAACAACATCGGAATAAAAAAGGATAACATCTAGTCTGAAGGAGTGGTCAAAGTCATGAAGCACTGAGGACAGACCCTGCTGCTCAACAAGTGCTGAGACGTCTGTAGGGCGACCGCAGGAAGCTGATTTGGCAACCTAAAGAACAAGTTACTTACCTTCGGTAATGCTTTTTCTGGTGGCTACAGTATCTGCCTGTGGATTCCTCACCTTGTGAATATCCCCTGCGCCAGCAACATTCGGAAACTTTTGTAGCAATTCATGCCGATGAGGTCGAAGACGACGTCACAGAGGCATGACTCCGCTGACGTCACCAGCTCCATAAGAAGACCTAGTCGGCGTGATGTCAGTTCCGCCCTTTTTTCCGTGCCTTCGAGGCACACAGACGGACTTACAGCAATATATACACAGTACATAATATACAATGCAACACACACAGTGTGGAAAATAAATAGAAAGGCAAAAGAAATAACACAATGCCTTTGATAGTAACAAATACATTTTGAAACACCATCATATCCTGAAGGTATACAAGGGTGTCTCAAGTATACAAGGTTGGACAACGGGGAGGCGGGTGGGTCAGTGAGGAATCCACAGGCAGATACCTCACCTTGTGAATAGATTCCCACAGCAGTCCCCACTCCCGGAGGAGGGTGTCCACCCTTCTATACCAGAAATTCCTGAAGGACGGAACAAGCAAAAAGTCCGTCCCTCCTCACCTCGGAGTCTAAACAATAATGTTTTGCAAAAGTGTGGCGGGAGGCCCAAGTTGCCGCCCTACAAATGTCCTCCACAGGATTACCCCTAGAAAAAGCAGAAGTGGAAGACTTAGCTCTAGTGGAATGGGCTCTTAAACCCTCTGGAGGTTCCTTACCAGCCAAAGAGTAGCATATATTGATGCACAAGACAATCCATCTGGAAAGGGTGAGCTTGTGCACCGCTCTGCCTTTCCTGCAGCCAACAAAGCCCACGAAGAGCTGGTCATCAACTCGAAAGTCTTTTGTCCTGTCAAGGTAGAAGCTCACCGCCCTCTTAGGGTCCAAGCGGTGAAGTCTCTCCTCCTCCTTGGAAGGGTGAGGGGGAGGATAGAAGGTAGGAATGGAAATGGACTGCCCCAGATGGAAGAGAGTTACCACTTTAGGCAGAAATGCAGCCCTGGTCCTGAGTACCATTCTTTCAGCATGAATGGTCAAAAACAGGGGTTTTGAACTTAGAGCTTGAAGCTCACTTACCCTCCTTGCTGAGGTGATTGCAATGAGAAAAACCGTCTTAAAAGACAACAGTCTCAAAGGACACTTGTGTAAGGGCTTGAAGGGAGAACCCATAAGGTAAGTTAAGACATGGTTTAAGTCCCATTGAGGCACAATAAAGGGAGTAGGAGGAAACCTGTTTGTAAGGCCCTTTAGAAATCACAGAACAATAGGTGATTTGAACAATGACGGCTGATCCGGCAAGCAAAGGAAAGCCGACAAAGCCGATAAGTATCCCTTAACAGTAGCCACAGCAAATCCTTGCTGAGCAAGAGAAAGGGCAAACTGCAGAATGTCAGATAAACGAGCCCTCAAAGGATCAATTGACTTCTCTCCACACCAGAGTACAAATTTAGACCACCTATAGGAATAGATAGATTTGGTGAAATGACGTCTGGCAGACAAAATTACCTCTACCACATCAGGCGGGGGAGAAAAAGAATTCAGGTTGCCCCGTTCAATCTCCAGGCATGAAGGTGTAAGCTCTGGAGGTGGGGGTGTAGAACCTGCCCCTCCGATTGCAAGAGGAGGTCTGCCCTCAGAGGGAGACGGTGCGGAGGGCACGAGGAGAGGTGGAGAAGATCTGAATACCACACCCTTCTTGGCCAATCCGGGGCAATCAATATGACTTGGGGCCGGTCTTGGCGAATCTTCCTCTGAACCCGAGGAATCAAGGGTAGGGGAGGAAACGCGTAAAGGAGTTGTGAGCTCCAACTCAACTGAAACGCGTCCCCCAATGCTCCCTGCATCGGATACTGGAGACTGCAGAATGACTGGCAATGAGCGTTCTTGTGAGTGGCAAACAGGTCCACCCGAGGAGTCCCCCACGCCCGAAAGACGTGACGAACCACCTCTGGATGGAGCCTCCACTCGTGGTCGGCGGAGAACTGCCGACTGAGACTGTCTGCACGTACGTTCAGCACCCGGGCCAGATGATTTGCCATCAGACAAACCTGATGGTCCTGAGCCCAGGACCATAGACGCAGAGCCTCTCTGCAGAGACAAAGAGACCCCACTCCTCCCTGCTTGTTGACATACCAGATCGCGGTAGTGTTGTCTGTCAGGACTTGAACTGACTGATCGCGAAGGGAATGGAGGAAGGCCTTGAGTGCCAAACGTATCACCCGCAATTCCAGAAGGTTGATGTGAATCAACCTTTCCTCTGGAGACCAAAGACGCTTGATCTCCAGATCCCCCAGATGCGCACCCCACCCTAAAGTGGATGCATCCGTTATCACTGTGGCCACCGATGGAGGTAGATGGAAGGGCTTTCCTTGGGACAGATTGCCCTCCACGCTCCACCAGGACAGATCCGCCGCAGCTTCTCTGGAGATCCTCACAGACTCCCTGAGATCTCCTTTGTGCCGATACCACTGCCTGCGGAGGCACCACTGGAGCGCCCTCATGTGCCAGCGTGCATGGTTGACCAACAGAATGCAGGAAGCAAACAGACCGAGCAGGCGAAGGACCTTCAGGACTGGAACGACCGCTCCTTTGTAAAATAAAGGAATCATTTCCTGTATGTCGAGAATCCTTTGAGGAGGAGGGAATGCTCGACACACAGTAGTGTCCAGTACCGCACCTATGAACAGGTTGCGCTGAGAGGGCACCAAGTGAGGTTTGGGCACGTTTATCGAGAAACCCAATTTGTACAACAGCTGAGTTGTATCCTGCAGATGATGTAGCACCTTCTCTGGCGACTCCGCTTTGATCAGCCAGTCGTCCAGATAGGGGAAAACTGAAATCCCCGACCTTCTGAGATGGGCTGCCACCACTGCCATCACCTTCGTGAAGACTCGGGGTGCAGTAGTAACACCAAACGGAAGAACCGCAAACTGATAATGTTACGATCCTACCGTAACCTGGAGATACTTCCTGTGCGACTTCAGGATGGGGATGTGGAAATACGCATCCTGCAAATCGATCAATACCATCCAGTCCTCCTGATTCAGCGCCTGAAGAACCTGCGCAAGGGTGAGCATCTGAACTTCTCTTGCTTCAGATAAAGATTCAAGATCCTGAGGTCCAATATCGGACGCAATCTGCCGTCCTTTTTCGTAATCGGGAAATACCGGGAGTAGCATCCCTGACCACTCTCCTGCTCTGGAACCACCTCTATCGCACCTTTCTGTAGTAACTTCAGGACTTCCTCCTGTAGGAGAAGACGGTGGTTCTCTGAAAAAGCCCCTTGACAAGGAGGGTAATTTGGAGGGAATTCCCGAAAGGGAAGGGCGTACCCATGTTCTACAAGATCTAGAACCCAAAGATCTGTAATAACAGATTCCCAATCTTGTAGATAATGGGTAAGCCGGCCCCCCACAGGACCAGCATGATCCAGAATGGCAGATCTAGGGCTGCTTTGCGGTGGTGGGAGGGGCTGAGGAAGAGGAGGAGGAGGAGAGCTGACGGCCATGTGTGCGACCCCTGATTCTGCCTCTGTATACCTTATACAGTGAGCTCTGCTGTTGTTGCTGTTGTTGCTGCTGGGTCTGCCTGTAGGAACGAAAGGTTGCCCTTCCGAAACCCCTATATCTTTTAAACGTTCCCCTTTAACTGGGATTGAAGGCCCAAAGACTTAGCCGTAGCCTTGCTTTCTTTAAAACGTTCAAGTGCAGCATCTGCCTTTTTGCCAAAGAGACCAGAGCCATCAAAAGGCAAGTCCAACAGCGTTGATTGTACATCAGGGGAAAACTCTGAAGACTTAAGCCACGCACTCCTCCTAGTGGCAACAGAAGACCCCATGACTCTTGCTACTGAGTCAGCTGTGTCCAGTCCACTCCATCACCTGACGCGCTGCTGCCTGGGCATCCACCAGGACCTCATTAAAATCGACCCTATCCTCCTCTGATAGTTTTGGAGATAATTTCTTTGCAGAATCCATGAGCGCATGAATATAGCGTCCAAAAGGCAAGTGGCATTCGTAGACTTAAGAGCCATGCTGGCCGATGAAAAAACCTTTTTGGCCAATTGATCTAATTTCTTGGCCTCTCTGTCACTTGGAACCTGGGGAAAAGCACCTTTAGATTTCCCTGAACAAGCAGCCTGAACCACCAGGCTCTCAGGCGACAGATGAGAAGTTAAAAACTCAGGGTCCCCCAGAGCTGCCCTATACCTCCTGGCAACTGTTTTCCAAACTGCGGGAGCAGAAAAAGGCTTACGCCACACTTCCATTACAGGATCTATGATGGCCTCATTAAAGGGCAACAAGGGTTCTAAAACAGTAGTGGGAGAATGCAGCACCTCTGTCAAAATGTTCGACTTGAATTCAGTAGAAGGCAACTGCAGATCTAACAGCTCAGCTGCCTTCCTTAGGACTGCATGATATGGTGCCACATCCTTTGAGGGTTCATCAGAAGGTGGAGTAATTTCCCATTCAGGAGATAAATCCAAACCACTAGCCTCCTTTAGCTCTTCAAAAACGTCATCTGACTCCACAAGCTCTCCTTCTTCTGCCTCTTCCAAAAGGTACCTTTGCTCATCAAGCACCCTTTGAGCCTCCCTCCTAGAACGGATTCTTACAACCGGCGTCGGCGGCGCCGTGTTCGAATCAGACGGCGCCGGTGCCGGCGTCGAACGTGGATCCACAGGAGCAGCTGGCGTCGAGCGAGGACGAGTCGGCGCCGGTGAAGAAGGGAGCGGCATCGACGTCCTTGGCGCCGGTAGATGCCAAGACGGCGTCGCCGGAAAAAATGGAATGCAGGGGGCCTGAGGATAGGCTTGAGGCACCCCCAAACTGAAGGCCATTGGACTTATCGGACCCGAAGGTGCACCAATGGAGTACATGGCTCTTGAAAATACCCCGTACATTGCATTTAGATAATGCGTGGGGTCCTGACCTGGTCCAGGGAACGCAGGGTACTGATCAGGCATCACCGGACTCGGGCCAACCGGCGCCGACGGTGGAATCTGCGGGGTCGAAGGCTCACCCGGTACTGGAAGCTCCTCTACCGGAGCCGGAGATGGAACCGGCGCCGGAGATGGAACCGGTGAAGCCACTGGAGAAGAAGGACCAACAGGTGAATCCGGAACGGGCGAGGGAGACACAGAGTCCTTACAGCGTCGGGAAGGTGACTTCGACGCCGTACTCTTGTCAGAGTGACGTCGAGAAGAAAGTCTCCTCTTCTTTTTGTGCTTCTTAGATCTTGAAGCATGCCCCGAAGTCGACTTCCACGCCGACCTCGACCTCGTCCTGGATTTTCTCCTACCTCTCTTCTCTTTTTTCATCCTCGCGATGAAAAGCTTCGCTTCTCTCTCCTTTAGAGCCTTGGTGCTCATCTTGCGAGAGCAAGAGCATCCATCCACATCATGGTCCGAAGATAGGCACCATACGCAGTCGTCATGTGGATCCGTGATGGACACATGCTTTCCACATTCGCGACAGGGCTTGAACCCCGACTTCGTTGTCGACATTTTCACAAAAAAAGGACAGAGAAATCCAGTAGAAATACAAAATAACAGTGAAGCTACAGATCGAGATTCCCGAAATCCGTTGGTGTCGACAGCGTGGAAAAAAGGGAACTGACGTCATCACGCCGACGAGGTCTTCTTATGGAGCCGGTGACGTCAGCGGAGTCGAGTGGACTGCTACAAAAGTTTCCGAATATTGCTGGCGCAGGGGATATTCACAAGGTGAGGAATCCACTGGCAGATGTATCCATCAGAACAAGAAGCAGATGAGTCTCTTTGGGCCAAACTTTTATACGACGTTAAAACCAGCAATAGTGCACAGTTTTGGCAAAAGATTAATAATCTGACCAGCGAGCGGAGTCAGGGCATTGAACCTTATGCCACAGAAGAGGCTTGGACAACTTTCCTTGACTCACATTTTAATGAAACCCTAATAATCAGTCAAGGGTCATTCAATCTCATAAACGGCTTCAAAGCCAGGTCACTGCAATTTAATGAACTTCAATCGTCAGAACAGGAAATTCCAATCACAAACGCACAGATCTGTAAACGAATTTCAAAGGGAAGACGTGAAGGTGCGCCAGGAACAAATGGGGTCTCCCCCATATTGTTTAAACAAGAGCCGGAATTCTGGGCCGCCGTACTCAAACCAATGTTTGAAAAAACCCTGCAAACATCAATAATTCCATCATCATGGAGGGGAGCTATCTGCAAAAAAGGAAATACGAATAACCCAAGAAGTAGCCCTACTCGACAACGAAGCCAAATACTTTTCGGGCTTATTACTCCAGGAATTAACATCCAAGGCAGCAGAAGTCGCAGCAATCCCATACAACCAAACCGGGTGCTGCAAAAACATGGGGACGACCACCAACATATTAGCTCTATCCCTAATGATTGACGCTGCTCTCGCAGCAAAACAACCCCTATATCTGTGCTACATCGATTATAGCTCTGCATTCGACCACGTCAACAGACATCTTCTGTGGAAAAAATGTAAAAAGCTGAACATCCCTCCGCTGCTACTGAACCAACTAATCCTCTTGCATAGCGATACCTGTGTGCAAGTTAAACTAGGAACAGGAGAATATCTATCAAGGAAGATTCCAACAAGCACGGGGGTAAAACAAGGCTGTGTGCTTGCACCAACACTTTTTAATCTCTTTATGGGAGAATAATCAACCTTGTTGAACTAAAGCAATTCGCAGGCACCCAAGTTTTGCAGCGTGAATCTTTCTGGATTCACTATGCTGTGCATTATTCCGTGGTCTGGTGGTTGGGTCTGGAATCGTAGTCTTTCTTCTTTTTCTCTTTTTTTTGTAGCCCAGGTGGGCGTCGACATCCCACCATTTGGTGTACCTCTCGTCACCGTGAAGCTCCAGAGTTTTGGGGAAGAAAAGAAGAAAAAGCACGAGTTTCATCGAAGAAGAAGTTGAGGAAGACTACAGAAAGGAAGATCAACAAGCCGGGACGACGATGTAAGAGGAGGAGAACCTCGAGATCTTCGACGTCCAACGGAGAATGCGCACTCAGGGACACTGAGCGCAGGAATGGACAAGACACCCTTTAAATTCTGCCGTAACTGCCACCAAAAATACACGCAGAAGGACCAGCACCTGGTCTGCAATCTTTGCCTGCCAGTCGACCACGAGAGCAAAGACTGCAACGTCTGTTCCGCCTTCACACCGAAGACACTCCGGGTTAGAGAGAGACAGAGGAGAGCCAATTACAACATGCAGGGCAAGGGACAGGCCCCGTCGCTGTACGAACTGGGCCTCTCCACAGACGATGAAGACAACGTCGCCTAGGGACCAGATGACTTCACGGTCTCGGACGTCGAACACTAAACCTTCGACAGGGCCCCAAAAGCCTGAGTCTGACTCTGTTTTTCGAGAGTCTAAGTCCTTGAAAGGAGCACCGGCGCCGAAAATTCCTACGACCGTAGCTGCATCCAAGGATGAAAGGCCCGGCGGATCCTTCGAAAAGGACTCCCAGGTGGCGAAGACCGGCGAAAAGCAAAGGTCGTCGAAGCAAGGCCAAGAACTGGGGCGCTCGACTTCGAGCCCAGGAGAAGGGATGGGCCGAGAGTTGATCTGTCAGCACAGCCCACCGGACACAGCCTGATTACCCCATAGTAACCAGAAACGGGGCAGTAAAGTATGTATATACACGTGTTTGCCTGGGAATCATTCGAAGAGTTTTTAGGACGATGGGTCAACAGTGAAAAACAGCAAATACCAACATGAATGGGGATTGGGAGTTTGATAAGATAATAAACTGGTAATCGAAAGTAATCAAATGCAGGTGCTCCAAGTTACGGCGCCGTGCAAGCGCAGTACAGTGAGCCATAAGAAAGGCAAACATACATTACAATATGAACACTGAGCCCCCGCCCATTGGATACATGAATACATTAGTAACAAACCCCAGATATGTTCATTTGGGACCCAGGCCCACCCATACCTTTAATTGCTGGACTTTTCAAACTCAAACGGCCATTTCATGGGGTTTGTTATTAATGATGCCCAATAGGCCAGTCCGACCCTGGGCAGGGCACACCCGCATCTCCCCCAGCCTGCTGCAATGGGTGCGACGCACGAAAAAACCCATACACATCTGATGCCCACCGCATACAAACGTACACACATATTCCGGCATGCACACGCGCCTCACGATCTAACACTTACGGTGTGAGCATTTCACCAAGTCCCGGCTCGCGCTGTGGAGTTCGGTCTACCCGCCGTCATGGGGTTCAGGTGCGAAAGGTGATGCGTCACAATGAAAGTGGGTTTGGGTGAGGCGATGTCTCGTGGCCCGGCCCGCTCTGGGAATGTCTGCGGCTGCGCGAGCGCCGTAAGAGCCAGGGTCGGAGCGGGGCGTGTGAGGGGTGGGCACTGCGGGTCCGAGCTCGTCCCTGGGCGGCAGCCTCAACCCCTGCCCAGTGCTTGGCCTTTAGTGCCGCCACATTTTGTGTATCGAGGATGCCAGTGTTCCAGGTTCTAGTAAACTCCCCCAGTCAATTAAATTCAGCATTAAGCGCGGGGGTGGGGCTGGTTAAATGCGTCCCTGTCAGTGCTTTAAATGGTACTGAGCACCGGCCCAATTTTATTTTGATTGTGAGAGTACCGGCAGTTGTCAAGAGTTTGGACAAAAATACGCCTCACCAGGGTTGGACCGTAACTCGGAAGAGCTGTGCAGTGCGGGAAGGAGGTGTGAAATCCACTCGAGCAGGCAAGGGCTGGCCTTTCGCACAAGCGGGAGGGATCACGCACATGGCGCCCGATCTGCGAAGCTTCCCCTCATCTTGTTGGTGCCGGAATACAGGGTGTAGTGCAGTGACACGGAGATGTTATTTGTGGCACCAGCGTCTATCTATTGAACTCTTCCTCCTAAATGACAACGAGCTCCTCTTGTTTTCAAAGCGAATCTTCTCTACAGAGCCCCTTACACCCCTACATCCTCCGACCACGCACAAAATGGCCGACCCTTCCCATCTTAAAAAAAAAAAAAACGCCCACCAGCGTAAAAGGGGCGGGGCATAAAAAAGAGAAAGACGCGAAAAAACACGCCCCCGAATCCGAAAAAGACGGGGCTTGTTTCGAGAGACAAAGCTCTACTCTAATGGCTGACCAGCATTTAAGAGGCCAGCCAATGGAGAAGAGGGGCGGGTTCAAGCCCTACTACTAGAAAATATTAAATCTCGCGAGCGAGACTGCGCAAGCGCACCCTTCGCTACCCGAGACCTAAAAAGGAGTTCGACGCAAAAATGAAAAAATTCACGATTCCCACGAAACCACCGTTGGTCATCGTAGACGTCGAGGCACAGGAAGAGTTTGACGCCGAAGAACTGTCGAAAACTCCCAGAGAAGAAGAGGACCTATACTAGGAAGGAGAGGAAGATTATGACCAACAATCAAACTACGGCTCGGTGCCGTCAACACAGGACCTAGAGTGGCAGGACCTCGACGCCGAAAACCTGGAAGAGCCTGTGGAGACTTACCCTTCGAGGCCTTCGCCGCCAGATGACATCAAAAGTGCAGCTGCAGCTTTTGGGGTCAAGCTGGAGGAGGAAAAGCCTAAAGCAGCCTTTTTACTGGAAACACTGCTCCCCATCCAAACGAGGAGCCAGTTCCTCCCCATGCTCCAAAGTGTCATGATCCAGGGGAAGGAGGCGTTCAAGGACCCAGCAACATGCAGGTCCATCACACCTAGGACGGAGAAGAAGTATAAGCACTCCTCACAGGACCCTTCCTACATCAAGGGATCCGTCACAGCGGACTCAATCATTGCGTCAACTGCCAGGAAAAGGGCTAATGTCCCGGCAACCTCTGGTCCACCACCAGACAAGGAAAGCAGGAGGATGGACCTGACTGGGAGGAAGATTGAAAGAAACGCGGCGATGCACTGGCGCATGGCAAACTCCAATGCCCTACTGAACAGACACCAATACCAACATTGGGACGAAATGGGGCAGCTAATCAAGCACCTCCCCGAACAATACCAGCAAAGAGCCTCGCACCTGGTGGAGGAAGGGAAGAATATCACGAATTCTTGCCTTAAAAATGCCTTAGATGGAGCCGAAACATCAAGCAGGTTGATGGCAATAGGGATAACGGAAAGAAGGCAGGCCTGGCTCAGGATCTCAGGCTTCAAGCCGGAAGTCCAGAACAACATCCTGAACACCCCTTTCAACGGGGAAACGCTGTTCGGAGCCCCGGTGGATGAAAAACTCACCCAGCTCAAAAAGGAGAACTAAACAGCAAGGTCCATGGGGGCCCTGCATTTCAGAGGTATGAGAAGAGGTACCCCGACACGGAGACCATACGGAAGGGGCGGAAACCAGCCGGGAACGTCACACTAGACATTCCAGCAGGGCCACCAGGGCGACAACCACGGCCAGCAGGGGCAGCAGAAACAAAATTGGCAGTACCAGCCTCTGGGCCAGTCCTGTCGCAGTAGGGGGAATGGACGAGGGCAAAGACGAAGAGGGGGAGAACAACCCGCCTCAAAGTGACTCCGCCCGGCAAAGTGTGCTCACCCACAAGATCCCTCCGAGGGGAGAGCACAAAAAATTCAACAAGAGAGGGTTAAACAGACCAAAGGCCAACGAGTATGCAACACCGGTAGGCGGCAGGCTGAGATGTTTCGTTCAGGAATGGAAAAAGATAACAACAGACAAATGGATACTCAACATTATACAGTTTGGATACTGCATAGAGTTGGAAAGGAAACCACCGAACAGGAAACCAAAGAGAAGGGAACACTCAGGACAGGAGCTAGTGCAACTCGTAGAGGAAGCACAAGAGCTACTCCAAAAGGAGGCCATAGAACCAGTACCATTCAAAGAAAGGAACAAGGGAGTGTACTCAAACTACTTCCTGGTACCAAAGGTGGACAAAACAATCAGACCCATCCTGGATCTACGGTTCCTAAACAAGTAAATAAGGACACAAAAATTCAAAATGACGTCCCTACAAGAGGTACTCCCTCAGATGAGAGACGGAGACTTCATGTCCACCGTGGATCTCAAAGATGCCTACCTGCACATCCCAATGAACAGGCAGCACAAACATCTGTTAAGATTTACCATCAACAAAGATCACTACCAGTTCACAACCATGGAATTCGGACTAAAGTCCGCACCAAGGGTTTTCACAAAATGCCTTGCGGCAGTGGCGGCGTACCTGCGGAGGGAAGGGATTCATGTATACCCTTATCTCGACGACTGGCTAATATAAGCAAGTTCACGCGAAAGATGCGAGGAACACGCACAGTGGGTCACAAGGACGCTAACGAAGATGGGATTCTCCATACACTGGGGGAAATCCTCAATGGAACCGGAACAGGTGAAGATCTTCCTGGGGGCACAATGAGAACGGACCCACACTTCATGCCGAAGGTGGTGTGGCATTCCATATGAACCAGACAATTCAAATACCAAGCTTCTTTCAGAACCCAGCCACAAGTGCAGAAAGGGCACTGCACACTCTAGACGCAAGAAGGGCGGTGATGCACTACATCGAGAGAACCAAGGAGCACAGGAAAACGAAGCAGTGTCCTTCGCAAAAAGATTCCTGGGTAGACCAGTAACAAAAAGCACCATCGCTCGATGGATCGCACTGATAAAATTCTGCCACAAACAGGCAGGGCAAGAACTATCGGAAGGGGCACGGGCCCACTCCACAAGGAAGAAAGGAGCAACAATTGCTTTTCTGGCTAACACACCTATTCAAGACATATGCCTGGTGGCAACATGGGCTTCAGTGCACACGTTCACTAAGCACTACTGCGTGGATATACAAATGAACAAGGAAGCACAATTAGGACAGAAGGTCTTCAGCTTGCCGGGTACACATCCCCTGCACAGATGAGGCTCCCAAGAGAAGAGCTGGCACTCAAAGGAACATACATAAAAAGCTGGCACAAAATAAGCAGGGGAGAACCGAAAGTGCTAAATGCCGTTCTGTGGAAGGAACTTCAAGCCAAAGAAACTTGCCCCGCAAGGTTATATTTGGAGGCCGCTAACAACCAGCTGGGGTTACGACAACTATGGGACCTCCCAGGGTCCCCGGCAGGTTTAAAAAAAGCAGTTCACAATACAGTCAGGAAAGAATCACTCTTGCAGGATAAAGTCTCCCTGGCAGAGCGTGCACATGGCTGGCTCACTGTAGAATCCCACACTAAACTCTCGCACCAAGCATACCTTCAGACTGGTTTCTCTCAAACGACAAAAGAGACGTTCTCGAAACTGCGCCTAGGGCTGCTGCCCTCTGCAAATCATCTACCCCCTGGCTACGCCCTCCGATATCAGCAAACTGCCGTCTCGGTGGTGATGGCGAAGAAAATATAGTACACCTTATTGCTATTTGTAGAGAACATCAACAAGAACGCCGGACCCTCCTGAGACCGCTTTTCAACAAAAAACGGATACGGTCTTGCAGGCAAGCGGTGTCAGGATGTTTTTTCGGCGATGACATCCAACTGAGATGTCCGATGGTAAAATTTCTTTTAGCCGCCGAAGCTCGCCTTAATATTCCGAAAGGATGCCAAAAAGATAACAGTGGTCTGGATGCAGAGCGGAATATAGCTCCATAATCCTCACTGAGAAAGCACCTGATCGCCTCAGTGAAGAAATAGGAAGCACAGCCGTCGGTACTCGGCGCACCTCCTGTACTCCAAGAGGCCAAAAGCAATCTGGTGGGAGAAAGGGTCTAGCTGGAAAACTGATCCTTATTGACTATTACTGTTCTAAATTATTACACCTGAAGAGACAATGGCCCCGATTTAAAAAACTATGCCAGCTTGGCTTAAAAGCTTCTCTGTAATTCTCGTTCTTTGATTAACTGACTCTGTGTACCTTTTAAAGGCACTTTTCGGAATTCCTCTGTTCTATTGTGGGTTTTTTGGTATTACATGTCTTAACCATCTGTTGGACTGAAACGAGGTAAGTTTAAGATCATGCGGTGGGTTATTCTAGGTCGCCCCTTTGTACTATAGGTTTCTAATAATCAGCCGAATCGAAATGGAGAACTAGCAAGCCCAAACCAATAGGGGCCCCAACCTATGATGCCACGCACCCACCCTTGATGTCTTTGCACTAAGCACTTTTTTCTCTTAACACATGCCAGGCCTAATTTGCCACAAACTTTAGCTTTGAGAAATATTTGTATACTAAGCAGATCACGCATTTTATGGCAATTCCCAAGTACGAATTTGAACTATGCTCTGGTTCGCTTGACTACATTCTTTAAGGTGAAGGAAGTACCAATAAAAGAGGTTTGGGCTAGCTTTCAGGTTAATTTAGTGTTCGTAAACTATTAACCACATTTTAATAGCTCCCATTTCGTTTTTTTATTGAAGAACTGCCACAACACTAATGTACTTTGTTATGTTCCCTTTTTACCATGAAACTGTAAATTGACGATTGCTTGTAACGGTTTTAGTTAACTGTACAATACATTTACTTACTTACTAACTTACTTACCTCCCCTATAACTAAAGAATGGCCCTGGTGATGGGGTCCATTTTGACTCTGGCAGAGAGGGGCCATGCATGCCCCTTCCCTAATATTAATGTATTTGGAAATGGAGGATGAGATCCTGGGGCTACTAGATGCTCAATAAAATCAAGCATGGATTAGAGGCAGGGAAATATGCTTAAAAACAAAACAAGGAGTATGTTAGACAGGGGAGAGAAGCAGCTTGCAGTCTATATCATCTGCCACAAAAGAGGAAGCTGATCTGAGTGCTGCTGTGTGATAAAGGGAGCAGGGCTGTATATGAACCCCCAGCACCTGTGGCTCGGGCTAAGAATTTGGGAGTAATTATTTACTCAAAACTTTCCTTCGGTGATGAAATTAGCAGGGTTGTTTCCTCCTGCTTTTTCATTCCAAGAACCCTTAGGAAAATCAAACTCCTCCTCCCTGAAGACAGTAGTCCCAGCACTCATTCTGTCTCGACTGGACTACTGTAACTGTCTCTATATTAACATCCAGGAGAGACACCTGGTCAGACTCCAGATCGTGCAGAATGCGGCAGCCAGGCTGATTACAGGGACACCTAGATTTGTCTCTGTAAGGTTGGGTCTCAGGACACTCCACTGGCTGCTCGTCAAACAACCAATTCAGTTCAAATCACTGTGTATTGTCTTTAAGGCACTCAGTGGAGCTGGTCCTGATTTTCTGAAACATGCCTTTTTAGGGGTATGTCCCCGGAAGAGATCTACGCTCGGCTCAGGCTAAACTAGTTACCCTCCCCCGCCTTAATAAAGCAATTTGGGGAGGTAGGAGTTTTTGCCATTGTGCTGCTAAGGCATGGGATGGTTTGCCTTTCCAGCTTAGAAACATCACAGAGCGTTTTCCTTTTAGAAAAGAATTAAAAACCTGGCTATTCATATAATCTCCTCTTTCAGCATAATCACTGGTTAATCTCAGGTGGGTAGTGCACAGCGCCAGGACACCTCTGGGTAACAGAGCGCTATAGAAATTATTTTAACATAACATATGTATATGCATGTATATGCACGTACATTACGCAAAAGTATAATGCGCTGCGGCATCTTGGTTTTAATTGCAGTAGATGCAATTACACACATCTGGTTATGAGAAATAATCCTTGTGAACGAATTTTGCGATTTAAGGTGCAAGAGCAGTTAAAAATACATCAGCCAAAAAGAACATTGAAGATGCCAAACACCAACGACAAGACGAGGTTGAAAAAAATTTTGTTAAATAAACGCCTATTACCAAACTAATCTAAAGGAAGAAATGAAAATATTGCTGAAACACACATATAGGAAAATGTGCTGCACAATACCTTTATCTCCATGAAAAACATCTTTTTGAGTGGTTTAGAGCCGGGGATTCATAATGTTTTGCCACAAAGAGGCTACTATTTCGTTACTTCTAAGAAGAGTGCTTTCACGCCAGTAGTTCTATCAAATGACTCGCGGACTGAATTCCCGAATTTTAAATAATAAAGAGCTACAATCACTAAAACCCTACCTCACAGCTGGCAATGAAAGCAAGTGGGATTTAGTGTGAAGTAAAGTGAAAGGAACCGCTAACAAATCCCAGGTGACTGATCAGCGAGGACCTGCACTTAGGAAAGCCAACACCACTTTACTATTGCCTCCCTTGGATTAAGAAACTGACACTCTGAGGCAGCAGACTAATATTCAATCAAAAGTGCAACCAAATGTCCTTAGAACATGCACAATGCCAAGTTCACCTCAAGAGGAGGAAACAAATATCGAAGTACATGCATAATAATGTCCTGCCTGGAGAACCGTTTAATTGTATACAAACAACTTACGTGTAGAAGAAGTACAGCAGCAAGAAACGACTGGCCTTGGCAATAACCGATTTCATCATCATACACAGAATAGGCCTGAAAAACAAAATACATTGTGTAAAGATACATCTTCTAAAGTGACATTGGATGAACATCTTCTGTACAAAAAACACACGCTGCTAAGGGAATCATCAACAAACTAATAACCAACGCCTGAGGGCCCGTGATGCAGCCAATACGCCAAGTTCACGCTCTAGCTTGAGTTGTGCCCAGGTACTGCAAAGGTCCGGGTACTCGTGGAACCGAGCTGCGATATTCTACTCATCCATGCTGCGATGATATGTGGGGATGACCGGGACGCGCACATCTTCTTTGTACCTGGATGCAGGTGGTTATGCCGTCTGCTCGCCACACCACTGCGCATAGCCTTTTTCTGCACACTGCAATCAGCTGGCAACCAAAAGGCTTAGGCTCCTTCTGAACGTAGACTCTGGCCTGCACCAGGCCCCAGAGCCTACTGCCCCGCACCAGGCCCCAGAGCCTACTGCCCCAGGGCGTAGCTTGAGAAGGCGGGGAGGTGTGAGCTTCAGATAGTCCAGCAATCACGCTAGTATTTAATGTGAAATTACATTATACAACAAGGAGGGCGCATGGGAGGGGTGGGGTGGGGGGTTTAAGGGCCAGTGGAAAAAGAGAGGAATGCAGATTGGTAGTGTTAGTAAGTTAGGGAAAAGCTAACATTTTGCAAAAATATCCAACATTTTTAAGACTTTCAAAACGGAGAAAGGATATATAAAGCCAGAGTAGAAGAATTTAAGTTAAAATGTATTTTTTAATTAGTATAGGCGAAAAAAACATTTTAAATAGCTCTTTTTAAAAAGTTTCCATGGCATTCCTTGCAGTGTCCCTTCTGACTTTAGTCACTCTCTTACAGATTATGTCGCTAAGCTCATTGCAATATGTCATTTTCAGGTCTCGGCTAGCGAAGGCTGCGCTTGCGCAATCTCAATCGCGAGATTTAATGACTTGGAGAAGAGGGGCATGAACCCGCCCCTCTTCTCTCCTCTTCTCCATTGGCTGGCCTCTTAAATGCTGGCCAGCCATTGGAGAAGAGGCTTGTCTCGCAAAACAAGCCCCGTCCTTTTCGGATTCGGGGCGTGTTTTTTCGTTACTTTTCGCTGGGCGTGTTTTTCTCTCCTCCAGCCAATGGCAAGAGGAGAGAAAAAGAAAAACATGCCCCCGAATCCGAAAACGCCACTGCGTTTCTCCGAGGCATTTCTGCTTCACCTCGGAGAAAGGCGGTGGTGTTCAGGGCGATTCTGGTTTATTCGGATTCACTCTCCCGGCGTCCCCACAGTCTCAATCTCCTGTGTCTTCCCTTCTATCATCCCCGTACCTGGGTTTAGGATTTCACCTTTATGTTGCACACCAGACACCGCAGTCTTCATAGGCCCAACTGTCAGTTGTTTTCTAGGTCGCGCGGTGGCGCTAGTCGGCTCTCCGGCCCGGGCCGCGCTCAATCGTCTAGCCGATATTGCCCGGTGTGAGCCTGCAGCTTACTCGCTCTCTCCACCACCTGGGCCCCGAGCAATCATCACTTATTATGTCCCCCTTCACCCAGCACAGATGCGTGGGTCAGTCCTTGCTTAACCGCTCCCGTCTAAGTGTGTCAGCCAGCCCTTCCTTTCTCGCGGAGCGGATCTGTCTTCCACTCCTAGTCGTCACCCAAGGTCAGTCTCTTGTCCGCCTGGTCTGCGTTAGTCCACCGCTGTGTACGCTGACGGTCCGATGCTGCCGGACCGCATGCAGAGCATCACTGACCGAGGGCTCTAGGGCCCTCCGCCCCGGTTCGATGTTCTTGCTGCCAGGCAGCAACTGCTCAATTTTTCCGGCCCGGGGAGTTACTAGGGGGGAAGCAGATGAGTTGGGCTGCTTGGTTTCAGCTCTCAGTTACGGATATTGTTGCGGATGGTTACTATGCCGGGCGTGGGAGCCAGAGCCGCGTTAAGAGTGTGGCCATCCATCTTCCTCGGCAGTTGGCCACGCCCCCGATTCTTGCACCTTATTGCTTATTACCCTACAGCACTTTCCAAATACTAATGTGTACTATTACTGCTGCTTTTGTGTGATTGTATATGGTTACACTCCCTCTAATGTGTGTCTCTCATTGAGAGGGTTTTTATTAGTAGTAATAGTGCACAGTATGTGTGATTTATGTCTGACACATTTTGCACTATACAGTGGCAACCCTAAGGGTTATCCTGTTACTATGTATCGTACAATTGAGTTTTATTCTGTGGGTCATAATGCTGTCCTTATCATAGGGATTTGATGTGTGTTGTGTTTCTTTTATTTGTTATTAGAGTTTATTGTAGGTACTTGTCTTTTGATGTTTTTTATGCAGTTTTTAAGGATCTCAAATAAACTGATTTGACTGACTGACATGATTTTAGCTAACACGTTTTAAATCAGGTCCTAACTGCATAGGCCAAGCCTCTTAAAAAGAATTCCTAGTTAGTCTTCATTGACCAAATCCGTTTTTAGAAAACTCCCACCTTTTGTCTCCCACCTAAAGCACTGGATGCAAATGTTCTACTTCAACGTCCATTTTAAAACACGATAAGCGCTTCCAAACCAAAGGAGTCGTCCACTTGACCTACTTATAAAAAAAAAAAATCCAAATTAAAATTGCACCTAGTGCAGTACTTTAGTACAGCTAAAGAACCATTACTCGCAGTTATCCCAAAGGTGTGGAGAGGCGGTACAGGAATGCATGTGCTTTTTTTGTACGGCTAACGTGTTCTACAGTGCTAGCAGGTTTTGGTATTTCTATTCTTTTTGCCATATTCATTGGGCGCACGCTATCAATGAAACTGACTCCGTTTCAGTCAGAATATTAAAGTACCCTAGGACCAAGTAACTAAGGCTTAGAGATCGTCCCTACTTTGTACCAAAAGCATGTTTCAAGAATCAGTCGACACCTCAAGAGAGTACGCTATTTTTAGGTCTAGGCTCGAAGGCTGCGCTTGCTCAGTCTCGCTCCGAGATTTAATGTTTAGGAGTGGGGCTTTAACCCGCCCCTTTTTTTTACCTCTTCTCCATTGGCTGGCCTCTGAAATACTGGTCAGCCATTGGAGAAGAGCATTGTCTCTCCAAACAAGCCCCGTCTTTTTCGGATTCGGGGGCGTGTTTTTTCGATTCTTTCTCTCCTCTGGAATGTAAACATTCCAGCCAATGGCAAGAGGAGAGAAAGAAAAATACGCCCCCGAATCCAAAAACGCCGCTGCGTTTCTCCGAGGCATTTCTGCTTGACCTCGGAGAAAGGCAGTGGTGTTCAGGGAGATTCCCTCTGAGAACCCCAGGGAAGGGGTCACTGGGCCAGGACCAGCACCTGTGGACAGCTCGCCCACCCCAGGACCTCCTGTCTGTGTTGTACAGAGAAGCACCAATTCTGGGTTCACACCGGTAACAACCTTCAGACTATATCGCAAATCATAAACCAAGTGCGCCCATTGTATCGACTTTGGAAGGGTGAAAGTCCGAGCACACTGCCAGGGAGTCTAACCAGAGGGCACAAGGGTCCTGGAAAAGGCACCCAACCCTCTGCACTGCCTCACTCTCCCGTGAGCAATGACGACTTTGTACCCCGCGCAGCAAACACCACCGGGAGAGAGGGGGGGCGCGGGTACAGGCTGGTTTATTCGGATTCACTCTCCCGGCGTCCCCACATTTCTTAATTAGTTAATAAATTCTGGAAAGTTGATGCGATTTGGAGGCGGCGATCTGCAGCGTGAAGGCTCGTGGCTGCCTTTTGATTCTGCGCCTTTCAATCAGTGCCTTTTAATTAGCTGAATACGAAGGGGGCGCGTGGATACCCCGCCCCCTTGAAGTTGCATTCTGAGTGACAGGCTGTGTCAGGATCTCACGGGATGTCTTTAAAGTGAGAGCAGAGACGCACGCGCTGCTCATGACCCTACTGTCACAGGGGCACGTGTCCTTCACCGGGGCTGGCATTTTAATTGAAAACCCAGCCTTGCCTCCTAAGAAGTATGTAATGTGTGTAAATGAAATCGCTTCATATCTGTGTTTTGTGGGGACACGTTACATTTGAAACGCGACCCAGGTGTGGATATGTTGGGACAGTTGAACCTCTGACAGACATGCGATGTGTTATTAGGTAGCGCTTAGAAACTGCTTGTGTATTCAATTATGGGGTTTGTAATATGGATGATTGTAGGGGATTAAGGAGTGGGATTGGTGGGTGACTTCTAGCTCCTCACATAATGTTTATTTGTAAAAAATGTTTTTTTTTTATTATTACAGCCGCATGTAATGTCTCTGTGGACTACTGCTTTTGCGCCACTGTGCTTTTGCCCTCCTGGCCATAGGTTCAAATCCAGGCGGGTTTACTCAGCCTTACATCATTAAGAGATCAATAAAATGAAATAAGTACACTTGAGTTGGGATACAATAAACACCTCCTATCAGCGCCTAGATGATGCCCCAAGGGCCGAACGTGCGCTTTACAGATAGACATATTATGTTATTATCATAACGTATTTTGAACTTTGTGTGTGATCGGTTTTAAATTACTAGAATGCATTAACTACCTGCAACCTCATAATTTCCCTATAAACTCACAATATATTCTCCTACTGCAACGGAAACGTTTTTTTTTTTTTAACATTCAGTAACAATAATTGTGTAATGGAGGGATTAAGAAAACACACGTTTTCTTGTAAGCAAATTAGAAATAAAAAGTCCATTAGAACCCAGCAATTTTGAGGGCGATATGTCCTTTTGATACTTAGTGAACACAGGGTACTTTTCATATTTGTAATGAACTGGTCCTTATTTTTTATACACAGTAATTAATGTGTGCTTTCCCTGGGTGTGTTCCGCATGTGTACTGTGTGCGTTCGTTTTGTGTGTGTTTTATGCATGTGTGCTTTCGTGTACGAGTGTTTGCTTCTGGCACTGGCCACGTGCATTTGTATGTGTGCTTCAACGTAATCTAATTTGACTGAGTTTGTACCCCCATAATGTCTGTGTGTGTGTGGCTGTGTGTGTATGTGGCTCTGTGTATGGCTTTGTGTGTGTGTGGCTGTGTGTGTGTGTGTGTCTCTGTGTGTGTGTGTCTGTGTGTGTGTGGGTGGCTCTGTGTGTGTGTGGGTGGCTCTGTGTGTGTGTGGGTGGCTCTGTGTGTGTGGGGGGGAGGCTCTGTAAGTGTGTGGGAGGCTCTGTGAGTGTGTGTGTGTATGTGTGTGCGTATGTGTGTGCCTCTGTGTGTGTGGCTGTGTGTGGGTGGCTTTTTTTGTAGGTGGCTCTATGAGTGGGTGGCTCTGTCTGTGTGTGGGTAACTCTGTGTGTGTGTAGGTGGCTCTGTGTGGGTGGCTCTATTTGTGTGTGGGTTGCTCTATGTGAATAGCTCTGTGTAGGTGGCTCTGTGTGGGTGGCTTTGTGTGTGTGGCTCTGTGTGTGGGTGCAAATGCAATAGGTCTCGCATTTGAGAGAGATTAAGCTACTGACATTTTAAATAACAATGCAGTTTCTTTACATGTTTTAAAAACAAAAACAAACAAAAATAATGTCATGAGCAATGCCAATAGCTCTAACTTTAACAATGCCGAGACCATTGCATTGTAAATGCTTGTTACACGCTGACATCACACTTGTTTATCTATTTTTCCAAGTCGCACTCCCTGATATGTCCGAATGTCGAGTGAAAAGGGCCCTCTTTAACCGTGTCGGCTCTGGCTTCCGCCGCACTGCAGATGCTCACGGCACTATTCGTACTACAGTGGAGTGGCTTTCCAAGTGAAGGGCCACAGTAGGCCTGCCATCTGAATATGCTCAGCTGCCCAGTCTCACTACTACACAGCACTGCTGCAGTAGCATACTTCTCTTACTACTATCTGCATGTTTGTTTTTTTCACTCCCAAAACCCAGGGGATTTTCGGACGTGTTCGAGGTTCTGCCACAATTTGGACCACCTCATTCTCCCCAGTAGGACATATCTGCTGTTTCTCACTGGAAGGGAAAAACCCATTTTAATAAAAAAAAATAGATCTAAATCAAGTATCAACTAAAGGTGAAAAAAACGAAATATTGGATTCGTGGTCCAAATGAGACACCTCCCATGCCAAGGAAACAAACTCACGAAACAGCTACGATTTTTTAAAGTAAAACCCACAGTAGTAAAACCCAGAGTGCCAAAGAGCAGAATTCACTGGCTATTTTTACCATCGGGCATTTGCCCAGCTGGCTGGAGACACGACAGTCCGATTTTTGAAGGCCTCCTGATGCAATGTAGTCATTCACCTCGATAACAATCTGATACAAACATGGCAATCCACACATCCCAGCTGTAACTTCCCAAGACGAACAAGTTACTTACCTTCCCTGCGCGTTGGTAGGTGGAGTCGGTCGAATCCCTGTCCGTCGTCGTGTTCGCCGGGATGACGTTGCCGTGTCTAATTTAGACGCCGCCTCTGTGCACGGACGTCAGTTCTGACACGATTTTCCACACCAGAAGCGCAGAGCCATGCAAGACACCACTGGTGCACATAACTAGGGCCCTGGAAGGAAGTCCCTATCCCTAGAAGTCAGTTCGCAGAACGAGGAGGATGAGTGGGGCGGTAAGGAATCTATAACTACCCCAGCAATGCCAACCTCGGATGAGGGTCTGCGAACCAAGATCACAACAGAAAGTCCTGGAGAGCAGAGCGGCCGAAGTAGCCGTCTCTTCGGACTTGGCTGCCCAGGAAATAATGTTTGGTGAACATGTGCAGAGATACCCACGTGCCCGCCTGACAGATGTCAAGGAGTGGACTCCACACCCCAAAGCAGTAGTAGCTGCCGTTGGCCTGGTGGAGCGGGCACCCAGTCCCAATGGGGCTTCCTTCTTTGCCAAGGAGTAGCAGATTTTAATGCACAGGACAACCCATCGAGAGATGGTGCATTTTTGTACAGCCTCACCTTTCTTGCCCCCACATATCCAACAAAGTTGATCGTCCATCCGGAAATCTTTGTGCGGTCGAGTTAGAAAGACAGAGCACATTTTGGGTCCAGACGGTGGAGTTTTGCCTTCTCCTTGGAAGGGTTCGGAGGTGGGAAGAAGATGGGCAAAGTGATTGTCTATCCTATATGGAAAGAGGTAACCCCTTTGGGAAGAAAAGAGGGCCTTATGCAAAGGACTACTTTGTCCGGGTGACCAGCAAGAAAAGGAGGTTTGGAAGACAAAGCCTGAAGCTTACTCACTCCGCGAGTAAAGGTGATGGCACCAAGGAAAGCTGTCTTCAGAGTGAGGAGCCCGAGAGGGCAGTTGTGAAGAGGCTCGAAGGGATGCACACAAGATAGACCAAGACAGGGCTCAATTCCCACTGGGGCATTATGAACGGAGGAGAGGGAAAGAGGTGAGTAATGCCCTTTAGAAATATATTAACAATAGGGGACTTGAAAAGAAAGAGCTGATCAGGAAGGTGAAGAAAGGCAGATATAGCCAAAAGGTAGCCTTTAAGAGTGCCCATGGCAGAGCCCTGCTGAGCCAAAGAAAGTATATACAAAAGGACCTCCAAAAGAGGGGCAGAAAGGGGATCCACAGCCTTTGCTGTGCACCATGCCACAAACTTGTTCCATCTGCAGGCGTATACCGTCTTAGTGGAGGGACACCTGGCTGCCAAGATGACATTACAGACTTCAGGAGGAAGGTCAAAAACTATCAACTGTTGCAGCACAAGCTCCACGCAAGAAGGTGGAGGCTGGACAGGTTTGGGTGGATGACCCTCCCCTGCTGCTGCGACAGAAGATCCTCCAGAAAAGGTAGTCTGATCGGACGATCGATGGCCATGCTCAAGAGCTCTGGGTACCAGACTCTCCGTGCCCAGTCTGGAGCCGCAAGAATGACTTGGGCCTGGTCGTGCTTGATCTTCAGCATTCTGGGCAGAAGTGGTACAGGCGGAAAAGCGCAAAGGAGGCCAAAGTTCCACTCGCGATGAAAAGTGTAGCCAAGCGAGAGCCGCTTTGGAAATTACAACGCGCAGAATTACTGACATTGTGCGTTCTATTCGGTGGCGAACAGCTCTAAACAAGGCTTTCCCCACTTCTGAAAGAGACCTTGCACCACCTCCGAGAGGAGATGCCATTCGTGATCCACCAGGCACCAGCAGCTGAGTTCATCCGCCCTGGCGTTCAGAGAACCTGCCAGGTGGTGAATCACGAAGAGCCTCTTGACATCGGGTCCACGACCCTACCCCCCCCGCCTGTTGCAGTACCACATGGCTGTAGTGTTGTCCATGAACACCTGCACTACCTTACCTTTGAGAGAGGGAAGGAATGCCTTCAGTGCCAGACGAATCGGACGCCTCTGATGTTCACCTCTCCCAGATGGCCGCCCCATCCCAGGAGTGATGCATCTGTCACCACTGTGAAGTCTGGTTGGGGAAGGGAGAGGATCTACCTCTGACCCAAGCCTGATTCATTAGCCACCACTGCAGTTGTTGTGCAGTCCCCTACGAGATCGGGACGTAGTTGGAAAGATTCCCATGATGCTGCACCCACTGGAACTTCAGGTCCCACTGAAGAGCCCGCATATTTCTTATTTTTCTTCTGCCAGTCAGAGCGCCGGGACGCCCCTTTGCTGGGGCAGCTGTGCGCTATAGAAGTTCATTTTTTTTTTTTTTTTTTTAAACAAATTTTATTAGTTCATTGAACAAAATGCAATCAATCCCCGTCTCCCATAATCCGCCCCCCAGCCAAATCAGGACATCTTGCAATACCCATCCCAGCACATAAGCTACATCTGTACAGCATTCACCCCAATAATGTCCGTTCTACTAGGTAGTGCATCCACAGGAGTAATCCACCATGAGCGTGCGAGATAGCCAAAATACCCCCCACCCCATCCCCCAACATCCCCCCCAACGAGCCCCTCCTCCCTACCCACCCACCCAAGCATGTCGCCAGTACCTATCAGAAGTACATGTACATCAAAATCGCAGTCATCACCCGTCGAGTCCGCCTCCCGGGAATCCCAACAGAGAGTACCTCAAGAGCAGAGGGGGAAGCCCTGCAGAGGGCGCTCAAGGAACCGGGGCCCCGTCATCCCCCACCGGATCTCCCCCATCTCCCACAACCGAACATTTGAACAAGTCCAGGAGAGCCATCCATGCCCGGGCCCATTCATGCGATCTTTCATTGTCACTGCGTCGAGCCAAACATAATCTATAAGTCCCCTCACTTCCCGCCCATTTCTCCATTTCCCTAGCCCACCGTAAAAAATTAGGGCCCCGCCGCGCCTTCCAATGAGAAGTAATCTCCCGCTTGGCCAGGACCAGCCCTAGATCAAGAAACCTACTGGTGACCTTAGTCTTTGCTGTATGCGGAAATCCATGTAGCAAGCATACCCCCGGGCCTACCTCCAAGTCCCTCTCAGTCACCGTCAGTAGTACCGCCGCCACTTCCTCCCAAAACCCAGTCACCTGCGGGCAATCCCAGAGCATGTGTATAAAAGTCGCCCCACTATAACCACATCGGGGGCAAGCATCTGGCCCACCAAAGTACTCAGCTATCTTGTGAGGGGTAAGGTATGCCCTATGAAAGATATAAAACTGGATAAGCTGGAAGCGTGCATTTCGTGTACATTTCCAAGGACGCTCCATGATTTCCTCCCAGCTTTTGTCCGTAAGAGGTGCTCCCAGATCCGCCTCCCACTTAACGCGCAGGGCAGCCAGGGGACGCCGCAGATCGCCAGTAATCCGCCCATAGAGGCAAGTCACCGCCTTATAGACACCCGTCCCCATCACGACATACTGACAAGTAAGTGATGTGTCCGGCTCCATCATCCCCTTCCGCCAGTGCTTCCTGACGGCCGCAGTCAAGGCTGCATGGAATAGGAAGTCCCCCCGCGGGAGATCATGCCGCTCCCTAAAGTCGTCAAAAGGTAACAGGTTACCGTCCTCATACAAGTCTCCCAATGCCATAACTCCCGCCTCCTCCCAGGCCAATAACCGGTTCCAGTCTCCCCCGTGAGGTAGCGCCTCACACATTCGCAACGGGATCTCAGGTGCATAGGGAATGATCACACGCGCCCTCCTGGCCAACCGCGCCCAGCACTGTCGAACCACCCTCAAGTCCGGGGGAAGCGAGGTATTCCTCATCGGCACCCGTAGCAGCACACATGATAATTGGGACCAGCTCGGATCCGCCCCTCCCTGCGCCTCCGGATGCCTGATGTGATCCGCCACCCACTTTGTGAACCACTGGAGCTGCGCAGCGTGGTAATAGGACTCCAGGTCCGGCAACGCAAGGCCGCCCTCACTCCTAGGACGCTGTAGAGTACTCAGCGCTACCCTCCGTCTCCCCGCACCCCAGATGAACCCCGTAATCAACGAGGTCAGCTGAGCAAATAGCTTTCCCGGAATCCAGATTGGAAGAGTCCCAAAGTAATAAAGAAATCTGGGCAAAATCACCATTTTCACTAAGGCGACCCTGCCGGCTACCGACAATGGGAGAGTGCCCCAGAACTCAAAGCAGGTTTTCGCCCCTCTTATCGCTCGCCCCACGTTACCCTCTAACAAATCAGCGGGATCATGATATATCCTGGTTCCCAAGTAAGGCAAACACCGGGATTCCCATGGGACATCCCCCTGGTGTAGCAACCCCTCCGAGCCCGTGGGAAATAGGCAAGACTTGGTCCAATTCACCTGGAGTCCCGCCACCCTCCCCAGGGTCTCCAGCAAACCCCGCGCCCCTCGTAAGGCCTCCCCAGCATTCGGTAAGAAGAGCAGTAGGTCATCCGCATATAATGCTATGTGCTGCTCTCGTCCCTCGACTAGTAGCCCTGGAAAATACTGCCCCAGCCTAGCATGAGCGGCCATGGGCTCCATTGCCAAAGCAAATAATAAGGGGGACAGCGGGCACCCCTGTCTCGTTCCCCGAGCGACCGCACAGGCACTAGATATCAAGCCCCCCGTCCGCACCCTAGCAGTGGAAGCACTATAAAGAAGCGCCGTCCATTGAACAAAACCTTCCCCCATCCCGAAAGCCCTCAAGACATCAAAGAGGTAAGGCCACTCCAGGCTATCAAAAGCCTTTTCAATGTCGACCGCGAATATGCAGGCCTCCTCCTTGTCATAGGAGTCAGAACCTAAGATGCGCATCAATCTGCGTACATTCATTGCAGTATTGCGGGTGGGGATGAACCCAGCCTGATCCTCATGGATCAGTTGCAACATATGGGGCATCAGACGACTAGCCAGAATACGACTCAAAATCTTGTAGTCGAGGTTGAGCATCGCCAGCGGCCTATATGAGGACCGCTCCCAAGCAGGTTTACCCGGCTTAAGAAGGGGAACTATGAGGGCTTCTCGCGTGGTAGCAGGGAGAGTGCCCCCTCGGCGCGCCCCATTATACAGTGCCACCAAGTAGGGTACTAGCACCTCCGCATACGCTGCATAAAACTCGATGGGGAGTCCATCGGTGCCCGGGGTTTTGTTCCTAGCCATGTGCTTTATGGCACTACGGATTTCGCCCGCTTCTACATCCCGACCCAGCGCCTCAGCATCTGCCGCCACAAGTTTTGGAAGCCCCGCACCCGGCAAGAATTCCGCATCTGTTGGACAACCAGGGCCCGCCCCACTCCGATACAACTCTGCGTAGTACTGTAGGAAGTGATCATTAATGCCTTTTTGGGTGTATAGTACCTCTGTACCCTGCCCCCTCAGTTCTGCTATCGGGGTCCCCCTGCGGGCCGGATTGGCCAGCCAGGCCAGCAATGCCCCCACCTTATCACGTTCCACATGCGCCCTGTCCACGTAAGCTTTATAGTCAAAACAACGCAATTTCTCAATCTGGACTGCCAACTCCTCTCGCGCCTCAAGAAGCCCCGCCTGTTCGTCCGGGCGCTCCGGTCTCAGCCTTTCCCTATCGCGCACCCGCTGGTCTGCCGACTGGACATCCCGCAGTAACACTCTGCGCACTCCCACCACCTCACCAATGCATCGCCCCCGAATCACCACCTTAAAGGCGTCCCATTCTACCCCCAGGGATGACGCCGTACGGGCGTTAACTCGAAAATAGTCCTCTATAGCTGATCCAATGTTGGCACGAAACACCGGATCCTCCAGCGTGTCAGGTCGAAGTCGCCACGTGGGAATAGCCGGCCGCTCCCGCAACCAATGTAGGACTGTCAGCAAAGGATTGTGATCCGAGGTTGTCCGGGCCAGGTACTCACTGTGCACCATTGCCCCATGCACGTCAGGGGAGCTAAGGATTGAATCTAAGCGAACATGGAGACGCGCTATAGAAGTTCATATAACATAACATAACATATGCCATCTGGCATGATCCATCAGCAGGATGCAGGAGGTCATGAGACCCAGCAGCCTCAGTCATTCTCGCTGAAACATCGGTATCATAGCCTGAATATCCCAGAGACTGCTCGGAAGGTAAGCCCGAAACTGCACTGTATCCAGAACTGCTCCAAAGAAAAGGAATTTCTGAGAGGGAGTCAGGTGTGACTTCGGCACGTTGATGGTGAACACCACATAGTGCAGGCACTCCGCCGTAGTCTGGAGGTGGGAGACGACAGCCTGGGGCAAGCCAGCCTTAAACAGCCAGTCGTAGAGATAAGGAAAAACTGAAACCCCTGATCTGCGCAGATGAGCTGCGACCACCATCACTTTCGTGAACACACAAGGGGCGCTGGAAAGGCCAAAGGGGAGCACAGTGAACTGAAAATGCTTGTGGTCTACTGTGAACTGTAAGTATCGCCTGTGGGCAGGCAAGACGGGAATATGGAAATATGCGTCCTGCAAGTCCAATGCTACCATCCAGTCTCCAGGGTCGAGGGCAGACAGGACCTGAGCCAACATGAGCATCTTGAACTTCACATTCCGGAGGAAGCAGTTGAGGGCCCTGAGATCTAAGATAGGACGCAGGCCTTTGTCTTTCTTGGGAACCAGAAAGTAGTGGGAGTAACAACCACAATCTACTTCTGACACAGGGACCCTTTCGATAGGTCCCTTGGCCAAGAGAGCTGCAGCTTCCTGACAGAGAAGGGCCACGTGATACTTTGACATGCAATGGAAAGATGGTGGCATGGAGGGAGGGTTAGTCTCGAAGGGGAGGGAATAGCCCCTTCGGACTATCTGCAAAACCCACCTGTCCAACGAGATATTTTGCTAATGGAGGAGGAGTTGGCGAATCTTGCTGCCCACTGGCTTCTGCTGTCCCTGAAAGGATGGACTAGGAGGGCTTGGAGGCAGCTGGCGGGGAGTTATGGGTGGACTGGCCCACCCGCTGCGTTGCTGTGTCCCACGTCACTGGCCACACAGAGGCTGGGTAGTTTGCATTCGCCGGTGGCTGGACTGGGTTGAACGTGGTGGGGCACCCCTTCCGTAGCCACTTAAAGGGCGAAAAGAAGACTGTGTGGGGCAAGTGGTTGCCGCAAGGCCCAAAGATCTGGCCGTAGCACTGGAATCCTTGAAGCGCTCGAGCGCAGAGTCCGCTTTGTCACCGAAAAGGTGACGGCCATCAAAGGGCATGTCTGGTAAGGTGGATTGGACATCCCCAGAGAAACCATACTTTCTCAACGAGGCGCAGAGCCTCAAGGCTACTGACGTGGAAACCGTTCTGCTCAGAGAGTTGGCGGTATCCAGCCCACATTGGATGGTGAACTTAGCTGTGTCTCTACTCTCTGCCACTGCACGGGTGACAACGGCCCGGGCCTCGTTCAGGCACTGTGGTAGCACTTGCGTAACTGTATCCCACACCATATGGGTATAAGTGCCCAACAGGCATGCAGTGTTCACTGACCGCAGTGCTAAGCTGGCGGAAGAAAACATCTCCCAAGGTGGTCCAGCTTCATCGATTGCCTATCTCTGGGAGCAGTAGGGAATGCACCCTTAAGAGGACGAGGCTTGGACCACCAAGCTCTCGTGGGTCGGTGTTGGGAGAGGAAAAGTGGATCGCCCGGGGCCTGGCGGTGGCGTCGGGCAATCATCCTGTCCATAGGAGAACCTATGCTGGGCTTGGGCCAAGTGCCCAGAAGGACATCGTTGAGGGCTTCTTTAAAAGGTAGAAGGGGCCCTGAAGAGGCTGCTGCCGGTTGAAGCACCTCCGTCAGGAGGTTAGTCCCAACTGCCATCGTAGGATGCTCAAGACCCAAGGCCTCAGCTGCCCTACGCAACACCACTGCATAGGAAGCTCACCCCTCCGTAGCCACAGTAGGGTGGTTATTAGCATGCCAAGGTCTGGGGAGCTATCCAAACCAGCGGCATCACCCAGTTCCTCTCGCCAGTCCGGCTCTTCAAGCTGGTCTAGCCAAAGGGTCCACAGACCCCTCCCAGTCCTCAGAACCCTCCTCTGGTTGCCACTCAGGGCAGAAAGGAAAACCAGGAATGAATAGACGTATGAATGTACCTCCCGGTGCCGATACCCAAGTCAGTTGTGCCCCAGCCGGCGTCAACCCCAGCCTCAGCCCCGACTTGGACACAGCGCCTGACCGACGTCTATTGACGTCGGTCAGGCGCTGTGTCCAAGTCGGGGGTGAGGCTGGGGTCGACGCCGGCTGGGGCACAACTGACGTCGGGGGCGTCATCACTTATCAGCGCGGGGGAAGGTACCGTGAGGTCGACCGGTGCCGATCCGGTTTCAGGCCTAGATCCTCGAGGCCCTCTGATGCCAGAGATGCCGGCATTGAAAGTCCAGGGCCCCCAGCTGAGCCGGCCCGAAGACGCGCCTGCGGATTCAGGCTGCCCAAAGATGCTGTGAAGCGCTTCGTAGAAAGCTTGAAGCTGGGCAGGGGACGCTCCAACTCAAGGAAAAGGAGGGAAGCGCAGAGCCGTCCCAGAAGCAGGCTCTGAAGACAAAGCTGGGGAGAGCCGATACTCCGGGTCCTCCGTCGCCTTGGCCGACGGGGCGAAGAGCGACAGTGCTTCCTCGCCTTCCACTTACATGAGGAGTCTAAAACTTGGAAAATGAATGGTGATGGTGGCTCCGCGACCGGTCCAGAGACCTTCCTCTTGCCCGGGACCTCGAGCGACGCAGATCCGACTGCCGGGCCTCCCGCAAAGACTTCGGTGCATGGCCCAACAGTCAGAGCACGACTTTGGGTCGTGGTCGCACTCCATGCACCAGAGGCACATGAGGTGCGGATCCATGACAGACATCAGTTTGTGACAGGAGCCACAAGGCCTGAATCTGGTTAGACGAAGTAACATCTCTCGTGCACCAGGAGTTGAAGACTGGAAAAAGGCTTCGACAAAAAGTCAAAAAACGTTAGTCAACAATTGACTAAGGGGGCAAGCTCTCTCCAGATCTGTGCTAGGCTGGCACGGAAAAAGAAAGAACTGATGTCAGTGTGCAGGAGCGCCATCTAAATAGACACCGTGACATCATTCCTGCAAACACAACTCCGACAACAGACAAAGTCGACCGACGCCACCTACTTAGCGCAGGGGTAGTGCTAAAGAAAAGTGTTTTGGGGGCGGTGACCTGACAGCTGCGGGTGGGGGCTGCCGCAGGCGGCAAACGCAGAGGCCGCCATGGGCGACCTAAGGTCTAGCTACGCCATTGCATGTTCCTGATGAAACTTTGATAGATTTAAATTGGAAGCAGGAGCACGGGTAGAAAGAGAAGAAAAATGGTGCTCCCAAGAAAAGGGTGTGAAAAAAGCCTCCATATTTGTTACTTTTAGCTTTTTCCAAGACTGACGCATTGAGATTACATACAAACATTTAACTCTGTCGGACAAAGAGTATCTTGTTTTTTTTCAACATGAAGTGATAAATGGATTGCTTTACAGTAGTCACCCAAACCCCTCAGTTTCCCTTGAAGATCAAATGGAGTTAAATAAACCAATCAGAAGATCTGCGCTGTTAAGTATACACGGAGCATGCAAACAATTCATCCTTGGAGAGGAGGAATTGGAGGTCCACAATTTATCAGGAGGAACAGCAAAGTAAAAGGCAACCAACAAGGGGGCCAGAGTACATCTCTGTTTCAACCCATCATGTGCTGGAATATGCTTAGACAGTCTACCATGAGAATCAGCGTCAACGCAAGCCCAATTATCACGGTGATAGACACACAAAATAAGATTCAAGATTCCTCTAGGTACAGACATCTGTTCATCCACAGCCTCTCACTTTCGACCACTACAAAAGTTGCACCAAAGCCAAAAAAAAATACTATACAAAGGGGCATTGGCTCAGCTGACTTCTGTGGAATGGTTCACAGGGAAAAGCAAGGTCTTCAAGGGACAGCTACAAATGGAAAGTGTGTCCATAATATGGCCTGGATGGGTAGACTTTCAAAGTTGTGCGTGAAGACCACAGCTTAGCTCTTACAGTGCTGAAAAGTAATGCAAGAGGATGCTTAAACCTTGGAAGCTAGTATGTGCAGCCAGTGTGGAAACTGTTTAGTTGTTTTGCATCTGTAACAGGCGCTCCTCAGGCCTTGTCACGGAAACAGTGCAGCTGTACAAACACGCGGTGAGTTGTAAAACAGATTCCAAGAAGGATCCCCGACTAGGCTAACAGACCTATACAATAAAAAGAGAGAGACCGGCTGCCAGGAAAGGAGGAGAGGAAGTAGACATCCACCTGGAAAAATCGTGGGGAACCCCATACGGAATCAAATTCGCAACTGTGCAAAAACAGGAACCATGGTAAAATAAGAGGAACTGGAAGGAACACTCCATATAAACATAATACTACAATGCCCCCCCTTAATGTCAACCGGCCAAAAGAATGGGGCAGAAGACCAAGGACAAGAGATAAAACAGAGTCAAAGCTCCTAGCCATAGAAAGTAAGCAATGTAGAGAACACCAACCAATAGTTTAAAAAAAGCAATAAAAACAATCAAGGCCATAGCCCCCACAGTCAGAGGAAACAATTTTATAGAGAAGTAATCCCTCTGGGACTATGCAAAACAGAATCGGGGTGGGGACAAGTGCAAAGCAATAGACATGCGGAGGTCCCTCCAAGACATGAGGAAAAACTCATCAATGCCAGCAAAAACACACTGCACCCTAAGAGAGGCAGGAGACATGACAGTCAATAGAGACACCTAATAAAGAAGGTATAAGATACACACATATATATATTCACTGAAAAAACCATAGGTTTCACACATGTTATAGTTAGCTGGACATTTCACTCGTAAAAAACCAATGAAATTCCCCCGTTATAGTTAGTGCAGGCAACTATAACTCACGCGACTGCAATCCTCTGCTGATGATGTCAGATATTACATCACTGTATTTAGACACCTATTTACCCATGTCTTCTTCCATTAATCTTTAGCTATACATATATTACAAATATTTATTTTTCAGAAAGACACATATGTAATTAGTGATGTAATATCAGACGTCATCAGCAGAGGATTGCGGTCGCGTGAGTTATAGTTGCCTGCAGTAACTATAACGGGGGAATTTCATTGGTTTTTTACGAGGGAAATGTCCAGCTAACTATAACATGTGTGAAACCTATGGCTTTTTAAGTGATATATATATATATATATTACCTACTGGCGGTCGCCAGTAGGTAGTTATAGTTAGGACCACGTTTCCATAGGAAAACCTCAACATTCTATTTTGAATAACTTTGGCGCCGGTCGACGAATCCTCGCGAATTTCTCAAAATAGGTGGGGCGCTATGCTCCGCTCCTACCCTGAAAGTCTCGGGGGGATCCGTCAAGCGGGGGCTGAGATAAAAGGGGGGTCCCAAAACGCGTTTTTCCCATGCATTTTTCCATAGGACCTTTAGAACGACCTACAGCCCGAACGGCTGAACAGAATTACTAGAAATTTGGCAGAGAGGTAGTCCCTAGGTCAAGGAAGTGCCTTTTGTAGGTTTGGTGTAAATCTGTTCAGTAGATTCTGAGAAAATAGCCTTTAAATCAATATATATATCTGAGCCCGCTTACGGTACGCTTACCGTACGCTTACGGTAAGCGTACGGTGGCGTGCGCGAGCGCGATTCTGATTGGCTCTTAGATCTTAGTAAACATTCGAATCGGTCGAAACCAGGAAGCGGCGGCCGCCATTTTGTGTATTTCACTCTGAAAAAAAAGAGTGAAAACAAGGAAAGGGGGCAATGAGGAGAGTTACAGACCCCCTAACATTTGTAAGGGGGTCAAAGAAGGACAGAAAAGTACAAAAAAAAACATTTATTGATTTAAAAAAAAATCACGGGGTACGCGTACGGTAAGCTTACGGTAAGCGTACGGTAAAAAAAATAAAAATAAATAAATGAAAAGCAGATTTAAGTGTTTAGATATTAGGGAGCTCTAAAAAGAGCTGTTGTGTTTATGAAGTCATTTTTTTAGTGGTACCTACAAGTACCGATGCAGAGTCTAAGGTTCAAGAGGAAGACTCTGTTCCCTTCATCATTGAAGTGCACACCATCTCCTCTATAAATGTCTTGCATGTCATAACGCAAGTTGTTGTGGTAAATGGCACCCATACCATAGTCACGGAGGAAAGCAGAAACAGATTTGTTGACGTGCTTTCTTGCTTTGTCAATCTGTGGACAGAAATGATTGGACCAGTTCCATTTTTGCCTTTGGCATATGTTGGAAAACACAAAGGCAGTTTTAGGGAAAAGTGTAAACAGTTGTGCAAAGGTGTCCTTCATAAGCATTTCCAGACCTACCCCAGTCAAAGTGCCTAGGTCATTGCCACCACAGTGCACTATTATGAGGTCAGGGTGTTGGATTTGAATGAAGGATTTCACCAATTGGTGCCACTTTAACCCTCTCTGACCAATCCATTTAATGTCTACATTTGGCAAAGCAAGGTCTCTCACCATACCTGTTTTCTCTGCAAACTTTTCACTCCAGAAGACATAGCTGTGCCCTACAATCCACACTGTGAACATCTTCAAAGGAGAACTGGATGCACTCAGGAGGTGTCTTTCAGTAGAATGGCAATATGAAAAGAAAGACAGTTTGGAAATGGAGGCATACATATTTTTTTCAAAACAAAAAGAACTGATTGGCTGTTTCATACCATTCTAGAATAAAAACTAGGCTGTATGTGTAAATTAATAGAAGCATGTTTTGTATTGGTAAAAAAAAATGTGTAACCAAAGAACAGTACTATGGATTTGCTGTTAGGTTTGAAAAGTCAAGCACTCTTGCTCTGTGGAATTGAAACATTGTTTGGCGAACTTCTGACCTAACTCAACACAGCAGTGTTCCATGAGCTGTTGCTATGGTAGCAGGCAGAAGTCAAGTTGGGGGAAGGGTACTAGGCAGAAGTCAAGTTGGGGGAAGGGTACTTTTGGAAAAGGGTTGGTTTTCAACCAATAGAAATGTGTGATTACATTTGAAAAAAAGGGGGAAGCACTGAGATTTGAAACTTACAAGTATATGTGTGGAAAAAGAGAGGGAAAGTTTGCCATTATCTGGTTCTGCTGAGAGGAGAGAGGTGAACACAACAGAGATCCTGGCTCTGATAATCTGCAGTTTGAGTGCCACATTACTATTTGGCCTAAAGGAAATGGAATCAGATGTATTGTGGAGTTATTTGAGATATAATATTGTGATTATACTTCTGAAACAAACATATCAGACGGTATTTTAAAGACATAACTATTGGTATTAGATGATATTTTTTTACAATATTATGCATTTCTATAATGTTAAGTTTAAGTAAAAAAAGAATCAGGGCATTTTTAATACAATCTTTGTGATTGGTATTTTTTTTTGCCCGCTGTAAAATGATGAATGCAATTGCTTTCACAATTTATAGTGAAATGCAATATATTCTGAAAACAGCAAAAATAAGGCAAAAATATTTTTTGGAAAAAAATGTAAATATGTGTACTGTATTATAAAATGTTTTAAAAATATTAATACTTTTTTCTTTTTTTCCAGATAGATATAGAAAATTTTCGAAAACTACAAACATTTTTAAAACTATTTTTAAAAAAAACAAATGAACAAATGAATAAATATTTTTTCAGTGAGTATGGTAAGTCAATAATAATAATTGTAGTCTCTCAAGGACAATGTAATGTGATAAATGATTTTTAGTGTTTTTTTTAAAAAAAAAAAAAAGTACGCGCACCGTACGCGAACGGTAAAAAAACAATAAAAAAAAGTTTTTAAAAACATATGTAAAAAAAAGATGAAAGATAAGGTTGGCTCTTAAAAGAACCGTTGTGTTCATGCAGGGACAGAGGAAAGGAAGCATGGGAAAATTATTCAAAGCGACAAATGTGCTGATCTATTTTGTTGTTCACTAGGGAAACACTGGTCTCCCTATGGCAAATTAGATCTTTACAAAATGTGCAATGAATATCAACCTTCCGAAATCGAGGGTTCATTTCCAGAGGGCCAGCAAAAGGAGATTCTCCCCCCACAGATGAAGGGCTCACCTGACCTGCAGAAGAAGGAGTCAGCCCTGCAGATGATGGTCCAGGCTGAGCTACTGTGGATGTACTGGCTCGTCTTTCTGAAGAGTTACCTCCAAAAAGATGACCATGTGTCCTTCTGTGTACATCCTGGAGGTGTCTCTTCATGGTGTGATTCCCAAAGGAATACTTCCTGTTAGGATTACCTCTAGAAAGTACACGCTTACACAGCTTACAAGTCACTAAGGGTGCATTTACCTTTTGCTGGCCTTCAGGAAAAGTAAAATAATCCCATACATAAGAGGGCTTTTGTTTCCTCGATCTCTGCCTCAAGACAGTGCTGCTAGTGCTAGCCTCACTCTCAGAAGAGCTCTGCTGTTCTGCCATCGTATCCCAAAGACAAACCAGCTCCTTCTCCCAAGGGATCACAAGCAGAAATGAGGGGAATGGGTGTGGTGTAGGAGAGTTCTAGAACTGAAAGTAGTTTCAACCAATCAAAAGTTGTGTTTCATGATCACATGACCTACCGTACGCTTACGGTACGCTTACGGCAAAAAGTACGCATGCGCGTAAAAAAGACACGCGCTTGCGCGCATGCGCATAACAGTCACTACCCGACACTTTCGCGTAACGTGCGCGTGTGGCGTAAGCGCGCACGCGTCCCACGCGCAGTACGCGCGGCTACGCAAAGTGCGTAACTATACGCAAGCAGCGTAGATAGATTACGGACGTTGCGTAAACCGTACGCTTACCGTGAGCTTACGGTACGCGTACTAAAAAATTTTTTTTTTTTTTTTAAAAGTACTGCAAATAAATTTTACATGTTTATTTTAAAAAATATATTTAAAAAAACATATTAAAGAATTTTAAAAATTTAATCATAGTCTTTATAAAAGGTAAGATAATTAAATTAAAAATATGTTAGAAAAAAAAAAAAAAAAAAAAAAAAATTAGCATGTAAAAAACCTTGCAAATTCACTGAAAAAACCATGGGTTTCACACACGTTATAGTTAGGAATTAGCATTTAAAAAACCTTAGAAATTCAGTGAAAAAACCATAGGTTTCACACATGTTATAGTTAGCTGGACATTTTACTCGTAAAAAACCAATGAAATTGCCCCGTTATAGTTAGTTCAGCTAACTATAACTCGCGCGCCCGCAATGCACTGCTGATGACGTCACATATTACATCACTCATGACATGGTCAGTGACATCACTCATGACATCACTGATGACATCTCAAATGACATCACTGATGACATCATCCTTGTGATAGAGTGGCAGACCTCCTCTCACCCTAATATAACCTTTGATACACACATTCAAAAATAGAGACTAAAATTTTCAAAACAATGGACATACCAATACCAGTTACAACAACCTCTTCAGTAATTCTAAGATCCACATACACATCCACTCATTCACCAACAGTCCAATACAGTCACTCATACATGTACTCACTCATCATATGTACTCATACACCTATACATCCTGTTACACAATGCCACTCATCCATAGAGTTACTCACACACATAGTCACTCGTGCTAAAAAAGAATCAAACATACATTTACTTGCATATACAGTTATACACACACCACCATACTTACTTCTACGGAAACTTACACATACTTAGTCTTTTAAACAATCACTTATAGAAACACATACTTATTCATACAGGAACTCTTCCAATCTCTCACCCTTGCATATACTCACATATATACACCAATAGTCACATATACTAGTTTTAAACATATGTAGTTACTCATAAAGACACTATTGAGACAGTCATTCACTCACTAACACACCCATACACACACTCATCCACCCATGCAGTCCTGCACACATGGTCTGTTCAACACATACAAACAGTGAGTCACTCATTCATGCACCTATGCACTACGTAATACCCCCCACCGAACCATGCAGACACTCAGACTGATACTCAAAAAACCAACTAATAACCTATATAGACACCCATGTAGCTACTCACCAACCCATGCAGCCACTTATACACAAAGTGAGAGACTGATACAGATATATACATATTTAAACATTACTCACTAAAACATGTATTCACTATGATACACTTAATCAGTCAGTTAAACAATCAATTTTTCAAAAACAAATCATCCATTTAGACACTTATATACCCATTTATTCTTCCATCGACCTTGAGATATACATATATAAAACATATTTAATTTTCAGAAAAACCCACATTCACTGGATGATGTCATCAGTGATGTCATCAGTGATGTCATGAGTGATGTCACTGACCATGTCATGAGTGATGTAATATGTGACGTCATCAGCAGTGCATTGCGGGCGCGCGAGTTATAGTTAGCTGAACTAACTATAACGGGGCAATTTCATTGGTTTTTTACGAGTAAAATGTCCAGCTAACTATAACATGTGTGAAACCTATGGTTTTTTCACTGAATATATATATATATACACATACATACATATCCACGCATATATACACTATATATATATATATATATATATATATATATATATATATATATATATATATATATATATACACACATACATACTTGTACACGCACATATATACACACAAATATATTTTATTTATTTTTGTGTTTTATAGAGAGCGAACTTGACCCGTAAGGGTATCAGAGCGCTTTACAGGAATCATGGAAGTGTATAAAGTGCTAGAAACCACAGGAATATACAATAGATTAGGAGGGGATGGGGTGCTGGGTACAAAAGGGATAGCAAGACACGTATGTACAGTTTACATTTACAATTACTCAAGACAAGGCCCCAGGTTTCTTGGTGGGGTGACTAGATAATCCGAGGGGAGGCAGTAGTTGGAAGTTAATCAGGGTCGCTGAGGTGGGTGAACGCAAAGTTTTAAGCGAGGAATTTACCCATGAGTAAGGTTTTGGCATCCTTTTTGAAGCACGCTAGAGAAGGGGTTCTGCTGATGGAAGGTGGGAGCGAGTTCCATATTCTTGGTGCAGCCCCAGAGAAAGCCCTATTATAAGTTTTTATTTTTCCGAAAGCGTGCAGGTTGGAGCAAGAGGTCTCTGGCGGACCGGGAGTTTGATTCCTCCGGATACCACAAGTTTTTGTGCAAGATATGCAGGGGAGTTAGAGTACAAGGCCTTGTGTGTTATGCATGCCAGTTTCAGCTGTATTCTGGCCTCGAGAGGAAGCCAGTTCAGAGCTTTGAGGTGTGGCGAAATGTGGTCGAATTTCCTTGTGCCGGTAAGAAGTCTAGCGGCCGTGTTGAGGCAGGCTTTTAAGGGTGCCAGAGAGATCTTGGGTAAACACGAGAGGGTAGAAGAGCCATATTCCAGTCTGGAGATGACTAGTGCTTGGACTGCCATTTTTAGGTCGGGAGCATCGAGGAAGGCTTTCAATTTCTGAAGATAGCTCAGGTGGAATCTGGCTGATTTGGCCATCGAGTTGATGTGGTCTCGCATGTTCAGGTTGCAGTCGAGTGTTATTCCCAGAGATTTGGCAGAGTCCACAATGGTCGGAGGGCAATTTAAGGCTGTGATAGCCTTAGTCCATATCTGAATTTCAGGGTTGGTTTTTGGAGGGGAAATTAAGAGAAATTCAGTTTTCTTCGCGTTAAGTTTAAGTTGATTGGAGGCGAGCCATTGGACAGTCAATTTCAGGGTCTCATTCAGGGAGAGGATCTCCTCCAGAGATGAGGTTTTGATGTAGATCTGAGTGTCGTCAGCATACATTGGGAAGGAGATATTCGCTGTGCGTAGTACTTTGGCAAGTGGTTCTAGGTAAAGGTTGAAGAGGGTGGGGGACAGGGTTGATTCTTGAGGGACTCCAACCGTGACCGGAGAGGGAGCAGACCGGTTGCCGTTAATTAGGAATCTCTGAACGGTTATGGAGGAAGGACCTAAACCATTCTAGAACAGGGCCATCCAGTCCCATCCTGAAGTTGAGGCGTTCGAGTAGTTTTTCATGGTTGACCGTGTCGAAGGCCGAGGATAGGTCTAGGAGGATTAGAAGACCGGTTTTGCCTTGGTCGAGGGCTTGGAGTGCATCATCAACGATGTGGAGCATGGTGGTTTCAGTGCTGTGCCCAGGTCTGAATCCAGATTGGAAGTCATCTAGCAGGTGAAAGTTGTTGATGTGTTGACTTAGCTGCTGTTGTACACATTTCTCCAACACCTTAGCTAAGAGAGGGATGTTGGAGATAGGACTGAAGTTGTCAGGGGAAGCTGGATCCAGCGACGGTGTTTTCAAAACGGGGAGGACTTGGCCGGTTTTCAGAGCGTCAGGAATCGATCCCTGCCGGAGAGAGACGTTAAATATTGCAGTCCAGCTAGGAATAATGGATTGGGCAATGGCAGCTAGAGGGGAGCGGGTCATTAAAATGGTTGTTCGGGTTTAAGGTAGATAGGATTTTCGAGACGGAGTATTCGTTGTAGAAGTTGAAGTCGGTCCAGTGTGCTTGATCTTTAGGTGAGGCCTGTGGGGACAGCACGGAAGGGAGAGGCAGTTCAGGAGGGGGTTGCAAGTGTGTGGCGGAGCTAAGTTAGTTTCCTAAGGCGGTGATTTTGTCAGCGAAAAAAAGACGAATCCCTCAGATGATATTAGAGACTTGGGGGTTTCTTTTAGTGTTTTGGCCAGTTTATTAGATTGGTGTTTGACCAATTCGAAGAGCTTGCGGGGTCTGTTCCTGGCATTCCCCATTTCAGATCTGAATAATTTTTGAGTTGAGGATGTTTCTGTTGTAGGCATTTCTGGCCTGGTGGAGGAGTTTTAGGTGTGCGGCAGAGGGGTGCTGTCTCCAGATTCTTTTGGATTGCCGGCGGGATCTCCTCTCGTTGTTGAGGGATCCAGTGAACCAGGGGTTAATGTTCTTGATTTGGATTCTTTTTAGCTTTAGTGGGGCTAGGTCATCTAGAATGTTCGATATAGCCGCAGGGTAATGATCATTAAATTCACTGGCAGTTGTAATAAGCAAGCTTCTAGTTCCCTGTGGTCGAGGTTCTTGGAGTCTCTGACCCAGCGTTTAGGAATCACAGGTTGCGGTGCTCTTGTCTTGTGAGTGCCAGGTAATAGGAAGGCGATGGTGTGGTGGTCAGACCAGTCACAGGGGTCTATAGGGATTAGCTTGACTGTTGAGTCCTTAGAGATGATCCAGTCGAGGGTGGCCCCTTTCGAATGAGTTGGGAGTGAACAGGCTTGAGTTAGGGCTTGATCGGCCATGAGGTCTTTGATGGCGTTGACATGGGGATCCTTGGGATCATTCCAGTGCAGGTTGAAATCACCAAGGAAAATATCTTTAGCGTTGGAGGAAATCTTAGCTGTGATGATTTCCATAAGGTGGTCAGCGAAGGAGTCGTTCATGCCTGGGGGATGGTAAAAGATGTGCAGATTGCAAAGTAGGGTGGAGTAGCTGCAAATGGAGAGGGCAAGGTATTCGCAGGAGTCAGTGGTCTCCGCCAGTAGTTCCGTTACGGGGAGGTTAGAGCAGTAGATGCAGGCGATGCCTCCTCCTTTCTTGCTAGATTGCCTGTCCAGTCTTACAATGTTGGAGTTGGAAGGGACTAAGAGGTCCAGGCATGGAGATGAGGATTCATTGAGCCATGCTTCTGTTAGAATTGCTAAGTCGAGATTTTTGTTCAGGATGAGATCAGCAATATCAGCGGCGTGCTTAGCTGCTGATCGACAGTTGATTAAGAGGTCAGATAGAGAGGGGGCAGAGGGAGAGTCAGGAGTCTGGGCAGTCAGGTGTACAGGCGCTAGGTTGCTTCGAACCACACCTCTGTTCCGGAGGGTAGCTGATCTGTTGGGGTTGCTAGTGACCGAGCAGATGGCATGTTCGATACTCACGTCTGGTAAACAAGGGGTAACTGAGGCAGAGTAGTAGTCCCGGCAGGCATGGCAAGGATTTCCTTTTCAGTGAGGTCTAGCAAACTAGAGGCAGTAAGGGTAGAGTTGTAGGAGAGGACGAGAGCTAGGGTTTCCTCCTCCGAGAGGTGGCATGGTCGCTTGTAAGGACGAAGGTGTCTCAAGGATAGCGGTAGAGGGTGCTTGGGGAGCTCTATGAAATGAGGGGGGTGGAGTTCCGCAGGGGCTTGAGGTTAGCGTAGGTTTCCTCATCTGATAGATGTTTGAGATTTTTGAATGGTCGAATTTGTCTATTTGATGGTGGTATGGCTGTCCATTTATGCTTTCCTTGGTGTTACTCATATATTACACATACACACACGTACACATATAAATATATATACACACACACACACACACACATATTTATACACACACACACATTTATACACACACACACATATATATATATATATATATATATACACACACACACACACACACACACACACACACACGCACACACAAATATATTCATATATATTCATATATATATATACATATACACACATCTCTTTACTCCGCCACCTTCCGCTGTACACAAGAGGAAATAAACAGAGGGGAGCTTTCTCAAATAGAATGAATGGGCATTAGACAGAACTATCAAGAGTCGCTTAAAACCTAAATCAACATTCATACCAACAGCAGCCACAGATGCCATAGACATCTTTGAAGAAACAGTGAAATCTGACCTTATGAATCTAAGGCAGAAGAATACCAAAAACGTGAAATTTAATTCAACTAAAGCTCAACAAACAGCACTTAATTAGAGAGCGACCCCACAATTGTTTGCAAACCGTCAGACAAAGGCGGAAACATCGTAATAATGACAAGAGAATACTACTGCCTGGAGGCTATATGAGAACTAGCTGACATCAAAAGCTACTGTCCAATAAGTAAACAAGAATACAGTGACAATATTATTTCCTATCACGAGATGATACAAAGGTGGTATAATAAAGGAATGTCGGACACAGAGGAACTGTCCTTCTTGAAATGCCCTTAGCCAACGATTCCCGCCGTCTGCCATCTCCCTAACATTCATAAAAACAGCTTAACTCCACCGAGACGTCCAATAATTTCATCCATAGAAAGTCTGACAGAACATTTGTCACAGTATATCGACAGTTTTCTATTTGAATTAGTGAAAACTTTACCTGCCTATATTCAGGACGCAAAAGATTTCGTAAGAATTATATCAGACAGTGTGGGAACCGGATATATTGATGATTGTACTGGATATCACCAGTCTCTATACAAGTATTTCCTATGTGCAGGGTCTGGCAGCTACACAGTACTTTTTGGAAGGAAGATTCCTTAAGTTTTGTGAGCATAATGCAATGCTGCTAGAATTTATGACCTTCTGTTTGACGAATAATATATTTTTGTTTCAGCGTCAATCTAATCGACAAACACAGGGTAGGGCCATGGGCACCTGCTTCGCCCCCAGCTACGCGACCTGGTTTGTGGGCTGGTGGGAGAAGCGGGTGGCCTGCTTGGATACCAACAGAAATTGGGTAGCCTGTATTGCAGGCTGGTATAGATACATAGATAACCTTTTAATTTTATGGAAGGGTTCCAAACATGAAGCAGAGGAATGCATCACAATCCTGAATCAAAATGAAGTAAATTTACATTTTAGTGGCGACAGTGATATTGAGGTAAATTTCTTAGACCTGAAGATCTTTATAGCTAATGGGCAAATTTGCACCACGCTATATCGAAAACCGACCGCTGGAAATTCAGTTCTTGAAGCTAGTAGCAACCATCCTCGTCCACTCAAACGCAGCATACCTTTTGGGGAATTTCTGCGCTTGAAAAGGAACTGCACTAGGTTTGAGGATTATGAAAAAGAGGCTGAAAATGCACTTAATAGATTTAGGAGCAGGGGATATCAATCAATCAATGAAGCCATTTATAAAGCGCACTACTCACCCGGAGGGTCTCAAGGCGCATGGGGGGGTGCCGCTACTGCTCGAACAGCCAGGTCTTGAGCTTCTTCCTGAAGGAGAGGTGGTCTTGGGTCAGGCGCAGGTCGGTCGGGAGGGAGTTCCAGGACTTGGCGGCCAGGTATGAGAAGGACCTTCCTCCTGTTGTCGCTCTTCGGATGCGGGGGACGGCGGCGAGGGCGTGGCTGGCTGATCGGAGATGGCGTTTGGGAGCGTAGAAGTTGAGGCGGTTGTTGAGGTAGCTCGGGCCTTGGTCGTGAAGGGCTTGGTGTGCGTGGGTGAGGAGACGGAAGGTGATTCTCTTGTTGACGGGGAGCCAGTGCGGGTCTCTCAGATGTCCGGAGATGTGGCTGCTTCGGGGGATGTCGAGGATGAGTCTGGCTGAGGCGTTCTGTATCCGCTGGAGTCTCTTCTGGAGCTTGGCGGTGGTTGCGGCGTAGAGGGCGTTGCCGTAGTCCAGTTGGCTGGTGACAAGGGCCTGGGTGACCGTCTTCCTGGTCTCGGTGGGGATCCACCGGAAGATCTTCCGTAGCATGCGCAGGATGTTGAAACAGGACGAGGAGACGGCGTTGACTTGTCTGGTCATCGAGAGGGAGGAGTCCAGGATGAAGCCCAGGTTTCGTGCGTGGTCTGTCGGTTTGGGTGCGGTGCCCAGGGCGGTGGGCCACCAGGAGCCGTCCCAGGCGGAGGGCGAGGAGCCCAGGATGAGGACTTCCGTCTTGTCTGAGTTCAGTTTCAGGCGGCTGGTCATGATCCACTCGGCTACGTCTTTCATCCCTTCGTGGAGGTTGGCTCTGGCGGCGGCGGGGTCGTTGGTCAGGGAGAGGATCAGCTGGGTGTCGTCGGCGTAGGAGAGGATGTTGAGGTTGTGTTGGCGTGCGATGGCCGCAAGGGGGCTCATGTAGACGTTGAAGAGGGTAGGGCTGAGTGAGGATCCTTGGGGGACGCCGCAGATGACTTCGGTGGCCTCTGACTTGTACGGTGGTAGGCGGACTCTGTGTCCTTCCGTCGAGGAAGGAGATGATCCATTCCAGTGCCTTCTCCTGGATTCCGACGTTGCTGAGGCGCTGCACTAGGGTGCGGTGGCAGACAGTGTCGAATGCCGCGGAGAGGTCTAGGAGGATGAGGGCCGCTGTTTCACCGTTGTCCAGCAGGGCTCTGATGTCATCGGTGGCAGCGATGAGGGCGGTCTCGGTGCTGTGGTTGGCTCGGAAGCCAGACTGTGAAGGGTCGAGGGATCCATTCGTCTCGAGGAAGGCGGCCAGCTGCTTGTTGACGGTCTTCTCGATGACTTTGGCTGGAAACGGGAGGAGCGAGATGGGGCGGTAGTTCTTGAGTTCGGTGGGGTCCGCTGTTGGTTTCTTTAGTAGAGCGCTGAGTTCGGCGTGCTTCCAGCTCTCAGGGAAGGTGGCGGTGTCGAAGGAGGTGTTGATGATGTCTTGCAGGTGGGGTGCGATGACAGCGTCGGCCTTGTTGAATACGTGGTGAGGGCAGGGGTCGGTCGGAGATCCGGAGTGGATAGAGTTCATCGTGTGGATGGTGTCTTCTGTGTTGATCGGGGTCCAGGCGCTGAGGGTGGTGGTGGGGGGCGTTGGTGCGGTCGTGGGGGGCGTTGTTTGTGGGATGAAGCTGTTGTGTATGTCAGCGATCTTGTTGTGGAAGTAGGAGGCGAGGGAGTTGCAGAGGTCTTGCGATGGGGTGATGTCGTTGTTTCCGGCGTTGGGATTGGAGAGCTCTTTCACGATGTTGAAGAGTTCCTTGCAGTTGTGTGCGTTGTTGTCCAGCCGGTCCTTGAATGCAGTTTTCTTGGTGGCGTGGATAAGTTGATGGTGCTTCCGGGTGGCGAGCTTGAGGGTGGTCATGTTGTCCGGTGTTGGCTCCTTTCTCCAGGCTTTCTCGAGGGCTCGGCAGTTCTTCTTGGAGCTCTTGAGTTCGTCGGTGAACCATGGGGCCTTCTTGCTGCCTGGTCTGTTGGGCGGGGTCCTCAGTGGGGCGAGTTCATCCGCGCAGGTGCTGATCCACTTCGTGAGGTTGTCGGCGGCCTGGCTGGGGTTCGCTGAGCTGGCTGGGGGGTGCTGTCTCAGGGAAGCGGCGAGCTGGTCGGCTGTGATCTAACAAGGAAATCTTAAGTCTGGCATCAAAATTGACTCGTAATGCTCTATTTAAAGAGAAGATAATTAAGAAGTATGTAGTAAATGAGTTTAGGCTCATTACCACATAATCTAATGATGCTGGAGCAATAAATAAAATCTTGAGACGTCACTGGAATATATTAAAAACAGATACTGTGATTGGTAAGACTCCAAGACACTCCCAAAGTCACCTACAGGAAGAGTCGCTCAATCAAAGACATGATTGCCCAAAGTCATCTATTCTCAATAATGCCCAATCCCAGGATCAACGAGATCACGGGATTTTTTCCATGCCTGCAGTGCAAAGCGTACAAAAACAGCACTAAGACACTTAGCTACAGTACCAGGGTGTAAGGAACTGAAAAAGATAGTTAAGTGTATGTCCTGTAATACACCATTCTGTGTATACTGCCTTAAATGTCCATGACAACTCATATATAGGTAGTACAATCCATCCGGTCAAGCGTCACATTTTAGAACATGCTAGGGCAATTGATAAGAAAGACCCAACGTACCCAGCTGCCAGACACTTCGCCACACATCGTAACAGCAACAGGAATCTGCTGAAGTACTTTTGTATCGATCATGTTCCCATCAATGAGAGAGGGGGGATATAGTTAAATCTAAGACGCCTTGAGTCCCGGTATATAATAGACCTTCAGACAAGAATTCCACTCAGTTTGAATACTGAAGAGGAACTAATCATCCATCTGGGGTGGAAGATTTGTCAATGAGCAAAATTTAGAGTTGTCTAGAGAATGATGTAGCCATACAGAATTTGGAGAATGTTGATGGATCATGTGATTAAGATGTAATATAAACATGGTAAGAAATTGAATGCCAAAACGGATTCATGAAGTGGATAAATGAAATT